>NC_090133.1:17830223-20275638 GCF_040581485.1 Linepithema humile
AAAATTCAATATAAATATTTCATATATATTAAATTCGATACATATGATAATAAGTTTCATAGATATCAGATTTCTTATCTATACATTCAATAGTTTTTCTAATTTTTCATTGATAAGAGTCTATAGATTTTTTTTTTTAAACTAGAAGATTTGAGAAAAATTGTTTTGTATTATGATATAAAATTATTCTTGTTGATACAATCTAGATCTGTTCTGTGGTATTTCTAATAAGACGCCTATTTTATTATAGAAAATTGATCACTAATGACATACTGCTTTTGGAATGTGATACAAATCTTTTGATTGTGTATCAATAATTGAAGAGCCACCGGTTTTTCATAAATTCTAAACTCGTTCTTTTTTCATGGATTTAAGTGAAAATACATTTTATTGTTTTACTTTCCAACTATCTCATCAGATTCTTCTTCTTTCGATTTTGCATGAGGGAGCAATGCCTACGATAATATTTAAAATCCGCCACTTCGCTAACTTCGTAGTTAACCTTTGTGACTTGCGTAATCAATTGAATGGGCAAGATTGATCTAAACCAGTAATATTAGTAGAGTCTTTAAACACTGCTAGCAATGTCGCATCATCACATTCAGAGAGTACATTATTTTCTTCCTAAAATCACTTTTTACATTCAACTTTCCTTAATATTTTTCCTTTTTTTAACATTTTTAAAATATGTGTGTGAGATATGTCTCATTAAATATTTACAAGAAAGCGTATTAATCAAATTAAACAAATTTAAAATTATTTTGACGATGATAAAGCTTCTTTCACATGCATTTATGAGATAAAACTTTAAAGGCACATGCTTTATATCACGCGATATAATGAGATAAAACAAAGTGTTAAGATAAAACAGATAAAACTTACCTTGCATTTTCAAAAGTGGCTGATGCGCTACTGCCTACTGCGCCAAAGCCAACACCGACAGCAAGACCCTCAGGAATATTATGTATCTAATTATACAAATCAAAATGTACATATTATTCAACTGATAACAAAAGTAACATACATAAAGTAAATTATTTGCATGACTATTTACTACTATTACTACTACTACTACTGTTTTGTAGAAATATGTAAAAATATACCGTAATTGCCACAACTAGTAGTAATATCCTCCGCCATTGATTGTTCTTCGCTTCGTTATTAGGATCCTCGTAAACTGTTCCGATTTCTGCCGGTTCTGTTCTGTTTATATTTGTAAGTTGTCGACGTCTACTATTCTGTTCGTAGAAGCCTGAAAAATTAAATATTGACAGTAATTTACATATCACGCTTTGCACCAAGTTGTGCACTTTTAAAAACTGAACGATGAGCACAGGGACACTTCATGCAAATGCAATTTGTACAAGATGAAGGATTAAAAGAAGGACTTCTTCACACTGCGATACTTTAAATTAAATTTACTGCAGTGTTAGATCCATTTAGGCAGGATTAATAAGATCAGTTTTCAAGCTTTATGGAACTTTTCACACAGATCCAGAATGTTTATTTTTTTATTGGTCTCCTCTTTTTAGATAATATTTTGTTAAATATTTATTAAATATTTTAAATATATTTTATTAAATATTTTACGCGGACGTGCACTCAATATTAATGATGGGTTCAAGCAGAGTTTTAATTCTGTTTTTGATGTTCACACTTTTATCACACTCACATAATCACACTTTTGTTTTGATCACATCTTCATTTTTATCACACTCTTGTTAGAGATTTATACTTAAGTTTTTAGACAATGTAGTTTAAGTTTAAATGGTGAATCGGCTATTTTTGTTTATAAATTTATGTTGAACCTGTGTGTTTGAGTTCCACATATTTCACTGCGGAATAATGTTGATATAATGTCATGCATATGTTAATACAAAGCTTGGGATTATTAAGTCTAAATGCAGATATTAATCAACTATTGATATATCTTCTACTAAAATCACTTTTGAGACAAAAAAACATATTTATTTATACAAATAATATATTTGCCTGGAATAAGCAATAATCTCTGTATGAATCAATTTATATTCATTTATATTCATATTAATTAGACACATCAATCAATATTCCTTTTTATACCTAAGTTTAATTAAAGAACTAACTAATGCGAATGTATGCATGTTTTACAGATAAAAACTTGTGCGTCTTTGGTGTTACAAATCGGGATATTCGTTCCGTCGTAATTTTATATCATAATAAAACGCGTGCCGGGAGTGTCGTTAATGCCGCGAGTGACGTGATAGTTTCGCGCGAGTACAAAACGCGATACAATTTGGTTCGATTCGCCTGCGACGTCGGGAGTGCCGTTTGAAGTGCCGCACGATTTTTACATTCGGGTACGCGCGTGAGCAATGCGCGCATCGTGACGCGTGTGATAGTTTCGCGCGAGTACGAAACGCCGTAATCTAGCGAATCGTATGGACGAACACATTTGCGCCGAATGATAAATATTGAGACACGATCGAACACGATCCCTCTTTGAGGGATTTTTTCTTTTCAACTTTGGGCTCGGCTCGGGGGAGAAAAGGATCGATTTTTATCATGAAATCCCGATTACGGACCAAAAAGGCATCTGCAATGTCTGACGTGCCAACATATGTCATGCCGGAAAGCATGGGGTTGCTTAATTGCAACTATGACACATATGATCGACGGCATTGAAGTCAATCCAGCGACTTTGCTAGTTCCGTCAGTTAGGCACCGAAATGCTGCTGAGATGCTCGGTATCTAGTCGGTTGATTCCATGACTAATCGCACCTTATCTTCTTCGAGTTTACGTTTTGCCTTCTGTTTTGAGAAAATCGTGCCTTAATTGGTAAATACGGTCGTCTGAAACGCGGACGGAATTCGCGCGTAACGTCACGAATATAAAGTTTAATGTGCGCAGTAATTATTTTATAAATATTAATTATTTCAAACACTAATCTGCATTTATTTTTTTATTTTACAGATCAACTTTCTGCGCGTAATCGGTGCTACAAAATATATTCGTTCCGTCATATAGTATAACAAAATGCGCGTCGGGAGTGCCGTTAATGCCGAGAGTTATAGCGAATCTATAGATGAACGCATTTTTGCTGTATGACAAATATTGGGACACGATTTTTTTTGACTTTAGGCTTGGCTCGGGGGAGGGAAAGGTCGGTTTCAATCATAAAATCTCGACTACGGCAGGGCAATCTTCGGTTCTACGTGCAGCGCGCTAGTTGTACAGATAGCCGGACTGTCAAAGGTAGTCGAGGACGGCTACTGGAGTTAGTCAAACGCTACCGATTGCTTTTCAGATGTCTTGTATCTAGTCGGTTGATTGAATGACTAATCGCACCTCATCTTCTTCGAGCTTATCTTTGCCCTCTGTTTTGAGAGAATCGTGCCCCAATTGGTAAATGTGGTCGTCTGAAATGCGGACGGAATTCGCGCGTAACGTCACAGCTTGGACAATTCGGTTCGATTCGCCTGTGACGTCGGGAGTGCCGTTTGAAGTGCCGCGCGATTTTTACATTCGGGTATGCGCGCGAGCAATGCGCGCGTCGCGACGCGTGTGAGTGCTTGGGACAGCCACTGAGAGGAAGACGAGGTCTAGGAGGCATCGGGCGACGGCGATGCAGCATTGTGGTAAGTAATTTATCATAAAAAATGCAAATTTGGCAATAATGGACAGGCTATCTTGATATGCATGTGAAATTATCTTTCATAGATAATTCCGCGGATAACCATCTTTCAATAATCATGGATACATTCACATTATTTAGTTTGATGATAAATTCAGCTTTGTGTGAGAGATTTATAAACTCCTAACTTGCATCAACATGTCACTTTACGCGTTTAAAACTGTTCATCTATTTAAATATTATTTGTTTCACACTTTTGGATTTAGAATATAAAACAATACATAAATTATTGGATCGAGAGATTTAAATAATGGAAAGAGATATATTGACCATTTATTAATAATTAATTAAAAATCTAAAAAATAGGATTATGAAGTTATATATATAGTTATAGTTCTGATCTGAACGCTTATATTATACCTTTAAATTTAATGAGCAAGAAAAGACTAAAATTATTAGTTAAATTTGTTCAAATTATATATGGATATTCTTTACAAAGTTTTGAAACTCAACTATTACTTTTTATGTAAGTTTTTACGCCATGCTACATGCAAAGATTTCAATGTTGATTGTATCTTAAGATACATTGAAAAATTTTCATAAAAATAAGTTGAGAAAATGCTTATTCCTGGATAAAAACTAGCTATGTCTGCGACAAAGCAAAGAGAGGCGAGTGTACACGGACGTTTATATACATACAAAATATGTATATATGTATAGTATACGTGTTACGAACTGATCCCATTTTCCAAGCCTACAGAGAGAACAAATTGCGATTTTACGAGAAAAAAATGAGATACCGTCGATAGTAGTCGATTCGACGCGAGAGTACATCTTTCCACAGGAAATTTGTACGTCGTTAAGTAACGGATTATAATCATCGTTTAAGTCCTCGTCACTCTTTAGTTTCGCAATGATCTTGCGATTTTGTTTCGTACCGACTGATTGCATAGCTAAAAGCACATTGGGGGACTGAATGCCGAGGGAAGATATCAACGCGTCCGTCCCGTATACGAATGTCGCGCCGAGGAGAAATCCAACTGCGACCGGCACGAACGCGAACTCGCCGTTGTGTCCGTATATCTTGCTCTCGGTTGCCATTTCGATCGCTGGTGCGAGCAATGACCAGTAACTCGCAGCTACCATCACGCCAGCGGCGAACCCCAGGCTGACATCGAGGAGCTTACGCTGAAACGGAAACGCATAATTAGATATATGCGGCTCCTATGTTAGAAAATGTAGATAAAGGGGGTGAAAAAAGGAGATAAATTTCGTCATTTCTGATCCGTTTCTGCTTTGTAACCTTATTTCTTCTTGATAATTTTTAAAGTTGTTATACACATATTTATCTTCCAATAATGCTTAAACCATAATTAGCCCTTCTTTTGGTTTATATCATCATCCTTTTTTTTATTTCTCTTCTTTTTCTTCAAGAATATAGATCGCGATCCTAAAAAAAAAAAATAAAAAAAAAAAAACAATTTATTAATCGAAAAGTTGTTAAAACATTAGCAATAAAATTTAAAGTTTCCTTAGAATTGTATATATAAATTAATTTTCGCTGCTTTCGTTAAATTCAAAAAGTAACATGTAATTCTAATTTCTGTCGAAATATTCGAGGTGTGGCTTATACATATTTACTGAAACGTGCGTTAATCGCTTACGAGAGAAATTGAGAAACTGTATCAGCATTTTATAAAAAGTGTTTGCCTTATCTCGTATATCAACGCATGAAAATATGATCGGTAGCATCAACTTCTATCTCTTGCATCGTAAAATTGTGATATCAATTAGATAATCCTTAAAGCAAATAATAACGTAATGCTAAGATTTTAGTCAAATATTGACAAAAGAATGCCCAAAACGGTCTCTCCCTGATTTTTTATTTACTTAAGAAGTATAGTTCAAAAATATAAAAACCGATTTTTTATATAAATTAAAAATAATATTTACAAAAATTTGCGATATTCATCGAGTTATAATAATCTGATTTATTTTTACGAAGTTCACATAACAAAACATAGAATGGACATCATTTATTATATTAGCAATATATTGGATATAATATCGTAACCTTTTTGTATAAAAAAATTAATTTCTTTTTGCAAATAGTAGTAAATATTTACTGCGCGTATTATAAAATTTCTTTCACGTGGCATTGTTTTTCTGTTTCAAGATTTGTAGTTTTACTTACTTGACATTGTAAATTTGTAATCTTATCATAGAACTGTTCAACGAATACGCATACATTTCATTGTGTTAAAAGCAAAATTTATTATGCAATAGATAATGTTGCGCATTAGAAGGAAACTATTATTTTTATAGTTGCCATTTCCATGAAAGTTTGATATCAGATATTGATAATATTGAGAAAAAAATATATATATTTGCTATCTCATAAGAAATAAGGAAAAGATATATATAATGTAAAAGATGATTTTAAAAATATATAAAATCTAATGACGCAATCATCACTTTTTCTAACAATATAAAGGCTTATTATGACATTGCCATATAAATAATTTTATTTACTTTAAATTTGTTTAGAAAGTAATTAGAATTGAATGCAGTTAAAGAAAAATATCTTATTAGTATTTATATCAATTAAATAATTAACCTTCAAGTTTATCACATAAAATTTGCAAGCTATATAATTTCCACAAGTTGCTTCCGTAATTTACATATGTTCAGTTTTATAATATTGCAAAAAGCGAATTAATTAAATCATTGAAGACTATTTATCGAGTAATTTGATGAAAATGGAAGACAGAAATTATCGTTGAAGTCCGCATCGTGCATAAAATTCTGTTTATATTATAAACAATTACACACATTTATATCATAAACGTGCATATTTCTGCTTAGAGAAATTAAATACGATATTGAACGTAATACGTACGACTTTGTTTGCATTATTAGTTGCATTTTTGTATGCATATTTATGATCATTGTTTATGGTGACATGCAAATCTATCTGGATAGATTTTAACAACGTGAAAGCGTGCGATATATACGACGAGTCGTTCTCGTAATACATGCATGGATTAAATCGCATGGAGGAAGCAGCGGATTATGCGAGCTCGCCAATCGCCGCAAGGTGGAGAGAGCCGTTGTTGCTGCGACTTCATTGAACTAGCTCTAAATTTAAATGCATCCAAGTATTCGGCCAAAATAATTCTGCTTACGCAAATGATCAACGTTTCTGTTTTCGCTCGCTCTTGGTAATGACAGTAATCTACTGATAACAAAAATTTCAAAATTTGCGTGCGTCAACAGGATTCTTCTTCCACTACGCAAGTGTCGTTTCAACACATATTGCAAAACTATAAAAATATAAAATTGTAAAACTTACATTTTTTATTCGCAAATTTGCAGCCAAAAAATTCCACTACAGAATTCACTGAAGTTTTTTAATACACTTTACATAAAATTTTATATATAATTTTAATTATTCTTTATAATTTAATTTTTTATATAATCTCTTGATCTACAAAATGTAACGAAATGTATAAGTACTCAGTTTTGAGACATTTTGGAGAATGTGAGTTTAACATCTAGATCTCTCAAAGGAACAATTATTACATCATTATTATGGGGTAGAAACGCATAAATAAAAAATGTAATTAACATATTGGGTTTGATTATGTGACAATATAAACTGTAAAATTGTAACAAAGCAGTTTTTTTTCTTTGTAACGTCGAAAACTGTGTTGATTAAAACTTCTCAATAGAGACGTGATTTTTATCAGCATTTATAATGAGAGAGTTGAAATTCAAGGTTTTTTAGACGAACATTATTAAAACTGCAACTAAAAAATTACATCATATTTGTCACTTATCAAGTATTTATCACAGAAAAATAAAAAGTATAGTTGAAAGAAACACGTTAATTTCTACTTCAAACAGAGAATGTCACATAAGGGTAGGTGGGCGCGATTAAGGTTAAAGTGTTAAGATTGAGGTTAAGTTTGCCTCGATAACTGTTGGAATTTCGATAGATGTTGAGACGAGTCGCGTGTTAATTAAAGTGTTAAAGAGATTTATAGTAAAAAACGAAGTACCCTTTGCGCGAAAAATGCGATTGTAACACTCACTTGTTTTCCTCGAATAATGACCACGAGAGCGGCGCCGGCCGCAGTGAGAGCCCACGTGAATAGGGTCCCGAGGAGCGCCTGAACAATCGGTGAATGATCCTTGAGCATCGTGCCTTCGTCACATCGGGCAGGTCAAGCGTGGTGTATGGTTGACGCGTGTCTGGAGGCGAGAGCGAACGGGCGAGCACGGACGCGCGAGCCAAAACGACGGCATGCACTCAGTCCCCCGCGCTGTTTATCTCACTTTATCTCAACCACTACGCACACCACCGACACACTATATAATTATGGCTACTACTACTTATCCGAGTGCGAAAAATATGTATGAAGCTGCAAGTATAGTGCGCTACGTATTACTGCACTACGACCGCATCGCGCGCGCACTGCTGTCCATCGCCCCGCCGTATTCGTCTATCGCGACTTCCGAATATCGTAGGCGCGCAGGTCACGACGTACGTACGTAACACACGTACGTCGTCTATACATACGTGGATCAGAGTACGCGTGCGTATATGCGTGGGTGCGTATGCATAGCGTGGGTGTGGACGACGGGTAAGAGCACGCAGGGCACCTTCGATTTCTCCCTCACACTGATAAGCAGGGTTGATCACGTACGCCAGCGGGGCACTGCTGCGCGGTCAATGGCCAATGAGTAGGCAGTACGAGGTCCACGTGTGCGAACAAATCTCGCGGCCGTGTCGGCGCCACGTCTCAAGGTCCTGTCCGTACCGGTTATTAACGATGTCAAGGCGATCACCTTGATCATCAATGTCCGACGGTGAAACGCAAACGTCACTCTAAAGGTTTTGAGAAAACAACTGCGTTTTTGCTCGGCTGAACCGCTAACAATAAGTACGCAATTATTGGTTGTGAGGCGCTACTGTCAGCCGCAGTCGTAGCAGACGACACACTTGAGCTGTCAATGTGCAAACATGGCGTCCGCAACGGTAGGTGTACGCCGATCTTTCGTACGTTCTTCCGCATACTGACGCCACATGTTTTTTTTAGTCGTAGCGCCACCGAGTATTCGATTGTCTTGTAGAGCGAAATATAAGTGTCATTTTGTTACGGAGGAGACCGAGAGTAATTGTTCTAATCGTTGGAAGGTCGTTACTCTGACATTCGCTTGCGCATTTCCGTATGTATATTATCGAAGAAACGTTTCCTGCACGATAATTATACGCTCCTACTCTCTGTGGAAGCGAATGTGGGCAAACGGTGTCTTTGGGATTTAACTTCGTGGCTCGCCTTTGTCTTTTTCGTTTTCGAGAAACATTTCACGTTTTGAGTTTCTTCATCCATAACACAGAAATGCAAATTATGCATGATCTTGAAGTAAATTGATAAACGCATGCCTGACACTCCTTTTTCGAATGTTCTGCGATCTATATTTTTAGGTACCTTTACTGATGGATGACGATACAATTGCTTTTGGAGAGGAAGAGGAGGCTGCTCAAAATGCCAACAAGCTTAAGTACATATGATGAAGATGCTTGTTAACATAAGTGGAAATTATAGTATATATAGCGGATTTGTAAGATAAAATATTATTTCTTATAATTCTAGACACCCGTACGTTACATTGTTTCACTTGGCCTTCAGGATAGCAGCCATAATGGTTTATTTGCTTTGTGGAATATTTTCAAATAGTTTTATAGCGAGCTTCGTAACAGTGGTACTACTTTTGTCGATGGATTTTTGGACAGTTAAGAATATCACGGGAAGATTAATGGTCGGCCTTAGATGGTGGAATTATGTGGATGACGATGGCAAAAGTCATTGGGTTTTTGAATCTAAAAAGGTTCGCTTGATTATATACATTCTGATTTATATTTCTAGGATATAGTAATGAAAAATTACTCGAGTCTTGTTAAATTTTGATTTCTGATTTACAAGAAGGTGTATTTTAAAAACAGGCTTTTGTTTCTTGCATTATAACAAGAATTTAATTCTGTATTGAAGAAAATATAATCTTATATTATGTTGTTTATAAGTTTTAGTTATAGTGTTACATAAATTATATTAAAATGCAGCTTTCAATTATTAAATATCATTTTTTATCAGTCACGTTCCAGTGGATGCTGGTTTAATTGGATTCAATATTTCAAGGTTCAGCTGTTGTTCATTAACGCCCTTGACATTTTCTACATCATTGTTACTGCTTATACATTATTTTGATATAATAAAATTATGTCTTGTTGCAGCTGCTAATTATATATTGTGGATATTTACCTTGTAGCTGATAAAATGAACTAGATTAGTTACACATAGTTATTTAAACATAGTTCTTATATATAAATCCAATGTCTGCTAGTGCCCTGTGTTTCAGGGTGCACAACAGAACCGCATTAATGCAACAGAGGCGCGAATCTTTTGGTTGGCTCTGATATTATGCCCATTTTTTTGGTCAATATTATTTGTCACCGGATTGTTCGGTCTCAGATTCAAATGGCTTTTGATCGTCTGCATTGCCATTGTTTTGAATGGTGCAAATCTATATGGCTATGTTAAATGTAAAATGGGAAATGATCAAAATATTTCAGCAGCAACCAGTGACTTCATCAGGAAACAAGTTATTCAAAATGTATATCTTTTGTGAAGATTAATATAATCAAATGTAATTTGTCATATAATTTTTTTTATATTCATATACTATTGTTATTTTGCTGTAGGTTTCTTCAATGATGACTAGGAGTCCTCCAACAAATAATTCCAATCAACCAACTAATGTAATATAAACTTGTGAATTTATAAGCGCTAATGTGTCATCTAAAATTCATATTTATATGATGGATAATTTAATAAATATTTACAAACAGTTTGTACATAATAATATCGAACATTATCTTTTAAGTATTCTATAATAAATCGTTACCAACCTGTATCTTTCATTGTTATAATTTGATACTTATTTTTTTATCCACAGTATCCATTATATCGGTGTTTCTTGATGCTACCAAGTAAAGGGCTTTTATATTAAAGAAGTGAACAATTTTTACGTTAGTACTAGTTTATTAATGCCGCAAGGCAATACATAATGTACACGGTATTTTTCCTTGTCAACAGACTTTTCCTATTACACAATATTTATTTTTTATAGTTGTTAATTAGTAACATTGCATTTATCATGTTTACCTCAGCCTGTTGTATTCTTTCTGGCAAGAAAGTATCACAAAATAATTTCCCATTCTTTCAACGATATTTAGTATTTGACTTATTCTTTGCTTTTAAATTCATATTCTTCTTCGGATCCGCGACCGCAGTCACTTTACTTGATTCATCTACAGATGAATTTGAGGCGATCTTATACACACAGTAACAAACTCGCTATATTGCACGGAGCTAAATGAGCCGATTGTATTTCGTTATATTATCAAAACTGCTCCGAAAACGCGAGTTGTGTACGTTTTCAAGAAGAAGAATACAACAAACCACATATTGCTATACATTTTAGGTCATAAAAAATTATAAAGACTAACAAGGGTCACGCTACTAAAGTACAACGTACACGAAAGTTTTGGAATGATACAAAAAACTTAGTTATTACAATTATTACGTTATAATATAAATGTACGAATATGTCGTGGACTTCCTTGTAGCGATAATTTTAGTGAGTATAGATTAACGATACCAACTTATAACTAATAGTATATTTATACAATAATTTAATTCCGTCATTCATAACGTATTTTAGCCTGGAACTTTTTAAATGTGAAGCCATTAAGAAATTTCGTGAAGTACATATATCGATAATAATTATATTGAAGTTTCAACTTGATAAATTTTGCCACGAAAGTTTTGCCAAGTGTGCTATTAAAACTTAACACGTTATATAATTATCAGAAGAATATTTAATGAGGATGAACGTTTAATGAATTGTTACAGATGAGAATACCTATAATGATTTGAAAGTTATTTTTAGCAAAAGTCTTTAATTTCTCTCTTTTTTTAAGAACGTTGTAATAAAATCCATAGTGTGTACAGGGCGTTTGACTTTTAAAGTTTAAGAGCTACTGAGTTATTTATTGAGAAATGTTTTTATAATGAGAAGAACCACTTCATTGAAATGAGGAAATAATCAATGTAGTTTAATTTTATGTGTTGTAAACTATAAATGAATAATTGTACAATGGATTGCAGATTGCAGAATGGGATAAAAATATTTCAATGGAAATAAATTAGTATTATTTACAGGTGAAGCCTGCCAATGTACAACACATAATTGTTAAAATATCATTTATTCTTATCCTAAATGCCTTTAACATATCGTTTTGAGTTTTGTGTTTAGCGGTCTCAGTCATATATTTTAATGTAAGAGAGAGCTAATAAACATTATCCAGTCATACACCATGTATAACATTTCATTAGCAGTAGCTTGAAGAGTGTGAGTCAGCTCTGGTGAATCGTTAAATATCAATTACAGTCTTTGAACTTATCCATTTACTTTGAACTTAAGAAAATAAAAGATGCCGCAGAGAACCGTATATTCTACCATACTGTACAAAAGAATAGTTATGACTTAATTTGCGTGAGAACATTCAATAGCAGCAAAAAAATTATATATATATGTATATAGAAAAAAAATATATAAAAAAAATTTATTAACGCATTTTACATATAATTTAAATTGTCAAAAGAAAATAATAGTATAAAAAATATTGTATAAATATACCCTTTTCTAACTCAAATTAAGAATAATTGCACAATTAATTGTAAGTAAATAGCTATTTATGATTACACTGAAGGCCAAACATTGAGAGTTATGATAAAAAATTGTTGCCAACTGAAAACACTTAACATAATAACTTATAATATATCATTAATGCAAATTAAAAATATTAGTATTATGTGATGAAACTTATAAGATGTAAGACAAATTATAGAATTATTTTTATAAATAGTATTACCATTATTATTATACGTAGTAGTATTATTTTCATTATAAATTAGTGAAAAATGCCATCGTTATAAACGGTTTAACAGGCAGTGAAAAGTGTGATGCGAGCACTTATACATACATTTTAATAATAATGAAATAAATTAAGTACTTTTTCAAGCACAAGAAAACATATAATATTAAATGCTACATAAAATGGCCCTCAGTTTAATAACGGAAGAAAATAAATATAATAATAAAGCGAGTAAATAATATTATTTTTTCAAAATCGTATCCAATTCATAAAGGAATATTTTGAAAAACAATGTAGAGTACGTCCGTCGAAACAATGAGATAAACACGATTAAAAATCACTACTAAAAAAGTGTAAAATCGTGAATAAAAAAAGGAGATATAAAAAAATGGAATATTATAAATAGATACAACCTAGTTGTGAATAGATTATGCGTTTTTCTTTTCAGTTAAAACTTAACTTGATATAGTCTGGAAAATTTCCACTGATTTTTAAATATCTCCATGTCCATATGCACACTCGCATCTCTTTTATGATATTTATAATATATATCTATGTATATATATTATTTATCATTTTATATTTATATGTATATATTTATATAATGTTACTAATGACAGACGGTGCATTTATGTACATTTAGTCACAGTTCCTGACCCTCGAACCACTGTAATTAACGGCGAAAGAGATATACTCGAACCGAACATATTCCAATAGCGATTTCATGATTTTACGCAATAGAGTTGTGCAAAGTCATAAAATCTCTATTCGAATATAACATTAATTACCTGATTTTAACATTTCAAGTGTATTTCATAATAGGTGTGGAGTCGTATGCAGCCAGGGAAATGCCAAAAATCAGGGACAATATATTTTAGGAGCACTATTTCAATAATGTCTCATATTTATCATTATATATGCATCTTATGCACCTTTTTAAATCGGTATTTTCTAAAATGTTAGTTATAAGATGTTGTTATATCAAACAGTACTATTTTGAAGCATGGAAGATGTAAATGAGTGAACTGTTATTGTCCTCATAGACTGGAGTTTGCAACTTTAAATTACAATATACATACACATTGGATACTTTGTATCCAAAGTTATGTAATGCTATAAAATTGACATGTCAAAATAATGGTGAAAATAATTAATTGGTGTTTTATAAAATTTAATAAAATCAGTAATTCTAATTATATTGTAAATGTAAAAATTTTGAAAATGAAGTATATTTATAGGTGATTAATGTTTTTATTTATTAAATAAAATAAGCACTTAATGTGTTTATTTTTATTAAATCACCGGTATTATAAATATTCAAATTTCTTACTAATTTATGAGTTTATTATTATATAGAATTACCGAATTAAATATTTTCACCATAAGAAATATATTGTGTGACTTGTTCTTCATCATGTGTTTTTGGCATTAATCTGACATTTGAAAAAGGAAAGGCATGTGTTATTAGTGTAAAAAATCCAATGTATCATTAAGAAATATAAATACTCAAGTATAAATTTGATTTCAACATTAAATGTATCTATACGTGAACATTGAGTTAATGTAAAGACTGATTGAACTTATATGTGTGAGACGTACTATCTATTTCAATATATTTAAAAGGCAATTAGAAGTATTCGAGGTAGAAGCTACATTGAAACTTTGTACATATGGGTGTCGAGGGCTCGGAAGAACAGTACATGAATTCAACATACAGTGCTGCTATTTAAATTAGTTCTTTTTTTTCTTTTTTTATAGAAATGTGCGCAAATTTGTTTGCGCACTTTTTTTGAATGTAGGCACCGTTTCCTTTCATCCTTCTTTCACGCGACTCATTTTTATCTCATCATTTCCCTAATGGCGTCACTTATTCTAGCCTTAAACAATTTCTTATGATCTATCTAACATTATTATAATAGGTATTGAGAAGATCTCTACCATTTATAATGAGTACAGCAGTAATAATTGTCAATTTGGCAGTATGGCAATTTTCTTGTTTTTTGTGAGCGGAAATTTTCATCTCTCTTTCTCTCTTTTTTTTGTAATAGCTACAGAAAGTTATTTAATTGCTTTTTCGATCTATTTTTTCTACATCAATAAGTACTTGTGGAACGTAGCCACGAACGGTGAATTGTAAATTTTCGTTTTTATACGATACGCGTTTTATACAGACGCAGTCACTCGTACAATTCGATATTTTATTTTATTTTTTTTAAAGACATGAACGTCGATGTCAGCACCCTTTCGTTCCTCTATGCAATTGCTACTGCAGGAAGCACTCGTGTCTTCAATAAACAGGAAGGGTTTGACTTTCGCTGTCTCAGTTTTCGGTAAGAGGTACCATACATGAAAAGACACGTAATGCACTACATTTCGGGTGGGAGAGATATTGAGTGGTCATATTTTCAGTCTATCTTAAAATTAGATTATCTAGACGTTAAAAAATGCTTTTACGGATGATCGATTCGGTAATAGGATATGTTCCAATTCACTAATCCTCGAATGTGAATTCTACGCGATGACGGCTCATGATTTTTTGATTTACATCGTACTTAATTGATTTTTCGACAGAATGTCTGGGAATTGAGAAGTTTGTTTTATTTTGTTTCCAAAAGATCTTGTGATGTGAAAAAAGAACGTATCTATGTATGATAACGTGTGATACTATTGCTCGTACAATCACGTGTATTGTACGTATTTCTAAACGGCAGTTTTGACTCGCATCAATCGCGAGGAAATTTTCGAGTCTAATTTCTAAAAAGAGATCGGTTAAATGCGTTTCCGGGCATTTGCTATATATCCGTCAAGAGTGAAAATTTCCGGCGTATTTGCATTTACTGCAACACCATTGACTAAACATTTTATTTCTATGTTAACTGCCCACGATACTATATTAATCGCGTCGCTCTACTGTATTTGTCCTTGGAAGGTACGAGTATGTCACACGGCTTTATTGTACTAGACACGTCGTACTTTTGCTCTTTCGACATCTCTGTCGCCTCGCCGGTCTCGCTTGTCCCTCGACAGATCCCTCTGCTCACGTGAGTCGGCTTGTCAGTTGGCATAATGATCAAAGGAGCCTAAGTACTCCAAACTGGCTCGATAGCAGAATTGATATTGATCCTGCGAGAAGAATATCGTGAAAGACATTATCGTTGCGCAAATATGTGTTTGGTGGAGTATTAAAGTTAGAAGTTTACGTACCTCGGTTTGAACCATGGCTGGACGTTGCGTGCGTAATATTCTTACAGTCTGGAAAATGTCCACCACGCCTTCATATTGCATTCGCTCCAGCACGATGCTAAGCGTTATAAAGACACCCGTTCTTCCTACGCCGGCGCTACAATGCACGGTGATCGGTCCGTCTTGACCAAATTGTTCCTTCGTTTTGTGCACCTGACCAATAAAGTCGATAAAACCATCGCCGGATTTCGGTACGCCCTGCTCCGGCCAGTCAATGAACTGGAATTGCCTGACCGTGCGGCTGGCGCCGTCGCGCGCGTCCGTCACCTTGAACTCTCGTAGAATGTACTGCGGCATGTTGTACTCCGCGATCGGATCCACGACAAAGCACTGATAACGGATAGATCGGTCGGACGGCCAGTACTGGTGACACTTTTCTCTGCCCATCTCCTTCAATTTCGTCAGCATGACAACGATTGTAGAATTGTGTTCCCACAGCATGCGCCAGAAATCGTCGGTGGTATCACATAAAGGACCTTGCGTCGCTATGTAAGCTCCTCGGTAGCGATAGCCGTCAATCAAGCTGGCATTTATGTAATCGGATCCTTCGATGTTACGCTGCGGCTGCAGGCACACTCTGGTGCACTCGTAAGGCAGAATGTGGACCAGTCGATTCTTATGCTTGTTACAAGGCAGATTCGCGGAGATGAATCTAGTCGAGTCGGCTTTGATGTTAGAAAGCTTCTTGAATTCCAGTTCCATTCCGGTTATATTGTCGATTTCTGGTTGCATGAGTTTCTGAATGTGGGAGTGCAGATTTCTAGCCGGCACTTCCGTGTTACCGCAGATCACCGCTTCGAGCAGGGCGTCGTGGATGAAGATATACTGATCCTCCGTTTGAACCATGTAATTCCTCTGAGCGCGCAGACAAGTGACGTGGCCGTAGATGTCGATCATCTTCTCGTGTTTGATCCTTTCTAGCATTGAGTCTATCACGATGAAGCAACCAGTTCTTCCCACACCCGCGCTACAGTGCACCACTAACGGTCCGCTGTCGGGGATATTGAGAGACCGGACTCTGCGTAGGAATTGCAAGAACGGCGCAGGATGTTCCGGCACGCCGTGATCGGGCCAGGCCGTGAATTGTAGTTGCTTTATCTCCCGCCGCTCGGAATAGCCCGCTCGACAAACCTGGAACGTGCGGATGCAGTAAGTCGCCAATTCTTGGACGTCGCTGATGGTCACGGTCATCTGTCCGTAGGTCTCGGAGCCCCTGGTGGGCCAGTACTGGTCGCACTTTATCCTCGTTCTCTCTTCTAACTTCGTCATCATCACGATCGTGCTGGTGCGCAATTCCCAGCACATACGCCAAAAGTCACCGAATGTCTCCTGCAGAGGTCCCTGAGTGGCCACGTACGCGTTCTGCTTCCTGTAACCGTCGCAGTAATTGGCGTTGATGTAATCCGAGCCCGGCATGCCGTCGACAGTCTGGAGGATGACTCGCGAATGGTCGTACGCGATAACGTTGGCGTAACGATTCTTCGACGCATTGACTTCCATGTTGGAATGGTCCCACGTGAATTGTTGGCCGGGTTCTATCGATTCGTACTCCTGGCTGAACTTCAGATTGTCGTTCGCTTTCAGACGTTCAATGTGATTGCCCAGTTCGCTGATAGGTATTGGCGGGTGCGAGATCATACCGGGAGTTTGGAAATTTAATCGTCGCATCTCCACCGGATCCGACGGCGCGTGATTAGAACTTATGTCAGCCGCCATGAGCGGTCGCGTAACGGCTGCCTGATCCGGAGCTTTGCACGGCTGCCTTCGTCTAGAAATAATTACGGAGCAAATTCGATGAGCGAATTAGTTCTTTAAATTATTTACCCTTTTTTTTCCTGAGAAATACAACTTACTTTTTAATGACGAATAAAAGCACGAGACAAACGCTGACCATCAATGCCGCTATTATGGGGCCGACGACCCACACCATGCCTGGCTCTTGACCCGCAGTTGGAACTCCAGAAATGTCTGGACTTCCATCTGCAGGCGTGTTGGGATTTGGTCGACGCGGTGGCTCGCCTGGAGGTACTTCCCTCATGTCCAAAGACAAGTATTCAGAAAACGGCGACGACGTATATAAATGCTGAAAGTAATATTTTTTTCTTAGAAAAAATCATTACTTTATAAATATAATAATTTCTTTTTTAATAATCACTACCTATTAATTACGGCGCCTTGAGACTTACCTTTCGCGGAGTGTCGACTACGGCGCGTACGAATATCCTGTAGCGTCTATTTTTAACGAGCTTTCGGTTTTCGTATCCCTCGTATATGTCTCCGCTGCCTAAATGGAACGTATACGGAATATCTCTGTGAGGAAATTTAGCGGCGATGTAAGGTGCGTTTTCCCTCTCCTGCTTGCCTTTCCCGGTGATCATGTCCTCGGTCAGTTCGTCAGGCTGCTTATCAGCCGTACTCTTGTCCTCGGGCACGACGATCAGGTAATAGTGCGAGATCGGGCCGTATTCCTCGGAAGCTTGCGGTAAAATAACTTGTATCTCTTCGCCGTTGACCACGCCGTAGAAATCCGGTTTTACCATCGGCTTCGGCGCGGCCATCTGCGTGGTGACGGTGATCTTGGCCGGTGGTTTGTATTGCCCCTCGCGCGGTACAACGCTTACATTGACGTTGTAAGTTGTGAACGGTTGTAATTCGTTTATTGTCACGCTCGATATGTGAGGCTCCAATAGGATTTGCCTACGAGGCACGAGCTGTGTTTGCGTTATACCCTGAGAATCGACGAATTCTTTGACAGCGTCGAACGAAACCTTATACTTTGTCGGAATCAGTCTTATGGGCGGGGACCAAGAGAGGGTCATCGAGTGCGTGGACGAGTCCGGCGCTCTGAGATTCAACGGCACGTCCTCCGGCTTTACTTTCACCGTCACCTTTTCGCTGAGTCTTCCCAGACCGGACTTGTAGCGCGCTGCCACCGTTATGGCATACTGAGTGAATTTTTCCAGATTAATTAGATCCGCTGATTCTGTCAGACCAACACTTTTCTTCTTCCACTCGTCCAGATCCTCCACAGCGGTTGTTGTGTAGAAGATCTGATAACCGGTGATCTTTCCTCTGTTCGGCACCGACTCCCACCACACTTCCACGCTGGAGTCCGACGTCGCCACGGCTTGTACTTTCATCGGAGCGCGACCGATGTCCGCCGCGGTCATTATTGTGATCTTTTCGGAGTACGGACCGCTACCTTGGGACGTACGCGCTCGTACGTGGAATACGTATTCCGTATTCTCCTCTAAATTAGTGAACACCGCTCTCGTCTTGGTTGTGTTTCTATCTATAGTGGTGGAGTGATCGTTCTTCTTGTTGAATTGCACATCGTAACCGATTATTTGACCGTTTCTGTGCTGCCGAAGCGGCTTTTCCCACGTCACGCATACGGTATCAGGAGTTTGAAAAAAGTATGACAGATTCGTCGGTGGCCCGGTCGGTTCGCCTTCCGGACTAAACCAATTTTTCACCGTTTCCTGACCGAAGCCGATGTCATTTTTGCCAGCTACTCTAAACTCGTAATCGACTCCTTGCTCTCCTACAATTTATTATTTGAAAAATTGGCTTGTGAAACAGAGAGATAAGAATAATTAAAAAATTATTTAATAAAAAGTTATTATAGTGCAAAGAAAGTAGGATACACAACATATATTGTATGTATTCTTCAAGAATATTTAGTACAAATTATCTTTTTGCAGTACAGAATAACAATGATAATATTTTTAAATTTTTTTCTCACCGAGATCCGTGATTTTGTACGTGCGCTGACGCATGTCATCGATAAATTCCTCTTTGAGCGTCTGGTTTTTTATACCATATCGAATACGGTATCCTAGCAGATTACCGTAGATCTGAGTGGGTTGATTCCATTCCAGCTCCAAGATGTAGGGATCTCTGCTCAATACTCTGAAAAAGTAATGCACATAGAAATCGATCCATTGCGATAAAGCTGTTGACAAAAGTACGATATTTTATGATCTTAGGTAATTCTTACTTCACAGCAACTTGCGGTCTGTTTGGTACACCGCCCGGTGTTCTAACGTGAACCGGTACCGAACGATCCCCATCTCCTTTTCTCGTCAGAGCGGCTACTTGCACTGAGTATCTCGTATCCGGTTGCAGTCCGGTGATATTCACTTCTAGCACGCCGTCATCGTGCACATCTCGACGTATCGGTTCGTTGGTGAATGAATCTTTTCCCTGAAAAATTATTACAATTTATTGCAAGCTCTCTATCATTTATTTATTATGTATTTTATTTAAAATGCGCGATATCTAATGTATGCGCGAATATTATGTATTAAATTAAATTTAATAATTGCACCTTATTTACATATTAATTTGATTATTAGATATACGAAGCGTTTTACAAGTGTAAAAGACTTTAATTTTATTAAGATTATTTTTTAAATTTATGAAATTTTTCTTCCACATGCAATAAACTAAGAAATGAATTAAATAACATTGATGCTAAAATTTGTATAGTTGTAAAATTAAATCCATTTAATATTTTTCTATGAAAATAATCTATCTAAAAAACTCGAAATTTTTTTGCAATTTTTATGAAATACTGTAAATTTCAAGAAACTTTGTAATTTCGTATTCCTTAAAATGTATGTTCTGTTGATATATGAATAGAGTACACGGGATATTTTATCTTAATGGGAAATATGATAGTAAAGATAAAGGGGCTGACGATAATACGTGAATATAGGGTCGATAATAAAGATAAAGGGATTCATCAATAAGCTTGTCGTGAGAACCTAAAACTTGTAATGCTATGCTATTGATCGTATAACAGCCGTAAACTGACCTCCTCTCTTACTTCCTGCACGTGTATGTGGTACCCTCGTATAACGCCGTTCTGATCTTTCGCTTTCGGTGGTTTCCACTCGACGTGTATCGTCGACGAGTTGATCGCCGAGACTTTGACGTCCTGAGGATCCCCCGGCACTGTAACGCAATCCATAATTAATTCGCGCACTTTACGCTCGTCCGATGTCACACTCACAGACACACGCCCATGTATACCCACAGACGTACGGGGGATAATAAATAACGGATTTATAAAGAAACCTAAAAACTGATAAACATAAGATTCTTGTGTAGAATGAAAGAAAAAGATTAAAAGGAAACACAAATGGAAAAAGTTTAAAACTATACATAAGTCGTTTGCAGTCTGTCCTGTCTCTGCCGGAAGATTATTATGTCATTATTTACACTTCAAAAGCGAGAATAACATGAGAAGCGAAAAGCGATAGTACATGTCGGTAGCCAAAGTACTTTTGTCGCAAGAGAAATCTGAAGATGAACCAAGAAAAGCGAGAAGTATGTAGAATTAGTTTTTTTTTATAACGCGAAAACATTTCCTTTACATCTCGCGACTGTTCGTCTGTCCAATTCGTCGCTGTAAACGGAAACGAAAAAATCTCGATGACAGCGAGAATGAGCGGTGAGATATGAAATCGAAAAGTGAAATGAAAACGATGTTTATACCAGCGGCTGCAGCGGCTGCGGAAAAATCATAAGTAAAATCATAGTTGTGTAAAGAAAGATGTAACGATAAAAAGAAGAAGATGAAGTAGTAATGGAGAAGGTAATTACATGCCGCCAATCACACACGGACAAAACGACGTACAAACAATATTACGAGGCACGTTGTACCCCATGCTCTACGCCCCTAATACGATTATGATCTTCCATTTGAATACCAATAATGCTTTTTTTTTCTTTCGATTTTTTTACTTTTTTTTCCTTTCGATTTTTTTTACTTTTTTTTTCTCTTTAACCCGCGCATGCGGTTCGTCTTCGCGTATTATAAGCGCGCGTAGATACGTCACCGGGTGTACGGTAAGGTACGCGGTAACGTTGGACACGATAACACAGCGGTAATATTGGAGAGTCCATGACTTGAGAGACCAAGTAGTTAGTTGTATGCAAGTTTCCGTACTCGCCGAGGGACGAAAATTGCAGTAACGACGACGACGACGACGACGACGATGACAACGACGACGACGACGACGACGACGACAAAACAGTTGCACGATCTTACTCCGTAATCAAACGCGATGAATTGCAACGACGATAAATATGCATGCCGCCTATTTACAACGTTTATTTACAATTACGACCGCCGCCAGTTGAAGTTAGACAGCTGCAACTGTCAACGTGGCGGCGACGTGTTTTCGCATTAAAGTCGCAACTTCTAACGTACGCGATTACGGGGGAATTGTCCGAAGGACGAGATAACTCGATTGTTTCATGGACGATCCAGTATTCGCGGTCGCTAAACGGCTAATTGGCGCGCTGTGAGAGAAAATGGGGAAAAACAAAAGTTCAGATAAAAAATCAGCATTTGCCTAATACCTACTTCCGCATGATATACAACAGTTAACAGCAGCTCTACAATGGGAGGATTCGCAAAAAATGAAACTTGCGCCGCAACGAAAGTATACACAGAAAATTTTCGAATCGCAGAAATGAATTGTTGTAGCGCGGTTTTGATGAGAAGCGATTGGTAGATCGCGTGCTCGCTCTGCTTCTATTAGCTCTCGCACGTATACACAATCAAGTAAGATCAAGATCACACTTACAATTTCGCTATGTAGCGCAAAAAACAAGGGTGGCGAGCGCGTTAATAATATATGTAATAATGTCTCTTAAGATTATTATTATATATTCGCTGGCTGCAGCAAAGAAAAAAAAAAAGACAAAATAACTGTAGGACGACACTTCGAGATTAGACTCTCTCGACAGACAAAAAAAAATAGTATATAGATATATATATGTATGCAAAAACGAGACGGAGACAAAAAGAAAAAGTAACAAAAATAGACGGTATAGAAAAATGTCATGGCACAACTCGAGACGAGCTAAGGGATACTCACTTTTTTCAGCTGCGCCCCAAAAGTCGCCAAAAAAGTGGGAAAAAAAACTCGTAAAAATTCGTGTCAACTTCGCACGTACATTGAGTAGAATTATAGTGTAATTTAATTAATCTTTAAGGCATATCAATGGGTAGCACACTACTGATTATCATCAACGTTAAAAATTGGCCCTTTCTATGTAATGGCTATTTTCGATTTTACGTGAAAAAGAATGCATGATAGAAATCTTTTATTCTCCTGTTCTCGAAGCAGGCACACTCGCATTCGCTCGATTTGGTTCTTTCGCTCCGGCCTCATGCGCTCGATGACAGTCACACCGCTTATATTTTAGTTCTCGCAACTGCTAACGAATGTCGGTGGCAACAAGATTCATGATTCCAATCGATCGTTACATCAGACAGAAAAAAAAAATGATCGCTTGGCCCTCGGTTGCAGTTGGTCGCAGAGAGGCGGGAGACGTGAGAATATCTTTTTTTTTTTTGGCATGCGCAATCACTACTCCAAATATGAAATAACTAAAGGCTCATGTTCACCTGCCTCGTGTCGGGGGAAAACGAGACGTCGAAAGTCGAATGTCTCGTGTTTCTCAAAATATGCCCGAAATCGCAGCTGCCGGTGGCAATAATCTTAGAATGTCGAGAGATCCCTCGAATCTCTCCCTTCCACCCCCGACACGAGACATCAAAGGGGGAAGACCTATGATAAAATGCCTACGAAAAGAAAGCTATAGGAAGGAGAAACCATAAGAAAGAATAAGGTGGACGGTTTCTAGGATATATCAAACGAGAGAAGGGTTTCGTCGTATTACTACGGTACTCTAGAAATGGGCAGTCTCGTGAGAAAAACTCGCGATTCCTCTCGTAATGTTTTTTTCTTTTTTTTTTTTTTTACGTAAAAAACTCACGGTACAAGATCGGGATATATGTCGGTGGGGTGGAGTGTCTTCTGAGGAAAAATTGTTTTTCTTTTTTCATTCTTTCCTTTTTTGCAACTCCAAAAAGTCACCCGCAAAAAACAGCAGCTCGATCAAAAACTTTTGTCGTTTCAGCAAAGGGGAGGCAGGGTAAATTAGAGAGAGAGAAAGGGAAGCCGAAAGAAAGAGGGAGAAGGAGATAGACAATAGAGCGAGGACCACTCTTTTTCTCTCGGTTTGGATACCGTAAAAAAGTATCTCGCTATTTGCTTCTCCTTCATCCTTCTTTTTTTCTCTCCCTCACTCTCAATGTCAACATCCACCCGCGCATTCATCCACGCAAAAATCACAAAATTCCGCGTAAAACGCGTGCGTAAATACGTTTCGACAGCCGTTGCCGAGACGCGGTGGTTGAGAGGTAGCCGTGCCGTTTATTTGATTAACGAATCGCGTGGTCCCGTACCTGTCGATGATCGAGTATAGTCGGAAAACTGTCGATGACATCTAAAATGTCTAATTCAAACTGGCGGAACTAGCTGGATCGAGCTAAAGGAAACGAATTGTTATAAATCATGCGCATTGTTGGGACATAACAAGTAATATAATTTACCAAGTATCAAGTAAAGAAAAAAAAAAATTGGAGAAAACAATCAGGAACATCAACGGACAGCCGAAGCTCTTGAGACTTTTAACATTACGCCTACGAAAGGAACGTTACTTCAACCGTTGCTTAGTGTAGTTCAGATACGAAAAACAAAAAGAAGATGAAAACCACATTTACATATACAATGTATAATTAATACCTTTTCTAAATACCCATGTAAGAAACATGTGCGTGTCCCTCGAGATAACAGATAAAATATATAGAGAGAATACTGTATGGCATTTTAAAGTAGAGTATTTCGTACATATCGAAGAATTATTTGAATAGTAAAAGAGTACTATGTTTGACTTACAGAGACAGAAGTTGGAAACGGATTGAAGTCTCGCATGCAGAGAGCGAAGGAAACGGCCGTCGAGCGGTTACGTCATTCCAACGAATTCGATTACATATGAAAATTAATGAAACCCGACGCTCCCGGTCCACATACGTCCAGATTGTCCGTTTCGTTATACGTAGTCAGCGCAGCATACGGTAAGTTTTTTGGGTAGTAGAGATAGCAACGCTTCACCCGGGCCGGACACTTGACGCAAAAAAAAAGCTGAGAATTCAATTCGGAATATGCACTCCGCATTTCCATTTTTTAACACGCGCTACTTTAAAAAGAATATTTCGCCGACGGATATTGAAATCATCGGTCGTTTCCGGCGCGGGCAAAGTCTGATGAGCCGACATTGGAAGCGATTTATTCGCCGAATCCACGGATTGTGGCTGATGAGCATATAAATAAAAAATATAATCAGAAAAAGGTCTGATGAATATTGGTATTCAAATGTTTCCAAGAAAACGTCTTGCGGATTTCTCTCTTTTTCTTTCTCAGTAATAGATCATCCGACTCTCTTCCTCGTCGAGGACGTTTGGGCGCAGAGAAAATTTCGCGCGAAACTTTCAATCTGTTGTATACCGCCTTTGATTGATCACTTCCCTGATACTTATTTCTCGTCACTTTTCGTGCACGCTTTCTTACGCGTCGTCCTTCTTCCATCCCGTATCCTTTTACACAATCACTCACGCATTCACGCGCGCAACCTTCCTGTCGCGGTCTCGAAAAAACGTATCGCGAGCCAATCTCGTCGAATGTAATTCTTTTCATAATAACATTCAGTACCGACTATAAATTCGTGCGCACATATAAAAAATTAAATTTTCGATAAAAAACATAATTTGCATGAATCAATTACTCGCACGTAAAGTAATTTTTATATTTACCTTTGAGCGAAAAAATTTTTCATGTGCGTATAATCGGCTTGAGCAAATCGTTCTTTATCTCGAAAATATCGTAAATGTTTTGTAAATGTTCACAAATTAATGGCCGATATTATTTCGCGGATATTAAATCGCTTTTACCGCGGCAAAACGCTGGAAGCAAATGCACGTTATTCGCCACAATACGCTTCTCGTTATTGTTGCCATCTCAGTCATTATCGAGCCTTTTGTATCGCGTTGTTTCGAGATCGCCTCAGGAGGTAGCTTCAGGTTACACGACAGTCGACAGTGGGGGGTGCTTTTCGAGAGTGCTTTCAGTGCTGGTGCTCGGCGGCACGATATTGCATCGTCTATAATAATATTTATTCGGACATGTGTATAGCCGCTGCTGTGCACGGTGCTCTCTCGCGCAACGCGTGAGCGTCAAACGCCTATCTATGTACGCATATCCAGGTTGCACACGCCCGCACGCGTGAATCCTACGTGAATGCTATGTGCTCGCTCGCAGCCGAATTGATCGTGAAAGCGGGTGCTCTTGGAATCGGTGCACAAGGAGGTGGCAAAGACTACGACGGCGGCGGCCGGCACCACGCGACGCACGCAATATGTGTTCGCGTGGCGCCACGAAGTGCGTGTATGCGTGCGTGGTGGGTGCGAGATATATTGTAAAACACACGGTGCCGGCGCGCTTATTTACGTTACTTTTTGCAAGGTGCCCGTGCACACATACGTACGGTGAGACAGTATATATATAATATCATAGCAGCGGTGAATATTTCGGTAAATAGTGAACGATGACAGTCAATAATAATAAGTAAACGTATGCGTAGAAGATATATATATGCTATACACGGTGAGATCTTTGTGCTTTGACAATGTGCGAGCTTACACGGCAGGGTGCTTTCAGCAGTGCTTTTTATCGTTTCGCTTCGCTCTGCCGAGTCTGCTTCAGGAGGGTGAACGTGTACCGGATCAGTTGCTTCATGGATAATGCCAGGAACGGGGAATTACTGGAGCAGGGGGGTGCAGGCGGGAAAGTGAAGAAACGAAAGAGAGGATCCGTGGGGTAGTCGAGGGGCAGAGAGGGCGGTCGTTCATAGTGGCGAATGGTGAAAGGCGTAAGGGAAGGTCGTTACGGACGCGTCGGTACGACTTTTCGCTCAACAATCATGGCCGCATAATACCTCCGCGACAAAAATGATGCTCTCCACGTGTCCGGCGCGAATATCTTCATAGCCCGTTAGAGATAAACAGGGTTCGTGCCGTATGGTCTTCTCCCCCTCCTCCGTCCCGCTTCGCTCTCGCCGACCGCTCTCGAATCTCTCCCGGACAAAATTCTTTTTTTCCCCCTGTCGTAGCTCCGGTTTACATTCAATTATTTTTTTTCAATCTCGCGTTCCGTTGTTTCTACTTACTCGCTCGCGCTGCGAAACTTTTAACGACCACCGGTCGTACCGCAACGCTCCGCCACTGCACCGAGAGAAGTTATCGTTACGATTAAATGATTTTCCCGGGGAAACACCGTGGCTAACGATTGCGCGGAGATTTATTTTTCAACGACTATACTATATAAATATCGTGCAAACAATTTTTTTCCCTCGGTGCCGAATCCGTTTGTTATGGGGATTGGATCGTGTCGGATCGTGTTATTCAGACTGGCGAAGGGGGAAGGGGGTGAAAAAACGTTCGACATGCGGGATCGATCGGCACCTTCGGCGGTGCCGCTCGGCCGGGACGGGGACGGGATGTAACAGAAAGCAAAACTGTCTCATGCATCGGCATGCCATTCATAGGATATAGATGGTAATAATGTATTTGTGTATTTCGGGAGGTGATCTCGCAGACTCGACACAGTTCGGCGGATTTTGGTGGAGGGTGACGGTGGAGAGAAGGTGGGCGGCCAAGTGGAATAGGCACGGGTTTGTTTCTTTTTCACTGGAAGAGGAGAGTTTCGAGGGGGTTTTTTTCGGGGGGTTCGAGGGAGTCGTGGAGTTTTTAAACAAACGAAGGCATGCTCTAAACATGTGCAAACGATAGGTAGAACTAAATCTCAACTAAAGACAGAAGAGCCTTATATATCAGAGATATAGAAATATATATATGTGTAATATATATATAGTGAAAAAGTGCGTCATATATATATATTTTTGTGTGTGAGATAACATTCGCTAGAGTTTTTATATATATACGTAAGCGCTTCACTCGCAAGCTGTCCCTTGTTTTGCCATTATTTTCGTCCGATTGTGTCGCACATGTAACAAGTTGTCAGATAAATTTTTAGCTCGTTAGTATTTGTGTATTTTGACTTATTTCATGTGGCCTACATAACTGGTACACAAAACGGAAATAATGACACACGGGGCAGCTAGCCTGACTTCTATCTTCATAACACGTGGCAAGAGTGAGTTAATGAACTAAAGGAGAGAAACGAAACATCTTTACTGACGTAACCACGGTAACCACCAGAAAGAACACTGAGTGTAATGAGTACATATTATTAGATAATTGATATATTACGATAGTGTGAATAGATCTTAAAAACTAGCTGTTCAAAACCTGGATCATCCTCCTGCAAATGCTTTAAGGAAAGACAAAAACACGTGAATGAGTATAATTAGGTATTAATTAGCGTGTCAAAATAGATATCCAAGTTTTAAAAGTAGGGCTGGGGGGATGAAAAAAACCAACGGCAACGAACAAAGAGAGAGAGTTGCGATTAGGCCCTGTAAAAAACGGTAAGAAAATTCGTTTCTTTTTCTTTCATCTTTAATAGCTGAGCTCAAAAATTGGTTATCAGCTTCTGAAAAATCCGTGGCTGCGTACACCTGGAAAAAATGGTCGTGGACACACTAAAAGAAGGGGTGGTTGGAGTTGTTGGAAGGTTTCGGGAAAGCTAGAATAAGAGTCGTTGGAGATTTTATTGTCGTAAAAAATCCAAAAATATAAAATCTCGCCAGCCAAAAAAGTAGGGCCATCATCGTTTCGTGTTCCGCGTCGCGTAAACGTTTCATAAAAATCGGGGGAGGAAGTGAAGGAGGTTACGAAAAGAACGATAGGAAAACGTGATCGGAGTAGCGTGATTGGAGAGGCGCGAAAAATCCAAAAAATCGTGCGCGTTCAAAACTTTTGTTCGCGCAAAAAAAAAGAAGGTAACCCGACCGGAAAAAAGGGCCATGTCCGTCCTCTTTTCCTCTCTCGTCACGATGGGTGATTCGATAGTTCGTTTCTCGAAACTATAACTGTAACACAAGAATGGCGTGAGAGAAGAGGAAAGCTCATATATGTATAATATAATACAGTATAATGTAATTTGATATATATAGAATATAACGTAAGTACAATGAAACATAACGTAAGTGTAGAGTCACTGGAGAGAAAAGATAGACGACAGAGAAGAACAGAAAATAGAAAGTCGTGATAAAAGGGAAAGAGTATCTGGTCGTTTGAGAGATCGGGAAGAGAGACAGGTTGACGAAGTGACGTTAGCGGAATCTGAAATCGAAAGTATGCATATAGTAATGTATATTTTATATATCGTAATGCATTCACCAGATCAGGAATAACAACACGGCGTGTTTGTCGCAACCCGCATTGGAACCGCACGAAAGTATAACCGCGGACTGACTTTTGGCGGGCTTTTATATTTTTGGCTCTCGGATGAGGCGCGTTATTACTTCATCCCAATAGTATTCCTTCCCCGCGAAGTTTAGCGTGTGAAATTCGTAGCGACCGCGGCGTTGGGGTTGCTGTCGCGATTACGATCGAATTTCCGTTCGACATCGCAGACATCTACGATGACATCTTCCTTTCGTAAACATGATATCGCGTTAGCGCTTTTGGAGAACACATCGCCGCGAGACATCGAGACACAGTGTTAGCTCCCTCGCGCCTGTGCGTCACCACGGATTTTACACGTTACTCCTCGCGTGCCTGAGACGTAAACAGAGAGACTTTTCAGTTAGTGTCTGTGATACATACCGTCCTCATGAGTTCTGACCATGATAGGATAACTCGGGGGCCCGTCACCTACTCTGGTTCCGGCCAATACCCAGATCCGATATTCAGTCCACTTTTTGAGCTCGTCCAACACGAAACGCGTGTCATTCAGTTTGATAATCGTCGCCTCGGAGTCGGAGCGACCGCTCTCGACGACTTGCAGCCTGTAGTAGGCGATCCTTCCGTTGGAGCGTTCAGCAGCCGGTGGTTCCCACGTTACCAATATTGAAGTCGGGCTGATCGCTTTGCCGGTTACATTGCGAGGCGGAGCCCCGGGGACTGTATAACACTCAATTATAGGAGGGAGGAAAACAAAATCGGGGGAGGTATAAATCGACAGTTACCAGCCGATTGTATCGAATTCCAGAGCGTGAGGCTTACAAAGTCGAGAATACGAAAAGTCGCCGTATAGAATACTGTCAAATGAATATGTCGAAACTTGATTATTTTTATTTTATTGTTGGATAATTATTGGATGAAAGCTAAAGTGTAATATAAATTTCGTGTTTAATGCCTTGTCGAAGAATGTCACTTTGATTTTTTATCAGTTGTCTTAAAATAATACAGGTATTTAATTTTGCAATTGTGATAAAATCATCTTTGTATGCTTTATGAATGATAAATCAGTATTAGCATGCAATGTGAGCGAGCGAGTTCTCGTATTCCTCGTTTTGGCGTCCTCAACGCCGAGACGAGCGCACAATCGACGGTGACTGTCGAGGGATACCAACAAAACGGTACGTGACGATTGATCAAGGTTCAGAGAGGTATAAAATATTCAAGGTAAAAAGTCATGAATCGATCCTTGAACAGTCGAAAAAAGATGTGATTAGAAACAGTTTGTACGGAGCGGCCGAGTGTTAACTCGGACGTATAATGCGCAGAGTTAACGAATTAACACGTTCATATAATTGCAAGGGAACGAGACAACGAAAAACTGAAGAACGGACGATAAAATTAATATGTTATCGAGAATGAAAAGAGGTGCCCAAAATGCACACATATATCAATGCAGTGCTTAGTGCAATTTATATGTATATGATATGTATATACGTATATATATATATATAGATATATATAAAGTGGCATCCAAAAACGGCTTTCTTATTTGCAACGCATGCAATCATTCTCACTCTCCCACACTTCACTTGTTTCAACGTTACTCTCTATCTTTCGTCTTTCCCTTTCATATTACGCTCTTTTTTTCCTTTTTCTTTCTCTAGAAAACGCGTCTTCAAATACGAAAAAGTGATTTCTTTTTTTTTTTTTTTTTTTTAAAGGCTCTTTTCAAGGTGTTGTGCGTCGATAGCTTACGCTACTTGCAGGAGCGTCTAGCGCTACAGCACCTCCTACCTGCTGTGCCATCGCGATGCGTAATTGTGCGCGAGTCCAGAGGACTCGAGTCCTGCTCGATCGTCACCATGGGATATCTCGAGTGGTCGATCATCTCACGGCCACGCGACAATTACGTATCGGCATGCGTCTGGCACTCCTCGCTGCATGAACTCACTCGATTTCGTTTTTGCATTCATTTGCGTTCTGCTTACCGTACTGTTTGGTGCGAACCGGATACGGTATCGTCGTGGCACCCTCTCCCCTTTGACTCCTCGCGGCTAGCCACACGTAGTATAAGGTGTTCGGATACAGACCGGTCAGAGTATAGTTCTCGGTGACAGCTATTCTGCGATGATGCTTTTCCTGAGTAAACACGTCAGATAAAACGTTAGCGCGATACGTAATATCATCTCGATTAATTATCTTTTTTAGAATTGCTCATAAAAAATTTCAAAATCAGTTTATTTCCAGAGTTTCAAATCCATTTAGCTTCCACACCGTTAGAAAAATTATTTATTCATTCTAATATAATAGGAAATTTAAAAAATATCACTGACGTCTGGCGCGTAAGCATGAAAAAAACTTGACAAAAATTGTTATTTAAAAACAAAGAAATTGGAATCTGTATTGTAAATTTATAATCACCTACCTTCGCATAAGTGTCGTTCCAGTACAGCTCATAGCTGAGAATATTCTCAGCGCTATGAGCGGGCTTGCCCCATTGGAGCGTTACTTTGGTCTCCCCGATGTCGACCGCGGTTAGCATTTCAGGTTGACTTGGTACCCCTTGTTGTGTTTTGATTTGCACCGGTAGACTGAGCGGTCCAGGACCGACGCTCGTGAGCGCCTGAACTCGTATGGTATAGATTGTGTGCGGTGTCAACTCCGAGATGGTGGTCAGCTGGCTATTGTCCACCATCTGGTACTGCCACGACGCCATAGGTTGATTCGAGTCCGTCGTGTAGTACACTTTGTATCCCTACGAAAGTGCATCGCGCGCTCGTTAGCGAAACGCAGTAATCCGCGCAAAACGCAGCGAGAATATAATTACGGAAAAGACACCGACCGTCACTTGACCGTTTGGGGTTTCCGGTTCGTCCCATTGTATGACCATCGTGCTGGAGCTCAACGGCCGTACCTGAACTTTCCGAGGCGCTGTACCGGGTTCTAGAAAAAAAGATCGGTCGATCTTTAACGTTATTAACGTACGAAGTAGGCTAGATGCACACGAATTACACAACCAGTTAATTACACGATAAGATAGAAAAGAAATCCTTCGGAAAATCCATAAGAAACCCAATAAGAGGTGCGTGAAAATAAAGAAAAATTACGAAATCAAGTCCCATTTTGTGTGACGACACTACGGTGACGAACACATTTCTCAATAACTCACACCGTACGTAATTAACTACGAAATAGCAAAAATATATACGTGCGTAATATGAGTAAAAATTACAATCGTATATAGTTATGTGAAGTAACGAACCCAGGAGAAACCCAACCAAAATAAAAAAAAATGAAACAAGAACATGAACAGGCAAATGAATCGGTGTGAGTATTACTACGGCACTCTTAGTATATGATTTGACTTACTGGCACCTCCATTCGTTGATTCCGCTATCCAAAAAAAAATGTCAAAAGATTATTGTCACTTCTCGGTACATAAGTGGGCGACAAGTGCGGGGTGAAAATACGAAGCGCGAGTGTGCGGTCCACGCCTCCTTCGTATTTTCACGGGGTGAGAAGTGTGTGCTACTATTTTGTAGGAAAGGTGCAATTTCGCGTGCTGTCTCCCCCTCGTGTCTCGCCCCCCCTCTTTTGCAAAACGAAAGAAAGGAGACGGAGAGACGCACCCGAGAAGGAGAGGTAGAGTGAAAGAGAGAGAAAGTGAAAGAGATAGTAAGGCTGGGGATGTTAGAGGCGTGAAAATACACAATGACACGAGACGTCGAAGCGCGATGAAACGCTGTGAAACGGCCCGGCAAAAAACACTAACACATTGGTGCAACAAAGAGCAGAGGGGAGTTTGGTGATAGGTGAAAAAAATTTTCTTGTCACTTACATGGATCAAATCGTGCGTCCACGGCGGACAGCATGGAAAAAAGTACAGAATTTCCCTCAAAAAATGTGCGTAAAAATTCGCTCCTCTTTCACGATGGTGTACAAAAAAGTTCTATCTACGTGCAAAAAATTCGCGCTCATGTCGGAGTAGTGCCGTTTCTCCACTCCTTCATGTTATCGTTCTATGCGAACGCGGATGCGCGCAAAAAATTGCCCGGTCCGAGATGTGTCCGCGCTTTTAATCGGTAAATAAGCTTACTGCGACGCACGTATGTTCGTTACGAGACGTGGAAGTGAAACGCGAATTAATCCGTGAGCAGGTTTACTTTGTCGTAGCGATCGTGACATAGATGCCCCATGAAGTCTCCGTAAAGGTACCATCAAAAATAACTGACTTAAGAAATGTTATTACTTCCCGTTAAGTTTGATTATACGATGAGCTTGAAACGATGAGACTGGCAAGAGAAGAATGTCGATAAAATGAGAGATATTTCGGTAGAAACGATATTTTTCCTCGCATGGATGTTTAATTTGACGTGTGAGTGACAATGAAGTTTAATCAGCGGAAGATTCGTTCTTAAGACAACGATTTACAATTATAACGATATCTTCATAGATATTAATCAACATTGCCGGTAAATTCATATCTACACACAACATCGAGTAAAATTTTGTCTCCACTATTGCTTTTCTGGTGTGAAGTCATAAATATCCATACGGAAAGATAATCGTTTCTAAGCTACGAGAGAAATATAAACATAATTAGAAATTAGCACGCAAAGTAAATATTTATGGTACTGACTTGTTTCACCAGTGGTGACTATCACCGGGGCACTTGGGGGACCACGCCCGATGCTGTTCACGGCTATCACGTAGAGCTCGTACTCCGTATACGGGCTGAGACTCCTAACGTGATAGTACATCGTCGTGATGCCGGATATCTCGGCGTACGCTTGATTCACGTGCTTCGGTTTATGTTGAATGACGTAGTACTGCAGGTCGCCCGGTTCTTTGTAGGACCAGCTCAACTTCACCGATGTCGCGGTGATATCCGACACTTGAACGTTCTCTGGCGGGCCGGGTAGAGCTGCGAAGGGATTATTGCGATTTTATTTTCCCGAGCTGGATATTGGATAGTGGGCGATGGGTCAATTTCGCGTGAATAATAACGGTTTTTATAAATGTCATATTTGAATCGCCTATGATAATACAAAATTATCATTGATGTTTAAAGGCTTCACAAATAAATGCTGCAAACACGGTAATAAAGAAAATTTGTAGGCAATTTCTTTAGGCAACTATTCCGTAATAATCGGACCAATGTATCTTGGTGTTGTTATCGTAATGCAAGGTTTAAGCGGATCGAGATTAGTCCTTCCGGTGAAAGCATAATGGAGCGGAATGCAGCGGATGACTAATCGGCTTGTATCACGTAATCCGCGATAACATAACCGGAAAATGCGATCGAAGAAAAGGTTTGTGGATCCATAATTATGGAGGGGACGATGAATCGAAGTTCGATACGTACATTGAACCTTCACCATGGTGGTCGCCTCGATTACGCCAAGATCGCTGGCAGCTGTACACGTATAATTAGCAGATTCCTGAATTTCCGTCAGTCTCAAGACGTTTTTGCCGACTGGTAGATTATCGTCCGGCGTAAGATCGGTTGCGGGATCCTTTCTCCATTTTACGAAGGGCATCGGCGCGCCGACCGCGACGCAGGTGAGATTCAGCGACGCACCCAGCATCACTTCGCTCACCGTCGGTGGCGGAATCGAGAAGTTCGGTGCGACGCGACGCACTGGCGAGCACAATTGATAGCCAGGATAATTAATTTTTTAATTTTCCAATTTCTACAAATTTTAGTTAATTTTCAAGACTTAGTGTGTTAAGTGAAAAAATAAAAAATTTATTATCTACTCGCTCCTCTGCATTTTAATTCGTGGAATTTCATGGAAACTCTTAAATTTACAGTCGCGTTCATGATAAAAAGTTTACTGATCGATATTTTTGTTAAACGAATTAACTCTAAATTAAACAAGGTATCTACGGATAAAAAATGCAGAGAAGCCAGTTATATCCCGTGTATAATACCTCGTGTATATGTATGACTGTTCGCAGTAAGTTAAATTACATTATGATCGCGCCCGCGTGACCGTTTGTTTATTTACGGGCGACATTAAATCGAAATGCAAATGCGCGTAACGGCACATCCAATTAGAGAATAATTACGTACGCACGTTTTACGATGGCAAATTAGCTGTGGCCTGCGAAAATTCGCGAAACGCAGCAAAACGCCGAACGATTATTTCAAAGCCGTCTCGCAGATTTTGCAAATCACGACTGCGGCAATTAAACCGGAATGCACAACCGTCGAGATTCAAAATCGCTGTGAAAACGCAAGAAATGAGAAGTCTCGGCGCGTAACATACGCGATGTGACTCACGCAAGGCTCTTTGTGCCGCCCGTTTAGTTTAATTACGTCCTAATTGCGTTACATTAATTTTAATTACGAACAAGAAAACGTCTGCCTTGTGTAGCATTGGCGTGACTGTGTGCCTAGCTCACGCTGTATTTGTTATTTGGTCGACAAAAATGTTGTCCCTTTGCGGTTTCAAATGCGTTAATTTTCATAAAAATATTTTTTTGTTTCTCCCTTTTTCTTTTTAATTATATCTAATAAGATGCTGACAAAGAATAATTTATTTGTCACAAAGATCACAAATACTTATTAGCTAAGCTGGAAGATATAAATGCTTCATAATTAATTAATTCAACTTATTACATTACAATCCGCAGGCAAGCATTTATAGCAGTTAAGCGACATACCTTTCACATATAATGTGGTCGATTTCGAGTACTCTGTGCCTACGGAGTTGTTAGCGACGCATTCATACTTTCCTTGATCCTTTACGTCAGATTCGGTAATTTGCAAGGCACCTGTAATACAAATCCACAAAAATCTCTTTTAAACAATTCAACATTATTAATTATAATAATTCTACGCGAATAGTTTTATACGACATATATATATAAAAAATTCTATATGCTCGTCAATATTGTCTACAATTGTCTACATATTGAACTTTGTTAATTATCATTGTTTTTTTTCATTGTCATAGTATCCTTAATTAATGTAGTGCTGCGAGATTTCATTCGACAGTGTAGAATTATTATATTACAATATATCGAAGTAGGACACTGTTTAATGAATTCTGAGCAATCTCCATTTTGTGCAATTATTTAGAGCGAAGTATGGAAATACGTATGCGTTGAACTCGGAACGCATTTGAGTGGACGTCCGCATTCTCTGCCGCGCTTTTTACTTCGTTTTTCGAGCGCTAATAGAGTTCCTACCATGTCCTGCGGAGACGGTACGCCCAGCAGGGCCGGAAAAGGGCGGCCACCTCCGAGTCGCCCTCTCCTCTCTCACCCGCTCTTTCTCTACTTTTCTCACCCTGACTCGTACATTCCGTTTCCGTCCGGCTCGGCGTTCGTGCGAGGCTTTCCACGATGCATCAACCCCCTTAGAGCGCGATACCGCGATGATGAACTGGCCGTTGCGAGCCGTGTGATTATCTTCGTCGACGTCACTACCGACCTAGTATAATTCAAACCTCTATCCCTCCCTCACTGACCTTCTCCACCCACTGAGAAACCGCCCTGCCCATTCGTAAAGTAAACACTGGCGAACGTTGGGAATCGAGAATGGGGGGGGGGGGGGGAATGAGAGTAGAATGGGGAACTGCCGCTGCTGGGGTTGATCGTTCGCTTTTACCCTTTCTGACGTTTAATCGAGCTAACGGTTATAATTAGGGGATGATCGTAGGCGAGATAAGCGACAGGCGTGCAAATAACACGGAAGAGTTGTCACGATACCAGGGCCGTGCGACAAAAGCTGCGCGATGTCGATTGAAAACAATATGCGAGCGTAGAGCGCGCTTCGTCTAGTAGTAGGTCGTATGCATCACAGTAGGATGCGTCGAAACGAAAACGCGACAGCACAACTGAGAGGGTTTATCTCGAAACTCGCTGCGCTCCGTATATTTTTTTCCATGGAAGACAAATACTGTGCGCGCGGACCGACCGTGTGTTGTTTTCCTTGCGAGTGAGCGAGCGAGCGAAACATGTACGCGTCGCTGATAAAGGGCGCCGTTTGGATATTATAGCCTGGGGTAAAACGGCGTCCGCAATTACTGGCGTGACCCGGTGCGTGGCTGTTAATTTCGCAGGCCGCCAAATTTTCCCCGGCTGCCGATTTCGGAATTCGTTATCCGGCTGAGTAGGCTCACGTGCCATACGTGGCGGCTTTCAGTGGCCGCATTGCGATCGTGGCTCCGATCGTGCGTGAAAGAGACGATGGAGACGAGCAATGGCGTTATTAGGATTTTTGAAGCCTTTTTCCTCTTGGAAGGTTCGATTTAATCCTTCATTGATATATATTCCGATTTTATTGATTCACGTCAATCATCGATTTTCAATTTAGCTTCTTTGTTTTTCATTCTATATCTGACCTTACCAATTTAATTAAATATTTGGCAAAAAAATTATGAGAGAAAATTGATGAATATTTCAGGATACGAAAAAATTTGACAGTTTCTTTATCGCTAGCTAAAATTTTATTTTTAAATGTAATAGAAAAAGACTGTGCGCATTTTAATTTTAAGCCTTATGATTTTTCGAGTTAACTCTGGAAAGGAAACAGCTCATCTAGGATACAGTTCGATAAATATTCGGTAGAAAGAATGAGAGAGAGTAAGGGTGGAGGATAGAAAACACTCCATCACGAGCGAGAAGCGAGGCGGACTGATATCGCGTACGATCGGAATACGTAATCGTGCCTCATCTACAATTTCCCGTAAGCCGACCAGGAAGGAACGCGCCCGATCGTATTGTTATCCCGATGAAGTCACGTATGCATTGTTAGCACACCGTTGTGAAAAAGTTGTGCTTGATGAAAAACTATAGTAATACATACGAAGTTCAATATCTGAAAATAGTTTTTTATATTGATTCCGAAATGGTCAACATGTTAAAAATGTACCGTGCTTTCTAGATATTTCGATAATGTCATTTCAGTAGTTTCAGAAATGTATAATCGCAATTCGCCACGCTGTTGCTAATAATTGATATCTCTCTTCTTTTTTCATATTTGCTTTTTTGGTCATAAAAATTCTAATAAGTTCTCATTTTATGGTATTTGCATTTTTCAAGAGTAATTTTATTAGATTCTGCGGACGACGAGATTTTGATACGAAGACGTTTAATGTTTGATTTGTTCAAGTTAATGGTTAATTATAAATCACTATAAATATATTGCAGATTTTTAAAAATTATTTAATATAATTGTATTAACGGTTTAATATTTCATTGCATTTTAATTTAATATTTCTATTAAGTAATGATAAATTTGTCACTGGGCCAAATTATAACGAAATATTCTTTCGGCACAAATCTATTATTAAAAATAATGTCTCTTTTTCCGTCTTATATAGGTTTTATTAATATTCGTTTTAATATCCCATTGCCTGGTGGCGGCGTCATAACTTTTCGCTTTATCGCGCACGTGCGAGGTAAAGAACGATACAGAATTAACAGCAGAACGCGCGAATTACCATTGGTTTAACGATAACATTTCTACGGCGTAATAGCCGCTTAAAATATTCATAGTGGCTGCAAAGAGGGATGGCATTACTAACGGCGGTGAACAATTAGATTTTAAACACGTGAGACACGACGCAAGACGGTGATAATGCGTCGTGCGGACTGTTCTTTATAAATTTTAAATAGCCAACGCACGCGAGAGAAACGGTCCGCGCACGGCTAATACAGGTTACTGTTGCACGTAAATGCAACGAAGCATGAAAAGATATTTGCGTTAAAAGGCGTTGACATAATACCCTGTTCGACGTTTCATAATCCGAGTTTACCGTATCGATCGGCAAGTCAAAGTCAGGAATATTTTAAGTGACTAGAATAGATAGCGTGCGGGATATATCTTTATCTTCTTTTCGTGAAATTTTCCTATGAAAAATGATTGTTCTCTGGAATACATATTTATGCGTATTAAACTCTATGCGTTTTTCGTGCTTTTTTGAAACAAGTTAACTTAAAATTGGAAATTCTTGTTACGATCAATATATCACGTCAATTTTTAATCATATTTCAAAATGTGAGGATGTTATTTTTTTCAAATCTGACTCGCCGTTTTTGAAAATAGCAGCTCATACATTTCGTTATAACGACGATATCGCGTATTTCCGCAAAATTTCTCGCCCTGTTCTTTTACCTCGAAAATCGATGCAATATACATGCGTAAATGTCTAAGTTTGGCTTTCGCTTTATGATGCACAAAGGACATGAGAGATGGGTTGCATCGGTTCGAGCGCAATTTTTAATATCGCACGCTCTGTATATAAAATTACGAAAACTGCTTCTATCTCCATGTTTTATTTGGACAGCAGTATGATGTCTTGTTTTTATTAAATAGTTGTTGGCCATGCATTTTTTGTTTTTATATTCACAAAATACGGAACGAGATACATGGCTGAATAAAAATAATAGGTGAATATCATGGTTCTCTCGTGCTAGGTCGATCGATATGGCTGGTACATGACAATTAACGACGCTCACGCACTTTGATACGTGACACAACGGCAATTTTTGTCGAGAAAACATCGGTTTCATGCTCGTCAATGAATCTATCATTGGTGGTTACAGATTGAGATTTATAGTGAATTATTCGTACATTAGTTGAAGAGTTAAAAGCTCGCTTTTAACTTTTAATTTTTTTATTAAATCTGGATACGATATATAAATATTGCCTTTTATGATTTAAGATTTTTATTTTATTGCATATTTTTATTATTTGTCATTGAATAATTATATATATTTAATAAACAAAATTGCGTGATATAAAAAAACTGCAAATATGAAATATGGAACGTTAACGTTAAACTGCAAGACAAATGACGCAAATGAATGAGTATGATGTAAATTTTCTTACGTTGTTTTCCAACTGACTGATTCAATCGAGAAACTTCGCGATCAACGGATACACCAGTCGGATGTACGAAGTAACGTCGAACTTTCCGTTTGGAAAATTGCATTCGTTCCTCGCGAAAGCTTCATGTTTCGCTTGTCAGTAGGCGCAGCGACTGCATTTTTCTCGGGCCTTTCCGCGAGATCCAGGACGACTGCAGAGATATGCAGCGGCACGCGGATGTGTATGCATACGGTGCAGACGAAACGACGGGCAGCTATTTGTGTGTTTGCCGACCAATATTGAAATATCTTCTCTTATATTTAATATTACGAGAGCAAACGCGACGCACGCACACACAGTACAAATATGCGAAGTACGTCCCATCTCACTCTGTCTCTTCACCTCGTCCCCGGTCCGTGGATAGCATGCGTCGCGGGGTGAAATCGAAGGATGAAGCGGGGATGAATTCACCCCGTACGGCTCGGTGAATACAGGATTCCATCCGGATAGAATACAAATAGGAAATATGTTTACACTGAAAGCATTCCGAAAAGTGTGTGTACTGTGTATACCTTCCGATGCGTTCGTTCTACGACACTTTTTAATTCCGACATGTGTATTGAACGTGGAGTTTCATTTCAATTACATTAGAGCTCCCATCTCCGATCTTGCGACTCAGTTTGCAATCATTAGAAACAATTCCGGGAATTATCGCATTTTTCATTACTAAATCCAATTAAAAATTTATAGAAAAAGGCTCTAATACACATTTTTAGAAAATTGGTCTTCCATTTAAAAATTCGTGGATGTTAATTGAGTTCCTAAAAAGATATATGAGAAACTAAATTAAAAATTTTTTATATTTTTTCCAAGTAGATTTACATTCTAAAATTATCTGATCCCTAGCTATTTTCTATACAAAGGAAAAAAAATGAAAAAAAAAAAAAGAACTTGTTTTCCACAGCCCCCATGATCAATTTTAATAAAAATATCTCGTTAAAGCGCAACTACGTCGCCGTCAATGCTGGTTCGGTACTTCGATTGTGCTGAGAGACAGTTTCCAACGACGTAGCTCGATTGTAAACGCGTTCTGTATTCGATACCGAATCAAAGGCACAGATGGGAAATTACAGTCGAAAGCGACGCGTTGTGCTAATATAAGGACAATCGACGGGTATTATGCGGGTACGAGTAGGTCGCAGCAAGAAACGCTTTGGACGATCTCGTCGTGGTGCTGCAGGCAATATGCGCACACCGCGGCCCTTGCGGAATAACAGTGACGAAACGAGTTTGCGGCAGTTTATTTAGGGTTCGGCGTGTGCGCGCGCACGCCGCGTTCTGCCTATTCGGATTAATTAAAGTGGAAAGGCGGCGGTGCTTGCTCACGAGCTTCCTATCGCGTGCAATTGCGACTTCTGGGCGACGTTCCAGCTTTGTTCGAATGTTGTTGTTCTCGCGATCAGAATCCCCGTCGAATCCCGTTGCTGTGCGAAGCACGAAGACTCGTACTTCGGGCTTTTGACAAAGCGTCGTTTAAGATAACGAACACTCTTTCGCCCCTCCCCTCGTCCGTGTCCTGCGTCGCGCGTCCTTATACAAGCGAGAAACCGCCGCGGCGAGGGTCCGTCGCCGCTTCTTCGAGGGTATATCGGGTAACGCCGCTCGTTTTCCTTTATTCTCCTTTTCGTTCTTGTCCTCCCTCAACCATCGTATTCCCTCCACCGCAGAAGAGAGTAACTCACTCAAGTTCCCTCCGCGTAGCCGGCGTCATAAGTCAACCCCCTGGGTAAAGGGTGGTCTAATGGCCCCAGGGGAGCTTCCCCCAGGAGCCACCCCTGGGGAGCTCACGGCGGCGGAAAAGATGCCGCTAGCAAGGGGAGGAGAACGCGTCGCGCTACAGCTGAACGCACGAAGAAGAAAAGTGTTGATTAAGAGACCGGCCTAGTGCAGAGCGCGCGCCGGAGATCTCGATATGAGAGTTAAACCGAGATGCTATTTCGATCGTTCTATTTCGCATCTTATTTCGAATTTCGTTGCCTCTTGTCGCTTCGACCCGTGGAAATTTTGCGTGTCGACGCCCTGCGAGAATTACGTCGAGCCGTTTGAGACGTGGATTTCGCACCGTTGAAATCGGGTGACTCGTGGGTCGATTTAACAACAGCAATGCCGACTATTGTGTCACGTTGAGCTGCGCGTGACGTGGACGCTGTTAATCGGTGTTACGATATCAAAGGTAATGAACTACAATATGGAGGAGTTTGCACACTCGATTGTAGTACTTGGATAATTGCAATACTCGCGATAATTCGAGCTCGTAATTCGAGCGCTAAACACGCTGAAAGGGAAGAGAATTGATTCTTGCGAGAATAGAAAGAGCGAATGTTTCTTTTCAAATATTAAAATTATAAAAACAGTGATATATGGAAAAATAAAAGATGCAAAGTAAAGAAAGGCGACAAATAAAGGAAAAAATATAGCGCATAGTCAGAACATTATGTTCACACTCTCGTTGCTTTTGCACTGACTTTTTTTATCATTAACTTTGTCAAGTCAGTAGGTTTGGAAGAATCTCGTCGCGTAGGTCGTTGCAATATCATTCACAAAAAGTACACGGGTCTTTTCCCGTGTTGTTTCCTCGATGAATAGCAAGACTCGTTAATTCAACGCGGTCGGTTTACTTCAGGTGCGATGATTTAAAGCGCCGCGGTTATGTGAAATCGTAAAAAAAACCGCACGGCATGGTCAGGCTCGGAAAACATCACATGGAGGATTAAAAATGAAGTGCATGTGATAAGGATACCGTGAATATTAAGCAAATCTTGTTACATTATCATGACAGTGACATAACTATGTCGTTTAGGAAATTACCTGCGAAGAAACTAAAAGAGATATTTATCTTAAACAAGGTTGATGTTGATTGTTGCATCTTTCTCTGCTTTGGGTTTCATAGCTTTCTTAATATGCAATAATATATGAATACTAAAAAAAATGGAATATAAGTAAGATTATATAATCTCGAACATTTCTTTTTCTACATTTTTCTCATTTTCTTTTTTTTATTTTCTTCTTTTTTACGATTGTGGTTGCGGTTATGATCTTAAGAAATCGCTTGAATTTCTATTTTCTTACTAGGCCTTACATAAGATAGTTTCATTTCTTTCTTTCTTCTTTTTTATATCTTCATATTATTTTTTATTCTTATTCGTGCAATTATTACTACTATTTTGTGACTTTGTAAATTTTCTTCCTTTTTGTCATTTTTTATATACAAATCTTTCTTATTTTATTTTGTGCGATTATTATTTTTTAGTTTGTTTTATCATCAAATTTCTTAAGTGTTCTGACACAGCAAAAAAGTTCAAAATATTGAATAAAATCTATTCTAATTTAATCTTCTTCCTTCATTATTCTTTTTCTTTTTCGTCTCAAAAGCGCCGTGACATCCACGACTACCGATCGTAATGTATCTTCAAGGCTCTATTAGTTATGCCACTGTATTACGCCGCTTGTTCCAAAGTTCGGCGCTCGCTCATCAAGCTCGGAACCGGGAGGGTTTCAACGCGGGGACTTTTATGAGTGTTGACGAAGCGCTAACCGACGTCTTCGCTTTTACCTTATCCCCGCCGTGCTCTGTCGTTGCCTCGTTCGTGGTTTTACGAGCGGAGGACTGCAAAATATAATTTAACGATTCGCCATGTTCAGCTTTGCCCGCGTTGCCGCGCTCATGCAACGTGACATCGCGCAAGCAGCAACCGAGAGAAAGAGAGATATTTCCTCGAGGACTGCACCAAGCCAAGCCGCCTTTTAGCAAGATGCTGCTGAGGGTTAAATGAAACGTTAAACTACTTTAACTTATGTGCGCGCGTATCTAATTAAATTTGCCCCTGCATAATCGCACGCCGGAGTTCACTGAGAGAACGCGCGCGACTTATCGGCGTCTTTCGCGCGCTTAGCGTATGCTTAGCATCGACACATTTTGACTTCTTATCATATTTATCAAATACTCTGGCGCTATTTCTGCGCTTTCATATCTCATTTATCATAGCTTTCGTATAATACGATATAAATGGATAATGTGATAATTTTTTTACCAGAATCCTACACTTTTTAACGTTAAAGTAAAATTTACAAGAAAAAGATAGCTGAAAAAAAAAATCCATATTTAGCATCTGTAAAAATATTTAAAAACAACTGCAACTTTTAGCTTTTAATAACAAAGTTGAGAGATTACGACTTTTCAAACGTTAATTACGCAAAGAAAAAAGATTAACTTTGACTATTACATATAATTCAACGTGCTGCGGGGATGCGTGGTTGCGTTCTTATGCTTCTTATGCTGATGGTATAGGTGTTAATGTGAGGAATGTGAAGATCTCGCGGAATTTAATCGCGCGCGGTGAAAATGCAAGAGAGTAGTTCTGTAGTCTCAAGCGCGATTCTATAACAAGCAAGGACGCTTTGATATCGTTAATGTACAACGTGGATGTAGCTATTCCCGTAAATTAACGCAAACAATGGTACACACCGGGCGAGTGTCTGGGCCGTGCGCGCGCGCACGCGAGTCTCAACCAGAATACGCGGCGAGTTAAAATTTTAACACTGGCTTAATTCTCGCCGACAACGCGGGGCGAAGCGCCTGGCAAATTTAATCTGCGAGATTTGAATAATACGTATGCACGCGCAATTTTCGCATAATTCTATATTTAACCGTTGCGAAAGCGGATGAATCTCGCGAGAAAAACGCCCACCGCCTTCCCCGCAGCTTCAGTAAAATAGTTACTTTTCATGTATCTTTCATGTTCAATGTACGTCTTTCTGCCGACAGAAATTCCCGCGCGATTACGATCGTCATACTGTGTAAACATTGTGCAAAATTGATGAATGTGCCAAAGTGCGCATGAGAGAAATTCTAACGCCCGGTATTGTGCAAAATATAAATTTTTTTTACGATTTTTTTTTAAATAACGGGATGGACTTTGAAAATGAATTGGGTATATCGAAGAGTTTGTATTTTATTTTGGGAAAACACGACGTATCGAGTGTATCGATAGTGTATGTTATTTTTGGTGTCGCCCTATGATATTTGGTGGCGCGTCCAGTTCTTGTTTCGTGATAAAACATTGCTGTATGATGAAAAATGTTGTCAAGAATGCATCATCAGTTCCCGAAAATGTCCGTATGCCGGCAATCTATCCCGCAATGCGTTAACAGTTTCGAGCGATAGATACGGTGATGCGCGCGGACGCACAATTTTCGAGCGAGCTTTCGCTTAACGAGTTCGAAGACAGGTAAGATTTACGAGAAAAATGCTTGTCAGCGCGTGCGATGGAATTTATGAAAACTCTCGTTTCGCTCCGGCCGGCGCCGTCAGTCCCCCCCGTCTCGCTCGCATACGGCTCTCGTTCTCGCCGCCCCTTTTCTTTCCGCCGCGCGCTTGCCTCCTTATTTCTCGTCCATCCATTTCCCTCGCGCGAAACTTGGCGCTTCGCTATATGCAGAAAGTACATCGACTTGTGATGTACTTTTTGCGATACATTAAGCCGTATATTTTATGGGATGTGCGTATAGCGCGGCGGCGGCAACATGCGGTGAGGTGCTATCGACTGGCGCGTGAAAGAGAAGGGGTGCACGTGCGGGGTACGCAGGAGGCGTTGCGAAGACACGCGAATAACGTTAAAGGCGCGAGCGAGTGACTGATGTGACTCCCGGGGGTCGCCTCTCACACAGGCAGGGGTTATCAACCCCTCTCTGTTAAATTACACTTAACTCGATCTTACGGCCGACAATGGCACCGTTATTTCCATTCGATAGAAAGTCACACTATGACAAATAGCGTCGTCGTAAACTCGCACCGACAAATTCAATTTACGGATGCTGAGCGCCGTTGTTGAAAGCACCGCGGGACTGACAATGAGACGCGAAGATAAAAATCGCAGCCATCGTGCGAACAATTACGTCATTCTCCGTATAACATTACAATGAGTTAATTAACAAGTAGTGTAATTTACTTAATTGAATTTCCATTTAAATATTTTAAAATATATTTTTAACGTTTCTTTACCGACTTACGAATATTTATCGTCATTAATATTGAAAATACCGTCTTTCGAATCGTAAGGCAAACCTTGATGGCAAAAACTATAAAAATACACGCTGCAAATATTCCTCCCATCTAATTACAATAATAATAGCAGTGTATGACGGCCCGCCTCGGTGCCGAACGAATTTACATAAACGCCCAGCATACTTCATTATCGCGACTATTGATCGTGGAAACGACCGAGCTCTCGTAGCCCAGCCGACTCATTCGGAGGATTTCGATTTCTCTCATTCCCGATCATCCTATGATTATCCGATTTTCGGATCGACGGTTTTACGAGCGGCAAGACTAGCACGCGTGCTGTGGATCGAGTTTCCGGTCGGATGCGTTTCGCCCATCGAACGAGTTTCCTCCCACCTCGTGGCGTTTCTTTACGGCAATTTCTAGCAAGATTGCCACGCCGCGCACACACGCCCGTATCGGCGCGTCGTCGTTCGTACACGGCCTCGATGCATACGGATGCGCCGAGTAGAGTATGCAAACGTATCCATAATACATAGCGCGCAACACGCACACGCGATGCGCGAGGCATACACGTAGCGACGGCGGCGGTTTCGCCGCATCTAATGTACACTTTTCACGTCGCGGCAAACTGCGGCGGGCACCGTAAAGATAGTCCGGGGAAGTGCACGCCGGTATTACGTGACGTGCCGCTCGATAATGATACCGCCGCCGCGCGATAAAAACAAAGTGAGCGTTATATACATGCATTTATATGTACGTATGTAAGCGGGGCGGGCGGGCGGGCGGGGGACAGCGCGCGTATAAGCGGTATAGAGGTAATGATAATGGGATGCATTGCGCTTTAACGAAACTCCGCAACACGCGCTGAAAATTATTCGTGCCGCCCTCTCTTATCACGCGCCGTCTCGACTTTCTCGCGGATTATTATTAACATATTTCGCAAGAAGTTTCCGTTTAGCAGTGATGCACCTTATAGTTTCGTCGAGAACGTTTTCCCTATTCAATTAAGTTTAGACACGAGAAGAAAGAGTTGGAATATAAAAAAATTTTGATAAAAATAATTTATTGTAATTAGGATGTCTTGCGCAGAATATTTATTTTGGTAAAATCTGTATAATCGCTAATTAGAGAAGGAGTTAACTGAAGTCGCGCAACATTTTTTTTTTTCGTTTTATGATGGATTATGGATTTAAAAAATAGCAGAACATCGATGTTGAAAAATACCAGTCATATCTACATGTAGCTAGACACGAAACATACCTACTTTTGTACGAGTTAACAAATAATTGGATAGATTGTGTGTAACTAAGATTTTATCAACGAGCTAATGGACATTCGCGGTAAAATTTGTTATGAGGTTATGCTTATAAAGAGATCTTAACATTTTACGTTTACATTTGCGAGATCGTAGATTAATGCCAGTCCGTTGATCTTTAAAGTAGCGCGCGCACGATCAAGCGCGACGACGCACGATCAGACACGCAACGCGTTTCGATCGCGCTATACTCTTTCTGAATTATAAATAAGATAACGTCAATAATAAATTGACTTTCGTCCTATTATCGACAATATTATCACAATTCTCGCAGTCGTATCGCGCCAAGTGTAGCTCGGAACAAGATTGCCAAAGACGGAACGCACCCTCGGCGAATGATGCGTTCCGCCGAACACGGTGATACAGTGCCCGAGCGAAACTTTTTACGGAGCTTCGTCGAGCGTTTCGGCATCGTCGTCAAGATCGAAAGCCGATGTAGCGCCGACGAGACGCCAAAGCCGAGAATCGTTAAGCGCACGCTGAGCGCGCTGGGCGAAGTAGCGCGAGCACACTTTACGGCAGCCGGCGGTTATGAGCGCGCGTATGACCGGGCACGAAGTGTGCTTCGGTGAGCGAGCGAACGAGCGAGCGACGGGGGCCAGGTGTGCTCTCGGTAAACGAGATGGATGTGCTGGATGTTCGCGTATCGCGTGACCACTCGATCAACGCCGTCGCGAGTTGACAGTGACTTACGCACCCGGGCACTCAACGAGATATGACATGCGCCACTGGTCGCGCGCCGCCGACGGGTCGCCATTGTTACCTACCTGTGTACCCGCCAAACACCCTTAATCTTTCTATCTTTCATAGCTTTTGTCATCGTTCGATCGCTCACGTACCCCATATTTCTCTTCTCGCCCCCCCCCCTTCTCCTTCCTCGCCGCGCTCCAACCGCTCTTATCGGCCTACTTCCCGTCTCGCGAATAAAGTGCAACGCTCGTCGCTCGCCGCGATAGCGCCGTTTATTTCACGTTGCGGCGCATTTACGTCGAAACTGCATTTTGAAACTAGGCTCGGGGACACGCGACTTGGCGCGTAACGAACGATAGAGCGCTGGTCGTAATGATTGACAGACGATGGGTTACTTACCGGTATCCAGAACCGTGTATCGTGGATTCGACGTGTCAATAGGCAGCATGTCTCGCACCCAGGAGATGATGGGCGGCGGCGATCCGACTGCCGCGCAAAGAAGGACCGCGTTGTGACCCATCTCGACTACTTTCGTAGTTGGCGCTTGAGTGATCATCGGGAAACCCGTCGGAAGATCCTCCGCTGTAATTAGAAAGGAGGTTTCCTTAGTTATTATAGGCATTACATAATAGCGTTTAAAAGCTGAAGAAGTAGAAGAATTATGCAGCAAGACAAAACTGCTGATAATATCATACAGATAAAGAAGCTTATATATTCATTTTTTACGAAACTTTTATGAAAGTTCTTCGAGAAGCGAATGTTTAATACCCGTAAGCAATAAAACAATGAATTATCATTAATATAGAGTAAAAGAATATTATAATAGAGATTATAATAGAGTAAAAGAAAACGAAATGAATAAATAAAAGTATTACAAATAAAACGCGTTAAGAATATTAAAGTTTATATGTAAAATTAATAGACGCGATATTTCAAAAGTATGACCTGGTTGCGTATCTTAATAAAGATCGCATATTACTTGCTGTTATGTTACTTTTGGACGTTTATTTAAAAATTCTTTTTTTTTAAATTTTACCAAATGCGAGATGACATAATTTTAAAAATAATGTGCGCAAATTTAACGAATTTACATGAGCTTTTCTATTTGCTATTTTCGCACGAATGAATAGAAATATCTATTTTTAATTAATTAGATTTTGTTTTCCATTGCTGACTATGTATTTTTATCTATTTTTTGTCTACAAAATTCTAGAATAGTCTAGAATTCTAATAATCAAATAAATTGATACAGCACAGAGTACTAATGCATGTCGTTTAATTAGGAGACTGTCGGAAATATCGCGCTTAGCGAAAATTGTCAAAATATTTGACATATACACGCCTTTTGCATTGATACGGAATAAACTTTGTGGCTCGTCAATTATACATTGGACATGTCGTAAGGTAGATCCGGATAGCTCTCTGCGGATCGCAGACGGGCATCCGGCGACCAGTCTCACGGGATCGAAAGTTAGGAAAAGCCACTGGAACTGGCCGGCCGGTAGCGCCGTTTCCATTTCCCACTGCGGAAAACAGATCTTCCGTCCCTCGGAAGGCAGTCCGCTGATATGGATAGATGCGCTGGAACGTTGATGCGATCAGGAATGGAATCGCAGAATTCAATATACCGCGCGGAGATCTTTTGAAAGGATTTGCCAAAAGGGTCAAATATATCGCACGATTCTTGCTTGACATACTCTACTTTCTTGTTTGGACGTTGGGTAATTGACACGAATGTCTCGTAAAAGTAATTTAATTTACATTTTATTACTTAATCTGTTATTTTCGCAGATTATCACTTTAGCTTTAATCTTCTCGCTTTGATGTAATTATATGATGCATGTGTAATAAGATCGTGACAAATTCATTCTCTTAATAACGAAAGTAAAATACATTAAGCTAATTAAAACGGACAGGTAACCGTCAGAATATTCTAAACATCCAAAAAAAAACACTATATTTCGACAAAGATAAAACGAAATTGCACTTACGATCACATCGGATATGCGTGAATCTTAAAAGGCTGTACAAAGTGCCCGCACGGTCTGATCGATATCCAATTAAAAAAGTTGGTTCGATAGAAGCTGAGCGCATCAAAGGAACGATGCACGGAACCGTGCGTGAAGTTCAGCCCCGGGGCGAGCAAGGAGATTAATTCGACCTGTTTCGCGGTACACGTGATCCGACCCACATCGCTTCCGTTCTTCATGTAATTACGACGGCGCTACATTAATCCTTGGAGTGAACGCGTAGTTAAATCTAAGTTGGTGACGCGGCATACAAAGTTCCGAACAACTCCCGCGATTGTCCTTGCTTCCGTTTCGACGGCACTCATACGACACAGGTGAAGAGAATATCTCAGTCGATTTAATAACAATCTCTTGACGCCGGTTGCTCGCAATTGAAATCATAATTATTCGTAAAGTTTATCTCGCGTGAGTGTAAATTAAACGTCCAGTGCAAAACAACACGATGCAATGGTAAAAGATAGAATTCTAAACAAATTGTACACAAGTTTTTCGAGTCTTATTTTGGATCACTCTATACATATTTTTATACAAAAGTAAAATCAGAGAAAATGATATTTTATACATTATATATTGATAAATTTCAAAAATTGACTTCAAATCGTATATTTTAGGAAGGTTCCAATTTTGCAACAGGATAACGACATTCGAATGGCAATTTATAAAGAAGAGAGCTCTGTAATTTTTACAGAGTTTTAGCCGTTTGAGGTTAAAGTTATTGAAGAGCGAACTTGAGACTTATTACAAGGCCCACAAACTGGGTGAAAGTTCACCGTGAGGGCGCGATCAAACTGCAATTACCACCGACGCCTCGGGGCGGCTCTTAGAAAGTCCATCTTTCACAGTCTCGTCAATTACAAGAGCAATCGGAACTCGCGGACAAAGTTAGTGGTCGGGCAGTACTTTCGCGTATTCTGATCTACTCGCCTCCATTCGCAAATATATTTTAAATTAGTGAACCTGTTGGATCTTCACAGATCGCTGGTTGCTTGCTATAGCATAAAGATTTTTCAAAGATTGATACAATTGCACTCAGTCGTTTTGTCTTCTTCGATAACATTAGTATCTTCTTTAGCCGTTAATGTTATCCGAACAGCCGGATGTTCGGATGATTGGCGGATAAAGGAAAAATTATTGGCTTTTTTTACATACTTCATCCTTAGTTTCCATTCATCCATTTAATTCTCCTTCCGATCGAAGGTTTTCATTGAATAATTATTCGATAAAATCGACGTGAATCGGGTTTTCTCTTTTAGTTAATGATATTTTTTGACTTTGGTCGAGTATTCATATCTTTTAATGTGATTTACATTAAGTCAGTTTCTTTGAACTTCCAGAGAGCATATTACTTTAGAAAAGCAAATAAGGCATGATGAGAAATTTATAGAAACGTGACAGAAAATGAATTTATTAGAATCCCTGATATGGTTTGATAAATTAAATTTTTATTTTTTTAAATTACAATTTTATCTTTAATATGAAAAGAGAAGAAGACAATTTAATTATCTCATTAGCGTTTATCCGTTCAACTTGTCACACGGGTCACAGTGGTATTGCAACGCACGCTGAAAATACTCTAGATAATAGACGACGTACGAGATGTACGAGGCAATCGAGGAATCGCCGGGGCCTCGTGTACATCGCGCAGAAATAAAAGCGTCGCAAATAGCTTGCGCAATTTACTGGCCATTTGCTACCGTAGTCGCAGCTACATTAGGGAACTCGGAGTTATTATATAAGTCGCGTTTCTATCTCTCTTTTTCTTTTTCTCAACGGAGTCTGTCAAATCCAATGGGATTCGCGTGCTATTATCACGGGAAAGGCTGCAGGCGGGCGAGAGGCGACCCGATGCTCGACAACCTCCGGGATTTTCTCAGTCTTCTCCCTGCATTGTCTTCTTCCGCGGCACCGTTTCTTTGTCCTCGTTATCGTCCGAGTTATCCGGCGCGCGGCTGCGCCAATTATATCGGCGACCGAGAGAGCGCTTCGCGGTCGACAATAGAAATCGCCTGCAGACTTTCCGCACGGCCCCCGCAGCCATTTCCACCTTCTCTCCCTCTCTCACCCGCCGCTATATCCTCTTTCCTCCGCGCACTTTTCCACCGGCGACGACAAACAATACAAGCGTCCCGACGTCGGCCGCGTCGCGACAACAACAAAGTCGTCGGCAAAGCTATTGTCCGCTTGGCGATCCAGGCACCGCGCGCCTTCCTCGTGTCCGAGGTCGCGCGACGACTATTGTACGACCGCAGAACGAACACGACGACGACAACACGAAGACGACAACGACGACGACGACGACAACCGCCGTCTTCCCCTCGGAAGACGTCGTGATTTTGCGGGAATTTGTCTTCCTTCCCTGCCGTCGCGTTCCCCTTACAACGTTCTTTCATTCCTGGTTTCTTTTCTTTATTTACGATTTCTCACTATGCGCCGCTTGGCTATGCACACAAATGCGCGCGCGTAAAAGCGCGAATATGATGGACCGAGCGCGCGTGGACGAGTTATCGCCGGCGACGGACTGCCTTCCTTTTTATTATTTCCTTTTATGGTGCTCTGCGCTGCTTCTCTCTCTTTCTTTTTCTCTTCATTCGCCAACGTATTCGCACGTTAAGGTTTTTTTCCCACCGTTACATTTAAATTTATGTCTGCCGCAACGCGATCGTAAGACCTCGGCGTTTCGCACAAGAATTTTTCATTCCAGAGATTCTCGCCGACAAGACACAAGACAAGATTAAGTCACAGACTGCGGCCTTACTCTGTTAACTTGATTAACTTCGCACGAAGGATATATATTTAAGAGCATCTATTACTTCCCTTAAACTTTGATCGCAGATATACATAATCCTAAGGTGATTAAGTCCGATCGCGCAGTGACATTCTGTATTCATGTTACTGTCTGACTAATAATGACATTTTCTACTAGTGTTTCTGTTTTTCTCTTCAGATGAATTTAGATTGTGATAACGATAACAGTAGATTGAATTGGCTCTATCGATATTGATATAATATATAAAAAATTGGTGTTCTTGCAAGCTGTTTTTTAATTAAAACATATAAACAGATTATTTATAATATCAATAGCATCGTCCAGGATTATTTCACATCGTAGGTGATTATTCAAACAATACTGATTGTGAGACATAACGATTTATCCCCTTCCGCGCTCTCGCTTGACCTCTTCCTTTTGTATTCTCGTATGATCTAACGGCGTTGCGCGCCGCCTGAGTGAAATACAATGGAGAGAAATCAACGCGGAACGGTCGAGTCCAAATGTCTCGCCGTTTTATTCCCGCCTTTTTAGATTCGCCATGCGTCCGCACGAGAAGGATCCTTTTATCGTTACTTTCGGCTTTACGTCTTGTGATCGTAAGATTTCAGGGATGCACCATCGGAAAGGGAATCGGGAAGATGCCAGGTTCTTGCTTTTCGAGGATCTGCTCGCGATCGTGAAAGAGGTACTGATCTCTTGACACTCTCGTTTTACGAGAAGAGACGCTTACGTATCGGTGATAAAGAGATTGTTTCCCAAGAGGATCGAAGTTAAAACAGCCCTGGCGAACGCGGTTTTAACGAAAGTGAATGGTGCCAGCGAGCATTTCTTTAGGATTTTGTTGACTTTTACTGCCCCGGCAATCACATGAGTGAAATCTAGCCCTACCGCGAGAAGCGCTCTCGTTACATATATTCCCCACAAAATTTGCGCGCTGCCGAGCCGCAATCGCACATTTGCTATCGGTAGCAAATATTTGCTCTACCTCAGCCGGCGGCGAAAACGGATATAATAGGAATAAATCGTAATTTTAACAGAGCTGTTTCTATATTTGATTGAGCAACAGGTGATCAATTCGTGCGGCATCGAAACGTTCTCTTCTGCGTTATCATTTGGCTCATACATAATTGATAACCCACGTTTCAAGCAAATGAGAAATTATTGGCGAAAAAAAAGACGTATAGAGAAAAATGAATTTGTCGGTGTCCTTACGAAATCGTTGCGTGATAGTCAAACGTACAGTCAGACGACAGTCTGAAATCGGCGATTTCTCATGGGATCTGGGGGATTCACGAATTGGGGGATGGTTCGCAAAGGCGGTACGCACTCGAATCGTTGAAATATCGACGGTTTACGCGAGGATCGTGCCGCGTGAATGAGGGTGCGAATCATCGTTCTTCGCGTATAAATTCTTCTTGTGTTTAAGCACGCGACGTATCGCCGGGATAGGCCTCGGCGACTTTAAAAAGTTCAGAAATCACACCGCCGGACATAAATAACACGTCGTAAGGCAGGGGAAATAATAAATTTCCGTCTTCCGTTTTGCCGAGATAGCGTATCGCGGTTCAATGTAATACAAAAACGTGACTGGCGCCGAAGTAATCAGCATATTTCGAGGGAAAAAGCAGCTCGGGGCGAAGGAGGGGTGCGGATACGCGCTCCAGAAAATCGATACCGGAATCGCGCGTCTCATGCCTTCTTTTCCTGACGGTTGAATCGAATCACCTTCGACTTTCGTAATCGGAGTCGCAAATACTCGTTGCAAGATATTTTGCAAGACGCGAGGCGCGCGCGTGCGGCATCTGGAAACGTCATCTCCAGGGACATGCAGCTCCTAGACTTTGCGACGGACGGAGGCCGTTACGTTGCGATGTCAGATACTTGGGTAACGTTTCAGTCGACTCGGAACGATCGAAAACACGGATGCTTTCGAGCAGGATCACTTTTCTTTAAAATACAGAAAAATATTTTACTGAGAAATATAATCCCACATTTTTACATTCCATCAACTTCATCTTTCGTATCATTTTGTTTTTAAGATAGTGCGCACAAATAAAGGGAACGCACTTTTCTAATCATATTTGTAGTATATTCATCTTCTTGTAGAAACTAGATACATTTCACGGAATTTATCGATTTTCAGGATTACTTGTTATAAGTGTATAGATTTTATATTGCGATCTTTCGGAAACGAGGATTTCTCTTCATTTTACGATTGCGAAGGAAGAAACTACGAGAAAGCAATCGGACTTCGACAGTTCCGGTATCCAGCTGCGAAATATTCCGCCAATTCACTCGAAACTTTCGCCGCGGTCGACCTTCTCCTCGCGATCTTTGTATGTTGACTGGTTGTGAAGTTTCCATCCCCGAGGAGAGGCAAGAAAGTAACCCGGGGCACTTCGATACGTCCCGAGACACTTGAGAAGTTGGCTGGATGAAAGAGTGACAGGGCGATGGGGTTCGATGGGGTTGTATGGGCTAGATAGAGAACTGCCACGAAGATTTGCGTGCTGCATGTCGGATGGCGGAGTTTCTTTCCATCCACCATTGGCTGACTTTCTCGAGCCGCGGGTGGTTCAATTTAGATAGTATATAGGTATGGGAACGATCTTGTTGCGGTCTGCAGGGAATATTTTCCGTGCATCAAAAGCAGCTGCAGGCTGATGTTATGGCAATTATATGAAACGTGAAGGAATGGAGATATTTCGAAATGTTTAAATAATATCAAATGTTTTTCTATTATTTTTCCAAAATTTTAGAATTATGCATAATAATAAATATTGTAGAAATATTAATAACAGAACAATTAAAGCTAATTGAATATTAATAACGGAATACGTATAGATGATGTAACAGTAGATTATAACATGCTGATATTACATACTGACTAACTGGAAATATAAAATTAAAAATTTTAGATTAAATACATTTGTAGACAGAATGTGATAAATCTGTTTAGCTATTTTTTATTACAAATTACGCGATCAAGTAGAATTGATTTTCTTCAGCAAAATATTAATTGATTAACAGTTTTTTAAATTCTATATAATTAAAACAAAGTTCAAGAACTTTTTAAGAATTAAGTTTCAGGAGTGTAAATAGATGATAAATTTCTATTTTTTATATAATTTTAAATAAATTTTAATTTATGATGAGGCATAAAAAAGTATTTTGTTAAGAATCAATAGTTTGCATCTGATAATGAATTTTTTCGACATTTTCGCTCAGAAAAATTGATTCTAAATTTATATAAATACTTGTGTAGATAAGGAAAAATTCGCTGAGGTTAGATATTCCTCTCTACAAGTTATAGAAAGAACTATTTATGAATAGCAGCTTTGTAAAAAGACATAGGCATACTAACAGAGTAATCGAGTTTGTAAAGTAATAGTATATTCTTATAATTATTGAATGTCTAACGCACATCCGATCTGCCGAGTCACCAAATGCTATTAACTTTCACGATTTCGTAATTACGCCCACATTTCTCGATGCCTCGTAATGCTAAATTATGTTGGCGCCAGCTTGTAGTATGAATAATAGATGATTCAGCGGGTTTTCCATCACACACCGGCAAATGCAGGCATACGTACGCGTTCGTAATGATTGCGTCATCGTCTAAAATAAAATTCATGTCCGGTCACGGAGGGAAAAGGAATTAATCGCTGTCGGTTCCAAGTGAGAGAGCCGGCCAATAAGGAACGTGCCAATAAACCACGTAGGATAAAATCCGCCGTAAAAGTCTCATGCAAACGTGCCTTCATAATTCAAGCATATGCGGCGATGCAGCTGCAGGCGGTACTGTCTGGACATAAAGCTTTATATCGGGTGTTCTAAAAGTCGCAAATTTCCTTTCTTCTCGTAGCTGTTTTTGTTGAGTCATCGACGTAATTGAGTTATTCTTTTCATAATTGTCTAATTTCTTTATGATAAATATTTTGATGAATAAATCTCAAATTAAATTCTCTTAATATCTATTGAAAATATTTTAAAAGCAAGATTGTATCACTTATTTGCTAAAATTCCATATCTTTTTCAATCGCTTATAAACTGAGTATTGGGGTGCGAAATTCTTATTAAGGGAAAGTCGATTTCAAACTGATGAAAAAATTCGCAGATGAAAGGAGAGGCGGTAAGGTTAGAACGCTCTGTATATATTCTCATATATCGGCCTCACATCATTTCAACAGAAATCGATATATGCGAAATTGCCCCGAGTCATAGAAAAAGAGCCCCTCGAGTTCGTGGTGCCGGTGCAAATCGCTTCAAAACGAAGGGGAGGAAACGTCACGAAATCGGGAAATTAAGTTCGAGAATAGCGAACGATCAAAAGATCAATGAAAAATTCTTTCGGAGCTCAGAAGCTTTCACTTGCCGATGTAGCGCGGAATTTTTTTTTTAAACAGATTAATTTTAATTCGTTGTAATTTATGTTCCGGTATATGCATACTGTAGATTGCGCTACATTCTCTACATACTTTCAACGATATTAACAATGTAAAAATTTATAAGTTATTTCTCGGGAAAAAGTTTCTACTCTTTTAAGGATTTTTATCTGACTCTGTAAAGAGTCGGAAGCTCGTAGTAAAATCAAGGGTTAAAGACAGGCATTTCTCGTTGGTAACAGTACGAAGAACGCGCTCAACGCACGAGTATATGCCGCAATTTAATGAGATTCCGTAAATGACATCTAGTCTCTTTCCCTTCTTCTCGATGCGCTCACTTTTCTCAGGTATGGTTAGAGAAAATCCGAGGCTTGCGCGCGCGCACATGGAATGTAATCGCTTCGCCAACAAGTATACGTCGAGCGTCACGCTAGTTAACTTCATTAAACGGAGAACCGTGCCGGCGCCGGCTACATTACCGGAATATAAAAGCTTGTCTCCCAGAGTTGCACTAATGTCCCGATGCCGGCGGCAGGTGGTGCAAAAGGGTACAGGAAAGCGGTGGATGGATGGGAAGAAGCGGGAGGGCGGGTGAGTTCGTAATATCCGAGTTACCCTCTCAACGAGTCGGCCCGCCTTAACAGGGCCTCGCATCGAGTAGGTTGGTTTCGAGCGGCGGCTCTTAAGGGATTAGGCTTTAAAGCCAAACTCGTCTTGGACGACGATGGGTGGTGGGGGAGGGACGTAGGAGAGGCACTGAAGAAAGTCGTCCTAAATCGTCGTTTGATCTCGTGATTAATTCTGTCGGCTTTACAAGTTGGCGAGATGAATAGGGCGAAACTCCAGGATGGCCTCTGTATCGAGATACCGTGAAAAAATCAACGTGATGCGGAATGAAATCGTCCTGTCAAAAGGGAGGAAGAAAGTGGAAATAACGAGTTTGATCGAAGCTACAAAATTCGTCATAGCTTTTCGATCAAGCCAATTACGCGTCGTTTGATGCGACCGAAAGTGATGTTTTTATTGTTTTCTTTCTAATTACAATTTACCGAGACAGTTATTTTATAGTTATCACTAAGTTGTCACTTTTATATCTTTAACTATTCTCGCGGAGCAATGTGGTTCGATATCTATTTAACTTGATTATCGAAATTAGATTTGAAAAGAGTTTCATAGCTTTCCTGCAATTGCTAGGAGTATTTATTTAATTTTCTAATGCGTGACCTTTTTCGTAAAAATAATAAAGGGTGTGTGTTCTGAACTCCATTTGCGCGCTGAATAATGGAAAATAGGAATATTATTCTCGGATTAAATATACAGTAACATTCCCTTGTAACGTCTGCTCGTCGATTAATTAAGAGAATTACCGTAAGCATTTTGTAGAACTATGATTATGGACATTGCCATCTTCCGGCGGAATTATGAGATCCAAGTGAGGGTTACAACAGAGGATTATGAGGGATGCGAGTCCTTTTCAAAGGAATAATTACTGTTCACGCCATCTTGGATTACCGCGATTATGTTACGCGACATGAAATGGACTCTTAGGGATAAGCCCGCGTCACAAATGCTGCCCCTTTTCTTTTTTCCCGTCACGGCTTAATGAGCAGCCAACGTGTATCCCAAATATTTCATTTTAATCCTCACTCAACTCCTCGAGGGTGAGCGCGCCCTTCAGTATCTTAAACAATAAATCGCACGAAGTGCTACGTTTACTACTACATTTAAGACGTTTGTATCCGATACTGTCAGCGCCATGATTCTTCGTTATTTATCAATGCAATAACAAAATCCGAGTTTTAACGATCTCGTTCTACCACAGGTTGAACTAAAAAGCATTAAAAGAAAAAAATTTGTTTAATTTTTTTGTTTACTTTAGAGCACCATACCGTTCCGTTGAAAATATATAGAAGTCAAAAAAATTTTTGCTTTACATTCGCCTGTTTACAAACTTATATATTTTTCTCTCTCTGATTAAATCTTCAATTTACATTTTATATTCAATGCTGTATTTCTAGTTTCCTTTTTATTGGGTTGTAGGATAAAAATAATCGTACGTAAATTCGTTAAAAAAAAGAAAAGAAAGGAAAATGATAATTTCGATCTGCATATTGCAATATTATTCATTATAATCCAATAATTCCATTCCGGTTGTCGCGAAAGATATAATTCTGGAAAGAGAGCGATAGGAACAATTGGCGGGAAATAAAGCTGAATAGCGTCTCTCATTTAATTGCGGACAGTTATTACCGCGACTCACTTCAAATTGCCGCATCGAATTTCACGTATTAAGCCGCTTGTCATAACTATTGGAAAGGCAGCAAAACCTGTCACAATAATACAGTTTCGATGTAAAAGTGGCAAATGGTGGCGAATCGACGTTATCGATGGCAAAATAAATGGAGCGGCTGCGTTGCTACATTGGTAGTTAAAGTGCAAAACCTCGTACGCCGATATTCCATAATTTCACGGAAAAAGCGAGGTGCGGAAACTTTCGTTGTATGATTTCCCTACGGTCTGCTTCTAAATAGGTATCGAAAACGGTGAATGCGTTTATTTTTTAATACCTCTGGGATTTTTCTTATTCAACCTACGTAGATGGTTACGATAAAAATTTCAAGCATGATGGCTTTTGAGAAGCAAACAGACTTGCGAAAAGCAAGCAAACTGCTCTTGCAAATAGAATAATCTTTGTCTCAACTAACGATAAGTATGCTTTCATTATTTAAGTTGCCTAAGTACTGTAACTGTTGAATGCAAAACGGTGATTTCGAAATCTCTATTTTTGTGCTCCGTAATTTTATAAATAACCTTGTAAATATCTTGTTAAAAGAATAAGTTTTTCAGAACCTATGAACACATCTTGATTCATAAAAACAGCAGAAATGTCCCAGACAAATATTTAACAAGTAATTTTCGTCGTCTATTCGACATTTTCAGTGATAGCGATGATTGAAACTTGCAATAATTCAATTGGGTATTTTTTTCGACTGCTAGCTGCGGTTTGCCACTTCATTTAATAATTTCATAACGATGAGTTTGAGCGCGCAAACAATCTCTGTCTTACGCGGGACGGCAAGGTACACGATTACGACCGATAATTTCATCACGGCCCGTTTTCGCTGGGATGGTAATTAGGGAACGCAACACAGGCTGCTCCGTGTATTACGTAGCGCCCGTGTATTCAGGTCGAGATGCGCGGACCGCTGAATGCACCACCGACAGACGACAACCGGCAGATCGAAGATGCATCGCCGACGTAACGCCAAAGTCATCCGATGCGCGGCTCCGTTGTAATGCGCTTACCGTATCACAACAGCAAGCAATTAGCCGGCTAATTGCAAGGAGGAAACGTTCCACTGTCTCTAATGTCCCCTGCCCCGTGGAGTTCAATAGGCCTTTGTGCTGTTTATGCGCGACAAACTTTGTTGCCGGCCGTTTGATCTTCTCAAGCACCGATGTTGCTTTTCGCATCATTGTCCAATTTTCATTGCCATTAATGGCGCTTTCGCTCTGCTACGTTGGAATTTAATGAACGATTTCTGTAACGCTCGGTAATTGTATTATAATTTTTAATTAAGAACGGAAAAAAATACATAGCATTTTAGAAGTTACGAACGATAGATTCTTTAATGACTTCAAAGTCGATTTTTTCTTAGAGAAAATTCGAAGCATTGCCATGTGTTATAATTTTTTAAGATAAATTAGGGAATTTGATGTATTTCAAGTTAAAATTTTGAAAGAAAACATAATATGAGCATTCTAATATAAGTAAACAAAGAGTTTTCCTTATTTAACTGTACGTGAAAAGCTTAATTCGCAAACAGCTTACATTTGCAGTCGCCTGGGGCTATTAAAACTCAAAAATTATTAATGTTTTCACAAGTAGGATACTTTCGACATAAATAGCAGTTCATAATTCAAAGTGAAGAGAATATTTTGGCTAGGTAGGCTAATGGTAATTTCAGAAACTCATCGTAAATAGACTTGTGCTTTCTATGCAGATTAAAGTTGACTCGATAAACTGCGCGCCATCAATGAAAATAAAGGATCCAGATTAAAATTTCTGAACATCAAACATACATTAGTCCATTAGCGAATTAATTCGTAACGTTATAAAAAAAAAACGCTCGGGATCGTTAGTCAATGCCGTGAAATTGTAGGTTAGCGTGTGATAAACGCGCATATAGCGCATACATACAGGTACATTATAGGTGAAACGCGTATACATCGCCGTGTGATGGGCACGCGTGTGCGTGAACGCGGTGCGCGTGAGTGGAGTTTTGGCGGACTCGGTTAAAGCAGACTCGCCGGCTAATGGACGTCCGGCATTTCGCGGTGAATTAAGCTTCGAACAGGCCGAAAGGTCGACGTGGCGTATATCGTGCTACCGCCGCCGCGCCGGTATGGAGAGTCAAATTTCCCCGCACACCCCCGGTATACAACGATTACTTAAATCTGCGGGCGCGTGTCGCTCACAGACCGCGTTATGACCGTATCGTGAAAATCGAGATTCATCGATAATCTGACCGGGTCGATCCTGAAATCATAAACATCGAGACTTGGTTGCCGACGCGAAATCGACGGCCGACAATGCGTTTCTGTGAATGTCCTCCTAAATTTTCTAGAGCTGTGAATTTTATCGGACGCAAAACTCAGACGAATTGCAGATGAAAAATCGTATTTATCACTTTTTGAAACACGAAAAAGCTTCAACGGTGTGAATTATATCTTTTGCACCCCTTCATTACACTTATCTACAAATCGTAACAACTTTATGCGATATCACTGACATTCAATCATGCTTTTTACGGATGCTACGTCTCTCGCGAATTTTACGGAATTAATTTATCATTGTGATCCTATGGAATTCGGGCGGAAATCAACGGCAGAATTCGCTCGCTAAGCTGTTGAGGGAGTTAATAAAACGTTAAGCTATGAGAGATTAAATGGATGGAATCTACGGAATATATCGACTATCGGATGTGTGCGAAATATAGTATGAATTAGAAACATCGTCTGTAATTTCATCGCCGATGGTTTTTCGCGATTGTTTCAAATGTCCGTGCGAGGCGACACGGCACGACCACCTGCATTTAACGTGGATCCTGCAATTCGGCCACGGAGTTATGGACAACGTTATCTCGGATGCTAGGTGTTAATGAAATTTGCGGATCATAGCTTTTCCGGCCCCAGGAGGCAACCGGACGCCAGACAGCCTTTGTCAGACTCGACGTGGTACGTTGATAGTGCAGTCAGTTGTTTCACCCGGTATAATGTCGTACATGGAGTTTCATTGTACCCCGCGCGTCGGTTATATTATTGCGCTGTTATCCTTAATAGCTTTTCTTTGTAATCATTTCTAAAATTTCACCCGAGATAACAATTGTTCAAAAAAAAACTAGGTCACAGAAATTTAAATCGTGAGGATTAAAAGAAAAATAAAATGAAACAATAATGTAAAAATAGTTGAATCTTATTAAAGTCTTAATATTGTTATCTTTAAAATTCTTCTTTTATTGTTATATAAAAAATATACCTTTTATGAAGATAATATAATTTAAGATATTGATCGCTGTTTTGGATTTATTAAAATTCTTCACGGTAATGAATTAAATAAATAATGAATTAAATGTTTAAAAGTAAAAAAGAAGACGTCTCTCAGCAACGATATAATCTCGACGGTATAATAGAAGTTTATGAATTGTGCAAATTTCTCGTGGATATCTCACGTTAATGTTGCGTCTCGTTGTATTTTCAGCGTGCATGCTTTCCCTCGATTTAAGGACAATTCTTTCCCCGTGCCCGGTTCCCGCGAGGAGTTTAACCTTTTTACGAGACGTAAACAGCGTTACAAGAAACAAAATATGTTTACCAGCTTTATTAAAACAACGCAACCGACGGTACGGGCAACGCTACGCGCCACTCGGCTGCCCCACTTGGCATGGGTTGGGCACGGCGGTTGTAAATTCGCGGATTCAACAGTGAACCCGTATTCTTAAGTAATTCATGACCCGGCGCGCTGCTTACGCGAATGCTTTTATTTCTCGCCCCTTGATGCATTCTCTCGCCATTGGGCCTCGAATGCCCGTTTGCGGTTGTTTTCCTTTCCACAATGTTCACGGTCGAACTATATATAAAGGCTTTAATAAGAGCTGTATAAGTCCAGGATTTGTAAGGATCACTTTAGATATGAATTTATACTGGAAATGAAATTTACGAAATTATGAGTTTACTTAATTTTTCGGGATCTAATTAATTCGTTCCTTGCCTCTGTGGAATATTTTTGCGCCACTTACGTTGCCTTGAGAAAACAAATTCTTAGTATTTTTCATTTTAGTATGTGATATTTTTATACTTAACGGACAGATTTGATTGAAAAAAAAAAAACTATGTAACGTCGAAAACATTTTTTGTGATAAAATTGGTTTTAGCAACTTTTCTTTACTAATGAGCAAAGAAATTGCATTGCATTAATGAGAAAAGAAATCGCTCAACTCTTAAAGATATACGCTGAGACAGAGCGAGAACTGGAAGTCGAGTACTTCGTTACGCGGTGAGAGCAACGTCGGCAAACGAAATTTCTCTTTACGGTCAATAGAAACTGTGATGCGGGATAATACAGGTTTCTTTGTACATCTTCTGCCATCAACTGTACGTCGCGAATTCATAAGAAAAAGAGTAGCGAGAACTTGTTTAAAGGTCGGTGTCATTTGCGCTTCCGCGCGATGGAATAAACGACGCGTCGTTTCGGTCTTCTTTATACAGAAAATGTACAAAAGCGGCCATTTCTTACTTATATCTCGAAAAGACTTGAATGCTTTCTATTCTTTGATATTTTATTAAAGCGAAGTCGGCGGAATATTTTTGTGCATAGCACGATGAAAACAAGTAGAACGGTTCACGTTATAATACATTTAACCGATTCAATTTGCCATGCTTTTTCGTTGATGTGAAGAATGAATTGAATAAGATGATATTGCGCTTAAAATACATAAATATTGCGATGTAGTATTTTATCAAATTTACCAATGCACAATTATATATCATATCGAAGTTTATCGAAAATATTAAAGTTTGCTTCTTGTGAAAGATATATGAGTATTTTATATCGATAAATTATGTATTTTCTTAATAATTTTATGAGTGCATGTGTTGCGAGCACCAACTTTTACATTACGACTTGCAAGATATATTTTCGGAATCAGAATTAATAAAATATGTATGATTTTATAAGTCATTTATGCACTTGCGGTTTACAGTTCGCCGTACAATTTCACCCGGTTCGGATGGATATCGGAAACGGATAACCATGATTCGAGTCTGTCGAGTTAGTACATGTATCGATAAAGGGAATGGTAAAACGTTGCCGAATAATACGAGAAAGGAAATCTCGGGAATGTCGATATCATCCTTAAATCGTCTCCATACGTCTCCACTTTGGCGCTATTATCGAAATCATTCCTACTGGATATTTTTTCCGCGAAATCTGCTGAGTAGCTCGTGGGAACCTTTCGATCGTGAGAAATTGGGAAGAACGTTGCTATCGGAGCCTCGAGCAGGAGGAGGGAAAAAATAAAGGATAAAGACGAAGCTCCAGACAAGCGTGGCAAAGCGCGGAATCTCTCCATCAAAAGCTCAACAAAAGCTTGCTCACGGAGCTTGGGCACGGTAGAAGGCTGGCATGAGGGAAAGAGCGAGCCGTGGAAGAGGGAGCGTGCCGGGGAAATGCTAGCTAATGTCTGAGACGCGTCAGCGAATGAGAGAGGATAGGGAAACCTGGGCATATACAAGAAAGTCGGGAAAAAGACGGCCTGGTAAAACACATAAAAGAAAGGAGGGTCCGTTGCAAAACACTCGTGTTGCCAATTCTTGCGTTAAGAATGTAATTTCGGGAGTACATGTGAGAAAACTCGGTCGCTTAATCAAATCTTAAGCTCGAAAATTAAACAATTCTCGCTTATTATCAAATATACAATATTTAAACCTGCATGAGAAGTGTAGAAATCTCTTGGAAATTTATTAAACTCATTAAAAATAATGGCGAACAATCGCTTAGGTCGATCAAAATACGGTATAAAAGTTAGGTGAAAATATGATGAAAGACGTGCATCTTGTTCAGGCCAAATAAATTTTTCCGAGCTGGAGAAGTAGTTTTGCCGAACGGGGCTCATTAAGCTGGCGGTTTAATAAAGCCTGTTCGTTAGCGGTTTCGCGATCGCTCATAAGACGATCTTGCGGCCGGTAGCTTTCGGTGGAACTTGCAACGGACGCGGCGCAGAAGCTGCGAGCTTGGGAAAATAGTTCGGAAGCTCTTTAATGACCCCTTCATTTTCGGACCGGCGAGATCGATCGGAAAACTATTAGCGAGTCCAAGTCGAAAGATGGAGGAAGTAAATGCCCTTCGAGTTGCTTTCGCTGAGGTTCGCTATTGCCGATCTTCTCTGTTGAGATGATTCCGCGCATGTGAATCATTTTTCGTGCGAAAAAGGAGAGACTGCTCGCATAAAAGCGAAAAGGAAATAATTTTAATTTATATTTTTCAAATTTGCTTTCAAAAAATATAAATTTATATAATAATATTTTAACGAACTCAATAAACAGACAAGAAGCAATGCTATATCGATTGTCGCGCTTTTATTATTACGATCAAAATGAATGTATATTGCAACGAAATCTGAACTCGCTGGAATTATACCAATCTCAGTCCCCCATCATGTTGTTGCCAATCTCACGGAGGAAATAGAGGTATCGAAAAGCCGCTTCTACTTGTGATGGGGAAGAAAGAAGAGCGTTCGAACGACAAGCTGGAAGACGAAGGCCCGAGGCCAGCATATTTTTCAGGGGAATGAAAAAACATTGCGTCCTCTCTTCGGAAAGCGATAGATGGATCAACGTAGCGATCCTGAGCTCTCGAGCACTTTGCCCTTTTTATTATTCATGAAAATCGTGTTGCCGTTGCTTTCTCACGCGGTTTATTCACCGCGTCCAGTATACAGAGAAAGAAAGACTGCTCTCTTGTCCATATCGAAAAGATGCTTTTCGATATGGACAAATGTCATGTGTATCCGATGTGCGTCATTGTGGCGGCTTAAGTGATTGCGACATTTTTTACGGAGTTTCAAGGTTTAAAAAAAGAACGACATCGATAAGATTCGATTAGCTATGGATTTCGCAATAAAATTTGAGTAAATATTTTGTATTCGATAACTCGCGGAGATTGTTCAAAACGGCCGATTGCTGGGAGTTTCAATATAAAATACAATTAAACTTTTATTTTGTTCTTCTGATTTTTCCTTTTCTTTTTCATGTCTTGTCTCTTTTGCACTATTCCTATTTCACGTTTATCAAATCACATGACAATGTTAGAGTAAAAAAAGAGTGAAATAAAAAAGAGACATGCAATAAATTTTGATATTAAGCGATTGATAGCATAAATTCTATCTGATAATGAATCAGTAGCATTGCATGGTATCTCGCAAGAAGAGAAACAAAAAAAATGGAAAATTGGAAAAAAGATACAAGAAGTTTGATTGTAATTGCAATTGTTAATTGTAAATATTAGTATAATTATGTACATAATTAAATAATTGTACTTATTAATTAGGACATTTCAGTTCCACTCGCTGCAGATTCCGCCTTTTGTTAAATTTTTCCACATCAGCTTCATTGAATAATAAATGAATATCGGAAACCCGGACTTAGTTAATCGCACGTAACGTCGATGTTCAATTTCATATCAATATATTTGATGCTGCATATGCCGTCATTACAGTTTCTATTACGCATCGGTTCGGAACGCAGAGCATGAACGCTCTCCGCGATTAATCGCGCATTTTACCCGTTAAAAGTACATAACAGATGCAAATTTTTGTAGAGAGTCCTGTTAAAATAACAGCCGGAACGTATTATTTTGTTCGCGATTAATGACATTTTGTCGATTGTTTAGCGTTGTTTACACGAAGAAAGAATGAAACTAGTTACAGTCTCAGTGAGTATGGGACTTGATGGCACAACGAAAATAATCCCTTCGCTCAAGAGAATCAAAACGTGGTATTTTTCATTTGACGTAACATGTTGAAAATTTAGTTCGTGAAAAGCATATCGGGCAAAACATCGCTGTGTTTTCGCACATGTGTGACTGTATTGTGCGCGCTCGTAATTGACGACCTTTTCGTGACCGTCAAGGTATGTCGCTCATCTCATTCGTCCGGAATACACGTACAATATCGGATAGTCCGTCGAATGAGTAGGATCTATCGGTACGTGTACGGCTGTGGCGCAAAATATTTTATTACGCATTTTGTGTATCGCGGTGTAGCAAACAGTATTCGCAATGTAAATCCGGTTTTTGCGTAAATGCGATTCGCGAATTGAGCGTTGTTCAGTAGTGCGCGTAATTAGGCGTTTATTTTCGATATTTATTGATTCTTCAATAAAACAGAGGCGGATTCTGCAGCAAGTAGAGCACACTCCAATATCCTAGGTGGTAATTATTTATTTATTTGCTAAATTACTTGTTCAATATTTGATATGTACATAATTTTGATAATATATCTATATGTATAATTACAATTATGTACTCATTAAATATTTATTAAGATATTTGAAAATATTTATTATAATATTTATTAAAATATTTATAGATTATCTATTGGACATAATATTTCTGAATTTAACGTTTTAAATTATTATTTACACAAATTGGAAATAATTAAATTATACATAATAATCATCACATCTCAAATGTATGATATATTTTATAATGATTAAATATATATTAATTGTTCTAGGTACAGTTAAAGGCGTACTTCGCTAGGATACAACGATCGGTGAGTGAATTGATTCATTAATTCGCATAATTATGTAAACTGCTCATATCATCTGTTGTTCATTTATCAATATTTATTATATAATTGTTAAAAAACGTAGTTTGACAATTATATCCTCGTTTTTATAAATAAATAATAAAAAATATATATGATTTTATACAGATTACATATACGATTTATCACTTTTAAATCATAAAAGTAAAATTTTGAAAATATTTAAGTTATATAATATATTTCTACATATATATGTGTGTAAAGAAGAAAACTTTATGAAGATGTAGATTATAAAAAATTGAATTTAGAGATAAAAATCCTAAAAATATATGTAAACTTTTAGAATACGGTTCGATATTATTTCAATTTTGAATATATGTTTCTGTTAATAATAATAAATTTCCTTACTAATAAGTTTAATCGTTCAACGTTTTTGCAAAAGAGGAAATTGTCAAAGTACGGTTTTCGATGTGCAATTCGCTTTTGCTTCGCAAAAGCACTGATACAATTGATACAATTGCTTACACAGCAATGATACAATTGATTCTTTTTTTTGCGGCGTACATTTCATCAAAGTATCGTAAAAGGTAAGGTAAGATTACAAGATAAGATTTAATAAATAATAAATCTTTTTAAATATGACACGCTTTGCAAAATGAACTCTTTTGCATAGTCAGTAAAAAATATCGATATGCATTATGTCTTTTTTTCCAATTCCATTTTTTCTTGTAGCTCTTTATTATTTGAACTATCTCTAGCTATATCGTTGAATTTGTAACTGAATTGCGGCACATAGTGCGTTTTATCTTGCGTTTTCATTTCGTGCACTGCGGCATGACAAATTCGTGAATCCGTGATTTTCACAAGTAAAATGCGCGCGTTGACTTTTGTTGTTTTTTCTATTGGAGACAAATTTCGTTTCATGTTTTTCTTTTTTTGACGGAATTCATACTATGCCAATGTCCAAGAGTATTCACGGAAAAATAAATGAAGTCGTCCGTTACAATTTTATAATGCGACAAAGAGTTAGAGAGAGACGGGATGCAGGGGGGCGGGCTGTTGCCTGTATCTGTCGTTCGAGCATCCGTATTCCCGGGGGTTGGCAATTTCGCCGCCCCACGATTCGATACAATCCCGACTATTTCGTGAAGGCGCGTATCCTTAACGAGCCGGTAAAAGGAGCTCGAGGGCACGACCTGTTCTGAAAGGGAAAAATAGAGAAGAATGCAAAGGGGAAAGCACGAGAAGAAAACGCGATGTAAGAGATGAAAAGGGGAAAAACGGGATAGTAGGAGAAGAAAGGCACAACCGACATATAAGTCGTTAGCTCACGGGCAACCAATCGTGACGAGTGAGGGGGCAGAGAGGGGGATAGCTCACCATGAGAGAAGGCGAACAAGTGGCATCTAGTCAGGGAATGCTTGTGATGGTGCTTGTAGGTCGGTTACGAGGGGAAAACTGTTGTTTATTTGTACTTTCTGCGTTCGGACATTCGTCCTCCAACATAGATATTTCGCCGGATCCAGCCGACCTTGTCTCTCCTCTTTTTGTCCTCTCGAATCTTCGAGAGTTCGCCTATAGTTCTTCTTCCCTCGCACATCGTTCGCACGTTCAGAATACGAGGGGAGGATGCTTTTCCGCGCGTCGGATTGGGTTTTGTTCGAACTGACATATTTTTCGAAAGCTTTTGTGTGGACCGCAAAAAACGGCGAGAGCGGGCATCGAGAGGCGAAGAGCGGGAAAAAAAGATGAACAAAAAAAGGGGCAGCGCAGCCGGAGGACCGTGAAAAGAGCGACACGCGCCCTCGGACGCGATGGATGCGGACTGCAGTTAGTCGAATTATTTGTTTTTTCGGTAAGAACGATGGCAACGGCGATACGAGGGAGAGGTGGAGTGGTTAATTTTTCAACGAAACTGCCGTTTTCTTTCTTTTTTCTTCCCCTCTTGCTCATTCACCCTGCCGGCCGTGTCCCTCGAACGAATAATTCCGCGGTACGAGTTGGGAATTTATAATTATACTGGCGCTGTAATTGGATTTCCTCCTTTTTTTCTTCTTCTTTTTCTCCCTCCTTCTCTCTTTCTCTCGCCATCCTTTTTCGGAAACATCGCGCAGTTCCGCGTTTCTCTTTATATCGGAAAGCCGATTAATAAGAGCCCAGCTCAGCCGACGGAAAAGTTCCCAATTATTCATCGCGATCGTCTGAGCGTGTTCGGCCGATGTCCGGCGAGAGGTAAAAGCGAATCGCCCTCTCGATATTGCTTTAACAGGCGTAACGATCGTTACGCCGCGGCTCGCGCGAAATAGCCGATCCTTTTAAAGTGATTGGCGGAACCGGTGGCGATGGTGTGGCGGTCGCGCGGGTGCCGCCGACCGCGCTCTTTTAATTCGCTTTTTGCAGTTCCCTTTCGCCGCCCCGCTCATACCTGGAGATTACCACTTAATGCCGCCGCTCGGCCCCGACAGTTCCGTAAAACAGCCCGCTGCTGTTCGTTCGCTCGCCGCGGTCAGACGTCGAGATTGGAAAACGTTAGCGCACGAAGCGGATTTAACAGAATTTCCAAATTTATTACAGCCGCCGGGAGTATAATGGATTCAAAGAGTCGCCCGCAAACGAGGTGAGTTATAACCTCCGACCTCGTAAAAATCTATCGCAGCATGCCGCAGGCGGAATTATCGCGGAAAGGTCCTTTTACTTCTCTCTTTTTCTCTTTCAATTCTTCATCTTCCTTGCGCTCGAGTCATTCGACCGAGTATCTGGCGGGCGTTAACGTGACGTTTCCTCGATTTTTGACGAAAATGTATGCCAGAATACGTTTCAATACCGTTTTTCCACGATTGCTGAAATTAAATAGCCATTACGCGAGTATTTGCGAAAAAAAGATATCAGAAGCTTAATATATTCGCGTTTTCATTGCGGTTTTGATAGAGCGAGCGGCGCCTCTTCAGGGCGATTTTTTCCACGCGTTTTCACTACGCGGGCCGATCGTGCTTGGAGATTACTACTTAATACCATCGGCTGAGTGGTGGCGCAGTGGAACAACCCCGCACGGGTCAGACGCACGGCGTTGGTTGGAAACCGTTAGCGCGCGGGTTACCAGTTTAATGGACTTTAATATCGATCGCGGTTCGATGTTGAAATTGTGCCACGAACGAATTTTAGATTGCGCGCCCTGGAAAGCGGAGGAACGGAGAGATAGAGAGAGAGAGAGAGAAAGAGAGCGAGACGGCTTTGGGTATTATATCGGTTCCAATAGCGGCCGCCCATAAGCGGTGTTTACTACTCGACATAACAGATAACGTCGTGTTTTAAAGTTAAACTTTTTAAGCATGACTATGAACGTTAGCGGATTAGTATCAGGGCAACCGAAAAGTAATTTGCCTTCTAAATCAAATTCGCCTCTTTTATTGGCCGTGTATATATTTCGAACGTAAGCAACAAACAATCCGATATAATAATACTAATAATAACTATTATTATTGAATTATTAATATTATTACTATTTCAATTATCTATATTAATTGGATGAATTAGATATCTAAAATTTTAGTAATTTATGGAGTTAATTAAATCGATTACGTGAGAGTTCTTTTTTTATCCCGTGGAGTTATTTAACTCTTTATATACTTTTTCCGCGAAAATCATGCATAGCTTATTTAAATATAGAATAAACTAATTATTATACAAATACAAAAACATGAGAGAAAAAAGATGTAGAGTGTGGTAAAACGTGCGAGCGACGTTTATTAAAACTGCTTACTGCAAATTGAATTCCAGATGTTCATTTACGCAGTAAACATAAGCTCGTCACGATATGTATGTCATATATGTTTTCACTGAAACACCGCGATGGTGACTTCTGTAAATACCTTCTTTTAATGAAAAGCACGATTCACATCGAGTTCACTACGTTCGATTGAAACTAGATTTACAGACGGATTATCGGCAATCGCCTGCTGTTGCAGCACGGTAAAGCGACGCAAGAATCACTTTTTGCGAACCGGAAAGTTAAGCTGAAAGGAAATATTCGAGCTGCGATAAAGCTGCCATCCGGTAGCCTAAGCAGCGTGACCTACGAAAACGACTTTCGGATGCTGTAAAAAATGCGCTATCGCTTCTGTAGCGCTATTACGGGATACAAGGTGATGCAGCGAGATGACAAATGACAATCGCAATATTCGGGCGAAAATGTTAATTCCTTCCGAACACGCGCCGCTTCACGTTCGGTTCGTAATAGCGCCGCCGGTGATAACTCTCGCGAGTGAGAAAACGCCGAATGGTAAATCGACTGTCGTAAATTCAACGAGCCTCCGGGAAACAGACGCTCCTTACGGTTTACTGCTCCACCAGCGAATCGGCAATTTTGCGGATCGCGTACTGCCTGTTCCGCGTGTTTGCGTCATTAGTCTAAAAGCGTCGCCGAGATCTGGGACTTGCCGCGCGGCTGACGCGCCGACGTAGTAAGACATTACAACCAGCCAGCCATCCAGCATCCCTATTCGGTATAATTTCCATTCCCCCGCGTCTCCTTTCTCCACCCGGTGCTTGGCGGTACCCCTCATTCCCGGAAACGGTTTTCATCGCGAGGGGGTGCGCCCATTCCTCCCTATCTCAGTTTCACCACTATCTTCGCTATCGTCATCGTCGTCGTCGTTGTCGTCGTTGTCGTCGTCTGTATTCTCCCCCCCCCCCCCTCCTTCTACCTACGTACACCGCATCCCGTCCCCCTCCTGATAATTAATTTTACGTATCCAGTTTACAAGCGGGCGAAGTGGCGCGTAATCAGATTTCGTACCCAAGATTGGTAGAGATTGCTCGTGCAAGTCTGTCGACTCTCCGCTTCGTTGAGGAATGACGCGCACGCCTCAACGGCTCGCCGCAAAGGCACGGAGCACATCCGATGGTCTCGGAGGTGATAATATCCAGCGGAATAGAAATCCCGGCCTCGTCCGCCGCGAAAATCAGTGTTTGTTCGCGCCGTGTTTCTCGACTATCTATCTTGGTCGCGCTCTTAAGATTCAAGCTGTTGAACGAAATATTGCGGAGAAATATCCGACGTAAAATTCAATTCAAACTTAATAACTTGGAATAACATAAAAAAAATTAAAAAAAGTTTCATTGCAACATTTGTTTATGGAATATATATATAAAAACAAGCGCAACTAATGTAAAAATAATTAATGCTCGTAGTAGAACAATTTTCGTTCTCGTACTCGTATTTTTATGATTCACGTAAATATTTGTGTGCAGCATTTTAAAGTTTTACTACCATAAATAATTTGTGGTTATTAAAATGTACTTCTAAAGACAACAAATTCTGTTTTTAGAAAAATATTCTCTTGATATGCGACAAAATCTTTTTTAATCAATGATTATTGATCGTCATGTTAAAAGTAAATGCTTTTATCGATAAAACGTGAAAAGTGTTACTATATTTCACCTCGTTTTAAAATGTCGTTTCCATATAAATTTTTTCGAGCAGTAATTAAGAGTGACAGTTCTTACCGGATGTATATGCGAACCAGTAACCGCGGCTGATCTTGATAACAGTCGAAAGTTCTTAAGTGACAAAGTTTCGGGTACTTAACGCCGAAATAACGTCCGCTTTCGCGAAGACTTCATCCACCTATCCTCGCGCTACGTTTAATTACGAAATTTCGTAATCTTGACCCATTCGTCGTGGAGTGTTCGCGGCGTGTATCTCGAAAATAACAGCGATTCATGGCATCCGGTGAGCGGAGAGAGCGGATTCGCGTAATTCCACGCCGTCGTCCGCCGCCTGCGCGGCGTCGTTAACGTTAAAACATCGCTCGGGCGCGCGTACTTCCGGAATCATAAATGTCTTAATGAATTCCAAACATTTGAAAATCCGTCGCGCGCGCGCGCGTTTACGCTGCACCGCGGCGAATCGAGATTCTTATCTCATCCCGCCGCGCTCGTCAGAAGAACATCATCTTCTTTTCCTTATTTGCGTTTCATTTCTACCAGTGGATAGTAACGCGCTGCGGGAAGGGGAACCGCAGGAGGGAGGACAAACAGGTTCCTTTCTTTGTACCGTAACTGGAGTGTGCAAATGTTGTCCGTGCGCGAACGCTATCTGGCGAAAGAAGGTTCCCGTCGCGCAATCGTCGGGCATTCAATCAATCGTCGGACCACACTTTCTGGCGTAGCCGCGAGAACAATCCTGGCTATCGTTTCCCCCCCTCCCCCCCCCCCACGGTATCTCGGTAAGTGGGTTGTCTGCGAAAGCGTGGCATGCAGGACGGAGAATGCGGCATAGTGCGCGCGGGACGCTTTGTGAACGGTAACGCAGTTACCGTGCACTTTGCCGCGATAACTTCGTTCTGGCGCTTGCTGGCTCCCACGGCTGCCTGGCATCCAATGGTCTCCTTCCGTGGCCACACCGTCGAAGATATTGCTCGGTCCAAACTAGCCAATGTGCGCCGTCATCCGGGCAACTCGTAATGTCTTGTCCGCCACCGGGCTATAACGCACACGCTTCGGCAGTTCCCAGATACCGGCGATCGTTCCAACTTTGACTCCGGCGCCGTAAACGAATCTCGCGTTACGATACACGCGACTCGATATCGTCAATGCAGGGCAATTCGATGACGTCGAAACTCGAAAGTTAGCTTTTTGGATCCACCTGCCTCACATTATCATCCGGCAGCTTCGAAATGTCTTCATTTTACTATCGTCATTAGTCTGTTTTTAATTTTAAACGTGATGAGACATTTCCCAAACAATAATTGTGTTTATTTTACACCATGAGCAAATATATTGATTTTTCATTATGTGGCACACAATAATTTCTATAGCCATTAAGGAAACAATTAACGATTATCTATTGTTATGTTGATTTTTATGAGCAACTTATTATTGATCGTATGAATATATTTAATGACTGTTATCTAGATAGCTTTTTCAGCTCGTAAATATCTCTCTTTTCAAAAGAATCAGAAAGTTCGGATAACAATTCCCCAGAGCATGACTGATTCGTCAATTAAAGAAGTTATACATTATCAAGATGAAGCAGCCATTCTCCCCCTCATTATGCCTACGAATCCTCCTGCGATTTCCTTTCGACCGTCCCCGGATTATTAATGTTTCTGTCGGCCGAATCAAGGTCGCAAACACTCTCGCGTAACCCCGCGCCACCGCGATCCATCAAATCGTCGTAAGCCGTAACAGGAAGCGCTGATTAACTGATAGCCGTCTGTTTCGGTTTCGGGCACCACGCGCTCGCCCGAGCGGAGGCACTCACGCACTCGCCTCATCCGATTTATCCATTATGCGCTTAAATCATCGCTAACGCCGGACCCAACGCTATAGATCATATCGTTCGGTTTCCTGACTCCACGTCGGCATCCCTGTCAGCGGCAGCAGACGAGGCGTGGATATTGTCGAAGCACAGTGATGCCTCCCGCTCGCTTGCGCTCTCTCTCCCTCTCTCTCTTCTCACCGGCGAACGAGAGAGCGCGCGGTAGATTCGGGTATGCCTCTCCCTTTTCTCTTCGACATCGTACCGACACTGGTTGGCCGACAGGGTCTTCGGCTCCGGCAAGCAGTTCGGTCCGGTAGTTGCTTACATTACCATACGAATGGCCGATCGATCCAAGACCCCGAACCACCTAGCCAGCCGCTGCCGCTGCCGCCGGTGCGCTCGCACGAGCATCGATACGTAGTCCCGGCGTGGCGGCACGTATACGCTACGTACACGCCACGGGCGTGCATACACGATTATACACATACACACGTACACCGACAGAGAGACGGAAATACGGACGAGGTCTATGGCGCGTCGTGACGTAGTTAGACAAACGCGGACGCGAGCTGTGGAACACCAAGACGCAATTGCGACGTAATGCGGAATCGGTCGAGTCATCGACAGCAAACGTATTTTAGGACTCCTGCAACTAGCGACGCAGCCGCATGCGGAATGCGCGCCGATCGTTAATCACCATTATTGTCGCTACTCTCTCTCTCTCTCTCTCGCCCCCGACCCTCGACTCTTCCCGGAAGGGTTACGTTCCGGACCCGCGGGATATTATCTCGGGAGCAACCCGAGATAGCGCCGATGATTCTGCCGCGGATCTTGATTCGACCAACAGGCCAGATAACAATAACAATGCAGGGTCTCGGAGGTGCGGCTTATCGTATCGCGAAGACGCTACGCCGAGTGAATGCTTTATCTCGGTAATATATTAATACTCCAACTCCGTAAACATACAGTTATATACGAACGGCAAATCGCGTAAATCCGTTTCGCGAATTATTCAAGCGATTATAAACACTCTCTTCAGTTCAATCCACAAAAGCTCATTATTAATCTAATCGGCAAATATTCACTTTGCATTGTTCTCAAAATTGAATACGTCGAAATCAAGCAGACGTTCGTCCGCGCTGTTTGTCCGCGATATTAATTTGTATCTGACGGAACAACGCTGATCGAAGGCGCGCTAAAAGCTTCCGCTGTCAATTCGTGGGGGGGGGGGGGGGGCGTTCGTAAGAGAAAACGCGCGCGGCGTTATACGGGAAATATTGCTACACTCGTTTTTGAGATACTTTCGCCGAAGCGCAGGTTGAATCTTAAGACACGCGCCATTACGTCGAACGAATCTTTTTGAAGCAGCAAAAGTCCCGCATCAAGATTCCATTCAAAGAAGCGCCTCGCGTTTTATCCATCCATCAGCCCCTCGAGGGCAGAGGGTTGGGGAGACGTAGAGAGGGATGTGAAGAAGCGTCGGCACAAGAAACTGTAGATTTTCGTTATACTCCAACGAGAAACGGCTTCGGATTTCCGTCGGTAGCCTCACTCGCAAATTTGCCTCAAAGGTTGTCCTCTCTTCTCCTCTCCACTCTACTCTCTCTCTCTCCCTCTATCTCGCTATCTCTCTCGTGACTCTCTCTTGCGAGAGAGGACTCGAGTATTGGCCGTGCGCGATATTATTCGCCTGTGTTTTTGTACCACACGGGAAAGGGACGCCAATCGATCGGTGAGCAGCTCTCGTCTAGGGAGGTAAAAGGAGAACGGCAGACGAGTAAAAAGAGAATACGAGTGGTCGAACTCTCTTTTCCACGCGCTTTCTCTCTCTCTTTCTATCTCGAGGAAAAGTGAGAGAGAGAGAGAGAGATCTCTCGGTGAGCAAATATAAAGAGAAACTTCACTGCAGTCGAGGTGGAAAAGGATGATACGTATTCGAGACCGGCCGATGGGTCGACCGAAGAAGGGGATACAGTCGATATTAGGGGAACCGAAACTCCGGCGAGAAGTCGACCTAAAATCTTCTGTCCACTCTTATGATGTGGAACCGCGCCCGAAGATGAATAGATTTGCTCTTCAACCACCAGAATAGAATCAGAGGCCTTCTCGAAAACTGACAAAGTAAATGACAAGTTTCGTGTGTCGAATTGTATTTACATCCGCGGAATTACTTTCGTCAATTGAACAATGCACGTATTTGATAGTTTATTCAGTACTATGTTCTCTGTAAAAGAGTTATGTTAGCTTTAACCTGCGCCTGGTGGAAGTTGAATCAGTTTCCCACCGAATATTGATTATCGAATTCGTAAATTATCAATTTTTATTTGTAATTTTATTTCCATCTCCGAGATCACTTTTGTCATCTTTAAAATGCGCATAACTAATTTATTCAATATTTTGTTCTTCTTGTGAAAAGGAAAAACATATTTTCCGATATATTAATGTTCGCTTGACAGATATCTAGTTTTTTATCCGAACTGTGACTCCTGCTAAATATTAACTGTCAAAGAGTCAAACGTTGTTCGCTTTACCTCTTTTTCCTCGATTGTAGATAAAACAAAGTATGTGAGGGCTTTGTTCAAAAAGAGAATAAATCTGAACCAATATTTACTTGCGTTTTGTAAATATTGTAATCATTATGCAATATTTTTTTAGTGCAGTATATGAAAACAGAAGCCCATAATAAAATCAATATGAGCCCATACAAAATCAATATATGACAAAAGCACTGTATTTTTTCCGCTATGTAATTAATAATTTCTCACATAAGGATTCATTAGTAATTATTTGTTTAAGAGCGAAAATTAGAAGAAAAATTAGATCGCACAAAGCTCCATTAAAAATAGAGAAAATATCTATTAAAAGTATAAAAGCGCAAACACATTGTAGACAAACATGTTAAATTATAAGACAAACATCAATCTTAATATGAAGCATCTGGCTCTGCCAATTTCGACTGTTTTAAAGCCTCGCACATGTTGGGAACGTGTTGTCTGAATAGACATCCCGTCAAAGGTACTCGACCTTATTGCCCCTGAGTAGAGTATGAGCTCCTCAGGGTTTTGAATCTTGTAACTCGCGGTAGAGCGCGATGATGCAGGAAGTGCATTAGGCAAGGTTCCATCTAAGAGATCCCACTTGAAGAGTTTGCTATATCCCGCCAGGACGCGGCGTCGACGTTTATGGTGCGGAGCAGGCGGGGTGGGTGGGTGGGTGGCCGGGGAAGCAGGGAATGCATAGTCTTCATCCCGATACAACGCGCGCGCGGCGCTATCGGCGGGTGCCGGGGCGCTCTCGAGGGCGTGTCTGCGGGTTGCAGTGTGGGAAGATGTTGCCGCGTAAGGGATGTAAATGCACGGGATACCTCCCGGGCTTTGAAGGCGCATTCGCGATGCATTCGATGCGCGCGTTAAAGCGTCGTAGAGCGCGGTGCACCGTTTTATTTGCGGATACTTGCCGCGCGAAACGCCGGCAAAAAGCCGGAAACTCACCGCGGCCATTACGCTCATCTACTCAGATAGGTCTTTAAGCATGCGCGTTTGTAGCAGCTAGACACATTTGTAGCCCTCAAAATGGTATCACATGTGGCAAAGTATCTTTTTATGCACTCGCGGCCCGTCACTTACGTAACGCGCTACTTGCTTTTTCCCTTTTTATATAGTTATTTAGTCGGAATATATTAAAACACATTTTAGCTTAAAATTTGCGGTGAAATAATTGGAAAATTATGAAAATATATTCAATGAGTATAAAAATACACATTAAAATACATTTCAAATATAAGTATTTTCATAATGTTTTAAGGCGACTTTTCAATCGAACGTAGGTTTTACGCCTTCGACACGTTTCTGTATTTTAGGCTTAAATTTTTAGGTTTTCGTTATACGAGAAAATATTTCGCCGAAAACTGTTGAATTGAAAACACGTGTAATTATCAAAAAAATATTCTTCACTTCGCGGATCGAACGCGAAAATTTTCGCAACACTTGTACGCACGCTTTCCAATTACCCAGCCGCAGGTGTTATCCGTGCCATTTTCCAAGCAAGGTGGAATCTTGAAGGCAGTTACATCCCAGGGGATTTCGGACAAGTTACTGGATAGCGGTACAATCTCCATTAGCGATTTCTCAGGACGCGCATAGTCATTTCCCGTACGTGCCCCTCTCCTCTCCTCTCCTTTCCGCCCCCATCGTTCGTTCGGCGCGCACATATGTCGGCTTTACCCCGGGGTTGGAAGGTTGCCTCCTCATTGTGATCGTTATCCAAAGGATCCTCGATTACCTGCCAGCGGGTCGGGCTACAGCCAGAGTTAGGTGTTTCGCGGTCGTTAACGTAATTCGGGCCGTGATATGTCCTGAAACGGTTCGCCGGATTTCACCCCCTTCTGCCTGGCGCGCCGGCAAACCGGGCGTCTACTGGCTTCCGGTCGACCGTCGAGCGATCATCCTCACCCAATTAGCTAATGCGTGTCAGGTAAAAATATATTTGGTGGGAAAACACAAGTGCATCCGGCGGGGGACAGTTTCCTTGACGGACGCGGCTTAATTGCATCGAGCCGCCGTTTACGTTAGTTCGTCCCGTCGGCGTACAGTGATGCATAATGCGATCCAGGCGGTTTCTCACTCATTTATCATATTCCGTGTCATTCTGATTATATGTACATAATCATACTTTTCATTATTATTTTTGTAAAAAGTACTTATTTCTCAGCAATAGCGTGGAATATGGTCGATAAAGTTATTTCAACCACGCAGTATAGACTTTCTAAACGTTTCAAGTTTCTCTGAGACTCTACGTATATTACTGCTTATCGTGTGAATAGTCCATTTTGCCGAAAATAATATTATTTTATCGGGAATATTTAAAGGCTATTCGTGTAGCACTCGTTTCTTTGTCGTGAGCGGGAAAATTTGTACGTTAGGAAAGCTGAAGGAAATTTTTTTTGCGAACGGTTATCGCGCTCGTATCGCCGAAGGGCCATACGGTAGGGCGAAGTCGTGGCCTATCGCGGAATCTACGGTTAAGTACAAGTTTCGCAATAAACTTCGCGAACCTTTACCGCGCCCGATAATGTACTTGTGCTGCTTCGCGCAGCGCACTTTGGAACATGCGAGCGGAGAGCACAGTGGAGGAGGATGATATCGACGACATAGCCGCTAGCAAATGCGTGGGATATGAGAAAAGTTAAAGAAAAATATAAATTTACGATTTTGCCCTCGCTAGTATATATATCGTAGAATACGGGAATGGAAAGAGAGCAAAAAAGAGAAAGGGAGAGAGAGAGAGAGAGAGAGAGAGAGAGAGAGAGAGAGAGAGAGAGAGAGAGAGAATTTAGATTTCGCATTGTTCGCGCACAAAATCGGCTTTATAGGCCCCGGCGTCTCTTATTATCGTGAACTCACTATCTTTCGCTTTCCGGTCGATGTGATAGAAAAGGACGACGCGCATTTCAAGGACTTGCTCTCCTCTCCTCCTCCCTATTTTCTCCAGCTCCGTTTACTCCGCTTCGCCGTGGCCCCCGTGCCATCCTCTCTTACCTTTCCTCGTTTCGACCCGAGAAGTATTTGTTCGGTGAGCTTTCCGCGAACGATTTAATTAATCCGTGAAAAGCGCAGTCCTCCGCCGCCGTTAGCCTGTGGGCTGAGCAGTTACGGTCGAGAAAGGAAAATAATTACCGTTACCGAGCGCGCGCGCGCGCGTTTCTGCCCCTCTTCTACACTTTATCCTGTATTCACGGGAGGTAAGTGCGCGCCGAGACTCGACTCTCCCTCTTTTTCTCCCTATTCCTAAGATTCTCTCTCTCTCTCTCTCTCTCTCTCTGTCCCTTTTTCCGTTGACGGAAAATGTTAACCAACATCATCACTTCCGCGGATTACGTCGGATAAGCATCGCGAAATCGCGAGAATTCAGGGCGCCTTGTACTCCGAATATTTTTTGTATCCTTGCGTCGCACGACGGAAAATTGCATACGGTACTCGTATGGCGCTTGCATTGTTCAACGAGATGTCTATCGGAACGCGACGTACCTCGGAAGTAGCTTCATTACGTTCCCGGACCTTTGTTCCGCTTTCGATTAAATTTTTATTGTCTTCCTCGCCCTTTGACTTCTTTCCTGTGCTTTCTGCAAAATCGGGCTGTTACGATAACGAGGTAACGCGTGCGTCCCATTCGCCTTTGAGATGCCATTCGCGTCCTTTCTTCAAGTTTTACGCGCCAGATAGAGTTGCTCAAGAAAGCATTATGTTCTCCGGTAACGCATCAACGGATATCTAAACTTGTCCGTACGAGCAGTTTCCGGAATACGTAAGCGGCACGTCGGAGTTCTAAGTGTGCTCTCGCGACTAACCTCGTTTATCAACCCGTGAAATAATTCATGCGCTATGGTTCTCTGATCTGCCAGTAATGGGGCTATGCGAGAGTTGGAGATTCTGATTATTACGAGTAGATCTATTATCCTCTCGATTATTTTTAATGATATCCATCTTCTTGACTAGACTGTCGAGTTTGCATCTTTTATCGGACACTCAGCTTACACCGAAAATCGATATTACAACTAAAAATGATCCATCTAGTAAAATATGTATGCCGTGTAGAACGTTCATCCTTTTACTGCTAAATTATGAGAAATAAGGAAAGAAGATCCTGTTTCTAAGGTTTATATCGGTATATCGTTTTTATAATATAATGCATAAATTTTGAGAGCTCTCGGCGTGATACGTGACGTGGCTTTTACTCTACGTCATATTTACTCTTTTGTAGACTTTCTATAAACAAAGAAAAATTGCGTTTATTCATATATATATATTATAGAAGCTCTCTTATTATTTTATAAATATAATTAATTAAAAAGTACAAATTACGAAATATACATAAAATTGTCTGGCATATGAAATAGTTAAAGTTTAACTTTTCTTTATAATAGATTTAAGCATTAAAGTCCTGCAATAATCTTTCGTAACAATAATAAATCATAAACCAGGCGTAAATTGCAATTTATAGTAAAAACAAGAGAGTTGAAAGTATATTTCTCATTACTGTAGCTGTTTGCGAAAGACGCGCACGCGTCGAAACTATGCACAACTCAAGTCGCATTTAATTCCGCGTTCGCCCGTTTCGAACGCCATTATTACGCCGCGTAATTTTACGCGCCGAGGGACGAAACACATCGTGAACGCGCAGACACGCAGACACGTGTTTTCTTTGGAGGCGGACGGGACGTTTGCCACCGCGGGAGCGCGCAAGGCGATACGCTAGTAATGGATTACTTTTAATTAAGTAAACACCCGGATTACGTATCGCCGGCATACTCCCGCGTCGCTCCATTACCGCGGATTTTCCAAGACGCTTTGTTCGCTAAGGGAAGATTGCAACCCCCTTTTCTTGACGCCCTCGGGCCCGTCTGCAGCGATTTCGTCGTGCTATATTCGCTCGCGGTTTGCGTGTTTGCAGGGTCGGTTTTAGGTTTTTCACCGCATAAAACGTACAAATTTTAAGCGTCTATTTGTTATTTTCTTCTCATCTCTGTAATCTGCAATCAAATGCTAAAGCTACAACTACAGAAGCTGTAAAAAGAAACTAGAATCCATTTTAATATAACAAAAAAAAATTTGGCAGAATCTTATTTTCATTAAAATGTTAAAACTTTATTGGTTTAATATATTTGTGGTTCACTTTGAAAACAGTATGCATTTTGAAAAGTTTGTTAAAAGTGAGACTACACTATATAACTTAATAGAAAATTTACATTTGATTAAAATTCATAATATTTTAAATCTGGACTTTTTTACATAGCTTTTGAAATAGATCGCTTAAATCAACGAAAATTTAAATAAAATTTAAGTGAAATGGGAATAATTAAAAAATCAAGTTTTTACTACGTGGCTTTAAATTGTTACAATAAAGTTATAGATGGTTACAGGAACTCTTTTCAAGTTTGATTGATTACTTTCGTCCATTTTAACATATTTTTTTCTAAACTATTTACTTTTCATATTTTCTGAATTTTAATGAATTATTGCGCAAAATCGAAATATAGCTCTCAGAAAATACTTATATTTTACAATATACTACTAACTATAGGCGGCCCTGCACGAAGCTAATACTTCTATCAGGTCGACGTCGACGTCGTCACCGTTACCGTCACCGCCAAGATGATGTCAGATGTTTAGACGTGGAAAATTTTGCGCGAGTTTTGACTTGCTATTTCGGTTATAAACCTGTCGATATCTTCGATGATATCACGAATATTATATGTTGCTTTTAGCATTTTAAACATTTTAATTTTTACCTAACGTTTATTAAACAAGATTATTTTGTTTTCTTACGATTGTTTTGTACTTCGGAATAATATTATGTATGTTAAAAATAATTTTAGAAACATTAATCGTTCAAAAAAATAATGAATAAACTTTCAGAAACTGAATTGCTCTTCGAAGTTCTTTTAACGGGATGCAAAATTATTTTCTCTCATGGCATAAAAAAAAAACTTGAGCGAAGAAACAGTTAAACGTATGACAATTTGATTCAGAGTAAAATTCTTCGCACCATAATTATGTTCGCTGCAGCACTATAATCTAGCCTAAGACAGTTGCGAAATCAATGCTGTTTTAAGAACGGCGGAAGAAGAGCGAGCGTGGTAACGGAAACTCGGTTTGCACGATTTACATCCACTTGTCGAGTTTTTACGCATCCATCTTCGTTCAGAACGTCCGCCGTCGGAGAATCGAGCATTCCGTCTGTCGGCGACGGAAAGAGAATGCAATATTCGTGAAGGCAGCCGCGACGACGAAGTCGAAGACGCTCCCGCTCCCATTCTTTTCGAAATACAATTTGATATTTCGAATATTTCTCGCGCGCCCAAATAATGCCTCTAACAGAAGTTGCGCTGAACTTCCCTGCAAGCAGATTTCAAACTTTCGCTTGCTCGTGCGTTTTCGAAACGTGTCTACGAAATCTCCTCGCGCGCGATTTGTTCCGTGCGGAACAAGGAAGCGAAGTAGAGAGAAAGAGGGGCGGAAGTTCTCTTCGTGCGAATCTCCGCGCGGGCTTTGTTGTCGATCTTCGATGCAATATTAGCTTACGGAAAAGCTCCCCTACTACCTACGGAACGTAATAACGTAAGATCAAAGTTTTAGCTCTCGTCTCCTGTGCCCTTTCCACGGTCGGTTTTAAGCATCTACGATTCGAGTTCGTCTTTTGCCGCTTGTCGCCTATCGCGACGCAGCGAAGAGAGTTACGAAGTTTTCCACGAAACTCATTTGAATTTTTATTCAATCCTGCGAAACAAATAATTATCGCGGCAATAAGCGCCATGAAATGCGTTTCGCGAAAGTTGAAAGTACGCGGGAGCACTTTTATGGGCGCCATTCGTGTTCTCGTACGAAACGATTCGAGCCGCCTCCCGCCTTTGGACGGGAGGCGGCTCTCTTTATATCCTTTAAAACGACTTCACGTCGTCCTTCTCTTCTATTTATACGCCTTTGAAATGTCAAATCGATTATTCCACTTCGATTTCATCTTCCCAGTCGGTTATCCAAGGGGGTCGAGCCAATTGATCTATTGTGAGCAGATTCATAATTGCTTTTAAAATCACGTATTATTAATTTCCCTCGTATAACTCATTATCCTTAATCAACTTTTCTATTATTTCTAGCGACATTATTCTAGTTGAGCGACTCGCGTGCGCAAATTTAAATCGTTTTTTAGGGATAGTTTGATATTTAGCAGTTAAATGGGCATTGAGAAATTAAAAACGAATAAGAAGCAAATAGTAAACACTATTAAATTTTCTATTCTTTTTTTTTCGTCTTAAAAACTTGTGCACAATTTTTTGTTTGAATATATTGAGATTTTTTCGATTTGAAACAATCAATTTTAAAAAAGCTATCATTGGGAATAAGTCGTAAGATATGTCGAGCGCGCCGGTTTTTCTTGGAAATGACGGTTTAATGAGACTTTGCGTAAAAAGAATACCGACCATTCGCGTATTCGGCAAAAGCTCGCAGTCTCTTAATTGTGAATAACGCGTGCGCGTGGTCAGCATAGATTCCCATCTCGCATGAAACTATACGAGATACGTATGTTCTCCACAAAACCGCGCGCTGTAGTTTCCGTCGCTAGTCAAGATAAATCTGACCGTAGTTAATTGGAGGCGGGAGTGAACGTGCCCCTTTTTTTAACTCTTTTTTTAAACGTTGGATTAATGCCTGGCGTGGGGTAAACGACGCGTGTTTCCGCGTTAATTCTAGGGCGAAATCGTTATGCCACTGTCGACAACTCGTTGGAAGTACTGGGCACGCGCCGCGCGATAGTTTTCAATTAATTGCACGATTTAGTGACCGATGCATTTGATGAATACTTGATTCGTTGTTAGAGTAATATGATCTTTCCAAAGCACGCGCTGAATGCGCACGTCACGCATCGGTTATCATTTCTGTACTAGATTTCCAATTTTTTAACGGAATTTCGTAATTTAGGGCCAATATCATATTGAGCGGGATTATTATCTCATTTTGTTAGAATAATATCACATATGGTGCAATGCAGTTACTTGTAGAACGATGGCACGTCTTATCTTTTTTCTTCGTTCTCGATGGCTATGAGAATTCAGAAGATTAAAAGAGAAAGTTGGACGATTGAATCTACTGTATTTCAACTTTTGTTTATTTAAATAATTGTTAAGCGATCGTTCAGTGTTCTATCAAAATTCAGTAAAATTTCTCACACTAATAAAAAATAAGAAGTTTTTTGCCAGATACCCTCATCGCACGAATGGCTTTGAGGAGAACAAGGGACGACCTTTGTAAACGATCATTTCGACTTTACGAGGTCGCAAACTGGCGGACGAGGTACGTGCTGACGTCCTATAAGAGCTCGTAACAGACTGACTGTATATTATTTTATTCCCGCCAGCTGCGAACTCCTTATCCTTAATCGTTTCTTCCCTTCTTAGAAACTTTCTATAACTCAGCCAATTTGGGTAAACGGTACAGTATTTTTTATGGCATAATAATAATAACAATAACATCAATATATTTATGAACATAGCAAAAAGTGGAATAAAAAATAATTTTACAATAAACTTTATTCGCTTAAAGATTATTTAACAAAATTTGATCAAATATAAAAAATTATCGCAAAGCTTTTGAGACCTTTTACATCGTAGAATTAATCTTGTAGCGCTGAGATTTTGTACTAAAAGGCAAAATTCTTGATTATCACCGCGATTGATAGTAGAGAGTGCAGCAGTCAAGATATCGAAAACAGCCATCGAGAACGGAGAAAAAAGATAGACGTGCCATCGTTCTACGTGCAACTGCATTGCACCATATGTCATACCGGGACGTGCGCGACAGTATCCGTGATAAAAACAGCCAGATAACGATGGTTGACTCAGATCCAGCTTGTCTATTTTTAATGCAGTCTGTCATAGCGCAAAACATCCGGTCTCTCGCAAACCTGATTTCCGAATACTATCGAATTCCATCAGAGGAAAAATATTTTATTAATAATAACGCTATTGAAACAGTTATAATAATAATTTTGATGTGCAACTTGCTACCTTTAATCTGCGAACGTCGAATTTAACTTGTCACGTAATTTGTTAAATGCACTCCACACCGTTTTTGATCAATGCTATTTTATTGCAAAATAAATCTGGAACCTTTTTGTCGCAAAGGACTCTCAGCTGTTTCTACTCTGTTTGTTTATAGTCACGAAATAATGTTTTCTAAGACAGTAACTGTAGTAGTTTCAAGCAACAGCACTCCGTTATGCTACGTCGCGAAACAAGCTCCGAGCATATGCAGAAGGCGACGGCGCCGACGTCGCGCAAAACTCCTGATTATAATGGTTATCGCCGTAGTTGACGATGCCGCGCAAAACAGAGGTTGAGCGCCGAGAGACAAGGGCGTGTCATAAGAAAGTATCTGATGGCAGCTAGAATTATCTCGACTTGCGTCATTTCGTCCGTGCTTCTTACACTTCGTCGCGTAAGCTTTAGTACAAGCAATACGCAGACTTAGCAAGTTTTTTTTTCAATTAGTTGATTTAAGATTATTTCGAAAAAAATTTTTCCCGATTAAGAATTATTGACAAAACGATTGAATGAGCGGATCGGTTTTAATTCTATCGCTTTAGAAACGGCAGAATTGGAATGTAGAGCAGCTGCAGGTAGCCAACAGCTAATACCATTAAATACAAAAATCCACATCATCGTGTATCGACGTATTATTGATCAAATATTGCGCGAGTTAATGTTATATATCGGCACGTTGAAGCAATTATGTTTCGTTAATTTCACGTGTGAAATATTTTCCGACATTTTTTGTAAATAAAGGGCACAGGATGGAGGGAGACAGAGAGACGGAGAACGAGTGAATTTCGCGGACGTCATATATCGTATTGGGGATGATTTTTCCATTACAGCGGTGCGGTTGAGCCAGTGGGATTATACGAACGCGAGAGATGCAATTTTTAATCGCGAGCGGGCCCGCGAAAATAATTCACGTGGATCTGCACGGCGCAGTGTTTGTTTAAGGAAATTACCAAGAGGATTAAACGGAAAATGCGTATCGATGTTGTGTCACGAGATTGATAGGCGTTCTTTCTGTTCCGAGTTACGTTTGCGTAGTAGCGTCATGAACCTGGGGTGCGACATTTTTTTCCCCCGTTCGCCGATTCGAAATTATAACACGATGTCGGCAAATATTGACGGCAGCGCGAGCGGAAATGTCGAGACTCGATCGATGCGCGCGCGCGATCGATACTCTGCAGGAATGGGGGGATCCGGCCATTATAATTCCGCCGACGCGTAATCGCAAACTTTTTCTCCCTTTAGTCGCGACGTGACGTAAACATTAACCTCGCGAGGTATACATCGTAGCCACCGTTTGCTCCATTACTCGTCGATTTCGTGCGACGGCGAGACATTTAAGCCCCTTGCAAGGGAGGAAAAGCTGGCTCGGCACGAGAAAAATGATAAAGGACACCCGAGCTTACCGGGAAAATTCTCCGCCCATCGTTTCGTAAGGATTTCGACACTTCGCACCAGGGGATTTTTCTGGATTTTCCGTCAGCTTAACCTCGCTCCTTCGGCTTAGAGAGTGCCTCGATAGTTTTTCGTTTCTTTCATCAATACGATGATTAATGATTCCCGCTTTTACTGATCTCGATTAACTTCAATGATAAAGTAAATGCTTGTTTGTTCCTTTTTGAAATAGAAATAGAGAAGCGCAAAATATCAGTCGAGGCCTCGCGCTCGAATCAGCAGCATAAATGTATCGAACATGAGGCATTAGTGTTCTGCAGTCTGTCTTCAATTCATAATTGCGCGCCTTTGCAATTCCGGGAAGGAAATTATAAAATCACGAAACAAATCGGTTGATCGTGAAATTAATTTCGATGCGTTTCGCGTTCACGTTTTCCGAACGAGATCGATGAAATTTCCAAATAACACCGTAGCAGCGTGTTTGAAACAACACAAATTAATAATGAGCTGTAATATCGCGGAATAATTGATTAAAGATATATATGGGCGCGGACGAAATTGGTATGCCCAGAACTCTTCACCCTTTGATTGCATTATAATGCGCCGCTGCCCGCGGGGTAATTGAATTACACCGTATTTTGTATAATATAAATCGCCGAAAATCGACGGACCAGAGGAAAATTTCATCGGACTTCATTTCGCATTCTGCGTGCGATGTGCCCGCCCTATTTTAATAATTCATCCGTCATTCAATATCGGTGGCGCGATATGGCATTTCGTACAGTCGCGCAAAGTGAGAAAGATCGAGCGCGAGAAAAAAAGAAGCACATCAATTTTTACTTTAACGATCGTTTCGTCTTCGAATCTCTTTATTTTCGCGCGGAGCCGCGCTCGATATACCATTCCAGTGATTATCCGATTCGGCTTGTACTTGCACGATACATCTTAGTTCGCAGCCGCGATAAATCACGCCCCCTTTCTCCCCGTCTAACATCGCCGGTCTCCCATTCTCCGCGCCACGATCGGTCGTCTTTCGGTCGCTGAATCCCTAAGAAGGCACAGAGAGAGAGAGCGAGAAACTTTCTATACCTACTTTTCGACTCGACCAACGGATGTTAAGAGTTCTTCCGAGGAAGCCGAAGGTGGGAACGGGACGGGGGGAAAATCCGCGTGTAGAAACCGCGGACCGGAAGATATGGCGCGGGTGGGTAGTAAACGGGAGGAGTGGATCTGACGAAGTTGGGAAAGATCTTCATCCTCGGTCGATTCGGCAACGTCCGACGTCGCTTCTATTTATACGAGCGCACCGCCCCGAGTCCGCGCGAGTCAAGATATCGAAAATAATACCGGGGCTTCTCTCGGCGGGAAACTGAATTACGATATAGCTTCGATCTCTTTCGGGCGGAGATGCGATTCGGTCACGTAGTAGTATCGAGCGATATCGGCTTCAGTCGTGAGTACACAGAAATGTTGCTGTATGCACGCGTGTGGATGTATTGTCTTGGCGGCGAGACGTATAAGCCAATAATATCGCTATTTCTGCGCTCGTTGACCGAAAATAGAGGAAAGAAGAAGAAGAAGAAGAAGAAGAAGAGAGGTGGGGAAAGGCGGCGGTGGAGAGCGGAAAGGAACCGGAAAAAAATCAGTTTTCCATGATCCTCTTTCGGACGTCGCGAACCGTCGCGTCGCTCCCCGTCTGCAATCGCTACGAACAATTGAATTTCCGTTTCCTCCTCAAACGCTATATAACTCTATACGGTCCCGACTCCGTTAGTCGGCTGACATTCCGCCAGAACGGGAAAGGAAATCGCGATTCCTGCCGGAGAGACGGGAGGAGGAGGAATTTCCTTCCGGCGTGCCATTGTCGTTTTTCGATCGCGGATGCCGGAGGTTTCGTCTTACTGCGCACCTGGAAACAATATTTTCTCAGCCGCGGAATCTTATCTCTGCTCGACTTTATGACCATTTGAGAGAGACCGAGAGAGAGAGCGAGCGAGAGAGAGAAAGAAAGAGCGGGAGAAAGAGAAAAAGCGACAGAGTGCGAGAAAACTGAGACGCGTTACGGGACGGATATAAAATAAAGTTTTACGTGAATAAATAATCGAATTACCGGGCAAAGGCAGTAAATGTACAACCGGTTCGACAATTACGCCGCACCTGCTCGTACAATTCTGGGACGCGAACGTAATTGGATTTTCGTGAGAGTATTACAAACTCGCGTGCACGACTAATCTTTTTACGTTACCGCCGGCTCCGTTGCGGAAGCTTTCGTACATACAAAATGGTCGACCACGGACGTTCCGCCTCGCCAACATTGACATCGGCGACGGTAGCGAATCTCGGCGTCGAGAAAGCGTCGCGATTAAACGTGCGCGCATACATCTCGAATCGTAGGATCCGCTGCGGAATCGGATACGCGGGAAGAGCGAGCCGTCGAGCGATCCGCTTTTTATGTTGTTTTTTTCCCTCGGACTTAATACGGTAAAAAGTTAAACAGAGCATCGGTGTCATTAAAGCGCGTTTCCACACAACGCCGTACATTTTTATGAGTAACCGCGGATGGAATTTTTTACGAACAATCTCAAAAATTTAAAACGAGTTTTCGGAATATATGAGTTCATATAGCCGCGAACTAATTTCGGTCGGGGGAAACAATAAAATTTGCATGCACCGGCGCACCGTAATATTATACCCCGGCCGCGGAAGACTGACTCGCGCCGCCGTCATTTTTCGGGGTCATGATGCGTTTAATCCGCGATTGTTGTAAGCGCGAGATCTCTCTGACGTTCGTTAACGGTTCGTATAATAAGTTTAAATTAATTAGTGTCCGTGTATAAGTTTAATTAGGCTGTTGCGCTCGCTCATGCAGAAAGAAAGCGGAATAAGTTACTCGACGGACTGAGGAATGTATATAAATGTGCGTTCCTGTAAAATGAGGTATAACAAAATAAGCGGAGTATGATATTACTGCGTAGAAGAAAGGTAATGATAATTATCAGCGATAAAATCAAAATTTATTCATTGCAAAATGTAATATCGCAATTAATTAATAAATGATATACGGAGTGCGTCCAAATCTCAGATTTCAATTGTAAGGGAGAAATTAATTGACGAATATATATTCAATAATTATTGGTAACATAAATCCTGCTTCTTGCGCGGTGCGGATAACAATTTCATACTTTGCCGATACTTTTCTATCGACCCGGTATTAAGCGCGCGGAATATAAATAGGTGTGGACAGCCCGTGCAAAACTTTTTCATCGCCGCGGCATTAGCAAGGAACGTAGCGGTCGAAGCGATGATCGGGCGCCTAGGCGAGAAAAATATTCAGTGAAGTTTTCTCCCGGAGAGTTTCTCGGGAGAAAAAGCGGGTGCGTTCTGGACGAGAAAGTGGCGGCGGCGAGCCGCAATGTTCTTCGAAGACGGGAAGTCTCTCGCAAGGAGAGCGAGCTATTCTTCTACGGTGGGTACGACGAGTCGGCATACTTTGGCGACGAAATGCCATACATAAAATTCTGAAGTTCCGGCACGTAGTTTCTCGTAGCAAGCGCGCGCTCGCACACATCGCGGGCGAGCGAGCGAGCGAGAACGTCGCCGGCGACGTTGCACTTCCGGAATCGTGTGTGCGACTTGTTAGTTCGCTCTCTCATGCTCGCAACCGACTACGTGACGCATATATTTCTATCTTCGCGGTTGTTTCTTCATCTCCGTTTCTAGCGGACAACGTTGACTAAGAGATACGAACAGCGGAGACGTTGTCGCGAATGCAGCGCGATTCATCGCGTCACGTAAAACAGACATGTTTTACCTGCTTCTAAAATGTAAGGATAATGGAAAAAAACCACGATATCGATTATTGATCTCGTTACATTAATGTTATTTTGCTGTGACATACTAAGGGAAATTGGGACGCTACGTATTTTTCATTAAAAGATTTATATTCTCGTATAAATAACTCTGTTATACATACTGTTATACATAAACTCACTCTCTCTCCCTCTCTCTTTCTCTTGTTCTCTCCTACACGTATTTAAATTCGAGTGTTGCAAACATCGTTACTAAACTATTTATATGCATTTTATATTTATTTTCGAATGGAATCATAAAAGTAGAACAGTAGAATAAAATAAAAATCAAAATAAATAATTTTTCATCAGTATGAACGGCGAGTTTTAATATCAACAATAATTTCTACTTTATTTAGGTATTCTGATTTGTAGCTGAAGATTAGACATTAAGATTATTCGCGGAGATGAATTATGGATTAAAAAATTAAAAACTGTTTCACATGTAAATGTCTCTTCGTTATTAGACATGGTGATTTAAATTCAGAGAGATAAGTATCTTAAGTCTGACACGTTTTCCTCTCGGAGAAGAAATGAAAAGATGTTAATAATGAAAACGAGATTAAGGCCGCCAGTCTTTTTTCCCCTCTGCGACCTCGTCCTTTCCGATCAATCTCCCAATCCGTGTTTCGTTGTTCCCGATGGACAGGCGCGATGTGACTAGCAATTCAAGACCGACGCCGCTAATCGAGATATCGGCCGCACGACACGCAGGGAATCGGAGGTCATCTTATCGGTGCTTTCACGCCCCATCGATCAACTCATACGCGAAAAGCGTCTCGGTCGAGCTTTTTCCGCATCCACTCTTTCTTACCGCGCGGGGTCACATCGACGTATCGAGTTCGAGGCGGCGAGGATAACAACAGCAACGACACAGCGTCGCGTCAACCGCCACCACCGTCGTCGTCGTCGAAAAAGAAACGCGTCGGGCATTGTTCGGATGTGAACCGTGTTCAGATAGCGGTAGGAAGAAATAACAGGCGGCGTGGACAAATGGCGAAACGGAAAACGCGACGGCGGTAGGTCGGGACTCCGCGGGATCCGGAAGGTGTACAAGAGCGGAATAGCGTGGAATCGACTCGCCCCATTGCCCCGGCCGGTGTAACAATGGCATCGACGATTTCCCGTCCTCGAGCTTGACGTCGGTGAGCAAAAAGTTGCCCGAGCGGCTCGCGGTATTGTGCCTGTGAAGGAACTAACTGCCAACCATTCGCGAGACATTCCTCAAACCGTACGGGGGCGGGAGGGGGGGGGATGGCTGGGGGTTTTGCAGTTAAGTCGATGGGAAATCCAGAAAAATCCTGCACACGCTGCGCCGGGAGATTCTAACGAAAGCAGAGCTGGAATTTCTCCCCGGCGAGCTCGGCGTCTTTTATCATTTTCCTCGGCCGGTGTCGGCTGCCTTCCGTCCCAAGGGCGCGGAGGATTTTCCACGCGCGGTAGCGTGTCCTCGTCGCGAAAGATGAAAAATGGAAGAAGTCTTCATTTGACTCGTCAAAATGTGTGTATGTGTGCGACTGTGTACGTGGATGTCACGTTCCCGTCGCATCGGAGAATTATATTACAAATTCAATTAAATGTTGAAAATTAAATTCTCTTCTCTTATAATTTTATAAAAACAAATATTTCTAAAATTTAATTAAAAAATAGAGATTAATTATCTCCACCACTTCCCTCAAACTTTCAAAACCTTTAACAAAGATTACGCGAAAGGAGGATATCGTTTACAAGATTTTTCGTCGCGAGCGCGGCACTCCTTATCATCTTCCTCCGTGTCGGCGAGCTCTTTCGCCCGAAGGGTGGACAACGACTTTCCACTCCGGAATCCGACCTCGCAAAAAGCTACTCAACGCAGGATGACGCGCGCGCGCGCGAGAGACAACCAAGTAGGAGAAACGGGACTCTCGTTTCATGAAATTTCGAAAGCGTCCCGAGGCCCTCCAGGGACGCGTACCGGGGAGTTTATCAAAATTGAAACGCGACACCTTTGTCGGGAACTTCGTATCCGTTGGAAGTCGGTACCGAGCGCGACACGTACATACTCGAGCTCGTCTCTCTCCGCTCCGCGGCAAAATTGGGACACTGCGAAAGGCGGGTTCGAGGCGGAATAAGCCCTCAAGGTTAATCCCCGACAACTACGGGATCTCGCGTGGCAAGTACAAATTTTTCCTGCGATGACATTTCAGAATCTTCAAATGCCTTAGGCGCTTTAGTTTCCGCAAGAACAAGAGATGCCACGATATCAAATGAACATCTCTAATCTCGTTAAACCTTAATTAGTCTAACCGTTTGTCTCTTTCTCGGAACTAGGAATATGCAGATTGTGAATCTACATGATTGTTAAAATCTAGAAAGTCATTTCTTTATTCTAATTTGAGGCTCATTACGTTTATGTTTAAATATGCAGGGGAGTTCAATTACATCCGCCATGCTCGTAAAAAATAAGTATTTCATTAATTCTTCATTATTTATTTTTTATTTTCAAGTTTTAAACATATTTTTAATTCTGTTAAAAGTCGTGTTTTCAGCATTTAATGCTCCATCCAACGATAAAAATCGCTACTTCGTATTTAAGCCCGACGCTCGCCGAGTGCGGCATGCGGAAGCGCTCGAGGAAGTTAATCCCTCGAATCGCTGGCCCTCGTCAGCGCGTTTGGATACTGCGCCGTATCGTTAAATCAAGTTAAGGCGCTCCGAGCGGACAGGCAGGCACGGACGTGCGCGAAGCCGCTAATCAGACGGACTAATGCGCAACTCCAGAGCTATCTGTAATTTTCATCCGGCGCGGCAAACCAGATTAGTGAATTATTCGGGGCTAAATCGGTTAACCTCTGTGCTTCGCAGGGCGCGGTTAAATCTGACGATACGGGCCATGCTTACGGACCATTTCGCACCGCATCGAGTACGGTATGTCTGCGCACCCTTGTTCTCATCTTTATCCCCACGTAATAACGTCTCCCCTCAACTACGGCAATTTCACCGAGTCGTCGAAAAATTCTATCCTTTACATAGCAATGCGGTGCTTTTGTCGCGCCTAATTACGATAGACGTTCCTCACAAAAAAATTCGCACGGACCGATGCAGAAAGTAATTATAAATTTATGAAAATTCCTCGCGCGCGGAACGGAAATATGCGTGACAAAGCAAATATAATACGCCGTTCCTTGCCGGCTTTCAATTTACTCAGCCGCGGGATTTACATTGGAGCGGCGAACGAATAAAAACTCGTTTAGCCTTTCGTAAATATTTCGCATCGACTTTCCCGGCATCAAATCGTTGAAAATCGCGGAGGTCGCGGGAGGCGGGCGGGATCACGTGCTCGCGGGGGTCGAAAGTTTGTTCAGCAATAATTAGTTTACTTAGGAATCTGGGGAATCGGCGACGGAGTCGATATCCGGCGGCACAGCGTGTTACCGGGCCGCGAGTCGATAAATCGAATCATCACGCTCAGTGCGTGGCGCGGAGCCGCGGGGTTGACGACGCCCGACCTGCACGTCTAATTATTAATCGCGGCGGTGCAATTATGCCGTGGCGGATACGCGCATACATGAGCGAGTTACGTACATACGTATGTATGTACCCGGCTCTGTTTGATTTCACGGGCCATGTTGTTTAGCAGAGTCGGCGGCATGTCGCTCCGCCGTTTTTCTCTTTCCCTCCCGCGTTCTCTATCGCTTGTCCTGCATTCCCGCGTGTTTCTCTTTTCGCGTATTCGCGTATGTAAATGTATACGCCTGTCCGGTGCTAGGCGGCTGTGTTCTCCGCTGCACGCGCGTCTCTCTCTCTCTCTATATATATATATATGTGCGCACTCACACTCCGGTACATGCTCGCTCGCAGCTTCGTGTCGCCATCGCGTAGCTACGCTTCCGCGTTATGTCGAAAAAACTACACGCGAGCGCAACATCGAGATAGCACGCGAGTTCTGTTGGTCTGTGCGCGGTCACCGGGGAATAAATGGAATCCCACGTTGCACACAGGCGACGAAAACCTACGCGTAGCAACGTTATGCTATTAAACGTTGCATCATTAAGCTCCTCTTAAGATAACTCTGTGTGAATCCACTTTGTTGCAGAAACAAAGCGGAAAAAGCGACAAATTTAATTTTGTTGTCGTTGATGTTTAAAGCATCACAAATTTTGACATATTAATTACAATGAATTTTCAAATTGACTTCAAACGTTAGAAAAGATTTTAAAATATATAAGAAAACATAATAATAATACAACAACAGAGTTTATCCAATTTATCAATATATGAATAGAATTGTGTGCAAACATTTTTTTAATTACTTCATTAACTCTCTCATTGTGCTGCTACATAATGAGCAATAAAAAAAAATACATCTTAGGCAAAAATAAATGTAAAAATAATACGTGCATATTACGTGTGTAAATAATATGTTTATTTACCAAAATATCATGTTTCAGCTTCTTTAGCAGTAAATAAAGATAAGCACATGGCAAACACATTCCATCGAAAGTATTATAATCATCCTTTTTTAAAAATTCTAACATTATTGTCTTCAATAACGTATTTTGGAAAATACAATTACTAGAAAAACCATTAAATTGTAATTGTAAAATAAATGATTAAGTTATCAGTTGGCAAATAGTGATTCAGTAATATAAGAATCTACATGCACATTCCAACTGCAATAATTTTCCGAAAAACCAGAATTCTGTTAGAATATATTTTATCGTAAGTTGAAAACTTATTCTACAAACTGTTATTCTACACCGAGCACTTTAATGATAAGACTTTAAGGAGAATCTCTATCCATGTTTGGAAATCTAGTATAATAATGACACGCAGGATACGCCTTCGTCCTATTCGTTTCGAATTAGGGGCCCACGAGGGATAATCGATGTATGAAACATCGCGCTGCATCTCGCGCCCACATACGGGTACGAGATTCACGGCGCATCGACGCGTACATTTCCGCGCGAGCTGTGCGAGCGTTCGCGGTTGCGTAGAACCCGTCGATGCGTCGGCGATGGATAAAGGTACGCGACGATGCGAGGAAGGGTGGATAGAGTCGTTGATGACGTTAACGAATCGCGACAGAAATGATTATTAAACAAGAGGATACGTTCGCCGGAGCGCTGCGAGCCGTAAACGCTTTCACGGTCGCTCGTTTAAGCTTCTCGCGAAACGTCAGGCCGTCATTACGTCGCCGTGCATAATTTCGCGATTAAACTCCTCGTAAAAGATCGCGTCCCCGCACGGTGGTCCCCTTGCGGCTAATGTTAGGGAATTTGGGAAAAGGGCAATAGCAGCGAGGGAAGGAAAAGAATAATGCCGCTCGACGCGGAAACGACGCTCGTTGATCATCGATATAAATTGTCTCGATTCGTTACCGCGTATTTTGCTAATTGAGTTATATTTCATCAAGATGGATCACAGCAAAGCTTCTAATTACTTTTAAAAAATTCGGAGTGATCAGCTTCTCGCTCGTAAAGTGTTAAATTTATTCTCTTATAATGCAAATTGAAAGATAAAAAAAAAATAGCAACAGATATATAATTATCGAAACATTGATTAGACTATCTATCGAGAATGCATCGTATTCTCAGGACCGTCAGGATTTTTGGTTTTAAAGCTGAATTTAGTGCGGCCATCACTTTGAATTCGCGTATCGAGGAATCGATAAGACTCCTGAGACGAGAATTATCGATGGACGAGGCGCGCCGGGGACCGGGGATGGGCAGACACGGTGGGATTTCCGTACCCATGGCCGCACGTTCGGAAGCATATGTAAAATAGATGCGGGAAAATAGACGAAAGGACACTAGGGAGCGCGGGAGGGGAAAGGAATGGGGCGGGCGGGCAGGGGTTAAAAGAAGAGGGAGCGAGAAAAAGAGAGGAGAGGGAACGCGTCCCGACTGGCAGGCTAGGAAGCTGCAATTGGAAATGCAATTTTGATGCAGAATACACGAGGAAGAGTCCTCGTAAGCTGAAGGAGCGGCTACAGCCACCGGGAGTTACTACGAGTGGCCTTTACTTTAGGGGCCGCGGGGAACGGCGGTGGCTGCTAGTAAGCCCGGGGCGAAGGGGACGAGGGAAAGGGGAACGAGGAGAGCGGCGGCGGGGAGGTCGCCAGGAGGCCATTAGGTAAAGTAGGTTTTGACTTATGCCGTCGCGCTAGACGTCCGATATATCTCTATAAACTGCTGCATAAAATATAAGATAGCTCGCTTCGCCGTCTATACGTGGATGCGCGCCGCTTTCCCAGCAGAGGGGGAAGAGGGCTCAGGCACCTGTAAGCGGCGGCTTATTGGCTTACCTACACCTCGGAAGAAGCTGCGCCCTTTCGAGAGGCCCTCTCCTTCGCCAGACCGACGATAAGCCCTCGACATATAACAGTTATCTTCAAATAGCTCGGGTATATAAACGTCTGTTTGTTTTCTTTCCGATAGTAACATCACAAAATATTTTCGTGTTTCTTCCTTTTTTTTCCTCCATTTTTTTGTGTTTGATAGAATCGAATAACTTTCGCATAGAAAATAATGACAAACTGAATGCACAGGCAGAATCTCTCTCTTGAAAGCTGCAGGTCTTCTTGAAATATAAATATATTGCGCTTCACAGAAAATAGTTTTGCCACAATACAATTTTATAAATATTCGTTGTTTTCCTACAAATATTAAAAATTGAAGAATCCATTCTGAAATCGTATTAAATTTACATGTTAATGTACAGAAAATAGAGATTATGTATTACAAAATGGAGAGATCGTACAAATTTTTTCGCGTTTGATAAACGTAATTTTGCGAAATGCTAGTAAATATATTGTTATATTAGGGATAGATGAACGATGTTTGATGCGCGATGAAAATAATCCCACGCCAGTAACTTATCATGGTACTTAACCCTTTAGCGGAGTAGCCCTTTGCCGTTTGTCAATAATGTGATCAATTACAGCGAGATGTAAGTTAACATCACTGTTAGAAGTTTCCGCAGGTGCAGCCGGTTACCGTGTTTAATATCAGGTTGGGGCAGTTGCTGCCACAGCGAATTACTTTCAGCCTCGTACTGTATTTACCGAGTGTAGAGAGAATTATTAATGACCGGTGCTTTTGGATTGCCTGGGCTTGCCGGGCTGCTGGATAATCCATCCGATGCCTACCGGAAGGTTTGCGCACCGGCTGCGATTATCGATATGCCTCATTACTTAATAATGCGGTTGCGCGTAAAGCGCGCCGAATTTTATCGCGTTAAAATGCGCCACGATTGTCGCGAGGGATCCGGACATTATGCATAAATTTTGAGCATCGTGCGAATTTTGTCAGATTTTACGATCATGCAAAATGGATAATGCGAGCAACTCATTAGCTGGACGTTCACCATTGAGACCATTAAAAACTCAGATTGCTGTAATCCGATAGTGTTGTTAATACTGAAAAGACAAAAGCTGACAGCTGGATAAGCCGCTTTGCAATTCTACAGAATATAATAGAGGCTGAAAATCTCCAATGTGTAAATTTCCATTAGCCTTTATTTATAAATATTCTATAAAATGTCTCGGTTTATTTTTAATAAATTATTTTAAAAAAAACATCCATATTTTTGCAATTTTATATAAAGTTTCTTAAAACTGGCTTGTTTTCTTTTTAGAAGAATCGATGATTTTTAACAAATCAGAGACAATGTTCAATTTTATCGTCGTTTGTGCCATTTTTTATTCGCAGTAAAGCACTGTTGTTCAGATCAATTTTTTCAGTATTATAAAAAAAATCTAGATAGCTTTGTATCACATGAGTAAATAGCTATAAAACGTGAGGGAGCGTTGGCGGGAAACGGACGGAGAGAGACGGATGCGATCTTTTAATTAGTAATCCCAGCGAATCCGGACAATCGCGAGGTTATATCCGCGGCGGGAACGTGCGTTCCGGCGGAAATCAAACTCTGCTTCCGAGATGGAGACCGGTGTATCTACTCTTCCCTTCCGTCCCACCTCTCCGAACGCTTAACCAATTAACGGTTAATCTACCGTAGAAGCGGGGGGGTGTTCCAAGTTGCGCGACTTTCACGGAAGTGCGGTACCCTGTCGGCGGCGGGGCACCCCGTCTTCGGGTTCTGCTCTCCCGTTCGTAGCCGTTCTCGTCGTGTCCCTACGGCCGCACTGACGGCGGCAGCACTCGCTCCCCATTCCAAACAGCAGCCGCTGCCAGCTCACCCGGAAGCTTCTAATTAATCGCGGATACCGTGCGAAACGACGCCGTTAATTGACGCCCGGTAATGTGATTCTTCCGCTCGGGCGCCGCCGCGTCGTGCCACGCGCTCCTTCGTTAAAGTCGAGGCAAAGAAAGCCACAGCCGGTTTGATTGGCTCCTTCGACGAACTTTTTCGCGACTCTCGCTGTAATTAATGCCCCTGGTACTTCGCAATGCAGGTCTTTCCTATGATCGCGGGCATTATTCATCCCACGGAGACGCTTCGTAAGGACTTTTGCTTTATCAGCAAGGCGCAATCAAGAGATTCTTATTTTTTTTTTTTTTTTATATCGTAGGCATAGAGAGAGAAAGAGAGAGAGAGAGAGGGGGGGGGGAAACTGTTGCAAATCGGGATTGTTTAGCATTGAACAATATTGTACAATGATATTTTTATATACAGTGTATGTAATTTTTAAAAATAACAGCAATTGGAGCAAAAGCAAATTCTAAGATGATGTGAGATATTACAATAACACTACTTATTCAAAAGTAGATGCGTATTATCATTTTGATAATGATGGAAAAAGGATGTTGATATTTTTCAATCATGTTTTCCATTATTTCGCTACACGTTGCTTACAAACTTGCATTCAACTTCAACCTTACATAACAAGACAAATATCTTTTGTGCTTCAGACTTCCCTCTTTCTAGTTGAAAATAACGACAATCTTGAGAACAATTTAATATTCTGAAGTATAGTAACAAAATAAAGTAAGACTAGATACGTTTTCGTGCGTTACATGTTCTTTGTTCTCTGCCGACGGTTTTCTTACAGAAGAGAAACTTCTGTACGAATAAGAGTACGTACGCACATACATAGCTTCCAGATTAAAAGCTATTCAGAGTTTATTGATCTAATGAAAAATTTATGTCACGTTTGTAAAATAATTACAGAAAAAGTTTACGAGAAAATGGTCACTGGCACTTCATATACGTTTTTATTTGCTTGTCTCTCGTCCGCTTAAAGGTCTGCGCACGGTGTAGGCCACTCGGTCATTACAGCACACGGTTTGCACGATCGAATCGAGGTCGCTCTACGAACGGGATATCCCTATGGACCGGGACTAACGCGCAAACACAACGTACGGGCCAACGTTGAGGCTACGCTAGTTAGGTGTTCCGGCTCATTAGCGTATACGCATACACGCGTGAAGGATTTACACGGGACCGGTGTGCGTTACCAGTATCGAGGCTTGATCCGAGTGTACCAGAAGCATGCTCCATCTCCATTTAGACTGGACAGCAGACGACAGTCGTCTCTGTAGAAACGTTGGTCGCAACGTTACAGTGATGGAGAATATTATAGATTGCGTTGATCAATACCGATCGACATGTTAGTACACGTTTAGTACGTTTATTAAGAAAAGTAATATTTCAATTAAATACATTTTTATTTATTTAATTTATTTATTTATTTAATTCGAAAGTAATTTTTAAAATATTAGAATAACATAATTATGTGCTCGGGGAAAAAAAAAAAAAAAAAAACGATAGACAGACTTGTCTTTCTAGCGAAATGACGCGCGATATCTGGATTTATGGATGCATACCGCGATATTACGTCGCGCAATATAAATCTAAATATCGATCAACATAAATATCAATACGGCACTACCGACGGTAGAGGTGCCGGTTCAAGCAAAACATCGCGTCCTCCTGGTGACTTATTCAAGGGTGTCATTAACGAACAGCGAATGTCTGGTCGCGCAGCTCGCGCCGGCTAGATCGACCAAATCGAAGCACACACGTGAATATTTAACGGAGCTATCTCGTTCCCGCGCGGCGCATAAGAACACCGATGTTGTGCGCGCGGGCACGCCGCTCGCCGATATAATAATAATTAATCAAGGAGGAAGAGCGACATTAACGGGCGCCGGCCTGTTTATATAATTTATCGCGTAAATATTTTGCCGTACGATGCAAGTGGCAGGAAAGCGCAATACGGACCTGTGCGGTAACGACATTTCCATTATGATTTACCACAATCGAGTGTAACTGTTTAGCCGGGAAACTACGGGTATATGCGGTCCGAATAGTTCAATTAGTGCTCAAATATTTACTCCAATTGCGGCCGCTACCAGAACGTTATGGGCTCAACAACGTCGGCGGGAGGAGGGCGGGAGGGCCATGAGTATCGTATAAAGCGTACTGTAATCATTTGCGCCGATTACAGAAATTTGGCACGGATACAGGCGATCAAATTCGCAGACGTCTCGTATTATCCGATCGATCTGTAACCTCGTCTAAATGGTTTAACCTGTCGTTAAACGTCATACTCGATTTACTCCACCGACTGGATATTTCTCGCTGCGCTTGGAACTATGTTATTTCTAGCGTACACCATTTTCATCCGGAATAACCGCTGTCATTTTTTCAACAACAATGCCTCGTGCGTCCCAATTCGAAAATTAAATATACAATACCCTTTTATGAACGGATTTCACGATCTAAAATTCAAAATTGATCCTTTTACAAATTCGACTGGAAGCTATTCTTTCTCCAATTCACTTTCTTTTAACATTTTATTCGACTTTTTGTACCTACAATCATCTTTAATATTTTGTGAGGGAAAGGATTTTCGAAAACTACATTAAAGACACTTTATACTTTACAGACATTTATACTACATTAAAAACATTTAAACTTATGTATATATCTCTAACTTTTAGATGCATTTTCTATTAATAAAAATGTTGGAGCGGAAAATGTGACACAAAAATTTTTGCAATTTTGAGTTAATAAAACAATTTAAAAAATAAAAAGTAGACCTCGAATTATACCTATGCGAAAATTTGAAAATTTTATGATGTTTGTTTTATGAGAAACTATTGCGCGAATGGTCGAATTCAAAAACAACATTCTTCATTGTTTAATGCTCCATGCGCCTTTCGTTATTGTTGGACAGAGATTAAAGAGACAGGAAACTATTTTTCGCTTGGCAAGAGCGTTTCGGCTATTTTTTTTCTTTCGGCAGCTTTTCGTCAGTCCACCACTTAGTGCTCTTTTGAAAACTCGTTTTCCTTATCTTTCTTTCTCTCGCGGACTCGTCGACCTTCATCTTTATCCGCGCTTCAGTCAGGCTCATTCATTAATGCCTCTCTTATTTTGGCAGCAAAACGACTAGCGCGGCCAGGCATACCGAGAGAGCTGCAACCCTTCCAAGCACTCCCACCCTCATTCATCCCTTATTCTCGCTCGCTTTTCGGTATCCAGCAGGTTTCCTCCTCAAATGTTGCTCACTTTTTACCCGACTCACACAAACACATACATCAGGCCAAGTTCGTTTCTCCGACTCCTTCCGCCTTCTTCGCTAACGTTGCTCATGCTTCTTCCTTGTCTTCTTCTACTCCTGTTTCAGTCAACTCCAGTCAAAGAATACCCTTTCTCTATCCTCCTCGCACTACTACAGTCGCTTATATTCCGATTTCCATTAGTATAATTGCCGGAGAACTACCCGCATCTTCGGGCGCGAGTCAAGGATGCGGGCTACAAATGCTTTTCCGGAGATACTTCCGCTTTCTGTTACTTCCAGCTCATGACGCTTATTCGGATGTCTCGCCGTCTCGAACGATCTTCCGCTATTTATCGGTCGACTTTCTCTCTTTTCTCTCTCTCTTTCTCTATCCCGCCCTCGACTTCCATCATTTTGTCTCCATCCTCTCGTTCCATCTTATTCCAGCTTTTCAGCATCGAGATTCGTCTGCACGCACACTCTCCATTTGTAGGAACCTCTTGATTGCAAGTTTCCTCGACGAGGGATGGGCGCGTGCGGCAAGTTTCCTTGCCGAAGAAATAAGTGGACCTGATCACGCAATTGATTTTCATGCCTCGCCGCTATCGGTTTTTCTCTCCTCCTCCCCAGCCGTCCCATCGTTTGTCGCGTCTGTCGGGATAGTCGGCAATCTGAACTAGATATTTTGTGCATCGATTGGAAACGCTTCAATTTAAGGATATCGATACCGTTACGAGTTCAATATCAAAAATGATCAAATTAAACTGTCGCTAAAAATAAACATAAATACAGCGCAAATAATTTTTGACGAAATATACATGTATTAAATACTCAATAAATAATAATAAACATTAAAAATAGAAAAAAAAAATTAAAAAACTGCAGGTTTCAGAAAGCGCTTTTTTTAAATTTATGCGATAATGCGCCTAATTGATCAGTTTTGTTTTCCGAATGAAGAAAAAAACGCGTCGAGTGTTGATCGCTTAAGAAGAAATGTCGCAGGCTAAGTTGCATGTCACACGTCGGGTAAATGAATGAACCGAGAGCGCGTACAGGAGAAAAGGCAGTTTTCGCAAGTAAAGGTTGGGCGAGAGGGTGAAGCGCAAAGCATGAATTCCAAAGGCCAGTCAGCCGCAACCGCGGAACTTTCACAATATTCCCCCGACCTGTTAGCCTTCCTCCTATTCGATAAAAGTTGTAGGAATTTATCGCGCGGCCGTTTCCAACAGTATTGTAGGAAGCCGTGGCTTCCGCCATTGTACTACCGGCCGTGTAGCATTCAGCACGCGGCATGCCGCCGCCACGGGAGTCGACCGCCACTCGCTTGAATGCCCCATTCAACTCGCGTCTGTGTTTTCCTATATGATGTAAGCAAGCGTGCTTACTTTCCCGCTCAACTTTGCTTCCGCGCACACGCTACCTGTCCATCTCGCGTGTCTTTTCGCGCCTTTGTCCCACGGAGCCAATGAAGATGCTCCTGAATTTTTATACCGTGATTTTTTATAATAGTCTTTCAAAGAAGAAAGAAGATGAAATACGGCCGCATAGCGTAATATAAAAAAATTTGTTTAACAACATGATAAAAAATTACACACTTTTATAAATTTACTTGAAATAAGATTTTTATCTTAATGTTATCATATTACTAACGCGCGCACATTAACGGACATTATTGTTTGAAAATTGAAGACAGAAGCATTTCTTAAAGTTGTACTTATCGATGCGCGAATCATCAATAATTTATCATTGATTTTATTAATTATATTCGTGAGATTTCCCAACACGAAAATCTTTACGAGTAATCCGCGATTATTCGGTGCCATTAGCTGCCTTCTGTTTCATTCCTAATTATCGCGAAGCCGAAAATAAAATGTCTTTCCTTCCGTCGCCGCAGAACGCAGTGAAGGAGATTGGCGTGCGGCCAATTAGAGGTCATAGACTTCGCCAATTAACGTCGCAGGACGCGATTGCGCGGAGTCGTCCATCTCTTTTTCCGTTCCGGCCGCGCTCTTACCCGCGTCCTGCGCGGATCCTTTCGGATTATAATTAGGCAATTTATAGTGACTGCACGCCACCCCACGGTCACAGAACTCGACTCGGCGCGGTGGGAGTAACGAACACCGCGGTGGCGGTGGGTTGTGATTTAGATTAAGGATTGAGTTAGGGAAACCCTCGAGAAGTGGAGAGCGGCGGAGAGAGCGTATGGGTATATGGACGGGAGAGAAGCGGGTGTGGATATATACGACGGGAAGGGGGAGGGGAGGGGGGAGGGGGAGGGATGAAAGGAACTGAAGTGCCCGAGATGAAGGATGCTCGAACGATGAGCCCATCCTCCAGCACCTGCGATCCCTTCTACCACTCTGCGGCCTCCTCCGCCGCCCTCCGTTCATTTCAGCCCGAAGATCCGCCTGGGACAAAGGATCCGGCCACGGGGATGATTCTAATCGAATATGATTATCTGCCATCTTCATCAGACCGCGTACTCCCCCCCCCCCCCTCGCACGAGAGCCTCGGGGCTTCGGGGCTCGTCATGCGGCGAATCGTGCTCGCGGGAGTTTTCTCTCGCACCGGACGGACGGACGGACGGACGGGCGGATGGATGGAAACGAGAGCTCGATCCGGAGAGACCGGGTTCCTCGATTTAATCTACGTACTTCAGAGGAGTATAGTCCTCCGTGGAATTTCGAGTGCGAGTCGCGCGACTCGAGACTGGCAATATTAATCGCATACGCATCGGAGTAACGGGTGCTTTTCCGCCCGTTCTCTTCTACGGTTATATTGTTTTCCCGGCTCCTTTAACGCGTTGTTGTAATAAGTGCAATACTGCCAGGTATTCGCGAGATTTAATAATATCGCACGTCTTCCGCCGGGCGCTTTTCGGAAAAATCCGTAGCTTAGAATAGCAAAGAGAGTGCGATAGAGAGAAAGATAGGAAGCAGAAATAAAGGCTACGATGAAACTTCAGCCGAATAGAGAAAGAGAAAGAGATAGATAGATAGATAGAGAGAGAGAGAGAGAGCGAAAATCTCTCGAATTATTTTTCTCATTATTCGAATCCGATTTCTTAGCCTTTCTCTATCTGCGACAGCGATCATCTTCCTCCCTCGTCCTTTACGATTTCAACGGGCGCTCTTTGGCCAGCTTTTGCGAGCTTTTCTATGTCTGGCGCACATTTGCCTGGAACGAGTTGCATTTCGGCGCAGCAATACCTTTATATCGATTTTACAGCAGGCCGAGGCCGACAGCCTCGTTGCATGCGCAACGGTCGCTAACGAATGCGTTCGAGTTGCTTCGGAAAACGGCTCGCGCAAAAAGCCGCCTTTAAAAACGTATAAAGTTCCCCTTCGTCGCGGTCTCTGCACCTGCTGAAATCTGCGAAGTCGGAGTAGAATGGTCAAGCCGGTAACATTTCGATCGTTAAACGTGTTTTCATCAAGTGTTAAAAATTCAAATTCTTTTTTTAAACTTTTAATATTTTGGCGCTATTATTTGTTAAAATATATTATAATATAAACTAATATTATTAAAGATGTAAGAAGAAAAAACAAAATTTCACTTTTTTTTCATAATAGAAGATATTTTTCTAAACAGCGATAATTGGGTATTGTTAGAAACGAAAGAGGTCGGAAGAACGATGAAAATACGACAGCAATCGCGAGAAAAGTGTGACCAATTGTTCGGAAGTGTCTCCAATCGTTGAGAATAATGAAGCAAGCGAAAATTCGACGAAAACAGTTTCGAGAAAGCGGAAAGTCGCTCGATACATACGGGTACGCGCTTGTCGCATTTCGTCCTCGTAAATAGCTCTGTAAATAAAACTTGTGGCAGCCGCGCGGGACATGGTACAAATTCAGAAACGTATTCAGCGGCTATTTGGACGTGGATTTCCGCCGGGTGGCCGGGAACACCGTCGCCGAGCAACGGGCTATTTATTACCCTTCTCGCCACGAACGGTCCACCCCTTCTCGATGCATATAAACATGAAGAACGCCGGCGCGAGGCATAAACGCCGTAAGATTTCCACGGGTTTTTCCCGGCGCTGGTCAACCGCCGTTGCCATCTTCGCGCGGAATTTATATACGACGAATAAACCGGTTTAGCGCGGGTGACATTTCGACATCCGATTTTTCTCGTGTTATTTTTCTCGTCGCGCTGCTTTGATTCGCCATTTACGCGTAGCTTCACCCGGCGACGGTATTGCGACGGATGAAGTTGGAGCTTATAAAATTTTCAAGATATTCCGCCTCAGATTCGGTAATTCAGGAACGTAAAAACGTTACCCGGTATTTTCGGGCATTTTCCATCGACGTTGCATGTTCCGGAGACACAGCCGGTGGCTGCGGACGCGGCGAGCGGGTGGCATCGGTCGGTTTCCGACGATAACTAATATGGCTGACCCAGCATCCCCGGACGCGTGGGGCTGCCACGACGCGTACACTTTGATGGGTTACCGAGACTCCTATCGGTCATATTAAGTAGCCGGGCATCGCTTCCCCGCTTCTCTCCCCCTGCCTCCATTGGTCTTACCTACCTACCCGACGAGGAGAGATGAAGCTCATCCTTCAGTCTACAACTTATTCGTGCGGCCACTCGGTGCCGGGGACCCACCCTTAAATCTTCGACCCCTTTGACCCCCGCCGGCTGGCCGCGCGCCGTGGCTAGGCTATATGTATATCCACGGGGATGGAAATTCGAGAAGAGCGCTCGTCCTCCATGTTTATGAGAGTACGCGGATCCGGTTTAGGCCAAAATGAAGCTCGTGCCGCCCGCGGCTAGAAGATGCTGGGAGTAGCTTCGACGTGGAGTATCCTGGACTCGTCGGAACGAAAATCGAGGACGTAATACAAGCGCGTATTACCGTTGCAAAAAGGGCTTGGCGTATGAATATATTGAATGTTTATAAATCTGAATTATAAATTTCGACTCGATCGCGTGTAACCGTCCGCGAAATGTAATAATATCGCGCGAGCTGATGTTGAACGCGATATTCATCGTAATTGATTGGGGAATATTTCAGAAATATTCTGGAATTATACTCTCTCCAATGCCGTATATCTATATATTATAAAGGTTGCGTTTATACCGCACATTTCACGCTATTGAATGTATTTAATATTGAATATGTCTCTATATTAAAGGAATGAAATTCTGAATTAGAGGATACTAAATTTGAGGTATGAATATGAACTGAAAAGAGACTATACATATAACAGCACAACACGGCACAATGCGCTACAAATACCGAAATCTGTTTTAAAATACGGCACGATTATAACGCCGATAATAATTGAAGCTCTTAGTTAATGGAATCGAGTGCGTCGCGATAATAATGCGAATATTGCGATAATATTAGAATTTCGATATAGGCAGAATGCTATCTTGAAATGTTATATCAAGCTTTTTGTTCCACTGCCGTATTCCATTGCCGATGTGTGCAGAGGTCTTTATATTATTTGCCATAAGTCTTCGCAAGCCATTACAGCACAATAGTCCGGAACGATGTAAAGAATTCGACTGTACGTTGTTACAGCGTTAGAACGAAGGTTCGTACGCTAGAAAAATACCCGTGCATTCAGCGGCGGTGCAAAACTACGCGGATGATATTATGCCGCCCTGCCGAAAGAGAAACTCGGGGAGTGGTTTTCTGTCTTCGTTCGCCGACTGCCGAGCAAAGTCGGCCGATTATCGAGTTTCGCAAAGTCGGACGTCGTTACAGCGTGAAATTAAAGCCCGGGACTTCTCCTCGGGATATTCCACGAGGACTGAACATCGGTAACGAGGCACTCGAGCCGCGCGCGCCGACAGCTCTGGCCAACTTATCAGAACTAACAAATAAGGGCGGCCTGAATATCCTCGACGTGGATTCCAGCCGCGGAGTGCATGTCGGAATGTTCACTGTTTTTTCTTCCCGCCGTCAATCGCTCGCGCACAACCATCTTCTCTCTTTTCCGCGTTCGTGAAAACCTCTTCTCTCGCTCTTCGTCTGATTTTACGCATTTCTCTTTCTCTCCTCTTTCTTTCTGTCTCGCTCGCACGGCCATTATTCTAATGAAAATATGATGAGATATCATTTCACTGACTGATAGCCCCCATTACCGGACAATGCCCGTCGGCAACACAGGCATTTCCAGCCGCGCGCTCTCTACCTTTGATTTAAATAGCGGACGCTTTCCGCGGCACCGTTTCACCCGCGAGGGACTCACCTTTCCGCCCCGCGGGGCGGTATATGTCCGTCCGCTCTTCGTTTCTCAGTTGATGGTCCGTGGCGATCTACGTCTACGTGCGCGCAATTAAGATTCTCGCTATCAATTCCGCGGAGGGTCAGCGGCGGATCGGTTTCCACCGCACTATTAGGGACTCCGGGAAAGAGCCGAAGGGAAACTCCGTGATAAGATGGAAAGTCCGGTGCTTCGGCGAGCACGCTTCTGAGTTTTCCGGCTCGAGTCTCCTTTCGTTCCTCCTTCGTCTTCGTGACTAGAGGCAGGAAGATAGGGGCGGGAGGGGGGGGGGGGGCAGACAGACAATTCCATACCCTTCCGAGTCTCAGGGGGGAGAGAAAAGGTCTTCCTCCGTCTGCCTCCGTTCGTAAGGGAATAAGAACAACGTGACGACGTGCACGACGGTTTCCATTTGTAGAAACTTCCCCTTCGCCTAATGCAACGTATCTCGCGACCAAGACAAATATTGGCGGCCAGGTTGAATTTATCGTATTTGAAATGTATGTGTACATGTACAACGTGTGTTTGGAGATTTCAAAGGGACAGCTTTAATAAATGAAGAAGGACAATGCAAACATGTTAAGCGATAAAAGAAACTAATGATTTCTAAATCAAAATTGCAATTTAGTTTATTATCTATACGACGCAGCGGCTTTATAAAAGTTCACATTATTCGAATCGAAATATTTTGCGCGAGTTACATTACTTTCATAAAATTACGTCGTCCAGAACTCGTCATTATTTCGATCTGTAATTTACTGCTGTAGACCATCATTCCTTTTTTCCACTTAGCGTTTTTTTTTTAACGAATGCATTCGATCGATCGATGATTGGCCGATACTCATTGATTCGCGTGGACTTAACTTCTTTATAAAGATGGTGCGCGCACGAGTCTGTATAAACGGAGCCTCTCCGTGTAATAGTTTTTATGGGAGTAGAAAAAGAAATCAAGTGCCGACCCTCGTAATTGTATGGCAGAAGAAACAATTCCGACTTTAGGCTTAGTCGGTGAAACGGGACGCCGAAAGCGAGCAAAGCGAGAAAGAAAGAAATTGTCTGATAGGTACTTCCGTAGGGTCGCGCAAAGTCGATACGACGCGAAAGGGACGCGAAGGGGAGGAGAGTACGGGAAGTCGTTCCGACGGCGGAGATGGTTCGCGACGAAGAAAGTGTCTCTTCGTGACGAATCCTCCCCCCCCCCCGCCCCCGACTTCTTTCGCGAAGAAATTAGAATCTGCTTCTTTTTTCGGTTGGTGTGATTCAATCTACAAACTAAATCGAGTTGACGCTCGCGAGACCAACATCTACCGGATTAATCCTGGATACTCGAATTTCGGTACCATCCTTTCCGTCTCTAGCGATTTTTCGCCATCCCCTTCTCTTTTGTAAGGCAAACTTTTATTCGCATTTTTGTTTTAATGGAATTTTTCTTGCTTTTCTTATTTCTGTTTTTTTATTGTTTAATATACGTTCAAAACTTGTCTCTTTATTTGATTTCGAATGTTTGCAGAGTTCGAAGAATACTATTCCTAAGATACTTTGTATAAAATCAAAATGCGTGTATTGGTTTACGATTGATTTACATTGCGCAGCAAATAATGTCAGCAGCCGAGTAAATAATTCGTTCAAAATATTAATTATCGATTATACGGGACAGAACAATGTATTCAGCATATTTTGTTTCCCGTCGAAACAATGCGCGATGAAATTTTGATATGACTTTTATAACCGATTCAATAATTCAACACATTATTTGCAATTGTCCGTCTGTTTTGTCGACATTTTTGCCGCGCGTGTAGAACAGCAACATACCGGGCTAATGTAAAATAATGATGATAATGACGATGATAATAATAATAACAACAATCGTAATAGTAATAATCGAGCGTAAATGGTGGTCCAATATGCGACGATCGAACTTTGTCCATCAAAATATTATCGAAACGTATGCAATTCTGTCGTTTTTGAAGTGACGTCATCGCATATCACGATGCATATTCAACGTGTAACTCCGTGAATTATTCCGCATAATCGCGAACGGTTTTGATGCTGTCGTATCATCGTCGACTGCGTCAGTGATGATTTTAAAAACAATCACGACAATCGTGTAATCTTTCGGAGTTAAGATATAAAAACAATAATTTAAAGCTAAATTTTGACCTATAAAAAATTAGACATTTAATTAATCTAAATTGTTTAAGCTTAAAATATTATTTATTATTTTCAAACGCGAGTACGATTTATAAGATTATCATAACAAATTTTTATATTTTCTGAAAAATCTTTAAAGTCCATCTCGGTATCTAAAATTTTTCTACCATGCTTCGTATTTTTACTCGGTTCTCTATATCTGCAGAAAGAGAAACTTTCGATTGTTCTTTCCGATAAAATCTCTCTCTCTCTCTTTCTCTCGTCGTTCGTGCTATGCAGGCGGGCCATCGCTTATGTCAGTACATATTGCGCGGTTCAAGTTTCCGGAAGTGACCCGCCGCCTGAGTTTCCGTTTAGTCCGTTCTTCTTTCTTACTTGTCCTCACGGGCTTAATTCCCGGGAAAACCGGATTTTCCGGCCGATTGGAAGCGCCTTCTACGTACGAAGGATGCAGGAAGGCGACTTTACTACCCTTACTACCCTTGTCGTGCTCGTCCTCTCCTCCCTCGAATCGGTCCGATCCACTCTGCGTCTCGGTTCCTTCAGCTTTTGTCGAGTGAAATTCATATTTATTTCATTCTCTCTTGAAGCCGAACGCGCATACACAACAAACAGATAAGAAGAAACAAAATAGAGACAAAGAGAGAGAGAGAGAAAGGGAAAGCGGTCGCTTTTGTCTCGGTATTTCCTTTAAAACTAGCTAGTAGTCCTGTCAGTTTGCTCTCCATGAGAGATTAGGACGACAAGAGCAGAGATACATACGCGTTTCTTGACGGAAGTAAAGGAGATGAATAGTCTTCCTGTGAGACAAACTTCCTACTGCGGCGATGTTCTACTTAGCTTCGCACAGTTGGCGAAAACCGAGCTATCGTGTGTTATGCGCAATGCGATTTGCGATCGGTAGGCAATCTACTTTTACAGACATTGGAAACAGTTTTACAAACATACTGAATGATTGTACGCTCTTTATAATTTCTATCGCCTTACTGTTGCCGTGTCCTAGATACACTTTTCTTCATTTATGAATATTTGAATTCGCTGTGATTCAAAATTAATTTGGCCGCAGAGGAAATTTGTTCTGACGTTAACTTTTTAACACTTCAGATTAATTTACAGACGTAACTAGTTAATTTAATCTTCAAATTAAAATTTTATTCAAATGTGTTTTGAACATTTGACATTTCAGGTTAATGATATTCTCCGTGCGCGTTCGCGATATTTTGTCCTACTTTTTAACTCCGTATTTCTTGTTTTCTTGAAAGTCTTCATCTTAACACATCCATTGCAGAAGTTTGTTTTCATTATCTTCGTATTTTATGATTTGCGATTTTATGCTGGTCACAAATAACGATTACTATCTCGGCTATTTCGTGTCGCGATACGTCTCGTGCGCGTTTCATAGCTTGAAAATAAGTAGGAGAGGCGCTGAGAGAAAAAGAAGTGCGCACAGAGAAGTAAAGTCGGTCATTAGAATTGCCCCAGGGACGGCTTCGTGCTGGCTGCACGGACTCGCAGGCACTTTAATCTTCGACTCTCGGCGGTTTAAGCTTGCGTTAAAGGACTTTCCGAGCGTTAGAGTAAACGGAACAACGGGCGTATAAATTTTTAAGGCTCGTAGCTTTTACGCACGTATTATCTGCTATCGCGTAATTAAGCCGCACTTGAGTGCGGTATCAGTCGAGTTAACAATAAACAAAAAATTACTTGTTCGTTTGCAGAATTTCGCAGCGTTTCGTAAAACTTTAATTTAAAGATTAGTTACGCAAGTAGTTTAAAGATTGCAAAAGAAAGATCAATCTGTTATATCGCAAGATTCAAATGCAAAAGTTTTAACTACTTTAACGCTCGATGCAAAAAAAATTGAATTATCGGGAGCAATGATTGCGAGCGGAAAGCAAACATCGTCGGTCTGCGAAAGTACCAAATGCATTAACTAAAGAGAGATAAATAAGATACTAGAAGTAGAACTTCAAACAACTTGCCTGCGCCGGAGCGCAATCCACTCAATAATTCATTATAGGACGAGGAGTCGCAATTACGGGGTAGAGAATCTCCAATTAAGGCACTCCTCGAATCGCGCATTCCACGGATCATAGGAGACGCTTCCGTGATACGAAAAATCTAACGAGCTTCGTTCGCAATAGAACAAATAAAAAAAAAGCATCCATAATTCATGTTGTGTTTGACTTCTTGCTTTTGCTGTTTTTCAATTAAAGAAAACTACTTATTCCGACCGTTTCAGTGTTATTTTCGTAACTTACTGAACATGCACGAGTGATCGATATACTCTCCGTGGGAGACTTTCCGCAACGAGACAATTTTGCCTTCTACCTTCGTGAAAACGTCCGGATCGAAAAAGCACAATCTTGTAAAGGAAGTCGACAAATTCGTTGCAGTGAGTAGACAGAAAAGCAGCGAGCGAAAACCGCGAGGAATACATACGATGTCTTAAAATATACTTGATATTTTCATCACTAAAAAATAGAAGATTTACGATATATGATAAATTTTTTGAGTTATAAAATTTCGGTTTTCGTCGAATTACAAAATCTCACAGTTGAATTGATTTTACGTTAAGTAAAAGAAACTCTAGCATATAATTATTGTTCATATATTTCCAAAAATTGGCAAGTAACAATTAAATTTGTCTATCTAAGATTTCTCATCATCATTTAGAAAGTCATTCCATATTTCTGGGGCACTTTATATGTAAAGAAACGATCACACCACGTTATGAAAAGTGGCAGGATTGACGAGGCGATCGAAATGACGCACGAAATCATAAAACGACTTCGTGGTTGCGAATAAATGGTTTCTCGTCTGTGATGATAGGGAGAAAACGAAGAGAGGGTACATTCAGCGGAGAAAATCGCGCTGCGCGGGCCAAGTATTATCGATTTCAATAAAGGACGTGCATGTGGTGCGCGATGATGCTTTTTGAGAGGCTCGGACTTCTTCAGCTTCGACAAGTGAATAGAAGAGAGCTCGTGTTTTCCCAGCTCTTTCCCATCCTTTCCGCCTCACGTTCATCCCGGGATTTTCTCTGTCTCTTCTCATCGTCGTATTGTCACTATTTACCGTCTTCTCGCCGGCTCGGAAGGACCAAACACTCATTGTTAAATGCAGTATTATTCTCCGATAAGGCGGAAAAAGTTCAATTTGTGTGGCTTCCGCGTTCGATAATCGAATTCTCTTCTTTCGACTGTCGTTCTCCATTATCGGTTACTTCGAAACCTTCGAAACCTTCGAAACCTTCTAGACTCTAACGAAATTACACCGTCCAGATTTTTGCGAAAATTTCTTTTTTTGCATTTAGATAAAAAACGGACGAACAGTCGGAAAATTGCGCTTTTTGCATCGCGAAATACCATCCGCATTTATTCCTTCTTTCTTACAAATACATTTCGACAAAGCTGTTTTTCCCAACGTTGTTTCTTTTTACGAAGGCTTTTACACGCGCTTCTCATAAAGTTGTTTGTTTTCGCCCGTTCCTACAAACGTTACCGCGAACAATCGACCCGGAAAGACATCAAAGCGCGATTTGCGTTATGCAGCACAAACGGATTTCGCGAATTCTCGCCGACACGAAGCTACAGGTTGCCCCGACATCGGCGTAAGACGCCAAAGATCTGATTCTACGTGCCATCGCTCGTCGATTTAGCTCGCTCCGCGCGCGCTTTATCACCGCGACGGAAGCGCGTCACCTCTTTCGGGGTCGACATCGGTGGAGAGGTTTCATTGTCGAGGCTTAAGAGTGCAATTCGCGACGGACGGGGGATAAAGTAGGCGGTCGTGGGAAGCGAAGGGAACGGCGAATGCCACCAGGCAGGAAATTCTCCGAGAACCCGCGAGAAAGTTAGATTGCTGAAATAGTTGCCGGTGTTCTTATCTCTGTCGCGGCTGGTGGCCCGGCACGGTGGAGAAAAACCCAGCAGAAGGGGATGTGCGAAAGGGGTTAGCGGGTGAGAGGCGGATAGATAGGTAGTGAAATAGATAAAGAGAAGAGAGCGAGCGTGAGAAGAGGATACGTACGTTCCGGTTCGCGGCGCGGCGCGGCTGAAAATTCGCAGCTAATTTATGTGCCAATTAATTGCTAATTAAGGCGACGCTTTTTTGAGCGAATTAAATTCTCCGGGTGAATCGTCGCGACGTTTAGAGGTGCAGGGAGGAGAAGAGAGAGAGAGTACAAAGCTGCTCTTCGATATTCTAACTCTCTAAGTTGACTGTTCCCTTCTTAACTTAAACTTCTATCTCTCTCTCGTCCTCTCTTGGTTCTCGTTCACGCGCAAAACTCTTACGCAAACCAGAGAGATATTCGTCTGGACGACGTCTCGTTCTTCTTACTATTCGAAACTTTTGCCCTCCGCTTTTTCGCCGCGGATCAAGCTTTAATCGGTGGCTTTCCGCTCGGGCAGGTATATGTATGTCGGAAATCTACTACACGATCAGTCGCAAACTTTTCGAGCGGTATCAAGTCTTTTGAAGAAAAATTCGATAGCAATTCTCGATGATCGTTTGAACAATCAAATTACATTCTGTTAAAATAATATTTCAAATTATGCGAGAAACTAGATGTGTGTGTGTCGCTCTCCAGTCTGCTATTGATTTCTTTTGGCTTTTTGTTCACGTTATTTTTTCAAAATTCACGTGATCAAAGACCCGTTTGGAAGATTCGTTAGCTTTCGATGTGGAGTAATTTCGTAATTAGGCCGCTATCGAATTTTCGTTCCTTTTGACAGAAGACTTTTCGAAAGGGAGACAATTTCGCTTTCCACTCCGCGTAAATGCGAGTCCGCTACTACAATTTCACGAACTGTTTTCCGGTAGAAGGCAAGGTTGATTTTCTATCGGTAGTAGCTCGGGACCTCGTGTGCAGGAGCACGCCCGGCTTGTAATTTTACCCCGATGGAAGAGGCAGCCGACTGCAGAGACGCTTCTGCCGAGGGATGTTTATGCGTTTCCTCTAATTCCTCGCTCCTTGTGAATCGTCCTCTCGAGTCTCGCGAAACGGGTTCGATTGTAAGGATCGCTGCGAGCTTCGTTGATTTCGCCGAGAGAAAAGCGCCGCGAAGCGCAGAATCGGAAGAGGCTCGGCTAGGGAACGAATGCGAGGGACAAATAAGCGGAATGGAGTACGGCAAAAGAAAACAACCCCTGTGCGCACGAAACAAAAGAGTCCCGGCGCTCGAAACAGAAATCCCGCCGCCCTTTTTCTCCGGAGCAGGAGTAAATATTGTTCGTCCGCGGCGCCTGCTACGCGCCCTCCATCACCACCCTCTCTTGTACGGAGTTTACATCGGCCGTTATAATACCCGGGAATTGACAACTCGCCCGAGTCTTCCTTCAGGGCTTTTCACGCTCCGCTGCGTCGCCGATACTTCCATCTCGCCTGCTCTCGTACGCGATGCTCATCACACTTAATCGATTATTTCGGGGTCATTAACAATATCCTGGCGTCTTTAAAAGGCAAATCACGACGCGGCGAATGTCACGAGTCACGGAGGATAGCGTTGCTATAAAAATTTTTTTGTCTAAAAATTAAATTCATAATTAGTATATTTATCTTATCAAAATTATGTAATTGTGTATAATTTCGCAGCGAGTTTATATATTGATCTGAATATATTGTCGGAGAGATTTTTTCATACAGATTACAAATTTTGTATAGTTCCGATGCGCAATAGGAATTAAATATGTCTAGATTTAGTTCACATTACTGTGTACATAGTGGTAGGATTAATCAACAACGATTGTTCACTGTAATAAACGTACGGCTTATGGTTTGCAAATGCATGATTTTCCCGATGCACAATGGATTGACTTTTGTATTCCAGATAATATAGAATGGCACGATTGGGTGGATTATCCGCTGCACTTTTGCTCGCAAAATATTACATACAAATATTCCATTGTCTCTCGTAATTTTTAAGTTCAATGGATTTTATTTTTCAACTATTATTTAAATCTGCCTGTGCCAGAAAATATATGATATCCAAAAACAAAATAAAATAAAAAATATGTTTTATCACCAATATACAAAAATGTATTACAAATTATATTTCTTTAAACATTTTATTATAAAAAAATCTTTACAAAAAACTTTGCAATCTGTATATAACGCAGCAGCAAATTTTCATTAAAAACGTAATATGCGATTTTAATTCCATAATTCCGTTTTTAAAAACAACAATTAACAATTAACAAACATTTTATTAATTAACAATTTTCAAAATTCTATTGTATAAAAATATTTTGCTTTAATCGCTTACTGTTTTTGCTTTAAGCTCATATATAGAAATATATAAAATGTCTTATTACAATATTTCAGTACTATTTCAATTGAATAAATAAACCATTTTCGTTAAAAAAAATTTTTCGACAACACACATAAATCTACGAATTAAATATTTGAGAACAATTATGCAGGTAACACATACTATTATCAATTGAATCTTATTCAGTTTAAGTATTAACAATTTTATGATAAGAATTTGGAAGGAGCGGTTGAACACTTTACAAGGTCGTAAAATCTCTGGTTCCTTGACTACTTCGTAGTACGTGGTATCATGAATGCACGTTACGAATCGACATTTCCGTGTAGCAACTGCTGAATACGATGAGCAAAGCTCAGAACTTATTTACCATGTCTATTGAAGCGGCTTTAGTTTCCTCGTAGACTCGTTTTTCCGAGTGTGCTCAATCGCTTCTCGAATTAAAACGTCCGACTTGGCAAAAGTTCCGTCCGAGCTACCCCGCCCAAAAGAAGAAAGGATTCTCGTGAAGGGTTGGAAAAGACGGAGGGGGCAAAAGCAGGATCTAGTTGCTTTCTTCGGGATTTTTCTTACGCGTCCGACGAGAGCGCGCTGGCAAAAAAGACGCTGATGGCGAATCGCATCGACGTAAAATCAGATATCGAGAAGAATAAGCGCGAGAAAAAGAAATCTCGATGCAACTTGTTAATTAAGTAGCGGACTTAGTTAATACTCTCCGATCGTTTAGTTCTCCGTTTTTCGTAGCGAAACGTTGCAGTTTTGAAACTTTCAGAAAGACAGCATCAGCGTAAACTTAACCGTATCTTGCATTCGCATCCGAATAATTGTTCGTCTGAATTGAATCGAAAAATCATTAACTTCTATCTTGATGTACTAAGATGGGCGATGTAATGGAAATAATTAAATTTTATACATAAGTAATATTATACAAAGTGTCTTAAACTTTTCAGCAAGCCATTATGCATTTTTTCACGAATTTGAAATTTATTTATCTTGGATAAAAGAAAATTAAGATAGGAATGATTTCTATAATAATATGTAAATAACGAGCAGTAAAAGTTTGTTTAAAGAATTAAGCTTATTTAATTTTATATAAACTTTGTATTTTACGAAAAAAATATTCGACGTTGGAGAGAAAATTTTGCGGCGAATAATAATCTTTGCTGACGTTCTCATGAGAAAAAAATCAACTCTAAATTGAGCAAAGAATTTGTAGAAAGAAGTGGCTCGTTATTCCGTATAATTCCGATTGCATAAATTTCTTAATTCTCGAGATTAGAGCAAGCGTTTGTCAAAGTCTGAGTGCTGCATAGAAGAAATTTAAATGAATATTACAATATCTCATTAAATTAATGCCGTTGTTATCGGGACCCATCGATCCTCGCGGCGTAGCGCTCTTAATTACCGCTCTGCGAGCTGCGGCAAAGCGGAAGAAACAAGGTTACACAGCGTTTCCCTATAGAACCATTGTTCATTCGTTATTCGCGCCTGTGCGGGATTTAACGCAATTTCCATTTTGAATATCGCCAACCGTCCATCGCGTTCTTACATCGGCTGCCGATTGTATGGCAGCAATTAAAACGGTACCGTCTCCCGCTTTCGTATTCCGCTGATTCGGTGGCCGACGGCATATTAAAAAGAATCATTTAACGATAGAATTTCAACCGGGAGGGAGAAAGCGCGCGCGAAAGAGAGAAAGAGAGGGAAAAAGAGAAAGGCTAGAAAGGAAAGAGGCAGAGAAGGAGAGCGGATGAGGCAGCAGCAATGTTCCACAAACTTTCGACATTTCGATGCGGAGAGTTTAGAACGAAGTGGATAGTTCACTCGACGCGGCTATGAGAACCAAAGACGCCACTTAGTCTTCGTGCAAATTTAATTTTGACTCCCTACGAGGGACGCGAAATTAGGGCAGCGTCATCAAGAGGGTTAATATACTTTGTGCATTTAGCGGTGGAGCGCGATGAATTGCCCTGGGAATGAAATCGTGACACGATGCACAGGTCTTTAACGTTGCATGACTTCTTCCCTATAACGGAAAATCGCCGCAGGCGAGAATCGTCGAATCAAGCTTTTTATTTGCCGTGGAAACTTTCGAAGCTTTCGGAAACGTCCGTTTTGTTTTGTTCGCACGAGGGGAAACATCGATCCAAGAACACATCACTGAAAACGACATTATCCCGTCGAGAGAAACGCAACCAATAATTCAACGATCTGTTTTTGTCGTGTACACGCAAGAACTGCGGCCGCGGTTTGGAGAATTTCGGAGCGAGGAGCTGTCGTGTCGCCATCACATTTCCGTGTAAACTGGGAAAATTTTATCCTATTACTTGTTGGCGCGCGATTGCCGTTGTATTGAATTCAGATGTTGTTCCATATTCTTGTTCGGGCAATGAAATTCAAACACCTTTCTTCCATATGAAACTTTTTTGAAAGTATTGAAGCCAATAACGAACTAGATTAACAAAAGCAAAAATACGAAAATAGTGGAACACAGCACAATATAATCGTATAATCTTTGTCATTAAATAAAGATCATCTCTAGCGCTTAAAGACAAAGTACGAATCTATATTGAAAAAGATGCAAATTATCGAAGCTGTCATCTTGAATTAAGAGCAGCAATTTATTATTTCTGATTTACCTCATACTTGTGTCACAGTTATATTCGTAAGAGGTAATATTCGTCATTAAAGATGTATTTATGATCCTAATAATATTGGATAAATAATTCCCGATGTGTAGTGGTGTGATCCTAGTTCGCGAGCAGCAATTCGTCGGAATAAAACCGCAATGACAACTACAAAAGCCAGTTCGCTGCTCCCTGCCACGTATCTCGAAATGGTTTTCAGATTTTTGTCGTAAGAAAGAATGGCGGTACTACACGACGGAAGAAAAGGAAACGAAATTCTCATGAAAACTCTACAATGGCGATGGGGGTGTTTCCCGTAATGCTCGCTGATCCTTACATTATATCCGATACGGCACACGCATTACCTTGCGTTTATTGACCCTATTGTGTTTTCCCAAGCGTTCGATTTGCTCGATAAAGACAGAGGATGTGACGCAATTATCGAACATATTATTGTTACAAGGGATATGTCGCGACTTTGCCAAAAATATTTCTAAAATAGACGTTTCGACTGCAAAGTTTGTCTCGGCAAAAGTCCACAGTGTGACACAGTGGAAATATAATTATCGTTTATCGATGCAATGTTATCTAATCGTTGTAAAAGAATTCTGAATATTCTGAAAGCTCGGTAAATTAAACAAATAAACTGCCGATGCGCGGTCAATATTTCAATTATCTGACCAATCGTTTTGTGCGTTTTTGTTTTCCCTACGTGTGTATCGTATAGCCGGGCGCGATCGTTACGTCATTATATCATTACATGCCTCGGCTAACAATTAATCGCATTAGCCGAATGAGGCTTTACCGCGAGCTTGCAGGTATTTATCGTATCAATGGATTCGATAACGAAGTTTGTGTAGTATACGTACGGTCAGAGGTCGATATGGCCGACATGAGCTTAACGTGTGGCGGTAAATAGGGAAGCACATGATTCGTGAAAATAGCGCTCGTTAAAAATATTATTCTTTTTATATAAATTTCGCGATCAAAAGGTCTCACTGTGTAAAATACTACGTAATCGCTTTTAAAAGGTTTCCATGCGATGTAACAATAATTCTTACGAGAAGAATGTACTTCAACTGTTTAGGGACGCAAGTCGGGAGATATTAAAAAATATACAGATATAAAAGTACACATATGCGTTGCCGGGAGTTAGCGATTAATCGGGTGAACTCTCAACGAGAAAACGCGCCAGCTCTCGCGATATGCGTCGCGATTTAGCGTACAATTAGCAAGCGCACGCTCTCGGTGGTTGCTTCCTTTCACTGCGTACAACTTCAATTTGGTCTTTAATCCCAGAATACATAGGTGGAATTAACTTTGTCTTTCATCAAAGCTTCTTTTTTTTCCTCATGTGTCCATAAAAAAGATCTACGACTGACCGGCCAGTGCAAAAGCTCGCTGAATTATTCGAAACGTGAACAGAAACGTCGGGCGAGTCGATGCGGCGCAGAATATACCGTACTTTGTGATGCCGGCGGAATTATTTTCATTTATCAGAAGCTTGGTCTCGGTCGGCGCGCATTAATGATCCGCAAATAAAACAGGGACAGCGAATAAAACGACACGGCGAAAACTGTCGATCAATTTGATGAATACTGATTTCACGATGGCCCGCGCGCACGCGCGCACACATTATTGCACTCGTGGGAATGCGCTCATCTGGCCGGAATCAACTTTATAACAAATAAATTGAAATCGTGGCGGAGGTTTCGGAGAATCAAGTAAATATCTATGATTTACGAGGAACCGCCGGATCGGCCGCCGGATGGAGCGCAGCATTGACAGGAAATGTCCGACAATCGAGGTTGAAAAAAAAGTTCGAACCGCATATTGGATCGTACGGTTCGGCGCTGTTTCGACGAACGAAAACAAGACAGAATGAAGAAAGCTCGAAAATGCAACGGCAGGATAAAAAAAATCGGACATTTTTATTGCGGGAATCACGAGACGAAATTGGAATCAAATTAAAAAACCGACCAAGCCAATTAAAATGTTTTGCGAAAGTTTAAGAGACTCTTCTCCGAGAGAAAAGGATAAGGTTTCGCGGCGCGGGATTTTTTTTCTTTCTTCTTGCATTACGTCGCTTGGTCATCGAATTGAATGCTATTAAACCGCCTATTCTTCCGTATAAATACCGCATAATTAAGGTAGAACAGGAAGAGAGAGAGAGGTCCGACGAAGATGTGGGCAAAGTTTCTGTTTAATTTCAGGAAGATTTACCTCGTTGTACCCGTTCTGTTGATAAAACCAACCAGAATCGTGCAAAGTTTTGGGAATGTTGTAATATGCACTTTACCTTTTAACCGTGTAACAACGCGGTTCAAAAATTTCAATCAAAATTTTAGTTTCAAAGTGACATTGATTAAGAAACAACGTACAGCCGAGAGCACCAACGGTCGCCGTCTGATGATTCAAGAATGAATCACAAATGAATGATACATCATCCATTCTGGTAGACTCGAAGCGCATTCGGGCAAGGTTTTACATCAGTAAACAGTTTCGAAGCCGTTATCCGCGCGGCGCAGTCAAACTTTACGGGGAAATAGGAAGCTTAAAGCTTCGAACGTTACCAAACGGCGGCAGCTGTCCCGGAAGCTCCCTTTAAATATTAAACAACGCAACGCGGCATCCCGATAGCGCTAATAGTTATTACGCGGTATCGTCCGGGAAAACTGTTCCCAAGGCAAGTGACTTCGTTATAAAATACAAACCGTGTGCACGCGGGTACCAACCGCCGCTCTTTTCACCAACAGAAGGATAAAACTAGAACTTTCCGCCGTATCGCATAACGTAGTCCTTTTGAGTACGAAGCTCGTCTGACGAAAATTATGCCGCGGCATGCAGTTTCGGAATAAGGATCCTTCTCTTTCTTTCATGCAGCACCATCGTAAAAGCAAAATTTTACGCGACAAGGCTGAGTGATATATTTCTTTTTGCAGCTAAAACCGCGTGCATCATCGCGACATGCATATCTTGTTTTCGAGATATCTCCGCAGTACGCTTTCGTGCTCGCAAAGGATCCAATTATCTACGTATTTACTTTCGGTCTCGCTCGCAGACATAATTGCAATTAATAAAGGTATCTCTGTGCTGTAATGCATTCTTTGATGCTACTCTACTAATTTTTGCGACTGAACGTATATTGCACAACTTTTTATAATTTTCAGATAAAAATCTATCTGCCGTCGTAGATTTTTATCTCAAGGAAATGCATAATAGATTTATGATTATACATTTTTTAAATTGTGGGTAAAAAATAATAGTAAAGAATGAACTAATAATGATGAATTAATCAATCGAATCAATTGCAGAAATAAAATTATTATAAAGGAAAAGTATTTAAATCTTATAAGAGTTAATATTTATTATTAATCGAGAAAGCAAAATTAGCAGATAAATTCTTTTCCATTCGTTTCCTTTGATTTCTGTTTCCGTTTCCAAGTGAAGTAATTAAATCGAAATCGCTGATTGTATCGAAATCAATTTTCACCGGAGAACTAAGATTTCCCTTACGTGAAAATAGAAGATTTTAAAGCCAAATAAGCGATAGTGGTACTTACTTTCGTAACCGGTGAGCGACGCCTCGGCCGAAACAGCGTCACCGACCCCGTTCTCTGCTAGGCACTCGTAGACGGTATTGTCGCGCGCCGGCTTGACAGGTTCGATCCGCAGTAAAGCACCATTTTCATACTGGTGTACCACGTAGCGGGACTGAGATTCTGCCGACATAAGATGGAAGATTGAGGTGGACGGTTGCGCTGTGAAAAGGAATACTCCCGCCACAAAAGGCGAGAAAATACCGGCGCGATCGAGAGCGCGCGCGAAAATGATCGGCGGTGGCGACGGCGTCGGGCGGTTCGCGCGGCCGCGGTATAAGATCGAAAATTGCGCCGTTGCGGAATCTAATAAAAGAGGGTATGTGTGTCCCCTCTCGTATCCAATTCCGCGGCCCGAGAAATATTGAATGGGAATTGGATCGCGCGTCTGTATAAATTTCGAGGGAGAGAGAGAGAAAAGAGAAAGAGAGAAAGAGAGAAAAAGAGAGGGGGAGAACGGGTGGAGCTCGCCCCTGTTATCGCTTCCCCCGCTCGTTCGTCTGTCCACGCTCACCGCGAATTGGCGTCCAGAATGTTACAAGCGGTCGCTAGCCATTATCTCATCGGGTGTTCCTCGTTGGATTAGTGAGTCGTCGACGAATGTGGACTGACCAGTGTGATCGTTTGGGTACATACATTCCGCGGATCATCCCGAACGTTATGCGAAACCATCGCGCGTCACTGAGATCATCTCGTGGGATTTGTTGGCCCTTCCGATCGTATGAGAATGGAACGTACGAGGCTTGAGCTTTAGATTTGATCCAAATTGATATATCGGGGATGTGATCGATTGAAAATGTACGAAAAAGATTGGCAGCACAGAAATCTACTCTATGCTTCGTAATTAAAAATGTAAAGAGCTGAAAAGCATTATGATATTTTTAAAATAGCTTTTTTTATTCATAAAAAATAATAAATAAAAAACAAACTTTCTAAAATAATATAATACTTGATTTGAGAAACAAAGAAATAAAGGAAACGCCAATTTATATGAATATCGAACAAGTCAATTTCAAGTTTCAGAGAAGTTTATTTCACAAATATGTATGTATATGGCTACAGATCGATACATGCAACTATTTTTGAGAAATTACTTAACTCAATTTACAAAAGTATTCTAACGTGGGGCTGTCGCGAACTATTTGGTCAGTCGAATCGACAAAAAGATACGACACATCTGCATTTCACGAAGCATCCAACTGGGTGGGTTTCTGTCACGGGCGAGCGCAAAAATCAGTTGGACGGAGAACAAAAATGTCCGGAGCGGCAACGAAACCGGCAATGAAAACGAGACGCGTGATAAACGAAAAATGCGCTTTGCAGCAAAATACACGAACGGAGCGCGGACGAGACGGTGCAACGGGGTGGACGAGAAAGCGGAGAGCGACGAATCCGGGTCAGAGGACTTTTTAATTTCGATAAAATTTTCATCCCGTACATTTTCATCGCGGCGACCTCTCTGCATCCCGAAGACATGGGTTTTCGTGTAGGTTAGACGCCAAAAAGCGCGCCCTCGGGACACTTTCAACGGACGAACGGCGCCGACGAGCCGAAGACGCGGGGACCGTGATGGAGAAAATCGCGAAAGCGTGAACTTACGTGAAATTCTCTTGCCGTTCTTTCTCCAGTGTATCTGAGGCGGTGGCGCACCTTCCGCCGTGCAGTAGAAGCTCGCAATTCCTCCTGCCTTCACCTGCTGCGATTGTGGCTTCACCAGGATCGTCGGCGGACCTGTGGACAGAAGATTAGACGGGATTCTTTGATTAGACTCGGCTCACAATAGGATTGTCGTTTATTTCTACATCGCATGATGGTCAAGCAGTTCTTTGACATGCGTTTCGAGGCTTCGTCCGCGTTTTGTGACGAAAATAAATTTTTTTTCGTCGAAAAATTCAATTAGCAAAAAACTGCAAGTATCTTTAATTCATATTTATTTATCTGGAATTTCTTTTTGTACAAAATCTCTAACATAAATATTTTTGAAATAAATAGTACTTGTAATCTCTCGTAACGATATTGTTATAGATATGATTACATAGATACGATTACATTTGTTTCGATAAAAAAATGATTTGAAACATATAATGCTCGCAGTCCTTTTTGTATTAAATCTCCGCTCCTGTATAGGTCACGCATGATAAAGAAATATTAAATTTATGGAAACAGTGGAAGTACAATATTAATATTTGCTTGAAACTCGATGCCAACGGTAAAGTAAAATCATGGAATTGTATCCGAGCGAAGATTATTTCACCTATTTGCGCTGTAAATCACGTAATCTTTTTTCATAAAGAGTCGCAAAGCAGTCGGAACTCATATAACTGAATCCTTCGCTCATGAAAATTGCGCGTTATAACGTTTCTCGTATCTCATGTTAAAATTTAAGTAAAAAGTTCACGGTTGCGTTCGCCTGGCCAACGTGGGAAACGTTAATTTGCAAAGGAAAATTGCAGCCGTCGGTCACGCAGATATTTTCCTTCCACGTCGGCTTTTGCACGTTGGGCAATTACTTCTCACAATTTGGGTCATTAGTCTACTTTCCGTCATTCAAAATGCCTTCCGTAGATCTTACTTAAAATCTAAAAAGATGACATCGAGCATAATGATTTACGCGGGAGACAGAAATATACGCCCGAATGGCTGGAGTTTAATTTTTCGAAAAGCAGGATAATGGCGATTTTATATCGAAGAGAGCCAGCACGCGTCGAACAAGAATCGAGATCCCGGGAATAACGTTTCTGATAATTGTACCGAGTTCCGAGCGAGCGCTTGCAGCCTTTTACGAATTAACGTCGTAAAAGTCCGATCTGATTGCGCTCGCGAAATTTATACTCGTCGGACAAGAGCGGCGTATCTCTCTCGTCATCGATCGCGCGGCGCGGCGCTGCACAAATACACCGGGCCAGAAGTCGGTGACCGAAATTAGTGGATTTAGTGTGGCTGGAAGTCCAAACTGCCTCCGTCGCTACGCTTTTAACTCCGGGAATAAAGAGACGGCCGGTGCAAGATGGATGGACGTGACGCGCTCCTTTGTCAGACTTGCGCCGCGCTTCACTGCGATGTCGAGTATTTTCCGGAGAGCAAGAGAGAGAGAGAGAGAGAAAGAGAGAGAAATATACTAAAAGAGAATCCTGAGAGAGGGATATATAGAGAGGGGACGATATCCAGAAGTGTGCTATCTAAGAGCCGTCGCTGCGTTAAATTGATCTCGCAACTTTGCGATCTCGTCAATGCTATGGCGAGGAAATCGATGCGTCGTTTATGAATATCCTTTTCCGCGAATTAGGAACTCGGGTGTAAAAAAGGAGAAGCATTTCGCGAAGAAGCAAATCTTAGGCGAGTGCGACGCCGACGACGGAAGATGTATGCAGCTTTTTGTCTTATCGTTTTATAGAGTCGAACGTTGCCGGCGCACCGAAATGATTTTATCGCGTGACCCGCGACAAAACTAATGGATAATAATAAAATGTGATTTTCCAGCCAAGGTACTAAAAGAATGTTTATCTCGGCGTTGTCGGGCTAATGCCGACGTTTATACGATCGTTTCACGACCGAAAAATGTCTGGCCGACGGACGTTTTACGGGTGCCCTGGCACACGATAAACTCGACTTCTACTACTTGCGCCGCGGCGCATAGTATCGGTCTCTTCTCTTTCTAGATCATTAGACATACTTTTACGACGTCGGAGCACATCGCACGCAATAAAAAACTTTTTAATCTGAAACGTAATCGCTCTCAAAGAATATACGATCTCACAGTTCGTGCAACATTTTATCGCGGAGTTTTTAAAACGTTCATCGCGTATTATCAAATGACATTCTTTATCGGCCTTTAAAGCAAGAATTTATCGAAAAATAATAGCAGTTTATTGCGATAAACAGTGATACGCGATACACGCAAAATATGAGAAATATTTTCGGAATGGCTTTGATCTGTTTCACAATTGATCATTTGTATATTTTCACTTTCCTTTTCACAAAAAACTAATAAACTAATATTACAAAAATTTAGATACTGTTTTATGAAAATATAACTTTCTCCCTTTCTCTCTGTAATTTTTATAAGCCAAACTTTTTACAATTTATCTCATAATTTAACTATAAACATACAAAATTAATACAAATTGATAAATAAGAGAGAGATTGCATATTGTCAAAACAGAATATTACATCAAATTTTATCAACCGGAAATTAATTTTTTTAAAGAGAAGAATTCACAATAAAAGAAAATAAGTGTATAAATTACTTTCATGGACAGATAAAAGCGGCCCTTTTCGAGAAAGGAACAAAATGTAATCCGGAAATGAGCGTGAGTTTGTCGCTCTTGCGATGAAAAATTAAAATATGCAGAAAAACGTAGGTACGTACAAGAGACTCGACGATTTTACAGTTGACAGGTACGACCACTTTAATCTACAAACGCAGGTTGGGGCACCACTTTACGCACGTACGCGCACGCTCTCCGGTCGGACGTAATTTAAGCTAAATATTATTTCGCCGACGAAGTACGGGTAATTTTTGATCGAATTGTGCATTCGGAATTACTCTTATCCGGACACATTGTACCTCCGCGCGCAACTGTCGTTCGACCGGAATTGCTCGTAACAGGTCCATTAGTCGACCATGGTCGCTGCATATGCAGGAAGTGCACATACATGCGCACAACAGGGTCGCGACTTACCGCTTTTACATACGCGACAATGCTTTTTATACAATATGCTGTGATTTTTATCTCGCAAACTTACGGTGTGACTTTCACACACTCACCACGAGAATGTGTCATACGTTTATCCAGAGACGCGGGTGAATAACGTAATTATTATTATGATTGGTATTTCGATAAAAAATAAATAGAGTTATAACTCGCGATAATGAGAGAAGCTGTGAATTCTATTATTCTTTTTACTCGCCTTTACAAGATATAAAAAAATAATCGCGTTTGAATATGTTTGCAATAATATTATTTTTGACATCAGGATCAAAACTCAAATCGTGCACGAGTGAATCAGGAAAGATTTATAACACGAAATGCTTTTTCAAAAATTTCCGGACGGAATCTTCGAAACTTCCGTTGTATACGGAAAAACAACGCCGGTTAAATCTCGACGCAGCAAGTGCCGAGTCTATTTTGTCGGATGCAGCAGTTTTCGGTCTTCCGCCGCTAAAAGTGACCGTTTGCTCGATTCCATTAAAAGTCGATGAAAAGAGAAACAGAGGAATGGGATAGAAATAGGAAATGGGTTATTCGCGAAGGAAGGTAGTCTCTGCAACTATAATACCGTCAGCTTGATCTGGCTAGTCAGCGATTCAGATAAATCGAACGAGAGACATAACAATACTACTGTCATCTAATTTTAATTTAATTTTATTTTTTAATTTAATTTAATTATCCGTGTAATTTATTGTTATATTTATTTTGTTTCACTCTTCGATCGTGATTGTCCAATTTATTGGACATTTGTCCAATAATTTGAGGTAATTTTTAAAATAATCCATCCTCTTCTATCTACTAAAACCATTTAAAATCAAAATATATTAAATTATCTTTCCATGTAACGCGCAAGTAAAAATAAATAACCTATGTGTGATTTTATAGATTCTCTATATATGAAAATGACTGAAATTACTAATGCCGAACTAATTTCTGTTTAATTTGAATAGATTGAAATTAAGCTGGTATACACATATACACTCACTGGCCACAGTCGCGAACGCATCTAGCGTAGGCTATTAACCTATTATAGTCCAATAATTGATTTATCATATATGACTGTTAGTTGCAAATATAACAAGGTATAATCTTTATAAATTTGGTTAAAATGTGATGTGATATTTTTTATACAGCACGCATCGAATATTTGAAGGTTAATTTCGCTACTGGCATTTATTTATCCGAAATTCCTTCGCGTCGGTTATTTTTCTTTCGCGAATAAATCATTCTCGGTGAATCGGTAAAAAAATCGCAGTTGAGACCGATGAGTGTGATTTCGACGGGAACGATAAAGGAAAAGCATGTGAGAGGTGAAAAGGGGGATACGTTGTCAAGGCGGGAGTAATAGCTTGACTCGAAAAATATTGAAAAAGCTTGCACGTGCCCGCCACCCTTTCCTGAGAGACTCGCCCGGGTGGGTTGCATGCGAGCCAGAGAGTGTACACAAAGATTAAACGCCGGTGAAAATTAGATTGCGAAAAGCGAGGCACGCCGCCGTTGCATCCAGCGAAATGAATGTCAGACCAGTTTTGGAGAGAGAGAGAGAGAGAGAGAAACTGAAGAAGCACTTCGCGGGTGAGAGGAGGAAATGCCGCAGGAAATGAAAATAGTAGAATAGGACAAAGACTGTCGGGTTGATCCTCGCGTATACCCGAAAAGTTATCCGTGAAAAATTATGTGTGCAACACACGGGAGAGCATTTCTCATCGCGTAATAAAGTCGATTCGCGATGGACCAAGATGAATAATGCAGATAACAGAGATGTAAAATGTTTCTAATAAAATGTAAGTGTTCGATATCGCATTTGATGCCGCGCACGGTTATACGATATTCGAAACGAATTTTATTCTATACAGCGCTCGCGATCGCGACTTGGCGCGAATCAATCGCGATCCGTATAGAAATGCGCGACGGCAATATCTCATACTTAAAGTTTATAGCTATTCGGCACGGACTCAGATAACTTGGAGAAAAAGTTTCGCTCCCGGTGTCGGCATTACATTTTATAGCCCGCCACGTCGTAATTGAAAAAGTAGCCGATAACGGAGCAATCTGCATGCAATTTGAATAACATTACGCGTTACTGACTACCGAACGTATTATAAAATCGATTCGACACTGACGCGCCCGCGCGCGCGAACGATGCTTCGCGACATCATGAAAAAAAAAAAAGATCGCGAGGGAGAGAAAGCCGTCGATGGTAATTAATTTATTCGTAGGATTGGCGAAGATATAGAGTGAACGGCAATTGCCCGGCCGTCGAGGCCGCGCTTGTAATGCTTCAATCAATTTCGTCACGCGGTAAATCCTCCCCTCAATGTGGCGCCCGCGCGAACGTTACTATCGCTAATTAATATCAAAATACGGGGCGTTAAAGCCGTGATTTTCAGCGAGGAACCGCGCATCGGAAAACACCACGCGCGTTGTAGGAATATTACTGAAAATACGCGGCAATTATATTAACGCGGGGTGCCGCGGCCGAGTTTCGGTGGCGAATCACGAAACGAATACGGGATGCGTTTAAACGGATTCTGATATACGTTCGGCCCCTAAATAACACGGCGTGGGTGGCGCACGCAGGGCTCATTTATGGAAACGAAGTGGGGGGAGGGTAATTGCGGATCGGGAGTCATTTCGGGTGCTCGCCGGCACTACGACCGAATTCGAAAGAGGACGGACTCCACGGCAGCTCGTTCGAAATTTCGTCCGTGCCGTCCGTGCTGGTCGGATCGATACGCCGTGTGTGCAATTTCCGATGCAGCTGCAGGGTCGACGCATCGGTGCCATCTCACTCCCACTCTCTGGCCGGCTCGACGATGATTGTAAACGCGGTCATTTATGTGTAGATATACGCATAGGATGAGTTCGCGCATCAACGAACGATGATGTTAGCGGGGTTGAAGGGCGCCCGCAAGGGCGAGACGACCGTAGAGAGGGCACGGGGCGACGGTGCGTTCGATAGGCAAATGCACATTCGCAAAAGCAGGTTTATCATAAATAATTGCGTAGACCTTATTCGCATTTTGGTATCGAAATCCCAGGCTCGCGCGCCGTCCGATCATGCGTGCGATTGCGCGACCTCTCTCGCGTCCGGCCGCACGGCAAATATTAATTTAATTTAAATGAGTTTCCATCCGTGCTCTCTTCTGCGTGCTGATGTATACACATTTCGAACTTGGTGGAGGTAGGTAGGCCGAACCCGGTGTAAAGGCGAGCTTGTATCTCATTGCTCGATATGATGTGTTAACAACGAATGGAATCTGTGGCTGCGTTAAAATAATGAAAATTTCCATCGTTTTTGCAGGTTACATCGACGTAATGCGATACAATGCATACGCTTATTTGAATAAATATTCAACATAACAAATGTAATTAAACTGAAATTTATATAAAATTAAATGGGAATATGATACCAATATTTTTCTTACATTCGGCACTTGTTTCTCACGCTCAGCATTTTTGAGTAAACACATTGTTAATTTTAATTAAAATTTTCAAATTATAATTTGTGTTACGGAATAAAAGGAAGCTGAATATTTGTGCAGAAAGAATTAGCGCGAATAAAATTCGATGATAAACAAATTAGATACAATTCGCAAGGATATCATTAGACAGAGAAGATAGATCTTAATTCTAAAAATAGAAACAATAATTTATTTTATATCGCACAAATTAAGCAAGAAATCAAATACGATTACCTAAATTTGCAAAAGTAGATCAAACTAAGAATAATCCGACCTCGTCCTTTTCTATTTTACGGTTTGCAGTTCGAATCGGACTGAAAAGACATTTCTCAGACGTAAATACATATACTGAAAATATTTTTGTGGACTCGACAAACACGTTTAATGCTTCACATCGCTTTTCGCCGTTGAATTAATAGGAAGAAATTACATTTACAACTCTTTCGTATGAAAAACGCCATGTATTCTTTATTTGGCTCGTCGCTAAATGTCATTCCGTCAACTGCGAGCGTTTCAAGATTTTAATGAGACGGCGCGTATCACGGTACTTTTTAATTGAATCACAATATTTCTTTTGACACAGCCGGCACGGCTAACGAAGGACGGTCGGCTGGTCTCTCGCGGTTCCAGAACCAGCGTCGCACGGTCGGAAAAATTGCAATTTACTCTCCTTTGGAATTAAAGCGTCCATTACAGCGGAGCCCCGTATCCGACGGCAACGCCGTGCCCGGTTACTCCTCTATCCATCGCCTACCGTCGCCGGCACTTTAAAACCCCTTTCCGCCCGGCATTTCCGTTACCACCTCGTTCGCTCTTTCCTCCGCGATAAAGTTACGCTTCTAAGAAAGGAGCGGACGGAGAACCGACTCCGGCGACGTCGGGAGCGATTTGTCAACCGGGAATTATCCGTTTCCCGCGTTCCTTTAATGAGATAAACAACAGTGGCGGCGAGATACGCCGGGGGACGTGAGGAAGGGAGAAAAGAATAATTCCCGCAGCGACACGGGAAGATACGACGGAAGATTCTTCCCGCGTCTGTTTAATTTATTCACTCGCCCTTCTCGTTGGAGAGGAGTGACCGTAATCGCGAGACTCGACATGATGTTTTCTACATCCGCGATGTTATCACCGGCAACACGGATCACTGCTTTAAACTTTTCTTGCGCGAGATGTTTCCTTTATTTTTTTTCAGATTCAAGTTCGTTTTATTAAATAAATAAGTCCGAGCGGCTCTGATCTGCGCGATATTCGGATATGATATAATAACGTTTCGTTGAGCGCATGGAATCGTGACTTTCGCAATAGTAAATACATCGATGCGTGCGCTTCACATTATAGCATTGCGAGAAGTCGTACGAAGTCATTCAACGGCCGTTACGATACGTATGCAAAATACGACTGCGTTTAGCCAACTTGGAGAATTTCCATTAGTTCGGAAGGAGGAGGGCGAACGATAGTACTATAAAGTGGAAACTCGCGCGGAGGCAAAGCGGGCGGGTCGAGATGGGGCGGTGGGCGCGATACTGGCTTGTTTTGGAGATACCGAGCCGTCGAATGATTTCGAATCAACGCGTCTGGTAGCGCGTATAATTCAATTTGAATATGTATACGGGCCTGCGGCACGAACGGGTCGCACAACTGCGTTCCCATCGGCGCTCGCGTAATTCCCGCGCGCATACATAGCGCGCTACTTGCCGCCGTGCTCTCGCTCGCGTAATATAGATATTGCCGATTCTCTCCCGCCTCTTATCCGCCTCCTGCTCGTCGCATCGTCTTTTCTTTTTTCATTTGCACACCTCACCACCCTTCCTGTGTCCCGCCCCGTGCTCGCGCGTCGGCGATGGCGGCACGCGTTTCCATCGAGGATGGATGATCGGTTACCGAGCACGTTTCGTCGGGATACTTTAATCTCTCTCGCACGCGCGCGATAATACATGTCGAAGATATCTCTATAACGCGCGGCGTGTCATGAATTTTTATTTCTTTTTCCCTCTCGTCTCGACCCGGGGCGGACTTTCAGGTGGCGTCACGAACGGTTTCTTTACGAGCGGTGTGACGCTTACGGCACCTTTGGGGGCGCGCAACCTCCCCTCGTGTCTACCGAGCATCCCCCCTCCCCCCGTGTTGCGGGGGCGTCTTCACGGGTATGTAAGTCCGGGAGTTGGTGGGTGTGCGAAGCGAATGTCGACGGGCCTGCGTTGAATTTATGCAGATGTATGCCGGCAATATTCTAAATACGGTAGGTAGGTACACCCCGCGCAGCCGTCCTTCGTCGCGCCGGAACCACCGCCGGCGGCGAATCCGAACGCGATCCACCGTCGCCTCCAACTCATTGTAAAATCGCAGTAGCGGCGGCGACGACGCCTCCGCGGCGTTCCGACGACATCTTCGGCGCAATTAACGTTTCTTAGCCGCGCTCGCGTTTCTCCGAGTGTCCCGATGACGACGACGACGACGACGACGATTTCTTGCGGCATCCGGAGAGAACAATCGAAGTCCCAACGGGAGAATTCTCTTGGCGGATTTAGCAAACTTCTGCATATTCACGAAGTCTCGTCGTGCGCGTTCGAAGTCGGTTTTGAAATATCCAACCCCGAAAAAACCGTGTACACATCTTTTTATAGTGTTTTAAAATTACCGTTCAGACGGTTCTTTTCGTGCCATGTGATTACATTTTAACTAATAAATGTCTCGTCAACAATAATAGTTTATGTAACTAGTATTTGCTAACACTGCTGATCTAAATAGTGATGCGCAATTTTACCGATAACCTAAAATTGTAAATTTGTAAAATATTAACTATATACGTGACAAATCAATGTTCCAATTCTAGAATAATTTTAGATCAACTAAAAATTGCAGAATTATTTCCAACATTTTTCTCTATCAATTTTTCTTAACATTATTTTATATTATTTTTAGAAATTACTGTATATATTGTTTATTCGACAGTCAGCGTTAAAAGAATAAATTTGTTAATTTTATTTGCAATTTATTTATATTTATTTATCGAAATTCACTCGATTCACTTAATTCTACATTAAATAAACTGTTTGTCGTCATTAAACTTTCTTTAACTCACTCATCGTTTAGAAACTCATAGACGCTGCACTTAACGGCGTCAAGGGTCGAAGTGGATGAGGGGTAATGCCTCGGCGAATTTCGACGGTCGAGTGCACTCTTGCCGAGCGATGAGAAGGCAAGGACGACTTTCAATTTACGCAAGAACCACCGCGTCACGTATGCGCATAGATTAGTAGGTCGCCCCGCGACGAGCAAGGGCGACGTAGACGTAGCGTCCTAATCAGCACTTGGCGTTTTAACGCGGTTAATTGCGCTTCAATTAGCCGGGGGTCGTGCGCCCTCCCGTTCCCCACCTAGCGAGAGAGGACTTTCTTGCTCGAGCCGTTGCTCGCGCGAGCGACGCGGAGGAACTTTCGCGATCGTCGGACCGTAGCGTGCAATTAGGTGCAAAGTCCCGTGCATTAAGAAGACCGGCAAGAACCGTTAAAAGACATTGCCGGCAGAAGATTAGTCGACGATAACGTCGGAGTTACATTGCCGTTAAAGCGACGCGCATTAGCGTAATGCTCGAGTATGTTATTTTTCCCCCGGAAAAGACAGCACCTCACCCTCTGCCGTCTCTCGTTATGCGTGCGCACGTTACTCGAGTCGGTCGAGTTATACGAGCGCGCACTAAGGCGAACTAGAACAGGCGAGCCGTATAGACTCGTCGCCGTAAGGCGGACGTGAGAAATTACAGCGTAACCGTTTCGCCGCACGCAATGTCGAAGCGAAGGAGATCGAAACGAAGCCTCGAAATTCGCCTTCTCGTGTCCGCTGCGGCGGGCCCCGGTGCTATCGGCCGCGAAATAAATCACAGAATCAATTCTGATACATACAGGGTGGCGCCATAAATAAAAGTGCGGGGCGCCAGATACCGCGCAACGTAGATCGCGGTGTCTGCATACGTATACCGAGCCGGGGGACGACGGAAACAAATGACAGCGCATAAGCGGGTGGAAACACTCGAAAGTCGGTTGCTGCTGCGGCGTCCGACACGGTGGCCGCGGCGGAATTTGAAATTCAAAGCGTCGGGAAAGCCGGCCGATAACACGGGGAAAGAGATAGATGGAGAAAGAGGAAGAGGAAGCGAGCGCGGAACGGTCGCGGGACCATGGCAAAAATACACATTAGCGGATTTGAAATTTAGATACCGGCGCGGCCCGCCGAGATTGAGCGGTACGTGCTCGAAAACAGGCCGATTTACGGGCGCGAGCCCGCTCCGCGCCCGTGCGGGCGCGTGTCTCGAAGCGCGATTCCGAGCCTGTGATCGATGTTACGTGCGCGAGGTCCACTACTTTTGACCTCGTTCCCTCGTCCTGCACGCGGAGAGTGTATTTTTGCCAACGAGCCGCGCCACGGTCCACGCTCGTTACTTAGTTTACGTGTGCGCGAGCGCGAGCGGCGTCCTAGATGTTAGCCGCCGCGGATAACATCGGACGCCGTCCCCGCCCGCGCTCGCCATCCCCCCGCGGGAGCGGTTGTTTGTACTTACTTGTCATGTACGTGATGTATTGCGAGTCGCTGATGTTTCCTGAAAGAAGCTCGTTGAGTCAAGTCGTACGTAACGTCCCGGCAACGCCTCGCGAGCCCAGACACGGCGCGTGCCGTGTACCGATGCGGCCTTCGTTGTCTCATTTCGCGAATACGAACACCATGACATCGTTTCTTGTCAACACTTTGATATATAGGCCACTTAACTAACGATTTTATTCATCTATCCTGCTCCTTTCCGTCATACTTTATCTTACGATACAACGCAAGTTAAATCTTTCATCTTTGCACGCTAATTAATCTCCGCGGGAAAGGCTAATTTTACGCAAACGAGGGAAATGATATATTGAAAGCTGGATGATGTTCATGTTTCTCGCATTTACCATCGCAAGTATCTATATCCGGTCCAAGTCCACAATGGAGCAGGAGTATATGGAGAGCGCTTTCGATATCCTTCTCAAATTTCATCGCCACACTCCGCCGTCTTCGGAGCCACGAAGGCATGCTATCGACACGCGACTTGCATCCCCCGATAATACAGTCGCGTTCTCGAGAGCCCGCGCCGATCTCCCGCGGCTTGGAATATTCGCGTGTGTGAAAGCATCGGGGCATAGCACGAACCCTCGGGAGCACGAAAAGGGGCTTGGAGGGTTGGGGGGATAGTAGGGCATTCGATGGTTTGCGAGCGACTTGGTCGACGGCGGCGGCGGCGGCGGCGGCTGTCGTGAAAGCTCTCGGAAAAGCGTGAAAACGCGGGGTACGTTTCGCATGCATTACCGTTCGCAGAATATAACCGTCGTCGGCGTCTACGGCGATCGCGATATTTTTACACTCGATATTTAGTATTCATTCTTGTATGGTCGTACTACCGTGTTCGGGCGAATAAATGAATCACTAATGACGCGTTTTAAAATTCAAAGTATTCGCGTTGGGAGAAATCAGCGAAAAATTATGTCTTGCCAAAATTATATGAAAATCGTGCAATCCGTTTATATTCTTTATTAATATATTATTAATATTATTTATTATGCATACGTATTCTTCATTATAATTGATGTTATTTTAATTATATGTTTAGAGAAAACGCCGTTAGCTAAAGTAGATTACAGATTCAATAAACTTATCAAATATTAGAGATATTGAAGAATATTAAAGAATAAGTTCATTAAATATTAGAGATTTCATTCAATTAATCATTATTTAAATGAGCAAAGTAAATTTATTCTACAACTTATAATGTCTACAGTATAAAATATTAACAATAAAAATAATTTAGAGATAATATTTATTACATGAATTTTTCAACATTAATGTAGTTCATTTAATATTTGTGGCTCTTACGATCACTGAGTTAAGCAATTCTAATTCGCGCTTCAAAACTTCACCTTTCTTCGATTAGATCCGTCATCGTTGCGAGATGTAATAATACTCAAAGATATGTAATCCACTCTGCGGCGTCACTGTCATAATAACGCAAGTGCGTTCCTTCATGCGTGAAACTTCCCACGGAAGCAAACAAGCAGATGCATTCCGAGATACGCAATCGCGACGTCACCATTTCGGCGTGCACGTTAACCTAACCACTGTTATTCCATCTTGTTTGCTCGACGGCGATATGTCGCCTCGTCTCATCGTCGAAGATTCTCCGAATAGAACGGAATATTAATTTGGCGAGATTGTGTGCGCGCGGGCGTACACGCACGAGGAGGCATCGGCGCGCTGCCTCTTCTCTTAGGGGTCCCGGTGGATGTAAATTAACTTTGAGAAACAATCTTGTCGTTAACTCGGCGTATAATAATGCGGGCGTGGTATCGCTGCTCTCGTTCTATCGCATCCTCGCTGCCGCTGGAATACCTGCTGCCACCGATATGCAACACCACGCGGTCCGATCACTCTCCCCCATTGACGATCCAAGTATTAAGCAACGTGTTTCGCCGTGTCTTTTATTCGTTCGCGATACAGCACCGTTCTCGCGTAATAATCTTCAATCATCCTCCTTCCGTTTCCCCTCCTCGATTCCGGGATTTATATTTCGCAATTATTCATCTGTCGTGACAGAAGTGGCACACGTCGTCGCATATTTTCCTCGATTTCACGCAGTCGTTTTAATAGCGCTCGTTAAAGTTGCCGCTCTTATTAATCAGGGCAACGACAGGGATCCCGTTGCCGATAAGGGAAGTATTACGTTCGTTTTATATTCACAAGACGTAAATATCTTTTTCCTCTCAAAGGGAAAAGGCAGAATTATGTGCCTGAATAATGTCAGTGTATCGACTCCCTCAGCGGCATTGCGCGGGATTATTTTCCTGGTCGTAAAAAACAGTTACGTGTCACAAGCGTACACGCTCGTGCGACGATTGTGGGATACGAAAATCGCCATCTCGGTAATTTAAAGAGATTTTTATGATAAAAAAAATCCAATTAAACTTCTTACCTCACAAATAATTTTTTAAATACGATGACGAAGATCACAGATTAGCATTACGACTGTCATAAGTAATTAATTAATTAATTAATTCGACGAAAATTAGATTTTGGTAATTTTTTGTAAATCAAAGAGAACGTCAGAATTTTAAAAGTCTATTTTTCCCACACACACATCACGATCCAACATTATAAAATACACAATCGGTATCAAACAAAGTGGGCAAACAGTTGAATTCACCAACGTGGGAACTTGAAAACGACCGCGTAACATGCATTTTATAATTAGTTCCCCTACCACGCGCGCTAACATTAAATTAATGCCAGCCCTCGGTGTTATGACGAAGTTACCACGCACGGTAACTCGCGAGCGTGATACGTCACGGCGTTGGCAGAGGAAATCCATGCGGGCTGGCATAATGTGAATCTATTACTCAACCCGAGCGTCTCGTTATCGCGAATTGGTGTGCGTCGTCTAATCGAATCTCAATGACAAAAGTAGCACTCCGTATGTACAAACCCTCCGGTTGTTTGTGTTCGTCAGAAAAATATCGACCAACGTCAAAATAGACGTCGGTTTCGCAAACGACAATATATTCCGACCCATTTTACGTTCCTGTATTGTTTACTTTGTAGCACGAGCGAGACAAGTTTGTCTGATAAGCGATCATAAGTAAAGATTGTCTGTTCCAATAACCGCATATAAATACGCTCGGTGTTGAAAAACTGATGGGCAGCCACAAAATACAATACCGAATGCGGATACGATGCGGAGGGGAAAAAGGATGGCGGGAAGAGAAATATTCGACTCGATGTATTTAAATAGAGCCTACGCCATATCTACGTCATTACTGTAGATGCATGTTGGCGTCGCGCACTCGGTATATCCGTATATAACTGACCTATATACGCGGGGCCATGGCACCGCGATACGTATCGCGATCACGTGTGTATGGGCGTGCAATCGTATTTTCGTGTGAGCCCGGGATCATGCGAGTCGGTTGCGCCCCGCGTAGAAAAGCGAGTTACGAAACGGGCGAGGTTCCTTCGAGAAAGCATACGAGCGATACGTCGACTCGCGACAGATATGAGATTCGCGCGAAGTCGAGGATTGGTTATTAATATCCGAGCCGGAAATTTCGCGAATTCTGGCGCGATCAATGAGAGTATTCCGCTGCAAATTGGCAGGCGTACGCGTATATACGTGTGCGGATGCGGATTTTTATTATTACTCATTCCGCGCAGTCCTTTCTTCATTGGCATTCCGGGGCTATCAGACCGCGTATTCACGCCGTCGAATTCCTACGGAACTGCTTTCGCTGTGTAAGCGAGGGATGGGGTATCTATCTTAATGGAAGCGAGAGGAGTCGTCGCTCGCGCGTCGGCGGAACTCAATATAGACGGCGGGGGAAAAATTTTACGACGCGTCTCTCCTCTCCGGCTCGACGACTCACTAAATCGCGGCTTATTGCGATATTATACGCGGGACGTGCGCGCGTACCGCCGGCGTAGAATGAATCGTCTCTTCTTCAAATACGAAACTCATTAGTTAGCCACAAAGTGTTTAAGATATTTAATGAAATGTAATCGTCCGATAATTTGTAGAGAGGTAACATGTTAAAAAATTGGGAGCAATGTGTGAAACGCACGGAGAGAATATTTGAACGGCTGGAATCTCGGAGGCGCAATGAGCCGGCTGAATTAATTCGGCGACGTCATCGACCGCTCGCCGCTATGCGATCGCGTTTAATGGCCGGCATTCTGATTTCACGTGTGTAGTTTATAGGATCAGTTTCTCATGGGGCCAGTGATATACAACGTTGGCGAGCACGGCGAGACCACGAGCCTGGCCGCGCGAATTTGCCTATTGCGTTCAATGCTTCTTAAACTACGCGGCAGTTCTGGTAGTTTAGCTATTCGGTGGTCTCAGGGTACCCAGGGGAGAGTAAAGTACGGCGGCGTGCAGTGACATTTTGCATCGCGTTTACGCGAACTGGAAAATTGTGGTAAAGATAATATTAATCTTTAATTTCAATCTTTAAATTATGGATAACAAAATATTTTTACAGAAGATATGTTTTGCTTTAAATGAGTTGGCGAAATAATTTATTTTGTACCAATTTATATTTGCATTAATAAATATTATTAAAATGAGAAACAGAACGGGGAAAAAAATTTATTTAAACGAGATTCGCGATGAAAAAAGCAATGTAAAAATAATATAACCGATTGTACAGTATTTTTTTCTCATTTGCGTCTCGCAATCACAAGGTTAATAGTTAACTAATCGTAGTTTAGCTACGATAATAATTGATAAGAGGAAAATTGGTCGTATCCAACTATATAGGATATAGTTATAATATTATCAGCGAAACTGTGTAACACGGTATACCTGTCGTATGTACTTCCTTCGCTCTCCCCTTAATTTCATTGGCAATATTCAGATCTTCACAAGTTCCTGAAATCCCATCTATCCTACCTTCCTCCGTTCGTCTTTCTCGCTCCCGCGCAATTGCTGTGTGCCGAAGTTTCAAATTAATTGACGTTAAACCTGCTTCGCGGCGCTTCGGATATGGCGATATGCGATCAATATAGACCAATATACCACGAATGCATCATGCGAGATAGCTTGTTTGTCAGTTCATTCATAACACCCGGGCTTATAGCACCGTGCACATTTGCATTTATCCTACAACTTAAAATTGCAAAACTCTGAGCGAAGCAACATTTGCAGATTATGCGATACGTAGTTAAAAAGATATGTTTCTGTTACATTTGTAATAATATTACTCGCTTTCCTCATCTATTTCACTCATCCTTTGTGTAATCATTCATTTCCAAGAGAAAGGTACAGTTATAAATTCGCGAAACAGTATCGATCGGCCTGAGAAGCCCTAAGTAATCACCTTAGACCGCTTATCGGTAAATGCACCGTTATATTTATCATCCCCGGGAGCGCAAGGCTAATAATGGAATAACGCTTAATCTATCTGGATACGTAGCCAGCGTTTGACACTTGGAGATGCCGTAATCTTCGTTAACGGTGGATTTCGTTCGGGATTCTATAACCACGAGGTCCTTGGAGCGTGTCCGACAGTCGGCGTGACAGTGGCTCCAAATTTCGCGGGCGAGACAAGGACGGACCGATTTCAATTGTCGTCGCCCGACGTCGTAGACGTCGACGTCGTTGTCGGCAGTTCCACGCTTCGAATGGGCCATCTCCGCTATCCCGGACCGCTAAGAGGGTGGAATTGATTAAATAATTGGCCCCTTAGATCGGGGGGCTAGTTTCTGGAATGAATACGCTGGCGCACGGCCAAATCCCGATTCCGAGCTCCTGAGGAACGCAAGGAAGAAGGGGATGAAACCACCAATCCGGACAAAGTGCCGCGAGGACAGTAGATGGCTTAATAATGGTTTCGATTGGGAATGAGAAATCTGCTTGTCACATCGATTATTAGTTTCGAGAAGTTAGCACCTTTCCTATCGCGCCTATGTGCTGTCGCGCGCGTGTGTCAAGTTTCTAATCTACCAGAGACAGTAGAATAACACTAGCCGTAACATATCGATTAATCAAGAAGCGAAATTCTCGAAGAGACGAGGGAGAGACGCCTAGTTATAATATTAACTTCCGTTTTCCGCTCACTATTTTCAATCAATTAATTTCAAACTTGCGCAATCAAACTATAGATTCAAATGATTGCAAAATAATAATTTCTTTCTGCAATGTCGTATTAATTTAAGATAAATCTCACATTAAAAAACTCCATTTCGCCAATTCTTCCCCGCAATGCGGTGCTCGGGACAAAATATTTTTCTTCAAAATAAAATACATTTCTTCAAGATGACGTACAAATCGGGCGTACGAGTGCAATCGATAAGTGGCAGCTTGCGAGTACGTCGCGCATTTGCGCAGCCTTACTACGATACTATGATTTCGTTTTCCTTTTTTATGAAACTGAATCACGATTGGCCGATCAGATAATGCTAATGCAACCTACTGCCATAAGCCATGTAAGTTTATTTAGTCGGCGACTTCGTCAGAAGCATTGGTTAGTGGCGGTGCGGTAGTCCTGACATTTTAAAGGCCTCAAGACTTTGCGTGATATTTTTTCTAAGAACCTGTTCCAGATGATAATAAACATGCGATTAAAACGACTGTCGACAAAACTGTCGTTATACTAATTAAAGCACCAATTATAGAATTTCTATCGTAATACAACTCAAATGTCAAATCAGACTTTGGAAAAATATCCATAAAGTTTGACTGCTTATATATAAATCTATTAACAAGAAAGATATTAAGAAATATATTAAGATTCGCATCTTACCGGAAAATTAATAAACTTTCTTTTAAATTGGACACTTCAATCAAACTTTTATAAATATCGCTTATTCAACGTAACGGAAGAATGCTGTCGAAAACATAAATATATAATTTGCGGTTTAAACTCCATCAGCGAAAAATGCCAACCCCAGCTATTTAATCGGATTAAACAGATACAATGGCGCTTGCTATTTCTCTCGATTATTGAAAGATTAATACCTCTCCCCGAGAAATCTTATTACTATTTTCGGGCGCAGCTTCCGCGCGGTATTTCAGTCCCGATATCTCATGACAGTGGGTTAATCGATTCTGTAAGTGGTTTTCCTGTAATATCTCCGAAAATGGTGGCGTAATCTGACTCGACCGTATTTCTGGCGCGGTTTGCGCGCGCGTAGAAGCGAGCGGATCGGGCCGACCTGGGCGATTTCGGTGGGTCCTCAGATAATAGACATAAATATTCCCCGGGTTTTTCGGATTTATATTTCGCGCGTATCAGGGATCTCATTTGCATCGAGAATTTAGCGTGCGCGTCGCATTCACATCCACCTACCGAGCGAACGCCGCAAAGCGGCGCCTAGCCGCCGCCACACGGACGCCACATGGACCGCTTGATTGCGCGTGACTAAGGTCAGGGCAACAAAACAAAAGAGAAAGATATAGACGGCGCGAGAAATAGGAGAAAAAAAATCGTAGCCATGGTTTTGGACGGTATAGTCGACCGCTATATCTCGCCGGCTAGCTGAATTATTGAAAAATAATACTTCGCGCCTGCAAATGGAATATTATCCTTCCTAGGTCCGTTCTATTCCACGAACTAAATAGAGATTATGAACAGACGCTTTCTCAAAAAGCTCCGGGACCTTTAGGATCATTAATTTCGCGCTAATATGGAGAATCTACTAAGCTTGTCGAAATATTTTGTTCTCTGAATTGAAAGGCAATTATACAGATTGGAATAAATAAGCGTAAAAATGACGAAAATCCAATTCAATATAATTCTACAGTTTATTGATGAATCATTCTATAAATTAAAATATTCTAACAATCGAAAAGTGATTAAGAGAAAAGAATAATTCCTTTTATTCATTCGCCGAATTAAGAGAATTATTTCTCTCTTTCAATCACTTTATAATTGAATAAGTATTATATTTAAATAATTTGTAAAAAATTGATTTTTTGAAATTGTTTACACAATTATTTTACATTTCATTGCATTGATCGATAAATCCGAATTACATAAATCCACATCATAATATTTTCTTACGAAGACACAACTTTAGCAAGGAAATCGCGCGCTTAAATCTTTTACAAATCTTTCATTCTATTCTTTCGAGAAGAAGAAACATAAGTGGCGAACAACAAACTGAATTGAGAAAAAAGTAGAGACATTGCCGATGAAAGACGTGACATCGGGAATCGTGTTTTCATCCTCAAATTCATTCCGCTGTCCTCCCCTCCGCGTGGCTGATCCCTGACGCCCGTGATGCTGCAGCTGCAGCCGCAAAAACAGCCTAGGATTTTTATTCCAGTTTTATGATTTAAATCGCATACTCCGCAATATTCTCCCGCCGCTGCGAAGGAGCAGGAGGAGGAGGAGCAATCGAGTCAGCAGTTGATTTTATGCTTTATTTTTATGACTCTACGTGTGGCAGCTTCCGTGTTCCCCCGGCATCTTCGCGGCGTCGGCCGCAATACGCAGCGGATAAATTCTATATTTTCCCCTCGTCTAACTCTCTAAGTCCCGCCCTACGCTCTGCCTCGCGGCTGATCCCGACCTTATCTCGTCGTCCTTTTTATCGCGATGTTGTGCACGCATGTGTATCTAACAATACTGGTTCACACGTAAAAAAATATATAGCTATTATTATATAAATGATTACTGAAAACAATATAAATCAATGATATTTAATAAAATATATCAGTTTAATTGACCGAGAATACCTAATAGTTTGCACTGCAGGTGGAGAATCCTATACAAACTCTCGTTGTTTACGTATGTAGATTATGCGTTAGGTGATACGCTTTAGGCGTTCTACAGCTATGCCCAATACCGTTTCATTGCGGTCGGCCATCGCGATAAGTTTACAAAAGGGCCAGCTATCCATGCGCGATCGAAGCGCTTCGCCGTAATGGAGCCTGACGAGGCAGCCAGCCGCGGGATTGAAACGTGCGCGAATTCCGCCTCCATGCGGGGGAACATCCATATCTGCGGTTACACAACGTACACGCCGCGGTCGTTCCTTCTCATAGATTGCACTCGGCGACGATGCGTGTGCATCAGAGTTCACGTAGTGCCAATGGAGCGTCAGCCCGCGCTATGATCAGGTTGGCGTAATAACGAGAAAGCATAAATTGACAATTTGTCCCGGCGTATTGGTTTCCCTGGCCACGGGCCGCGTCCGATGCAATAATTGGTACACGCTGTCAAGTACTACTCTACCAACACACACACGAGCAATCCCCGCCGCCGGTTGACCAACCTGTGCTCGCACATCATCCGTTATCTCCTCTTGACGATGTCGCCGCACCGTTGAAATTTGACGAAGATGCTTCGTCAATGCGCGATGGACAATCAACCGATCAAATTCGGAAATTTGATGAAGCAAGCAATTCAATATCACACGGAAATTGTACGTATCGCGAGCGGAAAGACTTTCTTATCGGCGTATAAGACTTATGGATGTAAATTTGCTGAAATATTTCGATTAATTTCAGTAAATATTGTACATCGCTGAATTTCTCGAGCTTTCCTTGAAGTTTGTACACCGTTCTAAAGCGACACGCGAATGAGCAATTGCCGCGGTGGGGAAAAAGGCAGCATGTTCCAAATCGATTAGACACTCGATTAAACGCCTGCCGAGAATTCTGTTTATATATTATCCCCTAAGAAAGGGCGCGATACGCTCGATTCGGTAGCAACGACCCCCAACGGAGAAATAGTCATAAACCTTCCGGCGGAAATTCAAACGCGACCTGGCTTTCCGAACAATTTACCCCGCGATGCGATCTCTGCATTTGATTCACGAGCTGACGATGGTGCCGCGGGTTGCATCGGATGCATGCAGCTGCAGACGATACGGTAGACTGGAGCGGATGCCGCCACGTTTTTGCACCCTAGAGCTACAAGAACAGGATTACAAAGATTCTTTGTGCGTGGCGGCGGACGGGGCGGAAAGAGAAGCGGCAGAAGCGGAGGAGCGGGAGTGGAAAGGCGAAAAGAGCGACGCGAGGCTTGGAGAAGGGATGGAGAATAAAGTAAACGGCAGCTACCATGCAAACGATGAGGCAACAAAGAGCAACGATGCTCGTTCCATGCCGACGTAGCACGAAGTGAATCCTATTCTGGGTACGATTTCGAAATACACTTTATGTTAAACTATTAAAGCCGATCGTACATATGAAAAGCTAAAGTAAAATGCTCCGTAAATGTCAGGCGGCCGCGGGACGAGCCCGTAAAATAAGCAGGCTATCTTTGTGAAAGAGAATCGACATTGGCAAATAATAATAACGTATGTGAATAACAATGTAATGTTAATATCACGTTAATCTTTTTTAATGATTCCCGGGACAAAGAATAGATTCAAATTGTACGTTTCGATGTTTACATTTTAAACAGATCTCCTTGCCGCTAATGTATCGGATAATTTATTTTGTACGAGAAATTATTCATCACGATTATATATTTAAACAACATTCAGAATACAGAGTGTCAATCAATATATTATATTGTGCATCAGCATGAAATTCTTGAAAAAGTTAATAGTCTCAATTAATCAAATCAATCGGGCCCTACGAAGCCATCCGCGAATTATTTGCAGAGTGCTAATTGGATGCTAATTACCTCATGTAACTAATTAGAGCCCTTGAGGCCGACTTTACTCGCCCACTCCGATGAGAAAATTGTTGCGAAAGACGAGAGAAGAAAGACTCGATAAGATCCCGCGTTTCGTTTTATTTCTCAAAAACGTCTACGTCGATAAAGAAGCCGTGTACGCTCGACATTATTAGCTCAACAATTTGCGTGCCACAATTGCGACTTGCCTCGGCCTCCTCTCCTCCTGTCTCAGTCGGCCACAAGCTTCCGCGATGTTTTGTCGTCGTCTGACGGTAGATTCGCATCAAGCCGCGGTAATCTAAGGCAGGGGGGTAAAGGAAACGTGCGAGGGTGACGGTATAAGCCTCGGTTCTCTTATGGCAGTTCTACGGTTTGGGCGCGAGGCAGGCGACCCGTAGAAAAACACGCAGGCCACGCGAGGGTCGCATTTTTCAAAGGAAACCCTCTTGGCGTCGACAAAAAAAGACTCGTTCCGTCGACTTACAATCGGATAAAATCGCAACGCGCGTTTGTGTCGGAACCGACATTTCTTAAAGAAAATCGGCATCGGAAACTGAAATTCACCTTAACTCTTTCGTTTCCTTGTACACGGTAGCCCGGAACTATCGCCATTCCTTTGATCTGACTTGATCCATCGACCAATTTAATATCGAATTTTTCTTGCGGCGTGATGGCAAGAAACTTCGTTACAAGAGAGGCTCTTAGAATAGTATCGCGACTTTTACATCTTGCTTTATTTCGCATAATCTTTTCGCGAAAGAGAAACGCGATTCGAGTTTATTTGACCGCCTGTCTGACTAGTATGCAATTTGTACTACTGAAACGCGATATAAGGCATTCCATTATATCCTCTGTCAGTCAAAAAATGAAAAGCGTATAACATTATTAATAAATGTGTATTTAAAAAAAAGATAATAATGTAGAATTTTAAATATTACGAATCTACGAAACATCTTTTCTAGATATTTCATGACTGCGATAAGGGCTTGTCACACGACAGAAGAGTCCGTAAATTATAAATGCAAAATGTCCTTTGCGGTTGCACTGTGAGTCGTTCGCATAATGCGCAGCACAATGCAGGCGAAATAGCGTCCCATGTATTAAAATAACGTCATTTCATGCGCGCTACCATCCGGCGTGCGAAAGAAAGAGCATGGTTGCTAGACGATGCTAAAAAGCTTTTGTTCACGGACACCACCGCACTACACGACTTCTAGAAACTATGGTCTATATTTTTCCGCTCCTTCTAGTGAGAATGTCTTATGCATTTTTCTGAAATTACACTCGCTTGCATTAGAAATGCGGCAAGTAACATTGCACTTTTCTCTAATAAAATTGTTCAGCTAATTTAGAGTTGAGTTTTTCTTAGTAAAACCAGTTAAATAAACTCATTAATATTTCAAATAAATCTAAGTAATATATAGCTTAATAATTAAACATTTATTTAAAATTTAGCAAAAAAACTTGCTATTTATTTATCTGCCATCGAGATTTAATAACAAAAATTTTTTTACATTCATATCAAGTGCTTTCACACCTCATCATAAATTTTTGGAGACCGTTTGTTTATTCATCCTGCGATAGCCTTAATAAAATAGCATCCTTCCATAATTTTCGAACATTCCACGAAAATATTATAAAGTTTCATCGCTTTCTCAAGTTGGCAAACGAAAAGCGCCTTCGTGGGCGACTTGCGCGCTGGCCATGAAGTTGCTAAAGTAAACGTGGAACGATTAGGGAAAAACAGCTCTTCATTCACGATACCGGCGGAACGAATCGGCGATCCCGCCAGGTCGACGAGAGAGGCCCTTGAGCGTCATCGTAGCTTTTAATTAAGCTTTACTCGCCGGTGCAAACTTTGTTGTTGGACGCCGTGGCGCGTAGACTCCTCAGGGACGGGAACGGGGTAATTCAGCCTGAACGAACGGACGGCAACGCGAAGTTTATATTGGTAGACGTCCGGGAGACAGGCTTCGAGTCTATTATTAGATGCCGTCTATGATGTGGACAGCGGCGAGCTGCGAGAGCAGTCCGGCGTGTGGATCTGATTTGCATTCGGTAAGCTCGGACGTTTCCCGAAGGACGTTTCGCGATCTCGTCATACAAGTCGACTGGGAGTATTAAAATCTGAGCGCTATCGCGATGCAATCACTTCGACGCGCGATAGTTCGGCCCAAATAGACGGCGACCTCACAATCAGTACACAAAAACTATTTTTATAAAATTCAACTATTTGAAAAGAAAACACTTCCCATTTGTTTTATATTGCATATATAGATAATTCGATAAAGATGTTCTCTCTGTCAGTTTTTTTAAAGCCAAGTATACAATTGTTACAATTGAATTTAAGCGCTCACACATCCCGCGCGCCTATTTGGCGCGATCTTTTTCACACCGTGATACGGGGATCTTACGGTTTCCGCAGCAGCTGAGAACTTTGTATTTACATCGACCTCATGGGACAATGACTCTTAAAGTCCCGGTGTCGCGCGTGTTGTTTTTGTGCAAAGTAAGCTACCGCACAGTTGAGGATCAGCTGGTATTTTCTTTGCGAACCCGACGGAGCTTATCTCGTTACAAAGTGTTTTGGCGACTTCTCCACGTAATCCTGTGAAAATAATTACGCGCTCCGGCCGAATGCATTACAGCTAATTGGAAAATTGCTGTCGCGAGTACGCGACGTAGTTTTATCGACTTTGACTTTGCTCAAATTTTTAGAACAACCTCTCGTTGCAGCGGCCACTCGCCGAATAAAAACAAAAAAGCTGATTTATATTAAACATTGGACGAAATTCAATCGACGCTATTCTTTAAACGAACTGTTATTAGTTAATTAAACGGGATAGTCGATACCGATTAGTCGATACTGCGGCATGCAGTTTACGTGCCAAACCACCCGTCCTAACAAATGATCATCCCAGTCTATATACTGCGCGATCTGTGCCAAAGCGATTTTCTTTTCAAACGCGGTCGGTAGTGTGATACGATCATTTATTAACAGGTGTAATATCGCTTTCCGCCTCTAATACGGTTAATGTGCAATCAGCGGAAACATTCTGCACGTATTTCAATTAGGTATATTAATGCACAGTGTCATACACCGATAACTCGCCCCATATTGAACGTGTCGACCCTTGAATGACGGACTACGCGGTCAAACAGTCTAACAAAGGACGTTGAAATTTCGGCTATGCTATCCCGACGTGCAGGCGAAGCGGATTAACTTGGGCGAATATGCTCGAGATCGTGTAATCACGGAGAACGTTAGAAGAGAAAAGCGGGGAAAAAGAAGTCGATATACACGCGACCGCGAGACCGCGAGACCGAGATAACGAATACACTTAAGCGCATTCAACACGTATCGAAACACGCATGGTTGCTTTCGTATGTAAAGAAGCAAATCGAGATCTTCTGAGAAAATTCAAGGGAACTGTAAGCGCCGAGCTGTGTGAGCGATAAGATAAGTTCACATTGAACATAAAACGCTGATAATTAACATGTAATTATTCATTATTTCTTACTGATTTAATAATAACATTTATTAAATCAACAATTATTTTATACAAATTATTTTTGTCACGTTTTAGAGCTACACCGATTCTATATAAACATTCTTAATGCGCATCGAAAATCTTGTTTGCAAGTTTACAAGTTAATTTCTGGATTCGTTTCAGTTCAAATGAGCAAGTCCGTTATGATGCAAAAGCGCAAATTTAAAACTATCTCCACTGGGCGTATCGTCGGGGCGAAATATCCAAGGTCGTAGATTTCGAAGCGGCGAACAGAGCCGGGCGGCCGAGAGCTGGCGGCAACGGCCGCACGCCGGATGTCTGGCAAGTTTTTGCCATAAATACTAGTTATTAAATAGCCGCACACAATGACTGGCCGCGTTTATTAGGGGTCGGCCGCTGCGGTCTGCAGGAATGCTCGGTCGAGCGCGGTGTCCCTCGGATCGCGACACACACACACGCGCGAAATACTGGCCGACAAGGGTTGCGCGGAGACGCGGAGGAAAGGGCGAAGGGGGGCGAGTCGAAGCGACACACGGGAGAAGGGCGAGTTGGCGGAGGGCCGGAGGAGTGTTGGAGGTTGGGTTTAATACAGGTACAACGCCGGTGCCGTAGGCTTTATGATGACGAAGAGCACCTGGGGGACCGGCGGGACTGCAATTTCCACGTTGCGCAGACGTCGCATCTGTACACCGCCTCTCTGTACGCGTGCACGTATGTGCGTTAAAACGGCGACGTCGTGTGCGCGCTCCGGCGCGCCACCAGTCACGGTTGCAGGGGACCAATTTGTATCTGGATGCGGGCTCATGGTGATGCGTCTTCGATAATCTCTTTGGGAATTACCCCAAGTATTCGAGAAACACGCCCACACGCGTGTTTCCGGCGGGCATTTCGCGCGCGGCTTTTACAGCCCCGAGCGGAAAAAATAAGCGCGACGTGAGACGAAGTAATTGAAGAGTTATGGCGACGCGTGACATACACCGGCGCTTGAAAATTAAAAATTTTAAGCCCTGTTTTTCACAATTCAAGTTAAATAAAATGTAAGCTCTTATTATTTAAACGCATTTAAAAACCGCGATAAAAGTTGAGACCAACTTGATAAAAAAATTCATAGCTAAAAAAAAGATGGACAATGGACGTTGCTTGGTATGACGATTTATGGATTAGATAGTTTAGCGTTCGTCAGAGTGTGACATATCGCCTTCGCTCGCTCGCAACAAACAATCGCTATTGCACTGACAATCGCACGTGCTTGTCAACCCTTTTCCATCGCGCGAACAAGCCGTCCGCGTATCTTCCATCGGATCGATTTCATCGCTATCGCCGTTATGCTGCGGCAGATCTCGTCGAAATATCACACCGTAACGAGCATCAAGAAGCGTGCAGCGTCGGTGTGCAGCACCGCGAGCGATAGCATCGCCCGCTGAATCGGCGGATGATAACGATGGCCGGTATTCCTCGGTGAAAGCGGCCCTGTCGAGAGTTAAAGAGGCCGTCGGAAGCAGCAAGCTTGTTGAGGATCGCGCAGGCTTTCCTGACCATTCCTTACGTACCCATTACCATCAGCCGCAAATAAGAATGCACGTTGGAAAACGAGTCCGCGGGAGCGAGCGGAGATAGGAGTGCACGCGGAGGAAACGTCGGAAGAGCAGAAAGGAAAGAGCGCAAAAAGGAGAAACGGACAGAAGAAACAGAGACGGAGAGAGAGAGAAAGAGAGAGAGGGCGGAGAAAGACAGGGAGAGAGAGAGAGAGCCTCAACTTCCGGGTTCAAACGAGCAGATCGTTAAACCGGAGAAAACTTTTAACCATCCCCAACCCGCCGCCTATTCCAGTCAGCCGCTTTTCCCTATATTTATGTTCCGAAGATACGGTTGCGGTTCCATCGGGACATTCCACAGCTCTCGGGGCTCTCCCGGGAACGGACTTAACGAAATTATCGCGCGTATTTCGGCGGAAAGTTTCGTCGATTGGAAACCGGCGGTCCTTCCGAACCAAACGTCCGAATGTCCGAGTGTTTGCGTGCAACCGGCGCGGATGCTCGCGACAGTTTCGAAACCGCGTTCAATATACGCGAAGCTTTCTCGATCGATCGAGCTTTTATTTCTCTCTGAAATGAGATTAACGCTCGTGGATTTCATGATCGAAGGTATCTTGATTTTGACTGCGAAATGCGACACCGGACTCACTCGCGTCTCCTTCGGGCGTTTTCCGTCACTTGTGTACTCACGCGGATACGTTGCATCGGCAAATCACATTTCGAAATCTGTCGATGGCGGCGGCGATGGCGGCGGGAGAGCGATTGAAGAGACGAATAAACAAGCAAAAGAGAGCAGACGAGAGACGGCGGGAGATGGAAAGCGGAGCGTTACAACATTCCCCGATCCTTCCTCGTTCGGCGCGCGACTTGTGTATATTTGCGTTCCACGAGGATGCATCCTCGCAGACGGAGACTGCATGCATCTGAAAGCGGACTGCTGGATGTATCGTCGGCGAGCGGAAGCGAATTTGGACAAAAAAGGAAACGAAGAAGCGGCATCGCAAGACGAGGAGGCGAGAGTGGGAAATAGACGATAGAAAAAGAGAGAAGGATGGATGAGCGGAAGAGAAACCACTGTGGGTGCGAAAAAGCTGCTCGTTTGAGCGCGAATTTCTGGAAAACAGGGAAAAGTTGGTAATTAAAGCACGAGGAAGAAAGGAGAAAAAGCGGAGAAGAAGAGACAAGGGGGGGGGGAGAGAGAGAGAGAGCGAGACGGAGAGAGGGTTAGCGAGGGTGACGAAAGTTGTCGGCTGAAGAGCAGACGGTGGAAGCGCAGGTTGCTCGGTTGCGAAGGGATGCGAGGGGAGTGAAAGAGGAGTGCGAGAGGGGCGAGAGTGGCCCAGGAAAATGCATGGAAATGTATTCCCAGGAGCGAGGGTGTACCGGTAGCAAAACCGAAAGGTAGAGAGAAAGGCGCGCGCGGGAAAGAGAGGCCGGCGCGGGGGTGAGCGGGGTAGAGACGCGATAGGGGTCGTGACTGGGACGCTGAAGATATTATAAGGGTTGAAAAGCCGACGCCGCGCACCATCACCGAGAAATTACGCTTGATTCTTCCGACCGGCCCCGCCTCCGCGATTGTCATTCTTCATTTTGCGCTGTTATGACTCTCTCCGCTCCGTCGGCTCGCTTCCGTTCTTCGGAGGGGTTCGCTTAGCTTGGCACTGCGCCTTGTGATAGAGATCGCGAGATAGAAAACAGAAAAATCGTGATCATCGACGTGGCAAAAATCATGCGCCTTTTCGATCCACACGTGTGTATGATTGCTCGATGATATGTAATCCGCCGCAATTGACCGCTTTCAGATTTTTTTTTGTTTATATTAATCAATTCATTAATTTCGTAAATGGTTCCAAATTGTAAAATAACCAAAAACAACTTATAAACTTTTATAACTCTTTATATCCTTCATTAATGTATATAATCAATATCTGTATTGTTATTTTATTTATAAATTTGATAATATATTTTAAATGCGGAGGTAATATTCAATCTGTAAACAGTATAAAATTAATTTAAAAAATATAAAGCGATAATTAATTATTTGCCCATGCTCATCTACATTACATAATCTGATTCATACATATTACAATCTTACAACGTTAAATGTTGCATTAAATAGCTCGAATTGCATAAAAATCGGAAAATAAATAAAATAGAAAAAATTGGTTATCGTGTTAGTAGCTTTAGGGAAAGAATGAACGGTTTACGATTTAGTGTGGTCGTTTTCGATGCGGCTAACAAAGTGCGGAGTTGTTTGTGGCAGCCAATTTTCAATGACTGCATGGCGTCGATGCGTTGCGCAGTGGGAAAGGAAGGGATACGAGGGGATGAAAGGAGAGAGAGAGGAGGCGACTGTATGCACGAGGGATGAAAATAGAGGCGCGGGATTCCGCGCTGAGAATGAAATGGAATTAAACGATTCATAACGCGTTTCCATGCTCGCACGCGTGCCGTTAACAGTTCGGTAGTTAGACCGCTATTCATCGGTTGATTCGCTCCAGCGCCCAGCATAACTTTTCTTCTAAATCGAGTCACGATTAAGCAACGCGTATGCGTGTTCGAGAACGGAAGAGAAGTGATAAAGAAAAAGGAAACGCGCGGTGATGTATGGCAATAACACTTCGGGTGATAGCGCGTATTGCGATCTATGTATATCGGACTTAAAATGAAAAATTTAAGATCATTTAAAGTTCATAAAAGTTCAGATGATAAGACAGCTATATAATATTCAATATTAATATCAACTTTAACTTTCATTATTCAAAGTTTAACATAATTTGGACGTTATTATTGTTTTACTATTAAAAAATGCAGACAATGCAAGAACAAAAGATGTTGCGAGAAAAAAGACAGAGGTTGCAATTTGAAACACTTTTTAAATAAAACAGACTAATTTATTCATTTCGTGAAAGTGACATGATCCTGAAAGTGTATTCGAACGATCGATAAAATTTCCCACGCGAGACTTTTCTTTCGACCGCATACGAAATAAAAGAACACCTTTCGTCGGCGGAAAAGTATTTTCAGCTTTGTTTTGTTCATACGTGCCAACAATTCTCACGATTCAGTATGAACGCACGTTCGTTTGGAAATACGAAGTCGCGTTCATCGAAACTATTGCGATATCTTTGTGAAATTCGACGCGGAGAAGTCCGATTCCATCTCTTATGGAAATATGGAGGGAAACAAAAAAACGACTGAACGTCGATCTTTTTCTCGCGTTTAACGTCGAACGACGTCGAGAGCGGCCCCGAAACGACCGGCGCGCTTTTGGTAGTAAAATACGTCTAGACGGATGCGCCTTATTTTCGCCCGAGCCGGAATATTTTGGATTTCCGGCCATATGTCGCCGCGGCGTAAATATATATTTAATCGCGAGAACAGGAGGCAAGAGTCGTCGATGCGAAAGATTGCCGGTCCGGGGTATCTTGGTATCCCGCTGCGCTCGTCTCTTTCCGCACGCCGACCTCGACATCGACATCGAGGTTACATGGACCGCGCGGGGTTACCACATGACGCGGTGGTCTCTTTGTGTACCATCTACAACGGTGTATAGCCGGGGACTGCCCCTATACACGGCGAACTTAATTTCCCCAATTTCGACCGCGCTTCGTCGACCGCACGATGCAATTTATACCGGCCAACCTGCCTCCCCTCCCCCTGTCTCGTCTACCATACACACACACACACACACACACTCATCCTCGGCGGATCTCCTTTCGTCCCCCTGTAGCCGCCACCGCGCCACGGTAATATCTCGAGAGGTCGTGCACGACGATTTAGAGGGGTCGAATATATCGTACGGCGGGCGGCGCACCTGCGGCGAAGTCGTGCACGAAGTAACGATGTTCTCCTGTAATTCGTCGCTACCGCTCTCGTAAATTCGGAACCAGCATCATAATGTCTTCGTTGGTCCATTCCTCGCTGCGAAAAATACGGATAAACCTGGCAGCAATGATCCCTTACTGATAAATGAGGGCGCTACAATAAGGAGGGTGCGAGTTTATGGCCGAATCGTTTGCAAGAGATATTCTCACAGTATCTCCGTCAAAATTGCACTAAGTTCGGTATAAGCTTTCAGCGAAAATAAAATAAAACGTAATTGTGTCGCACTTCTCCATTCTCGTCCGCGTTTTCAAATTTAAGCGTGCCATATTGCAAAATAAAAAGCTACGAATTTGTTCAAATTAAAAGAGTTTTGGAACATACTTTTTATTATGTTATTACAACAGATTAAAAGTTTTAACAAAATTTCTCTATTTTTTTGTTAAATTACAGATATTCCGAGGATTTTACAGATATTTCTCGCCGGGCGACGATTGCTTTCAGCGATACTCCTCATCGGCAGAAATTTACCGAACATATCAATAAACAGTGACACCTATTTGAGAGCAGTTAACGATTTATAAGGTAAAGTAATATTCTTAACGAGGTAAAGTACATAATTACGCAATGGCGTGTTCGCGAAGTATACCCTTTCCCTCGAGGTAATTCGGCCGCACGAGTATTACGTGCCGCCGTGTTGTCCGGCAGCTGTTTAGCTGGTTTTATTAATGCTCGTCGCTATGAAATCGATTCCGACTAATGACGGTGCGCGACGGTACGGTATGTAAACGACGTTACGCGAGGATATTCTGCGAATAACGCGAAACATTATCACGCATCGCGTCACGAAGTAACAACTTCGACACACACACACTTGCGTTTTTACTACTTAATTGAAAATAAGTGTGCGATATTTGTGATTTAATAGAATTCGCCACATTGCTCAGTTGTTATGAGCATACTATAAATCTCCCTTTTTCGATTGGAGTGAAAGTACCTATTGATCGCTATCTTTTTGTGTATTGGCAGCGACGATAAATCTGCTAATTTTAAGTTTCAACGATGCTCAAAGTCGCGAGAACAGTTTCTTCGATGGATTATATTATACAAACAATCGCGCCGTTTAGTCGCTCTTTCCCGTAAATCTCGAGTCAGCCGACGAGAGACAATGATATCGAGAACGAGGCGGAAGGCGGAGAAAATGTAGCGGGAACGAGGGTTCGTTAAGCCTCTTAGCATATTTCGCTCAAGTTCGCTATTGTTATTGGCGCGTATATTTTTATTGCATTCATTATCTGCTGATCCTCTTACTGAGTTCGGATTAATTGGTTGTTTTATAATGAGGGCGAGAGAAACAGAACGTCGTAGAAGTAAAAGGCGGGAGAAAGAGAGAGAAAGAGAGTGGAACATAGTCCGAGAGACGGTGTTTGGCTTACCACTAACTTCTATGCTTCTTAACTGACGAGACTTTCGAGTTGATTCTTCGAGTAATCACGTCTCGTTTGGCGAAGCTAGTTTCGAGTTGAGTATTCTTGAATTTCGTCATCGCCCGAAGACGTCGTCGACATTCTCGCGACTAAATGAAGGGGAGAAGGGGAAAAAATCAATCGCAAGGATCAGCAATCCTTTGGGCAAACCGCCGGACGAAATGTATTTTATTGTATCAAATTATACGTGGGCACGGTAATTAGATTGGAGAGATAGCGTAACACTTGGCGTGATACTCGCACGCGAGTGTGTGTATATGCGATCGAAACAGCACACAACGGTCTGTATCTTTTGCATCGGCGAGGGTAACGATCCCGCGTTCCAAGAAACGCACATTAATTTCGCGAAAAGAAACGCGATCGTATTGTAGCGTCATAAAATGGAATGAGTTATCGATTCCTATTTTTGCATGCAAATATTTCAAGACCAATTAAATCAATCTAAAATTTTTATTTTTATTTTGCAAACATATAAGCATCGCAAACATATAAATAATCTTCACCGTATTGGATGCCGTCAATATTTTATCGTCCACACGAACTTAACGACGTTCTCACGCAGATATATATTTTTATACCACCGCGCAAAGGGCGCTATCGATAATTCCAAGGTGATTTCTCGAGGGCCAAATTTCTGCCGACCTCTTGGCTCGCTTCGCGCGCGAGAGAGCCTGGGCCGCTACAGTTGCTATCAGATGGTAAGATAATGTAAACTTATGCGAGGCACGCCCAGCGCGCCCCGCGTTAGAGCCAAGCACCAAACTTTGCCAGGTTTAAATATATCACCCCTACCATTACGGTTTAACCATATGCTCGCGCGTTCTCCCTCCCCCCCATCCCCCGCCTCGCTCGCCACCCACCGCCCGGTTACGCCAACGAATGTACGTCGCCCCTGGGCCATCCACCCAATGTGCATCCCCTTACGCCCATGTCCGGATTTAGATACGACGTTCCTGGCTGCCGTTCCCGGTCCCAAAAAGCCTCCGACAAATTGAACCGCCGGTACGGCGAACACAAGCGATTTTCTCGGTCCCCTTTCACCCGTCCCTTCGACGAATAATTTGTCTCTCCCTTTGTTTGAGCTTTAACCATCGCAGTGAAAGAGATTTTCCGCGGTAACAATCTGGAATCCTACGCATTTCGTTCTATCTCCTGCATAAGTATTGACGACGCATTATATGTGATTCGGATGTTCGATCCAATGGAAAAAAATACTTTGTCACACACATATTATATTTAATAATACTGCAAAAGTATTACATTTTACTACTTAAATGTATAATAGTTCATAACGTGGTTCTATATTGCGCTATGTTCCGCGAATAGAGTTCATGTTAAATGAAACGTCAATCAGTTGGTCGATCGAGCTTAACCCCGGCTGTGCTGGATCTTAAAATTAATTCGTTCGCGATAAATGCCCGAGAAGAGCTCGGCGTTCTCGTTAATATGTACGATACCGCGCGATACCGGGTGAGACAGCGCAGGGCAGATGTACCATTAGCACGCCTCGCACCGGGAATTGAGTTATTAACGGTTATCTTTGTATTACGATCAATTCGGGGCAAACGATAATTGTCGTAGGAAATGCCTTAGCAGCGCGGCCACCGCGCGCCGCGTACGTGTGTGAGTACAACGGAAGTCACGTAAACGCAGCCGGTTGTAATTTTGTGTCCCCGCGCCGTGTAGACCGCCCGTCGCGGTAATGTCCACCGTTCGTCGAGTTATCGCACACATGTATTGCTAGCACGTAGATATTTCCGCGGCTACGCGAACGTGAGCATCGAGCGCCGACAAAAAGAAGAAGCAGAGTGTATTGATCGGATAACGCTTTGTACGGGTAAGATAAAGAAAGAAGTTGCCGACAAGATGTCGCCCAAGTTAAGAATTGTTAATGAAAAATGTTTCTCGGATATATATATATATATACACGCCTTGGCTAATTTTTAATCCTGAATTATCGACGTGCTATAAAATTAATGTGTATCTGTTAAAGGTGGATCATTGAAAAAGAAGTTCGTTAATCTCGACATTTAAAACTTTTAATACGAAATATACAAATCTAAATTATAAAATAGATACATTACTGCATTCAGCATGTATTAATTACTCATTATTAAATGCAAAAAAAAAATAAATAAATGATATTGCAATATTGCAGTATAGAATAACGATCGATCAATCTTATGTTGAGAATAAATTATTCGCAATTCTGCAAAGCAGACGATTTCGCAAAAAGATTAATAAAAGGTTAATTAGAAACGATCGTATTCCGCGCGATGCAAATAGACGGAAGTTCGGGTCTTCGAAATTAAGTTACGTGTTCGTGTCTGCGGCTCGGAGTCCACATTCCCACTTATGTCGTGACACGAATTAATCCTAACGCCTCCATCCGGAATCTAGCGAGGAGGAGAAGGAGGAGGAGGAGGAGAATCGTGCGCGCGTGTAGGCGTCTAACCGTATATTTGACGATGGAAAGAGTTGAGAGAGAGTTCGTACCTCGAGCAGATTCGAGACGTGCTATCGTTTTTACGGATCATTAATTGACCGCCGCGCCTCCACTTCCCAGAGAGATAGCGCAGTCGTGATCGAATTTAATTGCAAATACGTCTGTGTGTATCCTTGCGATGTTTACACCGCGGTAATAGATTAACCACGCTCGGATACCGATGGATCGATTCGAATCCAATCGAATCGCGCGGCGTGCGGAGTGAGAACGTTCCAATGCGCGCGAAACGTATTACGGGTATCTTTACTTCTATCAAGATGTAAAACTAATAAAATCAGTCGTTTTTGAAATACGAATCCAAGAATTGAAATTGCTCAATCCGGGAAATGTGTTATGCGCGATGATCTCGATGAAGGTAAACTCGTTATTCCGCGAAAACGGAAAGGGAAGCCACGCCTCTTTCTAGCGAGCGGGGAGAGTTATTGCATAGTGACAGAGACAGATTGCACCTGACGAAATGAGTGGTTGTTTTACCTTTGCCGTCTAATAATACGCGCGAGAAGATTTCGTCTACGCTCATTACGAGGAAGTAGTTCGTCATGGTTGGACAAGACTTGCGCCCTGTAGTTGACGCCGATGGGACGGAGCGCTGAATAAATGATATTGCACAGTACGGGATAATAATAGTCGATATGAAATGCCGGGCGACACACAACTGTGTATTAACCAAATCGGAATAAATTTATTTACGCGGTATTTCAGAAAATAATTTCAATAATTTATCCGAAAAGAGCACGTTTGATAAAATGGAAAAAGTTGAATATACATAATAATTTTGTAATTAATAAAGAGTTATTTGTTATTGTTGTCATTGAAATTATAAATGAAAAAAAAAACATTATTCGGCATTATTTGTAAAATTATCTACAAAATTTATTTTTGCAATTTTAAAAGATAATTTCTTGTATAATGTTTTAAGCATTTCGTATTATTTAATAAAAAATATGATGTATAAAATACAAATACATTGATAATTGCAAATATTATGATATATTTAAATTAAATAATGAAAAAAGATAATTGTAAAAATCTCGATTGCAATTAACAAAGTGTTAGTACGCGCGTTTCGATCTCGGTTACGGTGTCGATGAATGATAGCCTGGGCAATTTAATACGAAAAAAATGCGCTTTTCGCGCCTTGTTGTCGCAGTTTAATTCCCAATTTGAATGAGCTGCCACTACCACGAGCGATCGTTTTCGCCTCTATTCCATCGTCGGCGCGCGAACGGGCTTCCCCTTGACGAACTTTGTGAGCGCAGATTGACGTAATCCCAGTTCAATGACGGCGCAGCACCGTACAACGATGAAACCGCCGATCGCTCTGTTGCGGACTGCGGTCGATCGTTAAAATAAAACCGCGATTTGTCGGGCCGGCATGATTGTACGGGCCGGAACGAGCCCCTCGAGCGCACTCCAATGAGATTTCGACGGGCGCGGGAAACGAGCTGTGCGCGCTGTTAATAAAGATGTTAATCTTTACGGTTTTCTATATTTGCTGCGAACGATAACTGTAAATCAGTTAGTGAGATGAAGTCGTTGTGTATGCGCGACACAGCGACGCGACGAAATAACCGTCTCTCGGAGTCTCGGATTAGCACTGTCTAATTTTTCAAACGGAATTCAGCGGCCTGGATTCCCCTTCCGTCAGCAGGGTACTGTGTCGCCCGGTAAAGTCAAAGGACTAAATTTAAACAAAGCTCGGATGGAATATAAAGAGCCGGACGGCGATCGTTAAGGGGAAAAAAATCATGATTTATCGAGGTAGACGGTGATTACCGGTCTCGTCGCGTTTCTGAATGTGTTACGAGGCAAAGCGAGGCGGGTCGACGAGGTTCGCCAGGGTGTGCGGGTCGGCGGCTGCTTAGGGTGCTATCACAATGGGCGCACGAAAGGGGGCCGGGCCACGAGTGCAAAACAGCGACCGAGATTCTTCACGGCGATTACGGTTGCCGCCTTATTGCCGCGAAGCTTTTGCGCGGCGCTGTTAAATCCGACGTCCATTAAAAGGTCGTAAAGCTTCGCAATGCCGGGATGTTACCTGGAGCGCGGAGAGAGATGCGAAGCTCCGCGCTCCAGGAGCAAAATAAAAAGCTTCCGCGAAACCGGCGGAATGCCGTCGATGAGAGAGGGCGTGCCCCCGCGCATATCTCGCGCGAGATTGCGCGAGTTCGCGTTTGTCTGTCGCGAATAAATATATGCGCGCGATCTCCGCAGGAAAAGGCGGTCGCCGAGAGGTTCGCGAGGTGGCGATTTTTTTTTTGCGAGGAAGGCTCCGGTAAATTGCGCGAAGAATGTATACTGATGACCGTTTAACGAGTATTGAATAGTGTTTCGTTGCAAGTAGACCGCTCGTTTGCGTGAATAACGTCGCCGGAACAAAGAAAGCTACGCTCGCGCGAAGGAGAACGGCATCGATGGAAAGGCGGGAGACGCCGAATATACGAGCCATAACTGTGGGAAGTTTCTCAAGGATCGCGCCGGCAAGCTCGGCCGCGTCTCGCTGATAATTAGAATCTGCCCGGCCAAATTCGCCCCCACCTTCCGTATGATTATCAAGTTCGACGAAGTTTTGTTCCGCGAGTTTATTCGCGGGCGATAACAAAACTGCGCCTAGGATGCGCGGGGTTTGTTCCTATTTAAGGTACAAAGTTATATTTCCCATGGAAGCCGAACTATGGAAGTTCGGTGCATGACAGAAGCACGTACGAAGTTAAGTAGCGCGTCTGCCGCCCGCGCTTGGAAACGCGCGGTCTCTACAAAACCCTTCGATTCCAACTTCGAAATTAGGCAGCTCAGCTGGCTTAACGCGAATTTATTTACAATCCATGCAGCAACAATTTCGCAATTTCTATAATAAAAATCCATCAAATGATGAATAAAATCTTTATTTTCTTTGTTAAAGATCTCTCTTATAAAATACATGCAAGCGATTTATTCGTAAATTGAGAAAAATTGTGTATAATTAAAGTAACGCGAGTGCTTTTACAATTATTAATAGAGAACATATTTCAAAAATTACGCATCAAATGTTTTCAGATAAAAAAGTGTTTTAAGAACAAATGACAGAAAATGCCAGTCTTATTTACTCATATAATTTAATATTAGCAGTCCAGTACATTTTCATTTTCGCTTTATCTTTATCGCGCAACAAGATGCTTTAAAATTCTGAAATATTCCGTCTCTAGTGTCGTTTACGCCCGTACTAGGCGCGTATTGCTGCAATCCTGATGGATAGGATGTTAAAAAAAGTTGGAGAGGATGATCCCTAGATGATTAACGGTCGATCGTAAGGATCGGTTTACGGCGGCCGCGTTTAACGGCTTGACTTTAGTTCGCGAAGAAGGGCGCGAATGAACAGGAAAAGGCGGTAGCGATGGGAAGGCGAGAGCGGGGAATGTAGAGAATGCAATTCCGCGTGATCCCACGCTTTACTACATACTGTCGAACCTTATCCCGCTAACGCTCCCGCGCACACCCAGTATTAATAATACTAAAGACACTTTATAGCGGTAAATATAGAATATGTAACTATATAGCCGGGGATTACGTTACGCCGTCGCGAGAACCGATGCCGAGGGGACGACGGCGGCGGCGGCGGTGGCGGCGGCGGCGGCGGCGGTGTTTCGACGTCGGACGCCTCTCCAGTTACTTAAGCGCATCCAGTGTCGCCGCTCATTAACTAAATTCGCAATTAAACTTAATGCGCGCCGTAGGGAGGTAAAATGAGCGCGCTGTTGTCCCGCCGCTTCACTATAATTCCTAAGTCCGTGCATTGACGTTCGCGTTCTACTGTGACAATGATATAACTGCGCAATATTATTGTACGACGCTGCGTAACGGGCGATGTCTGTACAACGACGGAAAGATAGAATTCATGATAGAATATGCTAGCAAAGAGACGGTAAAGTCGCTCGTGAGTGAGAACATCAAAAGGCACGATGAGGAACGATCAGACGACGTCGTAAAGCAAAACGCAATCAAGCTCGAAGACGGCAAAACATGGTTTGGACTTTGCACGTCGAATGCGGCCAGAATATACAGGATTTCGCATCCTACTACCGCTCGTAGAGCATCGTTTCCAGCTTTATACGCGGATTTTGCATCACGCATTTTCTCTTTTCCTCTTTCACGCGCGGGATTCCTCTCTCCTTCCGCCGTGTGAAATTACGCACTTTGGTTAATATCTCGTTTGCAGAAACGAGTTTTTTTTTTGTATATATGTTTTGTATGTTTCTCTCTCTCTCTCTCTCTCTCTCTCTCTCTCTCTCTCTCTCTCTCTCTCTCTCTCTATCTTCAGCCCGATATTCATCTACAGTGGAAAACACTCGCGATCACCAAATATGTGATAAAAAAACAGAATCAGATACCGCAAAACAGACGAAATTATCCGCTCCAAGCGTGATGCTATTTCTCAATGCGGAAGCTGCTGTTGCGCAATATCGCGCATAAACACGTAACGCTATTATATCATTGGAGAAATTTGAAATAATAAGATCTGAAATGTATGATATATATGTGTATTCAGAAATAAATATTGCAGAGATTTGATGTTTATGGAAATAGAGATTTCAACATCGACAAACGTCATATGTTTCCGTTTGAATTACATTTCGGAAACTCGAATTTGTTGTCCTGATGCATTATTTCAGACATGTATAGCTGTAGAATAGATCAATAAGAACGCATGAGAGGGTTGCTACGAGAGCTTTTAAAGTCCGGCTCTAATCGATCGAGATTCTTGAGCGCGTAAAGGCGGAGGGCGAGAACGACAAAAAGCTGGGACGAAAGGAAAGTCCAAGGAATACGTATTCCTGCTGCACATGTGATCGCCGGACCGTAGAACGCCGGGATATGCAGTGAATGGGAATTGCGCAAAATCAGGGGTTACCGGCTGTTAAAATCGACGAATGCGTTTAAGTGCCATAACTGAGCTTATACGGCAGAGCTGGGCGACATATTGTCCCTATTGTCCATGGGTTCGATTATAAAAGTCAACGTACAAACCAATATCGTTTCCGATGCTTTCGATTCGAAACATTTCAATACTGTTGCGCGCGTTAAAATTTTATCGCGCGTATTTATTGCAAAACACGACTAAAATTTTTAAATATATAAATAAAACTATGCAAGAATCTAAAAATTATATATAAATATTTGTATGTTTTATATAAAAATTAATGTTAAAATGTACCTTTTATTGATTACATTTTTATCATTGTTTGTTTATTTAAATATTTGTTGATTTTTATTTCTATTTTTTTTTCAAAATAAACCGCAAAATTTTAATCTGAATTTCATCCAGTTCTCCATTGATTGTTACTCAATCATCCGTATTAATCTCGGCTTCTTCTATTTGAAAGTATCTACCAAGATCCCGTAGATCGCAACGACGATTGTGACAGTTCAGGAGTCGTAGGAGTTCGGCATTTCGCGACTCGAGTAGAACGCGAGTAGAACGAATTAATTTGCAAACAGGGCACGGTGTCGAGGGTGATCGAGGTTGGAACCGTTGCGAGGATAAGCTATCCTACAAAGGAAACTCCGCTCGAGTGCGACTGATTAAGCGAACCGCGTTAGTCGCGCGTTGCCACGTGTCCTCCTTCTCTCGACGTGTCATCCGGTATTCCAGTGTATCCAAGGCAGTTGCCTAAATTCTCTATCACGTATCCCGGAATCTGGAATATTCCGCGTGTCGTCCTAAGAGGTACGGCTTGAGATTCGACGTAGCTTTGGATAATTCGTTGGCCATTCCCGAGAGATATCTCGTCTCGTCGAAATCTCTGATGGACGAAACTATTACGGTGTGACTTCGTATCGATCATATACGAGATTGCGAGTAATTTTCGTTTCTAATTTATTTGTTATTTACTTATGTATTAATTATTTATCGTGCACTTTGAAACAATTCCCATTATACAAAGTGTTTTAGGAGGTACAAATGCAATGTACATTAATATATCAACAAATCATGAATTACACACAACATAATTATTTATTAATAATGGGGGGGAAATGATTAGACTATTGTTTACAATGAATAATTCCGCCATTAAATGCGAGAATTGCCTTGCAAATCTGCATTGCAGATTGTACTACATAATCATTTGTATAATTACCCGTTTTTTTTTTTTAGAGATGACATTATGTTATAAATTATCTTTTCTAAATCAAGAAAGCTGAATCGACGAATTAAATCTCTCAACAAAATATTAATAAAAGATAGCTCAAACTATTACGGACTATTAGAAAACAAAAGATAAACTTTTTCAATCTCTCTTTTTTTTTGAATATTTATATTTGTTTCCTGACTTTTTTTTTTTTTACAGTACCACTTGCAATGTCGATTGATTTGTAAACGCATCTACCTGTCTCAGTCAGTTTATCTACGCATTAAAAAAAAATTCCCATCACCCGCATTGTTCTAGTGTGCAACACGCGCAGATGCTTCGCCAACGAGTACAGGTTGACTAGGCATTTCGCACTTTTATTTCTCCGCGGTATATTTTACGATTCCGGCTGGCTGGAGAAAAGCAGGTTCGCGCAAATTTTGCATGCCCATAATCTTGAGCAATTATTCATATTTTATGACGGTGTATAATTGACGCCGTAAAACGTCCATTAGTTACCCCTCCAATTCCGCTGGCTTCTCCCCCCCCTCCCCCTCCCACGACAGCCAGCGGCCTTCCGAACGATTCGCCACCCCATATTCCGCCTCCTATCTCTGGTCGTTCTTGGCGGATCGATCCAAGTCGATTCAGCTTTTCCGCCGTCTAAGGGGATCGTCTCGGAATGCCAAAACGAGCGAGACGTTGCCAAAGTCGCGGAGCAAAATTAGCCGGGAGTGCTGGCAAGTTGGCGTAATGAGGGAAAAGAGTACGTAGCCAACGACGGCGACGTGCAAATGTACACATCCCCCCGTAGGTAAAGTTTCGTTTCCCGATAATAAAGGTAAACTGAACATCACTCGAACGGATTCTTAATTACTTGATTCTGGGAAACTTGCCGCGCGGGAGAACATTAAACTCAATTACGCGTTACTTTACTGCGGTTATTGCGAGTCTTATTTAACGTTCAGAATGCACTTAATTTCATAAAATTTAATCTGTCGGTTACCCGCGCGTATTTCTATCTCGATAAATTGACGAACGGTAACAATTATAATTAACAAAATGTCGATTAATGCCGCGGAGGAACTAAGTGCGTCATGTATTTACCGATCTCTTTACTGACAGTTTCGTGATGGAGGGAAGCTATTAATCACGGCGCAACGCGAGTTACGAGCATCGAGCGATAAGGTTTTTCTCGTTCAAGTACCTCGGTCTTCGGTTCGCTCTGCATGCGGCATTATTTTATACATTATTACATGAAAATAGAGGAGTTTGATAGTAATTTGCCGTAGCGCGTCTGTATCTTTGATTTTCTCATAGAATGCCAGTGATTCAAGCTGTTTGAGTCAGAATTAATTAGTCGATTTCGAAGTAGTCTTCGCATTTGAGACGAGGTATCGTATCGCAGTTGGATCTTCGAAATTCAAAGCTAACTACGACAATTTGCGTTTGCGTCTTCGTCAAAGGCGATCCTCGAGATTACAAAGTTGTGTTTGTACGGTCTATTGATACACGGTACCTTATCGATTAATGCTTTAATATCCAATGTGTTTTGTTTTGTGTGTATAAATATTTCAATAGATTAAATTAATCTTCCAACATTACAAGCAATTTAGAATACACATGTAAAATTTTCTAATATATAAATCTCTTATTTCGAATTACGCGTAAATAGCATTCGCAAGGATTAAACAGTTACGAGAATCTAATGCATTTTTTATATACAACGACGGCAAACACGACGAGGAGCAGATACGTGCAGCTTAAAAGCCGTTTCTGTGTCTGACATCGGTATCATTAGCTTCCATTAATCACGCGCGCTACGAAGAAGAGGCAGCGAAGATCTCACTCCGTCATTAGTCAAGGACTCGATTGGTAATCGACGAAACTTCTGATCCGTAACCAACAACGGACCATTAATTAACTTGTAAATTGCCGGATCCATTATTGTCTCGTCGCCGATCGACCAGCGGCAGCGCCCTCGGCAAGGCGGTAAGAAGCAATTCGTTTGACGCGAAGAAAAATTCCCGTGCTCCGCGCCGAGAGCGAACGTGATATTTCTGCGCAAACCCGTGTTCCGGACGCGGCCCCGCGCTAGGCTATTAATGCTAGGCTAACCCGTGATTCTATGCAGCGAACGGAGTATTCATATTTAATATCTCTTCGTGTCTGTACGTGTTTTGAGCGGTGATTACCCTGGGCGCCCGCTGTTATCGTATATCTCGTTATCGTGTTTGTTCAGCGACCTGTTTGTATCGCGGATTGTAGGCGTACTTGCCCATGGGCTATATCATATTTCTACGCCTGAACTTTAAATTGCGTGCGTCACACGGGACGCGACGTTCGCGCGATATATGCGCGGATAATCTCGAAGCGAAATCCGCGACGAGCTTCGATCGCGTTATCAGAACGACGACGTTGATGATGTGACGTGCGATTTGAAATCTCGACGTTCGACGATTAGGCGACAAAAGCTGCAAGATTATTCACGTAAGCCGCCTATATTTTAACATCGCTCTGCAAACTGCGTAGACAAGAGTGAAATGAACCGAGTACGAGCAGAGTGTAAAGGAAGGACTTTGCTGTTTCACTCCGTAAATATCGGAATTATTAAAATCTGCCTATCCTCTCTCCGCAGTCCGCTTTAATTTATGAGCGGCAGCAAAGCGTCCCGGTATTAACGTTACTCATTCTGAATTCTCAGCATCGACGTCATAACTCAGGATGATAAATTTGCGTTAGCAACGAACGAGGGCTTCAAGCCGCGAGCGTCCCCGTTTTTCTGTACAATGAGGAGAAACCTGAGAACGACGTGGCCGGTTCACGAGGGAAATTCCGAAAAAGTATTTTCTTACAAATGGAAAACTCTTCGCGTCTCTAATCCCGCGTGATGCAGGATGAATGGCTCAGCCTGGTTTAGAGGATCGTCTCGCGATCTGCCCGACTCATCGGATCTACCCCTCGCGCGGCGAAAAGAGTATAAAAGGTCGATGAAAAGACTAGAGAGCCACGGAGGTACGCAGAATAAAATGCTCGATAAAAGCAACGAGACGTAAGAACGTAACGTTGGCGGGAAAATCTTTAGAGGCGGCGTCGCGGAGTGGTAGGAAATCCGATCGATCGACTCGACAGCGCGAAATTGTTTCCGACGTAGAAAAAAGGACTTGCAACGGTGAGTTTCAGCGGAGAGAAAATACGCGGATCGAACTAACGGGAAACAGTCAATTGGAGGATCGAAGAGGAATTGCGTGGAATAGCGAGCGAGTAAGCGAGCAAGCGGACGGTATCGCGGCTTAGATCGAAATAACGTGATTATCCCTGAGACGGGCGACGTGTGTTCCGATCGTTCGCTAGGATTGTCTCGATTAAGACGATTCGATCGTAGGGAACGTCGGATTTGGAGAATCGGGTTTCGACTTTGGAAATTCTCCATTCGCCACGGCAATTTCGAACGCGCACGCGTGCAGCTTTGAGTATCGAAATTGTACAGATTCATTTACCGGCGTTTTTCGCTCTCTCGTAGAAAGAGTTCCCGCGATGACGGCGGAGCGCGAGTCAAGATGTATAAATTATTCCGATAAATCTGCGCGGACGATTCGCGCGAGGATAGAGGCGAGGCTTCGGAGAAATCTGAATTTCCATTTATACCTGCCGGACGGGGATTCCCGGCATTGCGCGGAGGTGCACGAATAGACACGGTAACAGGATCATCGCGGAGTCGCGATATAAATGTAAATGGTAAGGAGAAACGCCAGAGAGAGGAGACCGTCGGAGGGAATACGAGGTTCGCCAGAGGGTTTCAACCGAGGAGGGCCGAGTCAGGATAGAGTAGGCGGACGAGGAGAACGGCGGCGGCGGCGGCGGCGGCGGCGGCGGCGGCGGCGGCGGCAGGGATGAGGTATCCGGTTTCTCCCTGCTGTTCCCTCTTATTAAAATATCTAACATGATTACTGCAGACTTGGCAACTATAATAGAGCGACTTGCAGTCGAGTTTGCCGAGCGCTCTCGCTCCTCAACGCTCCCGCTCAATGCTACCGTGCTAGCGTTGTTTCTCTTTCCTCTCGTCGTCGTCCCCCCCCTTCCCCCCCCGCCCGTCCGGACAGCCCGGTAATTTCTTACTAACAGCTGGACAGGCAAAAGACAGCGCGCTTTACCGCGATAGTTATCAGCGAGAACGCGAAGTTTATCGTTCGCGGGAATCTGTCGTTCGAACAAGGCGTGCCTTTGTCACTGTCAAAGATTACATCTCCGCCGGGATAATCCGATTATATGCATCCGCGTGTTGAGTACACAATACCGTCCCCACGTATTGCTGGAGAAATTATTCAAACGTTTCTCTTCGTGATTTCCGCGACAGCAGGCTCGGTGCTTTCTTTTTACGCGGCATCGGAGAGAGCCCTGTAGCCCGTAGTGCACTACTGAAGATTAAATTGCAATGTTTCCTGCTCACGAATACTCCAGAGACCGAGCTAATGAAACATCGACTTTAGCCATATCCAGTTCAAAGGCGCAAAGTCCTCGGCGCAAGCGAAATCGTCCGGAAGTTTTGCAGTCGCGAGGGACGTCGCCGACCATTGAATATTTATGAAAGCGGTGTCAATAAGAGAAAAAGAATACGAAGGCAGGCCGCGGGAAGAAAAGAACCGAAGGCAGGCGGAAATAAAGGAGGCGAAGAAAAGGAAAGGGAGGGGGAAAAAAAGAAGAAAGACAGACAAAACGCGAGGAACGGAATAAACGTTGCCCGGGCTTCCGATTCCGCGATTAGCGAAAACGACAGGGGAAAAAAAGCCGTTCGTTTGTCCGTACGGAACGAACGGCGAAAGAGCGGAGTCCGAAAAAGAATGAAAGCCGGGCGGAGAATCAGTGGCTGTATCGCGAGTAAAATTAGCCCCGCATTCAATTTCTCCCGAGGGTGCGCAACCGCCCTCCGCCCGTCCCCTCCTCCCGCGTTCCCTTCCCCGTTTTACGCGATGCGGTATGGTAGACCTCGACGAGCACCATCCTCCGGCTACATCACTCGCTCGCTCGCTCGCTCGCCCGCGCGCCTCCCCAAGGCGTCTCATAATTAAATTCGGCCGAATTTACCCCACTCCGACCATTGTCCCGTAACAAGCTATTGTGCGCCCGGGCGACGCCGACGTCGGAGTCGCGCCAAACTTTCCGCTTGGATTTTCGCGCAGAGAGCCGAGATTGGCCCCGGCGTCCAACTTTTATCGCACCTAGCGGTGACGCGTCGGGCACAGTCGAATATTTCAAGGAGTCACTTCTCTCACTGGTCAGACGCGCGACGCGTCCTCGCCGGCGTGTCGAATTTAAGAAAGTCGTCCCGTTGTCCTTGGTCCAATTAAACGATCTCCGGGTGGAAACTGCGTCGTCGTGTTTCACGAACGACGGGACAACCCTCGAGGGCGAACAAAGAAATTAGAGAACGGAGAGCGCGACGGTCGCGGAGAGAGAAAATGGAGGAAAATACAAGTCGGTGGAGTGGCGGCGGCGGCGGCGGCGGAGGTCGACGAAATAAAAGGTTCTCCTCTCGACGCCATTGCAGCTCGAGAATTTAAGAGTCCGTATCGTACATATATATATATATATACACACAGATATATCAGTCTACACACTGGAGGTGGGTGGTCCAGATTTATGCCCGATAGGCAATTGTTTTCTCGGAACGCGGCTGATACCAGAGAAGAAAAAAAAAGAAGCCGGCAGCCGTGCAGAGACACCGAACAGATCCGCCCGCACACTTTCGCAGCGCCCGTCTAAATTATGTTCGTCTAATCGAATCGGTGACCGACGATTTACGGTCCGACCGTATCGCCGGTATTCCCTTCCGGCCTATCTCGACATCGCCGTCCGAACCTTTCTGTCCGTGTCAGCCTACCCGCTGTCGCCTGTCAACCTTCGTTTTCCCCGACGGTCCGAACTTTTCTGCGAAACACCGCCCCGCCGAAAAGTTTTGAAAAATCGCACCGGTGCTCCCGATGTTCAATATTGGATATCGTCGGCGATCAAGCTCATCGTAAACGGGCCTGACTCTCGCGTGTTGTCTTCATCCCACGTACGCGACCTTCGTTTAAAACTCCATCGCCGTAAAAACTTTTTGGCCTCTTTATTTTTCCCTACGCCCGCCGCCCATGTCGGGAAGTACATATGTATCATTTTGCATGCACGATAACTATATAGACACGATTGAAATATCCCAAAGATTCAATATAAATAATAAAAAAGAAATCTAGTGTATATATAGTGGGGAAACTGGTGGCAATGAACGATCGTTTCACCGATATATCTTATCTGCGTAATAATTGATGAGTGACGACAAAAGTACCAAAGTAGGCCATCGTGGTTAAATTTTATTCAAAAGTACCGTCGTGAGTTAAATTCAAGTTTGCAGATTTGTAGAAATCTTTTATTCAACGTTATCGGAAAGCGATCCGACCGCTATTATAATTAAAACACTCATATGTTTTTAGGGCATGCTTTTGTCACAGATAACATTTTACTGATGATATCATGACATATTTATTGATGTAATAATAACCGCTGCTACTTCATTCATATTTCGAGTGCAATTCTTTTCCAGTCACTAAAGCAATTTATCAATGAAGAGATTTTGATTTAAAAATCCAAACTTTAATGCAATTTTGAAATATAATTTCCGTATTGAGTTTCTGAGTCATAATTCAGAGAAAGTTGTACGATAAATGCTGTACGAGAGAATTTGGAGTAAAAGAGATTGCGCCATTCGACGCACAGCTATTTAATACTTCATTACGATATTTCGACGCTCTAATGGAATGGCACGTCGCACGAAAGTGCATTGTACTCATGCGGTAAATGACGTAAGAAGCATCGCGATGGCATCTTGAAGCTACGCATTGCACAAGCTTGGTAAAATTCGCGCCATTTACGGCGAGAACTTAAGTATTGAAAACTCCGAATTATGCAACAACTGGAGAGAATCCAGCCGAAAAGGAGGGCGTGACGTTCTCTTTGCTTTTCATTGTTCATCCGGCTTGGCAGCGAGACATACCGGTACGAAGCGCAGAAAGAGCAGAAGGGAAGGCAGAAGGAGAGAGGGAGCAAAGTAGTCTAGCAAGTCGAGATATGTGCTAGGGTGCCGCCATTGTCCTGCGAAACTCCGGATTGCGACGCTTACAATACGACGATTGTTTCAAGGGTTGGCAGCACCGAACGGTCTTGCACCTCCTCCATCTTTCACCTCCGCGTTACCTCCTCGCCCACGCGCACACATATACCAATTTCGCATTCCAGCCGTCATCCCGAAAACTATTAAATTCGTTATTAATGTTACCAATGCCCGCACGCGCGCGCCGCTCCGCGCCTCGTAATAACGTCGTAATTGGACGGGAAAATATTATTCCCCGGAGACTTTGTCCGCTGCAACACGCCGCCAGGTCGGTCAAAAAAAAAGGGAAGAATAAAAATGCAGGACGGAGCACCCGATGACCGAACGTCGTCGTGTTCAAATTGGTGTCGTGTGAAAAAAATAATCAGGATATCGATCACACGGCGGAAACTACGGAGAACTGTTTAAAAACGTGAACTTGGCAACACATTTATTCCGCCAAATTTGTGGAGAATTAAATTTGCAGGAAAATCTCAAGTTTAAATTTGATTTCAGCTTCCTCCCTCGTTCAATTTAACGACAGCGTCACACGATCGATGAGCGCGTACGATGCTCAAAAGTACCAATCGCGCAGTGTAATTTAGCGATGTAAATTGATGTACTATTAATCAACGTGAGCGCACGGCGTATCGGAAACTTCTGCGCGACGATGATAAGCGCGTAGGTAGGTCAAAATCTACAAAGTGCAGGTCAGCAGAGTCCGGTTGTACGAGCTATTTTGACAGTTTCCTTTGTGAAGGATTACTGCGCGCACGAGTAGAGTATGGTCAGTCGGATATACGTCGAGCGACACAATCCCACGTATGTTCGTTCGTTTGCTCGCTCGCTCGCTCGCTCACTCCTTCTCGGTTCATGGCGAGTTATTCCTCATAGCTCTGTGTACGTACCGACCGGTACGTGTCTGTGTATACGTGCGCGTTGGGTGTACCCATTAGTAAGATTGCTACCCTTGCCAATGAAGTCACATTATATAATAGAGGTGCCCCCTCGATGGTGCTTAATGAAATTGGTTAGAAAACAGGACTTTGCCTCGTGGCGAATTAGTCGAAGAAGTGAAAGATGGGGAAGGACACGGGCGGAGGTATGACAAATTACTTGCATCACGTGACCAATTTCATCCTCGTAACGGTGAAGAGTACGATAAATAAATACAATAGAAAAAATAAGAGGGATATATCGTGGTGAAGAGGGAGAGATGTTTTTTCGTGACTACGCGATAGAAATTTTATGAGTGAACGATTACGCACGTGTCGCGGTGAATTTCTGAGCGAGTATAATGCAACACCGCGAGGGAATCAAACTCAGGTCGGTACGTGACGATGTCTCCTTGTTGGCAGGCGAAAGCTCGGTGGATCCGAGAAAACAGAAGGTACAGGAAGAGTTCCCGCGAAAGGTACAATGTCGTAAACCCTTGTCCGACGAGCGACAAACTCCGCCACAGAATCCTTACTTTCGTTGCTGTTCTCGTCCTGATTCTCTCTCTCTCTCTCTTTCTCTCTCCTTTTTCCCGACGAGCTTTCGTGGGTATTTTGCTCGGCCGGATAAAGGAAGGATTCTTAAGCGTCTCTTTTTAGTGGGTTGTCTTTCTACCGAGGAATCGCTTCATTTTGCGGGTTATGAGTTTGTGTAAAGCGGCTCTGTGCGCTACACGAGTATTCTTCATTCGATGCGGATCAGACTGTTTTATTAGACCGTAATACGAGCTATCGGGAAGCTTATCCTCAACTGGTGATCCAAATCGAATTACGTGTACGCCTAAAATCAATAGACGAGCGATGATACGATGCGGATAAATGTAGAAAAAGAATTCATGTTGCACGATGTAGAGAGCTCGCATTTTCTCGCAATGCGGCAAAATGTTTCGGACGAACACCACGATGTGGGTAAAGCAGAAACGAGATAACCGGCGAGTTTTTCGAGTTATTGCTGTGCTTCGCCTCGGATGACGGTTATCCGCCGGGCCAGAAACCATAGGCATTTTTACCGAGTGTTTGTTTTACGCTGCGAAATTGCCATGTGCGACCTGGTTAGTTTTCCTGTCTTCGAGGAAGACCGGCCTGGAAAACGTTCGGGTATCGCAGTCACGTACACGCCGAGTTCCCGCTCTCCCGGCTCTGGTATATAGTCACGGTGAGGGTTAGAAGGGTCTCCGCATCGGCCGGACTATCTATTGCCAGTGCGCAACCTCCGGTGCAACCCATCCTACCGGCAGCACCGAGTCCGAGAGCATGGAGCTCTTAAAACACCGGTAGACCGCGGCAATTATATGGCGGGGCAGAGTTGGCCGTAAAAATGACCGTAAATACCAGAGTCGGTGTTACGGTTCTCTCTCTCGCCGTCCCCTACGGCTACAAAGATCTAGAACAGTCCCCGGAGGCGCAGCCACGCTGGCCACAGGCCAAACTCACCCTCGAGATAGTTATGAGAGAAGAAGAAAGACACACACAGAGAGAGAGAGAGAGGGAAAGAGAGAGAAAAGTGGATGACCATTCGCTCGTTGGTGTTAAGATCCGCGTACAGTAAGTGTGCTTTATGAGAAAGAGTGAACCTTCTCGTTTGTTTAGATTTTCAGTACGAGTGTTATATCGATTCTTTCCCTGCTATCGTTCGGTATCGCACTTTCGATCACAGCACAGGCAAACGCAACGAGAAACTAAATTATATTTTAATCCTGCAATACTACTAATCGTCACGTGATTTTTACATTATTTTAAAACTTGCTTTGCAAGTCTTTAAAACTTAAAGTAATATATAATATAACTTAAGAAATATATTATTGCGCAAGAGAAAAAAAGTCAAGAATCTTGCAGTTTCGCAGAATATAGATTGGCAGCGCTATTCATACTCGTTTTATCAAATTCGAATAATCTTCAACATTGTCAAACTCTTCACAATATAAGTCTTATTTTCGACTACTTAAAAAAAAAACTGTTAGATAAAATCTCCGTTATCAAACTGTAAAATCGATATGAAAATGTGTCAATTCATGATCTAATACTGCCAATCGGCCTTACGGATATAAATGTGAATTAACTCTTCAGCGATTCGAGTGGACAGTCGAGATTTCTCTCGAGAGAAACTCTAGAGAGACGATAGTGAGCTTCGCCAATCCTTTCCCCTGAAGTACAGGTCGAAAGCGTGCGAGAAGCTCAAGCGTTAAGTGATACGAATGTTTTCGTGGATTCTGGGTCGGCTCTTAAACTATATTTAATGTCAGTACATCGACTTTGGCGATCAAGAATTATATCACGACCTTTCAGAGCTAAAGCCAAAATAGATGACCGAAAAATTTAGATAATTTACAAAACGAGAAAAAATGCAAAAATTATAAAGTCCACGCAAATTGCTCGTGTCCTTAAATATTACCAATTTAAAAGGCGTAAGTATTAAATTAAAAAATACAAAATTAATTAATTTTTGGCATAAACAAATTTTTTATACATAAACATCTTTTAATTTGTTTTCGGCACTTAATATTTTTGTGTATAATATTTGTGCGACGCACACAAACTTGTTTTTTTTTTCCCATGAAAAATAAAAAATAACTGTCGAAAATAGATGTCTTGCAAATAAGGATAAATAACAAGCCGATTCGAGAGCTCAATCGATACTAGTGTACTGGCTTGTAGTAGAAAGCACGAAGTAATTGGGTTCGGTCGTTACGCACGACATTCTCATTTACGTTTACGGGATCGTCGTTAGGCTATTGCCACTTCTTCTATCCTATTAGAGCGGTAGCCGGCGGCGTGAGGTATACGTAAAGCTTTCCCTCCCTTCGAGCACCCTCTATGAGCTCGTTCACCCCGTTAGCCACGCACTCGGAGTGCGTATAGGTTTAATAGAACGGATCGAAACCGGGTGTTTATTGCACTCGCGACCGGTGCCTGTGTGCAAAGAGCCGGGCTACGGTGATGTAGGAACGTCGACCGGCGAACGGCAAAGCACGGGCCGATGCTGTGCATCGCCATCGACATCGCCGCGGAGTGGTACAAAGCAGCATTACGCCGTCCGATGCCAGTAGAACGAGCCGCGTTACACAGCGCACGCAAACCAAACTGCCTCCGCCGCATCCGCATCGCGCTTGGTAATGCACTGTGATGTGGTCTTCTGGGAACGGCGAACGCCGGAGACCTCGAAGAGCCTCTCTCTCCCCTCGCTCCAACGGAGTGCCTTACGCACGGACACACATGTTCTCGATGTGTACGGACGTATTCGTGTACTGCGAATCGCGTCGTATACGCGCGTTGCCCTCGCTCTCCGTTCGTATAACGGATATGAAGATTGGTCGAAGGATTAACCGCTTGCCATTGTTCTCCCGCTATTGCCATGTCGCGTGCGCAACGTTGAACGTTGGCCCGCAAACCCGCATAAATGCGTAAATACTTTCAACATAATATAGTAAACGGGCAGTCTACATTCGTCCGTGTTCAATGATGCATCGCTATTCTCCTTTATACGTCTCCTTCCAGTTAACACAGTCCGCCTCTCTCAGAAACTTGCATGTTAATTTATAATACGTTTGCGCGATTAAACTATTTTCAATTGAGCGCGTAAGAGGAAACGGTTCGATTATTCAATCTATTTTCTTCTCAAGCGAAGCAAAGCGGTTTAAGCGAATTGCAACACGGGACATCTATAGCGAAACGAGTCTTTGACGAGATAGTAAACGCGGGAACGTTGGTATGAAGAGCCAGTTAATTCCGCATATTAGCGGCCATTAACTATTCAAACGCGGAGCATAGCTATTAAACCGCGCTCGTATGGTCATGTTCAATAGGACGCGGATGTTCGTCCATCGCTTGTAGAAAGTGCTATGTCGAGCACGCGATAAGCGGAGGGACACAAATAAAGGGGATTGAACTTGTATGCGGCCGAGAGGGTTGCCGGTTTAGCGGGCATCGCGACCGACGTCGAGAGACAAGCGATGTGACACATTTGTGGTTCCCCGGTGACCCACCGTATAATAGCGGCACTTAGCCCCCGCCGGACATTTATTAGGATCGCACGCCACCCCGACGTTTCAAGATTTATAAATGCGCAGCATCCTCTCGCAGCTACTTGTACGGCAACGCACAAACAAACGCTTGAAAAATGTGTACTACGTACACACAACGAGATCGTGCAAAAGTCTATCTTTAATAACACAATGTAATATTTGTTATGAAATCGTGAAGCATTTTTTACGCATTGATGATATCGAATATATACATAACAAAAGGAACGGATCGATTATTCACTATATAAATGAAATTCACATTATTTGCAACTTTATTATCCGATGTATTGTTCAATGTTTAATCTATAAATTTAATTCTTCATTAAAAACATTCATTACACACAAAATTATCGAATATTCGAATTATTGCCTATTACGCCGCTTACTTATTATCTTTCGGAATTCACCCAAAAAATAAATACACATTTTATACATAATTTAAACTCAATTATAAATGTAAATTCCGAGTAATATGTTCCGCGCAAATTTGATATGATGAGAGCTGTCTCTTTCTCTCTCTCTCTCCCTCTCTCTCGGATTTCATTTATAGCGCAGAGGTTGCGAGAGGAAGATGAGCGTAGTTTCAGGAAAAGTCGCTCGTCGACAAATCCCGATCGAGTTCCATCGTCGAGTGATCGAGTCACACCAAGGAATTCGTTGTCATAAACTCCGTCTCCCATGCTGCAGCTCACCCACGTCGGGGTGTCGCATCCCCGACATACCCGATCGACGTTTTTGAAAACCAGCACTGACGTAAGACGAGCGAGTAGCGTTCGCGTGACGAGCACTCCAGACGGCTCCCGTTACACGAGCGCGCGTGATATTCCGCAGGATATTTTCTTGCCTCCGAGTGTCAGGGAGAAAGGCAAGAGAATCAAAAAAGAGACGCCGCCGGAACGCCGCGACCGCGCGAATAGAATTCTTGCGGATGTACAATATCGCGCGTTTGCCACGTACATTCCCCAGCATATATACGCATTTACGGCGGTGGCTTGACACATGGCGTGAGATCCGCGATGCATAATAAAAGGACCCGGGCTGACTTCGGCGCTGGGAAAAGAAATGCGCGGGCGGCTCGCGAATGGACTTCTTCGAAGGGATCAATCACCGCGTCGCGGATATATTTTCTCGCATGCGGCAAGATTTAAGGGACTGACGGAGTAGTGCGCGCTGCGGAGGATCGATGCGAATATATTTTCCGACTCTATCCATGCTTCATGAGGCTATTGTGCCGCCGAGGCAGGGAAGCGCCGCCTGACTCGGCTACGTATACGTAGCTGTTAGGTCATAACGGCAATATTCCATTCTAACGTTCCGCTATAACGCTCACCTATTGCACCTGGCCATTTAATACATCGCATCTCTCTCTACCTCTATCTCTCTCCCTCCCGCTTTGTATACACAGTTCTCGGCTCGTAGTGGGAGATTCACGACGCGCAAACGTGAGAACCCCTTTGTGCCGGCTCTTGCACGAGCCATCTTCGGCATACGACTCATGGACTAATAATGAAGTATCGTTTCTCGCAAGGCGGCGTAAAGTGGATCGAGAAGAGTCATTTCGCCACAGAAGATACTTAAGACTTCGAAAAGTCGATAACATATTAGAAGTGTTGTATAAAACAAAAGAACTCTAAATTAGAAAACTTAAAAGCTAAATTTTCAAGCTGTAAAAAAAAAAAGGATATATCAATCTTTACGATTTTATCGTGGTTAATTTTATATAGGTTAGAGAACAAACTTTATACATCCGCAAGTTTATTATTAATAATAATGGCTATATTCGATAAATATTTGAAATGTTGAATAAAACAATGTTAAAAAATATATCACAACGTCGCATTTAAAGCTCTTCAATATTTTACAAGCGCGCCTTTTTATTTATACATCTAATATTATACATAATTCAATTGTTTTATGTCCCTAAAAAATGAAAAAAATTGATTTGTATACGATTTTCTCTCTGCTTCTAGTATGTAGTTTTATGTCTGGGAACCAAAATTATCGTTTTACTCGTCTAGCAGTTTCTTTTCTTTTTCCTTGAGCGATTTTCCAAACACGCGCAAGAATAATAACGAAGTACGTTGCAAGGAGATATTTGCTTGGTTAACTCTATCACATCGCGGAGAGCGCCGCACTATCCAACATATTCGAAATCAATTCCGACCGACGTGTACGGGAGTTGAAACTTATTCCGATCTCATCCACCTCTCGCGGATATGGATGATATATTCTGAGGATGGTGTGGCAAAATCGGTGGACTATCGGCCGAAGGAAGTGTATCATTCCGCTCCAACGTGGAGTCCGGCACCGTGGCAGAAAATCAGATACGTTTCACATAATTCACGACGCTAGTAGCTCCGGGGAGATACTTGGTACTAGCGCGCAACCCTTTCCAGTCTGGACGACGGCGGTGAATGAGGGTGGGTCGAGGGCTTCCGCATTAAATTATAAAGTCAAAACCGTCGGGCAGAGATGATATAAATGCGACTATTATACCGGATGAAGTTGGGAAGGTGGCACGGCCAAGCTCGAATCCGCGAACCAGCCAGGAAGACAGGACTCACCACTCTCGTTCTTCGCCGCCTTCGTCCCACCTATCAGCCAACCCCTCGAGCCCGCACACACAGTCGCGAACGATAAGTGTTTGAAATATTGAAAGCTGAAGCGCAACTCGCCATCCCCCTTGACGATTATCAATAGAGGCGGTGGGAGTGCTGCGGACGGGGCATAATGTTGCCATTTATATGGCAGCTGCCCGCGATCCTGGTAGTGGGAGAGAAAAACCGGGGAAGGGTGGAGAGTAGTGGTGTGAAAGTGGCTTCGCAGCCACTTGATATGAACGTCAATTGGCACTCCCTTCATCGTGCTTCGATTGATACTTAACTTGTCTCGGAATATTTTAGACCGATACAGCTAACATAAAGATGTTTTTGAGAAAAGAGAGAAAGATGACGAGTTTTTGAAATCGCCAATAATTTATACCGGAAAAGTACTCGTCACGTACATATTTTATTTATCGCAATTTAAGTAATAACGGAGAATAAAATCAAAATTATAGAGCAAATTGCCAGAAAACACGCAACACAATAATATCTACGTGATTGGATTTTGTAATATGATTATTCATAGCTTAATCATAGAGAGAATTATCGGGCGGCGCGACAGCTATTGGATATAGAGAACATGACAGTTTATATGACTCGCTATTTAATTAATCACAGTCGCGGTAATATGGGCAAAATCCATTGTTGCTAGCTTTAGCCGTGATTCTCCAACATCAGTTGCGGAACTAAGCCTTCGGTCATTACGGCAGTGCGGGAGTGTCGGTCCTGTCTGTCGAGACGTACGTCGCGATAGTGCGCAGCATTCGCAGGATGCACACGATGGCGTCACATAAATTCCGGTGCATAAATATCGGGATGCACTTTTCATCACGGTGAGTTTGCTCGACGGGCGGTATATGGAAGGACGGGTGAAAGCGACTATGAGATACCCGTGTCCCTTAAGGGCAGCGCGGTGGGATTTGGAAAAATATGGGGTGCGAAGGTGTGAGGGTGAGCGTCGCGTCGACGGCACACGCCGAGAAAGTATGCGCGCCAGAGAACAAAAGACGCGATATATATGCGAAGCGAGAAGGCAGCGCGGGGAGATATAGGAGTCAGTCACTCTCAGCGGATGCAGCGTATCGGAGGAAACAAGGTGAAGGATATTAAAAGTTCTACGACAATACGCCAATCACTTTCGCGCCCGTCCCTTTCCTTGTTTCACGCCTGTCTTTGCGTAAATACCAACGCATCGCAGACGCGCTCTCGCCATCGTGGCAATCAAAAATCATGGACCGATATATTTATCGAAAAAGCAGCTCTCGTGATATTTTTTTAAAAGCGGTATATCACTATTTCGACGTATAATATAATTCATTGTTATTTTATATTGTGGCATGGCGAATCATAAAATACAATTTCGAGAGATACATCGAAATGTAAAAACTGCAATGCCAAATAAAAACAGATTGTTGAATTTGCGTGCTGACGTGTCGAAGTGTCAAGTGGATTCAAAATAGCGTTTTAATGCCTTAAAAATAATCGCTCTTCCGTTATTTCCTAAATGTACACGATAAAGCTGTTTGGTAATTTCCTAAACGCTGCCACAGCCATTTCGTCACGCTCGACCAGCCAACCGTTTATTCGGCAGGTATATGGCACGATGCAGTTTATACCGATTATGGCAGGGATTATTATACCAACAGTAGCGGCCGGCATTATAATTGCGAGCCGATCGCTTTGAAACATCGCGCAGTTTGTTCGGAAATCAGTGACGCGCGTTGATTAAATCGCGCGTTCTCTCTCCTGCTCCGGCGAACGAGTGCTGCGCTCGCATCGGTAAACAACTCTTTTTAATCATCATACAAAACCGCTATCGAACCGCAACGCTCGTTCTTTAAACTCTCGCCATATCGGCCATAAATCGTCGACGTGCGCGTAAACGAGCGCGCGTGATGTCGCCGAGCGATTTTTCGGAATCGCAATCCGAGGCGTGTGTTTATCACGCGCGCCACGTACCGATCCCGCTCCACCGGGTTTCTCCGGCTGTTTTGCGGGGGGGGGATGACATGAGAGCGGGCCGGTGCGCGCGCCCGAGGACTTATAATTCTTCTATGACAACGAGGAATAAACGGCGCATTCGGCTCGTCTCCCTGGACAGCCACAAAACACTCACGCCGCTGATTGCCAGTAAATTGCGGGTGTCTCGCGTTACGGGTTCTCCGTTCCGGGCGAGTCCGGCTTTTTGTTCCCTGCCTTGCGCCACCGTCTGCCCAGCACGTTGCACATTGCACGTCGGAACGGTCGCCGAGACAATCACTACGCTATCGCGCCGGATTCGAGTCGGACGGCCGAAGAACCTGAGAGGACGAGACGCTCCTTCCTATTTTCATCCGACTCCCTTCACCCCCAACCGCTTCCCGACCTCGTCCCGAGACAATTTCCACGAGGTAGTTTCGGTAGCTCTCCGAACTCTCCTTCTTGCATCGCTCCCGTTCCCTTCCACGGTGACTGCCTCCATTTTTCAATCGCTATTCGAGTCCCACGCTCCGTCTCGTAGATCGAATCTCGCGACCTCAGTATAGTGCCGTCTTGCCGGCTGGACATTACTACGACTTCCGAGAATCCGGGGACGCCCTTTCTATTTGTTCGTGGTATTCCGCCAAGAGAGTCAACCGACGGAAAACTAGGCGGAGTCACGGACTCACGTCGGACAATATCATCCGACGGAGGATATTCGAGCGCCCACGTTAAACGTAACGTTCGTTCCGTATTGAAGAAAGCGGAATAAAGATGTTTGACTTTTACATATTGGCTTGGATATAATCTGTTTGCACGCGAATACATAATGCGGCGCAAGGGTTTTCTTCTCCCGACCGGCACGACACCAGCCACGTAATAGAGACTAATCCGGTATCCGAAAGTCCGCGATAGAAACCACGCGAAACGTCACAAACCTTAATAGCACCTTGAAAAATAGCTCATGAGCGCTTTACCGTCAGCTTTGTCGGTTTTTCTAAACGCGCGTCCGCCGCCGCGTTGCGTCTCGCCGGCGTCTTTTTTATCGTCCCACGACGTCCCACTTTTGCGAAACGGAACCGAAAGAAACATACGATCACGCGGCACACCAGAATTGGCCTTGAGCTCACGAACACGGACGCAAGGCTTCTCCTCTCGCGAAAAAGAGAGAGACGAACGCCGTTATTATTGCCCCATTATACCTCCACCTTTTTAAGCACTCAGTCCGACGAGCAGCCGCGGTCCGACCTCATCAAGATATTAATTTCTTAGTCACTTAACTGCACGCGAGGAACGCGAACGTTTCTATTGATTTTCCGATAGCGTCCCCCTTCCCCCCTTTCTTTCTCGCTCTCTCTCACTCTCTCTCGCATCCACTTGGAACCTGGACGCGAACGCGACCAACCCTTTCGGGTTCTCGTGACGCGGAGACCCACCTCTTTCTCCGGAAGCCATCTCGTTCCCCGCGAGAGAAGCTTTCTAGCTATTTTCTTGCGTTCTTTGAAGGCGGGAAGACCCGCGTGTCCTATGCAATTCAATTATTGTAATGCGACTCCGTTGGGCGACACCGTCTCTCGGCATTCCGCCGAGTATCTCGTGGTTACGGAAGCGTTCCCGCTTTCTTTCTTCCCTCCTACTACTTCGCTTTTTTCGTTCCCTTCGCGCTCTCCATTCCTCCCGTTCAAAGTCTTTCGTATTCTCCCGGCGTGCCATCCGTGAAAGGGCAGCCAGCCGAAGGTAAGCTATCGGAATTCAAGTCTAACTAGCGCCACGGCGCGCTGAATTAAAAAGAGAGACCGATGAAACCTCGGCTTCGCCTTATTATACGCTATAGAATTACCGCGGGAAGCTGGTCGGCAAACTCCGATACAATGCTTCCACAGATTATCGCGCTATCCGCGGGTTTCCCGTTGCTAAGCGGTTTCTTGTTCTACATAACTCCTCGTAAATTTTTAAGCAGCATGGCATAGTCAGCTGGACAATAACACGTTTCTCAATAATGTTTTTCCATAATAATGTACAACGTTCGCATAATGCGAGGCAGCTATATTTAGCGCTGAAAATGCATAGAGAACGCCGACTTTGCTCGTGTGAAGCCTTCCGTTCACAAAAGTGTGCGGACTTTCGATGTACATCCGAGGCCGATACAAAAAAAAAAAAAACCGGCGTCGTGATAAAGCATCACGCGACAGGTGAATAGTGTAGTTCCACGAGAAAAATATTTTCTCACGCACAGGGGCGCAGCTACACCCGACAGAATACAAAGAAATTAGCCGGCGTGACGAAGTAATTCCGCGAGAGTGTGCAAGGAGAGGCATATACACCGCCGTTAAATGGTAGCCGTCATGGCATAAGAAATAGCGTGCGCCTAAAGTCACGTCGCTTCTACGAAAGGTTCACGTGATTGCAGAAAGCGGCGCCTCTTAGATTTGATTGTGTAATACAAGCACCGGTACGAGCGCGAGCGAGCGGTCGGGGGTGGTCCGACGCCAGGTAGTTATACGAGAACGATTCGCGAACAAGAGTGCGCGCTAGGGGACGGCAGGAGGAGGAGGGCAGATGAGGGCTGAGTCTTCCGCGCACGAAAGAGAACGAGAGAAGCGCGAGGCGTAATGGCATAGAATCTCGCAGGTGTCGACGATTCTTCTTCCCCTTTTTGCCACGGCGTCGATTTGAGAAGTTTTAATACTTGATGGAGTGAGCCGCCGCCGCCGCCGCCGCCGCCGCCACTACCGTCGCACTGTACTTTCCCGCATTTGGGATTCCGCGTCTGGGTCGAAAGTGCGGCCCGTTAAAGGATGCTTATACACCGAGAACTTTATCGGGACCATTGCACCGCAAACCTCTCCGTCGTCTCCTAACCGCATCGTCTCGTTTGCCGATGAGACAACGGGAAATGTTGGACGCGCGCCGCAAAAAAAAATTCAGAACGAGCAGATTGTCATTTTACTTTCCGAAATTGAGATCGATAGAATTACTCGCGGCCGTCGATCGCGGTGTCAACTTCAGAAATTGCGATAGCTCGGAAAATAGGACGATCGTTCGGCTGTATTGTTACGGCTTATAGCATTCGAATGGTCTTTCCGACGTACGTGATTTCCTCCTGGACGAATCGTTATCGTTAGTTTACCAGTTTCACGAACTATTCGATTTCTTTTCGGCGTGTGCAGAACACGGCGACTGGCCGCTTCGTTTAAAAAAGCTCATCATCCCTCACGGAGAGTTACAGCGCAAGCCGGAACTTTCTTTTATTTTCCTACGAGTTCAGCGCTTTTTTCCCCTACGCGTTAAACGATTGTTGTTTTCACGGCGAAAGTTTTCGCGAGCTCAGCCGGAAGCCGTTCGTTTAGCGCGAGTTTTTCACGCTGCTTTTGTTCATTCGGTTTAGACTTTTCAACGTCGGTCGAAATATTCCGTTTTTCAGCTAGCCCGCTTCAGTGCAAACCAGCACATTACTCGCACGGAATTTTATATCGCGGCACTATTCCGGCGAAATTTTCCGTTCGAGCCATTCGGTGATTACGATCGTAAACAAACGGTGGAGATAATTCGGGAAGAAAGGTAAATCGACCGTTTAATCGGCCACGCAAGGAGATTACAGCTATTACGCAAGCATGGCGCAGCGTCGAGAGCGGCGAAATTGCACCGTGAAATGGACCTAAATATGTGTGTGCGCGCGCTTGCGCCACTCGATTGACGATGAGCCAGTTAATTATGGCGGTATCGCATGGTCGTCATGAAAACAATAGCTTTGTGCTGCTGTCAAGCGTTACGCGACAATGCCCTCGAATATCCGCGAAGCGCCGGACACGAAATAATTGAGACATAATCGCGTGATGAGTGTTGAAAGGAAGCTAGTCATTAAGCTTATCGGCCGTGGAAAATGTATTTTCGATCGTCTCCTTAATCTACATAAATATTTCAACAGGGAAAAAACAATTACTTTAATCCGAATGAATATAAGAAACACGTTGTTGCGCCATGTGATATCGCAAATTCGAATTTTCATTCACTTTTGCTTTCTCGATCGAAGTCTTCGCAATCCAAAGCGATGATACGGCAATACAAAAGTCATTTATCTTTGAGGCGATCGTATACTCGCGGCGGAACGTTCGTAGTTCGAAACAAGAGCAAGAAAAATAACAGGAGAATGGGCTACGTTTCGTGGTCGGAAAGTGGTTTTGGCTCCGCGGCAGAGAGCCTTCCGTTCTCGTCCTGACGTCTAAATCGTACTGGAGTTTCTCGGAGAGTGCTCTCTACATTTAACAAATCTTGAGACGCGTTAATGCTACTGACTACACGCTGACCTTACTTTTGGCAATCTCGAATGCCACGCGGAAACGAACGTCGAGAATGAACGGCGAGGAAAAAAATACGTCATTTCCATCGTCATGTTAAACTTTATGTGTACTCGCGTGTAAAAATCGTGAAATTTACAGACGTACGTACGTAGTTTTTCATTAACGTCAACCAGCATATACGCGTTCGTTTTAATTTCAGCGCAAACGTATTTCCGAATTAGCGCTAAAACTGATGCAACGCATTCACAAGTAGATTTATATCTGCACAAACAAACATCGGTGTCTTCAGTTAATTCCGAACTAAATGCATGCAATAAACAGCATGATGGGCAGAATGCAATATCTATTAGCGCTGGAGCCGAAAGATAATTATATCCCTTGCAAAGTATTGCGGCGGAGAGGAAAGGGGTGCTTTCGCGGAGAACAAAATGAAGGAGGTAAGGAACGAAAAGATCAAATCAGAAATGGAGCCGCGCAGAGCGGTGACCGAAACGTAACGACGAAATGAAGCGGCGGGTGAAAGAGACCAGAGCTGAAAGAACGGAGAAAGGGAGGAGTGACTAGCGTGAGAATCGCGCGGAGTGGTGAGCGGCGAGAGCGGGAACTGTGCAGCGGTGACCGTCGACGAAGCTCGAACGCGGCGGATCGGATATGGGATCTCTATTAAACAGACCGAAATTCCCTGGGAAAAATCACACCCTGCGCCATTGGACTGATACGACGTGACGGCCCATGAAATGAACATCGGTCCCCGCGCTCACAGCCAGCCGTCCCGATCCATCCGTCGCGGTATTCTCGCCTGCTGCTGCGAGCGACGAATGCACCGGGTGGTGGCTTCTCGAGTCACCGGTGATATGCCCGCACGCACATCGGAACAGACACCCGAAAACGATTTCCGAGATCGGGCGAGAAGACAGTGTCATCCTCGTCGCACGCCGAGCGACGTTCTTGCACGAAAAGTGCAAGCCGCGACGAGGACGAAGGCAAAATTAGTTTCCATCGTGTTACGGTTAGCTCGCGCGGGCGAATCGACGATCTTAATTAACCGTAAATTGAGCAACAGATCCAAAGGTTGTACCGGTATCGGCGACGACGATCGAGAAGAGGTGGCGGCGGCGTCCGCGCGAACGTGCCATCGATTTTTCTTTACGGCTCTCTTCTCGCGATTTCACCGCGATTTTATAACGTTCCCCGACAAGTAATTTCGTCTTACGGCGCGATAAAACTCCGCGGATCGTAGGGACCGGCGGAACGGAATTTTCTTTTTCTACGCGGACGGTGAATGGCTCTTCGAAATCGAGAAGAAAAAGAAAACCGAAGCGCGAGAGTCCACGTCTCTGTCTCTCCGGCAGTCCTCTGTTTAAACGACGCATTTAATGTTTATTTGCTTAAGCTTTCTCGCGCGGAAGCATAGCTTTATTGACGCATAAACCGGAAGAACGGCGCAAGAAACAATGCAACTTTGCTGCAGGTTACACTGTTTCCAGCGCAAGAATAAATAGAAGTGAACGCGGTAGTTGCATAATAATGCTGCAATCAGCATATGATTTTCTCATCAATATTATGATCGCAACATTTAGTTTGCAAAGCGAGTAAACGTTATATCGTTATTCTTATATCTAAAGCAGAAATTTGTAATTTTATACTTATTTCGAAGTTTTGGCGTTACTGCGCTACTCGCGTTACTCGCGTGTGTGATATTATATACTCGAAGTATTGTAGTTCTGCGTTGACATCGTCATGAAATCGGGAAAGCCACTCGACGAATGGTTTATCTCGAATAAGACACGGACGAGAGAATAAGATCTCGGATATTATGGAACGGCAGTAAGAAGAAAAAAAGATTATATCTGTGTGGAGGAATGAGGATATGATGTTTTGTGGAAACTCACTCGCCCGTAAATCAAGAATCCCAGCTATTCGGACGTTTCAATTATCCGTAGCTATTAAACTACTGTATCCGTAACATAATATATATCTGCCGCGCTATCAGATCGCATTACGATATATATTATGTCTAGCTTTTACATCATCTCATCAGTTATCAAGCGTTTAAAGCGGCAAGTAGATAAAGATACTCTGTTAATGTAATAATTGAAGAAATAAGACGGATGAAATATCCCAAAGCAGCAGGAATATTATAAGTGAAACGCCATATCTTTTACATTATCTCTTTTAGAAAACGTACGAGAGTAAAACATGCTAAACATCGTCAGATATTATTCGAAGCGCTGAGAATAAGAGGCAAATAAGAAACGAAAATAAAATTAAAAAATCCAAATTACTTCGAGAAAGTTCATTTGTTTCCGTTTCAATCATTGACACTTAACTAGAATTTTTCCAGAGTATTATTTATTTAACTTTTGTTCTCTGCACTCCCCATTTAGAAGTTTAATTGAATTTTTTGATACGTTCTTGATATGTATCTTGGATGTTCTTTTTCTTTCAACTTCATTATAAAATTTCATTTTAATAATTATCCATCTCTCTATTACACATACAATGTTTTCTCATCCGTGCCGTGTTTTCCCGATAACATCTTCATTGCGCAGGAAACGGACGCTGTTTGCTCTCGCACGCACTCTGCGGGGACTTTCGCCGCCGATTGCCGTAGTTGCGGCGTCGGAAGGGTATATACGGGCGAACGTAGAGGTAACTGAGAGCGTCGTAACCGAGTCGGCAGTAAACCGGCATGTAGATAGACTGGAGTCGAGCTCGGTTAGTGGGAATAGCGGTCGGATCGTGCTCACGGATTTCGGTGGATTGAAGTTTTTTTACTGCGTTGCACTGTGATGCATAGCGAATTTGACTCACGTAGACATCAATATCAATTGCAAGCCGATTCTTATATATATGCTTTTGCCGCGCCGGTTTGATAACCTTAAAGTAGCTTTACACATAAATATATTCGTCACTGCAACTGTTTTATCAAATTAGAGAATTTATGTTAGTCTACGCGACGAGAGTTTGATTGCAAATGACAATATAATGAAATTCTATACACAAATGTAACTTTAGATAATAATCTGTTTTTCCGTTAAATGCTACAACAATTCCTATCGGTCGTGATAAATTGAATTTAAGTAATTCCGTGAATGAGAAAGTCTCTTTCATAATATTCCTGCAAAGATTCCTCGTACTACTTGCAATAAAATATTTGAAGACCTTTTTAAGGTCTTCACAATAGGTCTTCACAATAAAATATTTGAAGACCTTCAAGAGAGCGACAAAGTTACAGCGCCTGCGACATCGGCATGCCGTAATCAATGGAAGAAAAGTTCCACGGGAAAAAAGATCGCCACGGCGTTCCCTTTTCCGCTACCATGAACACGCTCGATCTCTAGGTAATTTTCGCGAAGTTTTACCGGAAGTTCTCCGAGCTGGTGCGACTTCTCTGATTCTTCGCGAAGACCGGATCGTGCTTGTCGCTGCTCCGCCCCGCAAAATTGAGAACCACCGATAGTTCTGGGGAGACAGAAAATCCCGTCGCGATAAAGTTCAAATGCTATTTTTTTCCCTTCCCTTCTTCCTCGTTTATATAACGTTCTATTAACTTAAACATGCCGGAGATTCGTTATCTCTTCCATTACGTAAAAACTTATTATGTCGTATATTATTTTTTTAATTGATGCATTGTATAGATGAACTTTTGTAAATAATTAATTATTTAGAACCGTATTTTCCATATATTTATATAAAATTTATTTTTTTTTTACTTTAATAGATATCACACACAAATATTCCATTTGAGAAAATTAAAATCTCAGACATTCTATTATTTTCTATTTTTAATCATCACGTATTATTATCAAGAATTTTGATAATATTCCGAGAAAACTAAAAGCGAGTTGAAAAACTTGGTTCTTTTACCTTTGAATTGGCTGTACGATATAGCAATTTCAAGGATAATTTTCTCTAGGAAACTACGTGTTCCGCAAGGTAAAGGCAAAATAACCACGAAATATCTTCCAATCCCCGGGCAAGACGATTAGATTGAATTTGGCGATTGAAAATTCCAAGCTCGTGGAATGGACAGTAATTTGTCGTAGTGCTGTGAACCCGCGCGAGCAATTCGCGATGGGGAGCAAGATGCCGTGGTATGCATACGGTAAGTATTTACTGTGACAGACGATGGTTTTGTTGGCCGCCAGTAATGCGACCGCCCGGGCGAAGGTGTAACAAGAAGGAGCCGGCTTTAGTTTCTACAATAGTGGTCTCTTCGTCGTCATCGTCGTCGTCGTCGTTGTCTGTTTCGCGTTTTGTCGATCCTCGCGCTGGGAAGCGAGCCGTTGTTTTTTGCGCCACCGCATATATATACGTGGATTCCGCACCGGGATTCTGGTTGGTTTTCGGAGCTGCTTTGCCGGAACCGGAATTTGCAATCAACCGTTCTCGAAATACGTTTAACTTGAACGCTAAGCGCCATCGCGATATCCAAAGTAATGCGCAACCCGTGAAGAAAGATTTGACATGAACTTTTCTCTCTCGTGAGAAGACACCGAGGGTAGTGTCGCGCGGCACGCGATACGTAAACGCGGAATTCCTTAAAATATTGCGAAATATTCTTTTAGTCGGCAACTTTCCGGCCGGCATTTTATGTTCGCAAAGTTGCCTCCCTCCCCCACCGAACTTTCGGAAGGTTTAGAAGTTCCCCAAGTTGTGTAAATTTAAAACTTTCGCGGAGTAAGTTACTAGGGTACTGCCTACACGTTCCACAAATGGTACACATTTTTTGGTGTAACCAACGAAATCAGGCTAATTAGCGTATCTTTGTGCAACGTTCATAAATATTAACGGAGATGAGTCCGTTTTAGCGTATCGATCATACGTTATATATAAGATATCAAATGTGTAATTTATAGGTCAACCTTTTAAATTGCACGTTAAAGATGATATTGTACCGTGAATTACCCGTTTGAATGTCCATTCTGCATTTTGGTTCTCGTGCTCACTGGAATGCTTCAAATATCATTTTCATATTTAACAATAAAGTCTGTCCAATATGACACACACCAGTAATCTCGTTGGGTATTAATTGAAAATTATATTAAACAATTACTAGGATCAATAGACATATTATATTATTATTCGTTAATCTGGCCAATATAATAGCGCATGCCTAATGCATCGCTTGCATTATTAATATTTACAAAAGTAAATGAACATGTAGGTGATCGAGCGATATTTTTGAAAACTTCCGACGCTTAGATGTGATTGCACAGTGAGAGAAGAACAAGACTGAAGAATGAAAACTATTTTTAGAAAATAAAGCTCTGCATGTAACGAGATCAAGGATGAAAGATACTTTAGCACGTGCGGAAACAAGAGGCGAGAGAAAACAACAGGCAAGAGAAGAGGAAGCGTACACTGGAAGCTGCACACATTTCTCATGTAATCATGTACACTGTTATTGGTATAAGTTCTCGTTCTTCCTCTTGTACCTTCTTACACGTTAATGTTTGAGAATTTTCTGTACTCTCGTTTATATCATTTAAGTGAATAAACTTTGTCGCGAGCTGACTTAAAACGCTGCTGGAAATGCGCTCTCCAATTATGATTCACGGACGGCCGTTTCTGCGAGAGGCGGTGTAAAGTTTTCAATTGTCCGCGAGAAAGGAGACGATAATGGCGAGGATGTAACGTGAGATCGCGATGAGTAGCAACGTTTCCGCGCGCAATGGAAATGGAATCCTAAACGGGCGGTTCCAGTTACATAAGTTCTTTCGCGATACTCCCCGCGCCCTCGCGCCCCAACAACCCTTGTCACTTTTTGAGAAGCGCATCCTTATATCATGTACGAGTAGCGTAACGTTTCTTTTTCGCAAAGCGGACGCACGAAGGAAGCATGCCGGTTGGTCGATGGAAAATCTCATTTGGACGCAGTGACCAGACAGAAGTGGAGCGAACGAGGTTGGATTTCCGGATGGATGTAGTGATCGCGACGGTGGAAAGATACGAATTTGCACCGATACTATCGGCCGTCCAATACGCGAAATACGCACGTGTGCGCAAGTGCAAGAATGAAAGATGTATCGAGAAAAAAAAATCTAAAGTTACTCAAATGCAGATTTTATTCATGATATAATACGCTTTGTTGTGCTAAATTTACAAGCAAAGAGTTATAATAAATTGAGAGAACGTTGCAACAGCTACCGAAAGATGCATAACAAATTTCAGAAGATTAAGTGCATTACGAAAATATAAATTGTATTTATAATGTTGCGCAATAATGTGCAAATTACACACGAAATATTGACAATGTACTTAATTCAAACAAGATAATTAATAACAGTAAGTATTATAATAATATTAAATGGAATTTACAATTAGATTTATGAAAGTGTCCACAAGCTCGTAACTGTACGAATGCAAAATACATACATTCGCAAACGATCCACTCGCGCGTGTCGCGGGGGTTTTGTTTAACGTCAGTGTAGCGCGATGCAACGTTCTTTGCAATATCTCGTCAAAGAGGATTTTTATCCGCGGTCCGTTTCCTAGAAAAGAACGCAGGAATCGAATCAGGATGACAAGTACAAAGGCGACGGGAGGAAAGCGAGCCCTCTAGGAGCGCCCAGGGCTTCTCCTTCGTTTCTCTCCTTTTCTCTTTTTTTTTTTTCTTATAAGGGCTACTTCGATTTTCTCCGGTGCACTCAACTTTGACGAAACCAAGGCGATTTCCTGGTTGAATACACGTTCTCGTTCTACGATATACTTGGCCAAAGGAACGAACGCCGTCAACGAAGGAAAAAGAGCGAAATAGCATAAATCAGAATGGAAAAAGAAATAGGAGAAAGACGGTCGATATTAAACGTAAAGAGTGGATAGTAGAAAAGAGAGAGGGAGAGAGAGAGAGGAAAAGGAGAAAGTTGAAAAGGAAGCGAAAGAAGAACATAGATACGCCTGGGGAGATCTGCGACAGGTGAAAAAATGACGCTCGTGTCCGCGCTAGTCCACAAATAATTCTCAAACATTTTTATCAATTTGCTTCTTGTACGACCGCTGGGCGCGCACAGGACGTGGATTCACGACGGGGGCGAACGGGGGTGAAATCGTAAAATCTCGTACGGTCGAGCTGTTGAGCGGTCTGTGACGCGATACACGCGCCGATACGAGCAACGTCTAGATAGATCGGAGTCTCGAAGAGTTCACGAGTCAGCGATATCGGAAACAACGTCGTGAAGGACACACGACGCTACGGTGGAAGACACGGACGGGATCTAAGTGAAACCGGAACGCTCCACGCTGGCACTTAATACACCCTGGGGGCTTAAGCGGGGCGCGGTCGGTCGCCCAGGCGGTGTGCTACCCTTATCAGATACCGCGCTTCGCGCGTATATTTCGGGGCCCGTTATTATCGAGGGGTAGATTTCATCGTGAATATTTATGAGGGTGGTTCTCCCGGTTGCTCGCGCGCCCCGGCTCTCGCTCCTCTCCATCGTCGTCGTCGTCGTCGCCGCCGCCACCATCGACCTTCTTGCTATCGACTCCTACTTTGCCTCCACCTCCTCCTCCTCCTCCTCCTACTCCTTTTCCTCGCGATCTCCATACCCTCCCTCTCTAGATGAATTCCCTCGCACACGATTTCACTCCGTGGAAAATCATGGATCGTGCGCGCGAGAAAAATAAATACGATAAGAGAATGGGAATTAATTCGGGGTTTGAAATATTAAGGAGATAAGACGAGAAGCCGGGCGATAGCATATAGCATTACCTCAGCAGAGGAAGGGAAAGAGCCGGCCGCCAGCCAACGGCTTATATTAAGTTAGACTTTCGTTAAGAGCGAGCTTTTCACACCTCCTGCAGAATTTAATCGTTTCGAGCGCTCCGCGCTCCCGGCGACGCGTATAACTCGCTAATTATATACCTCGGAGATATTTGTGTAGCTCGGATAATCCGCGCAGTTGCTCTAATGATAAGTAATGTGCGCGAAGTACGCGAAAAGCAAGTGCAATTTTAGCACGAATGATCGAAATCTTCGTCTCGTAAACAAATGTTGATCTAGTATCTGTTTTTCATCAATCATTATCGTAACAATTTAATTGGCGTTGAAACGATTGTCGCAACTGTTGCAATTTAGAAAAAAAATTTTTTTACATCTTTTAGAAATTATTAAATAGCATTTTCACTATATGTTGAGTCTTTTTTCACTGCAAGAGAGTTAAAATCTCTCGAGGATTACTCGCAAGACAAGGTTCCACTTATCCGTAAACTCGCACGAAGTCTCGAAACTCGCGGGCATGAACGTCTTAGCAACAAATACGTGCTTCCGGATAAATTATTTCGCCGGGGCACGCAATCGGCCGTACAAAAGTTACTTCACGTTGCTTCGTTCCGTGTTCACGACGGAATTATTTTAAACTATTCGCCCGGTGGGTAAAGTGGAATTACACGATTGAATGAGGAATTTTCGCGACTTAAACACGTAGCGAAGATTTGCGGGGATCGTTATTGTGGATCCTTACGCGCTCGGGCGTCTTTCAGTGCGCTCCTCTCGACTCCCGCCCGCTTCTGTATTCCACTGTTCGCCTTCCCATCCCCTCCGTGACCACCGCGCCGTAAAATCGCCCGCACCTGAAGGCAGGATGATACCTTAATTGGATGAGGGTAGTTCTCATGAGTTTTAAGTCCGAGCACGAAAGGTTTTCCCTTATCCTATCACCACGCCGTGAATCGTTCCGGCTATACACACCGGATACGCTTCATTATATCGCCACATAATTACGCGCTTCGCGGTTTACGCTATAAATCTCGGTCGGCGAGGCGACTCGAAAGAGATTTATTTACGACGTAGTTTGCGACGGATAAGAGCGCGCGCGTTCTAAAATAGCATTTACACGGGAAAGAAAAGTGCGCGATACCGGTGTAAAGATCGCGCTGGAAAAATCATGTACAATCTTGTGTTTGAAGTATCCCACGCGGCTCTCCGTACACACATTATAATTCTCCATTTTTTTTAATTGCGCAGAGCTCCTTTTTAGAAACGAGGTAACGTTTTGCGAAGACGCAATGCGCGAATGATATAAAAAACGTTTGAATAAAGTTTCGAATCAGTAAGCAATTAGTTAAGAAATAAATATTGCTAAATTCCACTTTCTTCAATCATTTCTAAGTCGAGTTTAACAATACGGAAGGATAGACGATATGTATTTCACGTTTATAAAATGACATGAAGCTCTCGTAAGTACACGCGTAAATGCATATATAGTGAAGACGAGTGGACAGGTAGGCAAAAGGCAGGGACGACAGAGATAGACAGAACGCAGGCAGTTTGGTCGCGCGAATACCAAAGGCGCTTTGACGTCGAGCCAAGCAAACATTTTCGAATAGCTTAATGAAAACAGCGGTGCGCACGCGTTTAACTGGTAGAACGTTATCGGTTTGCAGCTCGCAAATGCTTCGCTAACCGACTTGTCTTGCCGAATAATTCGTAAAGCTATCTTATTCGGCGCGGACAAAATTCAGTCGACTAAGAAAAAATGAGACGCAAATAATTATTTCTATTTATACTTGTATAATTTGTATATAATTTAGATATTATTGGCAGAAAAAATAACTTTTCAGCATTATTAATGAAAAATTCGAGTCTTGCAGTTGTATTTTGTAACAAAAATATCTCGTTATTACATTCTATATGACTCGTTTTCTGTTACATTTCAATCGCGCGTAAAATAATGGGAATAGTTGTTTTCGTGCGAGAGAAAAGTTGCCACAATCGTGTCAGCATTTCAGAGATGGATTCTTCATTCGTCCTACTACGATTTGGTGGAGCTTGGAGCTCGTCTGTCTCTCCCTCTCCCTCCTCCCTCTCTTTCTTCCTCACGATCTCTCTGCCGCGACGTGCCCTACATCTCCTTCCGTAGGACGCACCGGTCCCAAAACGGTGTTCGGCGGACCGCGAATGGCCGTTTGGTCGGCGAATGCAAACTAGACGGCGGAGATATTGTCCGCAGCGCGTAATCGGACTTTAACCTCGTTCAATAAGACGGACAAGACATTTCCGGGGATTTGCGAGCGTCGGGGAAAGGAAAAGCACGATAGTGAACTCAACCAGAAGAACATGGGGAGCACGCCGTGTCAGGGTTTTCCTCGTCTGTCCATGATGAGGAGGGTGCGAGCCGAACGAGCTCTATAACGCGCATCTTTCAACGTGGTCGCTGGATTAATCGAAGTGTGCGTTCTACGTATGGGACGTTATGGATGAATCCACATAAGTATGTGAGAGCAAACAGAACCGCTTCTCCGCGATCAGTGTGTGCGTCCGCGTCTATGTACTCGAGAGCTTGCAAAGACGAAGAGAAGGAGGAAGCTCGATTATTGCCGTATTGTGGCGGAGTCAAACCGTTGACGTATTGTCGGCTGGCTTGGCCGGCGAGCACAATGGCCGACATTAATGGACTAATATTCCGCGCCACAAAAGCAGCCGGCTTACCATCGACGACAGACCAGGACGCGTTCGCGCGCGCGCGCGCGCGCGCGTCCAAGCACATGCTTTGGCGTTTAACAGCGTTGTTCGGTTATACGAGCGCATAGGACGGTTGCGTGGAACACTGCGCGCGAAATATATTCGACTGTAGTATTTCAATGAACGCTTAGGTGGATTATTTTAATCACTATTATTCTCTCAAAACCGTTCACACGGAAAATATGTGACGAATTGCAGTTAAATTTAGTTATTCTAAAATTGGAATTTCTCCGCGTAATAATGCAAATATTATTTTGTAATTGTTCTTTCTCGCAAATGGAGACTTTATGATATAATTCGCAAAATTATGTCAAAGATTATTGCAAAATTATATAACAGAATATTATAGTTATTATTATCAAACATACATGCGTTATATCTTGTTTCAGCAGAAATTAAATCTTGTTCGAAATATGAGTTTTGTTAATTATTTGACTAATTTGCATATACAAGTTGAGAATTAATATAATAAATATTTGTTTAAAGTATTATATTTCTTACAAAAAATATCAAGAATCGAACGATTCAAGTTATATTACAACGGCGCACAAGCTGCAGATTCGCATATATATTTTTGGGATTACAACCGTAAACCGCTAAATCATGGTCAGAGTTAACGGGGACACGCTCGTTACAGTGGCGGGGCGCATTAGGTTACGCGATTTGCGTAAAGGATGCAATATGGTTTGAACCAATGTCGCTCTCCACGCCAGAGAAACAAGCCATCCCGCCATAGCTGCCGATATACCGCACGAATGGTAACCTCGTGTCAGTTCGTTAGATGCGGATACCTGCTGTCGTGCTTTAATGCATATCTACCACTATCACGAATACGTATTTATTGTTTCGTGAATACAAACATACTCGCAACTAAAGAGTGCTGCAAATACTGCGAGAAGGCACCGGTTTGACGGATGGATTTTAATTAGCGAAATAAAAGCAAAACGCTTAAAAATACGTCACGATGAAAAGTTTTTGAAATATTTTCTCTTAAATGTTTCAGCACCTGCAACTTTTGTGTAGAATTCTCTCAGTAGTAAAAATACTGGAATTGATAAATTTTACGTATAATTCTACTCGAAAGCACTACTTTACTCCTTATATTTTAAACGAACAACAATAAAAACTAGACAGTAATTTAATTAATGACGTCGAAAAAGCACTTACCAAAATCTACCTTTTTTTTTCATGTTGCACAATTTCACTTGACGCAAAATATATTTTCATCGCGATCGAAGAGTCATAGAATTCAAAGCATGATTTAAATATGCACAAGAAATAAAAATATTTAACAAATGCTTACGCATGTATGCAAGTCGACCAATTATTGAAATTTTAGCCGCAATAACGTCATATCATGCATCCTGGATAAAAATGTACATATGCCTGATTGGAATTTATCACGGTGCACTTTGGCCAAATGAAAAATAAAATGAAAATTGATCGTACAGAATTCCCCGCAGATTGAACTGGTGAACTCGGATCGGCACACGTTCTTCAAATTTTCACATTTTTAACTTCAATAAAAAAAAAAATTTTCACACGTTATGGACGTTTACATTGTTCGGGTTCAATTTGAATTTAGCAATTACATTGCATAACGAAGATAGATTCGCACAATAATATAATAACGGTTATATGAACGTTAAAAAAAAAGGAGGAAAAAAGATAATCACACCGAGCGAAATAAGAGCGGGCGGCAAGGTCTATGTACGTAAGCGGGAGGTACAAGGCGGCGGGATCGATTCGAGAATAAACGTAAAACGTCCCTGCAACGATATTAATTAACGGAAGTAATCGGGATCCTCTATCACCGGCGAGTCGCTTGTTTCCGCGGTTGATAATTGCGTTCGTGAGATTTCACCGCACCGACTAACACGCGGACGACCGGACGGAGCGACGAACGGAGGGACGGACGGATGGATGGATAAATGGATGGATGGCTGGATGGATAGATGGATGGATAGGGTCGAGATGCCGTACAGAGCGGACTCTCGACTGCACCGTCGGGGTGAAGAGGTAAGCCGGTTCGCGGTAGATGGAAGACGAACTTAGTTCGTAGAAGCCGGATATGTGACGCCGCTTCCGCTCGCAGACTGAATTCAAGTCGTGCGGGACTCGTTGGTGCGACGCGGAATATACTCGGCTGCGCTCCGTACTGTGTCAGATTAATTCAGAGTTTCCGTTTTTCCGTAATTATACGAGTCTGCGAGACCGCAGCGCCCCCGAAATTATCCGCGAGTTGACCTCGAGAGGGCGAGAGAGGGTACTCTCTCGCCAAACTCGTGATTCGCGTCAAGACCCGCCAAAATGGAAAATTGCTCTTTCGTCGACATTAATCTTCGTTTGGATCGACGCACGCGGCGCACGAAAGCCGCAATCGGTGCCATATGATGCCGGGAGGGAGGGGTTGTTCGAAAACGTAATTCTCTCGTCGGGTCCCGGACGCTTCTCTTCCGCCCCCTCGCCCCGTTCGCGTTACCACACTCATTTTCCTTGCGGAGAATCGCCATTATGCTTATACTTACGACGAGGTTTATAGTCCCGTTTCGATCGGGCGCATCGATGAGGCGAACGAAGTTAAGGAAGAACGATGGAAAGTCATTTCGGCTTCGTTCCATCCTCCTTTATCCCCCTTCCTTCTCCCCCTCCCCCCCGCCCCGAACCACTCTTATTCACTATCTCCGCTCTGCGAGTCTATATACCGCCATCCTCTCGTTCCTCCGTCGGGCATACGTAGCCGTTCCAATGCATGTACGTTCGGAATACGTGTCTTGGAAGGAGAGAGCATGGAACTCCATTTACACGGGAGCGAACGAGTTTCTCCGACTCAATCTCGCGCTGTCGCACTTACGAGGCGACGCGAACTCTAACGACACTGGTATCAGGGATTAAAGACGCCGGATATTAGCATACCAAGTGGCAAAACGTACTTCCTTTTACACACTTCCAAAGGGAACGGGAGCGGGGAAAGGGAAATCGTTTTGTCGGCAAATAGGTTTTTACGCCCGTTATCGTCCCAGGATTTCGCGGCGTCATCCACCGGGCGATCGACGTCAGTTCGAACGGATATAAATTTTATGACGCGCTCCGGCCATGATCAAATTTAATAGCACACCCGGCTGGATCGCACATGGTGGAGCGAGAGCGCTAGGATCGAGAATAATGTCGGCCGACCAATCTCTTGAGAACGTCGCTTTTTCGTTATCGCGTCGATTTCCAGAACGCGGTGGCTTATTTAAAAGTGATTCCTAACGTGAAATTTTTGACTGCGAAGATCCTAGATCGTAAGTTCCGTGAGAAAAAGAAATTCAAAAGTTACAATAAAAAATAAAAAAGTCAAGTGTATAAAAAAATTTAAGTTGTATGAAAAGACAGTTTTAAAGATTGTCGAAAAATAAAAGTATAAAAAAAAAGATATCGAGATTATTAAGACTGGAACGAATATCTCTTTATGAAATTTATGGATTATCAGAAGTTGCTGAATTGCTGCGTACGACTGCCGTGAAGCGGACGGATAGTGCCCCTAAGGCATCCCTGAGTGTCGGACGTGGTTGCCAAGTGGCGACGTCCTCTCGCCGTGAAACCTCCGGTAAATTCCGACGTCGCCCGGTGCTGTGGACTTTGCCTCGGCAAACAGCGCGCGCGAGAGACCCTTTTACGGCCAAAGTCCGGCAAAGTGCATCGCGACTTCGACAGCATGACGAGCCCGGTAAACAATTTCCACTCCCCCCTTTCTCCCCGTTCAAACCAAGAAACACTCGCTTCTCGACGAGAAATCCGCGTAACGGCGCGGGACGACGAGCGAGTCGTCGTAAGAAAACGCGGATGGGATATCCTCGAAGGAGGTCCTTGCCAGATGACGCTCGTTCATATCGATCACGGCGAGATTTTATTTTCGATCGCGTCCTTATTCGCCCCGCAGGTCTGCCCGCCCCGCTGTCCGTCGATAAATCAATTCGCCCGACCGAAATCACAGATCCCCTTCGACGGTGGGAGGGCAAATTCCGCGCGTTCTGAATTTATCTTTGCCGGAGAAGCGCCCGTTTCACTAACGCACGCGGTGAGAAAAGCAATTTGGACCGCTGTTCTATGATCTTCGCGAATCTCTCGAATGTAAAAAAAATTCAAAATAAAACACCAATATCTTTTATTGCAGTCTTCTCGGCGCAACGCACTTTCCATTAAATATCGATTTCTAGACACGTAATGCGAGATACGTGCAAAATTCAAGATCGCATATTCGTGTAACAGATATCCGTACGGACGCATCGTGTCACCCGGTGCTAATAAGTGCTCGCAAGCGCACTCACGATCACCAAACGAATATCCGATTGGACGATTGCCGAATAGCGTGCCGGCACTCTTCTCCCTCGCGCCGTATACCGGATTCAGAGCATCGATGGCGAGGAACGGGGGTCTGTTTGCGTGCAGGCGGACTCAACCGGCGAATGAACGGAGGATCGAGGTGAAGCGGCGGACGGTAGTGGTGTGGTGCGGAGGGTGGATGTGCCTGACGCGCCGCGAATCCAGCCGAGATAGGTATAGGTACACACATCCGTCTCCCGGCGTGGATTTACATACGGGGAAGGGTTGCCAGATTCCAGAACGTTTTTCATCCCCCGCCGCCAAATGGCGAGCTCGTGCTCGCCTCGACATTTACAGCTGGGTCAGCTCGAACTATTTCCCCTAGATAGCGCGAGAAAACACGAGAATAATCGAATTGACCGCAAGGAGGGCGAAGAAGCGGAATTTCGACTTTATAATTGCCGCGAGGCAAAAAAGAAACGGAGGAAATACGCTAGGATGAACGCGAGCGCAATTTACGATAATCGACTGCAAAAGTGATATTCAATTATTGTGGTTGGCTTCGTATGCGCGTGTAATGAGCGCGCAACGACTTCGGAGGGCGGAGAGAGAAAAAAAAAAAAAGAAACAGAAAAAGAAAGAGAGAGAGGGAATAACAGCAACCGTGACCGAGGCAAGTTTTCAGGCTACCGGCAAAGAGCGAAATAGAAGCGGCGCATTAGCGAAAAAGAACAGCCCGATTGCTTTGAAGAAGCTCGGGCTAAAAAGAAGCGGGAACAACCTATTCGAGGTGAGGGGCGGGGTATGCGGCGGCAGCGGCGGATATTCCGGAAGAGACTTACGGAGCGTCAGTTATTTCCTCGTTGGTCGGATTCAGGGGCGGATTCCGTTGGATTCGTGGGTGGAGGAGGAGGCAAGGCAGCGGGCCGAGAGTGTAATAGCTGACTGAGAAAGAGATCGGAGGAGGAGAAGAGAGAGAGAGAGAGAGAGAAAGAAGACAGCGTTGCGCCATAGAAAAAGGGAGGAAAAGAAGGCGAAAAAGTAAGGAGGAAAAGAAGGATAGCACGAAACTTCCCAGCAGTCCCGCCACGCCATTTCGTAACGCTATCAAAAGCTAGTTTACAAATGCTACCGGCAACAACGGCGATACACTCCTACATTCTCGTTTCGAGTATCTGCAGCTGCGAAATGCAGCGCGCTCGCGCGCGAGCATGCAACCCGTACTTAGTGAGCGCCGTGACCATTTACTTCTACGAGTTCTCATGGCACGACAGTCGTCCCCTCCGCCCTCCCGCTAGCTAAGAAAGCGCTCGGAAACGAACGAATGAAGGGGATAGCTTGTTTTTAAATACTCGGCAATTAGAGCCTCCTCTAACAGCCAAGAATCACCGACTCGCATTCATTGCCGCTACGATCTTCTTTTCCCGAGGAAACTATGCATTTTTATTCCTCGCTCCGATTATACTGCCGGACATAGTCGTCAATACTTTTACGCGTGTTAATTTTATTTGCCAACCGGGCGAGGAAGACTCAACACTACTTGATAAAAGAATTCGGGAAATTTTTAAGAAATAAACCGGAATGATAGTATTCGATTTATATTATATTACTAACTAGCTTAATTAGTTCAAAACCGGGTATCAAACGTGGCTTGCGAACAACGATGTGGTACTTTGATCTAAAACAAACATTCTCTCAAGTACACGAGTCGTCTAAATAAACCTCGTCATACGTTATGCACCGGCTCGCAGTAGTATGAAAAGCGAGAGAACGTAAAGCTGCAACCGTCCATTCTAACGTTTATCAGATGCCACAGGAAAATGCGAGGCTAATCCCAATTCTCCGAAGCAGACAATAATTAATAATGGTCCTCCCAGCAACGAGAATTGTTCGGCTTGGTCGTTGTTATTTCAAGTTAGCACTCGCGCGGCACAGTTTCTCATTGAGTAGCATTCACAGCGGACAATGCAACGTTTAATTCTCCTAAGGTTTGATAAGTCAGCCGTGGGTTTCATAGAAACACGGAAACGGCATCCGGAAGCAAATGTGAAGCAAACAGTCTACGAATTGTAACAATCGTAGTCTTATCACGGTTTGTTAATGTGAAGAAGTTTTCGAATAATAAATCGAGATATGATAATTAAAAATAATGAATAGTATAATTTCTCGAGCAAGAAAATAGAAAACGATTATATGAGGCGGTCTTCATAGCTTCTATTACGTATTACAGAGACGATTCTATAGATAGATTGTAATAAATTTCGCAAATTACCGCGGTAATATCGAAAGTGGAATTCCAAGTAGCAATCGAGGATGCCGCCCTAATAAGGCGAGCACCGAAATCCGCTTAGAAGTGACAGAAATTGAAACGGCCACGAACTCGTGATAGTTTCATTCCGGCGGACTACCGCCGTGCAGTACACACCGCGACAGGCTGTATACGTACGCCCGCGTATAATCCTCTTAGGTTAATTGCTAGGAAGAACGACTCCCGGCGCTTTTCGAATTGGATTCGAGAGCGTGTATGCGGTTCAGTCCCCGGGCCGCGGAGTCGAAAAGTTTCCGATTCCGCGTTAGGAAGCTCGTAGCGCGGCGTGGTGACGGCGCCGCCTTACGTCGCAGAGCTATTCGGACACACGGCCATGAAACGAGTAATCCACTTTAGCCACGCGAGAGCTCACGCTTTTCTCGGTACGCCTGGTAGCCGATATTGGACGCGGTGTCCTCGCAATGCCGAGGTAACCAGCCGTATCGACCGTTCGCGCAGGAAAGTTCAAACGAAAAAAGACGCGAGACGTATAAAAGGTGCTTTCGGAAGATTACCGAAGGAAAGCGCGATACCTAGGCGGGAGATAGATAAAGAAAGAAAGGGGAGAACACGAGCGAGAAAGCGACTCGTGTACAATGCAGAGCGGAGGGGCAGAATCGTCTCCATTTACCTCGGGGTTGTACGAGCGCATAAATTGGCGTAATTTCTCGTGCCGGTTCCGACCGGTCTTCCATCCTTTCTAATCGCGCCGGGCGCCATAGCCGCCGTGGTTTCTGTTGTAATAACAGCCGGGAGGCACGTCTGCCAGCGAAGGAGCTCTTCAACGTTTTCTCATAAAGCGCCAGTTAGATTGCCAACCGTGCGGGGGTGCTCGCGCGCCAGGTTGAGAGGGAAGAGAGAGGCAGGTGAGTGTTGATATAGGTTCTCGAGCAAAGCAGGGATGGACAAAGAGGAGAGAGAGAGAGAGAGAGAGAGAGAGAGACTCCAAGCATGTACAAAGGAACGTGGGGGAGCGGCGGAGACGGGGTTGTAGCGGCGCGAAGAGTCGGTTGCTCGAAGTGCGGTGGTCGCCGGTCGATGTAACCTTCGGCACGCGATCCGCTGAACGTCGTCGAGTGGCGTGCCGACGGGGAAACTTCGCCGTCCTCGCCGTTAGCTTAGTACGCCGCTGGTTACACACTGACTGGCCGATGCACGCGCGCCCGTGTATTTATGTATGCAATTGAGACAACGCGAACGCGCACGGATGAAACTAAAATCGAGATTATCGTTCAGAAGTAGCCCATTGGCGAGACGAGATATCGATTAGAAACCAGTTTACCTTATTACGCAACGGACGCACCGACAGCGAAACACTTCTGGCAACGATCGTTGATTCCGCTTTATTGAGTACGCGTTGGTGAGTTTCTAGCTGATATGCCGGCGAGTACGCCAGGTCGAAACAAGCAAGCTCAGTTGCTTGATGGAAGATCGAGAGGTTCAGGTTCGTGTTGATACCGGATGACCTACTTCTCGCTGCACTTGTTAATTGGCCTCGCTTGGCAGGTGCAGAACGTAAGTCAGATGCTTTCGATGCTGCCATTACGATACCGAAACGCGCTCGCATTCTATCGATCGCCGCGCGCCAGGATGTAACTGTGTCTACAATCTAAATGGGACCGATTAATTGAATTGGCTACCGGTTCGGCTACACGTACACGTATCTTGTCAATCTTTTATACTACAACCTAGTTTATCGAGGCGCCACTGGGGACAGACAAACTAATCGATAAAGGAAGCATCGATAAAAAGTTTGCGATGGAAAAGGGAAAAAGATTTTTAAAAAACAATCGAGTTATAAATTAAATCGCAATGATTATGGAAGACTGAAGGGTAAAAATATCGCGCAACAATTTCGTGCAAAAATTCTAAAAGCTTATTCGTCGTTTTAGCCTTCTAATGATATATTCATCAGCGTGAAAGAAACAAAGTTAACTAAATTCAATATTTATAAATGCATTGAATAATATTAGAAATTAAACGAGAGGAAGAGAGAGTGCTTTTGCTAAGAACGGTAAAATAACCTCTGTCCGAGAATAATGTCCCTTTAAAAATCTCACGCCTCGGCGGCGCATATTTTCGAGCGGATTTATGACACTGCTGCCTGTCATCATTATCGTCCGGATTTCACGCTCCGGTTCGACGTCGCATAGACGAATCGACGGTCCGACCGTCGAATTTGTTACCGGCTCCGGGGGCCGCGGCGCATCTAATAGAAAATCTCATAAAACGCGCATCGCGGATGAATTATTATACATATGCGATTCGGAGAGGATGAGCCCCGCATGAGTAACGGCCGTATAAATCGTAGGCGAGCGCGCGCGACACGCCCGGAAAACAATAAAATCTATATTTTAATCTGCGCCGGAACGTCCTCGCGACCCACGTCAAAAGAATCCCGCCGCGAGATTGGTGGTGGAAAAGGAGAAAGAGGTGGACGAGACGAAGGGTGAAGGACGAGAGGGAAGTGGCCGTTTGTCATGTTACGAAGGTACAAGAGCAACGCGTGAGGGATAAAATATATAAAAACTATCGCGCCCGCCGCATACAAGCTGCGCATTCGAGTATATGAATAAATTCATCGAATTTTAAACTATTCAAAGAAAAATAAGTTAGTATATTACTGATTGATAATTAACCGTTTTAACAAATTAACAGCGTTCGCCACGTAGTCTAAAATTATCGCGCTAAATTCGTTTCGCGAATCGATCGCGTACTAATTTTAATGACAGGCTTTTTGCAGACCGCGTTATACAGAATTGTCGAAAATTTCACTGCTCGCGCTCGTACGATTATTTTACGTTTTCAATAGAAAAATTAATTGTCGATGAAAGCGGAATTACGGGAACGAGCTGCAGCTATTCGACGTAATTGGCAAAAGATATCTCGATAATGTTTCCGAGAGTGGTGGAACGCTGTTCTCACGCTTCGTCCCGTCATCGATCGGATCGCCGTCATTATCCGCCGTCACGTTTCGCCAATTAAACGAGAGAGGATTACATCATCCTTCGGCAAAACGACACAAGTTCTTGGTGGCCGTCCCGTGCTCTTCCGTTCCATCGAGAAAGGCGATAGACTCCGATCGTTATAGGTTTAACAATGAATCGTTGATGGCAGAGCTTACGGACGAAAGAAACGGAGGCGGAGACACGATCGTAAAGGCGACATTGGATTTAATTGGATCAATGGACTTCGATCGAGCGTATCATAAATACAAACCGCGTGCGAAGGACCCCGGCTTTTGCAATGAACCTGTGCTCGATCTGCTACGTATACATCGCGCTACAGCCGCGGCGCGAGCGATCGCTCGCCACTTTTTTCTTTCATTGAATAAAATAGCATCGATTGTGTGCCGCGCAAAAGAACAAAGACCAATTGATAAGTGTCTAGATGGTGCTACGAGTCTTAGTCCATATATTGCACGGATTTTTATTCAACGTGAGAAAAACGACAGGCACGCTGAATCGTGTCATATTCTATGCCGTTTCTACGAAGAAAACGATAACAATGTAATTGCGTTTCCTTTGTTAATATTCAAAGTAGCAAATAATAGAGTGTTTAATATCACCATTTAAAAACAAAGCCTTCAGACTGGACTCTGGAATTGCGACGTGTCTGATTGTTTCAGATTGAATTTCGCGATCTTTTAGCATAATACGAGTGGAGAGATTGGCTTGCGGGCGCTGTTATGAGAAGTACGAATAATACGCACTACACAGCGCCGGCGACAGTGTAAGTAGTTTACATTATAACTGTCCGTACTAGTCAGCGGAGTGCTTTATCCCCTTGCCTCGCTCCTGCTTCTTCTCCTCGTCGTCGGTAGCTTCGCGGTAGCTCAAAGACCTCAGGTAACGGGCCTTTGCGCGTTACATTCGGGTCAACCGCACGTCCCACACACGTGGTCCTTGCGCTTGCGGTAACGCCGGTCTACACACGGACGGCACGTAAGGAAACAGGAACCACAATTTACTGCCTTGAACGGAACCCGACATTATCTAGGTACCATTATGATTATGTGCCTCCGGTTAAAGGGCCGCGCGAGCGTACGGATGCCTCCATGCTTACACTTTCGCGTCTGTATCGCCGTGTTTGCGTGTGCGCGCGCGCGCGCGCAAAGAGATGTTTTCATAAAGCAACCTCTCCCGAAAGACGCCCCGAGGAGCGAAATCTGAGAACAGACCCGCGCTTGGAGCGCGTCGAGAGACGTACCGGGACCGGGTGCCCGGGATTGGTTTCGCGGCAATTTAGCTACGAAAACGAAGAGCAAGAGCTCTTAACCGTTTAATTTGGTCTCGGGTAACGCTCGAAAAGTCGAGTGCTGGAAGACGAGGATCGACCCTCGAGTGTTATATCGTTCGAGAGCCTCTCGGGGATCGGTAGTCCGTGTTTAATCTTCGACTGACTGAGACAATTTTAGCGTGGGCAACGGGAGCGCGCGTATCCTTAGCGCTCGAGAAGATGCCATCTCATTTTCTATCTCGTTTTCGATACCGATGTGAAAGCTGCCAAGACAAGCGTTACGCGATAACGATCAGCGAGCGTCGTGAGCTCGTTTATCTTGCGCACGCGAGAACCCCCGCGTTTCTGTTTACTATCCCGAGAGAATTAATTTCCAGCTTTATTCCGCGAGGTGCGACGAAATCTCACGGTTCCCTACAAAACTGCAATTAGTTCCAGTACGTGACTCGTCGTCGTCGTTGCCGCCGCCGCCGTCGTCGTCGGCGCGCCCGTAGTCCTCGTTGCGCACGGAAACGCTGAACCAAGTTTTGCGCGGGCGAGTTAAGTTAGCACTTAATTCGCCGAGTTTCGAGCCTGCAAAACTTCCAGCAGCTCAGACGAGGGGCGAGGAAGATTCGGAAAAGAGGAAAAGACACGTACTGGATGAGCCAGCCGAAGCAGGCGACGACAAAGCGGAAGAATCTCGTGATTCTTGGAACGGAAAATTTTGAAAACCGTACCGTTTCGATTTAATATGCATGTTGTATGTAAATCGGCGAATAGAATTTATTTCTTGACAGACTTCTTTCTTAATTAACAATTTAATTAGAGCGTGTGTTTTTTACAACGTAATAGTTTTCAAAAGAATTAAGCGAAATGCTTTTAACTCTGTTAAAATAAGTTAATTAAAGCTTATTGTGCGCAAATATTTATACATCGCGATTAAGTGAAACGGCAAGTCGAGCAGTTGAGTAAAGACTCTATTAATGACAGTGGTAGATATCGGAGAGATAGCCACGGAAGTGGAACTAGTATCCCGGCCCAGTTCTTTTATCGTCGGAAAGGTGGAAATGGCGCGTTTTCGACCTCGGACTCGTCCGAGAAAAAAAGAAAAAAAAAAATAACACGTTGTTAAAGCTCGCGATAAACCTCCTCGGCAGAGGGAAGAACGGGAATGGGCGGAACGGACTTGAGACAATGTAGATCGGCTGTTAAGATACGGACACGAGAGGGTCGGTTTACCGGGTGAGGACGCGAGGGGAGGAAAAGCACCGAAATGCGGAGGTGAGTCACAGCGGTGGAAACGGACTGTAAGGGCCGCAAAAGTCGAAGGCGAGAATCGGGACGTAACTTTTCCCGAGGTAAATTTCTTTTGCGGCGGACTCTCCATGTGGATAAGCCGGAGTTTTACGGACGAGTTGTCGAAGAATCCCGGAATACAATAAGCCCCGGCGCGGAACTCGCGTGACGACGTGAACTCGGATTCGCCCGGCATTTCGAAGTATTCCATTTCAGTTTCACCGCGAAAGAAATTCGCCGGGGGAAAATATGACAAAGCCGCGGCTTAGAATAACTCGGCCGTGCTGCTTCTTTCATATCGACGTATCCTCGATTAAATATAATATAAAAGTAAGAAAAGAGAGGTATCTCCGTTCCGGCGGCGCTGACCCGCGGAAATCAGCATAGAAGAAATGTCACTGCCGGACACACAGGATGCGCAGCCCGCGAATGCAAGCGCGCGTGCAACGATAACGATGTTGGGACTTCGAGCGATGCTTTTTAGAAGAAGGTCGGAGAAAATGTGATCGCGAAACTCTTTAAAGGGCGTCGACGTAAAAATAGTATCTGGTGTGCGTAAGGCAGGCGCGCGGGCAGCGGAGCGTGAAGCGCGGATAACTGAAGTTCTCTTTGAATGATCACTCTCGGCGAATGCGCTTTTAAACGCGACTATGCATCTCCGGGTGTTCTTTTCGCGGAGGAAGCATATGGATGCAGTAAACTCGAGTTTGTTTAGGAATTCAATATATATTGTCGCGTAGAATCGCGTCATGCAAAACATATTTGAAAGTGAGAAAATTATATAAATTAATTTTTACGCGAGTGATACAAGTTTTATCAAAAAATCATATTTTTAAATAGAAATTTTAATAGCGTAAACGCTATTTGTAGCAGAAATTCTAATTATATTTTTTCATTCTTATTAATTTGTTATTTTTCTTCCTGCAATGGCATCATGTTGCTCATTATAAAATTTTCCACGCGCTCATCTGACAATTAACAGAATGCAGAGAATTTATTGGAGGACGTTCTTTGAGAGCGATGATATAATGCTCATACGATGAAAACTGAATTTAAAGAAGGGTTCAAATATATAGACATTCTTACAGTCTCTATATCGTACTTGTGAAGCGTGAGTTTATTAAAAATGCAACAGTGCATTGTTCCCCGTATAAACTTTTTACATCTTTTTTCAATCGACAATTGTTTCTTATGCTTTTTCGTTTTCCTTCTTTTTCTTTTTAATAACGTACAATAGAAAGTGCAAGATATTTCCTGCATTTATATACGACCGAGAGAATAGAAGCAAGACACGTTCGCAGAGTTCTTCCTTCGCATCACGCTCAAATAGCAGTCGCCCATTCTTCAGACACGTAGAGCGCAAACTATAATTTTAATACGGGTTTATTGTTCCGTACTCGTAAACAAGGTATAAAAGTCTTATTACGTACAGTTGCCCTTTGGCAGTTAATACGTAGGAATCTAATAAGAAGGGATAAAGTGATGATCAAAGGGAAGATAAGCCTTCGTGAAATATTGAACATTAAAAAAAAATTCCTTGAAATTATCGAGAACAACATGAAGATTCGTCGACAAAAGTATTAAATATCGTGTTAATATAAGCATAACATATCCATTGTAAAATAGCACAGAATATCTTAAATATTATCATTTTAATGTAAATGTTTTTAAACAATTTAAAAAATTAATTTAAATAAATTCTCAACATTATGAGACATAAAAATTCTAAATTTATGATGCAAGAATATCGTGAACAAAGTTTTGAATCGGTTATTTCATGCGTCATTGCGACGGGTGTGGTCGATTCTATTCCATCTTCATATTACTTGCCAATATAAGTTGGCGAGGAAAACCTGTGTTGCGATAAGAAAAGAAGTATTTGCCGAGACGGGTGATCCGGTATCATGCGCGAGTACACGCTTATAAGTGCTCGAAGTTAGTTTCGGGAGTCGAGGATTGAGAGGAAAGCAAAAAGCGGCGTGAAAAATAGTTGATGCAAAATTGAAAGTAGGGAACGTGGAACGTGCATGGCTAACGACCCCGTGCCGCGGCCGCAGACTGCTATTGGCAGGAAAGGTGTCTCGAATGGAAAAACCGGATAGAAGGTGGGAAACGAGAAGGCAGGTCGATGGTGGCGGCTATAGAGAGCTGATCGGGACTTTCGTTTTATGCAAACGCGAGCGAAATCTCTACTTGTAGCCGTCGATTTTTCAAAGACCGTCTCGCACACACGTTGCACCGCCCGTATTATCCAACTCTTTCGTTCACACATACACGCGCGCGCGCACGTGTGTAGATCGATACAGGTGGATCGCAAAACTCTGGAAGCTTGTGTCCCTTCTTCTGAAATGTCGATCGCGCTTTTTCGGTTTCCGCTATTGATTATCTGTATTCATATTGTGAAATTTTATTTTTATATTTCCGCCGAATATCGATGACGGCATCGATAAACCTATTGAAGTAAGACAGGGCAAACTGGCTCCTAATAACGAGCTCGATTTGCAAATATATTTGCTCATGAGTTTGCCATGGAGCATCGCTGCCAGCCATCCGTATTTTACACACTAGAGGAGAAATTCCGATTGCAGTGGTTTCGTAATATTGACATGAAGCGAGCCACGTGCAACTCTTCCGGTTAACTACTAGACTTTCAAGAACCGACAAGCGCAACGCGGTCAACAGAGTAGTCGCGCTTCGGTCTATCGATAATGAATTTTTTTCACTAGTAACTAAGCTGTTATTTCTCTTCCTCCTGGTGGCTGAAAAATTCTTATCGATACATTCGTATCGATAAAGTTAGATAGTACGGGAATGATCGTACTAGAATGGAGAGAGACTCGACAGCACGGAGCGATGGCATTTTTATCGAGGGAATTATCGCGATATTATTCCGGCCGGTAAGAAGGCATGGTTATTACGGCAGTTATTGCAAATTATGGTACCACTATGTGGAACGTCGACACTCTCGCGCTCATGAGCGATACAAGTACGACAGAATGGTGCGCGCGCCGCTCCCTCTATGACCTTATATAAGACCCTTCATAATAGTAATCGATAAGTAATCTGCCGTAATCATACATGCCTTTTTAACTTGCGCTCAAATTGAAAAAAAAAAAAAAAAAAAAAAAAAAATGATATCGCGGTCGCGAGTTCGCGCGACGACTTCGTCATATAGGCACGCGTACACGTTAATTGCGGTCTTAGTAATCGCCTTTCGTCTCTCATCCTGAGCGCAGGCGGAGTGATCCGATTTCGATAGGCCGGTTTGCGCGGCGTTTCGTTTTTCAAACGGCCACCATCGGCTTCGCATTAACGAGATGTCGAGCGTGCGCCGGTTGCAAGCCCGATCGTTGCATGGCACGTGAATAGGGAATAGCTTCACACAAGAGCTTTCACTAAAACTGTTTCACGCCCGACCGCTCGCGCGATACCCATCGTTTGATATTGTTTATGAATGACCCTTTTTCATTTCGCTATAGCGGCGATCCAATCAAGCAATCGTTTGACATGTTTGTCGAGGATGATCCCGCACGGATTTTTAGAGAATTGCTCGCACCTATTATCGTTGATTACATAATGACACAAAGCGATTTTAACATTACGTAAAAAAGCAAAAAAAAAAAATACAATCCGCCGGGTAAGTGCGCTGCATAACACAACAATTTCATCGGACAATTGTTATAATTCGGACAACTGTTATAATTTAATAATCGTTTTTAAAACGTTGAACAATTACTATATGACATATTCGAAGCTTCATGCAGCTAATAAAAAAAGTGATGGTTCTGCTCACATATATGTATAAGCAGATACGCGTAGTGTTGATGTGATTTTTCAAATTTTTTATTTTCTCCCTTTTATCGCCTCTTTTCACGGCGATAACATTCTCCCAGCCTTAGCCTCGAAAAATAGCGGAACCTCGCGGAAGGCAGCAATCCATCATAAATTTAATATTCGAAATTTCACGAATGTTCCGCGCGCTTTGGGAGCCATTCGTTTCCGGCGGCGATATAAATCTGTCCGATAATGTACTAGGAAATGCAGTTAGTGAAGCCGAAAGTCACATAGCTTTCGCGGATACGCGGTTAACGGTAAAAAACGCGGAGAAAAACGCGGAAATAATAGGCCGCGCTCGTGTCCACATGCAAAAATGGCGAGATTATAACTCATATTTTGTATTTTACGCGGGCGTATAAATATATCGTATCTTTGATATTTCACTCGCTTTTGTCTCTTCTCCTGTGCGTACCGCGAAAACGTCGTTGTAACGGTGCAAAGCGTTGCGAACGGAATGAATAATCGCATAGAACATTTAATAAATCAAAACGTCAAGATAGGAACTGTTCGGAGATTCGTGCGCGCAGATTAACCGTAATTTTGGGAGCGAGACTGCGCGCGTTTTCCGTCCGACACGTGCGCGCGAACGCGAGAGGGAGAGAGAGCAAGTCCTACATAAGTAGATTATAAATTCGTTCCGCGAACGTTATTATCCTTTGATTAGGCGCCTCGCTGCAAACCAATCTCGCACAATTCGTAGAAATACAGGCAACGCAGTTTCGCGAAGCAGCCGCGATGTTGCGGGGCTCGCGCCCGTAAATGTTTTCGCGATCGTTACCGCGGTGATGCCCGTATTTTGTAACGTTCCGGTGATCCGACGTGAAACGCACGGATGGAGACGCGGGCGTTTACCCGCGTTCACTGCAACGACGAGTTCACATCTGTCTGTAAATTCAGCCAACATTCACGTTAACCGCGTGTAACGATGCCTTATACAAAAAGCGGGTAAAAGGCGTGTGCATCGCGAATTTTATGAAAAAACAAATTTTTATCCGTACTTGTTTTATTCGCAGACGTTCTTCGCTTTTTGAATAGCTTTATAAACTAAATTATATCATAATTAACTTTTCCCGTACAAGTTAATAGGATATTTAATTTACGTTATTTACGCATTACAAAGTATTTTCTAGAAGTGAAGTATGCATGTTTATACTTTGAATTGCATTGTGGCGCAATAAGCCTTTTACACGATTGCAGTTTATTATAACTTCTTATAATTTATGCAACTTTTTTTTCTACTATAATGGATATGTGCATATTCTATGCAATCGATGTACGCATTCATTAAAAATGCAAGCTCACTAAAAACATCAAAATCCACTCTGGCTATTCATGAATCAAGATTTTGAATAATTCAGATAGCAGAAGAATAAGGAAATAAATAATAAATAATATTTTAAAAGCAAATAACTTTAGCAAAATTATTAAATTTTAGATTGGTGGACATAAATAAAGTATTAATTTATTATTTTCGAGCTATAAAAATTATTGTAAGAATAATCAAGATGCACATTGTAAAAATTGCCAAATGGGGACAATTTAAAATAACATTAAGCAAAATTAAATTTAGCAGAATAAAATAGTAGAAATATTTTCTCCGATAATATATAGAGCAATTTCTGCGCTTATCACGGTGGTCTTATATTAACACGGTGTAAAAAAATGCGCAGTGCAAAGATGGTGATTTAAAAAACGAGTCGCGTTTGGAGTCGCGCAGGCGACTAAAAAGTAACTTGTAGCTAAAGGCTCGCAGCTTGATTCACATAGAATGGTTAATTACATTAACTAACTTTTGCGGCAGTGCTCTCTCCGACGTCACCCCTAATCCGAGACAGCGGTCTGTCTCTGCTTTCTGCAACGAAATGAGAAACTCCTCGCCGCAGTCGCGTGACGGTCGTAGCAACTCTCGGTCTGGCAATTAACACGAGCGATTTTTTCGCATTACGCGCGGGTAATTATCATCTGCATTTCAATGCGCGGCGTTAAATGCGACCACAGTCGATGCATCAACGTGGGCGAAAAGTTTGCACGATTAATTAACGCTGAATGCGACGGCGGGCATAGTTGTTCGCCGCATTATTTGACGTCAACAGTATTTTACATACCTATTATGTATCTATATTGCACATAAATACGGACGTTTGGTAATGGAGAAAGTAAATCCCAAGGCTTTTGATATCGTAATGAAATTACATTTGATATTACATATTCCTTATTTAAATGTTCATTAATAATATAGCCGTTTCATTTGAAAAAATCTCGCTTATTCTTTATTTAATTCGCGAAGAAGATCGATAAAAGAGTCAATTACTGATTTCTATTTGCGCGATTATAAACGTTAAGTGGTCGGGCAAGTGTGGTCGGTAGTGTTCTCTCGTGTTCCGCATTCGTTTCGAGGATGAAAACTCGGCGCACCACCACCGATTCCCCGGCTGTGTCGAACACTGTAAAAGTTAGCTCCGATCGCGCGAGTTTGCCGTCGCGATACGACAGAATCAGTTTAACCCGCAAACGGAGCTCCGCCGGCCATGGCGGCTAATCCCAGATCCGCAAGTAAGTTCACGCCGAGGGTGTAAACCCGAGAATGTTGCGGCTAAGCTACGCTACGCTACCCTCCGCGCGATGCCTTGCGGCTCGTGAAGACCGGGGGAGCGGAGGCGACGGGAGGGGGAGTGAGTCCACGGGGGTTTATCCCGACGACATTCGTTCGATACCGTAAAAGCCTGCAAGCGGGAACGAGAAGAAAGGGGGAGAGGTGTGCTGCGGCAGGACACGCTATATCGAGCGCGGTGTGAAAAAAAAGCGGAAGATGTAGCACGACGCGAGAAGGAGGACGCGAGAGAAAGGGGTCGGATGCAACGCCCGCGCTCGCCCTCGAGCGAGGATCGTCCGAGACCTCGCGCTTCTCGGGCTCCGCGAGTTCCCCATAAAATGGCCGGAGTAACTTTTTTACTTTATCATCCGGCCATTCTGCGAGCTACTTCGACGTGCCTGCATACGTTGCGGCCGGCGTAGGTGGGTAGGTGTAACCGGCGCGTACATACCTAAAGCGGTAGCACGCGAACACGCGAGTGTGTACGTAGAGCGATCGAAGAGTAACCTAGACTCCCCGTTTCCAGGCCGACGTCCGCGCGACTCCGTTCGGTGTTGTCCGGTACGTACGGCGCACTTCTTTCGCGTTTCATGCCTTTGCTGCGGCGCCGCGACTAATTAAGTGAACTGTGCAGAGATCCCGGCGCGCACACGCCTTTGAGAGCGAGCGAGCGAGCGAGCGAGCGAGCCCGTTTTTCATCGTGATTTGTGAGGAGATTCAGCGTTGAATGGCAATTTTCAAAAAAGAGCAAAATTTTCGCGTAAAAGAGCATGTTGCGAAATCGGTTGGTTTTGATTTTCCAAATTGCCCGGCGTTACAAGCCCGGTGATGCGGAAAGCGCCGAATGAGGGCGGCGATAGTCGGAAGCGGTCTGGCGCTGCTCCCCCAGGAACGCGTTTATTTCATATGTACAAAGGCGCGAAACGCTTGAACGGCGAATGCAAAAACGGGGAAAAAAACTGGCGGAACGCAAATGCACCGATGCGACGGCACGCGCAAGCGGCTGTCACCCGTCATTACATGTCGTACTCGATTTTTGGCCACGTTTTTCCCGCGCCGTTCTTTGGCTCCGGCTGTACCTGGGCACCCTTTGAAAAGTGTTCTGATGCGCCGCGCGCGTCTACTCTGTCAATTACTGATAAAAACGGCGACAGGTTGTGCGGAGCGAGCGACAGGTTAGAACCGAAACCGGCGGACGAGACGGGATCGGCGGGAATGTAAATTATCTCACGTCTGGCCGGACGATAAATAACGCGCGACCTCACCGGGTCCAAAAATGCGACGGCTGTTTTTCGCCCGGAGGCTGAAGCAACGGAAAAAAGGACCGATGATTCCGCGAGAGGGCAAGCTGCGCCGTCATCCGTCCAACTGCAGAAATCCGTTGAACGCTTCTATATATTCCGCTTGTATAAAGTGATATAATTTTTTTCCCGCGCGCGCGCGCGCCCGCCGTGGATCTCCCGCGTTTTATTGAATGCCGTGACGTTTGAGAAATTTCTCCCTTTGCACAGAAATACTTTTTGGAAGTCGCCCCCGATATCTCGCGTGGCCTCCGACGCGCGATTCCTTCGGTTTATCTCAATCGTAATGGCGGTGTATTATGGCTGCGGGTCTAGCCAGATTCGTGGAGAGATATGATTACGGTAGAAACGAGTTTTTCTTCGCTTGACATGCCGATGAAATATGATCACGGCAACCGACGTTCGCTAGAGGGTGGCATGGGGCGGAGAGTAGCGCGACGTGGGTGTACCTATACTACGCGCCATCGTTCAGCGTGCATAATGTCTCATAAAACGCGGCAGCGTTATTTTTCGGGAAACAACGGCGACGGCCGAGCGTTTCTATCGCGCCTGATTGGGAGAGCGAGATATTTCGTTGTAGTAGATCTCTCTTTTTATGCGTGCTTATACCAAAACCAAGATTTCCGCAACCGATAAACAAGGTAGATGATTACGTTACGTGGTACTAAATATACGCGACTGTTTCTAATCTGTATACAAGATTTCGTTGTTTCAATTTTCTTTAATACATATATACTCAAAAATTGTCCGCACAATTTTCTAGCCTCTGATTCTTTGATAAGCTTGGAGTTGATAATTATTCAACATCGATACAGAAATATCGAGAGTGGAATTCAATCTTCGCCTTTTGAATTAAAAACTATCGGAAGTCTAAGCGGAGCTAAGATATTTTTATTCTCACAACGATCAAACTAAAATTTCGATGAGTTCATGATTTTCCTGAAATACCGCTGAAAATGGTATTATTTGAAAATTTGCGAGACTATTTTCTGGATGTTCCCGAACCAGCCACCGGCTCGATGTTCTCTTTATGGCCTCAAAAAATCTATTTACCGTTCGCCTCGCTCGCTTTTGGTTGTCGTGCTGAGGTCGAGCCGTGGAGAATCCATTTTGCAGCGTGACGTAGAAAAGCGGGACGTTGACATACCGCGCGACTGAGAGAACGAGAAGGGAGAGCGGGAACAAAGAAGAAGAGAGGTGGTTAAAAGAGAGGGACGAAAAATACCGTGTATACATCTATACGTATGCGCGTGTATGTCTGTATGTGCATTATAAAAGGTACTGGCGCATACACCATATGAAACGCGCTACGCCGAGCCGGAAGTGACGTGTGATTTGGAAATATTCGCCACCTACGTCATCGCGAATTACCGACCGGATCTCGCTGGTAACCGGCGGGCCACAGCCGGCGGCATTTTTCACGACACACACGTGAAAAGCAAAATCAGTGCAGTGTCTGTGTAATGCGCACTCATACACGAAGTTGGCTCGGAAATGTGGAAAAGCGCGACCAATTCTTCGAGAGTGAAAGGGACGGCGGAAAGGAAATGAAAGAAAAAAAGACGCGGACTCGATAGCTACACTCGCATCCCCTTAGCCCGCGAAAGAAGACACTCCCTTCCCCCCCCCCCCCCCTTTATCGCTCTACGTAGACGTCGTCGCACGGACAGGCGAGCCTCCGAGGAAATCTTCGCAGTCGACCCGAGCTGTTTCCTTTTCCTCGAGTTAGACAGGACGGACGGGACGGATCTGCATTAACTATGGATTCCACCCATCCCACCGCCATCACGCGGGCGGTGTCTCCTTCCGCCGCCCGTCCTTCTTTCTTCCTTTTAGCCGCGCATGACGTTCCCTCTTTTTTTTTTTTTTGATTCTCCTTTCGCTGTCGCTGACGCGAGGAACAGAGTGCCAATTTTCCGCGTTCGAATCGACCGATGGAAAGCGAACGATCAGCGCTGCGCGAATTAAAAAAAAAAGGAAGTAAGACAAAAAGCGCCCGCGGATTTCCCCTGCGTGTTGCCTGAATGCCTGAATGCAAGCCGGCGGCATCCGCGCGAGCGCGAGCGCGAGCGCGCGTTTGCCTGTCGGAGAGAATTGCGGAAAACGGAGCTATTGAATTCAAATCGGCATCTCCATCGGGGAAAATGATTCGTTCCGCGCTGATCGCAGCTAACTCGTCATTCGTTACTAACGCCCGTTCCGCTACGTTACCGGCTGTTCCGCAGGAGAACCGATATTTCGAGTCGACTCACTCGCGATCGTTAACTCGACCGTGGTCGGACATGTGAAGGGAGAGCGAGCTTTTAAAAGCGTAGCTTGCGCGCTGACTTTCCATTACCTACTTACCGTCGTTGCATTGATCCGGCAACAACGCGCGGCGTTTTACACATCCGGTCGATTCGACATTATCGTTCCCTCATCGCTGAAACTCGCAAAGCATCCAAATCCGGCGAGAGCTTTCCGACAGCCGAATTAGGATTACGTCGCGATGTAATTAATTGACTGAAATGCCGGGGATGTATCATCGTCATTACGGAGTCAGCGTAAAGCTCGCCAGGATTACCGACTGCGGCGACAGATTACCGCGTAATGATTGCCGCAGCCTAGCATCGCGCCTGATTGTTCGACCCTAAATTCACGTTTATTAACGTCGCAGCGACAAGAAACGCCATGGTGTTCGTGATAGCTTTTCTCAGGTCCGCAGATGGGCTCGCGAGGCGTTGCCTCGTCGGTCGAGTTTAACGTAAACGTCTTAAAGTCCATAGGGTGTTCTCCGGTACTGCGTCTCTCCAAGATCAAGCTTGGTGTCGACGACTTGATAACGTCGCGCGATCATATTTTCGGCGGGAGATTGATGAATTTGATATCGCGAGACTTGAATTTTCGACGTCCTCGACGAGATTTAATCACGCGCGAGGCGTCCTGCCGTGACGGACTCGTCACCGACATATGTTACGATACGCACGCAATTCAGCGCGACATGCGTGCGCTCGTTATTTAACAGTCGAGCCGCTCCCTTGCTCGAAGCACGCGTTATTGCTCGTCTCTTCAACGACGAGTCAGCCGAGCTCTTTTAAGCTCGACCCCAGGGAGCGGCAGTCACGCCGACGGCGTTTTCTTTTGCCGTTTTCCATGCATTCAACACACTCGCGCAACGCATTAGTAGTCTGTTCTCTTTTCTCCGCTTTCGCGAGCGTCCGTGAAGCGTGAGTATTATATTTCGAACAAGAGAACATTACTACGCTTTCGGTTTAGTTCTTCTACCGTTTCGTTACTTCCTTCGCACACAAACCATACAGCGAGAGTCTCTTTGCACTTAATAATGAGATTACCGCGACCACGGCTAATTTCGCAAAACGATTACGCGTATAAAGAGATCGAGTCAGACTCGCGTGGAAATATCTCACAGCGCGTGCGTTGCAAGAGTAACAATAAAACATTTTGACTTTTATGCAGCATTGCGATAAGCGACAAATTTTTCACACACGTCCCATCGATCGAGAGCGTGTGCGACCGACAGCGGCGTCATAGCTAATAAGTAAACTGTAATAAATTACAAGAGATCCGGGGCATTCGTTCATGCGGAAGGATTATCTCGTCGCGTTTAAATAACGCGACATACGCGGCTCGAGCGAACGAACGTATCGGTGCTTTCGATCTGATTTCGCTGCGACGCGGCCGCATGCGACTCGACTCTCTTTTATACGCGCGATCGAACGCGAGATACGCGCGTGGAAAAGTGACACGTCGCTCGGCTCTCGTAGATTTCGAGAGTCCCGAGTAAGAGAGCACTCGTCGCGGTCATTGTCCTCGCGCACGAAATGTCCACCGCCGGAGAAATTGTCCGTGCCGGTAGAGTTACTTTACACTAGAATTTTCCGTTAATTTTTACTCACCGTTACTCTGCGCGATAATCGGGTCAATCGCCAGCAACACGACGAGGAAGATAGGAGTCATATTGACCACCTTCTTTCCCGTCTTCCCTCGGTCACCCGTGATCACTGCACACTTAACACCACCGTCGCAGCGTGCCACCTATGAAAAGATAAACCACCTTCGTCATAAACATACCACCTTCATCACTGGGTAGGGGAGGAGCAGAAGAGATGCGGGACGATGAGACGATGCGTCCACGTCTTCGCGACGAAGACGTTGCAGGCGTGGCGCCCGTGTAAATCGGCGAAATTCCTCTCCCTCGTCGCACACACAGGCGCGCCGCGAGGAGAAGATCGTTGAAGAAGAGGGGAAAAATCGTCACGGACACGTTGAATTCTCGAGCAGTACGACGAGAACGCGAGAGACGGTCGCGCGCTCAGATTAGCGCGTTCCCGGTGAGCAATAAGGAAGGAACGAGGAAGTAAGCGTAACGAGGGGTTTGAGCTACGCGTAAAAAAATACTTGTCGTTTCTGGCACGTTTGTATAACTGTACAAAACGACAGAACGCCGCGAGAGTGCCTATTCAACGACCATCGAAGAGAAGTATCGACACACGCCATTTATCACTTTCTTCTTCTCTCTCTCTCTCTCTCTCTTTCTCCCTCTTTCTCCCGCGCGTGGTAAAATATTCCGCGGATATATCGAAAAGTCGGTCGGTGTGGGCGGTCGTCGACGTTAGGGAAGAAAGAAGCGCGCGTTTCCCTCCGAGCCGGTCGCTGACATCGTAATAATGGCCGCGATCGTTGTGCCACTTTGTCGCGGCGATCCGCGTAACGCTCTTTCTCTCTCTCTTCCTCTCTCGCAAGTAAGACTATTTACATTCTTCCACCGTCGCCGCGTCCGCCCGTGTTCGCTTGACGGGTTAATGGAAGGATCAATTTTGGAAGGGATGTCACTTCTGGACTGGGCCACCGAAAGGCGGACGCCGCAATGTATTTCCCACAGGAGATACAAGATGTTTCCTCCTTTACTTCCCCTCCGACCTTCTCTTCGACTTTCCTCGCGACCTTTCTCCGTCGTTTCGCCGAGTCACCCTCGGTCGGTCGGTCTTTTTCGCGTTGTTTTCCACCGTTGCGACGACATGTACTAACAAGCTACACGAAGAGCGTCCGGTAGTTCAGGGTCTTCGCACTTCGACGGTGTAAACGATTATCTGCCACCTTATCCGTTTGCCACCGTTGACTTTCAGAAATCCCACATGCTTGACACTGTGTGGGCTCTATCTCGCCGCGATTATCTCGACTCTTTCTTCCTGTGATTCCACGACCATCCCATATTTTCGCGCGTCCCACACGCTCCAAGCCAAGAGCCCTCACGACAAAGCCATCGCCGAGCTTTGCCGCGCGAGACGTTGACCCTGGATCCGGCGCTGGCCACGATTCCGGCTCGCGTTACATCCTCCACGTAACTGGCTGTAATTGTCCTTCTCCGCTTTCCCGCGGCTTCCACCGAACGGATATATTTTCCATTTTCTAGCCGACGCTCCCGACCCACGCGCAATATCCCCTTTCTCTTTGATTTCCCGCCGAGGGAAATGTATACGGCGCGACTCAGCTAAAGCCGAAAGTCCGAAAGTGGAATAGCTAGTTTTTGATAAGACGTTTTTCTTGCGCGTTCGCTGCGACGCGGTTCTTTCTCGCAGAACAATGGTGGGCCGTTGTAAACCGGAATGATACAAATGTAGAAAGCTCTCTTCAACTTTCGCCGGGAAACGCAAACGATCCGTCCTATTTAGCGATCAAGCGCAGTCCGGCGGAGAAGTTGCTTCCGCGAGAAAGAAGCGGGAGACGGGCACGATTAATAGCAGCTCGCGTGCTGGTATTTGTACGACACTTTTACAGAGCACTCGGTACATTGCACTCGCGCGACTAGGGGCTCTCTCGAATCTCGCTCCGTGCTACCACCCTCGCCGCACGCGACGTCACACCGTCGAACTCGTGCGAGTGTATTTTCCACGGTGTTTCCCGCAGCATTTGTATGTCTTCCGGCGCGTTACTTGCTGCACTTCACGCCTCGCGTCCTCAACGGCACGTCGTGGCTCGACGTCGACGTGAGCTTAATCCAATTCCACGAATTCGCGAACGTTCGCGTTTCCGGCCGTCCTTCCCATTCCCGTCGTACGATTCTCCGGGATGCGCCACGTGAACCTTCGACAACGACGTGAATCTTCGACAATCACGGTTCACCGCGTCTCTCTGCGCTCTTCTCGACACGACGCGACGCTCTAAATAATGCTGTATGTTGCGTTTCTCGTGGCAGAGGCAAGTCAGTCCTCCTCCGGGATGACTCGTCGTTTCACGATTTCCGGATTTCGAGAGAAGGGCCAGAACTCGACGGACGCGAGCCTCGGATTCTCACCGCGTACTCGCGACTCAATTATAAATTACTCCGGCGAGCGCATAAGACCCCGCGTTAAGGGTAGTTTTCTGAACGCGCGCTGCGGCCTGACTGACTCACCCCCATGCCCCCCAACGACACCCCCCACCCCGCTCGCCCACCACCGACATTCCTGACGCAGGCGCGCCGACCCTCTCGGCCTCGGGATCGCCGTACGTACACGTACGAATTCGCGCCAGACCAGATTTTACGATGATCGGAGAGATGTTCTTGGCTCTTCCATTGCTTGTTTTTTCCTTGGCGGGCTAAAGTCGCGAGTTACGGGCGAGTTTATGCATTCCAAGATATACGTTGGGACGCGTAAGCCGTGGAAGAACTCGTGGCCTTGGAAATTTTTCAATATTCCCTGCAGCGGTGTTTCCATTCAGAAAAAGAGAGAGAGAGAAAGAGAGTTTCCTTCCATCCATTAACACTCTTATTAAAGCGATGATCTGAAAAATGACTCTTTCTCCAACGAAATACGCGCGTTGTAAATAACGGCTCCGCCTTCGAGAGAGCGTGTCCCAAAATTGATCATAGATCACATTTCCCGCAAATCGTTAGCAGTGTCATTATGCAAACAGGACAGGAGCGAGAAACGGGAGCGATTCGGAGGACCAGAGGACGGGAGAAAGATAGCCGCGAGTTAGGAAGGGGGATGGTTTCGGCGTTGGTTTAAAAGCGACGCATGCGTCTCCCGCGTAAGGGGATGTCCGGGGTGAGCTGCCGTACTCGGGCCAACGTATCGCAGTTTCTGGCTTGATGTTTGTCCGCGTGGTACTCCCAGGGATGGTTGTGCTCGTGGCAATCCACGAGGTTGCCGCTGGCATACCTGAAGGGACATTTTTTACGCAAAGAAAGATAACAAGGCGATATTTGGTAGAAAGAACGCGTCGAAAGAGAGGGCGAGAGAGAAAAAAAAAGAGACAGAAATGAAAGAGAGGAATAGAGAGAAGGAAAGTACGCGGCAAGGGAGGGATTATCGATACACGACAGCGATCACAATCTGCCTTCTTGCTTCGAGAAATACCCCGGGCCTTTCCCTTCTTTCTTTCGCGCCGACACTTGGACTCTTCGTCGTCCAGTCGCGGAACTCAAGAGACCCCTGGGAGTCTACGTGGGAGATGGACTCGGTGGGACCGACCGTTTTTTCAACAGGTAAGTGCCCGTGACGCGTTTACATATATATGTATATGCCAGTGTATATCCGTCCACGTATGCGTTCAAATGCGACGAATCGAATTTCCGATTTTGATTGGATTAAAATATCACGCGAAGATTGTCGCGCAATTTCACGGCGTAAATATAAACGCAAGCGCGAGGGTTAAATGCGTTTGCATTAAATTGTTGTATTGGAATGTCCATGAATATCTCTAAAAAGCAATTTAAAAGAATAACTTGGAATTATGAAACTGTTGAATGAAAGAGAGAATAGTTCTTTTAAAGTAAAATCAACGGTAAAATTATTAGCAATTGCGCAGGTTTATATAGGCATTATTACATTGCTGGAACTACACTCATTAATTTTACTATCAAAAACTGATTATATTGTCTCGTTTACCGAGAGATCTCGATGGAAGCAAACTTGGAAAATTGGCCGAAATTTCCGTATCGAGCGGTGAGATAGAATGAAGCACTAGCGATTAATTATTCGTGGTAATTGGTCAATGTTTACGACATCGCTCCAGAAGTAATTTACCTCCTTCGTGCCTTTATTTCGCGTTTTCCTTTTACCGCCAGCCCGTACCTCTAATGCCACCCCTCTCTCGTCACTTCCATCCCTCCCGTTTCGTCTCTACTGCTACACCTTATTGTATAGCATACTGACTCACTTTCGCAATAAATGCGCATTTACAAAATGCATTGAATCAGCATATGACTCTTTTACATATACACAAATCGAATTCTTCAAGCATAAACTTTCGGCACGCCATGAAGACATTTTTTTGTTAAAATCTTGAATTAATTTAATGAATATTTCAGCATTCAAGGACTTTATTATTATATACAAACAAAATTAGTCAAATATACTTTTAATATTCTCAATTTAAAGAATCGATGTTTTTGATAAATCTGTGATATTTACTGAATATTAATAATAACCATTAAATAGTTAATTTTTATTTTAAAGCAATTTTACAAGTTTTGAAGTAACTTATAGCAGAAATGTCACAATCGAATTATACAAATGACAATATTTTCTATGATCTACAACAACATATCTAATAATTGCTGTTATGATTTAGCCGATTCAGCCATTAGTATCGGTGTCATTAGAGCCACTACAAACATAAAACAATTACACATTAACCGCGTAATTCGAGTTTGGGGGTTACGCTCGGTATATATCCGATAATGCCGCGTGGAAAATATTTATTAGACGGCGCAGCGGCCGCCGCTTACGTCTTGTTCGCCTATATACGAGAACTTTACTCATAAATCGAACGCCGTTTAAAATTGCAAATAAAGTCGGACGACAGTAAAGTGAGTGTCGAGAGCTTAATGCAGAAATATGCGCGAGAAGCATGAGTTCGCTCGCTCGCTCGCCCGCGCGCCGATCAACGCGGAAACCAAGAAAAAAGGAGAAGGAGAAGGATATAAAAACGCGTCTTGCGCGGTAGTCGAGAACCAGAGAAATGCGCTCCCCGGCTCGCCGTCCTCGGTGATAATAAAAAATTCTAAGATGGGCATAACTTAATTTAATACCGTGGCCGGCGCGCTGTTGCCCGATGATAAATCCCTCGGTATACCCCTCCCGCCGCTTGTTCCGACTCTTTCCGTCCATCCTGAAATCTTTCCCCTCGTTCTTCTCTCGCCCCGAACAAAAGATAACAACCGGAATGAGAATAACCGGAAAGCACGGCGGTCGAGCACGGCGGTGGATCTTAATTCAAGGCAAAAAGACGGGGTTACGAACGTGCACGGAAACGACGTAGAGTAACTCAGAGCAGGAGGTTAGAAAGTAAAAATTGTCGGCAATTGTCGCGTCACTCCATGATTAACTTCTTGTCAGATTCAATGCGATCGAGTTAAAATTAAGTACCCTTATCTCAACGAAAGAAAGAGAGAGGGAGAAAAGAAAAGAAATAAAGCAAGAATATAAAATTGTACAGCGCTAAAACTCCATTAAAATTTAGACAGATGTTAAAATATAAAAAGGGATCAATTTTTATTTAAAAAACTAATTTATAATACTTCAGTTACTCTCTTCTATTTGTTTATTGGTACATTTAATCATAAATTATTTACTTATGAAACAAAAATATTCATAAGCTACAAATAATCAATCTAATTATCTCCTCGTATGTTCAAAATCAATTCTATTAATCGACTTTGCAGCTTTATATACCACAAAATGATGGAGATAGCTGTTAATTCGCGTATAATATTCAATTGTTTTACAATTCTTTCTTTTGCCGTGGAATTATTCGATTAAATTAGCGTTTATGAATACCTGAAACTTGTTATAAAGTGCACTTGAACGATTTTTATTTGCGATTTGGTTAGTACTTCAAATGTATTTCGTTTTATTCATCTCAACGAAACGGATGTTGCATCTTAATCCGCTTAATGGCATTTATCGATTTAAAATGCGGGTTAACGCGTTTCGAAAATACAAACGAGTTCAACAAATTATGAATAACACATAATTTCGTCTGTCGAACGGTGTTACATCAATTAGCCAATAACAATCCTCTCCAAGGCTTATAATTTATGATAAAGCTCGTTGCAGTGATACATGGATTATTCATGCATCGCGGCTTCCTTTTTCTTCCTCCGCCCGAAACGCTAACATTGTCTCATTACTTGAAGTTTTTTCCGAGTACCCACCACGTTCTTTTTGCGTTTGTTCGCGCTCATCCGTTCAACGCAAAGCGGACGTCAACGATGCTTCTTCCGCGAATCTTTTCCCCATTAACACCGTATTAACGTTGGGACGTCTCGGCTTCTCGCAAAAAAAAACAAAAAAAAAAAGACGAGAGAACGCAGACGGTTCCGCGAGGGCGGTGGAGAACCTTGCGGAACAATCGTACACCGTGCACATTCCGCTGACTTATGAATAAACATTTTCCGAAGGCAGCCGGCGGAAAATTACTCCCGGAAATACCTCGACTTTTGTCTTATATCTTCTCATGAGGGATTCTGCCCTCTTAGTCTACGATTCGCTCTCGCAAAGCTCGATAATCGAGCCTGAGAGATTTCCGCATTTCAGGAAAAAGTAGTTCATAAGTATCTTTATATTAATAAAATCCTCACGTATTCGTTTCTAATTTTAGAAATTATGAATTTTGCAGAGTAAGTTTCCTTAAAATATAACATAAAGAATTACGTGAAATTTTAAATTCAATGACATACTTAAAAATAATTCGCGAAACTATTAAAAAAGATTGTTTTTCACAATATATTTTAATAAAAAAATAATAATTGTAATTAAAAGTGTAATCATAGAAACTTCAAACTGAATTATTAACAAAACCTTTGTAATTTATACAAAAAATAAAGCATATCAATAATCAGAAAAAAGGTTTGTTGATGACAATTGCGAAACAAAAGTACCGTAATGTAAATTATTTATTAATAATGGTTTAACGGGTCGCGAAAATTGTTTTTCACGATTTAAATGATCACACATTGATCAGTATTTGATAATTAGTTTGCTATTACGTTGGTAAATATGGAGGAGATATTGCCACTTCTGCAAGCGGCGCAAAATCGTTTCGCGTAAAATCTATATGCTAAAACACAAATTTATATCGAATCGATACTCTCCAACCTTTCCCTTTTAAAGTTAACCGGATATGAAGGCACTGCGCTTTTATCGTAAATGTAAAATGATTCGGTCTCTCTGTATTGTACATAGCCATGAAACTAAATTACTTCCAGTGACGCAGTTAATATTAAAAATTATTTAATACATTTTAATATTATTTTAAATTAACAATGCGCGCAAATGTAAAATGAGCAGCGACATAATTTTAATCCTTTTTCGCGGTAGTATATTTATACGCAAACAAAATTTATTTGCAACAAATCCCAAACAAAATGTAGGTAACACGATAAATGTAATGTAATGCAATGATCAATATCAAACTTTAACAAGAATGTCAATCGATTTTCCCCGCGTGCAACCGCAATATAATTTGTTATTTTTATTTAGACGATTGAACGTAAATGACGGTGGTTTCAACGCGCATCAATGTTTCAAAAATGACATCGCTTTTCACAATAATTTATCATTTAAACTTTTATATTGTCATATATTTAGCGTTATCGGTTCAAGCGATGTGAGAAATAACTAGAAAACGCGCAGATTCGACTTTTTTCTCTCCTTTCTCCATCCGTCAGATCCCCTTTCCCTTTTCTGACTCGCCCTCCTTAGCTGTTAATGGTCTCGATCACGAAAGCAGTTAAAAATCAAGACTCACTCCGGCACGGAACCACTTCGATTGCGAGGAAACACGTAGAAAAAAAGAGGCTTCTCGAGATGGCAAAGCCATTATATCTTGAGGACTTTGTTTAAAATTGTTCAAAGATTGGGCCATCTTTTTTTTCAAGAGAAAGCAAATGTCGAGATTTAACGTACAATGGAGTGAAATTATTAAGTGTAACAACAATTAAATTGCTTTGTAAAATGATGCTGTGGGACATAATCACTGACAGCGATGTATGTCGTTTTCGCGCAACAATCCGCCAAAACGCTGACACGTCGATACCGATTAAAGGAGCTTTCCGTGCGAGTTTTCATCAAGGGTTCGATCTCTTGTCGAGCGTTCTCTCTTCGGCGCGAATCAAAGAAAAGCTGATTTTACGAAGCGAAGCAGCGAACGAGGGAATAGCTCGGAGTAACGATCCTTCTTTTCGCGGACGGTACTTAGAAACAGCGCGGCGCCGTCGAAGACGATAGAGACGGGATATCTCCTCGCTCAAAGGCGTCTGCAAGAAAATTCTCGCGGAAAGGAAAAATCTGTAACTCAACGGGAGTAGCGCGAAGAATCCAATTGTCAGTGCCAAAGGAACGGCGAGGCATTGGCTAAAGCGGCGGGGCTTTCGAGCCCTGCTGAGTAGAGCGCGAGTCAGCGCCCAGGCGCAACGAGGGGGAAGGTTTGAAAAGCGGGACTGTTGTGCTTGCCGCCGAATACGGATTTAACCATCGACCAAGTCTTACGCTCTTAGCTCGCGATTTGTTTCGCATCAAGGCGCACGGTTCTTAAATAACTTACACTCGCGAAGACCGCCACTGTTTTACTCCGACGCATTAGTGGAAAGTAGAATTTTTCTTTGTGTTCTCGCGCTCGTATGTATAATACTTTTATTACAATAAATACATAAACATGTATCTAGAGTCTATATAAAGTTTTAACAAGATACATTACATCATAATAATATGCATAAAATTTTGCATGGAATTACTTTACATAATCCGAACGTCGAGTTACAGAAATCAGTAGCAATCTAGTTTTTCCGGTTCTTAAAGGAAATTAGAAATCATATATTAAAATCATAATATTAAAAGACGCATTTGTTGCTTATACAAATCGCTCCATTTAAAAGTCTCGAAAAGCTTGAATAAAAATTGCAGGATATTTGTCTTATAACCATTTCCTATTCCCGCGAGTCTTGATAAAATTGCGAGTATACGAACGCGATTCAACAGAAAACGGCGTAACGCGCTAACGAATGCTTTTAATCTAGTTCGGATAGACAGTACCACCCTATGTGATTCCAATCCTCTTCCCCACGCGATCCCGAGACACCCCGATGCCGGAGTGACTACAACGCGATACGTCGAACGTACGAACATGCGCGTGTAAATGAATGCGTCCGCAATCGAACGCGACCGCTGCCGTTCGGTTCGACTACACATTCTCGATCCCATCATTTGGGTTTCCGTTTGTGAATCGACGGAGTCGAATGCGTGTGTAAACGATCGACCAATGCGGCAGTAACGGAGTTAGCGTTTGCTCCGCCTCGATTTCACATATACGTTAATCCTCATTTCGAAAAATGTCATTATTATTAGCATCAAAACAAATGTCAGTATTCAAATATACTTAAACAAATTCTCGATATTAGAAATCGAAAAAATATTTCTCTATATATAATGTAGATTCTAGTATTTTACAAGACTATCCATCAAACATATTTTTGGAACAAATTAAAAAAAGTTTCAATAATGATATGAGTATGTCTATTTCACAAAATCTTATTTCACAATTATTACTGACATTCCGCTTGATTTTCTCAATGTGTTCATTTTATTGCACTATTAAATTTCCTGCCGTACGTTAGCCATGCCAAGTAAACATTGAAACCACTCGAAGTCGATTTACATATCAGCATACAAAATAAAAAAAAGAAAACTTAATTTACAATATTTACCGGTTTTGTCAATATTCTTGTGTACTTAACGTTGTCAGCCTTGATTGAGTTGTTTCAGTGAACATGTCAGTAATATTGTTATCTCTTGAAAATTGATATGCAGATCTATGTTAACTGGATATTGTTTTTATTTATTTTTATAAGGGCCATCTCTGTAGTTAAACTTTTTGATCTTTTTTTTCTATTATTTTATATATATACACAGTATTAAATCAATATTCAATATACCGAAGGGTCGATATCGGTAGTGAGACTGTTCGCGCATTATCGGACGATAGCTGTTGCTAATTAACTTAAGCAGAAAAGAGGTGGATACTTGAAACGCCACGATGGAGCACGAGCAAAACACCGCGAGGTAAAATTACCTTACGCTACAAGTTTTGAAAGTCTAAGACGATGGACGATAATATCATTTTATTAAATTTCCTTCTTTCATAATTAAGCATAATTATGTCAGCTATTAAAGTTCCGACGGGCGCAGGAAGTTGAATAGAGGAATTAAAATTTCAATGTTCCGTGACGGTTTCATGTGATTGCGGAAAAGACTAATTAAAATCTAGCGTCAGTCTCGTACGTCGTTCGTTTTGAGGACCGACAATTTGGTACTGATTTAAGTGAAGGTAATAAAGAACGTGATGATTCTCCTACTTGGAATATTCACCTCGTGAATATTCAGGCACCGAGTTTTAATAACCTTTCGCTTATACGATTGCTTAGCCGTTTCTACAAATTGACAAATCCTGTTTCGCATTCAGTATTGAATCTTAATTCCGCGTTAATGAAATATCGTGAACTTTGTATTTCAAATATTCGAGGCCGCATCGCCTATAAAGGCGATTATTATAAATCGATTATGTAACGCGCGTTATGGCTTGCTGTTTAAATTTTCACATTAGATTAATGTTTCTAGTTTCACGGGAATATAGTGGTTAAAACAAGACTGCGAAATATTCTCCGATTTTACAAACGCAAATACATTTCCACTATAATCCGACGGCACCGCGTAATTTGTAATAGCCACGTAATTATCAATACGTGTTTAATCCATTAGCAAAATTTCGAATCGCTAGATATATTCAACAAACAGTGCTACGATTTACCATGTATAATTGAGAGGAATAGTGCGGTCATAATGGTATACATCAAACAAATGTACCATTTCTTTGGAAAGGGGAGTCACCGACGAGGGAAAATGATAGAACGCCGGATAACGCTGTCGTATTGCATATATCGGGACGCCTGGTGAAATTTCATTGCCTACACTTGGTATTATAGTGAATTGATGTTACGGTAAACTACTCGCGCGAAAGATTTCTAGTTTATACGTTTTCCGTTGCCCGAGAGGACGCGGAAGGGAAAAGCAAAGGGGGTGCGGATAACACCATAATGGAAAGTCGGTCTGCGCTTCCGTATTTTCTCGCTTCTTCCCGGCGCATTTCCATCCTTTTCTCTCTCTCTCTCTCTTTCTCTATCTCTCCCCCCCCCCCTTACTCCCTTCTCACCTGCCCTCGCATTCCTGTCACTCTATCTTGTTCTCTCAACGTACTACGTCCTCGTAACAAGATCCGACAACAATGCTCTTCTCTCGCCTTTGTTCCAAAATTCTTTGCTCGGTCTGAGGCTTTGTGTACTCGTCATCTGTATTAATTAAAAGTTTTTGAAGGCCCCTTGTATCCGTCTTTGTATCCGTCCAGACAACAAGTCAACGACTGTGAAGCTTGCGACACGAGTTCGACACTTCTTCGACGTGCTATCCTAATCCTACTTTCGTCCGTACGAGGAACTTCTTCTCTACCATCTTTTGCTCGCTTTTTTCAAGCGTCACCGCAATGTTCATGTAATTCCCTCCGATTAAATTGGATTTCAAGCAGAAATAACCGTGTCTCATTTAAGATTATCTACTGTGTTATCGATTATCGATATCAACTCTATTTCTAAATTCTTGTGTTTTCAGTCTACTTATTCCCAATTAAAAATTTATTATAGTTTTTTTTTCGGAAGTTTTAAAAATAAAAAAAAGTATATAATTAATTCTAAAATATAGATACTTTCTAAATAATCATTCCCACTATGTTCTCATATTTCATTATGAACCTCTTTATAATCACTAAAATAGGATGTATTATCAAAACTCTGCACAATTTCTGGAAACGATTCCTTTCATGCCATTTATTCACTCAAAGAATAGAAATTGAACTAACGAATTCTCGAAAGTTACAATTCTCATTGGTACAAAAGCACACAAAGAAATTAATATACCAAAAATACCGAAATATAGTTTCAAAAGATATACAAAAATTCTATTCTTGACAATACTAATTTTTACATTCAGATAAATGTTATATTCATTATACAATCCGAAACAAAAGACAAACTGTATTTTGAACAATGTTGCTACACGACATATTTTCTACCATAGAAGAGAATTGTTTTCCATTAGTAAAACAAGTCGTGGTATTTAATAATTCGTGATAAACCAATATAATAAATGACGATACGAAAAGAGTGGAATAAAGATTTCTTTGTCGCTTGGTTATAAAGCGATGGAAGAGAATGTGTGGAAACACTGAAGGCACGTCAGGTAAATTCAATGGTGAAGTGCAGTTATGATATCAAAATCGCGCTACCCTTCATTTACTCTGATTCATGGCGGTACGTTTCATTTTCATCGTGGAACTTCGTGGCGAGAGTTTTCCCACAGTTTTTCCATTATATCCTGATGCTGACAAAAAATTTCAAGTGCTGGTTTATGCTTTCACGGGATATTATTTATTCATTTTTCCATTACAAATTCCTTAAAAAAGATGAAAAATAACGAAAAACCTTTAAATTTGTAACGTCAACAAAGTCTGTTACATGGTCGTGGATGAATTTTCCAACGAGTAAAAAATTAATTTCGAATATTTTTTTTTTAAAGAAATGTGCTATATCGTTTACATTGCGCTAATGTTACACAGCTTTATACAAATTTGCTCCAATTTTCGGCAAAGAAATTCATAATGTCAATAGCTCAAAACTAATAACAACTAAATTTCACGTATTTCACGAGTAAAATTTTGTCTGAAAATTCGTTTATTGTTGTGCAATAACAGCCTATAGACAACCTTTTTATTCACAGCGTTATTTTCACGAATGAATAAACAAACATGAGAGACATGTAAAAGAGAAAGAAAGTAGAATTGTAGGTGGGATAAGAATTCCACCACTTTCGTATGTTAGGTAGCCTTCTTAACATCGGCACGGAATGTCATTGTATGGAATTCAACTGGCCGCTTGGGTTTTCCAAGCACTTTCCAAAAATGTCTCCACTCGTTTTATCTCTCTTTTCGTCGCCTGCCTCCCTCCTTCCTCCCCCTCTTTCGTCGCTGTGCCCGTCTCCCTTTTCCTCCTTTTTTTTATTTTCCTCATTCGATCTCCGCGCTCTCGGCCAACATCCCTTGTCAGTCGATCCCAAGCGAGATCCCTAATGGAATTGTTCCGTCGGACGATATCACGCGCCGGTTCTGCATTTTTCATCGAACATTGACCATTCGAACTGCCATGAAACTCTCCTCGACGGATCGTTACACGCGAGTTGATACAGAGAAAAAGCTCGTCGGGACTTGGCCTGGCAGCAGGTTAACGTTTCGAATATTCGTTGAGCGGTAACTCGCTTGCTACAGACTCGCGTACATTGTTTTTCGTCTGCTCGCTTTCATGATAGGTTCGAATTCCGAGCTGTTACTTTCGAATGCACACGTAAATCGAATGCCGCACGTTGATAAAAAGGAGAGAAAAAGTGCCATAAAATAAGTAGAACAATGATGTTCTTTAAAATTGACTTTATCATTGCGAAAATCAATATCAAGGTACGTCAAAAAGAACAATTGTAATGCAAATTATTGTAACGAGACTTGTTCGAGATGAGAAATCTGTGAATAGCAGCGCGAAAAATTGATGCGTATACGAACAAAAAAAAAGACGTAGCATCGCTACGAAAAATATTGCAAATAGAACAGAATTATTAAATTATTAAATATTTTATGCTGCACTTTTCTAGTTATCGTTCCGCTTTGTTCGCTGTATCGCGTGCTGTATTCACCTCGCTTCTTTATTTTATACCTTGGCTCGTAGTTCCCTGAAAATGCTGAATTAACTTCACACTAGGAGGCTGGTAAATCGGACGGTATTACCGGCTACCTTTTTTACGACTTAAGGGCTTTACCAGGTTTAAAAGTAGGTGAGATAGGTTACGAAAAGCGCGTTAGATACGGTCGATGTACCATGAATTAAGGGAGATGCCTTTATTAAGCTTTTTCTCCGCTCTCAAATATACAGCATGCGGTACTCGCGCATCGTGCGCTCATCGATTCTGCGGTTGCGTTTTCATGCGTGTGTTTTTACCACGTTCCATACTCCATCGCTACGCTGCTGTCAACGAACCAACAATTTCTTCTAAAGCCAATTAAAATTGCGCTCGGCAAACAGAAAGGAAACACCGGGGATGCGGCGCGCATCGTTGCGTACAAACTCCCCTTATTTCGCACAGCAAATAGTTTGTCCGCGAATAAACGTGCTGCAAAACCACTGCGACAAGTATTCTCTTTTAATCATATCTGCGCATATTTACCATCCCCACGCTAACGCAATTATATTGGCGCACGAAGTATTATGTTCTTGACGAGAGAAGCTGACTATATTGATTATAGCGTTATTGTTGTATCTGCGAATATGTGCTCGAGGAAAAGACACATAGATACTCTTATCTCTCTGTCATTATTGTCTACATCATTTTGTAAGAAGTAAAGCGCAAGCTTGAAGCTGAAATGATGTTGATCAAGGAGATAAAGCCTTTTTAATAAAAACCAGTGAAAGGCGCTTCTTAAAGTTTCGGTAATCAGAAAATATTAGTAAAGAAGCTCGTCCTTAAATTCATATCATTGAAAAATTTAATGTGTATACATTTAGGATAAAAAAATTGTACACGGTTTCTGCCGGTAACAAGTGGATGATAGAACGACAGCAGACAATTGTTGAGCCGCGACGAGCAGCTTTAAGAGCTTTCTTAATTTATCGGCCAAACTGCGGAACGAGTAAAAGGAAATCGTTAAGAAGTGCGAGCAACTAAGGAAAATTAAGGGAATATCGGAGTAGTGGATGGGACGACGACGGAAAGTTCGCGCACTACGGAAAGAGATCGAGAGCGTGGCGGGTCGAAAGAAAAGAGGGAAGGAGACGCGGGCGAAAGGAGACGAGTGGAAGAGAAAAAGAGGGCTCAAGTGGCTGCAACTTCGGGGGTTTTCTAGTCGTCCAGGTAGCCGTAAAGAATTCATGAAAGGTAAATCATTTCCTTCGACCGCCCCGCCCGTCTTGCGGCGCGGCGCCGGAGGTTTCCTTAATGTTGCGATATTTTACGAGAAAACTCTTTAAATTTAATATATTACCGGCAGTAATTAAATATAAGTTACACCGCGGTGAAGCCCGCGCGCTAAAGTATAGTCCGTCAGCGGGGGTGCGCGATACCGACATGCTCCGAAGAAGATTGGACAGTAATTCACCGTTCGCGGGGATAAAAAGTTTTGACAGCTTCGCGAGCGCGATCGAAGGCGTCACTAACGGTCAATACTTTCATAACGAACGGAATTTACAAAAATGTTCACCGACTTTGTTCCTCGTCCGTCGCCATTTTCGACGCGATCTCGTAGAACACGGATAACATTTTGCGGTAAGAGTTCTCGACGAATTGATCGTTATCGATGTTGACTTGTCGCGAAACGGCCACGAAATCATAGCGCACTCGAGCTACTTCTACTCTGTCGGAAAATTTTGAAGTTAAGTGCAAAAACTTCTTTCGTTTCCCAACGAAATTGGCCCGGCAGCCGCTCGCCACTCGACTATCCCACTTCCTCCGGAAAAGCCGACACGTCTACGGCTACGAAGTCAGGTGTGCCACCCGTTACCTAGTTGGGATTTATGTATGTCACGACAGCCTGTTGCTCGGTGGCCAACTCATACGTATTAGGCTCGAGCAGACGACAGGTAATAGCCGGGAGCTGAGTCTAAAACATACCACGCTTCCGAACTTCAAGTTTTCCACATTAAATTTCACTGCTCTCCTTTTAAACAGACGTGCGGTTTCAGGTCGCCAAATTTCTATGTTTAAAAATAATAATATATATTTCAAACAGGCTTTATTTTTCTTTATCTTTCTTATCCGCTTTGAAATTTTTCATGTAAGTACAACTTCTACGTTCGAATTACACGTTCCAATTAAACGTTTGAATTGTCGTGTAAGTTTCGATCCCCGGCGATATATATTCACCGGCCAAAATCGGAATATAGTCCGACCGGATTATCTCCACTCAGACAGAGGTCCGTTCGAAACTTCGATAACCTATATCGACGCAACATACGCCGATTAAACGCTGTAATCGAATGATAACGGAGCAGACAAGAGATTGCGTAATAATCTAACATGTAGCACATATCTTAGCCTATTATCCCGCCTCTAATCAAATGTAGGATTTGAAGATATTATATGTGTAATATATTGCTATTTTGAATTAAAATTAAATAAACAAATGTTTTGCGCAATGATAAATATATTTAAATAAAAGATTTGCCATTCAATCATTTACGTGGTTATTTTTTAAATTAATTAATTATTTGCGTTTTTTATTCACTTAATCCACTTTTAAAGAATTGTCACAAAAAATTCGACAATTTATATTATTTTCTGTAAACAAATGTTTTTTTTTCTGTGTAAGACTACATGTCTTGATTCTATCAAAATACTTTATTTGAACGTCTGCGCTTCCCCTTCGGATTAAGACGATCGTGGCAATGTGGCAACGGTCGTTAAAAGATCACTTATTTCGCAGAGATCCGAGGGGATAACTGCTGTGAAAGTATCGAGAAAATTGCTTTCGTCCTCGTAGGATGCCAAGTTTTTAATATCGGAACGTGATTTACAACTCGCGGTTAATGAAATGGGATCGAACGAACCTATAAAAAATAAGCCGCCTATTCGCGAAAAAAACGTGTATACTCTCTTGTTATTTATCAGAACAAATTTTCAAGTGGCTTAATTTTTCGAAGACAAAAATCACCCGGGTAATTCACCGGGATCTTCTCAATTTTTACGACTACTTTTTATGAATATTCAGACGCGAAAATACCTTCTTAAACGTGATATACCAACGATAACCGAGAGAAGCAGAGGAAAGAGAGTGAGAAGGCAGGAGGTATAAGAAAGATAAATCACGAATTCAGCGGCGATCAATCTCGGCATATCTGCTATAGGAGAAGCCGTCATATCTAAGCCGTAACTTAAAGTCTAGAAAGCGGAATATGATGCACGAACGGTTGTCGGTCCACGTAGGTTGTGTGATCCTTTTTTGATTGCGAGTCGTGTAGCTCCTAATACGATAAACGAAAACGATAAGAGTTTCGGTGATCCTCTTGTAAAGCCGTTTCCGTAAAATCTCGTTCCTTATTATTCCCCTTTTTCTCGCGTTTCTCGTCGCGCACGCGTGCTATTGTATGTCGCCGCGAATTATATTTTGTCGCGTTTTCAAAGAACCGTGATACGCAAAAGCAGTTCCCGAATTCAAAATTGACATCATCAGGTAAGACCGTAAAGAAGGAAAGACGTGGTGCGCGCAACACGCCCGGCGATGAGCGATCCGGAGCTTACAAAAGACTCGTTTCCGCTTCTCTTACGGTCAGCTCTGCGAAAACCGTCCCGCCGGTTTTCCCCGGGATATCAAGATGGATCAAGGTACGGTTCAAAGTTGTGCCGCCGTGGCATTAATTCGGCAGCTCGTGGAACTACTCCGTGAGTGCTATCTAAACATGCTAATCCCTACGTGGCCACTGGAAGCGCACCCGAGTAAGAGGAGCGTCCATCCTCGTTCTCTGTGGCTCGCCCTTAGTATCCGTTTCGGGAACCGCAAAGCCCGCCAGGCCGTCGAAACTTCCCCGCAGGACATATAAATGGCCGCCTTGGGGACAGCGTTCTCGATGTGAAAGGAGGGAAGGTACCGGCCGACCGTTTCGCAAGGAACTCTCCGCACGAACGTTGAAGGTGACCCTGGACTAAATTTACTGAGAGGATCGAAGATACTACGCCCCGCTCTTCGAGGAGAGATCATCGGTGTGATCCGGACGTCGTTTTTCTTCATTTTTTCCCCTCTTTTTTCACGCGAATCCCGGCAACTCACACACGCACGGCACGCGACGAAAGCGATCTCGTCGCGGTTCATGGTAACGCCTTTCATAGCGGTATATTTTATCCTTACTGAATCGGGACGCTTTAAATATGACAGCGCGCCCGACGCGCGTGGCGAAAGACGAGGCGCACTCGTAAAATGGCACGTATATATATATTTCATATATATATATATAATGTATCTCTTCTCGCATAAAACTTGTAAACTTTATATTGTAGCGTTGCGTGGACGTTATAAGGTGAACGCCCAGTTTCCAAGCATCATCCCGTATTTATATGAAAGATGAAAAGTGATAAATCCGTGTATTCGCCATTCACGATACATCTGAAAACTCGTTAAATCTCTTAAGTGAATTCTTAACGAAATCGCACCTTCTTCCATCGTGTAAGAATTCGCTTGATGAAGGAAAAATTAATGCTTGATAAAATTGTTGGGAATTTTTGCAATCTTTCGACATTTAATAGACCAGGCAAAAGCAATATTTTTCTTCCGTTTTGCGAGGGGAAAAAAATTTAAATGTGTATTTTGAAGAGTGGCGTAGTGGAAGTTACAAGTGCGCCAAGTCTAAACTAATTTTTTAACAAATTTAATTTCCTCGTTCGTTAAAAAATGCACGAAACGCGCAAATCAGCTAATATACAAAGTTTTTATGCGGATACAATCTGTCAAAGAATTACGTAATTATTGAAAGTAAAAAGTCTTGCGAATTTATTTACTTTATTTGTAGTTATCGGATTTTCTTCATTAGCATCTCCGTGTGAAATTGTGCAAACCCAAATTATTGATAATTGGAAACAGTAAATAGTTTATTTATTGATAATTTGAATTAGTAAATTTAAATACGTTTATTTATCATCATTTATAGTTGAAAATTTTAAAGAAAACAGTTCCTTTCAATAACTCCTTTTAATTAAAAAAATTATCGCATGTGTTATTTATATAACTCGATGCTTACATTAATTTTTATTCCGTAAACCTTTGGGAACAGATCAAACATGTGTTACTGAGAGGACAAATTTCACATTCACAAATAAAATGACCATGATAGATACATGTATGCCATGACACATATATCATAACACGGGACACAATATTTCCTACTTTTACAGTTTTTCACGTACACATTTTGCTCAATAATGTCGTCCATTGAAACAACCTGGTAACGCATTTGCTGCTTCGTCGCTGGCGCGTTCCGCGGGCAAAAAAATGAGTTTCGCATGTAGACCGAATACAATCGACATCACTAGTGCAACGATGTTCTACTATGTTTGCATGTGGATGGGTATATATTGCACAGACTCCGCGTGACCGACAGACATGTTTCTACGTTCGATTTCGAAAACAAAATACGGCAAACTATGTTCGAGAAACACAGCCGCGCATTGTCATATGCTAAAAATAATATTTTTCAGTAAATATTCGCAAAATATCCGGTTGTTATATAGGTTTATATACGTAAATGTAAAAAAAAAGAAAGAAAAACAAATGCGAGATTATTACGATGTGCGCGATATCAAGGTACATACGACTGAGGCGTAATGCAAACTAATTTACACCGTTAATTGGACTATAAACAGAAAACACTCCAAAGCGTATTTCGTTCCGTAAATGCACGACAATAACGTCGTGTGTTAATCCAGCTGGATGAAGAATGACGAAGACGAGAGCAACGAGAAGCAAGAGTCCACTTATATCCGCGTCCGCTATATAATACGCCGCGTGTGCACCGCACAAGTCAGTCGGGAATCCGCCGGCCGGCTGTATAATTTTGTTTGTTTATGGTCGGCGCGTTGCTCGATTTTTCACCCCTAATGGACGCGCTCCAACTGACAAACGACCGCCGGCCGATCCTTTTTTCCAGACTGTCGTCCGGAGTAAGAGCATCCGCGGCGTCGGCTTATGTCGCTTATTTAATGTCCGTTCTCGTAAATTTAGAGGCAGCGGCTGTCCGCCGTGCGCCTACGATGTGCGTATGAAATATAGAAGGTGACTAGATCGCGAAGCAGGCTTGGCGATTTCGAGCTTTGCATATTCGTATACTCTAATAAACTCTGTCAGTAACGTTTGCAGTTTTGTCATTAATGCATTGCGGTCATCGCGGAATATATAGATGACATTAGTATCTTTTTAAAGATATAAAATTTAATTATACAGAAAAAAGTTATGAATTATAAACAAAATGAATGAGCGAGAAAGATACGAAACGAAAAACAATGTAATTAAAACTAGCGTAATTTTAAATTTAATATTATCGTGATTTATAGAATACGTAACAACTGTATAAATATAAATCTTCATCAACTATAAAAAACAGAATTATTTTGATAAAAATTACATTTCCGACGAATAAAAAATAATCCCGCTGAAATGTCACGTATATCCTCCGCGATATCACCGACTGGTTGAAATTCTGAAAAGCAGACGCGGGCGTGAAGCGTATTTATAGAGTAATTAAAACAGCGTGGCTGCGAACTTGGCTCTCGGGGAATGTCGTATCGAGGATAAAAAAAAAAGAAAAAAAAAAGAAACGAGGACGAAAGCAAAGGAGAAAGAGCACGGTGGCGCGAGACAAGGTGGGACAGGGTGAAGAACCCGCGGAAGTTTAATTTCGAGGCAGTATCGGCCGGCAGTGCCGTGTACCGCCGGGCCGGTGTTTAAGCTGCGTCGTTGCATCCAACACTAAATCATAAGATATTAGAGAGTGTTCCCGGACCCGCCGCGCGCCCCGGGCCGCGCCCGCCCCCTCACGCGAATCCTTTTGCACCTCCGTGGCCCGGGCAAGGGTAGAACCAATTTTTCTCCCGGCTGTCGCGCCAAGTTATGAAGAAATGAAGCTACCCTGTGTGCCCCGTCTGCCACCTGCTTCTTTCGTTGCTCCTTTCTCTTACGCTCTCGCCCTTACGGGGCGAGATACGTCAAGGGTCTTCCGTTTTTGTCACGTTCGTGCGACCGACCGGATGTTTAGCTTCCCTCCGCCGAGGACGCGTCCGTTTTCATCTCGTAACGCTCCGTGTTCCCTCGTCGACGACATCCATCTCGGTGGAATCCAATAAAATCAGATGAAAGCTAATGCTCCGACGTTACCGTAACCTCGCGCGGCGTCAGCGGGAAAGAGCTCGGCGCCGCGATGGAAATTACTCCGGACAAGAGACGCGGAACGTCATCGCAGACGGCGCGATTGCCGTTCGATAGCCCTCACGCCAAGTCGATTTGAATTTGCCGTTCGACCCCGTTTTCTCCAAGGGCGACTTTTCTTTTAACGGAACGGAGGGGAGTCGCCGCCGAGGGGAGAGACCTGTTCGGGGGGAGGGGGGCTACCTTTGGGAGGAAATGTATAAGGAACAGATGAATGTAGCGATTACACGTACAGCAGGCACTTAAATGGGACAGAGATAAAAATAATGGAGCTCTTTCGATCACGGAGGAGCGCGAGAGACCGTGCGCGATAAGCGTGGGCGGAGGAATAGCGGAAAGAGACTCAGCGCCGCGCACCCTCTCCGACACGTCTATTCTCCGCTGCGATTTCTATTATTTGACACGCGGCAACAATCGTCGTCGGCGGAAAATACGACGCGTCACATCGATCTGCAGATGAAGATACGGAAATGTTACGGCGAATAAACCTCGCGTATACTTTTCCAAGCATTTAATCATTGAATAGTGTTTGCAAATAGCTCGCGCGAACGATATTAAAATATTGCTTCGGAAGACGTCGAGAGATGACAACGGTGAAGATCCGCGTACGTACGAATGACGCTGAAACTCCAAGTGTCGGGAGGCGCGAAGCGACGGCAGGCGTCGTCTCGCAGTCTTGCCCATTGTGCCGGCGCTATTAAATTAAATGCGGAAGAAACTACTTAATGCGCGTTCCATATGCAGATTCACGTCTCCGTCCCGACATCCGCGCCGTCTCTCACTCGCGAGATAATACAGCCTCTTTGTATCCGTTTTATGCTCGTCGTCGTAAAGTCTTGACGGTTACGGAACCTTACGGTCGGAAAGTTACACCGGCTCTTGCCGCTTTTATCCGCAACGCTCGAATAGATACATCCTCGGGACTTGTTTAATCAATCATTTATTCCCGGTACTTTAATTCGAAAGACGGCGGTTCCTGTTTGCCGACGGGATACGAGCGGCGATGACGTCGAGAGGAAGCATAGCGCAGACTAATCCGTGGGGAGTCGGCAAGACTCCGACGGACGCGGACGACCACCGGTAATCGGGAGTTTTGTTTGCACGGAAAAGTACACATCGACACCGTGATCCGATAAAATCCTAATTAAATCGATTAGGAGCACGCCGCGACGGGGATGTACAAAGGGAATACGCGCTGCTCGCCACTGGTAAACCGGCGACCGGAGATAATGCTATTGGAAACTTGCGTAACTATGGCAGGACGGCAGGTACGTGGAAGAAGGGGGCAGGCGGTAAGAGGACGGAGGAAAGGGTCGCGTTCGATAATATCGCGGACTCCGGATGTACGAGGCTGAAGGGTTCCATTACTACCGATCGCAAGAGACCATTCGGGTTAAATGGCGGGGCCATACGCGCGCCCGCGCGTTTAAATTTCGCCGAGAGTCCGTTACTTCTGAGGTAACTTGTCGTAATAAGCAGCGCGGAACGAATAACGCGAATGCCCACTTTGCCCGATTACTGCGATATAAATTACACGCGGTTTCCATCTTGCGACCCGTTCGTTCTGCTTTTGATTTGCACGGCAAGTGTTGTAAATGATGGAAATTTTTATGTAGATATAACATTTAATCTATCTATTATTCAATTTCAATTTGAGAAGTGTTCAATTTGAGAAGTATTCTTGACGCAGTTGAGTAACAATTGTCACATTTTTAGTCTATCATGTTACAGATTCGTATTTCATTTAGCACTTTCATCAATGTTATCTCTATATTGACGAATTGTTCATTAAATTAAAAAGATAAAATATATTCAATATTACAATAGAATAAACCCTTCACAAATAAATCGTTGGCTACTTAAATGAATAGCATTTTCCTTCGATAATGCTAAAATTAGGCAACAACATTCGTTATCAAAGTAGAAAAAGCTTCGTGTTTATCCTGTCGTAATTCCGACTCGAGAAAAACATCTTCGCTTCTTTGTCCGAAAGCACTACAAAAAATTCGTGAGCGCAACAAAACAATGAGGAAAGGGTGGAGGAGAGGGGGGGGGGGGCGAAAGAGGACGGGGACAACGGAACACGTAGGCAGTAGGGAATGGACCGGTGTTTATCGTACGATTGCCGGAGGCGGCTATTTTGGCGTTGCACTGTCACCGCGTTGCGCTGCACCGGAAATAAAAGGAAAACGTACTTCCGCAGTTTCTACCATCGTCACGGAAAAGGCGAAATGTCGCGGAGCCATTATCCCTGCCGCCCGGATTCCATTCACTGCCTCCAGTGTGCTCTTTATACCGGTAAACGAATAAACCGGATACAGAATCGAATTGCATTTTACGAGTGATCTCGTCACGACTTTGTCACGTTTAGAGCGAAACAACGATTCGCTATATGCGCGGCGCAGCATTTCCTTCAATCAGCTTTTTAAAATGTCTCGTAATTTATTTGGCTAATTAGATTTTTCAATATTTTATTAGTATTTTCGCATTGTCACTTTCAATTATCAAAACTTCAATTTATTTTTAGTTTCAGTAAAATCTAGGTTAAAATGCACCATTTTAAGAGAGTTAATGATGTAAATACTATGTAAATAAATGCAATTTTAGACATTTAATCTGACGCAAAATCTGATTTTGCATCTCAAGAATATAAAATATATATTTAATGACATTATCATTTTATAATTAGATGCTCTCTAAGGTAAATAATTCATTCACAATTGCCCAAATATTATTCATTTAACAATTTAGAATTAGTAGATTATTCATTTATATATCTAATAATATCGTATTTCAGAAATATTTCAGTCGTTTCACGGCAGAGTAAACGTCAGACAATATCTGGGTCACAAGGGTCAACTTTCTTCCAAGTGTGCCGTTATATTTCTAGTCGTGCTTACATTAAATCAGATGACAGAAGCAAGTGTCGGAAATTACGATCTGAATATCAGGGAAGTGACAGCAGTCGTGTGAGGTTACTTAGAAATTGCATCGTGCGCTAAAGCAATAACCGTCACTCGTGTATTGGCGCATATAATATAACAGCGAATGGTCTCGAGACCTGTCAAGGCGGAAAGCTTCCGTAATTTATGTTCGGAAAGAAAACGATGATGAGATCCTCGAGAGTATATATGTATCAAACTTTATGGGTCAACTTACGACACAAACTTATCGATAGATCGTGCGTCACAAATTATGATCGCCCCGACGAAATAGCTCGCGACGCGCAATGTTTAACAGTTGATACGAGCGCCGTCTGCATGAATCGTTAGGCCGTTAATAAAAAAATGTGATAGAAGCAACTTGTTCGCGGTAACGTCGAGTGCACGCGAGAGGCCGACGATGCTACCCGTGGAATTCAAATCGGTATCCTCTCGGCGGTAGGAAATTAAATAAATACACGGCTATCGGCCTGTGTGCTTTCTCGTTTACTTAGCATACTGGACGTAACCGGCTTTAAATATAGCGTAACTTAATTATGCACCGTGTAATAAACTGCATACGTTGCGCTCGAGGTTACGACGGGGTGCTCATAAAAATGAGCAGCAAAATACAGAACAAATCTTCCTTCACGCTAACGTCAAGTGTTAATAGCGTCTCAAATTACATGCAGCGTGAATACTATTAATTTACATAAACCTATCGCGCACAAAAAATTAATAAATCGATATTATGAAGAGAGTATCTAAAAAAAAAAATAACGCGTACGAAATAAATTCTATATCGTGATAAAGTAAAGTAGCTTCTGCAGCGACACGTCCATTTAAAGTATTTGAATATTAAATCAATATTTCGATCAATCAAGGAACGTCTAATTAAATTCCCATTAAGTAGTGCAAATGGCTTAAATAGCTCGGATATTCACGTGTTTAATCGATACGAAATATACATTAGTAAAGCGTGTAATATCCCTGCTAAGAAACGAAGTTATTCAAATTTGCTCTGCGGCAGAAAAAGTACAAACGATGTTAGTATAACAGGGTCGTGATGTCCGCCGGCCGTTTTATTCACCCAGTATAACGACACTGCGAGAGAGAACGAGAGACAGAAACTCCAGCGTAGATCTCCGTGAAATTACTGACTAGGCGATGTCGAGATTTCCACTCGCGCAGGAAATACATCTGGACTGGCAGACGGGCTGCTTAAATTTTTTAAATACAGCTTCTCGCCTCGTTGCACCGATCTTTTCTTGCCTAGAATCCCAGGAGTCGCTTCCACTCGGAGATTCCGCTCTGATAAAAAGTTTATCGTTTCACCGGATGTATAGGTGTAGAGGGGTAAACAACGGGTTAATCTGATAGCCCGTGCACGAAGAAGCCGGGAAATCGTTGCATCGAGCCAGAGAATGCCAGGATAAAATCAAAGAATATTCAGAGAACGGTGCTAGTTGACTTTATAAAATGATTTGATATTCCGTGTCAGCTATGAAAATTTCAATGCAAATTACAACAGGTTGGCTATTTTACATATCTGTAAAGAGATTCTTCATGAATTTATGATGCGCCTTATTAAATGTCACTTATTAAAAATGACACTTTTTAAATTATGAAAAAAATTCTTATACCAAAAAATCAGACGGATTAAGAATTGCAGTATCTAAATTCGTCTCCCAAATCATTTAATTATCGCGATATAATAACGAACTGACGGTAGATTGATGTATGCAATTATTAAAGACACCTGTGAATAATGCGCTAATTGAAATCGAAGAGCCTTTATGTTAGAACGCGCACAGATATTTCGAGACTACTTTAATATTCGATCTTATCGACCACGGAATACTCGAGGTTGCCTCAATGACCCGTAGTGACCTTTTTCATTAAATCCTTTCTGACTTTCTCTTTTTAACTTGCCCTCTTTTTTTCATACCCTCTTGACCGTTTCTCTTTTTTTTTTGCTTACGAGAACAAATATAAATACATGGGACACGTATATGTAGCTCATACACACGTGGATATATTGGTCACGATGGAAGCGCGCGAGTCGAGGATACATAAACGAAAAGGAAGAAACGGTCTCGAAGGACTTGACAATGTGGCAGCGTGGAGAGGGCAGTCCCTCCCGTTGCCCATCGTCTTTCTGGATAGAACAGACGGCGCCGGGAAGAGAAAATGCGAGATTGGGGATACGGTTGTGGGGTTGCGGAAGAGACGGATGAGAAGGAGCGAGAGAACGCCCGCGAGGCGCTGGGATGACGAGGATCGCCGGATAAAAGCATCATGACTTAGTGATGAACTCACCTTTTGCCAATCCTCGCGCGCGCCCACCGCTCGGTTTTCGAGAGACGAGAGTCTTACCTTCCCTCTGTTCCATCTGCGGAAAATCTAATTCGTACCATCGCGTTCTAACTCTTCAAAGAGAAGAGCTCGTTAGTTCTTAGAGTAAAGACGTTTTCAGCAAGTGGACGCGATCGTCGGACGATATGGAAGCGTTAACCCGCGTCTAATCTCGGACGGTGGAAGCGAACACGACCGTGTTGATAAGATTATAATACGGGGGGGAACCCGCGTGATAGGTGTTCGTTGAAATGTCGAGGGGAATATATTGAAGCTGATTGTGCGTCAGGCGGAAGAAATAAGGGCGTAAGTAGAACGCGCGTGCGAACGGTCAAAGGTTCACCGCGCGAGTGTAACGAAAAGCCGATCTTAGAGGTAAGAGAGACACAACGACGTGAGGTTTACGGGAGGGAAACGACACAAAATTGACTTGCGCGGTACGTTCGCGGAATATTGGAGTTCATTTCGCATATTAACATATTATCACGCGAACGTGAGAACGGGCGCGTTCGCAAGAGATATCGCTTATAATTATCGAGAGCGTCGCCGATGCGGCGCCGATGCCTGTCGCGCGCATAATAAAATGTTTAATTAACCGTTCAGTATGGGTTTGACGAAATTTATGATATATAACTTTCGCGGTATAAAACAAAGGTTGCCCCCGAGCTGCATACGTGACGTTAATAACGAACCCATGGCGATTCCCGTCACGGACTCTGAACCTCGCCGTATGGAATAAACGTGTGAAGACCCGCCGTCGCGCGAGTGCGTGTCACACTCTCATCGTACGTGAACGTATACGTCCGTAACACGTAACTCCGTTTATGAAGGAGATAGAGAAGGCTAATAAAGGTCGCAGCGGGGTGCCTAATAAACTGTTGCGGCTTACAACCCAACGGTGTCGCCTGTACAACGAACGTACGTTGCGTCGGAACTTGCTGGACTACTACCGGACGTGCTTGTACACTTCATCGCCTTCAATACTCGTCGATATTATCGAATAACAGTTCAAAGAGTCACGTAATAATAACATAATAAATAATCAATCTGACATCCCGATATAATGTCAGAGTCGCCGCCGTTGAAACTAATAAGAGAATTTTTCAGCGGAGATGCGATAATGTATCATCGATGAGTGTTCGATTAATAAATTACAGTGCAATAATAAATCTGACCGTTGTCGATAAATCCATGAATAAACAATAAACATGAAAATGGAACGGAATGCAGTAATGCCAATGGCAGCTACAGGTTTGTGTGTTTCTCGCGTAGAAATAGGGAGGTCAAGGATCGCGCGAGCTGCATCGATATAGGCCGAAAGTTCACCGAGATGCTCCGAAATAGCGAGAATTTAATTAATTGATTACGCCCTGTTCCCCTTGTCAAATCGTCCGAAAAATAGGTCGAACGACAAATTGGAAGGAAAAAGAGACGTCGTGTGCGTTTAAAGATAAACCGTCGCGAATAAGTACGACGATCGGGTTTCAATAGAATCAGAGCTGAAATCTCGAAGAGAGGGCACGAAAAGAATTCTGTAAGGGGTAATAGATTGTGAATCGTGGCAGAGGTAACTCGATACCGTAGATATATACGAGTCTAGTCGATCTCAAATTGCGGGATAGATTCGATGAAATTACGGTGAAATGACGAAAACGGTATCTCACCGCGCGGCTGCTACCACGAAAGACTAAAACGTCAGAGGACAGAATGCGAACGGATGGAAGACGACCTTTTGCACGAAATACAAAACCCCCGATGGCGAAACGACTTCGTTTTCTAAACCCTACGATGCACGCCGGAGAAATAGGAGAGATCCTATTGTCCGAGAAAACTCGCGCACACAGTGTGCGCGCATTCACGCGGAAAAGCGAACGTCCACGGCACGTTGATTCCATCAGATTATCGATCCGTGATTCATCCATAAATTACACGGCGTTGGATTCGAAAGAAATGTCGATGCGTCAGGTAGAAGAAGGCGATAATGCGAGCAGGACGAGGGGAGGGAAAAAGATTGTGTTGTTCGTATAAAAAAAATTTCCCGTAGCCCTGAAACACGCAATTGCGTGCAGCTGCGTGCTTGATTATAACGTTGCAGCAGTTTCGTTGTTAGCGGCAAGATATATAGTTGAGAATATAGTTGGGCGCGTTGGTGTGTATATCATCGTCTTCGTTGTCGTCGCCGTCGTCGTCGTCGTCGTCGTCGTCGTCGTAGTCGTCGCTATTGGTATATTGTGGTATTCCGGTAGCTATACGCGCAAGGTGTTTATATCTAACTGGCGGCGGCACGTGTTTACATTTAATCATGTTTTACGACGAACGCGAGAATCCATTGAGTTGCAGGATAAACGGTAGGAACGTGCCAACGCCGAAGAAGCCTACTGCCACGCTCGCGGAACGAATGTCTCCCTCCGAGCTATGAAAATTCTCCACCCCTATCAGCGACATGATCGCTCTTCCCGCATGTATAAGCACGTCGTTGAAATTTTCCGAAGCCGCAGCCACAAGCGCGATAATGAGGCACGTCATACGTAAATAACGCGGTAACGCCACGCCATGAGAGACTAACCGGATGGTGCGCGCACACACGCGACGGAAGATTGGTACGTACATAGACGAGGCGAGCCGAGTGTTCTGAGAACATTCGGTCGCGTCGCTCACGCCGTCCTTCCGCCCTACGTGGGCGTCCTACGTGCAGCCCTCTCTGGCTCGTGTTATCTGACGGTGCATCGTGCGGGTTAGCAAATGTCTCCAGACGTGACAGCACGTAGAGAAGGCAGTCTCCCGAGCAAAGCATCAAATTCAATGGCAGGGATGCTTCGCATTCGCCTGTTAGAAACGGTTAACGAGACTTAGCTCTCAGTGTTGATAACTACCTTGTGTTTACCAACCGTACGTAACAATGCAGCGTCAAGTGCCCGTGAATATACCGGGGAGGATGGTGGCGATGAGGTCGCGCGGATAGATACCGTATCTGTGCCAACTGACGAATTCATTAACGGGTAGTCTTTGGGGGATTCATATTGAATTAGTGAGATGATTAAGATGCAAAAACGTCTCGCTCCTTTAAAACCGATAGTAGTACGCGCAATGTATCGGCCAAACTAGAAAATCAACCGTTTGTTTCGTCGAACCGTTTCATTGTCGTTTCATGATTTTTATCAATTTTCACGGGTATCGCGAAAATCTAGAGAATAACGGAATGAATGAATGCAGAAAAGGCCTTCAAAGTAATCGAGTTTACATACTGATTTTCGCGTTCGACGCTTTTGCTGCATTTGCATTCCCGGAGAGTGGAACCACCCTCCAGAATGCAAATAATGATCGCCATTGATTCGGTTTTGCATATGCGGAAAATACGTGCGTGAGAGCGTTCACGTAGCAGCGGGATATACGCACGCAGCCTCGTAAAATCTTAAAACAATCATTTTCCGCGCTACGCACCCCGGCCGCTTATGATATTCGTCACGCGAGGGTTTGCATCAAGTGCGCGGCGTTACAAGCCGGAGCATGCGAGTTTACCGTAAACCGACTATTGCACACCTATGTAAATACATAACTGCACCGTCCGGCATACGGCAGGCATCTACGTAGCTTCGACTACGATATGTTCTCGATGTGTATTCTCCAGCGCGCAGTGGATCCTAATTTTATTCGCATTTCAGTGAATTCAGGAATCTCTCTGCGCGACTGCGTGCACGCCGCCGCGCTAAGACCCGACGGTGTTACATGGGTTTCTTTAGCGTCTACAATGGAATAATTAAACTGGAAGGTGTAACCAAAAACACGAGTTCCTCGGCTGTACTCGTTATTATTCCCCAGCACGAACAAAACGGCTGCTCGTTCTTCCGTACATCGGGTTAACTTCGCGGAGGATTTAATCCGCGGGTATACCTACATACGTGTACGCTGATTTGGTTGATCCCGGGCCGTCAGTCACGTTAAATCCTGCCAGACTTTGCAAGGCAGCGAAAGCGGAAAATGTAGGACGGGAAGAACCGGGGGCAATGGGTGGTGGGAGACGAGGGGGGCGAGAGAGATGGATGCGGAAAAGACGCGACGATGCGAAACGTGCGAAAAGAAAGAAAGATATAGCGACTACGTCTCCGGCCGTTTAATAAACCTGCCCTGTGAAAATATAAATTTTAATTAAGCTCTTAAAATGAATACCTCGCAGCAACGCGCGCACAGCGCTGAAAGATACTCGTTCAGGCTCGAGAACGCGATATTTCGGAGCATGCGACATTGGCCAGAATGGACGCGCGGGTGATCCCTGCGCGTAAAAAAAAATCCAGAATAGCATGACATATACATATTTGCGGTTGTAAACAAGCGGCAAACTTTTATGACGATTGAAATAACTATAAGTTTCTATCGCACCGGTGAGTCGCGATATCGAAAAATACTTCTTTTGCAGTTATGCGCACGAACAACGGTGGGGAGCGTGAAGGAAAGGAGAGAAGAGGAAGAGAACGAAGAGCGGCGAATTGCAAGACGGAGGAGGAAGCGTGTAAGAAGAAGAAGAGATAGCGGGTACGAGCGGTAACCCCGGAGGGTCGTGGATACCTCTCTGAAATAGATATTCTTTCTCCGCTCACATCCGCGCCGGAACGGTCGAGCGCGGGGATCAGGTTAAATCTATTGTATAAAAACCTAAACTCCGTGAGTTTTCAGTATGGAGCCCGAAGAAGCGCCTCTTTCTCCCTCTCTCTCTCTCTTTCTCTCTTTCTCTCTCTCTCTTTCTTTCCCTCTCTTTTCCGCCTTTCTCTTGGCTTCTCTTCGCGCCACGCTCGCCTTTTATCGACCCTGTCAGCGCGAATATTAGTTTCATTTGCAAGACTCACGACCTTTACCGCCCGACTCGCGCTCCATTTTTCTTCTCCCCCTCCCCCCCACATCTGCTCCTTTCCTTTCATACATAAGTAATGACAGACTCAAATCTCGGGACGTTCCAGAGTTACGCGCGTACACCGGTAACCGGGTCGAATCTCTTATCCCAACGAGTTTTAACTGACGGTGGGGAAATGGCGCTAATAGCGGCCGTACCTTTTCGACATATCGCGGAAATCGTCCTCCTCCGTGAATATTCCATGGCACCAGCCTCCGGTATTATCGGATAAATGAAACGCGAGCTCAAAGAATAGAGAGAGCGGATACCGGTCGTTTAGCCGGGCCGCTGTTTAAACGGTTACCGCTGGATAATCGTTTAACCCCGCCAAATCCTATTGCGCTTAAATGCAGTTCGCGCGCTCGCGTTCACGAACTTGTACTACTCCCGCCGTTCTGTCGGCGTCAAGTAGGAAGAGAGGAGAGAGAGAGAGAGAGAGAGAGAGGAGCGAGAGAGAGAGAGAGAGAATGCGGATCGAACTCGCGCGCGGCTCGTTCGGGTTGGGAAGGTACGGGAGAGTTTATTGAAGTATCGCTAATCCCACGGGGATGATCCGCTAGGGTAGCTTGGCAGCTGGGTTCTGGCACATCCTAAAGCGCAAACTGATGGCACACCGTGTGACGCCATGATTTACTCGGTCGAGTCTCGAACCCACAATCTGTAAGGCTTAGCAAGTCCGCGTGCGCCGCCGTTATAACTATCGCCGTCGGGCTCCGTCGAGCCCGCGATATTAAAACCCATCCGTTTCCCCACGGGCTTCGCTCCTCCGTTCTCCCTCCCACCCCTCCCCTCCTCTATTACATTTTTCCTTTTTTCATCCTCCTCCTCTCCTCTTCTTCTTTTTTTCCATCGGATCACGTTGAATTCTAGATGGGACAGGTACCGAGCCAAACTCGATACCACCTCCTTCCGTCTGGTTCTCGAAATTCCACGGATTTCTCTCTTTTTCGATAGAGTCGACGATTTTTCGCACTAGCACTTCGAGAGCGGTTCCTCATGCGCTATTCGCCTCGCGCATCGAAAAGTACAGTGCTCTTGTATAGCGATACGATACCGTCGATACAGTCAACGAAGCGCACACATACGTTCGACAATGATCAAAGTCAGCGTTCGCATACAAAAAGTAAACATCGTTCTCTCGCGATGCACAAAATTTATGCGTAAAAGAATAACGATCGCAACTTGAGGGAAGAGCCGGCGGTTCGTTTCGGAATGAGATCCCAACGTGGGTTAAGAGTAGCTCCCGCCGCGCTCGTTGAAGCCACGACTCTCTACGTGTTGCCCTGCAATTTCTAACGCCGCTCACGTATTTTGGTGATGACGTCACGCGTGAAGAGAGCAAAATATAAAGCCGCACGAGGACCCTACGGAACCGAGCCAGGTGTATTTGCGGGAGAGGACGGCGGGGGGAGGGCGGTCAGATGGAGGTATGGAAATGTACAGTTACAGGATGCCACGAGTCTACTTACAATGCCGTAAAACAGTTCCCTCGTGTATTGTTATCCTGTAGACGGGGGAGAAGAAGGAATGTAAGTATTTACTCGCAAAACTGACACTGCACCATGTCGAACAGCGGCGATATTCAACGTACAGCTATACAACGAGTACGTGTTTACAAAACTATTGACATTTTTATATAGACAGTATCAATTAAATATCGATAGACTCGATACGTAAATGGATCGAGCGCTTCAATCACGATCTTGTGCCGCGCGCGACACACTCCGTTAAATTGCACAAAAAAAAAAAAAAAAAAAAAAACAGAAAAAAAAATTTAAGCGTCAGAAAATTCGTCGTCAATCATAAAACGTTTACTAGATATTTTTTGTCCGTGTTCCTTTGGCGGAAATTTTGCAGAAAACCGCGTTGCAACGCGTGAGCGAAATAGAATTTTATAAAAGACAACCGAGTCAAGAAGTGCGCTTTGATAAAGCCGAAGGCGAGTTAAAAAACGCGAGGAAATGAGGATTAAAGATAGGTGGGGGAAGACAGAGGACAAATACAATGGAAGCGTGTTCTCCACTCTATTCACTGCCTCGACCTCTTAACTCTCCTGATGGAAACGGCCCGAGATGGAGTTCCATCACGAATACTCACATCATAATCGATGATCGATGAAGTCGAGGGAGACAGGAGTTCAACGATAAAGGCGGGTACTTTTTAATATCTAAGCCAGCTACGTAACTTTGGAAGGGAAAATTATCGGAAGATCGCTTGGCGGCACTTCACCAACATTATTTTCTAAAAAATGTCACGGCATCGATCTACAGAGAGAAGTTCCAAATTCCTCACGCTTCCTTCACGCGCGAGTAGTTCTTAGATCAACTTGAAATATATTTTTCTTAATATAATGTAGAACTGACAGTCTTTAAATTATAAGTTCTTTAAATTATAAATGTTCAAAAATCTAAAAATATTTGCGATTGCAAGAGGATAAGAATAATAAAGATAAGAATCTTATTCCTCATTTAATTTCAAACGGATTTCACTCTTGAAGAGAATTTCAACTTGAAAATTAGTTGTAAAGATATTTAAAGTTAAATGTTAAAAAGTCGCGAACAAAGATAGCGTCCAATCAAATTTTCGCCGAGGAAAGATCGACTCCAAATTGGTCAAAGAGTCCGTGGAGATGAAAGGAAGCGCAAAGAGAAATCTGCGACGTTCTGTATATACCGTAAATGAAATCAAAGGACAAACACTGCCGCTACGTTTTCGGTCCGCGCGCTGTAAAGTTCGTCATTAATGCAATCGCTCCTAGAACCGTAATCAATCCGGGACGAAATAGGACGCTACAAGTACGATCTGCCAAGGAATGGGGCGCACGTACGGTTGAGTTAATGCAGTTAGAAAGTTTCGGTGTAGCGGAGAGAGTTCCCCTGTATCTTGAACATTAGTTGGAAAGCGCTCCATAACGGCACATATCGGCTGCGCGCCGTAATAACAACGAGCACGACGACAAATCCGTGAGGTGCTAAGCCGCAAGGGAGAAAAAGTTCCTCGACGCGCTTTACAAAGTACGACGAAACTTTGCTTTACCCGTTAACGCGCGCAGCGCCGAGGCACTGTACGAGACAGTTATCAGACCCATAACGTTTATTGGTTCGTTAAGCATCCCGAGAATTGTTTAGGAAGCAATAAAACTTACTGATCCAATAATCGCGACTCCCGGGACGAGGCGACTGAATGAGACGGCTAATAGTATTGTATGGGAGCGTTAAGTCGAGTAACTTTGGAGACGAATATTAGGTGCTTACTTGTAAATCTCCGGCGAAGTCGATAGAGCTGCTTCGCGCGAGTACGCCGTGAATAAATTAGCTTACTCTACGAAAGTGCACTTTTGCGTAAAACTTCGCGAAAAGAAGTATTAATCTCAATTTTAAATTATATCGCATGCAGATATGTTCCACCTGAAGAAGACTTTCTCAAATTGTCTAACTCGCGTTTAAGTTGTAAAAGTTATTTTGCAAATAATTTTACATACTTATTCCATATATTACTTATGCTGGATATAAGTAAAATTCTTATACAAAAATCACTCACAAACTTCTTTCCGTCTGTAATAATGTAACATTCAAATCTTCGTAATGCAATCTCCAAGAATATCTAATCCGGTAAAGCAATCAAAAATCAAACAGACATGGAAGCTCCGTCGACTCGTAAAAAATTTCTAATTATATTTCCATGTGCGTGAGCTCGTTTCACGATGTCAAACCGACGTTACGTGTCCGCTGGTTTCATGCGACGGCACCGACTTGTGTGATTAACAGCTCTAAAATGCGACGGGGTAACCCGTTATTAGTAAGCCATAACGTTACCATAAAATATCCCCACGGGGATCGGCGGGCGCGAGTAAACCCCCTTGCAGTCGTCGGTTCGGCTGCATACAACGACCTCGCACACTAGGACGTTATCATGGCCAAATCTAGGCAGGCCAACGACACGTGGTTAAATTATTAGGGTCCCGTATAATTGGCCGACGGCTTGCGGTTTAGTTCAACACGGACCACCAGCGCGTAGTTTGGTTTAGTGGGAGGAATACCTTCATGTTCGAGGAAAGCTACCGGGACGCTGGGCGACTCCAGCCGTTTTGATCCAAGGATTTCGCCCGCGCCTCGCCAGAACGTGAAAGGGCGGGGGGGGATTAAAGTTGTCAAAAGTCGCGCCTGAGTTTGTCGAAAGAGGGTGAAGCTCCCGTGTTGATCGATAGACGTTTACGCTCGGCAGTACTTCTATCGAAGTGGTGACAGGGATGACGAACAAATATGCGGACAAAATCGTCGAACGCGATGGAAATGAGGAGAAAGTGTGCGACCGACGAGTTTCATCGTCGTAATCGCGCCGTTCTCAGGATAAATTCGGATACGTGTTGAATTCGAATCACCATGATAGACATGGAAAAATTTATCCCTCCAAATCACATCGCATTTAGCTGTTATTATAAATAAATATATCCAGTTCTCGCGTTTGCACCAAACATGACATTTACATTAGCCGAATAAAACACAGAAAATCGAATGTTTACATTTTTCTCCAAATGCACCATTAAAATTGTGAATACAGTCCATTAAGCATATTCGTGACGGACATTGTGATCGATAATGAAAACGTTATCATCGTGAAATAAATTCTTTTTTTAGCTGTTAATGGTAAACAGTGTACTATGCGGGATCGTTTTCCTACTATGTACATATCTGAAAACTAAACTTTCGATATTGGCCATTTCTTCGCCACGTTAATTAATTACCAAGTAAATTCCAGCGAAATAAACGACTCCAGCCGCCGCTCTCGATGAAGCGGGGAAGGCAAAACTCTCGCTCGTAAACTTTGGAAGTTGAAACTTACGAAAAGCAGTTACGCGCAAATCAATTCAGCTGTATTTTTAGATATCGAACTTCTGGATATAATTACAATTAACTTAATTAATTATTACCTGCCACGATCTACAATTATGCGGAATATGTTTTGTCGGAATTTCATGTATTCGCAGAATTAAATTAGAATCGCTTTTCTAATGTCAAATCAAACTTGATTAAAAATAATACAATTCGCGAATGCTTATAACAAAAATGTAATATTAAATAAAAATTTAATTCCCCACAATTACGTGTGCCGCCCCATTCCACATTCCTTTGCCGGGCTTCCATCAGAACCGCGCGACAACCGCACCCTTTTCCCGCTCTGTGACAGAACTTGTTTTTCCTCGCTTTTCACGTAAGTCTGTCGGTCTCTGCATCCCACCCCTCTCGCATATGCCAAACGCGCGTAAAAGAGCGTAATCCGTTTCATTGCTGTATAAAAGCTTCCGGAGAGAGAGTGCTCGGAATGGGAAGGGAGATGGTAGAGAACTGAAGAGAGAAAGGCGCACGTCACGTCAGATCGGTCGCCGTTTATTAAGCGTTATTAAGCGGGCAACCGGAACGCGGCCCGACAGGCGCGCGGCGGATCTTTATTTTATATACGCGCCGCGAATACAGCGTCCGGGATTATCCCGGGCGCGAAGCTGACTGACGTGAAATTCGAAAGAAAAGCCTTTAATCCTCGACCAGCCTCCGACGGCGTACCAACTGCGAGCTTCGAGGTTTTCCGCTGCGCTTTGCGATTGGCGGCCAATCAACACCCGCCTTCGACGCGGCTTCGCTCTCTTTCCGACAGGCGCTTTATCGCTGAATCGACCGCGAGAAATATCTTGAGAGAAACCGCGCGATAGAACGCCGGATCGACCTCAAGGGTGCTCTTTTCGAAGAATTTGCAGTCGAGTTTCTCTCGCAAAAATTTCTATCAAGACATAATTGCACGGTTATTCGATAATTATAGAGAGACTGATATAAGTCAAAAATATAATAAAATTCTAGCGAAAATATATGGCAAAATATTATTTTAATGCATTTTTTTGTGGTAAAAATTTCTAGCATATTTTTTAGTAGTCCTTTGTTAATAATCGTTCGACCGGAAACGTTTTCTAGGAAGAATGCGTCATATAATTAAAATTACCACATAGGTTGCAACGTCTATTTAACCAAGAAAACGAGCGAAGAGAATGAGATTTTATGAGAATCCAATGTTGGCATCTTCCCACTCAAGAAAGGAGGATCACAGAGATGGCGTGCTATCGTATCAACATTGTGGAAGTAACGTTCTTCCTGATTAAATTTCCCGACACTTTGGGGTACGGTTTAAGGCGAAACCAATATCGGTGTAGACACGCGTGTACACGTACACGCGTAAGAAGCACTCTCTCATTTTCGCGCGCGCGCGCGCGCGCATACCCGGCCGTGGTGTAATTACATATAGGTGCGCGAATCCGCTTGGTTATCATCAAGCTTATCAAAAGACAACCGAAACTACCTCACGTCGACGTTCACGGGAACGCTGCACGGCTTTCCCGCTCGTCGTGATAAATATTTTGTCATTACCTCGTTTATATCGAGCGCATCTATCATCGCTGCGCGAAATAAATGCGTCGAGGTTTGTCCCGTAAAACTTTGCGCTGCAACGATTTTCTCATCCCTCGCCCTTTCAAAAAGAGTAAAAAGAACAATAAATAACGATGTAAATAACAAAGTTCCCCGCACGATTAATGCGCGCAATAGCGTACTCGGTACCGGGCGCCGTGTACAGCTATGCGAGAGTTATCGACATTTAGTTGAAGCAATTTGTTGGGTTAAAATAGCGAGGAAAAAAAAAGAGTAAGGACAGTTAATCGCATTGAAAGGAAATATTTTCATTACTCCGTAAAATACTGCGCGAGCTACGATAGCGATAGATATTGGCGCCCGCCGGGGCGGTGCTGTGAACAATCGCATTCTTCGTTTCGAGATATCTGTGGAATCGTCGGTATGCACGCGGCGGTTTTCACTATCTAATTCCGCGCTCCGTTTCGACGTTTCACGACGAAGAAATGCGAAAAGCAACCGCATTGCCTCAGAAAAGCTCTCGCCCGGTCACCTTCATTATTTAGAGAATATCACGCGAAGGTATCAAGCGATGTAATCGCGCGGATAAAAGTAGTCGTCAGCATCGTATTAACCACTTCGTTTTTTACGCGCGAAGGACGGATGAACGACGCTCTATCGATGATATCGAGCTTTATAACATAATTACGCAAAAATCTATCTTTATCTGGATACTTCCGAACAAAAATAAGAGGCTACGTTTTTTACCTATAGAGGGTTTGGCTCTACTTTGCTCGAAAAACAACTCTAGCCCGCCCAAGTTTCGCTTTGCTTTCCTCACACGATTCTATCTTGCAAGAGCTCGATAGATAATCTCAAAACGCGCGATACGATCGCCGTACAGAGCTCTTAGTTGCGACGATAAAAAAAGGGAGGCGTCGTCTTCCGAGCTTTAAGACAGCGCGCAATGCATCGTTACGTTTTATATCGGGAACGGCAATGTCTCGTAAATAGCCGCATCTTGTAACAACTGTTGTACGCGTCCGTAGGTACTTCGGTTTAAAATTTAATGAAAATCGTTACATATAGTTAAGCGCCCTCGTAAGTTTCGAAGAATGGCTCTTTAAATCTTATCCGGATTCGAGTGTACGATTATCGGGAACCAGGAAGGGTACACGGAATGGGTGGAATTGGAGAAAACGTCGTTAATCGTAGAACAAAGCTGCCATTGTCGCGCTAATCAGCAATGGCCACCTTGATCGAAAATAAATTCCCCGAGAACGAGTGCGCGCCGCGGCGCGGCCCGGCGCATTCGGGCTGAGCACGAACGCCACTTTTCTTTATTGCACTTTCATACGTGTACTGGGTACGTTTCAGAGCGTGCCTTGAAATTCAGCGACTAGAAGCTCTACCCCTCTAGAATACGTACGTAGCCGTGGATATAAATAAATACAAACACGCGCTCACATACGTGTGTAAGTGACAATCGGCGCTTGAGAACTTGTATCATTAATACCGACTGTTAAAATTTATGTATGATTTTATCGTGATTCGAGTTAAGATCGATGAATTTTTATCAGTATTTTTCGAATTAAAAAGAATGTCAGCTGTCTCGTCAAACTTACTTATTCATTTCGTGTGTGTGTTTTTTTTTTGTTATTAATGAAATCTTAACATTCCTGATTGCTACGTGACAAACACGAGAAAGTGTGATTTCTCATCGTGATACAATCATTTTCCATCGTATACTATCCTAATTCTATAATGGTCGAGGCCAATCGGGAATACCGTTATTTTGTAGGAAAGAGCATTACGAGAACTGGACTTTCGGACAATCGAATCAATTGATCGCGGGGTTTCCGTGGAAATGAAATCAGCCCTACTTTTACGTGTCCGAGAATACCTCTCTACGTTCCATTACGCCCGAGTGCCGGCAATTTTACGCAGTGAATTAAGGCCGCGCCAAACTGAATTCTGTGCCGACGCAAGTAACTGGGTTTCGGGAATTTCCCGTGAGGGAAAGCGGAATAGCTCGACGACTCGAATAATTTCAACCGTAGTACACGCGCTGTTTTGTCGGCTCGCGAATGTAAACTACCGAGTTGTCGTCTGGTCAATGTCGCGATTGTAGTCCTTATCACCAACGGTAACAGGGCGCACTCTCGCGTGTCGATGATTGCACAGTTCCAGACGTACCGTGCGCACTGGCGCGATATTAATACTATTATCACAGAGAAACCCGTTTTTCATAGGACGCTCGCCGACTCTTATTCAATATTGCTATCTGCGTCCATTTTAGAATTGCGATTGCATTGCTACATCCGTTTTCTGACACTGCTACTAAGCAATTCTATTGTTTTGTACACATCTGTTATCTATTTATAAATTGTGGATCGGGAATATCTTCCATCAGAATAACAAATTAGTAATACGAATTATATAATATATGTAGTTCTAATTCTACAATAGAAGCAAATATCTTGTTATCGATAGATATAAATAAAGGAATAAAATTGATACATTGCAGAGCAAATATAATTAACAATTATTAGTCGCGAACCAGATCTTTTATTATATTGTATTCGTGGATAATTATATTAATTGTAATTATTCATGCAATACGCCAATTTTATCTTAATCTTTTTTCGTTTCTATCTATCTGCCTATTAATAGCAAAGGGTATATACTAATTTATTGTAAAGTTAAAATTACATTGTTCCATATAATAAAATTAAATTCGTACATGGAACATATTCCTAATCTATAATTTACGTGTATAACACAAACATTTATCAAACGGCAATATCGAAAAACGTGAATATACAATCCTAATTTTAGAATAAATGTAGATACTGAGCAGAGATCCATGAACGTTTCAAATCTCAAAATAGCCACAAGCTTCTTTTACGAATAATCATAAAAATAAATTATTAAATTAACTCCTTCGCGTATTTCCTGTGTATCACTAATTTTGTGTATCATATATCGCTCGCACATCTTAATTGTCGTTGATATTCTAATTATCTATCAATCATTAATAGTGACTATTTCATAAGCACGATCGTTTAATAAAAAAAGCGATTTTTTATCAATTAGCAAATTCAAAAGTGACAATTCTGCTTTGTTATTTGATAAAATGGAATTTTTTCAGTAAAAGTTTTATAATTAGACTTTCTTAAGATACCTTTTCTCCTTAGATCTGAATATCTAGTATTTTAGTGCGGTTTTAATTTTCTAGTAATAATAGAAACCTGTATATAAAATGCTCCAATTTTACAGTATTTCTTTTGTTAAAATGCACAATGAATAGGTCAAGTATTATTACTGTGATGTAAAATCGTCGTTTATCTGTCTGTCTTGTTCAACTCTTTCTTTTATTCCTTGACCGACAACGTTTTAAAACGATGGCAGATGACTATCTAGGTAATATGTGACTGGAAAATATGGACCAAGAGAATCAGCGGACGAAGAAGAATGATAAATCGATAATCGAGGCGGCTCTGCGCTAACATACGCAGGAAAAAAGTTTATTTCCACGTAATTTTTTATCTTTGCAAACACTGTTTTACGCAGATTAAAATTGAAGATGAGAGTTCTATTTCGCAATCTATACTGCAGAAGATAGATATAATTAATGTTTGCATAAATAAAAATATTAAATTGGAATTATTTAAAATTTTTACACTTTATATTTTCCCCAGCATATCCTATGTTTAAAAAAATATCTTAATGGCAAAGTGAATTTTCCAAGTTATATTATAGTTATTGTAAAATTTCTTTAGATAAAATATCGACGTTAACAAAAGGCAAAGCGTAAACCGCAAAACAAAAACTCAATAGAATTTAGCGTACTGCGATAGTTCTCGTACATAATTTATCATGCATCGGATATATTCGTACGAAATGCACGCGAGCGAAGTTCGACATAAATTAGATTGTATTTTCACACGGGGGAATACGATAGAGTACACGTGTCTCGCATCCGCTTGCACGTTCGCGAGAAGCTCCTATGTAAAAACATATCGTCCCGGCCATTATGCGGTGGACGCCTAACAAATTTGCGGAACACCGTAATGTTTCGTCAATATTTGCAATTTCGACCAGCCGATTCGCGAATCCAGCGAAATGGTCATCGATCAACTCCAATAATACAGCGAAACTTTATCTCGCCCTATCAAGAATATTAATTTGTTGTTACCGCGCGACATACATAGTTACATATATTCTATCAACTCGAATTAAATTTGTTGATCTACTCCAGAGGAAAAACTTTTCCTAACTAGACAACGGCGGTGAAATATCGAAGCAGCTAAAAGCAAAACTCCGGATTCGGCTCCACGTTCAAGTAGACTTGGGCATACTACAAATTTCAATTAGCGTTTGAAGTTAGTTCTTCTGTTTAAAGAAGCACAGGCGAAAATGTGGTCGAGTGCGGCTTTCTATACTAAGTGCAGTGAGCGTGAAGTACAAATGAAAAAAAATGGTTGTTAAATTGTCGGTAAGTTGGATAAGAACTTCGTCACTTGCTATCTAGATTCTTTTCGAGTTTCTAATCCTATTTTGCTATCTAATGCTAGTTTGTTATCTATAACGCTGATATGCACTGTACCGTAAAAATTAAAAGTACTTTATACCGTAAAAATTAAAAGTACTTCATACCGTAAAAATTCAGAGAGCATCGCGTTTGTTACATTCGATGAATTCTATCAAGTTCAATTATATACCTTTCAGTTGAATTTCCACGCGAAAGGATACTCAATTTTTTTTTTCAAAAACGTAATATCAGACCCACAAGGGGCATTTCAATATTATCCGCGGACTAGGCGATAGAATGGTCTCCATTTTCGCACAATATAATCCCGTCGTATTATTATATATGTTATATTTATATAAATGTTCATGCTGCCTATATATATGCATACGGATATGTGAATAGTGAATTTACCATTCGCACAGACTAATAAATAATTATTACTCTTGCCAAGGCTCATTTTGTCGATTTCGTATACTTCAACATGCAAAGTCGATTTAATCCGCTCTAGAAATTTGTAAAGCTGCAAAAATACAATTTCCCGTATCCATTATTTGAGTAATTAGACCATTATCCATTGACAACGACAAAATTTTGTAAATCAAATATTTGTAAAAAGAAAAATTGGAGAGATCAAAGTTATATCCAATATTTCACAAAACATACAATAAAAATCCATAAAGCAATTAATAACCATTATTTATATAATCTGAAAATGATCGGGAAAAATGACAGTAGATTTAATTATTGAAATTATTTGAAAATATAAAAATTGTAATCTACTGCGCGCTTTTTTTCCATCAAGGCGAAAAGTATTTATATGTAGATAAACAATATTAAACAAACGATTTTTGCGAAAACTCTAAGTGGATACGCTGTGCGAATGGTGGTCTGTTTTGCTGTATCCTTACCGTCACGGCGCTTCTTGGTGGCTTAGCTTTAACACGGCAAATCCCACGATCGCTTGGAGCAGAGTTTAAGCTGGGCTTAAGTCTTAAGTGACAGTAATGAAACCGCGTGTCGGTCGGTTTTGCCGAAATGGCATTTTCTTTCTTTCTCGCGCGCACAGTCGTTTACATCAAAACGAACAGTTTCCAATCGTGACGCTAAATGAGACTAACATATAAGACGACAACGAAAATTGTCTAAAATACGTTTAATGGTAATTTCATTACTCCCTTGGTAATAGAAGGATTGAACGCATTACTGCGTCAGATGTTGCAATTTATACCCGTATAATTCGTTCTCGCAAACATAACAAGATACAACAAGGTAACGCATGGAAGATTATTCCTGCTGTACGCGAGACTCTGCGATCGATATTAAAACAATCGGAATGGCGCAAAGCGACATTATGGCGCTTGAAAAACGGCCCAACTTTGGCACATGTTTTTTCTCGCTACGGCTACGCGCCGTCTCTCGGGTATCCTTTAATTAATTAGCACGGGAGCAGCGGGAAGAGGCAGCTGCCAAGCGGCGCACGGAGTGTACGAAGCGACCGATGGGCGGAACGGCAAGGGTGGAGGGAAGATGGAATCGCACGAAGGGAGACACGCGCGTGAGCGAGCGAAAGGGTAAAGGTTCGCGTTGCTACTGAAACATTAGCCCCGGGCCGGACTGTTACACCGACGTTCAGCACGAATGCCTGCGTACCTGCCTCCAAGTACCCGGCACCGAAAGATTTCGCGAATACAGATGCTTACTGCTACCACCCCCATATCAAACTGCCACCCTACGCATCTCCGCGTGTGTTGCGCGTGTTTATTTAGCTACACCGTGTGTCTGACATTACGTAATTAAATGCATACAGCCTCAGGCTTAAGTACCGGCGTCCCGCCGGTGTATTAATCAATGAAAGAGCCGCTTTCTCTCTCCCTCTTCCTTTCTCGCGAGGAGAGAACGAAACGAACATGCGCTTGCATCAAAAATAGCTCGGACGGTTTAAGATCAAACGCGTTCTACGATTTACTTCCGCCTCGACTGCTTTCAATCTCGCCGGCTAGGAAAACCAGGAAGTTTTATAATGCGGCCGACCCGACACCGCGAAAACGCGTTCCAGATCTTAGACAAGATGTGCGAGAATTAGTTATACAAAGGGAAAGGAAAAACAAAGACTAATGACTGCAAATTTTTAGAGAATATAGAGCTACTATGTTCTTATTGGCGTGCAGCTACAAAGGCGAAGATTCGAATATAAGTAAAAAAAATATTTATCAAAATAATTAATGTAAAAAAAATAATAGTAAGTGTAATTTATTTAATTTTCCTTGCCGTATTAACGTTTTTTTATTTCACTTTTTGTAATATAAACATTTCACTTCCTTGCGTTATATATTGTAATAAAAAATATCTTACAATGGAAACAAAATAAATTCAGAATAAAATAGCACGCACCCGGTGAAAATCTAGACACGATCACATTTTCAAATTACTTCGAACTACCAACAGCTGAGAGAAAAGACTGAGGCACGGAATTTCGAGTCAGGGAGAAGATAGGATGAGGGATGTACTGTGTGGTCCGAGAGAAAACTCGGCACCGACTTCGGCCTGCGCGAGCGTGTTGCATGGACGGTCGAGTCTAATGAACGAATGGGGTCTCCGAGTAAAAGAAAACAGGAATAAATAAAAAAGCTCGTCGTCGCTTTTGCGGTCAGTTACTTGCCGCCCATCGCGCGACTCTCTCTCTCTCTCTCTCTCTCTCTCTCTCTCTCTCTCTCTCTCTCTCTCTCTCTCTCTCTCTCTCTCTCTCTCTCTCTCTCTCTCTCTCTCTCTCTCTCTCTCTCTCTCTCTCTCTCTCTCTCTCTCTCTCTCTCTCTCTCTCTCTCTCTCTCGATCTCTTTCTCTTTCTCTTTCTCAGCCGGTTTAGCTCACCCAGCAATGCGGTTGAAGCTCGATGGCGGAGCAAGCTACCTACACTTAAAATTAATCACTTTTTCATTAATGCCACCCGCGAAATGAAAAAAACTCCTACGCGTTCGATGAAATTATCGAACGACATCTTTATTACAGTTTGACAGTTTTTTCAATAATCTTGTAGAAACTACCGAAATTTCTCTTTTCAGATATTTGACCTGGCAGTTTGGAGTGTAAGAACTCAAGAATTTGAGCAATGAGAAAGAAATACAACGAAACAATATGCTCATTCAGTGCAAACTGGAGGAAATAATATCCGATTAATTAAACAGTTGAAAAAGCAACAGAAGAAAAGGTAATGGACTAAATTAATTCACGATATAAGAGATAATGATGTTTTGACACAAAGGTCATGTGTCACGTGTTTTGATGAGAAAAGTTCATGATGCTTATCTCTTCTTTCATAAACGCTATGAATGGGGTTATCGAGTCGCATGATCGATTATCGGTTATTGGTTTTATTATACCCACGTGAGATCTCTCGTCCCTTTGATACAATATACGCGGAAACCAGATGCTCCCTAATACGACCGGAAATTCATAATTCATGGTCAATTTAAAAAACTACGAAAATATTAATAAACATCTGCATTCAGAAACTAATATGCAAATTCTTTGTATAATAGATTGCAAATATTTTTTTTTATTTATTTCCAATAAAAGAGTAACGGAAATTATTCGTAAATACAAAAATCGAATTAAGTGTATGTATATTTTAGTTTAGATATAACATTGTAATTCGCACTGTACATATCTTTTGCAAAACATACTGTTACATTATCCAGTGAATTATATGAAGTCACTGATAGTTAATACGTGTGAATTGTTGCATTAAAAAAACAAAGGAAAAAACGATATTGGCACCTCGGCACTAGCGGCGATGTGAAAAGAAGCGAACGCGGCGTATCTGCATGAAAACAGGTGGAAGTCAAACGTAATCCAATTACGGGATAATCGCATTGCCTCGAGATTCGCACTCGGGCATTCGGGCGAACTATCGAGTGATTAAAAATAATACCTGACAACGCGCGGTCGGAAGTTCGCTCTCGTGTACGCAAACGCAAACCCACCCACAAGCCACTTTACTTCACGTGAACTCGCCGCTTTCTTTTTTTTTTTTCGTTTTTTATTCGGATTCATCACGAATAGCTAACATGTTACCTAGAGTCCATCGCAAAACGTATGAAAAATGTAATTAATCAAAGTAAAAGTATATTTTATATTAGTTGTAGACTTCTTTTCACGAATTTTGTCTGTACATTTTGTCTGTACATTTTGTCTGTACATATATACATCTCTCTTAGTTCTTTATTAGTACAACAGAAAACATTGTACGGCATAAATAAAAGTCTAAAGATAATTATTAATCAATAACTCTAAGTATATCAGATAAATGTAGATTCATTATTTTTTCATTTTTTAAAAAGTACGTAGATGCATAGTCTCATATAAATATTATTGATTGAACGGCATTTCTTATCTCCAAAATTGCAATATAGTTGTGCTACATAATATAAATTATTATGATAAATTTTGTATTGATAATCAGATGTAAAATGTATGTTCCTCTGTAGTATAAAAGAAATTAACAAATGTCTCGATTGTTGAAAATGTGTTCGCCATTATTTCAACAAATGGAAACCCGAAAATAACAGCCAGGAAGTGTTATTACCGACATGCGAATAGGACGTACGAAAGATGTCAAGGGATTTAGTCAAGGGATGAAGAGTAAATTACAACAGCTGGTATGTAGGTACTGCTGCCGTCGGTATAAAGACTTACCTTCATGAGTAAGTTACCGGAAAGGGTGTTATACTGCGATATTTGTCGGTAAAATGGTATTACAGATTCCTACCATCCTACGATAAAACTATCAAAAAATACATCATTTTATATTTTTATAATTCAAAAAAATTGCACGAAAAAAGATATTAAATATTGAGCGATAAAAAAATATAAAATTTAGTTGTTTTAAAAAATAGATTGTGTCCATAAAACACAACTATTGATAAAAGGCAACACAGATTGACAAGTATAACAACAATTGGTATATAAAGTAAATAATTGCAATAGACTAAAAAAATATTAATGTAGTTCTCGCTTATTTTGCAAATTATCAACAATAAAATTTTTATATATCTAAATACATACATACATCGTGGTATAGCACACCTTTCTAATTATCAGCTTCATAATAAAAGTATATCAATAAAATAGAGGTTTGCAACATTATACAGAAAAGTTGCCCCGATTTAATTATGTTTATGTTTACATTTTCCACGTTACTGGAAAATGATAACTTTCCAATAGCATGTTTATTAAATTATTTCTCTTAATTATATTAAAATATGTACATTCTTGCACATATGAATTAATATATATCATATTAAAATCAGAATATATTGCAAATCTTTTTCAGCTTTAATGTATTAATGTCAATGGCATTTTAAAATAATAGAGTAATAAAAACTGTTATCATATGCGTATAAAAAAGAGGTCATACTGCTCGAGAATCTCGGTGGAATTTATGTTATTCAAGTACTTTAAAACATGAGTAAAATTTATGAATATGTTATTGGTAAAAAAAACATTGGAGCATACTTACTATTAACAAGTAGGGATATATGTATCAGTAGGCTTATAATAAATGTATAATATACTGAATTTTCTCTTTAGTTAAATACAATAATAAAGCAGATAACGAAATAATTTATCACATGCATAATCATAGACTAACAATAAGATAAACATAAAATTTATGCAGTATAAGAACTGTAATTCTTTTAAACTTATATGTTATTGTATTTTTATATTTTTATTTTTATAATTATATTAATATATATATATTAATATATATTTATCCAATAAGTTTTTTAAATTAATTGTAATAAAAAAAGGGATATAATAAATGGATTTTCCACAGTAATAATAGAAATGCATGTTATGTTAAAAGTTAAAATAAAAAAACAAATGTTTATGCAAGTGTCAGAAGAAGCAGACAAACCAACTATGGCAACAGAATAATTACTGATAATGTATGTATATGTGTAAACTAATATTGTACATAACAAAGAAGAAAATTCAATAGCTATGGAATGACCGCATATATAAACAATAGCATTGATAATATTCTTACCATTTATGATAATCAAAATATGTAATTAATATATACTTAAAATATATGCTTAAAAATTATATTTAATAAAACAAATAATAAAGCTGCTCCGAATACTCTTTATGGTGTTTTAATAATCATAACACATTTTAAAAACAAATTGATGCATTACAATAATACAAACTCTTATTACTAATTTTATTTGATCAAAGATATTTTGTTATACATAAAGAGAAATAAATTCTATATCAATATACTCGACTCAATAATTAAAATTAAAATTTAAAAGCAAAAGAAGATAGAATAATCAACAAATATTAAATGTAATCTTTTGTTTATATATGCAGTCAATGGCAAGAAATAATGCAAAAGATAAAAAAATAACATAACAAACATACGTGCATCGGTCGCTACTGCTCGGATATTTCGAACATCCCTCCGCGGGATGCCTCTGTCGGTACGCACCTGTGTCGCTTTTCAGACTCTCGGAATGTGGTTAGATCCGCCCTGAAAGCAAACATCGTAGAGACACATTAATTTTGGCGGAAAAATCAATACATTCTTCTGTGCTTTGAGGAACGCTTTGCGTCATACATGTTATACTTAATCACATTCTAACGTTTACAAATACATCAGTGATCGCACATCCAACTGTGACAATTGCAAACGATGATACTCGGAGCGCAATTTTCTCCGAGATCACGATGAGAATGATAACGCGTACACGAACAATTATTTGCTGATGATATAACAATGTAAAATAATTCACGACAAAAGAATAAAAACAACGTATAAACAAATAAATGATCGCATGACATTTAATCTCGCGCCCACGACATTTGACACTTCTAATATTTCTGGTCAGCTGTCACTAGACGCAAAACGTTCGCGACGATGCACTCGCAGACGAGTGGGTTACCATGACTACGCTCGTTTATCTACCGGCGCGTCAACGACCGTACACGCGGATATTGTCGATGTCAAGAGATCGGTAAACAATCCTGATTGTTTACTACCACTGTTTTGCTATGCACGAGGCTGTCAATCGTTGCGACATAAAAACGACGACAAAATCGCGCGAGGAGATTCTCTTAAAATTATGACTCGAGAAACGCGAGGCGATGGAGAAATTGAAATATGCGCAGCTTGAGCGGAATATGTAGAAACGGAAAGAATAGAAAACTTCGAGATACGGAGAGGTTATATCCACTGTTCCAAACGACACGGGATGTATTTCACAACGTTGTTCGAGTGCTCGAACGAGTAACATGTCGCTTGCCGCTTCGAATTACACCCTGGCTTATAATATCGACTCTTGCGGTTCTACACTTGTAAACAAGTCGACTGCTTGACACCGAAACGACAAAGCGAATCACTAAGAGTTACTGCGCACAGCGAGTACGAGAAACACTCACCACGTTTTCGATCTTTCAAACACCTCTTCAGTACCGCGATTACATTATAGTACACACGCACACACACTGTATCTATGTCCTAGGCGCTGATATTAAAAAACTCGTGTAAAATGTATAAAAAAGGCGTCAGTTAGGAAGCTGCCAAGAAAATTGCCATGGCGATGCCAATACTAGGCAGCCATATTGTGCACGTCGTGGCTACCGCTATCTGGTGAGAAATTTGGACTCTTTCCACAAGTGAAGCAGAGAGTAAGTTACCGACTATTAGTAAGCTTAGAGTGCGAATGATAATAATTAATTGTTGATAATTGTATTAATATAATTTAACTTTAAAAATTAAACTTTGCAAATTAAACTCGGTTACACATGTTTTTATAATTACAAAAATCTTAACTCGTGTATCGATAATTCAGTGTCCTAAAATATAACGCTTTTTTAGACTGTTTTATATTTTATAATATTTATTATATATATATGTTTTTATTAAATTTTAATATGCATTTTTAACATGCTTTGCAAAATTTAATATTTTCAAAAACTTGTAAATTTTATAAAAAATTATAAATAATTATAAATAAATAAATTAAATACAAACTCTTTTTTATCTATAATTAGTAAACAACATAATTTTTATAAAAATCTAATCTTTCTATTGTCATTTCAAGATGCTCTTTCTAAGCTTTCTCTCTTTTCCACAATATAAAATTTAATAAATTACATAATACTATGAATAGAAAAATATATATAATCCTGTAATGTACAGGACATGGATCACACAGGTCATATTTATTTCATAATGTAATGTATTTCAAATTTTATAATATAATAATATCAAAATATATAATAAATATATAATGAATCATATAATATAAAATTTACTCACCAGTCAATGTCTAGTAACTGCAATCTATTCTGTCATTTTCCAAATATATATTTACATAAAACTAATTATGTACGACATAGCCGACTTTCAATGAAATACGATTCCGAAATAATTTTATTACAATCACAAAACAATTCTATCTATTGAAAATTTCGGTATCGTGACAATCTGCGTCTGATGAAGCTGTATTGCTAGTTAAATATGTCAAACGCGAGTATCATCGGAAGGATTAATTATCATCATTTGCTTTTATTATCACGTCGCCCGGCACACTTCCGATATTCCGCGATTATCAAATACCGCGATTATAAATGACACGAAATACGATCACCCGTATGACTTTACACGACACTTCCGATACTCTCGAAATATGTTGAAAAATTTTAAAAGACAATTTCACGTTGTTGCTCGAAGATTTGGCGAGCGATGTTCGACCGACTCGACGAACGCGACTGATTTTACGAATATTGAAAAACTAATCGCGGCCATGCACGCAAATTAACACTCTACCACGACCGTCCGTTGTTTGATTTGACATTCTCGACATTTGCTTATATTCGAATTTGCTTGCACTGAGGAAGAACACGCGCGAAACGCAGAGCGACTCACATTTGCGACACCTCAAACGGTCATTCTGCAAACTAATCGTGTGAACATTGCCAATGCGCAATCGTCACTAATTCTGTGAATACATAGACGCGCAATCACACTTGTCATGAAGAGACAAAGTAACGACAATCGTGACCAATGAAAATCTTGAAAACACATTCTAGGGAATAAATTGCTCCAATATTTTAGATACAAAAAAGATATGTCTCTTAAATACTGAAACATACAATTAATAGTAATTTCATACATTACTTTACAATAGAAATGCAAAACAATTTTTATCTTTAATAATTATTAACCTTTAAATATCTGGCCTCTGAAATATTTATCTTACATCGTGAACAAAAAGCGATATCATAACAATATAAAATTCATCTCATAATCGTAAAATCGTTTTTGCGATGTTTATTTTATGATTCTATGACTTTTGTCTATATTGCCATCAACTATTAGATTAGTGATTAATTACTATATACATAAAACATTAAAATGCATCTTAAACATTTGCAACCAATCCGGTGACGCGATACGATTGGCAAGACATGTATTTCAAAACATATTGACGCGTTTCATAATGTAAAGTTATCGCGTGTAGAAACGGGAGTGTCGAACGAAAAATATCAAGGTATACATATTGTAGAATACAATTATTTTCTCTTTATATTTGTGATATTATTTCCACGATGACTTGTCAGCTGTGTGTTATTGTCAGTTGTATGTGTCGAATATTTAGTCGGTGGATTATTGCGACACGTTTTTCCTAGAAGTCTCGCGTTCACGGCGACTGTTGTCCGAACGCAGTGTTTTGTTTACCTGTCACGTCGCTTCAAATAAATATAGCAACACCGTAGCTCAGTGTTCTTCGGAATGCTTCTTGTACTCCGAGATTATTACTGCGTAATACATATATCGTACTTTAGATCTGTTATTCTCTCGATCATCTAATATGTATAAGCACGGAACCTTTTCACTTAACCACATAAATATAAATTATCTACATAGTCGATTTTGCAGTATTTTGTATCATTTAGTTATCTACATAACTAGTTTAATCTATATAATGAAGTGGTATAAAAAAGATTATTAAAGATAAATAGTAATAACTGATCGATGTATGATTTTGCGATATAAGAATAATATAGAGCATTTTTCATGAAAATTCCTAATAATCACGTGATCATACGCTCCTGACGTAATAGAATCTAGTTCGCTGCCTCGTTCATTTCGTGCGGCGACGACGAGAGTGACGAACGCGAGCGAGTGTCGTTCTGAATATCGCGTGCGTTTCTTCTGTTGGGGTGAGTTTCGTATATAAATATACGTCGAAAATGTTGTTTTTAGTAATGAGCAATCATCGTGGAGTGTTAATTGATCTGTACGGTCGCGTTATTAGTCTTTCAACGTTCGTAAAAGAAGTCACGTTTGTTACGTCGAATCGTGCCGTGTTCGTTGAATCTTTGAGCATCGATGCAATATATAGTCTCCGTCTTCCAAACTTTTTAAGAATCTAAACGATACCGGAAATATTGAATTGAGCAACGTAGAATCGTCAAGAGTAATTAATATTCGCGGCCTAATCTAAGTCATAATTTAGATATCGACGAAGTCAGTCACGGTTATCCCACCATATTGAACATCGTTCTTGTCCTTAGCGTCGGTATGAAGTTGCATACGTGCGCCCCCATTTTGGAAATTTTTAGAAGTACTTGAGAATGTCGAGCAACGTCACGAGCGATCATCGTTATTTATTCGTGTTATTTATTCGTTCGGCAATACATTGCGTATCGCCACGGGATCGCGCGTCGGGAATATCGGATGCGTTGTCAATCGCCGAAGGCAAACGATAGTAAGCTTTTTCGACAATATTATGTTTTTTTGACTCGCAATTCTAGTAGATCAGCATTGTCGTAGTGCTGAATTTTTCAATGAATTATTTCGCGCTTATGGAGTAATTTCGAAATTGTCGTATTTTACCTTGAAAGCGTATCGCGCTCGCAAAATTCGAGAATGTCGTACGAATTTACCGTAAAATTCGGGAGGGTACGAATTTACTGTAAAATTCGAGAATGTACGAATTTACTATAAAATTCGGGAGTGTCGTATCGTATATGATAATTAGTGCCATATAAATGTGTATGTGTTGTATTTGGACGATGCAGCCAACGACAATAATGATTGCAACAACGAAACATTGGCTGGTGAGTAAAATTTGATATTATGTAATTATATATTTATTAGAGTTTAATACTATTACGTGTGTGTTATAATGAAATCAATATTAATCTATGATCCATTTTTTGTAAATTGAATTATCACCAAACTATTTTCATATTTGTGGAATTGTGTAAGATATTAAATTATTAAATGATACTATGCTAAAAAAAGTTTAGCATATTAAAACAAAAATCAAATTTAAAAAACCATTAAATTTTTTGATAATTATACGAATGAATAGATATAACATATAATTATTTTATATATAATTTTTTATAAGCTTTAGATAAAATTTATTCCAATATTTTATTCTGTTTTTTGTTGCAATTTGAATTGCTTTCTTGAAGATCTGTTATTTTCATATAAATTATCTGAAATTAGAATTTTTTTTTTGTGTGTTTCGGATAAGTTTACAAATTAGATAATGACAGTGCATTATTATTTCAGAATTAATTAATCTGGATCGTCAATGTGGCAACAAAGACTTCTGTGACTCTCAGTGGCAAGATATTATTTCGACGTTGCTCTGTGTTTCACGAAATGGTTCAGAGATAGTTCCACAGGTGAGTCCTACTTTAATCCGCTTATAACCATTTCAACCATCACTAAGTGCGTTTTTATTTTACACGAATGCACGCACGAGATCCTTCTGTTATCTCGGCTAAAAGTTCAACCAAGTAGAAAAAAAATTTTATGCGATAAAAGTTTTTACAGTATGCAGTAGTCATGTCTTTTGATATTACAAATAATTCATACGGATAAAGTAATCAAATAAATAATATAGATCTCAGCGAACAGTGAAACACAAAAGTAAAAGAATCACTATTCATATTATATTTTTGATATTAGTTTTAACGTTAATTGTATTATAAAACAAATTAAATAAGGACAAAAGAAAGTATTTTTAATGTTTAGAGTCGGTAACTTCCATCTTTTTGACAAAATGTGTGGCAAGATATTATTAATGGAGATTTGTCGAAGATCGTAGGAATGTTCGATTAATTTTTATAGTACGAAGGAATAAAGTTCGCGTTTAAAATTGTCGCTCATGAAGTGTTTGCGAACAATGCGGAAAGAGAGAAAGGGAACAGGTACGAAAAGACCTCACGGAAAGACTCGTGTGTCTAACTCTGTGACACGTGTCGGGTGTCGCGTGCAACAAATTGTGAGCATCCACGGGGGTAGGGATGTGTTTCACGCTAGGAACTTTGCGTTCGTTACAGGACAGCGGAGGCTGTAGTGAAGGGACGGGGAGGGGGGGGAGGGGGAAGACCATCGCGTTAAGAGTCGTTACGCGAGTTAGGGTATCCGCCGCCATACGAACGCGAGTAACTCCTTTAACGAACTCCCAAACGAAGTTCGGCTTCTTACTTCTCCGATTTCAGAGTTACGACGCTCATCTAATTAATATCAAGGATTCCACGCTCGGAAGATACTTGAAACACGTGCCTTCGCTTTCACCGGCGGATGTCATCCTTTTTTTTCTTCTTTCTCATCCCCATCTTTCTCTCTCTCTCTCTCTCTCTCTCTCTCTCTCTCTTTCCCTCTCTCTTTCACTATTCGTTTCTTCACAATTAGAGGATAGTCTAAAGTTCTTACCCGTTAGAGAACTGGTTGGAAGGAATTACTAATTACTTACTCCTTCCAACTTGAATTTAAAACTGTCCCAAGTTGGCTCGTTTTCGTTTATTCGGTTACGCTCTTCGGCTGTTGCTGTAGCGCGCACAGCGTGAGTGGGCAATTAAAATTTAGCTTCGACGTGATATCACGTAATTGACGTGACTTCCCGCCGCGGACTAGATACAGGCGAAACATGATTTTATTGCGCGGGCGTGTCTAATAACTTATGCTCGCGCTGAGCTCAACCCCTCCCGAAAACTTTACGCCGGAGATATATTTTCGTTCATCGTCGTTATAATAGACGTTATAATAGGAGGAGATTGAGGTTGCGAAGGTGGAGTTTCAAACTCGCATAAATGTGTGTAGCGCGCGGCGCGGCGCGGTCTCCTTCCACGTTTCTGATTACTTTGCAAACTTTGTGCTAGTCGGAACGATGCAACGGAAGCTTTTAGACACTTGTTTCTGGTGCGTTACGCAATCTCTATAAGCCAGGTTTTACAGGATACAACGAAAGAGACTGACTGCTAGCAAAACAGATACAGAGGTTAATGCATTTACGGCGAGAAATATTCGCGTTTACCGCCGCGATCAAAACAGATGGAAGAATTCGCAGCTTTAACGAGATTTTTAATCTATTGAGTTCGATAAATAAAATTTATCAAGAAAGCGTGTCGACGAGTTCATTCCGATTTATTTTTCCGAACGTATAGCCCCGCGCGGAGACCACAATTGCAGTCAGCAAGACCGCATCGCTCGCGTGCATTTGGAATGCAGGTCGGTACAATTGCGCGCTCGTGTTGCGTGTTCCGTCCAGTCCAATGTATCGCCCGAACAATATAGCACGTCAGCTTTTGTCCGCGCTGTCTGTTTCATCCGCCGTTAATAAAATACCTTTCGAAGGTATTGCGCCCGAGGAAGAACATTTCCTTCGCCATTCGCTGCGCATGATAGCTGCTCGCGAAACACTGCTCGCAAAGGAACATAGAGAGACACTTGTATGTTTCAACTGCAACAAACACTTGATGTGTTTGCATCGCAATGAATGAAAACAGAATGTATACGCGTGACGATGTGAGATATATTGTTCCCGAGCTGATTATAGTATATTCGGGAAAAGTAACGTGTAATATAACAAACGAAAAGTGATATTGAACGAAGAGCAATTTTGTCTCCGACCTGGCAAGTGCCAAAGAATAGGGTAATGAAATAAATGTCGAAGCGCCATGTACCTTTATGTTCATTTGTAGTATCGCCATTGTTTGTTTTGTATAGTGTAGTAAACAATAGATGCGCAGTTAATGGCGAGCGATCGGGTGATTTCTCATCACAAAAAGAAAGAGAAAAGGGCAACATTGACATTCTCGTAGGAAGTGGAAAGAATGAAACGCATGGAACAAATAACATCACGTGTGGAATTCCCACGCACTTTTTCTTCTATGAGATTTTTTTTTATATCACAATAGCGTGTTTAATAAAATATTGATCGAATTAATATGGAGTAGCGTAATATGCTTGCACCGTTATGCCAATGATAACTGTATAATTATCGTAAAATTATCTCATCGTAATAATTACTGAAATGTACCGTATATTTTTTTCGGACAAATGTTGACATTAATTCCGAAGAATAGTTTCACAAGAACAAACGCGTCAATTTTGACTATTTACAATCGGCTATCAACTTTAACGAATTGGTGTTCGATTATGCGGCCTCCTTCAAACTTGCCTTACCGCTGTAATATTGCGAATTTCGCCGAACGAAACTAACTGATTTCCCACGGGATAAATCCCGAGCAAAGCTGCCATGCCTTGCAGGAAATGCAACGTAAATTTATCGTAAAGGCTTAGATTGCGATTTCACACGGACACGCTCCCGACTCTTTGCTTTGAATCGTCCCCCAGATAAATCTTAAAATATTTACTAGATCGGTTTTCTTCTCTTCGTTCCCCTCTCTTCCTTGTGTCGCGATTCTAGTATGTGTATCTTGTTTTACTGTCGTGATTCATAATTTGTATACAAATAAAGAATGATAAGAAGAGAAACGCAAATTATACGAAATTATTTCGTATTATTCACACAAAGTTACTGTGGCAATATTTCATGTCATAGAGATACAGATACTTTAATGCTTGAAAATATAAAGTACGAAATTCAGAGACAAATAAATCACGATATGCCGTCAATATTACGAATCCCACAGAGCGTATGGCACGATACGCGTTACGTGTTCAAAATTTTGGACAGAAGTATTGATCGTAAATCGTCGCACTGGCGTGTTTCAATTCCCATTACTAGAAGGGAGCGGAGTGTGCGTGTGGCCCTTACGAATGTTACGCAGCATCCCAAGCAAGCATCGATTTCATTCGAGGGTTGACTAAGAGACTGGGATTGAGGGACTCTTCTCGAAAGATTGAGGGACGATGCCAGATTACTGAATATGTCGCGCCTTTAAAAGACGAGCAGATCCGTATAGCAAAATAGGATATTAATTCGCAATGTCGCTGAATCGATAAACTTACTTACATTAGATGATTTTCATAAAGATAAATACATAATTTCCATTAACAGGCGAATTAAAAATATTTTATAGAAATTTATTTTTCAAAGTTGAAGATTATTAATTTAGAAGAATTTTGTAATTTAACCAGTCGCGATCTAAGTATTTATTTTAATTAGTTATTTTTTCTGCAAATGTTGTATGTCCTGTTGTTTCTCTATAATCCTATTTATATTATTTACTTGTTTAAAATCTTTTGAATTCGAGAGAACACATTGCAATATCCTGCGTGAAAATCTAAACTATATCGCGATTGAGTTAAGATTTTCGGATACCATATTCGCAAAGCGTTTGGGATTCGATGCGGACTTGAATACGTGAGGAATTACGAAGCTCGCAACTGTTTGAGAATTCATGACACTGTCCCGCACCAGTAAAGTATCCAGATCACTCGATCGCCAACGGCGAATTCCTAAGAATTCCTTATATCGTTGAAATAACTGGTGTACGTGCCCGAGAGGCGGAAGCGACTTCAATTTTTGTCTCCGAGGAGTGAAATCCGGGACGAAGTCCGTGCGAGCGGAAAAATTTGCACGCCGCAGAAAGTAGCGGTCTGACCACTGCAAGCGCGCCGACATCGCCGGCTCCGCCGTCCGGACAGGTAGTCGATATTTCCCGCGGAACCGTATTTAAGCATGGCATTTAATGGTAACGCTGAACACGTTATACGACTGACCTTTCTCTGAGCCGCAAACGTTTATACGCGCGTTTATTTTCCGCACAGAATGCACGGGTGCGCGTATTATCGAGTGCAGGTAGCAGGCTATTTACGAAAGGTCAGCCGGGGGGTCGAGTCCGAGGTCCTTAGGGGTGAATACGTGAGGGCTCGACTGAATATCGTCGAATTCTCGAGTGCACTGTCCTCCGTGTTTAGTTTAGGACGTTCAGATATTAGCCGGCGCGGAAGCCACAAATAACGGCAACGTTTAGTGTGCGGCCGATAAAGCGGGGCAGGAAAGTACAGCCGGTTAACCACTTTTAATCGAGGTTGCACCACCCGACCGTGTGCAGTCGAAGCTGATATATCGGATAGCGTTCGCTCTGTTTTCAACGGGATATACTCCCGGATCGCGCCTGAAGGCTCTCCCTGCGTTGTTTACGTAAGCTCGTTCCACTGGTTTTATCCAGTTCTGCGAGCGTAGCGAAGTCTCGCGCGGAAATACTCTGCTCGTATATCGTCGCGATCTTGTCGCGTTTTCTACCGGACAATGATATCTTCTCATAAGCGAATGGCACATGTTTCACATTTACTAGTTATACTCTGTAAATGTTTCGCTGCATGTTAGTAATGAGAAAAAATGCGTGACCAAAGGTGCGGTTTCTCCATTTATGTAAAAGCCACTAAACGTCACGTTCGTTTAACACGATGATCGTTTTGCGAGATATACGATAATGTAGTCTATAGCTACTTTACGTCTAGAACTGTCATTCCTCACGGCGTGCTATTCCTCTATATTCGTATCGATAGCTTACATTAGAGTCGTTAGAGCAGATGATCGGTAATCGGTGATACGCCTTCATTGTCCGAGGGTGGACAGATCGATGACCAGCGAGGGTGTCGGATGCACGTGACGTCATCCACGGCACCCATAGCTCGGGTTAGACGAGTCTAAGTACGCGTTTGCTACGGTTTCCCGTTTATCGACCTCCTACGTTCCCTCTCTTTTTGCCTTTCAAGAATGCATTTGCTTTTGAGCATACTGACCGACATTCTTATCTATGAAAAACTACATTATGATCGCACGTATGATAAAATTTATTGTTTCTCAGAATCAAGAAACATATTGGCTATTCTAAATTTACCGTTGCAATATTTATTTAAAAGATGCGTTAAAAAATTCACGATCAAAAATAACGAAATTTAAACGTACTATTAAAAAGATTTCGGTTATAAAATTTACATATTAGAAGATTATTATCTAAATATATAAATTTGAGTAATAAAAGATTATTTGTAAATATATTTAATTATTTGAGACATTAAATTATATATATATATATTGGGACGAACGAGATTTATTGTGCAATTGTTGATTTTCAAATTTTAAAAATCTTTTTATAAAATCATAAAAGAAAGAAACATTTGGCTACAGATTTTTCCGTAGTCTAATGAACACATTTCGCGCGTTAAACTATTAGTTTTATAATGACGCTTATTAATTGCAATGTAATTATTCATTTATTTACAAAGAAAATTGATTTTAATAGTGCATAGAATACAAATAATTAGTTTATCATAAATTTATTTTGAATAGATAAAAGAGATAAATATAAAAGCATCTCATTTGTGTGTGTGTGTGTGTGTGTGTGTCGCATATTTTACAGCGTCTACTTTTTGACTCGATATTTTAAAAAAGTGATTAATTAATCACATTTAATTATAAGATTCTTTAAAAATAAAACCATGTTATTGCATTATTCTGCATTTACAAATTCAATTATTCAAGGAAATTTTAAGATAAAATTGGAATATATAATTATAAATTTTATATCCAAATATAGAGTATCTTGATTTATATTATAAACTAAAATATATAATCTATATTTTCATATAGAAAATTATTTAAAACTATTCGAATTATATTTAATACATATTTTTGCTCTTATTTAAAAATTTTAAAGTAATGTTTAAATATTCTGATATTTAATTATTCTTATATTACTAGGATTTATCTCATATGTATGTAAGCGTATTCTCTTTGCGAAACGGATTATTGGCTTGCTATTTCCAAATTGTTTGTTTTATTTTTATGCAAAACAAAGAATGATTATCAGCACGAAATCTCGATGCGCGGAAGTCAACATGAAAGAATATCGTATATGCCGTTGCAGATTACATTTATATCGCGATTCCTGCGTTTCATAACGGCGGATAATTACATCACCGACTGTCAATAATTGGGCAGTGACCCATGCGCGAGATGTAAAGTAATGACTCCTATATTGCCTGCATTGCTGCGCGATATCCATATGTCAAATTGCGATGTCCCCTTCTGTACGCGCGTACACGTACAACGTAGCCCGTATGTTTATTGTAGGTCTGTTTGTCTGTGAGTTAGGTGCAATGAACTGCTGATAACTGAGAGTTATTAACGCGCGCGATCCGACGAATATACGCTCCGGATAAATTTAATCGGCGTGGCTTATCGGCAATGAACATCGCACGTTAACATATCGCATTTTAAAGGAGATAAAAATAAAAAGAAATAGAGAGAAAGCTGAAAATTTGAGACTTTGAAAGATACTTTTCACGAGATTTCCTTAAATGACTGATATTCAATTAAGCGCAATTATTTTACAAAATTAAAGTTTTTTAATGATTTGTTTTCTTGACAGTTTTCTTCCAAGACTTAAACTAATACGTATCATTCTTTTCGTGGCAGGCTCAATTATACCATTTGACGTAATAGCTTTTCGAACGTTTCGCCATTACCACGAGTAGCTGTGTGCGTCCGTGCGCGATCATTTAATCTCGGAAAAATTTCATTATCGCGTATTTCGCACTTGGCCCAAAATTGTGAAATACATTACCGGTGGATTACCGCGCCGCCTCGTAATCGCGTTAATGATTTGCGGTGCACTCGCGCTAATGATCGCCACCTCGTATCGACGCTAGTAACGAGAAGCTGGGATGGGCATGGGGAGAAGATGAGTGCGAAAGAAGAAAAGCAATGGTCGTGTGTAGTCGCAATTAATATCGCGCGTTCGCCCACGGGAAATACGGGACACGTACAAGCCGGACTTTTCGAAAATTATCGCGACGGAACAGCGCGAAGCGGCTGGTTTGGTTCGCGCCGTTTGCAACCGCTGGTTAAAATTAGCCTTGCAACAAGTTATATTGGTACATGCCGTTTACCCGCGAAACCCGTATCCACGAAATTCCGAATTCCGGCTGGAAACGGCGAATCACGCGCTTGAAATTGTAATGTTCGTGATAGTCCGCGCAACGCTACATACCGTAATAATTCCATCTCGTATAGATTTTCCGGCTTGGCTAATTATTATTTCCCCGTGGACCGAAGTATTGTACGAGCTTCGCCTTTTGTAAATTTCAATCGGCACTATCTGCATTCGGTAGAGATGACATATGTATGTACACAGAAATCCATGTATGTATGAATATTTTAGTTGCGTATCAAATTCCGAAACAAATATTCTACGAATGCGATGCCTAATGCTATAAATCGTTACATTATCAATTTGTTACGATATATAGAGAAATTGGACTTCGTATATTGCGTATTGTTTCCAGGAATTATCCTGAAAACAAACGTTCTCTCTCGTATTTTGTGCGAGCGGATCGAGCGCTCTGCATGGTCGATTACGTGCGGCGTATCGGCGCTATATAGCGCGTACTTCGATAATAAATAATAACGATCTGGGAAATTGTAGCGACTGGCTGTACGATGGGACGAAAAAATACGAGAGACCAGGCTCGTTGGGAGGCGGCACGCTGGCCTTTCCCTACCTCCCTTTTTTTTTTTGTAGCGTTTTCCCCGCACCGGTTGCACTATTTATTCGCGTTGCACACGGCGCTGCCGATTTGCATCAATTTGGGAAGTGAACGAATAATTATTTTAGCAACAGCAACACCGGCGTTGTCGACGACACCGGCGGTGTGTGCAATAGCACCATTGGCGACGGGGGCGGTTTAATCAGCCTTCCATTGTAATGTTGACAACTATAACGGAAATGCTGAATAGAAGATTAGACTCGAACTAATGGGTTCTATAGAAGGGATTTGGCTCGAAATAGGAAATGGGCGGAGTGATTCTAGTCGAGCGAGCGATCTAAGGCTAAATAGACTTGAATTTCGCATTTGGCTATAACGGCCCGTTCAATGGCGCAATTTCGCGCGACGTATTCGTACTCGCGGCGTTTGTATCGGAGTAGTGAAATATTCGCAGATGTTACTTCAAAAATATCCGTAAAAGCTCAAATTTTCACATATCACAGTATCATACATCCAATATAATTATTGAATTTTTTCATCCTTATTTATAGTAGCCATGTGTGATTTCTTTAGAGTTGTTATTATTGTCGCGGGCTAAGTATTGTATAAATATTTTGGTATCTCTCTTATAGCTTGCAAAATTTGACACGTATTACACAACAGTTTATCTCGAGCAATTTTTTTTTAACCGAGCAATTTTTTTTTATTTGTCAAATATGGCACGTTTATTTTCACTATTTGTAAAAGATCGGCAGTATTTCGCGATTAAGACTGCATGACATAACTTACGAACAAAATATAGTAACAGCAAATTTTCTCCGATAGGCAAATATTTGCGGACGGTGTAAGTAATAATACTCGGCAGTGAAAAGTAAACGTTTGCCCAGGAGAAAAGAGAGCGTCGTTGATACGGTAAACAACGACGTACAATATATCATTACTTACCGCAGCAGTATTCGAGGTACAGCGATAACACTTGATATTCATAAAACCAAGCGGGGAGCTTGCATGCTTGCCACCGGTGGTCCCTAACTTAGAAGCGCTGAGACAAGCTTTCGCTTCTGTATAACTCAATAACGCTTATGTAAGATGTACGGCTTTTCGTTTTATTTTATCCGGTCCCGAGTAAAGAGTATGGGGACTGTGGTGTAGTTTCCTCTTCGACAAGCAAAACGTTCGAATTCGAAATGTAACACATGAGTTTGCATTATCAGCGACACTCGATATTTTTTTATAAAGGATAATCCTGATAAATTGCTTGCAATTTACTGTAATATCTTTTTCACAAATATATCTACAGATTAACTTGTGCTACATTTTTCTACAATTAAATTACGTTAAATATAACGTTAACTAGAAAACGTTAACTAGAACAAATTTTATCTGGAACAATGTTTCACTTTAATCTCGTGCTTATAATTGAAGCTTACGCTCCGACACGGCGGAACGATTTTACGCGACGTTATGTGGCTTCATGTTAATTTTAATTAATAATTCGGTGTCACGGGTATTTATTGGCGCGTGAAATGCGATTTGAGATAATGGTATTGGCAGCGGCATAAGGAAACAATACATAATAAATTTCAGAATAGTATTTCGGAGTAATTATATCAGCGTCTCTCTCTTGGATTATTATTCAGAAATCGATCCATCGCGCTCTGATAGCCAGCTTCACGGAATACAGACGATTTTGCCAGGAATATAGTGTGCTATTACGTTTACTAGGGTCACAGGAACCTCACCAGCCGTAAAAGTATTTTTACTGCGACATTACAGACTGGGCTTAGCTATCTTCTTCTCGGCCGCTCCGCGCTACGGAAATCGCTTTTCAAATCGCTGTTTACGTAACCGTAAAAGGACAGTGGCGGATCGAGAGCGGACAAAGGAGTTCGACGACACGGAACGAAGAAAGCGGCGGAAAAGTACGGTGACGAAGGGTAAAGAAACGACGGAGAGAGGATTAGCATAGATATTGAAGCTGGAAAACATTTTAGACTTTGTGGGAATGTTGGTGTTAGAATTGTTATCACTTCTAAACATTAGCTTCGCAATTATTGTCTTGCTAATTGAAAATTTTTATGCGGGGTCTAAATTTTTTATGCAGCTTGTTAAACAAGAAAGACTACAGGAAGACTTTATACGATACAAAATTAAAGTGAAATAAACCATTAAAGTTTTAACTATTTTAAAACTGCAAGAATGTTTAAATATTGGATAAAGCGTTTATCTTTTATGAAACTGAACAGCAACGATGTGTGGGAAAAGTAAAGAAATATTTTTATAAATCCTGAAATATCTCATAGAGCTTGTCGTTCTGGGTTATAATACTTTTTATATTTTTTGGAAGCGTTTTTCCGATTTCAACAATTGTGTTAAAATCTATATCACTCGCCATTTAACGGTTGCATCAAATTTATATTTAAAACTATATGATATTTAAAAAAATACAAAAAGAATTCAATTAAATCTTATAAAAAAATAACTTTAAAGTGAAAATCAGTACAATTTTATTACGGTCAGATACACTAGAAATAAACCGGTAACCATCTTTTCTCGTCTCGACTAAATTAAATTTACGTAAGACGAAAAAATAATAGATCTGCGAGTAGAATGTCTTTTACCGGATTTTCGTTAAGGATTTCTGATCGCGCGATTGAATACTGTCAAGTGTGCTCGAAAGTTGACCGCCACTGACGGCGAATTAGCACGGTCTCCATTATTTAAATTCAACGGATATAAAGCAGGGATTAGGGCTAAGTCGCACTCCAAGATATTGGCTGCCGAAGCCTGCCAGCGAGACTTCCGAGCGCTCTTAGCAAGGTAGAAAAAAAGAGAACGATGTAGGAATGGATTGAAGTGGGAGAAGAGAAAAAGAGGCGCGATAAAGGAAGAAGAGATCGCACGAGACCAGCGAAAGATCTACCTAATAAAATTCCGACAATGCTGGCGCAAAGACCGGCAGCACACCAGGCTCTTATATACCGTTCGATACTGTGCTTCTCGTCGGCAAAGGGAGTCGATATACGCGGAAGAATATTCAGAAAAGTGGAGTATATGTATTATCACTCCGGCTTTCCGCGCATAGATAGTTTACGATATCGTAAAAATTCTATCGCTGTGCACTTACAGCGCGTATTGAGTGTACAACACCTTTTTCGCGAGAGGGACCAGCCGCTTCGGTTTTTACATTTTCCTTGTATCGAACGCAGCGAGAAGTTCTACCATTTAAATGCTAACCCCGTAGGATATCGAGAGCGATCGATTCCTCGGCTTGTATAATAGACGATTTGAATTTACAAAATTTCGCGGCGAGCTGATTTTATTTTCCTACCTTTTCGTACTGTGCAAATCCGTAATCTACCCGTATATCTGTAGCTGCACGACGTCCGCAGTAATGCGCAGTCTAAGAAAACCACGAGGAATTTCGATCGTTCGGATCCCACACAATCTTGAGGCTCCACACGCCTTGCAGCTGATAAACATATGAACACGATCTTTCATCTCTTTTTCTTTTTCGTTTCGTTTTATAAACGGCAGTCGCGTGAAACGGTTATCTAGATTTCAGCGAGAGAGCCATTGGTTTTATTTAAATGCCTTATTTACGTGGTGTGTGCGCGTCGCCGACTCGAATGTTATCGCTCCACGACAAATCTCCGCTTTTTCCGAGAATCGCGATCATATCGAGGAACGCAATTCCCGCTGCGCGCATACCTATCCCTTGTGACGCTCGTCTTATCCTTCGAGCTCCTCGTAAAAGCGGAACGTGAAAAGGTCACCTGATTAGAGACCTGTTTGTGCTTTCTTCCGGCTTTGAGGATCTGTTGACACGAGGAAACGAAGCCACGGATAGATGATCGCGGCAATAAAAAACGACAGGTCACATCGATGCTCGTTCCGTCGTTTGTCGTGTTGGTTCGAATAAAGTTCAAGTGGAACAAATTTGCCGGCGCATAATTCATTAGCAAATAGCGATGCATATTTATGTCGGGAGATTATGCGATCGAAGATCGCTGATCGGAAATCCTTTCTCTAGGGATTGAATTAACGATAAAAATATAAGATACGACGTGACTTTCTTCGGTTTGCTCACAGCTCAAAATAAGTAAAAAGTTTTTCTTTTTAAAGAATACAGGAGACCTAAAAAAGAACAAGAATTACCTCGTGTGTTTCGTATGAAACGTATTATCCGTATGTCGTGTTTCGAGTTGTATTGTATAAATCCAGACTACAGCGTTCGCCTAGATGGCGAGGTAGCATTCAGGAAATCCGCGCGACGTTATAAACGTGTTCTGCGATTTCCCAAACGAATCTCGCGCTAGGTCAGAGACAAGAGAATAAACGCTTCGTTCGCGTCGTTCAGGACCGTCGTTGGACCGGCGCCAGGAAATAGCGAAATTGATAAAATTTGCCAAGTGGAGCCAGCGTTTCTCTCTCGTTCTCATTCTCTCGTTCTTGTACCGCTCATAAGACGGCGGGCGGTTCTGCTGGGTCAACAGAGCCGCTCGAGCAATTGGCAAATTGTTACAGACGGCTCGCGACTCCGCGTGTTATTATTATTTCTCACTCGTTCCTCCGCCTCGCATCGCCGTTCCTGTTATTTCCGCCATTCTCGTTTCCGCGCGTCATTTCGTATGACAACGTTTCTCTTACCTGTCTTGACACACGCGCGACACGACCAATTCCGTTAACAAGAACGCGATACGTTCTCGGCATGGCGTCGCATTTGAAAACAGCCGGTTGAAAACAGCCGCGCATAAAAAGAAAATAACATAGAAGCAATATTCTTACTATCGTGGCGTTTGCATTAATCTTGTATTCGCGTCAGAAGTGCTATCTACTTCCAGAGAGAAATATATGTAACAACGAACAAGGAAAATACGAACGAGAGGTGTAAACAGTTCTCAAACTCGCAACTCGTTGGACCGCGCAAAAAGCACGGGGTGAAAAGCCGCCGAAAGAAGCCCGTTTCCCTGTTTATCTACACTTTATTACGAAACGCATGAGATATTTCGCGTATCCGAGATGCATACACACGTACATGCATATACACACATGTGAGAGTATTACGCACGGTCCACCGCTCGGTCCCGCCTGGCGGACCATCCTCACGGCTACTTTACTGCAGCGTCGGCTGTTTCGCCGTAGCGTAAAGTACTTAATGGCTAGGCGGGACTTAAAAAAGGATCAGGAGGCGCGAATGTGAGCGAAGAGACGAGTGGCATAATAAGCCGCTCCGAAGAAATTATATTTTATGATTGCAGCAGCGTTTAAGCCATCTACAATGCGACGCGTACGTTCGCTCGCTCGCGCACAATTATTCCATGCATTCTGAACCGCGATTACGACTGCCTAGTTCGCCTTTTTATCGCCATGTCGTACGTTGTACACGTACTGCTTCGCATTCATCGATCTTGCGGACGGGGATTTTGACTCTGATTTCGTTTCGCGGAAAAAGGAGAATTTTTTTTTATTGAGATTAATTTATAGAAATTAATAGAAAGCTTAGGAGAAATGTAATCATTTTCTCCCATGATTTTCTTTGTAAAATTAATATTTTTTATGATTGATAACTTATGACAAATTAGGAAAGTTTCGGGACGTAATTCTCGATCTTGAATACTGAATGATAATCTCGCTCTTATGGGCGGGAATGCGAGACAGTGCGTCGTCTTAAATTCAAGAACTACCTGGCGCACTTACCAATTCTTCGTGCACTTGCCCGGACGAGTAAAACTAGAGGAATAGCCTTAGTTTTGTCAGGTGGGTGGAACTCCACCGCGAAAGTAGAGTTGGCGTTGCGGCAGTGACGTATGCGCGTTTTATAATGCAGAGTACGCGAACTCTCTTCGCCGCGCGCGACAAGGAACTCGGAAAACCCCGAGGGGGTGGGAGGGGAGGGGGGGGGAAGGAACTCGTGCGTAAACGTTGTCGTACCTCGTAAATCTTTTTTCATACATTTTCAGGTGGTTTTCTCTTAAGCGCGCTTAAGTATACATTTTCATCGTAAACGCTTAAGTCGCTCGTTACTTTGGCCGCGCGTGTATAAGAACAATAATGGACGAACACAGCCGGCGAGTTCCCTTCGGCGCTACATCGTCTACGGACTAATGTGATTTAACGGGTTTAACGAGGTATCTAATACTTTCTGTGAGGTCCGTCTAACGATGGGCGATTCCGTTGGACGTTAAGCCGCGAGGGAAACCACCGTCGCGGAATTACGCTCGCGCGTCAAAGCGATCGATTCAATTAGGGTGATTCCGATTGACTTAAAGGCACTAAAGCTCCGGGTCTAATCCCATTCCACCGTCGACCGAGTTTCGCGCGGTTCGCCTCTCCTCCACGACTCTCCTCCACGTTACGTGTACTCGGCCTCCTTTTTGCGGTGCTTAGGAAGTTTCCAATGGCTATACGAGACTCGGTCGACCAGCGGCTCCGACCCTTTCCTCTACTCGCAAACGGTTTGTCAGGAACGTTATTGGGACAGCGGTACGTTATCGGTCCTGAAACGAACGTGTTCCAGACACGTTTACGATCGGCAAACGGTATATCCTCCCACACGGAACTTTTCACATAAAATGATTTACAGCCGCGCGCGGTCGTGCGTTTTATTTTTAATTCTATTCTTTGCCAGGGAAATTATCGAATAATTTTATGTATGTCGACATTCTCTGATTTCTCATTAAAATTTACATTAAAATTAAAATTAACATTTCTTTTTCACAAGTTGCATTCAGTTACGCGTGCAAGTTTACAAAATTTCTAGTCATGCTCAATAAAACTTTTTGACGTTGTTCGTAGTCTTGCGCGCGAAACAAATCGATTCTTTTGTCAGCGATTGATCGAGCCTCTCAGCGAGCAAGTCGAGCTTCCCATGATGAGACACAAATTGTCGATGCAACACGCAAAGTCGGTATCCTTGCAAACGATACTACTAACGTCCCTTTCTCGCTTTTCCAGAAACTCCTATCACCGTCTTTTATCTCCGCGCGAGAGCCGCACCTTGTCTTTAGGGAGTCTAAGATGAAATTCCTTTTCCTTGTGATGCCTCGTTTCTCTCCCGCCCTATCTGAGTTTCTCACCTTTTCTTCAGCATTGTTGCAAATCTACCTTTCCCGACATGATATTTGATAATCGATGAAATATTTCTCTCGCGAGAAAAATTTTCTCGCAACTTTTTCTTTGTCCAATAAAAACTTTGAAAACACATGCAAAAATTTTATATTAAAATTGAAGAATTACATTATAAGTACAATTTGTCAGATTGAAATGTTTAACATTACTTACTTATAAATTAATATTATAAGCACAATGTTAAATATTTAAGTAATTAAACAATTAGAAATGTTATATATTAAATCTATTGAAATGTATCAAAAAATAAAAAAATTTCTAAAGAGAGATATTTCATTCGTTTTACAATATTGCTATTTTTTGCGGTTGAAAATGGAAATATTTTTATTACCACTATTTTTTTTTTTTTTTTTTTTTTGAGAGAGAGTTTGATCCAAATCAAAGAGTAAAATTAACACCAACTTTTAGAAAGTATTACGGAGAAGAATGAATAAAAATAGATATTTTTTTTAAAGAGGAGCGAGTCAGATGATCAAATTGGCGTTTCTTAAAAATCGCGAGCTTAGCAAAATTTTCGTCTCTCCGGCGGACACATTTTTCTTTATCCCGGGTGATGACAGAGATTTATAGGGAAGCTCGACCATCTCTCTTTACCGAAGAGAGCTACAAAATTCGCACTTTCGTTATACGACGCCGGCGTGCGCTATGGAGCAAACATCACTTTCGAGGATACGCGCTGCTTATACGAGGTACGAGTTACGCGCTCGCATTCAGTAAAAGCCGTGATGTACGCGCGCTCGTCACCAGAAGAGCGCCACCGGGAAAATTGCTCTTTGCAATACCGAATCAAAGCCCGGCGGTGCGTGAATCGACACTGTAAACGGTTTTAGCCGATCGGCCGATTTATAGCGTGCGCGCGAGAGGACCACCATTAACGTAGACAAAGTCTCTGTTCAAATTGCAGGATGGCATGAGTAAACGCTCTAAAATTGTACGAGAGATACGTTTTGTAATGGGTTTTTATTCCAAACTATTCGCCGCGCATCTCCGCGCGCTTTATTTCCGCGACGTGTATTCCATTAAAAAGCTTCATAATTTCAACTTTGTTTGACGTTTCGGACTTTATCGCGCGTTGCCTTTGGTTATACATTTTAATACCGTAACGTATTTACAATAAAATCAGAGCATTGAATTCTTAAATTTATCGAATTGTTCTCGTGTTAGTAACAGATGGAATTGTTAAATAACTTCAAAATACTGTATCACGTCACAATTTTGCATCGCAATATTACGGCTGTAATTAATGAAAAAAATGGTTTTAAACGGTCTCTTTTTCTCTATATATGAAGTGAGAAGCCACCGGCTTATTTTAAAAATAATTTGCGAGCATAGTTTAGCGTATGTAACGTTTATTTGTACAGCTTCACAGAAGCGAGCACTTTATGTCGTGTTTGCAATAACGCGGGCCTCTAGACGGCGCTCAAACCGATTTAGCTCACTTTGTTATATCTAGTTTGACCCGCTTTCGCGATATATCTCACGAGAGATTTCCGTAAGAGCGCATACAAAAAAAATGTCGACGAAACGACGTTACGCCCGACCTATCGATAGGTACTGATCCGTAATATTGTCGAGAACCTATATCATCGATCGTCGTGCACTGACAAATATGCGCTCTATATTGCACGCATATCGACATGCGGCGAATGGCATGAATTTAAGATATTCAGCCTCTAATCTAGAGGGGAGAGGGGAGGAAAACCGTGAAAAGTTGTCGAGATCGGGTTCCGGTAAGCATTCGATAAGCCTCGAATGTCTCCAGCATAGACGCACGAACGAGAGGCACGAACGAGCGGATGGGACGGAATTTAATTAAAAAAAGAAGGGGGGAAGTATATTACAATTTTAAAGGTCTCGCAAATGGAGTGGAATGTCCAATAGTCGGTCGACCTACTCGGAACCACCGCACTCGGGTTAGAATGGTCGAATACCTAGTACGAGACGCTCGAATAAAAAAAGAGGGATGAAAGAGAGGGAGTGGCAAACGAATAGCGCGGAGCGGGGAAAAAGATAAAAGAGGAAGACTTCGGAACGACAGTTATTTCAGGAGTGCACGGCATGCCGACGATAGTTTCGGCGATCCTGAATGTTTTTTTCTCTGTCTTTTCCTTTTGTTTGGCTTTTAATCCAACGAGAAAAGCGTCGTTATTCATCGACGGGGCAAACCAAGAGCAGACATTCGAAATGAGATCGCTTTATTTATTATAAACGGACAAGTATCAGTGTTATCTGCGCCGTAATTCATCCCGTCGCGGCAGGTAACGACAGATATGGGGCATAATTTGGAATAAGCAAGAATTTATGGCCGTCGTAAATTCATTCACGCCGCATTTGTAGTAATATGAATTTTTTTGCCGCTCGCATGCCGTTTGCGCGCGTCGGATTTATCCTCTCGCATTCTCGCGATTCATTTTTAAAAATTTCTGTGCGGCGTGTAGCAAAAGCACGCTCAATGATGGCGCGGAATCAATAATCCCCGAAATCAGTATTCAATTTTCGTCGGGTTTATTAACGACATAACTCCTAGTTAGCGCGAATCGTTTTCGTGACGGTGCGGTGAACTTTCGGCGGCGGGTAGCGTTGACGCAACGGATTTAATGAAAATGTATAATTGACGACATAGTATGCAAAATAGAAGCGAAATCCGCCACGGATCAGCCGCTTTGCTGCAGGTCGATATTTAGTAGGTCAATTATCTCAGGAGTAAATTTTTTTGCCATGCACGTGGGTCTTGGTTCTAATATTAAAATATGAAATTAAATAAAATATGAAATTTATCAATATAAAATGTTACGCTTTATGCATCTAAATAGATTAGTATATGGAAAATCATGATTGACTGCGTAATGTGACAAATACAACATATGTTCGTCCACATTATGTCATCTGTTGACTGTCAAATTGCTTCTAATTTCTAGTAATTCCTATTTTTGAGTACCAATTTGAGACAAATATACATATACCGTGGCGAGTATTTCTTTGAATCCGTTGCGAAACAGCATGACTTACTTGTGTGCATCTTCGCATAAATCCTCCGGCGCAGAAATTTGTTAATGTTAATTCGAAATAAAAGCTCGACGGTCGTGACGATTCTACTGTGTCTAGGAAAGGTTGCGCCTTCGTTGGGAGGAATGAAGGGCGGGAACGTTGGTACAGTGGCTTGCAGAGTGGTTGTTGCGGTAGTACGCGTTCGTTGGTACTGTAACGCGGCCGGGCGGGGGGGGGGGGGATGGAGAGGTTTTGTTCGAGGCTTGCTAGCGGAACCGTTGGGTACATCCAGGCGAAACAGAGAGGATAGGGAGGGGGGGAAAGGAAGCGCAGGCAGGAACCGTCGCAAAACAGAAAAAATAACGTCGCGGAATCGAGGCGGGAGCGGCGAGCGTGGAGGTGAGCAGGAGGCGTGGAAAAAAAGGCGAGCGAAAGTAGAACGTGACCGCGAATTCGGAAGAGTCCGCGTTTTTCTGGATGCGGTATGTGCGAACGTAACTGCATTTAAGGGAGGATATATTGTTCGCATGTATCCTACGCGGTCCGGCCTAAGATTAACGCGCGCGTTACGTATTCTCGCAAATTATATTCAAACCGCGAGACGTTCTGCGCGTGAAAATGCGGTTATAAACTTTGCTCGTATAAAAGTAGCAAATTACAAGGCGTTCTTGATTGCGACTATAAGAGAGAAATGCATAAATATTTGCTACTCTGCAAAAACATTTACCGTCAAAATTCTATTTAATTAATTCAATTTTAATAATTAATTTTATTTTATATAAAATCATCAATATTTTATGTAGCTTATCAATAATAGCTTTGAATTCATTTGCTATTTAATTAATTTAATAATAGAAAATTGTTTGATTAATAATGACTAATATTTTTAATTTTAATAATATGAATTTTCAGAAAGCAATGGCTATTAATGTTATCATGCGAAAATGTTGCGGTGCTGTAATAACCACACCGCACGATTTTCGCAATTAATTCTATACATATAGCAATTATCTACATTTATACATCATATTATTGTTTTGTTTTTTAAAAATAAATATTGCTAAATGAAAAAAGTTTCAATTATTGATATTCATACGTTTTCAAGATTATTTCTATATAAATGTAATGGTTTTTGAACGAAATAACATTTTAGGGGGGTTTTTTTTAATAGAAATTTGTTTTTTCAATAATGTTGCGCTGTTTCTAATAATATATATGAAGTGCCGTTGTAACCAGAAAATTGTTTGTTACTACTACTAACTAGAATGTTACAGTCGTATAGTTCATTCGAATGCACGTAGAAAGATTAACGAGGATCGAGCCGCATAAAACGCGCTTTAAGCGACAAGCGACACGCAAATATACACCCACACACGTACACCTACATGGACAGCATTTATGCGCGCAACATACTCCCGCGGATTATGCATCGTCGGGGAAGCCTGAATCACATAGATAAGGTGCAAGAACTGACTGCGAATGTTCGCGACCGTGGAAGTGACGGCAAGAGCGAAATCTCCAGGAACGGTGTCACGAGTGAGAAGTCTAAGAGGATATTCCGTGTTCGATCGATCCGAGTCGACAGGGCGGGTTATGCATCGGGGGGGGGGGGGGGAGAAACGCAGGGAGATGGAGAGACAAACGACTTTCGTCAAAATGGCCGGGAAACGTTTCGTAACTATTGTTCTTTCGAGGGTGCTATAACGGAGTAAGGTCGGAGAGGAAATATTTGGGGAACGATGTTTACCGCGGAAACTCTTGGCTGCTCACTTTCTACGGGTTGCTCTGAATGTTGGATAGTCTGGCAACGCTCTGTGCCTCGCAGCATCGTTGAAAGTTTAGTAAGGCAGAGAGGGAAAGGGTGATATTGAAGGGGAATGTCAAATTAATTTTATTCGTCGCGCGCACACTTCCGCTTTGGAGGACGGAGAATCTCTTCATTAAACGGAAAGTCGCTCGCTCGCACATAATTTTCTCTGATGAGATATTTAGGACTTAAAATATTGTTTATAATTGAGTAACATGGCGCCAATGCGATAAATATTACTCGCGAAAAAACATAGGCGCGCAACATTCGTACAAGAGTTTAGTACGCGAATAGTTAGTTGGATAGAGAATTTGTTAATTGCATAATTTTACCACATTCGAGCCGCATTTAGTTACGTCTGTAAGATTTACCTGCGGATATTACTCCACTCAGTGCGCTCGCCGTAACGGTCATATACATCGGAGCAATTACGTTGTTCATTATTTCGAGAATACCACCTGCTCTTTAAACAGGAACTTTAGTACCTAGGTCTGGATTATTACACGAGTACGCGATTCATACGGTTTTACGGTTAGTTAATAAGGATGGTAACGTCGTTAATTATTATCGTAACTCGGATAACGTTTCGCGTATGCATACGAGCCTGCACGTTAAATAATGTAATCAATTCTGGCGAAACAGAATATTAATTCTTTTTGCATTTATTATACCTTAATATTGACATCATCGCCATACTCATCATTTTATATATTCCAATTTATTTGTTCAAAAAATATTTGAGAACAGATTAATGTTGATTTTTTTTTATTATGAAAAGTATTATGAACAATTTAAAGTTTATCTTTTAACTGTTTTTGGATCATACGATTTCGCTTGCACCGAGAGAAATAAATATGAAATTTGACCTCAATTGAGATCATTGTATCAGAAAAGGGAATTAACGTGTACATCCTGTAAATAACTTTAAAATTATGCAATAAGCGCGCCATTTTACCGACGTCGAATAAGACGAATGTTCACCGCGGCATAATCTCATTTAACGCGCAAAGATTTAATCGCATTTCTAACAGAGGCAGTAGCTACCTTTTCCCGTTCTTCGTTCCATTCCTTTTTCCGCTCCGCTCCACAAGCGAATGCGAGCTTACTTGGGTAAGGTAGGTGTACTTAACGCGAACGTTGCCGCGTCGCCCTACGTTGCGATTTAATTGTTTTGCTAATGCGACGGAAGAGTTTCACGACGAGTGAGTGGCTTCGGCGCGACGGTGGGGGAGTGGGGAGGGGGGGGGGCGGTCGACCTAATCAACGGATCGTGGAAAATTGATTTTAAATACACTTCGACGATCAAAACGTAGCGTGCTTAAGCCCGCGGACTCGCCGACTTTCTCAATCCTCTTTGGAATCGCGCACAATCGATTTGCGGAATTGCACGGCGCAACGGTCCGGTCCGCTGCGGCCTTAACGCACCGGAGTATCCGGTGACACGTGTCACGCGGAAAATGAGCGCGGTCTGTATGCGCGCGCTTCGGGCTACGAAATATATGGATAACTGCAGGAGAAATTCCATTGGCCTCGTGACGATATTTCCCCTGGATTCCCGCGGAACACGCGATTGCACGTCCCGCGCGGTACCGGGAGAAAGAGAGAGAGAGAGAGAGAGAGAGAGAGAGAGAGAGAGAGAGAGAGAGAGAGAGAGAGTAACAGAAAGGAGGAGGGGGGGGGGAGGGAAGAAAGGAAAGAACGATAGAGGACGGGGAGCGTGGAGACTGCTTTATACCGCTTCATTCTATGTGCACCGTAAAAATGCAAAGCAGGCATGCACGTCGGCGCATATATCACGTGTGCGCGTGCAGACCCGGGGGAACATAGGGACGAGGTAGGGTGTAATGGGGCCGGCAGCACGCGGGGTTCGTTTACCCCTTAGCACGCCCCTGCGTTATCAGCCCCGGTTCGATATTATCAACGGGAACGCAATTTTCTCGGGCGCGGTGCAGTTTCGAGTTCCGCTTTCCCGCATTCGCCCGTCCGTCCTGTACGTCGATCTCTCAATTCCCCTCCGCCGCCCCCATCCGTTCGCCTCCTCGCTCGCGTTGCCTTCTTTCTCTCCGTTTGATCCGAACCATTCATTTATCTCCTCCCACCCCGTCGCTCCTCTACGCATCTGTTATTTTGTATACTTTTCGCTCGTCCCGCTCTGCCGACCAATCCGGCGGATGAACATTCTTCGCGTTCTCCCTGGTTTTCATAGCCGACGAACGCGAACGTGAATCTCACGCGATGATGAAAATAGATGGAAAATAACGGGATTATGGAGATAATTAATATAACGCCAATTTGCAGTTAAATTTCTGTACAAGTTTCTCGGTATTTTCTCCTCTTTCTTTTTAATGAAAATTGCAATATTTAGTTACACTACTAATACTTTTTTCTGAACGTGAATGGTCATTTGCCTCGAGAAATGTATTGAAATGTTTTTGACGATATATTTCTTAAATACGTTATTCACCTTTTAACATTTTCAACTGTAAATCGCTTAAAAATCCACTTAGAAGGCGCAATGAACTTGCCTGGTCGATTTATCAGGAGTAACACGGAACGAAATTCATAACCCAATCAGTGCGCTCGAAAGCTACGTGGTATACGGTACGAATGTATGTCGTGATGGATTAGGTGCCGAGTTTAAATCGCCATCCATAATCCAGAGCCATACATATCGCAAACGCCTCAACCGCAGTGCTCGTCTTTCGTTGTTTACCGCGCTGTCCCGACGTATTCTCGGACGCATACATTGACGCGGACATTGACAAGAAGTGTAGCGAACGTGAATGGACGTCGAAGAAAAATATTCCACTTATTACTTACTATGTATGTGCTTTATCTACCTTTGTCAACTGTGCCAGCTCTTCCATACGTATGCAGGGAACGCTCGTATTATACCATTGATTATACCTAAGTTTTCTACTTACTCAGGCGAGTTACGCACCTCATGCAAACTGCGAACCCGGTAAGAACGTGCGCCTGCATTATACGCGATAGCGCTTTGCTAACTATAAAGTGGATGCGCCGCGCGTAACGTATGAACTCGTATATAATGGTCAAGCGCGTAACATCGCATTTAATATCTATTTTGTTTGAATTCTGAAAAATAGAATTCTATTTATCATTATAAATTATGATATTATTAAACTCTACTGCAACAGCCAAAAATCGCAACTATTTTGATTCTTTGTGCTTCCACAAGCACGACGTAATGCACGTTAGACAGTAATTACAACGCAGATGGGAGCTTATGTAATTTGCCATAATTCACTTTTGCCTTGTGTTCAAACGCACATTTAGAGCCGTATGTTCTATGAATCATCATTATTTATTAATTACAATTAATGATTATATATATATATATATACATTTCTATATAAGTAAACAATGATAAATTGAGAAAGTTAAATTTGAATTTAATTTTTATGAATGTTGTTTCATGTTCATTCTTTTGCAGTACTTCGATAAAGTTGTGCGTTAAAAATGATTTCGAAATAAATTCGAGAGAGAATTAATAAATTTTTCAAATTTTTTACGTTTTCTATAATCCTTTATTAGATATCTGAATAATTTTACATCTACACTATTTATTAATTTAAGTTTTTTTGTAATTCTATATCTGTCATACCGATATTTTCTACTCAAATATCTATCAACTATACATTTTTTTTAATTTTTAAATTTTTTTCAAAAATTACATGACTGTATATGTTACTTATGTATAAACTTATATATAAATATAAAGATATAATATTGAAATTGTATAACAGTAATTTATGAAATGCGCACAACAATACTTTTTGTTTACTGTAATAACAATTGTTAACAATGAGCAGAACGCGTTAAGTTACATACGATCGATAAGCGGTCAATGAAAACGAGCTGCCGCGGCGGGAATTTCCTGCGAAAATCGTTCCTTGTATTACCACGCTGTTCGACACTTCGGCGCATTCGCGCTTAGACGCTCGCCCCATGTACCGTGGTATTATTCCTCTGGGAGCTATGAAAAGTTAGCAAGACGGGCAAAATATGCTTCAACTTTCACACTTTACAAGCAAAACGTAAATAGGAATCCTGAACTTTTCGCCTTCGATCTCTCAGACGACGGGCGCACCGGTCTGTTTCTTGCCTAGACCTCTAAAAGGATTCCACCAAACTTTTCTAGGGAGAATATTAAATTCCGCAGTATTGCAAGAAATGTCGAATCTCGTTCGTCTCGCAACGACAGATCGACTTATCATCGTGAGGGAATTGTTTGAGAAAGACGCGACCGATCGGAGGGATCTTAAATCTCTCGAAAAGTCCTCCCGCGAGCCGTTTTAGTGCTTTCGTGCTCAAAATCGTTTTCCTCTTCGATCTTACCTCTTCCATATGTCGAGATGATCGAACGTCTGACCTGAAACCGAAGGCCGCAATACGTTTGGTCGAACCGCCTCGAGAACTAGTTTCGTCGACATTCCTCTTTCTCTTTCTCTCGCTCGGTTATTTTCTCTTTCTCTTTTTTTTTTATTCTCCGAACAAACGATCGGAAAAAGCTCTATTTATCCGAAAGGAAACAGCGTACCCTTGTTTCTCTCGGCTCCTAACTGGCCCGCGCTTGGATACGATCATATTTTCCAGGCGCGTTCCTCGTCCCATCGATTTGGCGAGCACCGGAAACTCTTATAAATAACGTTTAACGAGCGGCATTCGAGCTGCCCGTCAACCTAGCGCCTTCGATCCGAACGCAAGCAACTCTCTTTACTGTTGGATGCGCCTTATCGGCTTAACCGATAAATCTGTCCCTCATCATTGCCGCGGACGTGCTCTCCGTCCACTCTTCCAATACATTTTTATGTATTCCTGTGCCAATTTATTTCCAACTTGAAGCGCCGTTGTGATAAACAAAATACTCGAGAAAAGAATCGCGAAACTAATATTTTCCAGGCTTTTATGGCGATATACTTTATGATCTTTTGCGATCTGATAGAGTTTTAATATTTTATGACTAGAAGAATTTATCTCTCGTGTCACATAATATGAAGCATCGATCTACCGTCCTTGCAGAATCGATGAATATTCTGACGATTATGTCGATTTGCTTGGAAAGTTGCCGAGGTAAACAAGGATAAAAATCTTGGATCGTAAACACGCTTTCGACTTTATGATAATGCGTGATCTGTCCGATAATCTGGCTGGCTTCAAAATATTTCATATATTTAGGGAACATATCTCATAGGGTTGGGAAGAAAAAGGTTAAACGAGCCTGTCGTTCGTTACAGTTTCGAACGTAATGCAGAAACGACGATTCTCCGGGGAACCGATGTGTATCAGCGCCTTGAATGCGTCGAATAATCTCGTCGATCTGAAATCCGACAAAGTTGTCTGTTTACACCTGGGAATACTGTCGGTTACCATCGCACTGTATATAGTGCATATACAGCCAGCTTTCGTACGGTCCGAGAACACACGACAAAACACCTCGTTTAACCCCTTCAAGGCGACCTTCCTCAAACTCGCTCAAACGGCCGTCCGTCTCGCGTTTCGCCGAGTTACGCTCGTCGCATAACGCAAGCAGCAGCCGAACACTGCAGTTGCATTCAATTCTGGCTGCCGCGGCTGCGCCTTACAGTCGTCGCAACGCATCAAAGTTACAAACACGATCATTAATCCTCTATTCAGTGCTACGTGCTTTCCAAGGGGCGCTCTGAGCGGAACTTTCGGAAAGAATGTTCCGACGCGTTGCGCGTTAGATTCCTGCAAACTGATGCAATTTGCCGGTTGATAACATTGATTTTCACCACCGATTTTAATATTCACAAGTACTCGAGAAATTTTCAAGAGACTCTGAGGAAATTTTTTCTACGTCTAATTAGATATCTGTTGCGATCAGTTGCATTTTGCTGCGAGGGAATGTTCAAGAAATAGATAATATGCAATAATATATATCATATATATACACAGTAGAATTAAATAACATACAATTATGTAATAATTTTAGTTTTCTAAAATTTTTTAGTAAATTCCTATGATAAGGCGCGCAAATACAATGTATCGTCGCTTTCCTTATTCTTGTATTTTTACATTATATTTTTACTTGCGCATAAACGCGTGGCAATTTGTGGAGAGTCACGACGGGGAAGGAGATTATTATGGAAAAGAAATGCAATTTATTTGTACAAAGCTAGGCACCGTGGGAGCCAACGTATTACAAAAGGAAATGAGATGTATGCAATGAAAAGGAGCAGGAGATCCCATAGGAAATCGTGGAAAATACCGGCATCTATTCGAATTTAGCGGAACAAAGTTCGCATAATGATCGCGTTGCTCATCTCGGTTTATCTACGCAATAACTTTTCCAGGATCTTATTTCTTACTTCGCTTGATTTTTATCAAGGTGTCTTATCAAGATGTTTAATGTTGAATATTGAGTTGTGACTTTTTCCTGTAGAAAAAGTCAATTTCAACTTTGCGCGAACACGTTTTCGCTTGCTTTTTATGCGCCTATCTGCTTTATTTATTCATTTGTTGTTTATCATTTCCTTTGGCCGATCTTTCGGTCGCATAACGAATTCACGATCAATTTTGAAGGCACGACTGTGCAAGAAGCTTATCGCCAGGGCAGTAGTTATATTCCGTTGTACGTCGAATACGGGTCTGCTGTAGCGAGCGATTAGAAACCAATGAACCCGATTGATCACAAAGCGAGCCGTAATCCCGAGCCTCTGAGCGCCTAAGCCTGCTCTTCGGCCCCGGCACGTACCGTTAAATGATTTAGCCGTTATCCGGAGCCTCCTCCGCTTGTTGCCTCACTCCCTTTCATCCCCTTCCTTACCGGCTCGTTGTTCATCCGGACGCTCCCATCTCGTCACGGCGAGATGCTCGATATGGCCGGAATTACGACCGCGCACAAACGCGACGTTATTGCATCTGCTCCTCTCTCTCTCTCTCTCTTTCTCTCTCTCTCTCTCTCTCTCTCTCTCTCTCTCTCTCTCTCTCTCTCTCTCTCTCTCTCTCTCTCTCTCTCTCTCTCTCTCTCCTTCTCTCTCTCTCTCTCTCTCTCTCTCTCTTTCTCTCTGTCTGCTCTCTCGATGTTTCCATTTGCATTTTTCCTTTCGCGGCCGGCTGCTGCCTTTAACAACAAAAGCGCGCAGAAAGAAACCGACGAAAGACGTGACTATATCTGATTCCGTTATCCGCATTGGGATGCAGACCGAAATACGTTCGGCACGCAGAAAATGTAATTGTACATGACCTCGTCGAAACGGAAGAAGATTGTCTTCCTATCCTAAATAAGTAAGTGGGAGATCCTTGCTAAAGCACTTGAAAGGCTTGCAACAATGGGATATCTTGGAAATCGCTCTTAATGCTTTCTCTTAAGAGCTTTCAGAGCAAAATCTAATAATATTTTCATTTGAAGCCTCGTGCAGAATAGAAATGTCTCGGACGTGGAATTTCTCGATTCGTGTGTTTCATGCTCGGCAATTTATTCCTACCAGAAACGTCAGCTAGCACGGTTTGAATACATTATTTCACTCATTGTGTACTGCTATAGTTACGCAAGAAAAATATGATAAACAGAAAGACAGACAAAATGTGGTTGGAGAACGTTGTAGCGGGTTGAAAATTTTGGTTAAAAAAAATACGGGTATGAGACTGACTCGTCCGCGGATACGCTTCGCTATCGATCTTGTGTAAACCAGTAGCCAAGACTTGTTCGTAGGGGCTTTCGAGAGTTATGAAAGGAGCGAACATAGGTCCGCGGATGAAAGCGAGATACAACGAAAGAGACAAATCGCGACTCGGGGAGGGAAGAGTAACAACGCCTTGTGTTTCAGCGGCGAGATGCGCGAAAGGAAGTCGATGAGATATATCGCTGCGGAAGTAGAATGGTATGCGCATGGACGGACATACGGACTGCAGAACATCGGAACTGGAGCGTCATATGGGTTGGGTCTCACCAAGATTTTATATTGCGATCGCTTCTATCGTTTCGATCGCTTTTTATCTAGATCAATTCGTACTATTCTTGTCGTGTTCCCATTGGTCACTACTTCTCTACTTAGTCATTCGTCATGTCAACTCATTTTTCGTGCAATCGATACAACAGTAGAATGACTAAACTAATCTTTTTGATCGCCATTTTTTTATCAATATAAAGTTTATATATGTATCAAATTTATATATCTGTTATTTTTTAAATTATTAATAGAGAGGCTATGAATGAAGATCAATTTTTTGGTTGGATTTGCTTCTTATCTTTTTTACATTTTTTTGTATTTAAAATAGAAAATTGTTTTTCTAAATAGCCGTCCATTTCCAGTGCGTTGTAGTGCCAAATAGATACAGATGGAAGTTTCCTGCTCGAAAACTATCTAGGTTCAAATTGTTTACAACATTTTAATCGCTATTTTTTTCCCGATGTATCGAACTATATATAAAATGATTGACGAAATTACGTTGAACTGCTTACTACTCCAAAGTGATTTTTATAAATTAATTTAAAATGCAATTATATATTTAATTCAAGTAAAAGATCTTTTTATATATAAAAGCGGTGGTGTATTCGCAACTGATGATGTAATTTTTTTATAAATCTTTAGAAACGTTAAAAAATTAAATTTTGAATTGTAATCCGTCACGTCGCGTTATCCCATTTTACAACGCCATCCAGATTGATTTCGACGCTTCGTTTTAGAATGACATAAACGCCTCGTATGCACCTATCGACGCGGCTGTTATCGCAACGTATTTTTCATATTCGGCGGCAAACGTATAGCCGGGACGTATTGTTTAGGGCGATTGACGCGTCGATACTTCTCGTTCCCGTTCGTGTTATAACCCCGCCGTTCTTCTATATTTTCTGCTACCTCGCCCACTTCTCGATGACGCGACTCGATCGTCGCCATCGTCGTCGTCGTCGTCGTCGAAGCGATCGTGTATGACACGCATCATTGCGAATTTTGTTGAATCGCGTAATGCTATTGTTTAAAAAGTGCAAAAATCTCAATATTCGATGACGTCGATTATTTGTCATACATCAAATTTGTCTATTAATAGTATTGCAAATAGCTTGGATGCATCTGTTAATGAACTATTTGCCCACGTTTCGAATAATTTGTTACATTTAACAGCACGTGAGTTTCTTCATTCTCGTTAATTCGATTCGGCAATAGGTTACGCAACGGATCGAAAAACCAGACACGATGGTATTAATTAGTATCGGGCTCGAAAATGTAATGTTTTGCGATAATTGGCCGGGCGGGTGCAGATTTTCAGCAATTTTCGTATAGCTACGCATGCACGCTATAATCGGGAATCGATAAGTCACAGGTTCGTAACGATAATCGCCCTTCTCTCTCTCTCTCTCTCTCTCTCTCTCTCTCTGTTTTCCACGCTATATGCAGATGTATGCAGCTTACCGTGCCGTATCAAATCGTGACATGTAATGAAACTAGCGTTAAAAAGTCTAACGGTAGAACTTGTAGCCTAGACACGGAGTTATTAAATCATGTTGATGTAAATTTTACACCGCTCTCTACAACACGTTCCATTATTTTTTAATTTATTCCGAAATAGTGTGCGATGTAAAATCAGTTTATATGTAGACGTACACAAGTAGATAATATTCAACATTAAGATAACCATGTATGATCTATATCTATGGTTCTTATTTAATATCCATGAAAATATCACGTTTTAGTGATTTATAATAAAAACAGAAATTTTGATTCGAACAAGTAAAGAAAATTGTATCTGTTGTTTTATTAATGCCAGAAGTATTTGTGTCTCAGCAGGGATCATTATAAGATAGGAGACTTGATTGGATATAGGTACGAAGGTTGTACACGTTGCGCATACCAAGGCCGTAAGGATAAAGATTTCTAGCTCCGGTAGAGCATCACGTACTTCCAATACAAGTAACGACACTTATAAGGTATCAGTTTTGCGAGCGCTTCGAAATGAATTCTTAACAAACGCTGAACGCTGTAGAAATTGGAAGAAGCACTGTCTTGCGAAAGAAGTTTTCGGGAATTAGTATGTTAAAGTGGAAATTAACTCTTCGTTACTTATTTAAAAGCTCATTACTTCTTATCCTTTTACGACGATCACAGATTCAGAATCTCTTTAATTTATCTCACAAAGAAATTCTTTTCCCCTTTTTCCTCACATTTCTTTATTTTAAAACCTTGTTCTTTTTCATTTTTTAAAAATAATTTGCATGATTTTCTGATAAAACTAATATTTGATCAGCAAAAGAGGATATTAATGTCGCTAACGGATTAAGGCATATTCCCTCTCATTTCAGTGAGAGAGATTATTAATTTCACATACGAGATGCATACGATCATAATGCTACATAAAGATTTTCATATTTTCGACATTGTCTCGCGCTCCGGCGCTCCGCGCTTTGATCGCAAAACGCAATTAGGCAAACCGTGCGTTAAATCGATTGTTGTTCAGTTCGTTAGGCACGGTGTAAAACATGGCAAATCAGGTCGGCTGCGATTCGGCTGAACCTCCATTTGTACGTAATAATGGCGCCGGTGGCTATCGAACTTCCGAAATTTGAAGGCAGCCGCTGTGCAATATATGGAATATCCGTCCGAAAGTTTCCGTCCGGTTTGACGCAGCTTTGAGCATGCCCCAGTGCACGCGCCCGTTGAAACCTCGTTGCGCGTACGAATCGCTTTCGTCCGTTGTATTTTTCGAAACTCGCACGCGAGCCGAGGCAGCTGCCGGCGCGTTTAGCTGGACGGCTATATACATATCCAACGGTAGAGTAAAAGTATGAATGGAATATTTATGGGCGGCTTAAAAATTTCACGAGCAGCAGGTCGTGCGCTCGCCGCCGCTCGTAGTACGTAATTTTCTTTCGTTTGCGACATTTATCTTTATCTACCGCGCGGCGAGCGCCAGCGCGAACCACAGCAACGAGAATCCGCGAGTTACCGTTGCCTCCTGCTTCGCTACCTGGCCAAAAACGGATTTTGTGGGTGTTTTCCCTTTAATAATTCTCGAAAGGAGAGAGAGAGAGAGAGAGAGAGAGAGAGAGAGAGAGAGAGAGAGAGAGAGAGAGAGAGTGTGCGGAGGAGGGAAAGCGGTAGTCGGCGCAGACGAAAAGTAAGCAAGTCGCAGTAAGGAGAAGCGCAACTCTTGTAACAGAGAAAGAGAGAGAGACGGAGAGAGAAAGAACCGGTATTTCTGTACCGAGAGAGGACGAGGGAAGCCTTTATTTTTCTTGCGCTGTCGTTCCTCCTCTCGGAGCACTAGTGGTGCACCAAAACGGGATGAAAACTCCGGCGAGCTTCTAGTACGATTTCCTGAAGTGTCTCTCTTTGCTTACCCCTTCGCACACATTCTCCTTACCCTCGTTCCTGTTACACATCCATCTCTTTCCCTTTAACGGCTGCTCGCTTTATTGTCCGCTGTTTCTTGTCGTCTTCCACCCCACTTCCTTTTTACGTATGGAAATAAATTACTTTTGGATCCTCTTCCGCTTACACGTACCAGTTCATTTTAGGTGCATTTTCATCGGTTTTTTTTTTTCGAGTTGTTTTGTCGTTTTACACTATCATCAACCGAGCACTCTTCTAAATCCTCTTTCTTAAGCAACTATGAATGATATACAATGTCACATTCCGTACATTTTTCTTGAGAGAGAAACTGCTATTTTTTTGAAAACTAGCCAGAGCATTCGCGGTTATCACAATAACGCTACAAACGATATTGGAAAATTATGACGATTTATCTCTATTTGTAAATGCAGACACGTTCCACTTTAAGAGGGTATACACTTATATAAATCAGAAGCAGTTACGGTTCTATCGGGCTCCTCTGATTATTTTTCACCCCTTGGTGCGGTCTTTACGAGGGCAATGGGGCGAAGGGTTCTCTTTACGAGAAGATTGGGCACGGAAGGGTCCTCCTGGAAGACTTCGACGCCTGGCATCTATTAGAAGCAAAAATATGAAATTCGCCGGCGGGTCCCAAGAGACTTTCGACTCTCGAGGCTCAGAATAATTTCATCTCGCTTCCTTGTTCTGAACCTATTCCCACAAGAGTGTCGATTATCGATCTCTGGGTGGAAACGCCGGTGCAATGCTCGACGTCCCGGGAGAAAAAGAATCGTTGCTAGACAGCAGACCGGACTAAACGATACATAGAGGTGATTACTCGAGAGAAATAGACGCCGAGGCTGAAGATAAAGAAAGAGCTAATCAACGAGGCAAATTAACGAGATGAGCAAAAGCTAAATGGATACTCCGACATGTATCAGTGAAAAAATAAAAACACAACGATGTCTGGCTTTTATCTTTTTAATGATATACGCCTTAGCATCCGCTTGGACATATTTATCTACTGTATTGCAACGAGACAACGATATAAAGTAATCAGCTTGTAAAAAGCAATGCTCATCGAGAGAAACGAAAATTGGAAAAGTTAACAATTAGACTCGTTAAAAAATAGGGAGAAAAAGAAACATTGGTGTGTTAGCGGTCTTTTATTTTACATTACTTTTTGTAATTACGTGGAAAGTTGCACTCCGTCAGCGCAACAGAATTTCCGCTTATTATAAATTAAATCTTGCACTGCACTCGTCACCTAAAAATTCATCTTGGAGAGGAATAAAAAGATAGCAAATTATATGGAAGCTCTCCAGCGTGTTGGTGCGCGTCATTCTTGTCTGCTTCGGTGAAATTATAAGGCTTTCCACCACTCACGCGAGAAACCATTTTTCATGCTTCGTTGTCGTTGATGAACCTTTTTTACGGCTGTAATCCCAGGGTAAGCACGAGGGAACAAAAATGCTTAACGATGCTCCGCGAAGATGGACTTTTTCGAACTCTTTGACGTTTCTCTAAATTAACCACAGTATAGTCCGTTACTTTTTTTGTCCGTTACTTATTTCGATCATTCATTCGACCGAAAGGAAGTGCGCGTTCAACTTCATCTGAACAATATCGTCTGCAGCGGGGAAAATTTTTTTCGAAACTCTAAGACCCGAGCGCTTATTGTGAGACACAAAGCACGCCAAGCGATCGTGAAATTTCGTATGCTTTTGAGATATCTCCCGCGGGACTTCCGGATCGTTCGGGGAAGTAGTTTCCTCAACGTAATTTGCTCGATCAAACTTTTCTATCCCTTTGCCTGTTAAATCAACTTTTTGCGCCGCACTTTGCTGGCGGACGAAGGTCGTCGCGTTTGCGGATTAAGATTTGCGCGAGCGGTAAATTTAGCGGTGCGTGGAGTCCAATTTTGTAAATTTTCCGGGATTCGTATTTGCGATGAACGAGCGCGCGTGAGCTCGTTTTTACTGGCGGCGACAAAAGCGCGCATTTCCTCCCCGAGATGTCTGAGTGCCGGACGGGTGTTCGTGTTCGCCGCTATTGTAGGTCGATCGATTCCCGGGGCGAGCGTGTGTGTGCGGTTAACGTGCCTGCCCGTAGTCGGCGGCGGTGATACGTCGAATCCGCGCGCGAGGAATGATTTATTGAAAAACAAGGAAGCTTGTGCGCGGGACTTTACGGGTCATGTTTAGATTCACGAGTTGCACCTGCAACATCTTCCATCGCGCGTTTACCAGCGCGCTTACCCGTCCCTTTATTATTTCTGCGCCGCATTAAGGGCTTACACTGTGTGCTTCGTATATGGTACATAATTGCGGCCGTACACGATTTACATACTGTTCTGTGCGTCGCGATTTAATCTAACATTTTGCGGGGTCAGAATTTTGCGATGTACGTTTCAAAGATATTCATAGTAAAGTGACGTACCGACGTTGCGGATTTTTCGATAATATAGTTTAGTATAGTACACTATAGCAAGCTTTGACACGTAGATAGCATACTTTGATTACGCAGTCAAGCGTGTCTCCTCACTGCTTTAATTGGAGCAAGCCTGCAGTAGGCGCGTGGGTGACATACGTCACGCATCTTTCATCTTCAATATCTCTCTTTAACGATGAGATTCGCATTCCGAGCGATATCCAATGAACTAATGTTGCAATTTCACGCTCAAGCAACATGATAAAAATAAAACAGGCAAGAAATATATTTAAGGAAATAGATATTATATCAAGATACAATGAGCCCACGCGCTTGCTCCGCGCTCCTTGAGATATGACCGTTCGAGATTGCATCGGGTTAAATATAACAGGATATTTCTTTTCAGTCTGAAGAGCAAAATTTTTCGAATTCTTCGATACATCGCAATATGGTCCAATCAAATAAATTCGGAATCCTGTTTTGTTTACTAAACTGTTTTATCCAACCTTCGCTACAATTTCTTCCGCGCGTAGATGCGGATATTCTCCGATTTCTGCAGTCTGGCCATTGGATCGTAAGATTCGATGGCTGAAGAAAATAGCCAGGTTAGTACTTATATGCGTTATCGGCGTCCCCTCGGGCACACGGGTTCCTATCTGCGATTTTATTCGAGGGCGTGCACGATCGCTCTTACACGGTCGCCATTGCTATCAGCTCAGCACGTCGTCTTCTTCGTTCCGCGGTCGTTGTTCGACCCTCGCGTTAGTTTGCGATCGTTCTTTAAACTCCCTTCCGCAACCACCCTTCTGCCGCACGCGCGATAAGTTTTCACTCGGTGGTTAACGAGCTCCTAAAATCGCGCTCGTAAAACTCGCGAGGAATTTGAAGATTCGCTCTCTTCTACGATATCTTAAGTATCCATCATTATTACGATATACAATGATGATTACGATTCTTACTACGCAAGAATTAGTTTTCTATTCTTCCCAGATAACTTTTTGATAATTTGCTCATGCTGTTAATTAATTGATTTGCTGTAAATGCAATTCTTTTAAATATTTAAAAAATAAAATTACTCTAATTTTGACCTAAATTATAAAAGCTAAAATTTAAATTACACATGAATAATTAGAAAAGTTTATGTGTATATGAAAATAAAATTTACATTTATGCGATATAAATTGCATTTTATATTCCAACATATTCTTTTTTAAACAGTTTTACGTTATATGCGATATTTTTTTTATTTCTCTTATAAATGTGTAAAACATTCCGCTATATACATATGTATAAAAAAAATCACTTTCCCTCATCTATCCTTCATGTTAAATCATTTATACGCACATTTCTTTTGATTAATTTCTCTGAGTGGCATTCGAATTTGAATGTATCTGTTCCAAAATCTGTAACTATTTTTGAATATATCCCTGGAAAAGAATAATCCGTCTCTATTTCCGTTTAGCTCTAGGCTCTCCTGCAGCGGTTTTGTGACTAACCAACGTACCTTTGTTACATGGTATACGCGCGCGGTTTCAGTGGACGATAACACACAGGTTTATAATGTGAAGAGAGGACGACACAGGGATCGCTCTGTCTTTTTTTCGACAAGCATTCGTTGCCTTTCTTGCTTTCTTCCTCCCAGTACATTCAGCCTCAGAACATATAGTGACCCGTTATAACAGCAGGGACGCTTATTATTATATACGCGTTCCAGTCACGTGCGCTAGAAACTTTTCTTCGCGTCCATTGAAAAATTTATCATACGTTTTTGCACCGCATTATATGCCCCGTGATGGACGCCGCAATACTTCCTTTTTCTTCTGCCGTTCTTCTCTCTCTCTCTTTCTCTGTCCCTCTCGCTTTTTTCTCTTTTTTTGCAACTGAAGGGTCTGGGGTGAAAGCGACAAGCGTTTCTGGGTCACCACTTTGGAAGTTTCGTGATGCCATAAAATGAAGTCGGTTCTTGTTGGTCGCCTCGTGCTTTCGTGGATCGTTAGACGCTACGACTATGATTATTGCGACGTTAGATATACCGGTTGTAGTACAAGTTCAAATCGCAAGTTGGAACAGTTGATTTTTATGCAGCGATTTGAGCGCAACTTGCCCCGGAGGGGAGATATGAAAAGTAGCGCTTTATCTATTATATCTTGCAAAATAATCTCTTGATGAAAACGCGTAGAAGTTAAACTTCTCAACGACTGAAGTTTGACGGAAAAATCCTCTCATCTTTTAATTGTGTCGTTGAGCGTGTATTCGTTTGCATTAGTATTCGCTAAGAGATCTGCCAGTAATAATATAAGCGGATCTTTTTAAAATGTTAATAGTTACTCGACGCTTTATTCATCTCATGAATCCGATGAATTCATTATTTTCTGGGGGCGCATTCAACGTCTCTCACGTATATTTAAAGTAGCGGGCAGGCGAGCGAGCAAGCGAGCGAGCGGGAACGCAGCATGGCGTGAGCCACGCAAATCGGTCATTTCTGTAAGGTTGCACCTTGAAAGAAACGGTCGCGCATCAAAGACCGTCGACGAGAAGAGGTGAAACGCGCCGAGTGAGATCCGTGGTCTTTTTGTTTTATCAAAACACTGAGCTTAAATATCTTTGCACGCAGCGCTTCAAAACTATAATTGTCTCTCGAAAAAAGACGACTTTGATCAGCATGAACGAGATACGAGATTCTAATCAGCTTATTTGGCAGCGTTTTAAATTCGTGATATATAATACTACTAACGCTAGCTGACGATGCAACCAGCTAATGACCGTAGCTGGGTTGAGAGGATTTATCGCTCGTTTTACGTTTGCGGCGCTATAGACGTCGAAAAAAAAACCAAAAGAAAAAAGAGGAGCGTTTTAAGTTATCCCTAACGTTCTGCCTCTCTCGTCGGCCGGTTTGGACAACTTCCAGTCGACCGATCGTAACCGCTCGCGAAAAATGCTTGAAAGAGGTGTACGTAAGTGTCCTACAGTCCCACTAACGTGCCGTGGATTCATTCTTTACAAACCGTCAATTCGATTTCACGATCGTGCGATTACAAAGTGCCAAGTTTACGTGTAACGAATCTTACGAGGAAATTCGTCGTAATCAAATCGAACGATATCAAAGTACATTAAATATTATTGTAACGAATAAACGAAAGAGACAGCACTTAATATTTATCTTGCATTTAATTTTAAATAATTTTTTTTTTTTTTAATTTTTACGACTATTGTTATGGTGATTTCTTACATTCGCGAAAAAACGCTGGCAACTAAACTGGATTGGCAACAAACGGACAAGAATAAAATACGAGGAGTGCGCGAGCAAAAATGCATACGTTACACGCGTCACATTTACATTCGTTAAAAAGGATGAGCTGAAAGGACCGGTATTTATACAGCACGGTTGGATCCGACTGAAACGACTGCAGAAACGGCGCACTAAAATAAATTGTACGACCCGCAGCGTAATTGCTTTACGCATCCACAGACACATCGTTACCGTCGATGATTATTCATTGTTTTATAAATAGTCAGCTCTCGGCATTGCGCGTTACGTCTGGTGCAGTTGCATTATTCAACAAGGCTCAGGAAAGAGTGACTGTAAAGTAAAAACGGAAATTGCCGCGAACATGTAGCGAGCATTTCTTGAATTTTGCGGACTAATTTATCATTTGTCACATTTCATCTAAACTCAAATATCAGCGACAAAAGCGACATTTGCATGCAATTCTGAAATTGGTGTATTTTGTATGTCGTGATTTTCACATTTCTTTATAATAATCCGCAAAATTTGCATCTTTTTACTTTTCGGAAATAATTATTTTTTGAATTACTCTTATTATTTTTTATTTAAAATATTTTATGGTTGATATATATTATATATATGTTGCGATTGAGAATGCACGATGCAAGTGTAAAATCACATATCTTTTCATTTTTACAGGAATTTGCAAGCGGTTGATTTTAAAAGCTGGAAATATTCTTTTCATGCAACGACTAGTCAGCGATGCAGTTTTATCGGTCTCCATCGAGGATCTTGGAACTAATTCGTGTGCCCAGGTACGTACGTTTAAAGTCCATAGATGTCGATTTGAAATTTATAGTAGGGCATAAACTGATCTTCTGGCCACCTCTGAAATACGAGGTCTGAAATTTTCCCGCGAGCGCACGCCGATGGTAGGGGAAAAAAAAAAAAAAAAAACACGGAAAAATTGCGGTTCCAAAAGGAGATTAAGGCCGTTCTACCATTCATTACCTAAGACAGGACGAAGCCCTGTAGGTCGCAGCGAGGAACTCGCCTCATATTGTATAATTAATTATAAGGAAAACCATCTGGTAGTTCCGTCCAATGCTAATACCTTACACGCGAGACTAAGTGCACGGTCGAAGAGGGCGACAGTTTCGAGAAGTATCGATAGCATTTCTGTGCGCGGTCTCGCGGGATTAATTGCACGCGCACCACGACCAATTAAGCTCGCGTATGATCGACTAAATGATGCATTTTCCGCCCGTGCAGACGTAGCAAATACGGTTCGCCGATTCGCGAAAGTGGCGTTAAACGGTTTCGGGGCCGCCTTTGCCGTAATTCGTCGTTCTATCGTATCGGATTTATCGAGTCGAGAAAATTATTGCCGTTTGTTGCAAAAAAAAGAGCGAGGCAGGGGGGGGGGGGAAACGGGTCAAATGCTTGACTACCGGGTCGTAACGGTCGCGAGCTCTCACGACAATTATTGGAGTAAAGTCGTCAAATGGCTTTCGTCCGTTCGATCGGTCCTCGCCGTTGGTCCCGGAGGAGAGAAAAATCATTTACCCTACTTCTTTCTGGACACGAGACGGCGGACGGTAGAAAAAGACGCGCTACTATCGGCGGAGCGTAATTGGTAGCATCTGTGACCTAGTCTTCTGCGAAATTGATTGAAGTCTTCGGCCGAAGAATCGCGGCTAATTGGAACGGGCAACAAACCTTGCAGGATAGAACGAATAGTCGTGTTCTCCGCCTCGATTTATTTCTTTCGAGTGATACACCACTTACTGGAAAAGCCGATTAACGTCACCATTGAGCCCTCGCAGTAACGTCGGTCAAGTTCTCGAGGCATTAAATCGTTTCTTACGTGTGCAACGAAAATCCGCCGTCGCGGTATCTTTCGACGTTTTACAAGCGCGGCTAGGTAGACGGAACGTCGTGTCTGATATTCCGAAACTACGAGACGAGAGCGTCGAGACACAAATGCAATTCTAAGTCACCGATATTCCGGGTGAAATCGAGTTAAATCTCCACAAAGTTTAGTTAGTCGTTCTCTTATCGGCTGATTCCGTCGCGTTTACACTCGCGCGCTATTAAATCCAGCTTTAAAACGCGTAACGACGAAACGATCGCGAGAAATAGTTGGCGTCTATGAGAACTTTGGTGTGAGCGGACGTATCCGAAAGCGGTGGAATCCGTGAGATTTTCGTAATCCGTGTTGCATTGCATTCATCCCGATTCTCAATCGGCGATTCGCGACCTAACGCGGAACAACAGCGGGAAAGTTGCCACTACCGGTAAATCCTTTCCTTTCCTTCTCGCTTCCCTGCTTCCCTCTTCCCCGACCTAATTTAATGTATTCTTCAATTATTCATTTCCTCGGCGGCAGAGAGGGACTCTAGAGGTGGCAAACTCCACCGTAGACGATGGACGAGAACGATGGGAAGGGGTGCTCGCAAGTCGGGTCGACGGTGATGGAAGCGACGGCGGCGGTGGCGGCGGAGGGATGCCTATTAAATATGCCTCGGAAAATTGGATTTGAAATTCTTATTTTTCCACGGCACGTTTCCACTCCTTTCCCGCGCTCACCCCCTCGCGTTCTTCCCTTTATCCACCGGTTTCCCTCGCGAAAGACTCCGTTCACCGGAGAAAAATATACTATTCTATCCCGGGGCTAAATACCGATGTCGCTATTGTTAGGGGAAACGGCTCCGACTGGCCTAATAGTCTTAAATTTTTACGTTATGTACCTGCTGTTGCTGCAGCTGCCGCTACCGAGAAACTTCACCTTTCTTTCTTCCCCCCTCTCTGCTCTCCTTCCGCGCTTCTGCTCCTTCCTCCGGGGCTAGAGCGGGACCTGGAACATTTTCAACGTGTAATGGTATTCCCTCTGGCTACACGGCGATGAGATGTATCACATTTTGTAGGGTGCGATAAAAATTCGCGAATAGGACGTGCTGAAAGGAATTCGGCTAGGCAACGTGCATAATTTGCATAATCCCTTTAATCGTCCGAAAACACGATTTACGAACGTGATATTCCATTGAATGTTATTTAGGAATAATGGTCCTTTTATTTGGAATTTTTTAATGAGACGTACAGTTCAATATCGATTCTTTCGAACGAGTGTGAAATGTAAATTTATTTTTACATAAAACTGTGAAATTTTAGTACGCTTTTTATATTTTGGTAGAAAATAAATATGGATGAATTAAAAAGTACATTCAAATGCGCATCGCATTAATATTCGCGCATTTTTCATAGTCGTGTGAGATTTTTCGAAGCGTAAATTGTTTAAATAATTGCATTTTATAATTGTCATAACTAATAATCGGTAACGTAAAATCCACTCATGCCGTTACATTTATACATGTATGATTATGTGGCATGTTTCGGAAATTAATAGCGAACGTTCGAATGACGTATCGAACGATGGCTTATAAGGCAACGGAATCACTGTCAAACTTCGCAAGTTAGCTTGACGTGTATACACACCTTTACATTTACACAACTGACGTTCTACGATTACGATAAGGGCGCAAGAAGATTGAGACATTACTGTGTCGTGTAATTTCTTGTCCAACAACTTTCCAGCTGACACGAGCCGTTATATCGGCGATAGATGATGAGAAAATATTTTTATTGAATTATTACTCTATAATGGCTTACTGCGAGGAATAAATGGGAAACGATTCTTTATTATTACTCCAAATAATGATTATATTTCAAGGAAATAATGGGGATGTAATATAACATTATTTTATCAAATCACTCTTTATTGCACTGAATCTCACAAGTATGTGTTAATATTATTTATTGATTTTATTGGGAACATTGCGTGCATTTGTGCGTGTGATATTCCCAGTTCGGTGTAGATCAATAACTTATCGTCATTGTCCCGAGACACCAATTACACTAATATCCGGCATATGCCGTCACGATTACCGCCGGCGGATACGCCCAGTAAGAAGACACTCGCCTTAATGATGGCTGTTATCAAAGTCATTCGGCAAAGTTACCCGTATAACTATCGCACAGCTATTCAACGCTTGTGCGCGCGGTCAAACTCGTAACCACTGCTGCCAACTTGCCGTTAATTTGCGACCGCGAGGAAAGCTCGCGTCAATAATTAGAAGATCTTGCGCGTATCCTCTCACTCTCGCGTTCCGGCGAATGAGACGTGGGTAGGATAGGTAGGATAGGACGAGACGGAGGAGGAACGAAACTTTCCGTCGAGTTCTTCTTTCGTGCGCGAAACCGCTATGCCGCGAAATATCTTCAACGCGAAATGTCGTCTGAATTACGATCCCTCCTTATGGTCGGCCTGTGCAGACTCTCGGAACAAACGAGCGAGCCCGGGCGAATTTCTTTGCGCATTCCAAACGAAATTCCCGCGCCAACTGCCTCAACCTGGCATCTCTCCCCTCTTCGCATCCTCCTTTTGCGCGAGGAAACGCAACCGTGCGCGAATTCATCAGCGCCCGCCCGACATTCGCGCGAGATAAGAGCAGCGCCGGCCATCGTCTTCTGCCTCGTTAGCGCGGCTCTTTCATCCACTTCGTTGCCCTTGCGGGTCCCTCTGTCTCGTTAATAGGCTATTTTTCTCCTTTCAACGATCAAAATTCGTGTAACGCGCGGGTTTCTGTCGCGAAATTGCACGCTGTTAATTCTATGCATAGTGCATAGGGTGACGTATTTATGCAGATGACGTATATATGCAAATTCTAGCACTTTCTTGATATGTCCCCGGTGATCCATTCCGTATTATAATATATGTACAAAGAATTTCTAATTTTCAAGTAAAAAGTGGATATGACAATTTTTCTTTCTCTTTAAACGAACAATTTGTTATATAATCTGATTATATTTTCTATTTTGTACCTATTTTCTGCATTGTTGCTGCTAGTCATTTACCGTCAAATTGTATCTTTGTATTGGAAGGCAAAGCGTGAGAGCGAATTTAAAGCATTGGGCCGTGAACCGAAACGGGATGCAATAGCAGTCTGAATAGAAAATTTAATTAAATAACACGACAAATGTGTGTGGGACCCGCACGACGTTTAGCGGCCACGAAGCATAACATTACTGGCAAATTAACGGCCGTGTTAGGTGCATTTCACGAAGGTGTTATGTGCAGTTATGACGAAGGTTGTGTGTTACTCAAACGTGCACGTTTAAAATTGTGTTACGTCATTAAAGGGCGCTAATTGTCGTATTGCGCCTTTATATGCGATTGTGATTCTGAATAAACGCAATGAACGCGATGAATAAATTCGTCGGAGGAATTAAACGAACGAAGCAAGAATAAACAATACACAATGCGTACAAATAAATCATTTTTTTTTTGTTTTCACATGCAGCAACGTAATTATACTTTTTGAAAATTGGATATATCCATAAAACTTTTTTAATTACTCATTTTAATTATCAAAGTTTTCCGTTATTATTTGTTTTTATTTAAAATAGTTATTTATTATAATTTTGATATTGATTAGCTATTGACAATTTTATGATTACATTTTTTCTCTTTTCACGATTCTCACGAGTATTAAATAGTTCATTTTTTAATCTATAGTTAAGAACGATTGAAAAATTAAACCTTTTTTAATTTAAATTAATATATATTGCAAGTATAAGAGAAAATAATTTTATTATTTATAATAGCACGGAAGTTACGTTATCCAATATTTCTTAGTTACTGATTCTCATTCATCGCGTTCATTCTCACTGATGTATTCAATTTAATTTTGCATCACATCCAGCTAAACACGCATACACGAACCAAGGACAAAGTAGTGTACATAATACAATGCGAGCGCTGTAGCTGACATGTTACAGACAAACTATATTCCGAGGTTTGTCAATTATTCTTCAAATGCATTTTCATCAAACGCAAGGAACTGACAGACGTAATGGAATTTCGACTGCTCCAGATATATGCGCAATCATAATACATAAGCTGTATCGTAACGCCAAACAGACAGAAGATGATATAGTGTCGTCTGACATATCGGCGTGGCGTAAACACGTATCTCTCGCGCTCTCTCTCTCTCTCTCTCTCTCTCTCTCTCTCTCTCTCTCTCTCTCTCTCTCTCTCTCTGTCTGCCGACGTATCCGTTACATTACGAGAGAACGCGCGAATGGAAATGCTAGCACAGAATCAAGGATACCTATGTCGGAACAACACCGCCGGGCGATTCCCGCAAAAATTGATAAACATCCGCGGCAGCCTGCGCGAATCCCTGCTGCGATATTCCTCCGGCGCTCTGTTTTTTTGTTTAACGAAACACAGTGCGGAGCTAACGAAAAAAGTGACACCAAAGCTACCGAACGCGCCGTCGATAACTGCAACGCTGTTGGCGTAGACCAGGAGAGGGGTCACTGCGGTTTTTGCGGGTTAACGCCAAAATATCCATTGTTTCTTCGTTAGGCGACTGCACCGTCGGCCTACACCCGCCGACGCGACGTACGTATCTATCCGCGCGGCGGACCCGGGTCGATATCACGCTCCATTGAAAATCGGCTTGGTATTCCGGAATAATTGATGCCGGTCTGAATCCGGGCGACAACCCCGACATGACGAATCACCGCCTTGTTTTAGAGCTCATTCGCGATCCGCGATGTTCCCACGTTATCAAATATCCTCATCCATGAGAAATGCAGCATGCGATACGCTCGAATTTAATCTTAATAAGCACGATAGAATTCGAAATGAAGTATTTCAAATTCATGAAGCTTTGTTTTTACCGTTGTTTTATTGTTAAATAATACTTTTGAGAATATGTTACTTGTGGAATGGCAAAAATCATGATAACAAAACGCGACGGGTATTTGAAAAAAAAAAAATACATGTTAGAAATTAGAAATTTTGAACCTAGGTTAAAAGAAGACATATCGAATTATATTTGAGAGTGCACGTTGTCGGGTTTAGAATTAGCAGAACGAGGAGCATTTGAGAATTTTATAGAAGACTTAAACAGCTGTTACGCGTGCTCGTTGGCCGACATACACGTATTGCCACTTTGTAGCGGTGTAATAAATGATCGCGTTCGTCTTAGTGGAGGCATCGGGCGTGTAATTAAATACGGGCTAGCTCGTCTGTGCGGAATTACTTTCCAGAAAGGAGGCAGCCGTCTTGACCGATGTACGTCTGTAAAATGCTACGGATCGATAAAATAGCACATGAGAATCCCCAGTTATAAGCTACGGCTGGTCTCGCGTAATGAATTCCACCCGGTGGTGCATCTGCTGGCGCTTCCTTATGGATTTGCTTCTTCGCGAATAACGTTCGCGGCACGAAATTACGATCTCCGCTGAAAGTGGGACATGCGCAATTCGAACTTTATACGTTCGCATCGAATAGAAGTGACGCTTTGCCTATAACCGTTTTTCTCGCGGTAGCAGGAATTCGCGAAGAGAGCGGCGATCATTTTTCGTAATTTTCTTTTCGCGTTATCATTGGTTATTCAAAAATGTGCGTTTTCACCGTTTTCATCTCGCCGAGTACGACGTTTCGCCTCTTTAGCAAGCAAACTCACCCACGATTTTCCGCCGTGACTAAAGTACAGAGATTGGTATCTTCATAATTACGGGCGAGCAATCTGAAATAGCCTGCGCTTTGTTGTCCTGGAATTTTGCAGGAGAGAAACGGCGCGCCGCTCGGCGAGGCACGACACTTTTTACGAATTAACAAAAGTTCTTAATAGCCCGGCTTGTAATAACTTGGCAGAGTTATAATGGCCTCGATTAAACATGGCGCGCCGTGTCGCCAAATCCGCTTGGTAACTCGGCGATTTATTCGTGAGAATTGAAGCTGATGTGTTTTCCTCTCTTCCAGTAGATTTGCTTTTCTTCCATCCCCCTCTTCAAAGTCGAACGTTGGTTTTCCCCTTTTCCGTGTCCATCCCTGTGACCTTCCCCCCGTTCCGTCGGAGCATTTCAAAAGAAGAATAAGAGTGGCGGAGAGGCCCGCGGAAAATTGGTTTCTCGGACGTGGAAGCAAATCCGGACAGAACGAAATGCTAGCAGTTTTTCGTTGGCAGACAAGAGAAGGAGGGGTCGTCCTCGGATATCGCGTCGTTTCTCCGCGATGGCGTTTTTCAGGTCGGTTTGGACTTAAGAGGACGGATAATGCTCGGTATGCGTCTGCGTGGTATTACATTCTCCCGCGATTTCCACGGGTTGACGATCCGCACCGGAACATTTAACCGCTACGATTCGGATGAACATTGCAAAGGCTTTTCAACCCTACGCGGCGTAACATTTGAAAAGACTTTAGCGTTATTACGTGAAGCATTTTTATTCGATGCCACAAAATGATTTGATATATTAAATACATTCTACATAGCGTATATTTTGATATACATATACGATGCTTTAAAAGTTGATACGAAGATATTTCAGCAAAAAATAAGCTTTTTGTTGAAATGTACAATCGATTTTAATCATAAGTGCTCGTGTGAAATTGAACGTTGCTATTTCAGCATCAAAAGCGACTAGTGTAATCGAAAAAAAGCTGCTCAGACGGCGATTAGACTCACGAAACATTTCGAGTTGCAAACGTAACGCAATCGTATCGCGCACACAGGCGGAAGATTAATCGTTTACCTTTTCGCAACGAAAATTCCGAGCGTCGTGTACGAAGTTTCAAGCCAATCCCGTGGATCCGGGGATTTTTGCACGATTTTGAAGTTCTCTTTATATTTAGCGCGCGGTGAATATTTGTGCTGTGGCTCGATGCTATTCTCGCAGCCGTCGCCTCTCCTCATCCGCCTTTTTCGGACGGATCCATCGTTGAAAAGTTAGACGCCGCCGCTGCCGCCACCGCGAAACTTCGCAAATTTAAAGCGATCTCTGGCGCGTCGGAAGCTTTTGAATTTTAATCCGCGTGCTTTCGCTGGGCCGAGCTCCCACGGAAAAATGCTGATCGCTTTATGACGAGATTGCTGACGCGCACCCCGTGCACTAGTTGCATCAGTGGCTGGAATACCTTCGTGGCAATATTCTCCACGCGATATAACATAATGTTATCCTAACACGAACACCGTGTACATTAGCGCAATGCTTTCATGATGAACTCAATAAAGAACTTTTTCATACAGCATTAACTCGCGACGACGAGAATGGAATTAATTCGTAATGCGTCACGGTCGTGCATGGACAAGTACATGCCACATATGTACATATATATGTCATAGGCATCCCAAAATCCCAGACTTTCACAGTGTCCATTATAAAAAATTGAATTCCGTCAGGTTGACAATCCTTTCGATTTGTTGCGGTGGTCGCGTAACGAATAAAAAAAATAAATTTGTTGCCGGGTGTGTCTGTCCCAAACGCAACGTCAAGCTGTAAATTTTCTCGAGTGATGGTTTTGATGGAAAGACTGATGAATTAAAATGAGTTTATTTCGCAGGCAGAGGAAACGCTCAGTGTCCCAATTTCTCGGCTTGGTCCGCCATACAATCCCGGGACACTTTGAAAGGCTTATGTCGGCCGTTTTTTTGTTGCTAGGATTCAGCGCGGGTCGCGATTGTGCAATCCCCTTCCCGACCCTTTTCGCTGTTCACTTAATCCATCGATTCGTCCGATCCGCTCGGTGCCGTGACATCGAACGAAGAAAATGCACGGGCTTTCATTTTCCGGATTTCGCGTTATTACGCGTCGTCGCTGATGCCAACGACGACGACGACGACGACGACGACGACGACGACGGGTTTTCTCCACGATTTAGATCGATTCCGATAAAATTTATTCCTTTTCCTTTTATTTCTCTTATATATTTTTTCGCTGCGCGATTTAAATCAAAACAAAACGTTTGCAGGGACGATACTTAATATTGTAATTTAATATAAATTTTAATAGAAACCTTAATGATAGATTTTAGCATTAATCTCAGTAAGAGTGAAACTCGACTATAATTCTCTCTCTTAATGATCTCATTATTCAGACATCCGTAAAATAGTATCAATTTTGCAAGCGAATTAGATTTAATATTACTGATAATTAATATAACACATGCTGTCGTAATAATTAATATAACACACATACTGTATTATTAATAAATATCATCAATATGACGCGGTAAATCTTTTTGCCACAGCGACGTGTCGCAGGCTGCGCGAGTAGCCGCGCTTTCGTATTGCGGAAGCGGTGTTATTTTAAAAAACGAGAAGAGCGTACAATTTTTTTTTCTTATTACCGTTCCCCGCTCATCAGTCTTGAAAGAGCCCTTCGTGGATTCCGGGCTAACAAGCAGCGTACATGTATGCGCGCTTGCATGCCGTACACATAAGCACAGCAGACGAGAATCCACCTCGGTTATTGGTTCATTGATTTTTGCATCAGCTCGACGGCAGGCTCCGCGGGATTGCGAATATCGATACTCGATGACGGCCCTCCGGGCAAACAAAACCGATAATCCACCCTCGGAACGGCGATGCCTTTCGCCCGCTGTTCGCTTCTCTTCCTCTATCTATCTCACTTCGTCTCGCTCGTCGCCCGTTTTTGTTCTTCCTTCGTCTCGCGATACGTATCCCAATGTAGTTCGATACCTCGTTGCAGCGATATAAGAATATCATAGGGCTACGGTGGATTTATGTCCGTAGGAACAATAGCAAGAGAATCCCAGATGGCCAGTGATAACGATAAATGACGATTTGTAAGATTGAAAGTCTGATGTTCGAGAAAGATTTGTCAGTAATCATTCGCTCATGATTTGCGCATAATGTTGAAATGGAATATACGGAATACGTGCATAATGTAAATGTTGAAATAGAACAGATGGAATAATTATAAAATCATGCTTATAATAGATGTAACGAGATTCCGAAATCAATCAATATTTCTTTAAAATAGCGCGGCACTAATAGCCTTTTAAAGAAAAAGAATTGCTCTCTCTCTCTATATTCCTTTTTGTTCTACTAAAAGACTGTAAAACTTCATTCTTCTCTTGCATTTCAAGGTACTTTTCACACTATTCTGAGGCATATCGATCTAGATATATTTTACTTTTGAGCTCCTTCGCAATGCAATTTCTTTTCCATTTTTAAAAATTCTATTTCTATTTTAGAATTTCAACTATTAAATATTACTTCGTTCTGTAAAATTAATATCAGTAGAAAATGAAAATTTTTAAATATTAAAAATTTTTTATAAAAACAAGAATTTAAAAAGAATTTGATGAATTAATCAGAAAAATTAAAAGACCGATTTGCACACAATATTGTAAAGAGATGTGTTTAGTATTACAAAATAAATGGGTATATATGAGTCTTTTAATTTTTCTAATTGACATATGCAATACTTTAAAGTGAGTAGTACAAAAGCCGCATCTGGTGCATCAAACAAATGAAACTGCATAAATTGCGATTGTTTTTATTCTCTGCTAGATGTACGAGACAAATAATGATATTTTGAGGAAAATTGTGCGTTTAGTCGACGCGATTTGTGGTTCGTGTAAGCTTGGCAAAGTTCTATATCGTGAATTACGAGCTAGGAGCAGTCGATATCTCGGCTCGTCTCTATCTCGACGTGCTGTTAACGAATACCGGGAGTATCCCGACGGCACGTGGATTGCTTGACCGCAGAAGCGCAGATGATTCGGTCTGGTAGAGGCTACGATTGGTTTCCGGTGCTCAGCGCCTCCACCGGAAGTCACGCCAACTGTCGGCAGCACGCCACACAATGGCGTAACATCTACGTTCGTTCTCCCCCTGACGGCTTACAAAACGCCGCCGCGTGACTTCGCAGACGAAAAAGTAGAAATGTCGGCGATATAGCGCGCCGGAATTTGTACGAACGGGCGTGACGTGACGGGGACACCGCGAGTCTAATCTCACGAGGGCGGAATTTCCTGAAATCCTTTTTCAATGCGTGCTAGCCTAGCGCTGGCGCCCTTGCAGCTGCGAGATACGAACTGGATGAAATAAGGGACCTCGTCTCGCTCGCGTGATTCTGTATACAATCGAGAACACTGAGTAGATTTAAGCGAGACAACCGAACATTGCTGCCGGTGCGCGCTCACAAATCTTAAATATATGAACCAACGTTGCATAAGTCGTTAACTTCGTCAGACGTAATATTTGTCGCCCTTTCAGCTGGTTTTACTACTTATTTTGCATATTATTATTTATTAACGTTATACTTGGCTAAGGACAGTTTAGATTCTAAATCTAACCCATTGAAAAGTTGCTTGGAAATTCCTCTCTACGGTCATGTACAAAATATAGACTCTTTTTTTCTTGAAATACAGATATGAATCTGTAAGAGGTAAAATATTATCTGACCTCTTTCCGAGCTTAGTAGTTTGCAACCGCTAGCGAAGAAAATTTACGCCCTCGTGAAATCCGAATATAGCCGCATGCGCGCGTTGATTGATAACGTAACAACCACCTCGCGCTCGCTTCGAAGTTGAGTTGCAGCGTTAGTAAGCCCTACGTGACGATATTAATGACGCGCTAATTGCCAATTGGCGCGGCTTGTTCGCGGTCGGCGCGGTTGGCCCGGCGTGCACCGACGAAAATATTAATATTATCGTTATAATTATTACGAAACTGCGCAATGTTACGATAGTAATGTACACCGGATGCGTTAACTGCGTTAACGATTAAAGTCATTCCGCGCATCGTGCAAATAAATTTGTAATTTCGATCCTACGGGGCATTTGCTAATTATGGGATCAAATTTTCATCGCGGCCGGACCGATGTGAATAGCGTGTAAAGCAAATACGTGTCGCGATTGAGTAAAACGCATAACAAACACGCGATACTAGCCCGAATTCCGACCGCGATTGTACATTCCAACAAAGCACCTAATTGTACATTGACCACCGCGATACGGCAGAATTACGGCCTTTACAGTCATTGTCGCTGAAGCGTTCTGTATATCTAGCATCATACATCACCGCTGTTATATGCATATATACGGGATGTGTAACAATTATTTCCTCTCTTGAGCGCATTGTCGACCGGTATTTCAGGAAGCTCTCGTCACATTGCTCTGGATTCTCACGGGGCGATGAGGGCAACCCCGCTTGTTTATCACAGCGGTCCCTCGTTTTCGCGTATCGTATTGCACTTGCGTTGCTAAATATTTTATCGGTCAAGCGATTTAGACGAGCGACTCTTATGCATCCCCTTCCGCATATCTACTTTATGCGAAATAGCAAGAGAAACTTCGCCTCGCATTCGCATTCCGGTGAATAGCTCGCCAGAGTTGGCCAAGTCGGATCAAATACTAGACGATGCAATTTATTTCGAGTTGCGTCCGCAAACACTTCGCTCCAGGCCCGTCAAGTCTACGCCAGTTGACGTAAAGAGGCAACCGCTCTTTCTTTTTATCTTTTTGCCTTGTCTTTTTTTTCTTCTTCCCCCCCCCCTTTTTTTTTTTTTTCGTTGACTGCACGACAAACAATCTCTTTTCCCTTTGTGTCATGCATAGTTACAGTTAAGGACCGCCGACAATCTCATTAGCCAATCGGCAAACCGGACACAGTCTCATCGTCGAGACGACGAGAGCAGACTTCGGGGCTAACGGTGTTACGGAGGGTAAGCCAGGACAAACAGGCAAGAGCCTCGCAACCGCTAATCAATATGGAGGTCCCGACTTTCGCAATCGCGGTTTACCTTCTCGTGCTCCCTTGTTCGCCGTTAAACGGGCTTTAGCGCGGCGATGCGACGCATCGTCTCGCTAGTTTCTGATCCTTCTAATTAGCATCCTTCAGACAGAAGGAACGCAACATCTGACAATCTCCGTGCCGGTGGTACATCGCGTGAGATCCGTCGCGGAACGATCCTCGGCTTCTGTATACCGTGAGTTCGCGCGACTGCTCGAATTGTCACTCGTCCGGAATGACGTTCGCGAATTCCCGTCGCTGCGCGGAGATCGATAGCAAGACGTATGGATTTCCGAAGTACACCTGAAAACTTACTTACAGCGCGTATATAGTTTTCGCTTTAGCAACGGGAGCAATACATCTTATCGGCCGACATAAGACAGCGGACGCGGGGAGACGAGAGACGAGCGGAGGTAAAAACGCGGAAGACTTTCGAAGAGTTACCTCTGTCGTGGAGGCGAGAGAGGTTTCCTCCCTCCTCCCTTCCCTTCCCCCTCCTCTTCTCACTGCCCGCTTAGTTAGTGAAATGCAATCTCTCTCATTGTCCCGGTAATGAGACGAAACGATAAAGTGGCACACTTTGAAAGTTTATCGGCGCTCGAAGGCTAAGCACCACGCTCCGTCGTGCATCCCGGACATAAGCAGGTCCTCTCGGGGGCGTTAGGGGATGCGGGAATCGTAGGGGTGGGCACGGGATTGGACGCGGCCATTATGAAAACCTAGCCGGATCCTTTTAAGCGACGCTATTTTCTCGGGAGAAGTAGACAGCCCGAAATAGAAGAAAGCGGGCCCCGCGTCTCATTCCTCTCCTCTTCTCTTCCCCCTTATACCCCTCTCTTCTCCTCAGCCGGCTCACTTTCTCGCCAATTCTCGCCCGCTCTCTTTTCCAACGAATAACCCGGCGATAAGACGTCGAGCCATTAAAAACTTTAACGCTCGGCCGACTTGTTATCCGAGATTGCGTGAACACCGTTAGTTGGCAAAAATGGCGACCGACCTTCTCGATTAAATGTCTCGACTAATTTGAAATTGCGGTAAAATTCAGCGTTGCGGCGAGTCGAACTGTCGGGTCTATAAATAGTCGTATCGGTCAGCAGTAATCGGTCAAGTACCTTTGACGAGAACGTACAGAACTGCGTCTCCACAGAAGCGACTCGCAAAGCTGAAAAATCCTCAGCGCGGAAAAGCCGTGGTCTTTCAAAGGGAATGTATACAAGCGTGAAAAATATCTGCACTGGTATTCCCTGCAGAAATCATACGGTATGGTTTTCCTATGATATTCGAAATGCGCTTTCGTTCGAAATATACGAGCTTCTATACCGCCGCTATTAGTTTTGTCCCATGTTATAACGCGAATCTACTTTTTAAACCATGAACCATTGTTTTGAGTACACAACTTTTTGCTGAAACCACGGGTAAATACATTAAAATGTTACAACAAATGCAATCAAAACGTACACATCTTTATTTATTAAACAAGCTATCATCGATCGTTTTGATTGTGTGCAATTATTAAAATGTTCTCGTTTTTCGGTTTTGTAATACAAATATTGTGATTTAATTTTATCGATTTTACATGAGGATTAACACGAGTCATTTGCAAAACATGCATGTTTTACGTAGTCGGATGTTAATATCTCTGTAAAGTGGAAACAGCTTCCGCTTTCGTGCTGAGGAATCCCCATGGGACGTGTGTAATAATGTACTCGTCATTCTGCTTCAATTTTAACCACATGTGTCGGCGAAGTAATCAGAGAAGATAAATTCGCCGGGTGTATTTCAGAATTACTGTGGGCCATCTCGTACAGTTGAAATTCGCGCAGGCAGTATACCAGCGACGTTTTGCAAAGTAGTTGTCGTAAACAAACAAATAAATTTCACTATTTTTTTTCCCCTCTTTCGCCGATAAATCCAACCGCGGCGAAGATACATTGCTTTCAACTTTTTATCCGGCTGTCGTAGTTTTCTCTACAATGCTGTTGGCAATAAAAGAGCTTAGACGAGGAAGGCGTGGCACTGCCATGATTCGCGAAGGGCTTGTCGATGCGAAAGTTACAAGGAAGTCGAAGAATGCTCACTAACAATCGCTTGTCCCGTAGTTAGTATTATTGTCATCGACACGCGGAGCCCCGTTGGCCTGTCAATTTCAGCAGTGTACCGCAGCTCCCGCTGGTAACAGGTGGCCGAATGTAAGCGGCGTCGATCAAATCGCGGAAGATCGTAACGCAGCTTACTGCAACATCGCCTGCACGCGTTGACGACGTAAGTGATTAAGGGATTATCAACTTGCCGCCGTTAGCGGTGGATTCGCGTAAAACTCCTTCGTACGACTTGTTTTGATAATTGAATGCATTTCCTGAAGAGTTTCGGCGTACGCGGCGCAAACTATAAAGCAGTGCTTCACGAAGCGCGGTTCTTAGTTAATGGCGGCACAGTTTAATTGGCCAATATATTTAGCGAAACATTATGTAACTTAGGCGAAGTGTCTACAGCTTAGTGGTTAGACAATACTCCCTCACGTTCTGCTATACCTATAACGAACTGCGAGAGTACACGCGAATCTCGAGGTAAAGTTCCGGGAATGTACATAAGACTCGTCTAATTTTATTTTGCGAAAGTTTCTCGCGATATCGTCCGCTATTGCATATTCACTAATCCAGACGTAAAACTTCTACGTCTTGCTCAATCCCACCCGATTAACCTGCCCGCGATAATATTAAATTTCCGAGAATGATTTCTTATATTAAGAAACGTGTTATTTTTTAAACCAAACGCAACTTTTACCGCTGCTGCATCAAGTTTATACGAGTACATTGATTTTATGTTGTACAGTTTCTGAAATGTTTGGAAAATATGTAGTATCCGTGTGAAATGTTTGGTGAAATTTAGTCAAATATTTTAGGAAAAATATCAAGTTTACGCGCACTGTTATTTACAGCAGAATGCAGTAAACTATTTTATCGCTTTATCGCTCGCGGAAATAATTCTCACATTATTATTATCCGGTTGAACAATCGCGGACGCACAAAGTTTTACGCGCTGGTTACAGTTCCGCGGAGTTTCACGGGACTATTTCACGTTCGGTCGTATCAATCACGTAAATAGCGAAGCAAAGCGAGTGTCCATCGGCACTCGCAGCTTTGAAACGGAATTACGTAGACGGACACCTCGGGCGAGAGAACTGCACGCGAGCTGGCGAAGCATAAGCGAAAAGCCTGCAAGGCGAGAGAGAGAGAGAGAGAGAGTGAGAGAGCCCGGTCCGGTGTAACCCAAAGGCCAGGACACCTAGTACATCGAGGTCAGAACTGTTTCGAACTGTGGTCCCGTAACACTGCTGAGACACGCTCGGCGGGTAACGTTGTTAGTCGCGAACGGTTCAAACTAGTTTATAATACTAGCGAGACAGTGAGCGGGACAGTGAGAAGCGGTCACGGAGGTGGAACCGGACGGCGTCCCGACGTCCCGTAGTGCAAGCATAGTTCGCAGGTAACACTGATGAACGACAGACTGGTCCCGAGAAACCGAGTGGAGGAAGGCGATTCTACGCCCGTAAGACCGGACAATAAATAATGGACGCGGTGTGCTCCTTTGGTCCTGCACTTGAACGGGATGCACGCGAGTCTGATAAAGCTGCTAGTTTGTACAGCTGCTTGTCGTATCAATGACGTTAAAATCTCTCGCAATTACGGACTCTTAATTGTATTAGTTTGCGAGAAAAAACGACACGTTTCTAGAGAATTTTGCGAAAAATACTGCGAACAACGTATAATCGTTTAATCGCAGCTCGTTAATTTCTCTTCAGATGCAAATTATGTTTGCAGATTGAAATAGACGCTTATACAAATTCAATATCGCTTCTGACAAGCCGATGATTGAACTCGTCACCGCGAGAAAGAAACTCTGCCGTCGTTAAAAATGATAATCTTCCGTCAAACGTTGGATAATATCTTTGTCGCGTTTCTGCACGTCGATAAACGTTCGATAAGTAGATACATAGCGGAACGGTAATTATCAGGTCCGATTCTCATCGAAGCGCGCCAGCCGTTCTTTGTCAAATGCAACCGTGACAATGGCAGAATTACGTCTGCGAGGTGCCGACCGATAATCCACCTCTGGCGTTCGTCACTCGAGCAATTCGCGTCGTAGTTGGCGCGCGCGATAAAGCCGGTAACGTCTTTAAGTGGAAACGTTCGTTCAACGTCAGACGGGCCGCGCGGCGGCGGCGCTCCCGGCGGCGTAGCGGGGCGTAAGAGGGTGAATAATCATTTCCCGTCGTAACAAGGGAGATCGAGTCGTAACCGCCTTTACTTCGCACCTTACCTGCGCGCCACGTTTCCACCCTCCGGTTAAGAGATTGTGATTCCATTCTGTAGGAAGCCTTTCGACCACCTCCCGCCCGACCATCTTTCCTCTTTCGTCCGCCCGGGCGCACTCCACCCCTTGGCGCGTACTCTTATGACGCACTTAACTACCCCGTCGGGGTCTGTTTTATGAGCACGATGCCGATCCCGTGCGATAAATTTGCCGGCAGTTCGTCACCCGGCTAATTTTTACGAACCGTTTCTTAACAAATTGCCATCGCGATAATCGCATATGCCGACTCGACACGCGACGTTATCGAGAATAATCAATCTGAGTTTCCAACAAAAACTACAACAACAAGAGTAATATAATTTTATGATTAATACAATAATATTTCAATAATAATGCAATAGAGAAAATAATTTTCCTTTGATTCTCTGTTTTTAGATGAGGTAAGACCATTCCAGCGACTAACGTAAGTAATGTGATTCTAATTATATTGTATATAAGGCACATAAATATAGTGAATAAGTACGTGTTCTTCGTGGTTCATAAAATGAGAGACATAGTCGTTCGTGTCATCGGAGATTATCTTCTCGTTCAGCGATATTATCTCGTTAAATTCTGTCAGATACATCATTATGACCCTGTCGTTTCGCTTCTCTCATCTTATTTTACATTGTAAACAGACATGCAGTATTAACAGAAATCTCTGATATTATACATCCTCACACAAATATGAAATTGCTCTCGTATATTTACCCCACTATCAGAACACGTGCGCGTATTTGCATCATTAAAACTTTCAATTTGATTCGTTTACTGTGATAGTTACCTAGTATTTACTTTCGTGATATTTTAAGGTCCTTTTATGCGCAAATATGGAGAAAACTCGCTGCATTCATGCGCGCAATGCGGTTTAATTCACACACATAAAAATTGAAAATACGGCAGTAAAACTCTTCTACTTTAGATATTATATTACTTCCACGGGAACATTTTAATATCAAATATTAAATGCATATACTGCGGACCCGAACGGTAAAATATAATATTTCGGACAAATTTGTTACGAGCCGCTTGTGTATTGCGGAAGAGAAACGGGATTAAAATTTGGGAAAGGTCGACCCTCGCGGAATCGGCTAAGGAGAGAACCTGGGAACAAGAGTAAATGTTTGCTGTCTGCGAAACGAAATGGCGTCCTTCGCAGCGGCTGAACAAATACGAATGTCGTTAAAGGGAAGGATGACCGTTTTTGTGTCCGCATTGGCACGGCTACTACATTCTTTAACTACAAATTCTTTTTGCGCAATTGAATATGTAATAGCGGATTGTTCTAATAATTTGATAAAATAATATGATCTAATAATTTTATAAAATATTAAATTTGCGGACAAAACTTGATACTGAAACTACCGATACTTTTATAAAAAAACTGATAAATTTTATATACATAAATTATATTTTAGACAGTTTTTATCGGTTTCATTGGTTTTATGTAAAAAAAAAAAAAAAAAATTCCGATTATGCCGGATAAAAGTTTAAATGCTCTATGAGTAGGAATTATTAGTTTGTTCTACTTTCTAATAATAACTATAGTTATCACACGCGTGACATATGGACGTAGTTGATATCCACGGTATGGTCTGACTCGACATTCGACATTTACCGTCTGCAACGAATAGTATAACTGAATTCCATTAGGACGACCCGGCGCCTTCTCGCACGGCGGGAAGATCGCGGAAGATCGATACGCAGTCGTTAGTCTTCGCAGACTCGTGAGACCAGTTGTAAAGACCTGTCCCCTCGTAGATTAGTCGATTTGTAAGGTTGAATCGCCGCTGTCGTGAAAATTATCTAGACGTTTCAAGATTACTAGAAGATTGGATCAATTATTTGATTATTAGACGCTTAATTCTTCGAGAAATCGGACAGCGGTTTTGGATTTCATTACGGTGACATGTTTCAGACAGAGAGATTAGGCGTGTCTCACGGAAATGATGTAATGCCGATGTTCGGGCATATAATTCAGTTCGACGAGTACATTGCAGTTGAACTGTGTCTCCTCGGACTGGATGCTTGCCGGTCTAAACCGATCAACGGCCATATTAACGAACGCATCGGGGCTCATAAATCATAACGGCGTGTAGTTGTAGCCAATCGCATTGCCCGTTTAGGTGCTAGGAGCCAATCGGAGACGCGGCTGAACGGACGCGAGCGTCGAACGAATCCCACGCCCCGGAAATTACGTGTCCGACTCTAAACTCTGATGATTGATGAGCCGGCTATACGTGGAAATAGTGCGGGGCCGGTCCTCTCCTGCTTACTACGACTTCCTCGCAGTTTCAAACCCTGACGACCCTCTCCGCGCCTCTACCACTTATTCACCATCTTTCCACTTCGCTATTTCGTTTTCCCGCACTTCGCTCCGGCGCCAACTTTATCACCGTCAGCTGAACAAATCTGCGAGATACCTAATTGTTACCGGTCCGCGCTGGAAAGTACGCTTGAAGTTTCCGTTTTATTATTTACGCCGGAGGGAACGTCTAAATTACGTAGAGATTCTATTAAATGAAAACTTATTTCTATGATTTAGCGACGCGCTAGAATATGCAGCTGACGCTCTCCTCGAATTTTTCTCTCGACGTGCTCACCTTCCACATATGTCTTTTCTAAAGTCCCGAAGACATTTTTCGCGCGCAAGGAAGAATAATATTCGGGTCGTGCGTGCGTCCGCGCGATATTAGAAATTACATCGGGGCGCGGGGAGATGTAAATTTCTCCGGTTCATGCGATTAATGCCGCTTATTTCCCATTCCGTCAAAACAGTTTCCTTCAAGTCATACATCTCGCCCGCTTTTGAAACGGTAGAATGAATAGCCTTCGGGGACGGGAACGCATTCCACGCTGTCATACCGAACTGCCACGGAAGTGTTTTCCCAAAGATCAGTATTCCCGTTCTTCGCCGCATCGTTTCCGATTGTCAGAAGTTCGTCCTTCGGGCAAACACTCGCGGCAATCCAGCAGTCGTAACACGCGAGGTGGGTTCGGGCAAAGGGCAGAAATTTTCGTAAATGCGTTCTCCGTTTTCAGCCCCCGGGTTCATCGGCGCGTGGCTCACAAAATTTGCATCTCCGAGAAGACGGAAATTTGATTCGCACCGAAAACCCGAATGCGTCACGTTCCGCGAGGAAAAAACATCCGAAAGAACGACGCATCGCCCGGAAACATGAATTCCGGCGATGCTGGCGTCGACGCGAGGTTATTAAATCCGTATATTTTTTCAATTCGCGCGCGGTGCGATGTGCGATGTAAACAGAGAAGCGAGTTATTGAAATCCAGGGCCAACGAGAGAGCGTGCGCGATTGGCCGCGCGCTGCGCTCGCACTTAATGCTCACTGATTTCGCGAAATAATTTTTCTCCGTGTCGCTCCGGAAATTTCTGCGCCGAGAGAAAGAGAAAGAGAGAGCCGGGACAGTGCGAGTGGGACCAACGTTCGTTTTATAACGCTAATTGCGGCTGTCACAAAGTTGCCACCGGATTTGCATACTATTGCTTTCGAAATTAGACGACCGCGCGCGTAGTTGCCGCCCGCGCTTCGCTCGCAAAAGTATTCCGCGGACGCGGAGAAGCGAATGAACTCGTTCAATTCGCCGCGACATAGATCCGCCAATTTGCGCGCAGCGTTTCCTTGCACCACCACCACCGGCGTCGTCATTACTAGCACCACGGCGATCGCCATCACCAACACGCGGCGCGAACGTGTCGCGAGATCACCGAGCTAAACCGGATAGAAAACGAAATTATGTCGGCGATCGATCGATGTGCTATCGCTTCTAACCGGGACTTATTTACGTGCCGATGGATTTCCCAGCGGGTATACGAAATATACCGCAAGATCCCGCCGTCGAAGAGTTGTTTATATTCGCGTCGAGTTCACGGCGTATTTCGCGGATCAACAAATGCACAACTCTGCCATTTCTTCGTGGCGGTGCAAATAGAGCGCGCGATCGATTGACATTCGTGTAATCCAATTCTGAGATGCAAATTTTTATGTTTCACAAATGTCAATATTTGAGCATTAATATTTTATTTTCATTAATATTTGACAATTGATTGGCTGCATAGTGCACAACACGTTTAGGATCTTGATATTTCTATTTATCTTTTCGATAGAAAGATAATATTTCTATGACCGAATATTTTGCTTCGACTAAATCCGTTATTTTTGTACTTTTTTTATTCGCACGAGAAACAGCATAAAACCCATTATGCCGATATTATCTGCCTCTGCTCCTTTGCCGCGCGGCTCACAACCTCGTCTCCATTTTCTCCTTAGTTTAGTTTTAGTTATTTTTCATTTACCCGGCTGTGTGCGTCATGTCCCGCGCGCAAACGTGCAGATTGCGTTTGGCGAGATCAAAGCAGCCGGAAAACAAGGCCACTCTCAACGCTCTTTCCAAAGAAGCCTGCGCGAAGGCTTCAGTCAAGAGTATCAGAGTACAACGAGACGAGTAGACTGTATCTGGCGGCCGAAAAATAAAATAGCGCGAGACAGTTGCCGCGTTATAAACTCCGACGTTGGACTGCTATCATGACGATAATATGCCGTTTCAAGACTGTCTCTTGGGACGGCGATCCCAGAGGGAGCGTGTTGCATTACACGCGCCTGAGTTCAACATACCTGGCAAACTAAAGGCGGATCCCCTTTACGTATCGTTATGTTCCCCACAGAGAGAGTAGAAGGCAGTTGTTGTCATCGCATCGGCGTGCATGGACCTAGAAAAAGTATATAAAATTTCTACGTAATGTCGTTGATCGAATAACAAGAAAAAAATAATCGTTTTCTAATTGAAGACCGTGCGCGAGCAAGGAATTGTATTTTTTTAAACACATTTGTAATCTATTTTACGGCACACATATATATTCAAACATACATTTTCACATTTTGCAGTAATGAACATTTTATGTTAATTAATTTCATAATAATTAATTAGAAAAGATTATTTTGTGTTAAATATTACGAAAATTACTTACGTCATTATCATTCTTTTTATATATGAAAATAATTATGTCAACATGCATGCAAAATAATATTTCCGCGATATTTATATGCTCGTTATATTTTATATATACATATTTTTTTTTTTTTTTTTTTTTTTTTTAATAAATCGTTTATAAATATTGTTACTTAATATTTTAAAGTTCTTTAGCTATTGCGAAAATGTGATAGTTTTGAATATGTAGATTGCAGTATCTTTAACCAAGCTGATGTGATATAGAATAATCTTTGTATGCAGGGTCTTCAATTATTTATCTGATAGAGACTATAAGACGATAACTTAGATATTCTACACGTAGACTATGCGTACAGTACTAAACTTGGTCCGATGTAACGAGCTAGCATGGATCGTGCTAACGAGCTCAGGACTTCCCTCGCGAAAGTCCCAGAAGCGCGATAAATTCGACTGATACAGATCACATCTCCGAACGCGGAAAATCAACAGAAATAAACTCTCAGTATAGTCGCAGATGGTATAGTCGCATATGTTAAACGAGGGACAATAATGGAAAGTTATCTTCACAACTACGAACACATTCAATGTATAATATTCACCGCTGGCCGACGCTTATCAATTACACCGGTGTGTCTCGGTGTATTAGGTTGCGGCCAAGCAGTTCCGCTACAGTAGCGTGATCGGTATTTTTCCTTACAACGCCTATTTACAAAGGTACTTTCTCGAACTTCAAAATAACAGTGGGGAAACGTACGTGTCGGGGCTCGGCGCTCACGTGACTCCGCGCACTTATACGCGTTCGAGCAGTCGTTTCGCTCCTCCGTTCACGGAAAATCCGTGTAAGCCGCATTAGAGAAATTATCTCTCTGCCAGATTTTGATGACTTCATGAGTTATAAGAGGCACGGGGGGAGGATAAGGGTGAGGCGTCGGAGAGGATTTTTGAGGATGTGGTCGGATATAACGGGAGAAAAGACGAGCTGCTAGAAAAATGGTACGCCGTTCGCAAGGATAACGAAGCGAGAGCCAGCTAGGAGCCGAGATGAAGCTGGGACGAAGTGAAAGAAGACTGGGGGGAAAGAGGAGGGGGGGAGATGGTGAGTGGGAAAGCTTGAGGGACCTTGCGCACTCGAAATGATTGAAAGACCGAGGAAATTGAATTCTCGCATTCGATCGTGCCGCCTCGGGTCTTCTAATTGAACGACTCGTCTCCTTTGGCTGTCTCTATCACTCTTTCTTCTTTCAGTATCTGTCCGCTCGCCATTCCTGCTTGCTGTCATTTTGTTCCCAGTCATTTAAGCAACTCTTCTTTCGCTACTCTGACTCCAGTCCCATCCAATAATTCGCTTATCATTGGTATTTAACTAGGAGTCGAATCAATTTTGACTGTAAGATTACATTCTGACGAAATTGCCACTTTAAAGAAGGGATAATAAATTATTCATTATGTGAAACAACTTTTTTATCGTAAATATTTTTTCTTATTTAACGCTATTTGTGTTGGGGATTTTTATACATATCTGAATTAAAAATTAAAAAAAACCGACACACGCAACAAAAGTTTTAATTAAGCTCGGTGCTTTTAATCCCGATTGAAATGCATTGCGTTATTGTTCAAATTTCACATTTAACATCTCTGTGATTGTCACCGCATTCTACTGTCGTGTCTAAGTATCGCGATACGTCAGAAACGTACCGCTGAATTGATTGGCAGGCTGTTCGTCGCGCTGTCTGCATCTAAACAATAAATATACCTCGAGGAGACAGAGAACGATAGTGCGGCCGGCGCTTTTCGTTTTCGCGCGCGATATTCTGCGTTTCAACATCGTGAAATGGAAAACGGAATTCTGCGAGCGCGCGCTTTCCTATTCACAGGAGAGTCGTAAAGCAAACGCCCTGCCTCCGAATAAAACCGGCAGCCCTTATATTTTTCGCGTTGCGTTTCCCTCTCGACCACGTGCCGACGGAGCGTTTATCAAAAATTCATACGCGGACGAATCCGTGCCGATCTCGTCGATCAAAAAGAGATTGGCGTGACCGCGAGTTACGGTGGCAAGGTGTGCGAACTGTACGTAGACAGATAGACGGATAACCGCCTGCGAACCGCCTTTTGTACCCGCGCGCACGTCGCACCTGCAAACGCGACGTTTACCCCCGTTAGATACCGGAAAATATCGTCCGAAAACTAGCGAGACCGGGGCACGTTGCTCGTGCGGACAGGCGAGGCATACAGTTTGCGACGGAAAAATGAAAATTTCTGCCTCTTCCGGCATAAATTCACTTGGCCATTTGGCGCGCTGTACGATCCATTTTCATTTTTATGCACGCCGGGATGAGAGGGCGAGCGAGCGAACGCCAGGTGAGGGAAGCGGTGACAGGGGAAAAGCTCAGATAGTGGTATACCGGGACGAGCGAGAGACGAACGGTGAGAGAAAGAGGGAGAGAGGGAGAGAGGAAGAGGAGGAGGAGGAGGAAGAGGAGGAGGGCGAACCAATGCGACGAAGAGAGGAAGAGGGAGACGGTGGAGCGACAGAGATGTAGCTTGGTCCGGTCCGCGGCCCGGTTAATAAATACCAACGGTATGCAAATAAAGTCAATCGTTCGATCGTTTGAATTTTAATTCGTCGAAATGCGAAATTAAATTTGGTAGCTGCAGCTACGAGCTGCGCGCGTACGTTTCGTGCTGTTGCGCGTCCAATGCCGATAAATCGAACGTTACGTCCGCAGGATATTACTGTTGGAGTGCTCGAATGCCAGAGGGAACGGCCAGGAGAATTATTAATCGGCTATGGACTTCTCCATTGCGGCTTATCCTCCTCTCCTGTCCCCTACCGTGTCTCGCATCGTGTGTATCGCGTATAGCGCTTTTAACAATGAGTGTAGTGTGCTTCGTCCATGTTTCTCCTTGCCGATAACGAATGTTATACAAAATTTCGCGATATTCAACAAACGATAAACATAATTAACGATATAGAACGCAGGAATAATTTATTAATGATTCATTACGCTAATGAATCATATGGAAATGTCGAAGAAAATGAGAGATTCTCGAACGATAATTAATACATATGCGAAATATTTAATATTTTACACCGAGAGATATTATATGCTCGAAATATTTCATCTGCGTATAAAGGAAATCAGAAATCACATCGCTTGCTTTTCCCACGTTCCATTCGCTTTTACGGTATCAATGCCGACGTGATAAAGGATGACAGTGCGTAAGTGAGTCCTGCGGGAAGCTGCGGTGGCGCAAAACGGATAATTAGGTTGATCGTTAATACACCATTACCAGCGGGGCGCAGTCATTAATCGTCCAATTTTCTCTCCGGGGGCGCGTCTCTAATACTCACCGGCGCGAAGTGGACCCGCCGCGCGAGCGGCGAAGTGTATAAGGGGCATTGTTCACTTCCTGTTTTGAATATCGAATTTACGAGCGAAGTTGCAGCCTGCTCGCGCGAGTGAGCCACCCGCCGCGAAATTTACCTCCTGCCACTCGGTTTCCCCGCTTCTTTGACCCCTCGCCGTCTTATCCCCTTCGTCGCCTCGCCGCCGACGCGAGGTTCCAACTTGGACCGTAAAACTTTGCTCCGAACTCGTATCCGAAAGGCGAACCTTTCCCTTAAGCGTTCACGAGTACGGAAGAAGGGAGATGGAAGACTGAAGAGAGAGAAAAGGCGAAATGCCGTCAGAGCGTGTGCTCCGGAGTCGCTTCGAATTCTACGGTATCTCATTCTCGGAGCCATGGGGAAAATCGATCGATCGCGAGGTTCGAGTCGCGCGAATCGCAGAAGGTTACCTGCGGGAGACAGGATATACGTACAAGGGTGCGCAAACACCGACGGACCGCCAACGCTGTGCACACAAAAGATAGATGCCGTCGCGAAGGACCGAGGGGTTGAACGACGTCTTCCTTTTCCTTGCCCAAGGCGTTCCTTTGCGAGCGTCTTCGTACGCCACGCGCGCTTTTATCAGAGAACGTCGAAGAGAGTGAAGGAGCGAGCGAGGAAGCGAGCGAGTAAGAAAGAGAGAGAGAGAGAGAGAGAGAGAGAGAGAGAGAGAGAGAGAGAGAGAGAGAACTTGAATAAGTCGATGGAGAGCAACGCGGAGGAGAGATGGAGAGGTTGGGAGCCGAAACCGCGTTTGAGACTCTCTCGGTCATGAAACGCCGCCGAGCGTCCTCTTCGACGAGCTGCTCAAGTGGTGCCGACAAACGCGGCGAGCTTCTCTCCTACAGGTCAAAAATCGAAGGTTAAGGTACCGAACTCTTCTTCCCATTGGGGCGCCCTACCTTCTCCGCCCTTTTCCACTTGCGCTCCCGCAATCGGTTCACCTTGCGGAAAAGCGGTAGATGTCCGAGGTCGTCCGTGTTCTAAAACAAATTCTACCGTTTGCGACGCTCCGCCGCGTGGAGACTCCATTTCCAAATTACAATCCCAGCGTGGAGAATGCTCTCCGTTTATCGCGTACTTCGCAAATGTGACACGCGAGAGTCTTTCCTTATGCCGTCTCGTGCAATTCTATTCCGGTCGAAAAATCGCTTATAAAAACGCCCACTTTTTCTCTTAAGAGATTATTTACACCGCGCGAGAATATTGGTGATGTTTTTTACCGACGGCATATTACATAATCGAAAGAGTATTTTAATGCAGTCTAAATATATCTTGAATAATTATAAAAACTATTGGTCATAATAGTCGAGTAATTATAACGAGCGAGTACGTATTCGCACTTGAAAATCAGCCAATAATGTCGACATGGGTGATATCTACTACGATAACATTGTGACGTTCGTGAGAACATTTCAAATAAGCGACGTGGTAGACCTAAGCTAAACGTTAACGATGAGCTCTTGTACGCGCTCACGCCTACTCCGCAGCTGAATCGAGTGGACGGCGAGAAGAGGGTTAAACAAACACACCGCGAGAGAAGGCTTCGCACGGAAGTATCCAGGCCTCAAGTATTTGGCTTCGGTGTAGTGGTATCGGAAGCCGTCTTCACGGACATAAAAAAACTTTCTAGCGGAAGACGTCAAAGTTCTTTATCTGCGGATCACGTACGAGCTATTCCGTGAAATTGGCCGGTGTTTCGCCGAGGCGGATGGCGTGAAAAAATATCTTACGCGTTTCTGTCTCACTCGCAATGTTTTCTGGACGTGTCGCCATGCACCGTAAAAAGAGGGAGATTGCGATTGTCCTCGTGCGGAGGCGAGGATCGATCGTAAAGGGGGAAAGAAGGTGTACGAAACAAAAAATGATTTTCCTTCCATTAGGGCCGACATACCTTCTGCTCTTCTATAACAACGGTTATTGGATAACAACGTTGGTCATGCGGAAAGTCGACCTTTAGAGGTTCCATGAGGAAAAAGTAGCAAGATTACAATAGATGAAATATTTTTATTAAAAATTTTTAGAAATTATTTTTTTTAAATTATCAAAAATATGTCACTTTTTATACAAAAATTTTAATTTTAATTAGCTGTATTATACGTTTATCCTTTTACCCTTTATTCTTTTGTTTAATTTTAACAATTTTAAAAATACGCGAGGCACATTACAAAAGATTTCAATGAAACAATACAGACTACGACTATCTTGCAAAAAGAAAATAATTAATCGGCATAATAGTTTGCAACAATAGCGCAGTAATTAATTCAGTTTAGATTATAAAAGAATCTTTTCAACATACACATTTGTATTATCAATTAACGAGAATATCACAAACTGTCATTTATTTTTCAGACGCATTTTACAAATTATTCACATTGATTCGCATTGGAAAATCTTCGTTGGACTCGCTTTGTTTTTCTTGTTTTGGTAAAAAACTAGTTGTTAGATTAAAAGAGATGTTAAGTCAAAAGTGCAATCTCGGTGTAAAGCTTGAGAAATGACTCCGAAAGAACGAAAGTCGCGCTTCGATTTTATTTCACGAACGTTAATTATATTGAAACGCGCAACACTCGGTCACACTGCTGCAACGTTTGTCAAAGGACTTAGGTATACGGTAACGCGATAATGCGGAGGGAAACTTTTAATCGAAGCCGGGAAAATACACGGCTGCTTTTGCCAGCGTCGCGATTGACAAACACTCCGTACTCTCGACATTTTAAACGTAATTCTTTTTTCGCCTGGAATCTGACATAAATGCGCGACGCGAAAATAGCGGCGAAAAAAGCGGCGCGATGAAAATGAGTGTATTATGTTACGGTGACGCGCACAATAGGAGAGATTATCATTGAAGCTGGTGGCGCGGCAGAATAACGGCCCTTTTATTAAAATTAGTGGCACCATTACGTAGCATTTGTCCCGCAATACCAAGTAAGCCGTATTGGCATATACGGTATCGCGCAGCTAACGGAACAGCTTGCGGAACTTCGAACCGACATGTGCGCGCCGTTTAAGCCGAGTTAGATTAGAGATAAAAAAAAATTGGTACCGCCTTCGACATTCTATAAGATTACGTGCTCGCGCGCTCTAAGCTGAGTTTTCACGGATCACGAACGTCGACGTCACCAAAGCGCTGCGTTCCTGTGTAATCCCATCGATATTGGATCTTATTCGCTCACGCGCGCGGCGCGCACACATGTGGAGGAAAGGCGGAAATCGATCGACGGACGGCGGACGGACGAACCGCGAAGGAACTAAATGAAGCGAGGCTGCGTAAATAGGCAGGAACGAGTACCGAGGGAATCGGGTGTACATACATAGTCAAAGCCCCATTTTCCCCGTGACTGTGCGCATGTACTTCGATTTACACCGACATATAGGGTGGCTATATATATATATATATATATATATATAGTATCGACAATACTACATAACATAACATTAACTGGATATTAGACGATTAAATAAGAACGAAAAGTTTTCGATAATGATTTGGTAATGATATTTTTTACCAAAAGAGAATTTGTTTCTTTATATATATTTACATTTGTAAGAAAATTGCATAACAAAGTCCAAGCATCCGTATGTATCTACATATGTGTACAAGCGCAGAGTACATCTCTTGATGTTGATTTTCAAATGGCACTTTGCTTTCGCGAACGAATTTTACAAACAACAGCGTGAAGGCGTCTCGCGACGAAAGAGGGAAGGTGCGCGACAAGTACGGAACGCGAAAACAAAACCAAAGAGACGAAACATGAAGACGTCGTTGACTGTATGACGAGGGGAAGGACGTGCCGCGCGCACAGCGGGGATTAGAAGCGCGACAACGTTGGCCTGAATTCCGTCGCAGCGGAAAATCTGCTGGGAAAATACACGGTTCATTGTGCCGCGCGGCAGTTTGACAAATTGTGTGTGTCTACAAAACCCACTTCGTACGTACCTACTGCCGTGCCTTTTTCTCGTCCGATTTCATAGCTGACGAGAGACCCGCGCGGAATTTGTCAGCGAAAAGTGAAGGGCCTACGTACACGTCATGCTTTTGAAGCCGCGTGTCGATAAAGAGAAATGTTATTTCCTTAGACACACATTCGGCGCGATCGGGGCCGCGTTTGATCATGGGTTTAAGAAATCTTCTATCGTCTTCGCGCGAGTCAATAATAGTCGGGTAAATAAAAATTCTGGTGATTTTAGTGGAAACGCAGTTGTAAACAGCACAAATTCGATCGAAAACAGGTAATCAATAAGCGAATTATTTGAATTACTGCAATATTGTACACGTGATTACATAATGTAGACGATCATCCAAATTTAATTAAATCTGCTATTACAGCTTTAGTAAAGACTAACTAGTACATAGGATATTTACTCATTAATACGACAGGCTTTCTCTTTTATGTTATTAACATAAATATTCATTAATCATTAATAATATGCAATAATAACTTACTTTAATGCACAACTTTAGAATTTAGATAAAATTAAATTTACGAAGTAAAATATCAAAACCTGTACAACATCAAAATGTCAATTATCAAATTTATTCTGTTTATATTTACCTTGCTGCGAATTTTAATTATTAATATTTAATGACACAAAATTATAAATTATGCCAATACATAATTATGTGTTACATAAATGATTGAAAAATATGAAAATAGCTTCCAACATTTACGGATTTATATATATTTCTGCTCAGGTGATGTTTACTCGATAAGTCACATCTTACATGTAATTTACACAATATTACGACGTATGTATGTCGGGTCAAAATAACGTCGGGAGCTGAAAATATATCTGCACGAACGCATGAAAATACACTGCGGCTCGTTGATCGGTAGCATTATATAATTGGGAATCGATGCTCGAAAGCAGATTGCTTTTGGTGGAAGATAGAGATTGATAAATTCTCGGCATTTTATTTTGAACAGTACTGCATCCGGCGAATGAAAGAAGGGGAAAGAGGAGTGGAGAGCGAGCGAGCGAGCGAGGGAGCGAAATACACGGCGTGTCCGGTAAATTGATCGAATCAAAAAGCTCCAGGGCCAATTTGCCCGGCACGCTACCAAATCGTTCCCTCTTCGTCCTCCTGCTTTCCGGCCACGATGCTCGTCTCTAGTTACCACGTACGCACCGTGGAGCGAAATTTTTCCGACCTTTCCTTCGGCGCATGGGCGAGTATGTCGTACGTTCGCGCGAACGCGCTTAATGGCCGTGAAAACGGGTTGACGGCGAGGTGCGATTGCGTCGACGATTTTACCTTTTTTTTCCTCTTTTTTTTTTGTCGGTCGGGCTTCACGTTCCGGTGACATGCGGGAAGTACGGCAGGACGATTTTGGGGCGATAATGCAAGCGGACGTGTCGCTTTGGACCGTGTCCGTCGGCCCACAGAAATATCCGCGGAAACCTGTCCTTTTCGGCGGACTGGAAACCGCCGTTTCGTTGCATTTCGCGCTCGTATGCGTTCAAGCACTCGCGTTGAATACGCGCGGAGTTTCGGGCTGGCTACCGGAAATTTCAAAATCAATTACAAACGCGTAACTAATTTTGACACGAAACCGAGAGAGCGAGTTCGTTTTCGTCGATTTTTGCGACAGTGCAACGAGTGTAGCTGTTAATTCCGAAATTTGCGTTAAATTAACGTGCCATTCGTTTTTAACCGTTTACGCTGGTGTTATGAGTGGAATTTGGGTCGGTTTGCTGCTGCTCGTTGTACTACATCCGCAACTTTTATTAATCGTTCTAGATTACGATACCGCGGTAATAACCTCTTATCCAAACTTGTTATATCGCTATTTATTTCGAGGCCACGTTCTTACAAACGTAGGGTAAACGTGAAAGTAGAATATTTTGCGGTAATAACATCAGTGATAATTATAACATCATTATCGTGATACAGAAACTATTTATTTAATAAATTAAATTTATTTAATAAATCGTGAACTCGTTAAGAAATGATTATCAATGATATTATTGGAAAATATATTACTCATTCATCACGTTGTAATTACCGTTAGCGTTCGGTCCAATGATATCTATGAACTGCACGTACATTCATTCATTGATTGACACATACTCAAGTATACTCTATTTCTGAGTATTGAGATCCAACTACCGAAATGATTTCATTATATATAACGATGCCGTTTATATCTCTAAACCGCGGATATCGCCTTTATATCTTTTAAATTTCGTCTAGACATTAAATATTCACGGTACATAGCCGCGTACAGTGGTCGTAAATATTTAATCGAATTTCTACCAAGATTTACTTATCCTGGTGCCGTTCAGGAAGTATCCCGGGTCGCGGAAAATCTGAAAGATTCATGGAAACCCGCTTCCCGTAGTCTTTCCGGATTAACGATGGATACTCACCAGCGCCAGCGGCAACCTCACGCCGCGCGCTCACTGCCGACTGGAGGAGGGATCGTTCCTCAGAAACCGGAAATGAGGCGGTCGTTCGTCCCGCGGATGGTTGAGCGAGACGACGGAAAAGCGAAAAAGGGGAGATGTGGCAGAAGGCTGGAGTCCGTGAAAGGGAGGGGGGGGGCGGCAGGGGAGTTTGCTAGTCGTCGCGCGGTGGTGCCCGTTTCTTTCGTTCTTACTCGCTAGCTCGCTCGCTCGCTTGCTCGCTCGCTCGATCGATGGTCGTAATTCCGACCAAGTCGTGGACGGTGCCGATCGATACCGCAGATTTTCCCGTTCGTCCTGACTCGCCGCCTCTCTCGTGAGGATCGTGGCTGCGGCACGGGCCGGAGATTCGAAAGAGCGAGCGAAGGTGGCGGTCGCGAGTGGTGGAAGGAGGACGCGGTGGCATGGGCGCGGGTGGCTGTGCTCGAAATTCCGCGTCAATCCGTGGAATTAAAAGCCCGAGAAGCGAATTTAAGTTCTTTGCCCTCTCTGTCTCCTTTGCAAAGTAAAGAGAAAGAGAGGGTGAAGGCAGGGGGAGGGGGGAAGGGTGCAGAGTAAGGGGTAAGGGATCTATCTTCGGGTCGGATAGGAGGTTTGGGGACTCTTGGCTGAAACGCGTCGGACGACAGAGAAAGCGGAGGGGTCGTTGGTGGCGGCGGCGGTGCGGAGAACGCGCGGAGCTTGGCAGATAAGATAAGGGTGAGAAATCGCGGCGTTCCTGGATGCGGTAACATTAGACCGCCGCGCTACCGTCCCTATCCCCCTCCCCTCTCCGTTTTCCTCTTTCGGCTCACCAAGGTGCTTTAGCTTAACCGTGGAGGTTAAAGTAACTCCCTTTAGTTTCGCTCGCACAGTATCGTTACGCCGTGTATAGGCAATATGGGTGGCCGGCGAATCGGGCTATTGTACTTGCGCACCAAGTTTCGGGCCTCGGATCCGGCGAGTTGGTTTAGAGAGGACGATGTAATGCCAGATTAACGGCAGCTACGACGCCGTAATGAACCGAGGACGTATCGCGTGGATCCGGTCCCGCGCCTCGAGTGCTTATGTTGGCCATCGACCTGGCTTTGTGCTCAAAGTATTCAAAAATCAGGCAATTTTTGTTTGCGTCTTGAATACTTTATAATTATTCAAGGACGTTAAGTCGTTCGCTAGTATAACGACTTAAATCGTGTTAAGAATGATTTTTGAATCAAGTCGAATCAAGGGAACATGATGACATCAATTCTAATGACCGCCGTTTTCGCTCACGTTTGTCTAATTATGGTTTGCACTTTTTACACTCAATTACGACTATCGTAAGTATGAGATTGAGTTTAATTATAGAACGGATTTTGTAAATCCGTTCCTTGCGCTGAAAGACATTTATTTGATTTCTTACACTACTCTCGATTGGTCAATCTATTTCGAGAATTCTTATATCGATTGCGGGAGATAAAATTGTAATTCGCGATTGGGGTAATTGTTATCATTTTATATATGCGATATATATATATTTCAGTTGCCACACTATTCTCGAAATCTACTTTTACTGTCCTCGATAGATTTGAATTATTAATGTTAAAAGCATGTACGGATCTAACGTCGTACAAAGCTAGTTCGGTAGGATAGATGTATTTAATAAAAGATAATAAAGCATTTAAGTCATACGAGAAAAAAACTGGTACATAAATAAATATCCTCGTTGTCGCCTCAAACAGAATTAAGCCGCGATGTTCAAAAGAATTGAATAAGCCGGAAACTCATGTAAATTTTCTTATCGCCGGCGACAGGGGCATAAGCGTGGATAATCGGTAAAGATGGCCGTGACAAATATTAAAGAGCGTCACTCCCCGAACGACCCTTATCTTGGATCAGGGAGATGGTCGCGTAGTGGTTTCCGTGGTCGCGTGAAGTGGCACATCAGTTCTTTACTTCGTTGCTGAGTCCTTCGGCACGAGAGTGTAAAAAGTAATAGGTCCCTAAAGTGTATTCGCGGATGGTGCTCGCTGGCTTCGGTGACGAAATGTTTACCTCCGTCGATTGGTCGTCAGGCCGTATAAGTGTATTGGACGGGTATGAATATTGTAACGCGAAGAGCAATGCGCTCGCGAGAGATATTTTTACAACCATAAATGCCATCACTTTTTAACCATTTGATAGATATACGATTATGCCACTGAAAATGAATTGATACGAAATTTTCACGTTTACGAATTTAAATTCCATTAAACCCATTAAGGTGTTTTCCTTGTTAAGGGTTGCCGCTTAAATTGATTGTTACGTTGTTTTGCGCAACTCGATTGATAATTAAATTCTAAGTTGTAATCGCGATAAGGGCTCTGAAGGCGAGAGAAGAGAGCTCATAGGTACGGCAGCGGAGGTATTGAAATGAGCAAAAATTGCAGAGACTGTGTACTTGCCGCCGGCATCTTCGCAAGAAAGAGCGAAGGGAAAATAACGAGCCGGAGAGAAACGGGATGAAGTATTCACGAGAAAAGATAAACAAAAATTTTACAAGGCAAATTTGATCGCGATGGAATACACTTGCATAATAAATACGTTTGAATATAAGACTATAGAGTATACGCGTTACGCAATGAACCGTTGTGATTAGTAATTTGTGATATCGCGACACATTGCTTTAATTGTGATATTATATCGAATTGGTCTTTCATGCATAATTTTACACATTTGGCAATTATAAATCACGTTATACTTCATTCACTTTATTTCGCACGTGGGCTGAAATTTGTTTTAATCAAGCTTTTTATTAAATATACAACTTTAATTGTAATATTTAAACATAATATTCGTTTTTGTCTGTTATTATCGGATTTTAACATTTATCAATACGCTTTACACCATTTTCTTTTTGAATTCATAAAATGATATTAATTATATCAACAAAAGTAAATTGAGTTAAAAGTTCTTTATGGTGAAATATAATTTATTTTGTACCATTATTTATATCATGTTTTTCACACGTTTATGAATGCATTGTTGATCTTTGTGTTATACAATTTACTTAAAGCACTTGCTACGCGGAACGGGGGAAGTAGTGAGATCCCGTTGTAGTCAGACACGCCTGGTGCGACGTAATGCGCTGATGTAACAGAGCGAGGCGCAACGCAAAAGAGACCGAAATAATAAAAACGTTGTTTGATTCGCGCTGTACATATCGCTGTGTCACCCGTTTCCTTCGGGACATCGCTATGTTGATAAAGCTTCCTGTTACAAAGTCTAAATCGCGAGAAAGACACTGTGAAGTAATGCTTTTTGGTCTGTAAACTATAACCTACTTTTCGGAAAATATCGTGATTTATGCGCCTCGTCAGTCGTGTGCGGCGCTATTTTCCCTTTTGTAAAATATTTGCTATTTTATACGATCGCTGAGGAAAAATCATACATGAGATATTTTATTTTCTGTTATATTTTTGTGTAAACCAGTAATGTAATTCATGATTATTCATCACGCGTATTCGTTGATTATCAAACAGATTACTGGAATAAAAATTTTAATGGAATAATAAATGTCATAGCAACGGGATCGTAAAGACACTCTTATTGACATGCTTTTATGAATACCTCGATAATTAACGGTCGCAGTTGCATGGCACGGCTCTCTATAACACTTAGTTGGAGCGCGTCGGTTGAAAGGATAGTCTTAAGCGTTCAAAATCGAATCGTTCTAATTTAATCTTTTAAATTCGACGTTACCGCCGGCGCGCCGACGAGAACGCCCACCTATTTCAAATTACCGTATCATTGCTGCATTCGACCTTTCGACGCTACAAGATAATTTATCCGCTGCCAATTGACGCGGCACGCGCCACGTCGTTAATATACTGATCGTCAGGCTCTATTATTACCGAGTCTCGACGAATGTCTCCGTCTCACACAATGAAGCTCTATTATTTACAATCGCGGCAACGCGGTCCCGCGAATACAGATATTTCTACGAGTGTACAACCGGGCAATAATGTATTGTACTGTAATGGATGCTAATGGATCCGTCGATAGAGCGGAATCTCGCACTAAGTTCTCCGCTGGTCCGCTGCTCGTAATGGCACGGTATTCTATTTTTGTCGAAAGTCGCTAATTGCAACAAATCGTATTTCCGCTGAATGTATTAAAAAAATTATCTTGTTTCAGTAACACCGGGTGATGTATTCAGCGTTATCTTAGCGCGTATCTCTTTTTAGCTACAATCATACATTAAATATGATACATTGAAAAAGATAAAAGCAAAATACATCTTTTATTCAGATGTATAATAATTTTATACAATATGTTAGTAAAAACGTAAAAAATATAAAAACGAAGAAGAACGAGAAGAGAAGACGAAAACGTTTTATAAAGTTCGTAAGTAATAAACCGTAAATGCATAAATCAATAATATCTTAAATGTCAGGAATTATTACTTAATTACACAAATAATAATTGGAACAGAAGCAGCGACCGAATTTTAATTGAACAGAGTTTGAATTTCTAACACCGATTTACAAGTTCTATCTTCTCGCGAGCTATTCCTTTTATTTCTTTTGAACTGACTATCACGACTACGTAATTAATTGTGTCTGTCGCGATTTCGTCTCGCAATTCTTTTTCTGTCGGAAATCGACGACAAAGAGATTCGTTCAGCCAAATAAAACTTCGTTTAAATTTGGTTTTTTGATTACAAATATAATTAACTGTTATGAAATATAAATCTAAGACTTGAAAGAATAAAAGCGACATTGTGTTATTTGGAGAAAATAAAATAACGGCATTTTACTTATTGTTAGATAATTCTGGGAAAGTAAAATCTCCAAAAATCAATACGGCTTTATAAAAATAATTAAAAGAAATAAGAGGACTTGTTGCATCGTGGCAAGTATTGGTAGATGTAAAGTGTAGTTCACAGTCGGCAGCAACCGATGAATTATCCTTACGAAAAGAAAAAATTTGCTCGAATGCATGTTCGCGTTTTTTGCCTTATTTCGTAGTTTTATCGTACTTATACTAGAAACGGAATGGGTCAAGCCTCGAAACGGTGGAACCGACAGTGGCGGCGGTCGGCGATAGTGTTGAGGTCCGAGCGAATCTCTCGGGGGGTGGAGGCAGTGCATCACGGGCGTGCACGTGAGTATGCGGGCGTAAATATATCCCATGAATTTAGGTTAGCATGCGAGCAAAACCGCAGTACTTCACAGAGAGACTCCAGCCCGTTTAATTATTGTCCAGTCACAGGAACGATAATCGACCCGAATTAACGTGCCAGCTCGGTCAACAGTTAAGCCAGTTCGCGCTTCGCTACGGGCCTCCGGTGATTATGACGTCGTAACCACTTTTCGAACAAACATTTTTCTTCGCCTGCAACAAGCCACGTTGCGCGGCAATGGCCGAAAAAAGCCCGCGAGAGACAGAGAGGGGACAGTCGGTGTTAACGCGTCCGCGAAAGTCGCAGTGGCGTCCGTTTGAATGCGCCCCTGGTTTGCAAACGCCTCGCTCGCCAGCTTCTCGCGATTTTAGAGTAATTAATAACCGAGTCCGATTGTATAATCACTCACGTTAATAGCGATGGCATGACGCGGTGGCGCGGCACGTAAAGCATCACGCTTAACAACTCGCGGGCGCATATCGATTTCCCAATTTATCACCCAATTTCCGAAAGCAGCTTTCCGCGGGGCCATGCGTAATACTCCGCACGCCCGGCAGAGAGTAGATATTACAACAGGGTCATCGCAGTACGCCGACGGTGCCGACGAGGCGTATAAACTATAATAATTTAATATTACGCCAAGTATTGGGAAACTCGTAGGGGTATAACAATAGAGGGGAAACCGATACAGTTGGATGGAGTCACGGCGAAATATTCCCGATATAATGCCGGCGCCCTACTCCTTTCTTCTTTACCAGACTAGGTTTAATCCACAGGAATTTCGCAGACTAACCATCGCCGCCATGGACCAACATTCTTCCCGACAGTATCTTCACTGTAACACTTTTCCCATAATCCGCAAAGAAAAGTCGCGGGTAAATGTTGCTATTTTTTTTTTTTTTTTTGCAATATGCGTGCGGCGGGAAACATCGGAAGATCGATCTAAATAAGCATCGCGAAGTTATTCTCGTGGAAACGCGTTTCACTAGTGGACATAATTCTATCACGATCATTTCAGTTAAACGTATTATAAACATGTTTTTATATACCCTCTTTAATAATTTTATGAAATTTGTCGACTACGATACCTCGACAAACAATATCGGTTATCCATCGTAACGCGTCGATAAACGTTTAAAATTACGACATGCATACCATCGCGCACCGAATCGACAGTATATCGTATGCCACTATAGGTTTATGGCGACTAATGCCAAAGCGTCGCACTAAACGCAGACCGATACTGTATCGCGTTCACTTGAATGGACGTTTATAATTGTCGCCGTAAAATTCCCGGCGACAGCACATCCCTGCGCTGAAACATAGAGTTATATACAGCAACGCGACAATTGCGATAAAATTACATTTCGAAAATTCATAGACAAAATAATTTACTAGAGCAACAAAGAGAGTATATTTTAAACAGCTTTGTAAGTTTATCAGTTTTTTGTTAATTTTTCACAATATGAAATCAAAGTATTGAAATCATGTCGAACGATTGCGAGAAAAGGTTTAGATAGGAGTGACGACGAATATTCTCTCTCTAAAAAGCTTTTAGACGAATAAATATTTTGCAAAAATTTCTCGATTGAGAGAAAATACGCGAAATTTTCAGCGCACAACAGTTATCTACAGTTGAGAACGCAGAAAGATAGAAAGCCGGAGATTTTTATTCACAATGTCCTTTTTAACTTTTGATAACATTTCATCCCGGTTTAACGCTCGTCCATCGAATTCCTTCGATTGAATTGGGAAACGATGATTTCTTTGACGGGATCAATCTCAATGTAAATTTTCCGGTGGTGCGTCAAGAAAAGCTTGCTTACTTTCGAGAATTCTCGTTACCCGAACTCCTTAAAAACCCACTCAACCTTCTCTTTGACGAAAGCATAGACGATTACACGGTGAGAGTTCAAAGCAAATTACGCGATTCGAATCGCTCGCGGCGCTGAATAGACAGAAATGGAAATGACAGAACGAAAGAGTTTTAGCTAAAATGGATTCGAGCGCAGCGTATCTGTTACATCACATTGCTGCGGACTAGAATTCGTTGTTTTCCGCCCCGAAGTTCCGCTGACGAATGTGATATGATCGGATAATACAATCGATCGGTCCGCACATTCCGGCAATTTTTTAAATCAACTCAGCCAAGCTCGGCGGAGCCGAGTCAGTTTCATTTCCGGCTTTCCTGTATTAGAAGCAATTACAAATAATACTAGTAGTGAAAAGAACTAATAATCTAGAAATTGAAAATTTTCTTATGGAAATAGAGAACAAAATGCAGAAAAAAATTGTTTTTAAACAAGCAGAAATAAAATATCTACATCTTTTATTGTGAAATTTTAAGCGAAAGAACTTACGTGTAACTACCGTTTAGCGATAACGTAATGCATGCGAGAAATAGAGTGCAACTGCGCTCACCGGGCGCGGAATTACAGCGGAATGTCGAGGAACTTTCTCGGAATACAATTTCGATACTGCGAAAGCCAGAATCGTCGTCAACGTCGTTGGTGCATACTCGTGATAGCCGTGAATACATAGAATTTCTGTCCGCAATGTTTGCCGTCGGCGTTCATCGAAGCGAACGCACACGCTGGCGACGCGGCGAGTGTACGCGCGCGCGTTCGGGGGACCGAGCGACCCATTTTCGGGAATCGTGCGCGCATGCTGGATACAACGGCGCTTTTGTGGAACCCTTGGTTACGTGTATTTACGACGCTACGACGACGAGTTGCATGCGGAACGACGGTCGTATCGGTTGTTGTCGCGGAAAGCATTGCCGACCCTGAGACATTTTCAACCCGGAATGCTCGGAGTTTAATCCAACTGCAGCGGTTCGACGTACCGAGTTTTCTCTCTTTGTGCATATATGTATGCGTATGCGCCTCAGCATCAGATAAACACCGCCAATCCGGCGGAGCCCGTATGCGCTCTCGTCCAATAACCCGATATACGGGACGTCAAATAACGTCACATTTGGATATGTTCCGACTTGCGTTTAGAGGACATTGATTGTTTCCCTGTAGCGTTTCATGTTCTTCGCCAGATACGTCGCTCAGAGCAGCCGGTCTCTCAGAATAGTTTAGGATCGATGTATATCCGAATCGCACGCAATTCCAAGGTGTCTCTTAGATATTTATACCGCTTTGACGATAACAACGGTAAATATGCGCAATGAAGACAGGCAAGCGTGTTGCATGCACTTTTTATTATTGTTTGAAAGTGCAGCTCATTCGGTGTACCGCGCGCTCGGGGACTCTAATGAAACTACTAGGAAATAATGGAAGTAAAGTGCATCGACGTCTTGACGATGGCTGCGAGTTCAAATGAATGCGAAATACGTAAGGCGTCATTTTAAAATAATGCAAAAGGACGATGTGCTTTTGTCTGATAGGCATTGTACGTAACTACACTCTACGGTATGCCGCGTGTACGCGTGCGTACCGCGTTTTAATTCCAGCAGGTAAATAAGGAATGCCCTAGCTTCTCATTTTGCGCGAGCAGTCTGAGCTTTCATTACTCGAGACGACGCGAGAGGCGTTTCGCCTGGTGGAGTAGGTTGGTAGGTAGACAAGTGGGAAAATGAAGAAAAGACAGACGGAGAAAGAGAGATAGAAGAGAAGTGAAAAAGTAGGGAGAAGAACGAAGGTGGAGAAGGGCGGTAAACCACTGGGGTGAAACTAGGAAATGCCAATAATTCGCGCACCGGTAATTTCTCCGTCGTACGTAAGGTTTGGCCGTGAAGACGACGTCAACATCTTCAATAAGTACAAAATAACTACATGGCGCGAGGGTGAAATAATTGTTGCGCGCGCAAACAGGAATTCGCTTAACATACTACTAAGTCTACATCTTGAAGGAAATCTTGCGACGTTAAGTGTGTTCGTCGGCGTGTCGATTCATATCGATCTCATTATCGCAAAGTTTTCGCTTGATGACGGAGGCGATCGATTGAAACGGGTATTGCAATCGTCACGTAATCTGAAATATGTCGTTCCTCGTTTCAGAAGCGAATATAAATCAATAATTTAAGAAAAGTATAAAGATGAAAGAATTTTCATAATGTTTAGGAAAGAAATTTTTATTTTTTAACGACAATTATTCGAAAATATAGAAATAACGGTGTCATATTTGATCGAGATTATTCATGGATAACTGCTTTAATTTATCTTTGCTCTCTCCCGTCGAAGGCGGAAATCAACGAAGGGTAGATCCCTTCCTTGTGAATAATCATTAACTATGGGTTAGGAGACATTGACATATGATCCTGTCGAGTGCATCCGTGATTACAAGTTCGGTCGAAGCGCGTTAAACCGGCGCGTTTATCACGTTCTCACATCACTAAGTGAGACGAAAAAGTTCCCTATTCGCGACTTCTTTTCATGTCGCGTCGCTCGATATATGTCTTGTTCGTCGAAAGAAGTTAAATCTTGTCCGCAATATGTACCTGCTTTATTTGTTACAATGATTCGTTTCCGGTATAAAAAGACACGATCAGCGAGAGCTTGAAAGTTGCAGGACATTGGCAATATCTAGTTCGCCTTGAGAGCTCCAACTGCTAGTTGTTTATCATCGAACAATATCATCACGTCGATGTTTACTCCGAAAGTGCGAGACTAACCGATAAAGTTCGTCCGTTAATAACGTCCCGCCGTTGGCCTCTGCCGTGCCCTTCTCTTCAACTTCCTTCGTCTCTGCGCTTCGCCCGAACGGGTAAGAACTGAAGTTTCGCAGAAATGGTTCTACAAAATATTGAAAGATGGAGAGACAATAAAGTCATCGTATTAGCCAAACTTTGTTACACGCATGTCGCACGTATGCCATTCTCTCCTATGTGATATTAATTTGCGAGATTGTTTTCTTAATTAATATAGAATCTAGCCTTTGGTGACTTTGGCAGACAAGAGCAAAGATAAATATGACATAATTATTTTATATTTGTATTATTTAGAAAATATTTGTTTTCTTTTATATAAAAAAATATTTCCATATACTAAATAAAAAAATATTGAGAAATGTTATTATTCGAGAGGATTTTTTACTTTTTAAATGAATTTTTTCTAGCGGCTAGTTTGAAGTAACGTTCCTATTAAAACAAACCACGAAGTGAAATAATTTCCGCCGTGGGTTGCGCGAGGGCGCAAAATAGTCTCGGCAATAAAGTTGACGCGTTAATTGGGCGCGGAAGCTCTTAACGCGACTAGGCGCGCATTATTTAGCCGGCATCAGCCAGAGGGCTCGGGTGCGCGCATGGTGCATCGTAATGCGCAGCAGCGGGAAACCGCACTCCGAGTTTTCACCGGAGTTGCCATTTTCGTTCCCGCTTGCGACGTGTTGCGAGAGCAAGTAGAAACAGACGGAAGGGGCGGACAGCGCGGACGTGTACCGGGGAGAACAAAGCGACGAGAACCGCACCGTGGGGGCGGTGTGCGGCTGAGAAAGGAGGGGAAATAGCCGAGGGAGCGCGCAGAGGTGGCCGAAAAAGTTTTATCGAATGCGGTCGTTCCGCCTTCGGGGCAGTGAAACGCAATTATCTTCGTAACGTCGGCCGCGGCACCGTAGTTCGAAGTACATCCCTCACGGCGACGGCGACGTGGTGCAACCCTAAGGCGCGTACCGCCCGTGAGGTCAGTGTGCCTCCGTCACCCCTGGCTCGAGTACGTGCGGAACGATAGGTATCAGACACGAAGTTCCACGTACGTCTCGTAACTATCCCAAACAGGTTTCGGTTCGAACACGACTCGTACATTAAAGGCCGGTTCCTTGTCAGGGAGTTACGACAGCGGTGGCGGCGACGATGGCAGCCAGCGGCGAGCGATCGAAAAGGTCGGAGATGGAGTCGGGAGAGGATTTTAACGGCCGCGGAACACACGAGTTGCATCCGAGAGTCGTGCGGTGGCCGCGATGGGACTTGAGATTCGATCGCGTTCCAAAGTCGAAAACCAGAAGGGGACGAGGTTTCGATAGTTTCGATAACGCGACAGTTTCGACTTCTTGTCCAAACTCAATCCGACTTTCGAATTTTGGAACTGGTCCGTGACATCGAAGGTCGCGCATTGCTTACGCGGTTAGTAAATCTCGACAGCGGGAATTCGACCATGTTTTTCCTTCATTTGCCACTTTTTCAAAATATCGTTTCTTACGTATCAATTTCAACGTAAAGGCGAAATATTAAATTAACATTTGATAAAGCGGTTTGTAACGAGCAGAAGGTGCGGCGGAAGATGAAAATGTAATCTTATACTGGTTACGGAGAAATTAAATTATTGGTTACGCGGCCGAATAAATTATTAAACTCGCTTTTAAATGGTGATACGGGTTCATGTTATAGCCGGAAGTGCAATAGCGAAGGAATAGCCGAGCAAGTTTGCCGGTTGGCAGTTTCCATTTAATGTAGCGCGCATTCATAAAATTCAATGTGCGCGGTATCATTACGGTTTGCAAATGTGTACGCTTATTCTGACAACTCATTGAAGTGTATCTTTTATTACTTATCTGGCGTTAGTGCCAAAGTTGATTTGATAACAGGTTCATTTTATGATAATTATATTTGATGTAAAAATATCGGCTAATAATATGCTCGTACTGCGCGAGCTTGAAATGTGTACCATGCTGTTGAATAATGTAAAACTTTCCTTGCATTATTGGAACAGCAAATTTTCGTATTTTAAATCCGTTCTATAAAAACGTTGTAATCCGTTTCTCGATCAACGTTAATTTGATATCATTTCGAAAGAATCTCTGCTTCCGCGTTGTGCTTCCGACTTCCTTCCTCATTTATGCGAATTGATTTTATCACGGCTGCCACTTCTTTTTCCTTCCGGGCGGGGAAAAAAGCGATCTTTGTTCCTCTCGCGTTATCTCGCATGACGGGGAATCGCTGGCGCCGCGGTGTTCTAACAGTTAGAAGAAGTTCTCGAAGCCTGTGAAGAAAGACCTCATCGAGAGATCTTTCCTCCTATCCGACGCTAACCGATTTTCCTTCCGACGATAAGTCGAGTAAAGTTTCATCGAAATAGCTCTCCTTTCTCAATATAGATTTTCTTGGTGTAAGTTACAACCTGCTCCGAGGGAAACGACAATTTTGTGCGCGATTCAACCGTCCCCTGTTTTATTCCGCTGCCGAGTCGTCGTCTTCGTCGCGAGCGAACTTCAGAAAAGTCAAGATAGCGGGATTTGCGCCCGAAGCTTACGCGTGTATTATCTTGGCGCGGCAGACTACGGCTGCATTTAATCATCGCTCGGACGATTAAGCCGGAGGGGGGAAATCATCAGGGGGTATGCTGCGCGGAATAAAACGCCGCGATTAGCAGGGAAGGGTTAAGATATTCTCACGCAGCGCATAATTTTATTTCCCATCGCTTTAGGCGAAGTTTATATTTGAATAACTGAATGAAAAAAAAAAAAAAAAATGGAAAACAATCTGTTTATCAGCGTTCTCCGCAATGAGACGCACTTTGATTACCATTATACTGTGCTTTCTTATATAATTGCTTTCTACGATGCCTCTGAGACAAAAAGAGATAAATTGTGTGTTACAAACTTTATTATTATTATTATCTGTGCGATATGTCTAACAAGTTTCGATTAATCACAGTCTGGCTTTCATTTTGTTGCGTGAAAGTTTTTCTCAGCTTTAATTTAGCGTTTCTTTATATAGAATCGCTTCGATGAAGCTTAATGATCATATCCCTTTCTCAGTAACGATTTCTCAAACGCATTAACTCACGCGGAATTCAAAGCGTTTCGAAGGAACAAGGCGCGGCTCAAAGACGTCAACCACCACCTTTAATCGGTACGGTTGTTGTACGGTATACATTGTAGCTTTGCAGCGGCGACCTAGCGTGTACAAGGAACACCCGCACGCGCACGAAGCTACCGATACAAAACAGTCTCTGCTCATGCATACTTTAGTAGCAGCTGCCCTACCAGCTCCAATTCCCAAGCGTGTCGATAGCGCATCGGCTTAAGTACCGTTCACAGTCGTAGCGCCACGCTGCCTTGAACAGCCATAGAGCCGTCGATCAAAACTGACTGGTGAAGTCAAGGCGAAATACACACAGCCGTCCTTGCGCCGATGAAAACGATGAAAACTCGCGCGTAGAAATTCCCGCAATTGATGCATTTTTGGAAGATTTACAATTATAATCAACGGAAAGTGCATACAATGCTCTTCCTTTGGAATTATTCAGGAAAATAGTATTAACGCTATTGAAAAGAGACAAATAAAATTGTTTGCTGTTTTGGAACGTTTAAGTGGAGAATCGCATGTTAGAAACTATTACAAACGCCTGGCAGTTACGTAACGAGCACACAAAGAATAAAAGTTTTTCACCCAACTTAATTAGTCCGTGAAGTTCTACCCGAAAGAGAATTATGCGCGCAAAACCGCATATTTTTACGTGAAAGAATTTCAAGCGTTCTCAATAGCGAATGTTGTCTATCACGAGTAACGGTGTTCCGAGATTCTTGTACAATAGTGTCTTTATCGCGCCGTTGACTTTAATTACTCGTAATCACTATAATTACTTTTGAGGTTAAAGCGATTCACTTTGAAATTGCGTCGCATGCTTTATTACATCGAACCGTTAATTCGCGTCTTAAGGCGCCATTTCAGAATTAGATTACTGGGTTGGCGAGGCGAAAGCAGCGCATTAAGTCGTTGGAATATATCCCACGTTAGCGTGCGCCAATTACATCGAAAGTGCGCGCAACGAAACTTAAAACTATAGAAATTAATCTTTATTTTTTTTTTATATATATCCTTTGACTTTCCGACGCGAGTGATCACGAACGGTTGTGTTGTATCGATAAATTCTGCAATTTTTACTTATATGCATAGATAAAAATTATTCTTGCTATATATTCCAATATTATTATAATATTTAATCAGTAGAATAATAATTAATTTATCGCAATCGAATTTTAAAAAGAGTATATTATGTCGAAATTTTCGACAGAGATTGCTTAAGATGATCAATTTTCTTTCCATAGAACGGTGTATATTTTATGGAGAGAAATAAATTCTTATTATATATCTCAAAGAACGGTAACCGTTTTCTAGTATCGTTCTCACGTTCCAAGCGTTACGTTTCACAGCGACCGTTCGTCGCGAGATGTATCTCGACTTGCGCGTCGACTTGGGCTCACCTAGCTCCGGCAATCGATTGATACCCGTCGAACGGCATTCTTGATTGTTCGAACGGTAGCTGCGTCGAGCGCACCCCGCAGCAGCGGAACGGAGGGACGGCCCCGCGAGGAGGAGGAAATACGAAGGGAGAGATGAAAATAGGGATGGCACTTACACGGCGTCGACAACCTCGTAAAGCCGTCGGTACACAAATTCTATGCAAACGAACGCGCGCGCGCGCGCGCGCGCACCGGAGACGCACCTTCTTGCTTATATTCGATCTCGGACGAGTATCGCGCGTCGAGTTATCGCGCGCGCACGATCGCGCACCTATATGCATCCTATACACCATCGGTGTATACGTCCGCGGTAATTGGCTATCGACTCTACCCGGGGTGCAACAACCGTACGGCGCGCAACCAGACAGCTGGGAATGTGGGTTACGTATCGTAATCGCGCGCTATCCAATTCCATCCCTCACCGCCGCGCCCCGAGCTCTGCGTTTCACCACCGTGTTTCCTCAATTCTTTCTCCTGTTTCCGATATCCCTTTTACGGCCGATAATACCGCTTTCGCCTAATTCCCTTTCTTTCATTTTGTCAAATATGCCAAGATGACTTGCAGCTCTCACGTGATTATGTAAATTATTCGGATATTTGGTCTTTCAGCCATTTGCTTTCACTCATCGAGCTCTTTTCCTTTTGACCAAAGAGAGAAAGGGAGAGGGGGAGAGAAAGGGGACACGTCGGTTTCAGCACACTCCTGTAAAAGTCGAATCTCTGTGCGCAATCTCCTTTCGCATCGGAGTTTCCTTTGGCGTTCCGAGTTTTACGCTATGTTGGAAAAGGATGTCACGCTTCTTTTGCCTCATTTTCCGCTAGCCTCATACCTTGTTTCGTTCGTCTCATTCTCGTCGCGGTTTTCTCTCAACAGTTATTTGTGACATCTTTGATGTACTGCATTTCCGCTTTTTTAATATTTGTTCGAGTCAGCGTATTACTTTTTGTTAATCTTGATCAAGGTTAACGTATTGATTCTACTTCTGCAACGATAAATAAAAACTATCGTCTCGCGAGTAGCTTCATACATTTATTGTCGAGTGCTCGCGTTCTTTCTTCAGCTTCGATTTGTTCTCTGCTTCTTGCCTACCCACTAAATCATCTTTCAACTCCGTCCGCTATTCTGCCTTCCCCCCCTCCCCCCCGATTCTACCTACTTTCTAGAGATTGTAAATAAAACCCAGCGCTTACCCTGTCGGCCGTACTATACAGGCGACGCCGTTGGTCTTACAGCAACGAGACACTAATTTCTCATGCGCTCCAGTCCGCTGCGCTCTGCATAATACTCGCCGCTGCAGCGGGATCTCTCTCTTTCTCTCTCTTTCATTCACTCCCTCTCGCTCTCCTTCACTTCCTCTCTCGCCTCCGTATTCTTCCGTCTCGCGAGTATCCTTGGTAATTTAGAGGTTCGTAGGCTTCTTCCTCGCCGCGTTGCCTTGTTAAACGCGAGCGCTCCAGTAAATTGCAAGAGCGGACTAGCGTGTTCGGATTATGCTTTCTTAAATGTTCGCGCAAGGGAAGCTCGCGAAGTGTCTGCACGCGGGAGCAAGGGCGGGAGGGGGAGGGTATCGCAAGAGGCGGCACGGCTATTAATTAGCCGGAATTGTAGCGTTTCCGAAAGGTTGAAAGCGGTTAATTAGTATGCTCGCTAGTTTATAACAGCCAGTTTGCATTGCCGCCATCGAGAGATGCGAAGAACTTTATATTCCGCTCTAACGCGGTTGATTTTCTTACAATGCAGCCTGCGATCTCGACGGTCTCCCCGGAGATTTTGCTGCATATTCATTGCACGTACATCGCGGCGAACGTACGCGCTTTACGTAACGCTGTTTCGCCAAGCGACAGTCGCGGCAGGTAATAAATGTTACGTCGCCTTAGTTACCGGTATTTGCTCCCGAATCAAGGGAGCAACCGTAATGCTCCCTCCCCCCCTCATCCCCTCCTTTCCCATAATCAGTGATTTTATAGTATTTTGTGTTGCACGGTCATAACCATAAAAACCAATGCCCGTAACTATAACGCGCACCGGTGGCGACCGAACGCTTTGATAATAATCTTTAATAATGCGTGCTGCATCACGGAAGTTCATACATGTAACATACATTCGATACGACGTAACAATAAAATTGTCGTCATTAAATAATATATATATATATATATATATATATATATATATATTTATTATCACTTATTAAATGAATGCGAAACATTTGCAGATATAAAACTTTATATGTTTTCAAATTAAGCTTGCCTGGCGCAATCCAGCACCGGATGAGTTCATTTATTTTCATGATGCAAAGATTAAGGTGGCGATACATGCATGCGCAAACTCCATAAACGCGTCATTTTCGTAATACGCTTTCCAGCTTGTGTATGCATATACGGACGTTTGTATGGGTGTATGTATATACATGCACATATATGTATGTGCTATGTGTAACATCACATCGGCGCACCTGCGCGCAGTGGCGTTGGCGACTTGCGGAATTAACTGCGATCCTTAATTATCTCATGGCCGGAAACCGGAAAGCGGTACGCGAATGACACTTTTAACTCTCCGTAATTTTCCTCCCCCAACTCTGAACCATTATAATAGCTTTGCCGGATATGAAATAATCTCGCAAATAGATCCCTCCCCGCATTCCGCGAGGATTCATTGAATTGTAATGAGAATTTGCGAGAGAGCCATATGAACTGTTTTCATCTTTACCGTTTTAATTGATCTCGATTTTTCTGCCTGTTCGGCGAAAACGCTAAAATTTCCTCCGATTAGATAGCGTTGTAATGTATATTGAAAACGAGGAGTTAATACGGTATTTATAAATCTAACGAATGTCTTGACTTAATTATTAACGAACGAATTATCGAACATCTTCACTTCCTATTTTACAAGTATAATAATACACGATAGTGTTCGACAGATCGCCAAAGTTTCCTCCGATTAGATAACGTTGTAAATAATGTATATTGAAAACGAGTTAATATGGTATTTATAAATCTACCAAATATCTTGACTTAATATTAAGGATCGAATTATCGAGCATCTTCATTTTCTATTTCCCAAGTATAATAATAGATGGTAGTGTTCAATTTATATATATACATAACATTTTTCTCACAGTAACTTTATATATATATATATATATAATTCAACAAACCATCTGTTCGATTTCGGAAACAGAATATTAAAATCTTGTTGCATTAATAGAAATTCTAGTAGATTCAAGTCATTTCAGAATCTGTCTGTTTCATCCAAGATGAACAGACAGTTTGTTGAATTAAACAGAACGTTTTTCTCAATGTACTAATAAATAAAACAATGATATTAATAAACATTCTGGAAATAATCCCTCTTTAGATGTTAATAAAATTAGTGTGTATAGAGAATTTTATTTTCTGAAAAACTAAAGCTCTGTATTTAACACTATATTTTTTATGCGATACTAATCGATCCTGTTGCATCTGGTAACTCTGGTAGGTCTGTAAACGTCTTTCTAGTGCGTTGGAGCTCGACCTAATCGTCGGCGATGAGGGGGTGGGAGCGGGGAAACGACAGCTACGTGTACGTTAATTAATCGCTGTCACGCCGCAAAGTGCTTCCGATTCAGCGTGATATTACACATAACACGGGGCTCAAAAGATATGTAGCGATGACGTAGGCGTCGACGTTGTCGGTGATTGTGACTCAAAGCGCAAACACACGGGGGAAGGCTTGGCACGGGGACGAAGACACGGGGATGCGGGGTTCTCTCTCGGTAGAACCGGGGAATATTAATCGCAGCCACTGTTAGCTCCTTCCATTCCTCTCACTCTCCCCCGCGCCCTTGCGCCTCATCCCTCCGACCACCATCTCGCCGGCAAGGTCCTTCAGCTCCCTCTTGGCCTAACGGGACCCTCCTCCATGTAGCGCATCAAGCCAAGAGACGGCTACTAATGAGGCCAAAAACATCGGAGTCCGGAGTTACGACCGTTCCAAAAACGTTACCGGTGTGATTTAGGGGATGATAATGGAGCGGACTTTACCCCCCGACAGAATGCCGCGCGATGTTGCCGTTATCACTGGCTCTCTATTGTCGTGATCGGTATGTTTTAGTTCGCGATTGGACCGGCGGGACACGGGAAACCAGCAATTCTTCGTAATGAGCGTATCGATCTCTTAGTAAAGCGACGTAGTAGTTTGTTCGTTCCTGTTGTTGGATCACTACACTGACCGTGACAGTTGATAACTTATATTTTCCACTACAGTAAACTTAATTTAGTGAGAGGCACACAAATAATATAAATATATCACTCTTTTCTCAATATTAAATACTGAATAGATATTTTTGGAGGTGTTTTGAAGAGATGGAAATATTGGAATGGAATACTGATATCTACTTTCGTGTGATTAAATTATGTGGTTTTAAAATTTTCTAGCTACACGTGAAGAAGGTAAAAAAAGAAAAATTAGTACAACGATAAAATATTAAAATAAGATCGAGTAATATAAAAGAAATAAATTTCCAAGTGAAATTGGACGTTTTAATGACATCGAAAATTTCATTGGCGAGATAAAACTGAGCTTTCGAAGAGAGGACTTCCATTTAAAGCCTGAGAATACCACCGTTTTTCTCAGCTTATTGTGGAAAATGCTCACGATAGTACCATTTGATTTCATTGTTCACGTACGACGTTCTATCCAAGAACACGGTATCTCGCCGAGCACTCGAGAGTTCTCTCTTATAATTATCATCGTTAAACCAGTTTGCGGAGGACTCTCGTAAAAGTGGTTTTAAATGGACGGGCAAATAATTCCAACGGCGAATAGTTTCGTTCGTCGGCGGCGCGCGGTAACAATCGCGAGAGTTTTTGACGTCCCACGTGAGCGCGCGGCGCTTATATCTCCGGCGGTGTTACTCGCTTGCGGTTTCCCCTTTTGATATGCACTTTTTGTTCGCAATAAAAGCCAGCGGCTTCCGTGGCAATAAGAAACTGGCGTATCGCTAGTCCGCGGAAAACACACCGGTAACACATCGCCCCGCAGGAAATTCGCGCAACCATTACTTATATCCCAACGTTAGTCAGCTGCAGATGCAAAAGCATTTTTCTCCGCGCCTTGCGAGTGACTATGATGCAGTATAATAATATTCCACCGGTTTTTACGCACCGCACCACTGTATTCGCCGGCAATAAATGTTAAGGTTTCTTCGCGCTTCCCGCCATCCGTCGGCAACAGTCGTATTTCGCTCGCGTTTCTTTGTCGCGCATAATTAATCTATCTCGCAGTTGACGTAATGCTCCGATTTTGTACACACAATTATCTCTGTAAATGCATTCATCGATGACAATGTGTCTCGCAGACTGAGATTAGCATAAATACTTTGACAAATTGAAAGTGAGAGTATCGACGATAGTGAAATATTGTTATTCCAAATTAATATTACATTATGTAAAAATACGAGCAAGTGTACGTGAAAGTAACGAAACCGGTATGGTTTTGTCATTTATTAAACAATAAAATTCAGTTGCACGTTTTCTTTCTTATTTTCAGTTATTGAGCAATTGAGTCTTTTGCAGATGTCCAATTTTTCAATTTTACATAATTTTTGCATTCATTTCACTTCGATGCATTCGAGCTCATTTGAAAATAGGCTGTATTCTCGCGGTCTGTTTCGCGGTGAAGAGGGTGCGTCGAAACAGGAGCGCGTTCAGGAAGTGCCGTTAACGACGCACGTGGCGCGCCACTCGACCGAGCATTGCCGCACAGCGGAAGGGAAGAGAGAGAGTAGTCCGTACAATGTTGCGACCCTTCAACAGCGGCGTTACTGCGGTGACATTTGGTACGTGTCTCGAACGTGTTCGTCGGCGTCGGCGAGCATGTTCAGGACCGCTGGTTCGCGAGTGTTTCGTCGGCGCGAACACACATTCGTGATTGGGATTCACTTCGAAATGACACGGCTGCCGAATCCGGATATAGTGTCAAACGCGTTACTTTGTGTAACTCGATCGAAGATTTCACGAAAAGACTCGTTCGTCGCGCTTGAACGAAACGAGCCTTTCCCAGACTCTTAGCGCGAGTGTAGAATAATCTACGTTCCTCAGGAACAAGAACGGTGTAATTCTTTCTAATACCGTCGAGTAAGATCCGGACAAAGAAACGTATTTCCTGACGTCGCGAGGAGCAAGTAAGAGGTAATTCCGGGGGTTATGTCGTTCTTACATTAGCCAGAAAGCTGACGGTGCATCAGTGTTTCGAGCTACTTTTCCAACACGGGTTCTAACTCCCTCTGTTGCTCTGCGAGGTAAAAAATAAGATTACGTTGAATGTAGACGTCTTCAATTGCTACACGTTTTGAGATAACAGAATTATTGCTGCGGTATTCTGACAACAATTATGTACACGCAAATAAATGCAAAAATTATGTATGAAGAAAAGTTTCTCTTATTTTTTTTCACGTGATATTTAAATTACAAACATTGTAATTTAGCATAGTAATTATTTTTGAAATTATATCGCGCGATGCTTGTAGGGGTGTCAATTAGTCTCGCGAAATAAGCGTCGTAAATGTTTTCAGCGGGGTTAGTAATAGCGATTAACGGCTTTTACTCGTGAATAACACCACCTGTACCGGGCGGTGGACGGAATTTTTTGTTTCAATTAGCGCGCGACGCAGAAACTGCATAAACCACGGTGTTTGTAATGACTCGTATAAATTTGGCGGTACACCATCCCGTGTGTATTATGCGAAAATTCGGTATAACGACCGTGGATCGCAACCCGTTTAGCCGTGATTTACGGACTCTCCTTACGAAGTCAAGCAAAACATCGTGGACCGCAATGGCCGCGGTCGTTAGCCCGGCAAAGCGGCGATCTCCTGTGCGACAGCAGAAATTCCGATTTAGGCTAGCAACAACGCCGACAAGTCAAATCACAATATGTCGACGCGTACATTGAAATTGCATCATGAAATTGCATCATGAAATTGTACAGTTTGTTATTATCGTGATCGGTGACATGCGTGCATAAAGCATACATTGCGGGATTCGAATACGGAATCATTTTCCGATCGCTTTTGATTCCAAAGGTAGATGCTTCATGAAGCAATGGCAGTTACGTTAATTAGTACCGTTTGTCAATCATCGTTCGTTAGCATATTCTCATCCTGATGTTTGTCGCGCGTTAACTGGAACGCGTAATACATAACAAATGGATAATTCATAATCAACGTAATCGATAATCGGAAGAATACGATTATCTTTGTGGGTAATTGACAAATACGCCATGTATAAAATTCTGCGAGAAATGTCACGGCTTATGACATTAAGAAATTAAAAATAATCAAAAGTTTCTAAAAATTTACCAAATCTATTGCTTTATTGATTTATCGTATTAATAAAAAATGAAACAAGCCACTCTTGCTCTTCCTATACGTAAACACATTAATAGTAATAGTCAAAGTCGAGGGCGGGGCGCCGCATGTACTCTGACATGATGTTAGGTAAGCGTTGTCTCGAGTGTTACGTGTGTGCGCGCGCGCGCGCCCACGGGAGGTAAAAGTGCCGAAAAAACGTCCCTCGTCGGCGAAACTTTCGAGAGATTTACGAGGCGGTTCGGACGGGATGTCTCGGGCCGTGGCTGACAACTTTATTCTATCGGCAGCAGACTTACCAGACCTCCCATTACCTCCCGTCGAGGTAGACACGAGGAACCTACACGTTTTCCGCCATCGAGCAGAGCCGTCTCCTTCGTTCCGTTCGTTCCCTCGACGTCGTTGCCTCCGCCAATTTCTCCGCGTCGTCTTGGCCATATAAGCGTATAAGCGCATCCACGGTCCGTCGAGTCGCGCGTTATCGACCGCATATCGGGTGTACACGCGGCGGGACCAAGAGGGGCTGTCCCCATTGATGCAACGTCGCCATCCGTCTTTTCCTCTATTCTTATCCGATCCCTCCGTAAGGAATTAGCCGTCCCTTCTTGCCGTACGGACATCCATTAGAAAGCCTTTATAGCGGAAGCATGTCGCTTTTGAAAATCGTTATCTGATGCTATTATTCCATTTTATTTTTTATTTTCACTATGTGTTGTATTGTGTATCAGTGTCCGCGCTTCGTGAAATATAATACATTTGTTACCTTTTCTTCCTTTTTTCTCTCTCGCATTGCTTTCTTTTGCAACGGGATCTAAAGCAAAGACCGCAGAATAGCGTCCATCTGCTCGTATAAATTCAATTTGCGCGGTATCCCTGTTGAAGAACCCGTAAACGGAGACTACTAATTTTATGAGTCGCGCGTCTTTATCTCCGCGCGAGAAAGACACCACAGAGTAGAGGAAAGAGAAGGAAATGTCAATGGTAACGAGCCGAATAATCAGCGGCTAACGAAGAGAGGTCGTTCGTCGTGCCGCGCGCAAGCGAAGAAAGAGCGGGGAAAGGCGGGGGCGCGAAGAAATAAAGCACCGTAAGCACTCCGACTTAACGCCAGCAAATTCCATTTTGCACGTTCTATCTAACCTTCCTCCAGCCACGCGTTGTGAGAGAGCATAGCGAAGAAAGTCCGATGCGGAACAAAGGGAATGAAGAATGAAACAGTAGCCTGAGCGTGATTACATAGCCAGATGTACGAGAGAAGCGTCACATCCGGTATTACACGATCTAAAGAATTCTTTAGTGACGGACTCAGAAGTGATTCCGAAATAATCTTTGGCCCGTCCTAAAAATACTCTACATCATTCATATATTAGGTACCGCGGAAAGTTCGTGTCGTTTTTCTAAGAGATGTCGTTCATCGGGAAAAACGACACGAACTTTCCGCGGTACCTAATATTATCATTACCTTAAAATAATTTTGAAATGTTGAAGATGATCCGATATCGGATAGTTATCCATTATATTGATATACATATAATATAAGAGAGTATATTTGATCTTTATATAGTTACGATTCTACTTTTGCGCTATTAATATTTATATAATATTGCAGAATTATTATTAAAAATTCCTTAAAAATTGCAAACATAATTAACAGTGAACCGTACGCGTCATGATGTCACTGTACGTTTCTTAAGTCCTGAAATACGAATTTCGCGCAGCGAAATGAACGGCACGATGAACGAGCGAAACGATCGGCGCTGATTTACGAGAAGGCCGTTACCATCGCGAGATAGATTACGTTAGTCAAGGCGTATGATGGCGTTAAATTTGATGTTGGTGACGAATCGACTATCCGCACGTGATGGGAAAAAGAATTAAACGTGTATCGATAATCCTCGAATAAGCTCGAGTTTCCGTTCGTGACAATCGTCGATGACGTAGAGCTTGACTCTCGAGATTATAGCCGAGCGCGTGTTACGGCCGAACCTCGCCGCGGTCGCAGGTGTTCTTCCCCCCCCCCCCCGTGATATTATAACGTCGCATTTGACAATTCCGCGAGAGCACCGTGTGACGCGATGAACCGTGACGATCGTCGGATGGCGATCAGTCTATTTGCAAAGCGGAAGAGCGACATTACATTTTGTTGCCGCGCATAATTGGCAGTCGACAACTTTATTCGCTTTGCATCGTAAATTTCGTTCGATAATAATTCAAAATACGGTTTCTGGTTTGCAGTGCATAAGAACATTCAAATAACGACATGTGCAGCAGTAATTAACCGCGTTTATTCGTAATTCGTGTGCTTGTCGTGCGTCTATGTCCGACGAAATGACAATCGCGTATGTCACATTATTTCAGGGAATAAAGTTCATCGCTCGTACACGGTCGAGTATGAAGCATGTCGAACGAGCAATCAGATAGATAATCGTCATATCAATGTTGATTACACCTGCCCTCGTTTTTTCAATATCCCTGAACGAGTATCCGTCATAGAGCTCGAGTGGCGCACAAGCGGTACAGCCATGACCAAACACGAGTGCATTCAGCGGAGCTATAGCGCAGATACGACACATTTATGCAGGCGCATATATTTATTCGCAATAAATATATTCATAAATTACCATTTATTATGCTTATAAATTAGCTGCTCTGTTTTTTATTCTTATTTCCGACGCTTCCAACAGTTTAATTCGATTCTACAAATGCGATCGCGAGTTTTTACAAACATTTAGACGTATATAAAATATACATGCGAGAAATGAACATGATTCTACTCTTTTACTGACGTATTTAAAAGTCTGAATACATGGCGCAATTATCATGCAGTAAAGAATTCACGGCTGGTTTCATCGATGTATTTCAGATTGTCAATTTCTATCGAGTAAATATGTCACACGCATGGCCACAGAGGGAATAGGAGCGGTGCATAATTTAACGGTCTCTGAAATTTAATTTTCATTTGCTCATATATCACAAATGTATATTATTTTTTAATTCGCTGAATCTGTATTTCAATATTCAACACGTCAGTCATACATCCGTTCTAAAATCGTTATACCTTCTCTAACGTCTTGAATAATTAAATATTTTCGATGAAGGGTGATATTATATTTTAATGATACAATCAGCACTTGTCAAAATAATAATATTTTTATCTCTCTCAAACATAATTGCGTACGCCATAAAGCTGAAACGGGAAACGATACGTGCGCAAGCGAATTCACGGAAAATGCCTCGAAACATTGTTTCTGTGATATCGGATATTTTAGATATTATCGGGGATTTATACTGATGTGAAGTACGTTGCGAATAGATAAAATCTTTCTATTTCTCGTTTCTTGTAGTACGAGTTCAGGTTCGATTCTAGCGCTCTCGATAATCCGAGCTCGTATTTGCTACAAAAGTAACACCAGACCCGCCGTCGGGTTCTCATTGTGCGGTTACGCCCTGAAAACCGCGCGAAGTCGCATTCAAGTGATCCTCCGTGCCAAGAAGCGAGCGCAATCCTATCCGCAACGCAATCTCCGGGTAGAATCGATCTCGGGATTTAGTCGCGGACGTGCACCGCAAATCCGTGACGCCCGAAAATTTGGCCACTAATTTAGAATGCAGTCGATTACTCGTAGTTAAGCCCGAGAGAATTCCCGTCCCGAATTGCGCCGGGCGCTATCACTCGCGTTATTACGGGCAAAAAGGCGTAATTGAATTTTATAGTAGGATTGGAATGGTCGTTTCTAGAGGGATCGAGATGGTCGAAGCGAAGAAGATTGGCCTTTAAGAGAGTGCTTTACGAATAAGATTGATTAGAATCCCAGGGAACCGTCGGATATAGTATAAGCGATATCGGCGGTATAACAACGAGCACGTCGGAATCGGGACGGTGTGACGTCTTAATCGGTGACCTGAATCGATTTCAAGTTTCTTCGAGAGACAGCTCGGAGCCGCTATCGCGCCGTAATCGTCCCGTGTGAACTTCGTGCGGGCCAATTGTTTGAAATTAATTCTCGAGCCCATACGCCCTACATATCCGTAGATTAATATGCTTGCGTTCCAAGTTGTCGACCGAATTCATGGTACAAATCTATGGCGCGATCGCACGTGCGCGATTAGCACCGGATTTGTTCTCTGAATAGAATATATTTGAATATACGCGAATATATATATATATATAAAATATATATGTGTGTGTGTGTGTGTGAAAATATGTACTAGCGTACATGTACATAGTGTGCTAGCGCGCGTTAAATATCGGCATGAAAATTGACCGTTTTTTACCGTAAAAGGTGGATCTCTCGGCGAGAATGTTTTATATCGCGTACGAGGCGCACGAAATCTTTTAAAGTCTATTTCAAAGTGACGATACCGCGTGGCGGAAAAGCGGCGCATGAAAGAGTAACGGGGGGAATCGAGCGAAGGTGGCGAGAGTCCCGTATCTCCGTAAAAGAGAGAAACGGGCGATCGTCGGTGCGGCCGTCGTGGATACTGAAGCGGGCGGATAAAGAGAGAGATAAAAAGTGCAATAAAAAGACAAAAAATAATATAAGATACTTGCTAAAACTACCAACATCGAGCGCGGCTGACGGGAGCAATAAAAGGATATAAAAAAGACCATCGTAAGAGGAGTAAAAACTGCAAGAAAAACACGAGCAGCGGCGCGAAAAAAGATTGGCGAAAGAGGCGACGGACAGGAGGAAGAAGAATGGTCAATATCGATGAATTTGTTGCAATTGAGCTGCGAACGATGAACGGAGATGGAAGAAAATACCCCAGCTTGGCATTGTATTACCTTACTAGAATGTGTAGTAAGAATACGTACGCGTTTCAGAAGGAACGTCGTGATGAGATCGGACATGCTCTGATCTTCCGCGCTAGACCATTTTCTCTGAATTTGTAGCTTCGTCTCTTACCAGTCAACTTGGAGATATTTTATATCGACGTTTTATATTGTGTACAATAGCCTTCAATTTCACGACGATTGCACAATCGCTTATCCACAAATCTTATTTCAAATACTTCAACAGTTGATTCTTTTGAACGGATAAATGATAAAGGAATTAATTAGAAACGGGCGAGTAAAAGTTAATACACACCGCTGTTACTTAAATGTATTAAACTGTTAAATAACTTGATTTTAGAACTTTAATTATTTCCATTTATAACAGAGATCAAAAGGGGCGTTATAAATAATTAAATATTCAATTATCTTTGTGCATCTCTAACAAATAGCGCCGTATACTCGGAGATTGACGTACCGGTTGAAAACCACTGACGCGCGTTATTCGCGGAGGGAAGTAGTTCCTCTTAAACGTTCGCAAAGATTTCACGAGTAAAACTGACGTACTGAATACATAAAGCGATAATCGATGCGGCAAGCGGTAAACGGTGACGAGAAAAGACCCTGATATATGGGGATTCATACGAAAGAACATGTACAATTGTACATATGTCAGTCGTCAGAACTGAAATTACGATGTTTGCCGATAAAATGTCAAAAATGTAGAATCAGTCGATTCATATTGTAGGTTAAAGAGGACGAAAATATCATTAGTATAAAAGTTCGCAAAGTGAAGGATAATAATCTGAGCAAATATAAAACAGCTTTGTCGTAGTATTACAAGTTTCTAATGTGATTTTCGCGTACAAACGACGTCCAAATGTTACTAATGTCATTTTCATATACTCCATATAGCTACAGTAAACGTTTAAGTAACCATTAGATTTTTTTGACAAATTATTAGATCATTGACCACGTGTTAATAATGGTATTTTGCTTCGTAGATATTTAAACAAATTTCACTGGTGATGTGCAATTTTCTTTCACAACCAATTAGATCTAGAGCTCTTCTTGGGTGCTTTCGCGAGGCGATCTACTACAATGAGAACATTTATCTCGCGAGCCAAGGAACGGCGGGAGACTCGCATCGCAATTCGAAAAACATCGACGTATATGCGCGCTCGCGCCGACACAATGGACTCATCTTGCACCACCAACCTTTGCCTTTTGTTCCGCGACTGGTACTTGCATTTCGAAAAGCGGCAGCTTCCACCGCGAATAGCGGCGGAAGAGGTGGCGCGCTCGAGAGCGTGGGAAAGGGGTTACGGGGGATGAGGGGGAATGGAAGTAAGAGAGAAAGCGGAGAAAAGGAGGACGGAATGCGCGCCACGCGGTAGTGCCACAGCGCTCGGGGGGTAGTTTTGTTGTTTGCGGACCCCACGCAAGAGGAGGGTAGGGAGAAGGGAGAAGAGAGGATCCATGGGGTGGCGCGACGAGTTGGCGTTGGTGAACACGGGAGGAGTACGCGAGAGGGAGGGAAAGCGAGCGGTGGTAGCGGCGCCTCTGCGCGTCGAGGGGAAAGGCAACAGAGAGCGCTTGGGCTTTGGAGTGGAGTTCGATCCCCTGGTTGAGGTTTTGTTCCGCCATTGTGATAACTCAAACAATGCAGGCCTGACTGGCACTGTACACGAAGGGACGAAGGCGCGCGCGGAGGGATGCCGGAGGAAAGCCGCGGGAGTCTCGGAGCGACGGCGGCGGCGGCGGCGGCGGCGGTGGCGGCGGCGGTGGCGGTGCTCCTTCCATCTCTTTCGCAACGTCGAAACGGGCGCGTCCCGCGCGTCGTAGTCGGCGCATCCTTCTCGCTCCGCACTCGATCCGCAGCGCACGCGGCGTGCTTTATGCTCCAGGCTCTTTGCGGTACTACACTGACTCCTTCCGCCTCCTTTCGTTTCTCGTCGTTTGGCACAAATACCGCGACGTCGGGCTCGCTCAGCGAGAGCACGCGCGCCTGCATACGCGCTTTTTCGCCCGATCCAAAGCAAAGCAAAGCACTCCGATGCTATCTATGTGTTTTTCCGATAAGCTTCATTACCAAACGGGACAAAAGACGTTCTAACTTGTCAGCAAGTAAGAGAGATCCTGCGGCATAAGATATACTCGTAAAACTGTAACAAGTAGAGGACGGAAATTCGCGATGTGTCACGATAACAGCTTTCTTACCTGCGCTTCGAGATGCGTTAAAACGAGTCAGTTAAGTCGAAAAAGTGCAAATAATAGAGTGGAGAGGAAACTTTTATCGTAAAATACGACATAAAAAGGTAATAAAAAATAATCCATAATTTTTTATTATATTACATGTTATATTACATGTTACATATATCTGATACCCAACAATCATCTGGCTTTGATATAAATTCGATATTCTAAGACAGTACGTTGTATTTCTAAAGCAATCCCGTACAATGCGTTTCAATCCCATTTTGCACGCGCGCCGTCAAATGTTACTGAATAAAGCGACAACTTTATCGAGAGATGGCTTCGAAGTGCGGAAAACAACATTTCGAAGTATAATAGTGTGTGCGCGTGCTTGTCTGTCGGAATATTCATAATGGGAATACAAGTGCGTAGACGCAAACGCGTTGTTTACACGCGAATCCGGCCATTTGTGCTTCTTTTATTACGTGGACAACTCACCGCGTGTGCGCGAAATTTTTTGAATTATTTATGCTTATGCATATAAACCACGCGGCTCAAAATCATAATATTTCCGGCAGCTTTATTGTGGAGACTGGCGTCGCGTTGATTCAGATTTATGACGACGGGCGCGTTTTTGTCGCGCGCCACGATAACGCTCCCTCGTTATCGACGTTCGACGACGATAATTAATGCGCCGGAAAACAAATGACGTTACGAAACCTTCGCGGACACGACGAGCGCGCGCAACAACGCGTAAACTCGCGGCTGTTGCATATTCATAAACAGACAGTAACGACAGTTAGAGAGGCTTCCGGCGGAGATCTAGTTTGTAGATTTCCCATGTTTGTTAACACCTCTCTCTCTCTCTCTCTCTCTCTCTCTCTCTCTGCCGTTTATGTGCCAATAACCTGGACGTTTTACCCCCGCATAGGACCAAACGTCAATTAACGCGGTTGGTACACAATGTCGGCGTCGTAACAGAGCAACTACTGTGAATTCGAGCGTACCGTGTTAGCCACGTCCGCTTCATTTTTCTCGTTGATAAGAGACTTTGGGGACAAAAAAGTTTGTTATCATGTTTATTTGCGAGTTGATTAAAATGCTCAGTGAAATAAATAGCCATTCCCCGACTGCGCTAAATTTTTAGAAAACTAAATTATAGCTGAAATCTAAACCGTGTAGAATTATATTGGCTATTTTATACAGGGTGTTGCATATACATATTGGGCAGTACGACGGGTTGCGCGACATACTTTGCAGGGATAGGCGCGGTTCAGTGGGTAATGACAGCATATATATGTAGCATCATAATTTATTGATCGAATTGATCGCGCGCATTTTTACTAATTTTGAGTTTACAGCGTTTTAATTATAACGGACTTGAATAATTGTTGCAATTATTACTAAAAAAGCTAAAACACATTAAAGATAAAAAATTAAAGTTTAGAAAGTTAACACGTTAAAAGAAACAAATATGATACAACAAAATTTTTTTTCTTTACCGCTTTACTTTTCGCGCGTGTTAGCGTTGTAAATTTTGATAGAGCGGTAAAGAAAGAAATTTTGTTGTATCATATTTGTTTCTTTTAACGTGTTAACTTTCTAAAATTTAATTTTTTATCTTTAATGTGTTTTAGCTTCTCTAGTAATAATCACAACGATTATTCAAGTCCGTTATTATTGAAACGCTGTAAACTCAAAATTAGTAAAAATGCGCGCGATCAATTCGATCAATAAGTTATGATGATACGTATATATGCTGTCATTACCCATTGAACTGCGCCTATCCCTGCAAAGTATGCCGCGCAACCCGTCGTACTGCCCAATATGTATATGCAACACCCTGTACAATAATTTAGCTTTGTTTTGGAATAATTTTGAAATTTTCTCTTATGTTTTTACATCATAATTATCACTTTTACACAACTGCGTTTGGTTTCTATTACAAAGTCGATTGTATTTTCAAAAAAATAAGCTTAAGAGATTATTGCCGTAATATATTAACTTCTACTCTACTTTGTTTTATATTTTTTGACTGTTACCTTCGCGAAAATTTACGCATCGAACGCGATCCGTAATGCGCACGCGGTGACGAAATTACCGAGATTAAATGTCAGTCGCAGCTCGGCCAAAAGCCAATTCCGCTTTCGCCGAGACCCTCTTTGCACAAAGTACGAACGGCCTATACTCTCCAGCGCCGTCTTTCGAGCCCGCGGCGATCTCTCGACTAATCACGACGTGGATCGCAAGAGGGAACGAGGAAACCGCTCGCGCGCGAAAGAGAGAGAAGAGAAGAGAGAGAGAGAGAGAGAGAGAGAGAGAGAGAGAGAGAGAGAGAGAGAGAGGAAGTCGAAATTAGAGCCGTCGCTGTATCAAATCTAAGCCCCGTGTACATCTACCCTATCATTTTCAGACGAACGTTACAGGATGTGCGAGCTTCATAGGCACGCACGGAGCGAAACGCTCTCTCCGCGACGTCACTCTCTCGTGCTAGGTACTCTGTCATTAACATTCCCTTCGTACCTTCTCGTATTCCCCTCCCGTTTCTCCTCCGTTCGTTTATATTTTCCTGTTTCCGGCCTGCACCATCCATCCATCGCTTCTTCTGAAGTTCAGCTCGTTAATCTTGCCGCTTATCCTTGCTCGTTTTCTCTCCTTCTCCCTCTCCCTCTCCCTCCCCCTTCCCCCCTCTCTTTCCTTCTTTCTCTCTTCCCTCTTCCCTCTCCCCCTCTCCCTCTTTCTTACTTGTTTTTCCATGTTATCTTCCTTCTCATCGAGACTATTATGACCCACTTTCGCACTTCCTGCTTTCCTTCCGCTTCTTTAATGTCTTCCCGGATATAAGTGTTCTCTTTTTTATGAAACTACTATTTCGCTTGTATCAATAAATATCAAAACTTTCACCGGTGTATCCTATGCAATCTCGAGCAAAGTGCAAATTAACATTTGATGATTTCGAAGTGATAATAAGCTTTTGTGAGAAACTGAGACAAATCTCTTCATTCATTTAGTAACACTTGAATATAACTTTTTATCGGGAATTAACATTTACTATTCATTGTATTATAAAGAAACCACGAGATCATTTAATATATCCAGGACGTACTAAATGAGTTAATTAAACTTTGCATTATAAAATTGTTATATATGTATATACTTCCGACGTGCTCTTCGATTTTTTTCATAAGCGTTCCCGCGTTGGCCGGCGCGCTTTCTGTATCGTATTATTTTATTCGTTCGTTTTAAAGTGCTTATCCTCAAGCGATAAGCCTCATTCCGTCTCTTTCTCTCTCTCTCTCTCTCTCTCTCTCTCTGTCTCTCTCTCTCTCCGGTCGCCCTTATTTCTCGGTTGGGTTCCTGCCTAGCTCTAGACGCGCGCGCTCGTTGCCGGCGCTATTTCGTGCAACACTCACTGCCGCAAAAACCGAGTCACCCGCCTGCCGCCGCGACTGCCGCCTCTTATCCGCCTTGTCCCAACATCGCGGCCGTTTATCGTAACTTCACGCTCCGTGAATGTACGTCACGGCCGCTTCAGGCTCGTTTTGTCGACGACGATGCCTGTCCCGGCCGCGTCTAGATCCACGCGAGACCTCGCCCGCGCGCGTTATCACAATTTTCGAGACTGTGCCGCATTTTAATCGTGTGCGATTAAGTTCGAAGATTAAAGTGGTCGATTGGCCGTGTATCCCGCCTGTGATCGCGTTAGGAAGAAGAATTGGATTGCCCCGAATGATCGTACGCGATAAGCGTACCTATTTGTTACTCATTAATTGCAGAAAAACGTAAATTATTTTTAAATGGATTAGATACTTCTTATCTGCTGTGGTTTTCACATCATATTATATTTTTTAATGTATTTTAATTTGCGCAGACAACTCCAAGCGTTAGAGTGTAACGATTATTTCGTGAAATCAGATATTCATAAAAATAAAAAAAAAAGGCGATAGATAACGAGGAAGAAGAAAGGAAAAAAAGAAGAAGAGCTATCTGGCATGGGTGCTTAAGCTCTTTCGCGCATCCCCGTAGGCAATCCGACGAACGCGTCCGACGAAACAGGTGCACGCTGAAAAATTCACCGACCGTTAAAGGTGGGGATGTAGTAAAGAGTAACCTGGGAGAAGGCTGAAGTGGCGTCGAACGGCATGGAGGAAAAGCAAAAACGTAGCGAGCGCGACAAGCGCGGAAAAAAAGGGGGTGGGGGGATTTCACGGTGTCGGGGCACCTGCCGAAAAACGAACGAGACGAGGGCCGTTTGAAAAATATTCATTCGTTCGCGCGGACGTGTCATTTTTGATATTACTTCTCACGGACCTATCGATCGATTTCTGGCTGGCGCGTTTTCGCGCGAGATCGGGTTGCATGAAATGTTTCTGATACTACAATGCGCTTCTTTTTAGGCATGAAGTCGACCGGTTTACGCGTTCAAGTTCGCATGTGTGCGAAACATACCTATCGTTGCCCGTCATCCATCGCGTGCGATTGCGAAGATGGATTATACGAATTATACGTAGGAATTCAGCGAAAATGCCGAATATCTCCAATAATTATCAAAAGGGCCATTGTTTATCTGCTTCATGAACGCGCGGGTTTTTGCGATAAAGAGAGAATGTATTTCATTGCGAATATTCAACGGTATTTATGCTCGGACAAGCGAAAATCTGTATTTTTTTTAGCACTTTATTGTGGCGCGACTAATGCGCAGAAAATTTCCACGAGTGTGTATTCGCCGACAGCCATCGTTCGGCACGCAACAAAGGAATAAAATGCAGGGCTCGAATGATGGCGAACACGATATAAACCAATTGCGTCCTCATCGCGAAAGTTTAACATGGGGCGCGCGAATAATGAAATTAACGCGCACGTATAGGCACATGGCTTCGTCCGGCGATTATTTGGTAAAATCATGCGAATAGAATAACAATATTATGCTCCGACGAAATTTGTCATGAGAATTTGTACGCAATTTTTTATGCGCGAATTGCGATATCGAATTTATTTACGATTGATCGCCCTGAATCGATGTCCCTTTTTTTTCGAATTGCAATATGTGCGAAAATTTAACGTAGTTCCAACGGTACAATCATTGCAAAAAAGAAAGTATACAAAATAAATAGGGTTAGATATATATACAGAAAATATAGAAAACAGCACAGATGAAACAGTTTTATTTTATTTCACTTGACTGTATCTTTCACACGTAAAAGATATACTTCTTGCTGCTGTCTTTCTGCTCTCCATTCGCGAAATTTAAATATGGTTATTTATCTAATTATATTCAACTTTTTGTAAATACTTCGAAAGTAATTTTCCTGTTTATTAATAATTATAAACTAAATTGTCTGATTTTGATTTGATTAATCCATGAAAATTATTAAATAAATGGCATGTTAAATGAAAGATATTTTAATAACTGTATGGTGAAAAATTGTAAAAAATTTGAGATTCTTAACATTGCATACATTTATTTCTTAAAATTTCAAATAAATCTTGAATAATTGAAATATCATTGGAACTACCTTAAATAATGAAATCTATTCATACGCAAATTGTTCTGAAAATAGTCGAAGCATTCCAGCGCATTTTAAATCAATTGAAATTGGCATTTAATTTATCAAGTTTATCCAAGCCAAAATCAATTATTTGATCGGCACGATGCAAAGTTTATTCGCTTAATCTGACTTAAAAGAATTTCTCACTGCGTAGACGATGTTAAGCGCACGAGAGAGATTTTTTCCGCGCAGTTACGCGCGGAAAACAATAACCTTTCGTTACTCTCTGCGAAAAATTTTACCGTATCTACTCGCCGCCCGCGTATTTTACGGAATGTCAAATATTCACGCGCATGTCGCATTACTTGCAATCGACCCATAAATATTTTCATGCTTTGTCACGGTGTTTCGTCGTCAGCGCATTCGTTTCAATAAAGAATGGAAGAAAATATTGCAGCGCGTTTTACGTCATTGCGAATATATCGGAGGACGTTTACCCCGGCTCGATTTCGCGCGCGGACAGCAAGACGGCGAAACGTCACGGTCAAGGCGGTTCAGCCAGCAAGCACATCGCGCATGATAATTGGGCCGATTGCGTCTGACGTTCAGTCCCTCCTTCGGTCGCCGAGACGATCACGGGCAGGTTACTGCGGCGTAGGAGGCGATATATCATGAGATGATCGATACGTCCCGTGGGCAGAATACGCCTTGCGGTGAGAGACGTCAGCGCAACCCGCCGCCGATCGGAGTTCTCTGAATAGAGCAGCGCCAGCACTCTGTCTCTCTCTCTCTCTCTCTCTTACTCTGCCTTCTCTTCCTCTCTCCCTCTATTTCTCGATGCTTCCCTCCTTCTCAGTATTCAACCAGGATATGATGAATCGGCCTAATTTCGCGGACGGAAGGTCACGTAAGCTCGGTAAATCTTGGCCGGCGCTATCGTGCCACGGAGTAACGCCATTGGAACGCGGCGGCGGTTACGGCACCGTTTCGGTGGACCATTTCGTAGGGATGTAACGCCCGTGGCAGGCAAATCCAGGCGGGCCTTGGATGCGGCCTGTGCAGGAAGCGATTCCTAAATCATATCACCGCGTTCGCAACACATGCTAGAAATTCCCGAAACTGTTTGCGGTGCGGCGGGGTCGCGCGTGCGAGCGCGAACGACGATGGTTGCACGATGTGCGGAACGCATACGTACGCCCGTGTTCTCTTGCGTTTCCCCTCTCTCTCTCTCTCTCTCTTTTGGAATGCCACAACATGGTTCATTCCCTGCGTCGGGAGCTCGGGTCGCTCCCGTAAACGTTATCGTTCGCGCCGCGTCTCCCTCCGGCGAGGCGACGGTATAACGTTGCCACCCTGCGCACCATTGGGACGCCGAACGAGCCGCTCCACCGTCCATAATCACCCTCAACGTCCTGTCGATGAGATTAATGTCCCGCCCGCACCACCGACGTCACCGTGCCTCGCAGTGCGGCGCCCCCGCATTTGTTAAACGCCGTAAAACGCCGTTAACGATTACACTCGAGCCTGAACGTGGCGCGCGCGCGGGCTTGCGCCACTAAACGCCGCTTCGATCTATAGCTTATAGCCCCGTCCAATTCAATTCAATATCTTATGCGCGATTGCAGAAGTCAATAACCGGAAAAGCGCGTATGCTGTTAAGAGATAAAATAATGCACAAAGAGAGCATACATGTAGAGATTTTTACTTAGCTTCCCATAATATTATTTGCGAAAAGTGCAAATCGATATACGCATTGGGATATTTTCCTTCCGTATTTTTATGTCTATAATTTCCATATTCTTTATTCTAGTAACGCACTAGCAAGCGCGATAACAATAATAATATACCCTATATCAAGGTTCAAGTGCACACAATAGAGCGTCTGTGTTCCCCGGCGTTGTGTATTTTTTCCCCGGCACGTACGATGACAGCACTACGGGCAAAACGGAGAAAGTCGCGCGACATTACGTTTAAATATAAACAGCTATAAATATAATGCCGGCTATAAATATTTATTAATCAATATATACCGTGAGAAACCAAACTGTAACTCGAGGCGAAGCGAGGATTTAATGACGACTAACTGACACCGCGTGCACTTAAGCCGCCATGACGAATATGTTCATCGATCGTAATCACCAGATATAACCACGACCGCGTTGATGAAATTAATGTCATCAGAGTGCACAGGTAGCTGCGAAGTTAGCACGTAAAGCGTTCGAGTGACTTCCTGCCTGTCACTAATCTGTGCGACATTTAACGAGATTGCAGCGAAGAGCATTGCTAATAATAGAATAACAGAATATAGAAAGAACGGACAAAGGAGAATTAAAAGTATAAAGAAAAGCAATTTTTCAAGCAATATTATACGGAAAATTTCTATTTTTCCTTTGAAATAAATTATGGAAACAATAACAGGATTGGAATAATTTAAATCTCTGTCTTCTCGACCTCAGATAGCATTTTCCACGCTAGCACGCAATTCAAAGTGGCATAGTTTAGTCAATGAACTTTGAATAATTCAAGATCTCGCTATTAGGTTCAAATTATCCGGAATACCAGCAATTTTCGAAAATTATCCGTCTAATTGAAATTATTGGAATTTCGGGTTACGTTGAGAGAATTGATGAGCGTACTGAAGCTGCCCAGCCGAGCGGCCGCATAGGCAGCTAGGCTGTATAATATTACTAGGAGGATAATATTGCTTCGATAGTAACCATTGTAGCTTACACTGATAATATAAAGGTATAGGTATGGGGATAGTAGGTAGTTGTATAGGGATACGAAACAAAATACGAGAAGGATGTTGTTGAAATTATCGCGAGGGCTTCGTTCTCGACGGTGATAAAATTGCCATCGGATTTTCAGCGATGTTAATCGCAAAAAGATTCGGTGTTTGAAAGGGAAAGAATTAACCGAAATTGCAAACGCCATCCTCTTTATTTATTTCGGGCAGTGATCACTGAAGGATTGAACGCGCAGGTGGGTCTCACGATCGATAGCAGTGTCGTTGATGACACGGGAGAAAATATTGCCTACACGCGCGAATCCTAGCGCAGCGAAATGAAACAGACAGGAATGACGTGTGTCCGTTCCTTTTCTCTCTCGGATAATTACCATGCGCGATCATGAAAATTAATCATATACTTTCGTCGCGTTAATCAAAAATATTATCTCACCGCAGCTTTTCACGTCTTGATACGCGCCAGCTAGATGCGGACTCTTGTTTGTTGTTACAATTGGATTTTGCAAAATAAATTTTGCAAATTAAATTTGTAAAACATTTCCAACATTTGTAAAACATTATTGCACCTTTGCACGATGCGATCACTCTGTACAACGTAAGTTGATATATTACCCGATATGTATCGACGCGGCTGGTAATCCTATCAAGTGCAATGCATTTGAAACATAATAACTACATCCGTTAGTCGAGTCGCATTTTCTATGGACGTAGCGAAATTTCACGCCTCCAAGTAATTTATATGATGGACATTGCTTTCGATAAATATGATAATTACGAAACGGGGGGAGACGCATAAGCGAGATAAACGAGACCTCGATACATTTTTCATGCGAGTGCATAGACTAGAATTCGTTACAGTAATTATTGCTTTTTTTCCAGACGTTTAAAGGTGTTCTAATTCTTTGAATATACTTGCTAAATATTGCTTGCAACGTTTTTCTATAACTTATATTATCATTTATAGGATGAAAATATAAAAATATTGGCACGTAATTACTAAAAAATTAGGTCAAGTCAAGTCATAAAATTTTCAGAAATTTTCTTTCTTTGCGTATTATCTTTCGAATTTAATTCTGGATTCAACAAAGACGTCGCGAAAGAGGGTAAAAAAAAAAGAATGATATTGCATTATTTAAACCGAAGGACGTTAGACACAAGCACTGAAATAGTTGTATCAGTGGAAAACCGCTGCAGGGATCAGAGAAGTGAAGTTTCGTAACTTATTGCTGGAGAATTCTTGGTACACCTAGTATTTTGCTCGACCGTGCGAGCGCACAGTAGACAAGTGCGTACTTTCGTGGATCAAACTCGTATCTCACCTCCGTAATCTTTGCTAATACCAACGGATATTCGTAAGCTACCGCTCAAGGCGGATGGTGAGCATAATTAGGTGCGGAAACGTAAATACTTCGCCGATGATCAGTTATTAGCATACCTGCATAAGTATGCTTTAATCTTCCGGCCGTTTGAGTGCGAAGCGGTATTAGCATGAAACAAATGTTGTAAACGCAGAGTTAAATCGAGATTTAGAAAATCAGCGGCCCGAGTGACAGCGGTCCAACAATCAGCTAAATACACGCGTCGCATTTAGACATACGTAACTTTTTATGAAAAAAATGAATATTCTAGATATTATTGCATTACCAAAGAATATTTATTTCAGAAATAGCGAAGTTCTTAATTGTATTATACAATTTAAATTTTTAAATTAATATTGCTGTGATATTTTTGATTTAATATAATTTATATTTGATCTTATAAATATCAACAATATAATGTTATAAGTATCAAAAATAAGTATTCCTTACAAAAAACAAATCACATTTTAATGCATGCAAATCGAATTCGTTATTTCAGACGTGAGAAATTCGCTATTCTCTATAAAACATGTATAGACGCGCAATCTCAAATTTCGGCGTTCAGTAATAATGCATAAATATTAGGCGAAGATAGCGCAACCTTTACAAAGATTCATTTCAGGTTGACCGAAATAAAGGAGATAAAGATAAAGTACAGGATGTGCTAGTTCAGGAATGTCATCTTCCCACATATGAGTTGATCTATATTTTTTGTTCCTTTGACATTTGCATGCGACATAATCTTCGAAAATCAGCTTATTACATTGACATATACCGTATATATACCGTATGAAATGTTTCATAGAAAATTGATATAATGACGGTAGAATCAGTGTCTGCTGTGGAATAGGGAGAATACAAAATCGTCAGTCTAAAGTGCATAAGGACAGATAGCAAAATCCGCCGTTGAGAGATAACGGCTAAAAGGTTCTATGCTCCGGGGTTATACGCGATAAAATTACGCGATAACGGTAATGTGGCGTAAGCACCGTGCTCGTCGGAATATCAAACGCCATATTCCGCACTCGCTCAGGACAGCCGCGATAAATTATTACAGATCCGCACACGTTCCTACGTTGCGCGCGGCGTGTCCAGAGAAAGATTACCTCAAATAGGTATGCCGATCGACTCGACTGCGATCACAAACACGATACTACGCCCGAAGCTTAAATGTTCGGAAGGAGCGACGGGGCGAGCATTGAAGGGAAGTTGCGACTTAAATTTTTGATACAATCGCTTTTGACGTTCACGAGAAAAGTCTGGCCGAGCTAAAAGCTTAAGATCATCGCCGCTCTCGATCGATTCGTTTCCGGCTTCGAGCGTAATCGGATTGCACGTTGAGCGCGCGAACGGACCTCATTCACGAGTTAGAAAGTAACCGCGCGCACGTTTTGTACATCCATACGGAGAAACTCGGCTTTTGATCGCAGTCCCCGTGCATTATGTACTCGAACGAGTTCATCGTACCGTCGTTAAAAATACTGTACTCGTGCAACGACCTGGATCGCAGATCACGCTTCGACAGTCGATCGAGATTACGTCGTTCGCCACGTAACCATTGATGTGTTGAACGTATTTTTATATCTATTTTTATATCTAGTCCATATAAGCGTGCTAAGGGCGGTTATGGTGTCTCGTTCACGTCGATCATGATTATTTTTGCGATTAAATCGATCGCGACGAAATGCCACACGTGGTGTCCCAATTTTAAAGCCACGTATTTATTTGCGTGCAAAAATCGCATGCATGCAAACTATGAATAACAGTTAATCAATGTAAATTTATATTATATATCAAGTATCAGATTTTATATTTGTTATACGGGTATATAAATAGATATTTATTTCGATTTAACCCCTTACGTAAAAAATATCGTCGCGTGATACAATAAATTTGCACTGTAAAAATATTTTCAGCGCATATTTAGCGTTAAATGTAGCCGCTTGATTGCTAAAGTTTTGTTCATACAGATTGTATTTAATATCAGCATAACACGGGAATTGGATAATCACATTTGCCATTAGATGTGCGGTGCGAATACGGGCCATTGAGTTCGTCGATCGTCATCATCATCATTCGTATATTGACGCGACGTGCCATTCGGGTATGTAATTATTGTCGCGTCTCGGGTGCGGGAGAAGAAAAATGCTCTCACGGAGAAGGGTGGTGTTGAGTAGAGCGCGGAAAAAAGGAATATCTTTCACACTCACCTGAATGGGTGAGCTGCTTGAGGAATGCTTCGTAGCGCGCGGCGCGGAGGCGGGTGGTTCACCGCATTTTTCCAAGCTGTATAACGTCGTCGTCGAGTGTTCACGTGTGCCACCACTACTACCACCACCGACAGAACTCACTATTACTATTATTACTATTAACCAGCACCAGCACCACAATAGCAGACGCGAAAAAACGGCTCTTTATTTCACTCCGTATCACGGCCGACGTTCTGCGTCTCGTCGGAACGCGAAATACTTCAGGCTACCCTCGACCGGCCGAGTAACGTTTGCACGCGAATTCTCGATGAACGACATAGACGTCGGTTCGACGACGTGGCAGTCGCGATTAGAGTCTCGCCTGGGCGCTTACGCTCTCGTCGCGTCGACTATTCGATCAGACGCGCGAATAACCACTCGGGCGGCGTGTCTGACTCGTTATTGACTCGTTCTACTCGCGGCGATCCTCTATCGCGATGATGGGGGAAACAGGCGAGGAAAGAGAGATGATGAAGAGAGATGAGTTTCGTCGGGACGAACGAATGCTATATGACAAATCCACGTTGCTGGACGGTGCCGAAACGCGTTCTACCCCTGCTGACGCCGGGGGTGAAACTGAATCCAAAAGCGACTGTCGTGCACTCGTGGGTGCTCGGGCGCATGCTCCGTGTTTTGCCGCTTGGCCTGTGTACGTGCGGCACGTCGCTCCGTACACCTATATATCGCACGGTGTGCCTATACTGGGTGGTCAAGAAAATTCTCCGTTAAGAGAAAATCGTCCCCGCACACTTCTTCGCTACGCGGAGACTCGGACCGGCCGGCTCTCGGGCGCAACCCCCATCGCACGTTCACTGGCGTTCGCTTTCTACCCCTAAATTCGATTGCCGACCCCGACGTGGTCGTAAAGATACGGGAAAGCGGCGCTGGCAACTCGTTGCAAACTCCTTTTTCTCGGCGCGGCGAAATGGCAAGCGGCTCGTTTTTACGCGAGTCACTTGATTTCTTTTTCCCTCCTTTTCTTCTTCTTTTTTTCCTTTCCTTTTTTTTCTATTCTCGCAACGAGGCACGAAATAACGACCCAGCGGCGGTGTGGACTCGCTGCGAAAGGAAACTCACGTTTCGCTGAAACAAGCAGCGGCCAGCATCGTGTCGCACCGACGATGCATTTTGTCGCGACTACAGTTGCCTCGTATTTTCGATAAAAATCCCGCACCTAGCTCGCGATAAAATAGCGACTACGGCGATTTTAATTTAAAACACTGTGTTAACTTGACGCAGCGACGACACATAGACGGGGAATTTCAGCGCGCACCTGCGATTTCGCCAAAAAGATCATCGCCGAGTTACAGGCCATCGACGCTCGAGCACGTCGTCGTGCCGGGTGCGCCATTTTAATAACGAGCATACTTTGAGTTTACCGAATAAAGGAGTACGCCTGTGCGGCGAGTATTCTTTTTCTTTCTCGGCCGGAATAAAGGAAGCAAAAAAAATGAAAGCACGGATTATTTGATCGTCCTTTTATAGACAAAACTTGCGGTACACGCGCGAAATCATTCCAAATTATATTATGCAATTCCGTCCACACGTGGAGAGCTTGCGTCGACGTTACATTTTCTGCATCTCGAACATCTGGCTTCGCGAAAATCTTCCGTGAGAGCTCGCCCAAATCTTCACGCCGCGTTGCCCGCAAGAAAAACCATGTAAAATTAACGAGCGAGATTTTCGTAGGATGATGTAACCTGCGTTTTTCTTTTTAGCTCTTCCACGGTATACATTAATTTCGATTAAGGAGCCGCGCCCACTAATCGTGTACGTGTATAGAAATAATATCTCGAGATATTATTATATTATAAACATTACTTTGGAAGTTTACCCCGTTTTATATCAAATTTCACGCTATTTAATGCAATAAAGATAAGTTAAGGAGAATAAATTAGAATGGAAATAGCTTCGCTAAATTTCTCGTATAAGCTATAATGAACACGCCGCGAAAAACTCTTCATCGTAATGAATATAGTAAAAATTCTTCTTCGTGCGATATAAATCTGCGTGGTTATCTTCGAAAGATTTTACAAATAAATTAAAATGGGATAAATTGAAAATAAGTTATATAATTCACGCTTGTTTACAGTAATAAATAATATCTCACTTGCATTTCTCATTGCGTAAATTAATATTAAATTTTTGTTTAGAACGTACAGCTTGCATGAATAATATGTTTTATTAATATATAATAGAAGTATGAGATAATAATATTACACATTGTTGCAGTCTAACAGCAACAGCATGCACAATAGTGAAATTGTGCAAATTGACATTTGAAACGTGAAAATTTAATCATAGAAAACTGACATATCTCCGCACGACGAAACGAGCGAGAACAATGGAAAAGTTGAACTTGTTCGTCGCTGGTTGCCGATCACAAATTACACTTCGACACATATCGCCGAGTTTTTGGCACATTTTCTCGCAGCAAAACAAACTTTCCTTGTTCTCGATCGTAAATGACGCGAAGGGGAAAGGGAGTTTCCTGGACGTCGGATGGACGTCGGGTGAGCTCGACACTCGGGGAAAGGAACCCCAGAAGCCGCAAAGGAACTCGATCATTTCGTATATATCTATATAATACGTACGAAGCTTGTATTCACAGTCGCCGCAGACGTCTTGCCTGCGCGGGTTAGCAAACCCATTTCCTTCAAGCTCACCGAAAGCCTCGGAGGAACGAAGCTTTGAATCTTCCTTCGTGAATATGGGCTTCGGCGGAAAAGAAGACGACGACGCGGCGTCTTTGCGACTTTGATTAAAGATTTAACTCGCGGGTATATAACGACGGTTTCACGAAGAGGATCTTTCAATCGCGTTTATCTCGCGTAAAAAGCGAGCGTGGTAATTATCGATTGTTCGCGAAAAGGGCCATTGAAAAAAATTTCATTTTCACACACCTCGAGATTACTGTCGTCATGTTTGAGAAAACAGCGTTAAGCCGCGGCGTGGAAAAAGTGCACCTCTAGTGCAAAAATCGAGAGGAAACAGTTAATATTAAATTAAAACGCCAACAGCGAACGAACTCATTAACATGCCGGAGAATTTTATTCGTTTTTCTATCAGAGTGGACGGGAAGAGCTGTCTTCTCAAGAGAATATTGCACAAAGCCAGCTGAATGTTCGTCGAACGCCTTTATTATACATTTTATACGCGAGAAAAGACAGAAAATAGTGCTGCGCGAAAAAGGTGGTGAAAATGTAGTTTGTATTTTGTGTAAAGCAGTTAATCGCTCACTTCGCCTTTGCTAATGAGTTCTTCATTCTCCCGAGCTCCGCGCCAAGAGTGCACTATGCATCTTGCAGTATTTAGCTGCAAACTGCAATCGGCCACGGAGTATACAATTACATTTGCGAAATCACGTGCGATTTCACAATATCGGCGTATAAGGTCAGAGGGAAAACGGCGGGAGCTATTTTCTAAAATCCGCGAAGCCGCGCGAGACCTTCCGGCTGGATGGAAACTCGACCCGCAAGATCACGGGAAAGCTCGATCACTTTGCCGGCAGCTTTTCATCCAGGCCTGGCAAATCCATTTCCGTCGACTCCATAATCGCAACCCGTAGCTTCGAAGGGATTGCCGGCACCTCGCTGAAGATGCGCGGAATGGTGCGAGGGCTAAAGACAAGATCAACAAACGGCGTGGACGAGGAGCCCCGCCGAGAAAGGAAACGACTTCCTATTTTCTGGCGGTTAGATCGCCCTCTCGCTTCATGTATCCCAGAACACGGGTCGGAGAGTGACGTATATGGCCATCAACAGGCCGAGGAGCTTTTCACGATCCTCACTCGAGATACAGTCGTTATGGCCGGGAATCGGAGCAATCAACTTGACGACAGATCGGCGTCACGATCATCCAAGTTAAATTAAAGCCATCGCAGCATTAACAGCCTTAATACATCGATTGATATGTGAAAAATTAGGAGTGAGATGCTAAACCGGTACCTAAACGGCACTTTTATTTTTATTTTTTGTGGTGGAGAAAGTACTTTATATATATATATATATTTAACAATAACGCGTTGCCAGATTTTTTCTTTGCCCTATCTTAACATTCTGGACTATTTCTTCGTTTAAAATGTAAATTGCTAGGCCTATAAATTTTTATAGTACAAGATTCCAGTGGCTATAACGAATGAAATGTACAATTAATCGCTCTAAATCATTTTTAAAATTCTAGTCAGCGAAACCGTCTCTCGCAGCGTTTATTTAGTCATCGATTATGAATAAAAAGATCGATGTGCGTCATTTTGCATTGTCACTAACAGCACTCGGTTAAGAAGACGCGGATATCGACGACGGCCAAAACAGCCGCATGGTCCGCTTTTCCCTCTCGGTCGTTCCCGATCCGCGACGAATTTACGACCAGCCAGCGCGCTATACGTCTCTCCCTCGAGACTTTTCCGTTGCCTCTATCTCGTTCCTGCACAACCGCCCACGTTTCCTGCGCCGCCCATACCCCCTGTCATCCCTCCTCATCATCTCTCATAAACGAGTGTTCGTAACAAGTAGCTCGCAGCTACGGACGATAAGTTGCGGGACAGGAAAATAAATGTATTTATTTACCGCAACGTTTTTATATTCCGTTTGATTGCAAAATTGAAGTTACGCGTAATATAGGAAAAGCGCCGTGCTTCACGTATATTTATATTTTACGAAGTACAAATCTGGTACGTTATTTCTGCATGCTGGAAACACCTGGGAACCTTGCGAACCGGGCGTAGGCACGATACTTTTTAGTTGTTTTTCTATGAGCACAAAATTCTTCTATTTATGTTTTCCTCGCGTTTATGGATTTAACAGCTGAAATTTGCTAACAGAAAAATGGTTTTTGTTACAGATATGCGTATACAGTGTACTGCAGTCGGAATTTTGCCACAAAAGATGTAAGTACACATTGAAACAAATTTTTATATTCCTTCTTTATCAATTGTCTATACATACAAAATATTAAATAGAAAAGTATATACCGTACCGCTATATTTACGCATGAATGTTCAATTAGTGACGAAATATGAAGGGATAAAAAATGGTGTAGCACATGGTAATAAATGTGGCGAAAAAAGTAACACAGTTAACACAATTAACACTTAACGCAAGACGAATCAACGCGAAAGCTCTCTGCGTGCACGGTCAAATTGCCGTGACAGCAAAAATCGTGAAAAAAGTATCGCGAAAGCACGACGTCCGGTAGATGCTCGCGAAGCACCGTAAAAGTTCACGGTAGGAAAGATAAAACTGCGTCGTAACAGTGCGCAAACTAGCAACGTGAACTTTCGAAGATAAACTACCTGATCCGCTGACGACCCTCAAAAACTTGCTTTGCAGCGTATCTTGCTTTCTTGTAACATAAACGCACGCCGTCAAACAGTCGATTTAATCCAAAATGACGTACAATTTACGCTGTAAAATTCTCTCTCGTAATTGCGCTACATAACTTAATCGTTATCTAAACATGGAAAAATGTTGTTTTTTAAAGAGATCGGAGCATTTCGTCTGCGTGTAATAATAAATAAAAGCAAGCTTATTTAAATAAATTAATTAAATATAATTAATACAAGCCAGTTTGTGGCAGAGTAATGAAAATTGTAAGAAAGAAGAAATATTGCATCGTAATTTTTTATCTTAAAATTGGCAATGTTTATTTTTTAATTATTTGATAATGATTGCTTATTTTATAATTAACAAATTTCACCACATACTATTGTCGTCGATGATATTCTGAATAAACCACGCAACATGTTCTTGATCGATACGTGATACACACCGAGAACGCCGCCTCGTTATACTGTTGCATTTATTTACTGGAAAAATAAAATATTGCTGAGCGAAACGCGAGGTGTATTCCATTTTTATGCTCGTTTCTTCAACATAACGAATACTTCTCGCTATTTATCGTCGTTTTATATGCATGTTTATCAGAATTGTAACGATGTAGCTTCCGTTGTGCGTTGCACCTATTCCATTCTTCTTAAAGCTGTCTTAATCCGTAGTTAAGCGCGAGGTAATAAACTCTACGGCGGCTCATTAAGGTGGACTTTGTGCTCTTTTTATTCCGCGATGGCACAATGTATATTAACACTCGCAGTAAATATCGTTCTTATCGGCACGTTTCGCCACCTTGTTAACGCGCATTGATTTTTCTTGCCGTGCCGACCAGCGGCAGAGTACGCGTTGGGGGTACGCGCGGGCGGTCGCGACGAAGCTCGTGGATTTTGATAAATAGCGTCCATCCCGTAAACGGTCCAAAAACGCTCGCCGCACGTTCTGTTAAAGCCAAATAATTCAGGCACTCTGTGCTAGCCGGTCTCCGCGCCATTATGTGATATTCGCCAACTATACCAGTCGCTTCCACTCGCGCAACCCGACCCCCTTATTCCGGCTATTAATCTCTCCTAGGCAGTCCTGTGGAAACTCAATGTACCAAAACACGTCACGCCGAAAAAGTGCACAATCGCAAGTCGCGCGTAATGCCTCGCGTATTCTCGTCGTACATTTAACACCGGCGCGACTAAAATGTTGAACCGCCATATACAACGGTCGCATTTAGCGCCGACGGGAGAAAAGAATCAGACGGCTACGTTTAACGCTAAATGTATGACGGGAATATATGAAACCGCACACGTCGCTTCGTGCTTTCCATTTTTATGTCATCACTTAGATTACGCCGTAATCCGTAGTAAGATCGTGCGCTAGACGCGACACGGCCCCGAGTGCGCCACGCTTTATATTTAAAATGGTTAGTAAATCTAAAAGTCGTAATGGCTCGTACTAAAGATGTCCGCGTCGAAGAAATAGAATTAAAACTTGAACGTGTTCTACAAGCCGGTGCGCGCCCAGTTTGAATAAAAAAGTGAAGCGAGCGAGAGTTACGCCGGGGTTATATCGGACGGAATTAATTGAAGCACTTTAGAAGACTCTATCGCGTAGCAGTTTACATAAGAATGTTGTGCAGCGAATGGTTCTGCCGCCCTGCAATGTAATAACGTACTCTAGTATTCCGAGAGAGCTTTATACGCTAGTCAACTTGGAGGACGCAGTAATTCTTGATATCCGTGTTTCTGATACTCACGATATCATCGATGAAAATTGTTTGACAGGAATCCGGAGAATTTTAGTATCACATAACCGATATCGCATAAAAACACTCAATTTCTCACAAAGCAAATAAAACATTTCTCCGAATGGTAGTAACTTTTTATCGCAAAACTTTTTACGCTTGCAATATTGAAAAATATTCCGTTAGAAGGGAACGATTTATTTGCGTTTATAAAGCAGGATTGCTAAATTTGTGATTCGATCTGTTACTGACATCCAGATCGCAGGAGTTCATCGATCAGCTTTGTTCTCAGAACGTAAAATATATTTCGGTTCTATTTTTTTCGCGGTTTTTTTTTAATCTAAATCCAACTTCTACTAGTAAAACTGGTACCGGCAAAAAGTCGAGCCATCCATCGTGCAATCGATTTTTCTATCTACGGGTTTAAGCACGAGGAAATGTCCTGCCAGTCACGTGTCCCTCCGATCGATATTTAATAGCGGCTGTCACGGTTAGGAATTCGATCGTAAAACTTTCATCTCAATGGCGCTGAACTCGCAAACTGCATTGAAGATCTTATCGGCGACTGCTGCAGGAATAGCGACATAGCGGGCGCGGTGTAAAAACAGTTCGTCGTCGATTCTCGTCGACGTGGCCGATCTCGTGACTACCTCAAAAGCGAATTAATAAACGCGGAATTCCTAAATGACATCGCCGCCGCACGTTTCGCGTGTATTGCGCGGTAACTCACATACAATATATTCTCGTGTGGACGTACACCCCCCCTGCCGGGAGGAAAGATAGAACGCCGGATCAGCGTATTCTCGCCGATAGCTGTTATCGATAGTGCGTCGCAAACGCTTCAATAGCTGTAGTCATGGAAGCTAAGGTCTAAAGCAAACACGATCAACGGCTCTCAGAGTGATACAGTGCGCGGATTGTCTTCTGTGTACAGGTAACTATTATCGCGCGAAAGCGACAGACGTTAGGCGGAGCTTGATTAATTTGTATCTGCGCCAATTAAAGCTGGATATAACTTGTTTACAGTTTACTATGCGAAAGTAAGCGATGCCGACGTGTTTTTTATAATTAATGATAAAAGTGAATTGATGAAGTGTCAATAATCAATTAAACGAGCGACATCAAATTCTCAGAAAATCAGAAAAACTGTTTTATTGTGATATTATTTGGCATTACCATTTTTTTAATTATGTAAAATGTAGCAATACCAATATTTTTCTGTAAAATTTAAAATTTTCAAAGAAATGTGTAAGTTTCCTTTGAGTAAACAATTTAGTAATAGTTTAGTAGTAGTTTTATTATCTTCTTTTGTTTATGTCATAAATATATCGGAAAAGAATTTTTATTAAAATACTTGTTAAATGCGACTTCTCTACGTTCCTATTTGTCTTTTATCAATTTGTTTAAGAAGATATGAGAACATTTTTTACAGAATTATATTAAAAATGACGGAAAAAAATATTTAACAAGAGCATATAAAAATGTACGAAGAAAAAAATAAATTATAATATAATAACCATTGATTACTAAGACACGTTTGCCTCACAGAAACATTCTAAGGCGCGCGAGCTTTTCAAATCAGCCGTTTCGTATGCAACGATACAATAAAAGCTTATAGGGCATCAAACGCGGATTGAAATATGGAACGTCTCCAGAATAATCCGAAACCGGTTAAGGGAATCGCGGGAACGTATCCGCGGCAGATGCTTTCACAAGTGCGAGAGTATCATTCAGCCAGCGTTTGCAGGCAAATGTGAGCGAGGCGTCGCGCCGCGCGGCATCTCGAGAGGTATGCGACAAAGTGTGCAGGAACGAAAGCCGGTGCGAAGAGTATACATTTCCGTGTCACGCGATGCCTGGCGACACTCGCGCATTAAATCTATTCGGAACTTAAGCTCAGTTACGACGTAAGCGGAAAGGCAAGGAAGGAGACAGACGGAGCAAAGGCGAGTCTGACGGGACGAGAAAGGTGAAACGTGGAGACGAAGCACGGGGTGGAGTGGAAAGTTATACGCGAGAGCGCGTGAACGGGCTTGTCCGTCCACGCGCGCTGGGACTCGCGCGCGCGCGCACGAGGGAGAGAGCAATACTTCTGCCGCCCGGCAGCCAAGGGGGATGCAAACGTCGCGCCCGAGACTGAAATACTAAAGTGAGCTTAAGTGCGTTGCCATAGGGACCAGAGGGGGTTGAGAATCGGCGGGGTAAGTAGGTAGGTAGGTAGGTAGGGTCGGGACGCGCTCAAGTGTACCGCGTGCACGACGACAACGACGATGACGACGACGAAGACTTCCATGCCACCGGCGGCGTCTCGTCGTGCCGCGTCTCGCCATGCGCCCCTTCCATTTCTTTCTTTCCCCATCCACTCTGCTATTTCACTCGACCGGGTATCCCGACCGAGTGCTCTCTCCTCTCCCCGCGACAGCCAGCGCGCGGGAGCCACTTAACTGTCCGGAAGTAAGTGCGATCGAGATTTTCATGGATTCACGCGCGAAATTGAAATCCTCTCTCCGTGAGATCAGCCGCGAATGCTGCGAGCGCGCCGTCGTGCCGCGCTGTCACTTCCTCGAAAACGGGACGGCTGCTCTTACTTTTTACGAAGTACGAAAGAGGAGAGACGGCGAGAATGGTCGGGTAGTCTTAGGAAAGTTCTTCGGATAAGTGGATTCGCGCGTGGCCGCGCGGCGGAGTTCGGGAAAAACGAGACATACTCCGCCGTACGTCGTTATTTGGTCGGGTTATCTGAATTCAAATTTGCCCGAAGTGCCGCGCGCGTGAATAAATTACCGCGCGGCAGAAAGGCGTCTATTATAGTTTCCGCCGGCGAGGAATAAACGGTGCGCGGTCGCGCGACTACCGTCGGCTATCTTGAAAAATTTTCCGCAAGCGCGAGAAACGTTAGGCATTATTCGGGGAGGGAATATTTTATCGGGAAGAAAGACTCGCGCGGCGGAACGATATCGGTAGAAACGATCAGCGCAGACTACACAAATCTTTTTACAGACGAATTCATGATGCAGATGGAAAGGGAGAGGAGGGAGAGGAGAGTTTCGTTGAGTTTCGGGACGCCCTAAATACGTCAAATGCGTAACGCTCGCGCGTTTGTACGCTACGTGTCGGTATGGCGTAGTGTAAGTCTCTGTATATCTTGCAGGTGCATTTCCGCAACGGATGCACATCGGCGCAGAAGAACTTCTCTCGGAAATCTTTACTAAATCCGTCGATGCGATATCGACGTAGAGAACGTTCGCGTCTTCGAACTCCGATAAGTTCCTTTCACCCTTACACGAAACGTCGTCGGCGTGTCACTCGCGGCACACTTCATCAATTATTTCTCGCCTTACGTGTTACTTCATCTAAAGTTTAATACACACGAAATCAATCGATGCATTCACCGTTACTCGCTAAGAAGAATGTCAAGATTAAATAGATAAATCAATATTAACAAAAAACTAAGCCTATACATATTACATCATGTTTTTCAGTGACTATAAATCTTCTAAAATATAAAATTACATTTTTACCCCAAATTTCTCATTTATATTCTTCCCTCAACGAAATTTTTTTCTCCAAAAGCTGCCGCAATACGCAGAGAAAATTATGTTGATTCAAGAAATACGACCGCACGCGACACGACATAACGATCGCGCGCACAAAGTGATAAACAAGCGAGCGGCGAGAGAGCGCAATTCTTGTTCTATATTCTGCCGCACTCGCGTTCCTCAATTTCCGCAAAGTAAAACGTAATAGGGGTAACGGTGGATATTTATTCCCGTCTCGAACGACATCCCGAACGCGCGGGCATCGCGGCCGTTTATTATTTGCAACGTAAGCCGTCGCACGTCCGTAACAATACTTCGTAAGTTCGTAATTTGCATCTCGTTCCGGATGTATTCCGTGTCGTCCGCTACGTATCAACTCCGTTGCCGTCGTTAAACGAGTTTTCTCCGCGCGCGCGCGCGCGCGCGCGTTTGCTCCTCTTCCGTTCATGCGGCGCCTTTCCGCCCGCTCGAGTTTTCCCGGACGTTTTTCTTCGTGTTTGCTCCGGGCGGCTTGTCGACCGCGGGAAGGATAAAAATTCCCCCGTATTCCTGCCACGATCAACCTGTGGTCAGAATTATGAAGGACACAAACAGCCAGGCGGACCGCAACAGACGTCGCAGCCGCAACGCCGCGAAATAATGCCGCGACGAGGGCTACTTTATTAAATCCGTCTGTCGTGAATGAAGAGAACGGACGACGTTGTTGTAAAAGCGACACACCACGGCACGGACGAGGTCGACGGCAAATCGTCTTTCTCGTTACTTGGAACCGCGGGTTGATGACCGCAGAATGGAGGAGCAGGCGAAGGTGAGAAGCCGGGCATCATGGGTTACTTCGTTAACCCTTTGCGCATAGTCTAGCGTCCGACTCCGCTGCATTCAGGTGCACCGTAACGAAATTTAGCGCGGTCGCCGAGAGTGGACATAGTCACGAGCGTAGACGCGGACGTTGACATAGTCGTAGGCATGAGAGACGCTTGATAAAACAAAGCTGTTTTTCTTCTCTTCCGCGCCCGCTTTCAACATTTTTTTCGCGCTTTCCGCGTTTTCTCCGTGCAATGCGCTCGGTTAACGAGCGTACATATATCTCGATTGTACGAGTGAATTAATATATATTGTACTATACAGTTTATGCGAAATAAAAGCCGAGGCAATATTATTAAATAAAAGACGCAAAATTTTCAACACGCCAGTTGTTTTGAAGCATTCTTGGAACGCTCCACTAAAAGAACTGCGCTTTCGAGAACATGCAGTCTACTAGATGGGCGGTTAGTGAAAGAAGAAAAGAGAAAGAGAGAGAGAGAGAGGGAGAAGCGTTGCGAGCTTTTATCACGTCATCCGGTTGCCGCATGATTGTCGACCGTACCCTTTTTTTCGAGTGTACTTCAGCACATATTTTCGCGTTTTCAACGCCGTTACGCACAACTTCTGCCTTGCTTCCGCCCTTTGGCACTTCGCCCTTCGCTTTCGACCCGTTGTGCCGCCCTCCTGCTCTCACCCTGTCGACAGCGAGTTGCGAGAGTGCCGAGCACCGAGAGCCTCGTAACTAGGTACAGAGGGTGCGCGATCGCGAATACCGTAGGGAAACCGGGGGAACCAGACCAGCTGCAATATCGCGATACACAAACTTATTGGCGAAACTCGCGAAACTTGCGCGAGGCTTTCGGAATTCCAAGATGGCGCGTATCCGCATAGCGGATTAGCTTGAGAATACCTTTGGCAGATCGAAAGGCAGGGATAGGACAGAGAGCGGGAAATAAAGAGAGGGTGAGACAAAAAGCGAGATTGGGGGGGGGGGGGATGCTTGGAAATGCTACAGATGAAAAATAAAATGCCAACGAAAATTCATAACACGCGGCACAACCCCAGCATTGTGCCGCGCTCGCGATATTAGCAGACGCGATTACGACAAAAAATATTTTTTTCTATTTTGAACACAGGCAACATGGAGATCGTAAAAGAATTATTTTAGATGAGAACAAAAATAATTTGAAAGTAATAAAAAATCGTCCTCGAAAATGAACAGTCAAATGTACTGCAAAATGTACTAGTTGCGCGGAAAAATACATGTAATTTGTTTATTTATTTACTGAACAAAATAGCGAAAATTTAGTAAGTTGCTAAAAATAGATAAAATGTGGTTGTCAACTGAGAAATAGAGAAAAATTAAATTACACACTTTTTCCTTCACATTTATATTTAAATGTAACATTCTCCAGTTTTCTGTTTACATCTGTATATATGTATCTCTTGCGTTTTGTTTTAATCCTAATTCTGGATATATATAATCACGGAAATATATAATCACGGTAAATAAATAAATTAATTTAGCTTAACCTGTGTCTCTTTTGCAATCGATGCATTGCTCGAAAAGCAAGTGCGTTGGAGGAAGGTAACGGATTTCCTCGCTGAAATTCGTTCGGTGAGTTGTTCCACTTGTAAATGGCATTGCTTAATTAGGTCGACCGTGTGACAATTCGGTGCAATGGGATTCGGGCTCGACAATGATAATGGATCGTATTAATTATAAATGTCGTATCGTCATAAATATTCACGAGGCAAGCAAATATTTTTGTATTTCTCGCTTGGTCGTTTAGTATAGCATAAATTAAGCACTGTTGTTGTTAATGCCTTAGCAGTGACATAATAAGTTTTCGAAATTTGAGTATTAAATTATTAAATTACAGTATTAAATTATTTTACAATGTTTATCGGGTTTTCGAAAGAAATCAGAAACGTAATAAGCGTTGCTCTATATCTTTTTGATTCTACATCGCATTTAAAACCAATTATACAGTCCACTAACACAACTTTCCTCGTTAAGATTCACTCGACTTGTTTTTTGTCGTTGAGCCATCAATCGATTTTCAGTCCACAAATCGCAAATTGAAGACTCAAAGTGTCATTTACATCGTCGATTTTCGACGTTTCTCCGCAAAAACCAGCGATAAAAAAAATCGCTCTAACGCATTTATCCTATATTTACCAAAGTCAGCAATTTGCACATTTAACAACGACAACTCTCCAGATTTATTTCTTATCACATTCATTATGCGAATCATTATACCAGATCGACACAACGGGGTGCGGTAAATGCGATACAATGGGATATTCGGAGATTATATTTACCCCCTCTAATTATATCGCGGAAATCGTGAGTTCACGTAGAAATTAATTGCGACCGCGCGCTACCGGAAGCCGAAGTAATTCGTATCAGTGCATGGACGTCGGTTTAGGTTCCCGTAGCTCTGCGCGTATCGGACCGATATGACAGGTGAAACATGGTCGATAGCAGCTATACTACGTGCGTCCCTTACGTTTGTAATAGCGGCGACGCAGTACACCGTGTACGCCACCGGGCGGAGTGTAGGCTTCGCCGGCCGTGGATGTACCGTGTGCGTGAACCACGCAATGCAGATTGTCGCAGTCAGTAGTTTACCCCTGCAGTGCCCAGCCAGGCCAGTGTAATCGAGTCGATAGAGTCGGTGTGCACTGGTACGGTCCACACGTCGGCGAACGTGTCGGCGGCGATACGTTTGTTGCGTTACATCTTCGCATCGCGGTATGTTAACGAACGGCGGGCATCGCGACGGGTGTGGCGCACTCCGACAATGATATCTTCCGCTCGGCGAAATTGCGACTCTCTCGCAGAGCAGCTATTCCATTAATAATTCTGTATAATTAATTATAACACAGTACACAGCTGTTTTGTGCAATACATTTAGAAGTCGTGATTGGATCTGCAATTATACACGTATTTTATATCAACTTCTTTTTATGTAGATTCAGAGCTGAGTATATAATTAAATAAAAATCGAAAAAAAAGACATGTCAACGTATATTTAGAGAGATTTAAATCTATTAAATGTATTAAATTTATTAATTAGATTTTTATATTTATTGTGTTAAGAAGACTGACGTTTTCAATTTAAAAAATCTTAGACTAATTGCATGAACGTCGCTTAGCGGTAAACTTGATTAACTAAATTCTCTTTCACTATCTGCGTCAAGGATGGGATGATAATCTGGGAGGGGCAACGAATCGCTAACCCAGAATTAATTAACTCAGGCCGTCGATTCACCTCAATCTTCATATATATAGCCTGATAGAGAGGAAGGTAAGAGGAGGAAAAAGTCACAGACTTATTTTCTCGGCTTTTGAACCTCGAGATATTTGACTAAAAGCACATTTATAACATTTCATTACTATTGATTCGAAATAACGAACTCTCATAATTTTAAACGAGGAGTGCCACAAACGATAAGCAACGGCCAACGCGTATAAAAGAGAGAACGTAATCCACGGCGGATAACAGGATAAGCGTTGCGCATAGACTAAAGTTCGGGCGCTAATGAGCACCGCGATTAAGCAAATTTATTCCGTTTGTGTCCGGCGGAGGGATATCGTTTTTGCCTAAAAGCGCCGACCATATGAAACCGCGGTGGCGAGCGGAATCGAAATATGGTATCTATTAATCATGTCCAAATTAATAATAATATGGACATTGTCACATCATTAGGTGCCGCACATTGTATATATGTATATTTAATAATAAACCGCGTTGTGCACTCTCCCTTCACAGTGTCAACCACGCTTGTATGCATTCGGTGTGCGGTAACGTATTGACGCGAATATTATTCAGGTAATCGCGACGCCATACATGCGAACGATTGAAAAGATACGATTATGCGCGCGACACGACCCGGGTTCAATTTTTGGCTTGAATTTCCGCTCCTGGTCGAGGTGATAAATTTTTATTCACATCCAATCATCGTTCCGCGCGCTCCTTCCTTCGATAGTTCTCCATCTTCGTCCAGACATAACATTATCATCGAGGTATATTCCGACTTTTTCTTTTCACCGGCGCAACGAGAATCGATCGTCGATTATCCGGAGCCGCGGGTGAATTTCTATTTAATCATCGGGCGTCATGGGAAACGGACGTCATTGGCGAAGCGGCGGCGGCGAACAGGAGCGCGCGGAGGATAACGGAAGTTACAGAAGGGGATAGTGCGATAATAAATATGCCCAGCGCCGGCAGCCATAAATCCCGCGTAATTGAATTTTCAACATCCATAACTGGCCGTCGCTCGGCGCGACCTCAGGAAATAGGACGGTACGGCGACGTATCTTGAACGGAGAGTTAGATGATTCCATTCCGCTTTCGAAAGGCGCGGCCCCTTTCGACTCGCCCTTCTTCTCTCTTTCTCCCCGCTGCGCGATAGACAGAGCGCGCCAATCGATTCCGCGACGTTCATAGTCGGGGACTATTTTTAATTCGCCGGAGCCGCGGTGCAACGTGGCGCGCCCATTTCTTTCTTCCCCGCTCTTGGCTCTCTTTCTTCCTCTTTCTTCCTCTTCCTTCCTCTTTCTTCGACTCCCGGCAAGCGAAGAGTTCCTTTGACGCGAACATCTAATCAAGGATTTCCTCAACTCTTGAGTCTTCGTCCTGCCGAATCCTCTCTATAGCTATAGCCCTCTTCCTCGCCGCTGTATTTCCTTGCTCTCTCTCTCTCTCTCTCTCCCTCGCCCTCGGCTCCAGCTTTTTCCTACTTCCGTTCTCATCCTTCTCTGCTTCTCGCTCGCTGTCGCTGTCTTCGCGCTGTTGTCGTCGCTGTCGCCGCTGTCGTCGTTGTCGTCGTTGCACAGACTTGGCGCGGAAAACTTTGATTGTACGTAAGTCGAAAGCGCCGGAGACGAAAAAGGAATGTCCGGAATATCGTGGGGTAGTTGCCGAGAGCCGCCTTGAGTACGATGGGATTTCTGCTGATTGGAAATCCTGTCATTCAATGGCCCGCATATATATTTCCCGGTAGACTGTACCGGGCCGGTGCGGCGATGGGTGGCGCGTTCCCGCAAAAACTGCGGTAGCGGGAGCGACGGAAAGAGACGGATCGAGCAAAAGTCGCGTTTGTCCGCCGAGGTCGGGAACTTCTCTCTTAACTGCGTTAGCTGATGCTCGAGTTTTCCCCGCGGCGAAAAGCCTTTCATTGCACTCTCCACGCAAACAAATCCGCTCCGATATAGCATTTTGTAAATATCAGTGCGACGCTATTTATTTCGCTGAGGTAATCGTCGCTTCGAGAATTCTAGGCCTCGAGAATCTCCGAGAAATCGACTGTGACCTCTCGGGTGACCGGCACCGTTAGCGCACTATCGTCCACCGCGATAACAGCCAGAGATCCTGGGGGCGCCGTGACGTCAGAGATTATGATAAGCCCTCCCGGCGGCGAGAAACAAATGACGTACTAACTGCATATTAACCGAACCACTCTGGCTGTCCGTGAAACCCGCCTACTCTGTCCAGTGGCCCGCACTGCGCGCAGTTCACGATTCACTGACCGGACTAAACTTTCCCAACCGGACGACGAACGGCGTCGGGCGCGTAATCACCTTGTCTTCCCTGATGGATTAGGATACTCGGCGATGGAAACAATTATCGACGGCCCGCCGATTGACCGGGATTAGCCGAAATTGTCCCGCGTCTAATTACCATCTTTTTGCGCCGTCGGTCTGCGCCGCCGGAATCACGCTAATTAATTCGCCGTCGTGCGCCGCGCGAAAGTCTCCGACGAAAAATCTCGCGGTGCGCGCGCGAGCGGGAGATGACGTACTGCGGAGAAAGTCAGTGTTATCTCATCTTAATCTTCCCTGGGAGCTTCGCCCGCAGTCAAAGTCCTGAGAACAAGTACGCCGCCGGTGCACTCCGGCGAATAAAAATATTACTCCGGCGCGATGTTCTTCCCGAAAGAGCGCGATTCTTTCTAGGCTTCGTCCGTCAGATTTCAAAGTTCCTCGCTGCGCTTCGGTAGTTGTACATATTTCACGAGACCGAGTCGCCCCGCGTATATACGTATTCATGGAGCGATGTTTCTTGCTCGCAAGAAAGTTGGACAGTAAGTTAGCACGCTGTCGCGCGTTATTCATTACTCCTGTTCCTTCTGCGATCGTCTCCCGGACAATCGCGGGATGAAAAAAAATATGCCGAAGATCAACCGAGCTCGTTCGCCGGTGTTATGATATTCGCCCAAGTTTGATGCTCAGACGACCGAGTTCTCGCCAGTTATTGAAATTACTTTCAACGAGTAATATTGACAGTTTCTATCCCGCGAGTAAACTTCAGTTGACTGATATGATAATCAATATCGAAAGGTAATTGATGGTTTTCAGTGAAGTGTGACTTTTCGTAAAATACATATTATCATGGTGATACGTTATGCTGTAAATACGGTTGCAGCGCTAATTAGCGCGGCGATTGATCAATATTACTGAGCAGAAGCGAAATACGCCAAAATACGCCGTAGGCGATACAAAGGATATCAAATGTGACAAGATAACAATACGGCATAATGCCGCAAAATATATATATATATATATATCCCGGGAATATGTTTCATGACACACGCGTGAAACACTATTGAGATTTTCCGTGGACGCTTCTCGTACAGCGTATCGTTCTTCCTCGCCAGAGGACGAAAACCTGGAGAGCGAGTTAAAGGGAGACCAAGATAACGAGAGGGTAAGGAGATCCTCTCAATTTTCCGTAACAAGCGCGTCCAAAGGCTTTCTCGTAAAAAAGGATACGTCTCGTCAGTTAGCGCATAAAGGGAAGCGCACGTTATCCGCGAATCTTTATACCCTTGGCGCGTGTAAAACCTTCGTCTAGGAAGGTGTAGTCGAATTACCGCATACGAAGAGATCACGGTTTCAACGTATCAGCCATCGGGCTCGCCATCGAGATCTAATTCGATTGCTTCGGTCCGGGCGAAAGTTGGACGATCAACGGCTATGAGAAGAACCCGGTTGCCTCTCACGAGCGAGCAATTTCTCAGCCGGAGTTGATTTGTAGGACAATATTTTTCCTAGGCTAAAAGATAACACATAAACGCGAACGTGCCGTGGTATTCTTCGTAGCTGTCTTCGAGCTGCGCTCGCCTTTTTTCCTCCGATCTCCCTTCTCCCGTCCACGCTCTCCTCGCCGGCTTTCTTTTCTATCTGGGCTTCCTCTGCGCTTCGGGTGGCACGTGACCTCGTTCCGAGATAAGACAATGTTTCTCCACTCTCGGAGGACAGAAGAAGATCTCTATCCACTACATTCACCCAGTACATAAGTAGCTCTTCGCCACGGATGGATAGAAAATCTATAGTATCTCAAAACCCACTCAAAAACAATCCTCGATTTGGTGTTGAAAACGTGTCGTCAAAGAGGTATGTGAATAACTGTTCTATTTGCAAGCTTTCTAAAAATAACATTTTTTGAATTATTTTTTTGGATTAAAATAATTTATTTACGTTGAAATTTATTCCGATACAAATCGTGATATCGGAAAAAATGGAAAAAAGTTAATAATAGAGATTTTCACATCAATAATACGAATTAATAATGTTTAAAAGTCGATATAATATGATTTGAGCTTATAAAAACTGCAATTTTAATTTCAATAAATGTTGGTTATTATTCTCGATTGTAGACATTTCCTATTATTGTGTTAATGAAAAAAGCGACCAACAAGCAATTGTGCGAAATGCTTTAAAATGTTCAATCCAAAATCAATAAAAAATAGGCCGGCCAACAGGGATGGCAGCACATGGCGAGTCTCTGTACTCTGCCATCTCTGCTGAATTCCTGAAAGCGCGGTACACCGGCAAATGATTCAGGAGAAATTTGAATTGCATCGGAGCTACATTTATTATTGTGAATATGCATAGAGAAGGATTAAAAAGATAAAAATGCTGCTTTCATATTTGCTCTGAATATATTTATGTAACAGCTCGATGCATGTAAATTAAACAACACGTAATCCTCTTTTATTCGCGAGTCTTTTTCCAGAATAAAGTTTTTATCCAACTACACATTTACGAGGAAGATAAAGTTTAAAAGGAAAAATATATATCTAGGCGACCAATCAAAGTTGCATTCGTATTGAGAATGCGACACGATCGATTAACATCCTCTCGACCGCCGATCAAGTGAGATTACGATTCTTCCGCGGTAATTTTCTGGGTCTGCGCCGACACGGTGTCCTCGGCCACTGGTTCCCGGATTCCCATCCACTTGCAGCGCTTCTTCAGTTCTTGTCGATATCTATCGATATAAACAGTGCGAAATCACCGAATTAAAGGTGATCAATAAAACACACAATTTCCCACAGTAAAGTAGATCGAATAACTGATAGTGATAGCTGCTATTATTTAGAAATTTATATTTCTGCGGACATCTTTCCGAAAGACTATATTTGTCTATTTCAAAATAAAATTATTTATTATCAAAATTAATTAATAGAACGCGCGAGAAATGTCAGAAATCGAGAATAGCAGAGTGTCATACAAATAGATATAAATACGTTACCTAGGATGGTTAATTGCGTATATCCATGGATCGATGCACGATACTATTTTAGCGAATATGGCTGGCAGCATTGTCGACAGTGGAGTCAACGTTTCGCTGGAAAAAAATATCATAAAAAACAAGAGACTTTTTGAATTGAAAAATATTTTGTGATACTGATTGCGCTACCGATTTCCATAAGCCCCCGTTAAAGCAACGACCGCGTACGGCGTCCACGCGAGCACGAAGAGGAAGAAGATCGTAAAGGCGGCTTTCGCGATTCTCATCTCGACGCTCCTCTCTTTGTCCTGATTCGATACGAGCGACTTGACGTTCATCTTCTTGGCCTATGCATGCGCGATACGGCGGTTATGAAAATAGAATTCTCCGCGAGATTGCATGTTTCATGGCGACGTCAAAAAAATGATATTGATCTGTCGCGCGGGTTACAAAATTTCTGCTCACCTGGTCGCGGAGCATTTTCTCGTGAATGCGAATAGATTTCAGTAACTGCGAGTAGAAATAAATAATCAGCAGCATGGGAAGAACGTACGCCCAAAAGAATATTGTTATCACGAAAGTCCTCGTGTCCTCGTCATCCGTGAGATAGTCAAAACTACACGTTGTGAGAAAGCCCTCTGAAAATTGTACAGTTTAACACTGAATATTTTTCCCGAAAAACTCTTCACTTTTTATTTTCAAATAACATTTCACTAGGCAATAGAATTAGAATTTAATATTAAAGTTAGTTACATGGAGTAAAAGTATTAAAATTAAATATCTAATTATTCGCTTCGACTTATCGTTTGACAGGAGACTCGGAATGTACTTGCTTACCCGCCACATATCGACCCCACAATCCCGTCATTGGCAATATCGAGAAGGGTAGTGCCCAGAGCCACGTAAATAGCGCTATCACCGCTGCTTGCTTTCCATTCAGTCTACCGTCAATCGGACAGCTAATTGTCCTGTAATATTAAATACGACGTACAGTACAATAGCCGCGACCCCATTATTGTTATCGGCTACAAATTACCTAAATATAAATCACGGGCAACGTTTATTCGATCATAAAATCTTTCGCCCTATTTTCTCGGTCCATTATCGATATCATTAATGCAATCGTTCACGACAATGCATAGGTCGTTAAATTTTAACGAGCGCGTAACCGTCTCCGTGATTGTCCGGTAATAAACGATACAAACTACTCGGTAATAAGCAATAAAAATTGTTGAAACATGATCGCGCCCGCCGACCTGTATCGATCGAAAGCGATGGCCGCGTTGGTGATCGCTTGTCCCATCCCGGAAATAGCGCCGAGCAAAGCGTACACATCACATCCGCTTTCCCAACCAATAGTACGCTCCAAGAAGCTGTTTATAATCAACATAGGCATCTCCGTTGCCATCAGTAGATCGAACACGGCCAAGTTCAAAATGAAAATGTTCGACGGTGTCCTTAGTGATTTTGATCTAAAAATTAATACATCAAAATATTCAAATTTGGCATTAAATTAAGAATTTTTTTTTGTAATAAATATAACTTGAAACGCGATATTATTTTCCATTATACGATAAGAACGTCGCAAGCTGTACTGAAATTCTGCCGCCGGTATAGAGATGGCGGGAGCATCACCGTATTTTCAACCTTCCGAGTATTCTTATAATTTAAATTTAACATAATGATAAATTTTTAAAAGCATAAAACTTGCAAGTACTTTTCTTTTTCTGTGCTAATCACAAATGAAAAATTACATGCACAATCATTATAGAAATATAAGCAACCTAGTGAAATCGAGTAGATTAATTGACAATAGATAAACTTTAAAAATACGTGCTTTTGAAATGCATTGATTATTTTGCATAGGTTTCTTTATATTACATTACTTGCAATTTTTTAATGAGGTTTAATTTTCGGCACGTACAATTAGACTTTTCTTAATTTGCGACATACATACATCATCAGGCTGTCTTATGGAATGAATTTTCTTAAGCGACACGAACTTACGTGCTGAAAATCCAAATGACGATGCCATTCCCAACGAGGGAGAACATCAGGAGCAAGAGGTAAATAAGCGCAAGGGCGACGTGCCATAGCCTTCCGGGTGCGAGAAATGCGCGCCAATGCGGATGCACGAGGTCGGCATGTTCGGCGGGGAAATTCCATCCCAGAAACCGTTCTTGTAATGGCTGTATGTCTCTGTTATTCAAAAATACACGGATTAATCAATTCTTGATTATCATGTTATTGAAATTTCCGAAATTCTCCGAATCAGAACGAATAAAGCGCTTTTAGAACACAAATTGAATAACGAAACTTTATTCGGCGGATTTGATTCTCGTAAAATTTTAATCCGAGGTTAAATTACTCAGATAGTTAATATTGAACATTAAGATAGTCTCTCGGTGAGAAAAAATCGACTTTGAATTTAGCCAAAAATTCATCATCAAAATTAATGTCGAATATTGCAGGACACGTAGAGGCGAGCTTTAAAAAAACGTGATTATTTATGCAAGACTCGTTGGTGAGCAAAATAATTGTTTCCTCCGATGTTTGATCAAAACCGCGATAGAGCGAAATCCTGAATCTCGCCATCTGAAGAGATTAAACGGGCGGTCAGAAATTTCCATAAGACCTATGAGGGTAATTTCTGTCGCTTCCTTCGTGACCGACATTATTACTCCGTCACGACATCACAAATGTAAAGCAGGTTGTAGGACAAATAGCTTTCGCGTCGACGATAAGAATTGCGACTTTCCCGAATAAGACGACCCGCGCGAATTCGCTATATCGATCGCGCCGACGACGCAACACGGACGTGATCCATTTACGCGCGGCAAATTTGCTCGTTCCGACGATAAAATCGCCGCCGATACGATCGAAGAGGAATTTTGACGTATCGAGCACGAGCGAGCCCGAACAATATACATTATCGCGTAACCGGGACTTATATCGGGCGAATAATATTGCGGAATCTCATTCGCCGTGTGCAGCCGACGTTATACATTATTACTACACCAGCATTGTTATCTGCGTTGTTGTATCGTCGCGCTGCTGGCGGCTATTCGGGGAAAAAAAAAAGAAGGATTCTCATTCATCGCGCGGAAAATGATGCGCTTTCACGTTCGGCCAACATTAATACTGATGAAAACCAAGCGAAACATCAGTCGGTCCGCGTACACCGTCGGTGGATTAAATCCGGCCGCGCGCTAATTGGAATGTCGAGTGATTATTAGTCTTGTCGGCCTATCGAGAGATCAAAATAGCGATGTAACGTCATAATACGCATACTATATAATACGTTTGTCTATCCTTTCCATCACTTCACCGTCATTTCGCGATCTTATCCGCATCTGAAGAAAATCCGAATTAAATGAACCTCGTTTGAGTGAGACGCGTCTATGTTGGGCGAGCATAGTGTACACGCGGCAACTTTCGTGCGTCTCCCTCGCTCCGACTCCCGTTCCATTCTTCCTCCCGTGATGCGAGTATTACCCTACCGGTACCAGCGGCGCTTCACACAGCCGCCGCACAATGTCGGATGATTATGAGGGGAACGGTACGGAAACATGGTACGGCGCCGCGCACCTACCCAACTCTGCTGGCGAAAGCCAACGGCCCGGCCACGATACCACTACCGTTGTGCATCAACATCCTTCGACGTGAGTCGAGTCGCAAGCTGACAAGCAGAGCTACCACGGTCGATGCACCGTCCGATGCGCTGCAGCTAGCGCACGTCGAAGTCGGTGTGAGGCTCAACTCGCGACAACGCGGGTTCGAATGCGAACAGACGCGGAACGGATACGTCGGACGACGTCGATTTTTCTCACTTCCCCTTGCCGGTCTGTGACTGACTGTCGTTTCTCTGAACACGGACGACGACAACGACGACGACGACGACGACGACGACGACGACGACGACGTAGATGACGATGTAGTAGTCCACGGACGAGCTCTGCAACGTTAAAGCCGCGCGTAATAGCCGCGGGAGGTTCCTAGATTGAAGTGAGACGCGGCGCGAAAGGGTGGGCGAACGTTCCGCAACTCACTTGTCCGGCCGCGCCGTTATCGCTGCCTTTTATACGTCCGCGACATTTCGGAAGGAGGATGGCGTGCCGGTTGAGAGCTTAATTCGATTTGCGATTTACCGAATGCGAGAAACCTTTCGCACGGGGTCCTAAGCTCACCCGTCACGCGAGCGATCCTCGCCGCGCGATCTTTTCTCTCCTCTTTCTCTCTCCGCGAATCGTCGCGTCCTCACTCCTCGTGTAATCTCCGTTCAAGGTGGTCGCGATTATTCCACTCGTCATTTTTCGCAACGTCAGCATTATTTGTGGGCAACATTTAGACGTAATAAATTTACCGGCGAAAACTAGCTAGGGTAATACATCGCCGCGATCCCTCTCTCGCTGTAGTTAGGAGACGCTAGGTAAATTAATTTCCGTGCCGGAGAGACCTCCCGCGAAGCTAAGTCGGCTCATTGCGTATTTATCCTCTCACTATAGGCAATATAACGCCGGCTGCAAATATCCATTTCCGACAGTGCGGAACGTGTTAAATGGCGAACGCAAGTTGCCGCAACGGGGAAAGCTGGAGAAAGATTGGCGCGAGCCGAATTGAAGAAAAAATCGATTTTCGATATAATAAAACGCAATTTACAGGAGCGCGGTCGCTCGACCCGGGTTAATTAAATTTTCAATGTAGATCTTAATCGGTGTTTTATTTCGCCTTATCGCGACACAGCCGTTACCGATGACCGCGTCCGCAAAACGCAACGCGATGCGAGGAATAGGAAACGAGCGGACACGCTCCCCGCTGATACCGCGCAGCCCGCAGTCGGCCGCAGAGCTTTTTCAGCCCCTCCCCGCGGTTACTGTGCCAGAGCGATAGATAGCGCACGGGGAAATTCATCTCGAGGAGTGCACCCGGTATACGGCCGTGCGAGCGACGGCCGCCGCATTTCCACCGCCGTCCTCGCTCGCCCGTTCGCGACCGCAGCCTTCACGCATCCACTGGATTAAATCATAAAATTGTCCCGGAACGGTTGCAAAATTCCGCTGATTTACGAGCGGCGCCGCGGCTCGTGTACTCTCCACCTCGCGCAGGTGCTCGTATGCCAACGTTATCCATCTATCCGCCGGCGTTCGTCGGCGACTCCGGCTATTTCGCAAGATGAACCCGTCGCTTTTTATCGGCGATCTCGATAAAGATGATTCGTGCGGAGAGAGTGCCTGTCATCGGGTGGAACACACGGGGTAACAGGCGGGAGAGTAGAACGGAAGTAGAAGTGGCTGAAGACGGTAAAATAAAATAATAATGATAATAAATTGCATTTCACGTCCCAGTTGCATTAATCTGCTTTTACGAGAAGTCTTTGCTGTCAAATTAGTTATTTTTCTCCACTTATTTAATTGTCGATAATATGAGTTCAGCTAGAATTAGTTAGGAGTTAAAAAAAGAATGAAATGAGAATGCATCGAGTCTCGTTGAGGAATCGAGCGGAATCAAGAGAAAATTTGAATCGTTCCGCAACGTGAGGAGAGAGCGAGCGGTGCTTTTTCATGATTCACCGGCTATATTTACGAGCTGCGTTTGTCCCGTGTAATTCGCGTGACTTATAAAGCGTCGCTGCCATTGTCTGTGATGAAAATCCAGCGGAAAAATTGAATGACAAACAATGGGTCTAGCCCGGCCAGATTATGGTAACAATGTGAGCGCGTTGAGCATGGCGCAACGATGACGACGCTTGCATTTCGCGCTTCTATTTCGCCTTTCGCGGAGGTCGCGCGCATTCCTCGCACTTTCACAGTTCACTTTCGCGGTTTGTCATTTCTCGATTGCAAAACGTCCGTTGCCGGTATATATCGATCCGCGTAGGACAATAGGACATCGTAATTAAAATAAGATCGTATCGAATTGCTCCGCGAAGCCGCAGATAGCATCGATTTTAAATATTATTTACCGACTTGATAAAGCATTAACCACACCCGTCGCTGTATCTTCTGGTTACATCTACCATTTGCGCTCGCTACGGTCGACGCCTTCCTTTTTTTCGTATGCTCACCCGGCCAATATCCGATTGCTGGCCGATACAAATAGAGATCGATCATGGCTCTGGTTACGAGGCAACGACATGTGCCAATAGAACCATTTGACTGGACAAAACTGTAAGCCCATCTTTTTAGGTAGCGGCTTATATATAGTACGGTGTCGTATTTTCCATTCCGGCGATTTGATACGCCACGCCGACAGCGTTCGGCCTATTGAACGCGATGTGATTTCCCCGAACGCGACGGCAGAGTGAAAGAATAAAAATTAATTATTATTATTTTCCACCTGGCTTCCATGTTTTCATGAATTTGGATAAGTTGAAGACGAGTATAAACCAGTCAATATCTATATCTATATATATGTTTATTGCGATTAGAAGTATCGAAAGATTCTTCATCAGAAGTGTTTCGAGCTGCCTCGCCTTCAAAAGCTCAATCGCCCTGTTCCGCGTATTGGTCGGTCTTCTTTTCTTTGCCGTCTCTTCTTTTTCTCTGGAGGGCTCGGTGAAATCTACGAGATCTCTCGTTCCGCGATTTCGAGCATGTTATATATAGTTCCGAGAATTATCGCTCTGAAATCAGGGCCAATTAGATGCTGCTATTTTTTAGAACCCGACGATAGGGATCAAATTTTTTCGCTCGGTTGCAATCTATCATCTCGATCCGACAACAACTTTCCCGAAGCAAACTCTTACTAATCACAACAGATATATCCTTGATTCGCGACAAATGATAATTTCTCATACATATATACGCTTATAGCGGAAATAATACAAATGTATATTTGTTATTATTACAATATTCTACGCGGCCGTAAAATGACATGAGGCATAGCTTCTGAATAACTGACAGAAGCGGGTTTTAAGAGCCGCGTTAATAACAGACGCCGGTAAAGTGCCTCCACTTCGTTACGCCGTGTGTGTTTATCGTGACCCAAGGCGACAGGACTTGTCACATATTCTTCCATGCAGCACACACACGAGACCTTAAACTGCTGCCTAGTTCGCGCGGATCTAGGTCGCTTCCGGCATAGAAGCCGGATAGGAATAGGGTATTGATCGGAGTCGTAAAATACGCGAAACTGAAGTATTAATGGGCAGACTCGCGGGATAAACTAGACGCCCGCTTACCTCCGACCTTTCATTCCGGCGCCCGGCATCATCGTTGCCGCGCGCGCCAGCGCGCATTGATTCTTACACGGCCGACTCGTATATACGATCTTTTACTCGACGGCACTCACGTAGTCGAGCCGCGGAGGGGACGGACAAAGGGATGTAGATTGAAGGAGACGCGGATTAACGAGGATTAACGCTAATTGTGCGGTCGGCGACGACGACGACTCCTCCGTTCTTGCCGTTCTCGCGATTCTCACTGGAAACGAGCGGGCACGAGTGAAGATAACCCCCGCGGTGGAATCCTCATCTCCACCCTGCGATCGTTCGATCAGCGGCAGCCACTCGACGGGAGATTCTCGACGCGGCGAGACTGGAGGTTGACACTTTTTCCCGAGTCAAGAGCCGTCACTATTATTCAAATTGTCTCATCAAAGTCAGTCACGATGCGAGAGCTCTCGCGTCGTTACGCGTGATCAATTCAGCGCCGCCTTTAATCAAAGCTCGTTCTTACGACGCGGGGGATTATGAGGGCGCGATCAATCGACAGCCGTCTCTCGCGCGCGCCACCGATCGGTCTCCGCGAGATATTTAAAGCGACTCGCACAAAGAATACTCGCACGAATGGCTAATTTCCTTGATTTAACAAACGCGAGGGCGCGGTAAAGAATTTTTTTTACCGGCTCGCCGGTATGATAGAGTGCTTTAACGAAATTCTGCGCTCCCCTCTTACATTCCCGCCGATTGCACGACGGCGGCAGCGGCGGGCTGTTATCCGCTTTTATTCTGCGATTATTCTTACGCAGAAAGAGAGAGAGAGAGAGAGAGCGGAGAGCCGTACACGTAGACATAGCGTCGCAGACAATAAAGCGCATTATGCGCCTCTCACGAGAATACCTCGCATTCTTTCGGTCTTTCGTCCGACAAAGAAAGCCCGTCCCCTTCCTCTCTTCAGTAGCGAACAGTAACAGCGAAACTTGGCTCGTATGAGAAAAGATGCAAACACAAAAAGCTGGCAGCGGCTGGTTACAAAGTAGTCATCATCAAAATGAAAGAGAATGCAAACAGCCGTTGCAGAATCGTTCGATATCTCATGTAAGCCAGCGTAAATTTTTGCCGCCGGTTGCACGGGAAGTGCAGAGCCGAGTGATTCCGGCTGATTGCACGCGGCGACTAGATACTCAATTGTTAGGAACCACAATTTCCGAAGGCGTAATATCAGTCGTCGCCCGAAATAAGCGTGTTGCACAACGTCGCGAATTGCGCCTGTTTGGATGCCGTAACTAGCTGAAGTGCGAGAGAAGAGCGGAGAGAGAAAGAGGGGGAGAGAAATGCGTATGCACGAATGCAGGTATCATAAACGTTTCTATGGGAAGATTACCCACACCTTGGTTCACCAGCGAGAATTCAATTTCGCGAACAAATAACAAACACTTTGAACAATTTCACGAACAAACAGCAAACATTTTGGAACCATTTCGAACGAACAAATAGCGAGCGTTTTAAGTAAGTATCTATATCCAAGAATACAATAAATGGTAAAAAAAACGAAGGAAGAAATTTACAGTGGCGTAAATTGTTGAATAATTCGCTATCGTAGGGTTTCCCTAATTCCTTCTGATATCCGAGTTCGCGTGTCCTTTTGACCGTCTCTCAAACAGCCGGTTAGTCCCTTTTCTTCGGCCGCGTACAATCCGGATGGAAACACAAACGGCCGCGGCGATTCGATCCTGACGCTCGTTGTGGTCGATGCAACTGTAAGCGCAAATGTACTCAAAGCGACAGATCCGACAGCCAGAAATGAAGCACGCAGCCGGCGCGGATCGATTTGATCGAACGACTTTGACTCGACCGGCGCGGGGCAGCCAGCCGGATGATGCCGAATAAAATGGATAGCGGAAATGGACTATCTTGGTCGGCCTCTGTGCGCGGTGCAGTCGCGGCTCGTTGCACCGCGAACATGATTAACGCGTTAACATCGCACCGCTCATTATAGTTCTGATCATCGCGAATCCATTAACTACGCGTTATTATTTCCTCAGAATTTACCGGAATTGCCAGAACAACCAATACGGCGCACCGACATTCAAATCTCATGGAAACTCGCATTATTTGATGCAAATATTTCACTGATACGATTTTTTCTAGGAATTTCACATTCTGTTATAATTCATTTCTATTTGTAATTATTATATTTATCACTTGAACATTTATAAAAATCTGGAGTTTTAAAATAGACGAGCAATATTATATTTTTTATAATAAATATTACAATTGTAATTTTTAAATTTGTAATTTTTAAATTTGTTGAGGCACGAAGCAGTTACTGTAAGATTATTATTACAATCTGTATTACACAATGAAAATTTCTGGTTTACTTGTTTTAGGTATAAGAACAGGGAAGACGAAAATAATCGTGCAAACGTAGAGACGGAAATTGAAGGCAACGATTTAGCCGAGGTATGTCTATCTGTAGCGGTTTCTAAAGGCGTCTCATTTATTCCTTCGACCTGCTTCTTTATCAGCGACGTCCCAACGCACGTTACCACTGACAAAGAGCCTATGACCTCTTAGTAGGATAACGTCGATTTCGCGAAATTCTTCGGAAAAATCTCCATAATTTCGGAAATTGCCTTTTGATGTTTGAGATGAAAGGTCCGCGATGCCGAATGCTCTGGCCTCCTTACGCGAGTCTTCCACTCACCCTTTTCTTATTCGACACGCCCTTCTCGTCGATCGCACCGCTGCTCCGCAACGTGAACAAAATTGGAGAACTCTGAGGAACACAATGAAGCGAGGGTTCCGTCGAGGATTCCTTCTATCGTTGCATTTCAGGCAAGCCGATAACCTAGTCTCCCGTACTTCCCTCCACCGAGATACATTTTCTATCGGCGAGCCACGTGAAACGACAGTTGAAATCGCGGCACTCGGAGAAGTTTCGCGATCGATTCCCAAGGCAATTCACTAATAGGACGGGGGAGATTTAACGTATTAGTTACTATGTCACCTGTAGCCGCTTCCCTTCGAAGCCGCTATACCGACTTGGAAGCCGTACTCGGTGTTCGCACATTGACAATATATATTGCGAATCATCCTCTTTTCTTTTATATATTTAATACATTTGACATGAATGTGAATTAAATTACCTAACGCTATGTACACATAATCTATTTTCCAAGAAAATCGATTTATCATCGATACATTGAAAACAAGAAAAGAGGTTCCTTTCAAAGCGGCTTTTGTATCGACGAGAAGAATGCCAAAGAGAACGCGGGAGCAGGAGTTACAAGTGGCAACAGTAATAGCCGTGCGTGCGTTCGGCGTTCTGTTTGAGCTCAAAATGGAACGACATAATAACAAAAGGGGGAAACCCGCACAATGTGCGTCTGGGTTTGCCCGGCGAGGAAGGAAGGAAGACTCGCGCATAGTCGCGGAAATACGCGCGCACGCTCGCTCGCGGTGCTCGCTGCAATTCGCGGAGTGTAGGCGAGCGTACCTCGCCAGCGCCGAAGCGTACCCGGAGCTTAATTTCGCCCCGAGCACCGTGCTCGTTCGAGCGTCGCGCCGTGTCGCACCGCGTCGTACCGGCGACTAGCTTGTACGGGACAGTTGAATCGCTTCGGGGGATTCGCCATCTTTTGTCTTAGCACAATGGCGGCCGCGGCACAAAAGTGACTAAGTGCCCGTAATACTCGCCATTATATGGCCCCTAACCCCGCGCGCGCACCCTTTCTGTTTCTCTCAACTTGATCCTCCGCGCGCCCGTCTTTCGCCTTTCCGGGCCCCACCTGGACTCTCTGTACGTATGCATGGACTCCCGGCGCACCTTCGACGAACTTAATGCGAAACGGTATAATATGAGTGGCTGGTGAACACACAGAACACTATGTTGTGCCGGAAACAACGTTGCCGCACCGGTAGGTACGTGCGCCGTCGCGTGATTTCACGCGATACGTCTCGCCCCCGTGCTATCGAACACCGCTGGCAGGGATCATTAATTTGTACTACTGGCCCCTCTCAATATCGCATCGGGTTTGCAATATCTACCGACCTTGAAACCTTATAGAGCGTCGGCTTACGTGCAAAATTCGGTGCGCATTTACAAGCCGATTTATTTTCGACTCTAATGCGATCATTTTTTCAACAAATAGAAATATCTTTATGTCTTTTATTATTTTAGCACACTTTAGATCATCTATAATTTGCGACAAAATTTAAAATCGGGGTTACATTTATAATTTTATGGATTCAAATGGAAAAAAGCAGTTAAAAATTCTACATATAATATATATATATATATATATATATATATATATATATATATATATATATATACAAAATATGTGAATTTAGAATTTCATGAATATTGGATCATTTAAAATAAGCTTTAAATCACGTATATTTTTCAATAATGTCATTAGAAAGACTTGATGATATTACAAATAAATAATAAAAAGCTGCTTCGGTATTTAAAATTAGATACTTATTCTAAAAATCAATTGCTGAATTGTAAATCTAAAAAAAATGCGACAGATTGTTCCATTTTTATTATTGGCGTTCAGTACATTTTCCGCGGACCGCAATCAGTCCGCGTTGGGAAAACGTACGAGCGCCGACGAGAGCATCGGCGATCCCGCGGCGCCATTCTCGCAATATTAATGGGTCGTCGTTTCTCGTTGAGCGGGGGGCGGTGCGCGTTTAGTTAGCACCCGCGATGGCAATTTGTAAGGGCGTCGGTGGTTTTCACGACGGGAAGCACAGCGGACGGTCGCGCCAGCGCGAAATTGATATAACTGGGTCCCGCAATGCTCGAACAAGCGTGATGTATAGCCAACATCTGGAGACTCTTCGGGCCACGTGACACGCGCGGCTTTCGGGAAAATTAAAAATCCTGTTGAATCGATACTGAATTGTGTCTGACAAGCGGCAGAGCGGGAGACGCCGCGCGTTTCGGTAAGGTTAGTCGGTTTATTTTTTCCAATAATTTGACACGTAGCTATTTTTCTGGAGAGTAAAAATATAAAAATGACAGCATCATATTACACATAAAGAATCACACTTGACGTAATCTGATCATTGTTTTTCTTGTGAGAAACATGTAGGAATTTATGTTGATATAATGCAATTGGCATTTGTTTCTTCGAAACTACATAAATTGTAGGTGTTACAAATTACAAGTGTTACAAATTTTCAGAAAGATTAATTTGATTTATATGTTATTCTTCTATCTTTGACATATTCTTACCTTACTTACCTTTACTTCGCAATTCTCAATCAATTAAATAAGATTATGGGAAAGTCCGAAATGGCAGTAGCGATTTCACTTAGTTGACAATACATCTCCAGGAAGTTTCAGGCTGTTAGCACAGAGTTTCGCCAATGTATGATGTAAACACGGACTTTGATATGTATGAGGAGTCTAAATGCACGGTATCCTTTACTGACTATGATATAGATGAATAGCCAACTATACGGAGCTTTAAACGGGCAGATGTAGGTTAATTACAGAAAAGCCAATAAAATAAATATAGAAATGAATTTGACAGGCTTTCAGATATATCAGGTTCGAGAATGGGCTCGCGTTCAAAAAACTACGTAAGATATTATGAGAATTTAAACAAAATTCAATTCTCAAAATATATAACAAAATAATAATTTAGTTAATGAATATTTACGAATTTCTATGTAACTAAGTGAAAAATTCACAGACATTCGTACTTTGTATATTAAATTGTTCAGTGAAGGTATTAAGGCTGCATTACTAGTGCGGAAACGGTAATTTTAGATAATTGGAATTATTTACTGATGAAGACAATTCTGCCGCTGTGATCAAACTTTTATTTTTAAAATCTTAACGAAGAAAAATAATACGTTCTTATTACTTTTCTAAATCTTTCTTCGAATCATTTTATTCTGCCACCTTTTCATCGTATCTTATACGAACTCTAAATATCCTCGCAAAATGGTGAAAATTATATTCGCTGCCGAGTATGATGGAAATAAGCGCACCTAAAAATATTCTACTCCTAAACAAGATTAACGAAGTTAACGAACGCTTCGAGAATAACATTGAGAATAAATTGCGCTACCAAAGTCGCTTCTCTCAACGTATTTCAGATATTTTTGCAATTCTCCACGATCGGGTTCTTTTCTCTTCTTTCTCCCGCCGTATTATTTTGCTGTACTACTTTTTAACGATTTCAATTGAAATATATTCTTAGCCCGTGCCATCGAAGTTCAGTCGACTCGTGACTGCAGCTAACCGCGTTACAACCCACCGTTCGACCGTTCTCTCGGTTCTTTTAAAATCCAGCCGCCGACTGTTTTTTCCTCCCGACTGTGCTTAACTTCTACGTCACGTCACTTAACTTCCGGGGACGAACTGTTGAATTATCCGCCGGTACGTGCTCGTCCAGATTAAATCTCAATACCGATCGCGATCGGTGTCTGCGATTTCTTTATGCACGCTAAAATTATTTGCCGTCAGAACTACGCGCGCAATGTTTGTTAATCTTTTGGCGTGCAATTGAATTTTCGCTCTATTCAATCGGAGTGGGAAATTTTGCTCTACAAAATATATGCTTCTTTTGCCGAACAGTATTAGGAATTTCTTCCGCGAAATAACGGATTCCCAATTAACAGAGATTCATTTTACGATGCAATGAATTTCTAATCCTCAAAATCAGAGTTTGGCTTTACAATTATTGGATTTCTTTTCATTTGCTTTTATTTTTATCAACTCATTTCGCTTCGGAGAATTAAAAAAGCGGAAGGGGTGAAGTCATTGCTCGAATTGTCTCGCCGTTAATTTGTAGCGCATGGCAAGACTTTTATTTAAACTGAAGAGGTTAAATATTTCCTCTGATGCGAACTCAACCGGTGCAAACCGTGCACCTAGAGAGAATAATTAAATTCTTGCTCTGCAATCAATTTTTTGTGGATATAGAAAGAAAGGAGTGTTACCGAGGCAAAATAATGTTTGAAAATCGGTCTATTAGATTGCATTTTGTCTACGCCATACAATGCAGGCATATCAAAGAAAACAGTACTGAACAAGGCATTGCTAATAAAAACGAGAAAGTTATTATTTTTTAATCGACAACTGACATTGGCTACGATTAGACTGATGTTTGGAACGAATTCCAGGAACATCATTTTAATGATATCTTGGATCAGTTGAAAGCTCTCTAGCGGGAATAACTTATCGATTTCTTTTAAAGAAGCAGAGTAACGTAAGAAGTAATGGGGAGGCGGGAGAAGAAACGGAGAGAGAGAGAGAGAGAACGAAAGAGGGCGATAATGCTCGATTAGAGGGCGTCCGATCATGCCTATTAATTTTCGATCTGTCTGATAGTGCGACATGAATTATGCATCGCCCCGGCAGACGCATTGATTTTTCGACTGGACAAGAAAATATTATCCGTATAATTCAAGCTAATGAGCCGAGCGTGGAAGTCTTGGGCTATTTTCCACGCAGAGTTAGTGGTTAACGCCTCTCGGCTACCGGACACTCCAATTCCATTTTTACCACTAATACCCGAAATGACCGATGCGAGCCGGCCGCGGCGCGAAAAAGAATAGCGGTATTAACAAATTGGAAATTTTCTTCGACCTCTGCGATTCCATGTCTCGTTAATCGCATTTGCTAATCCTACGAAATATGTCCCGAATTAAATCGCCGCTCGAGCGCCGACCGCGAAAAAGATGCAAATGCATGCGCTAAACTTTGGGAACGTTGCATGGAGCGTGCGGGCAGAATATTTTTTAATCCGTTGTACATTGACTCCGCTGTTCCAGTGAGACATTATTTAAATTGTACATGTTTTAAAAGTCCAGCAAGATAATAGAAATTTAGTCATTTTTAACTTGTCGCTTCTTTCAATCATGCATACACTGCATATATTTGATGAAAAGTATGACGTTTTTTTTTTTCTTATTTTCGATGAAATTTTTATATTATGAAAAACGACTTAAACTTTGAGTACAAAAAAAACCTTAGATCAAGAAATACGGGGTGAATCTAGGACGAGATCTATATATTTTAACTCCAACATCAGAGTTCAATGGTACCGATACGTTCGAGGTATCCGTGCGTAAGCGAAGCGGTCTCTCCCGCTGAAGTTCGGAAAGCTCGTAGATATTCTGCGCACGCTAACGTATTCCCGACTCCAAGTTACACCGTGTTAAATCTCGAAACAAAGGCACGATGTCCCACGAACGGCGTATTCCGCGACTCGAGAGATCCGTCGCGCTGTCCTCTCGAATGTACAAGTGCCTCATTGAAAAACGCCTGAGCGGAGTATAATGGAGGAAAAGCGTGGTCCGGATAGGAGGAAAGTTGCCAAGAATCGAGGAGTGGTGAGGGAAGCGACCGCGACGGACGGGGGCTCGGAGGGAGCCGGAATAAATCGGGAGACGAGGAAGCTTCCGCGTATCGAGTATTCGCGATAAATCGAGCCCCGTAGAGGTTTCTACGAGATTAACGGAGAAGTTTGTCCTAGCGACGGAGTGTGCGAGACGCCGTGAGAACACTTTTCTCTAATTCGATGGGAAGTCCCGGCGCGGCCGACTTCCGGCGGGGATGCGCCCACCGGCGGATCTTGGTCAGCCGACTCCGCGATTCATCGTCGAACTGTCATGAAAGTTCGACGACGATTATTCGGGAATTATTCGCGGCGGCCGATTTCCATTTGCGCGGCGAAATCCGCGAAGATTCCGTGGAACTCGCGCGAATGAAAAATCGACTTGAAACTCGCGAAACTCAATGCGGTTAAAAGTTAACGCTCGGCTAGTTTCCGTGACGTTTCGCGTAACATGACCACTTCGGGCATCGAGCGAGCAGTTCGATTCGGCGAATTACGAGCAGTTCGGATTCTTCATTCGCAGCGATCGTGACGCGACTTGTCATGTATTACGTGGGCGGAAATATCTAAGGAGCACGCGATATCTGGCACGTCTTAAGGCAAAGATGCCGGCGCGGGCATGCACGTATATACACTCTATACAGCACATGTTTCCCGTTAGATCTTAGTCCGGACGCGTTTCGTGCAGTTTCTCATCCAGTTTGTCCCGGGATACGAGTCTCGCGAGTGCTTACGGCAACGTCGGAGTTTCCGAAACTGTGTCGCGCATACAAGCGCGCGCGTTGAACCTCGAAACCTCACGCAACCCTTTATTTCTAAGTCTCGCATGTCGCATGTCCCTTTTTTACACTCCGTCGTTGTTAAAGTTGTTACCGTTTAATTTGCCGACGATTCAAGTTCTATCGCACAAATCGTTATTACGCGCCAACTTTTTCTATTCCAATTGTTTTAATCATTTTAAATTGTTATTGCAACATTTGTAATTGTTACATTTATTTCGTACTGCGTTAAGTACGAAATCCGGCGAAATGCTATTATGCAGTTTCTTCCGCGATTGTTTTTCGGTGCTGATTGAGTCTTTTTTCCCGTCCGCGAAATCCTATCTCCGCGCTCGCATCTCCGCGCCATTTTCATTTTTCATAAGCTCGCGCTTGCGAGCTGACCACCGCGGTAATCCCGTATTTGAACTTCCGCGAGGAGGGTGCGAAGCGTAACTCGCTGGACGAATAAGAGGAAACGACGGAGACGCGAGGACACGGAAGGTAAACAAATGTGCGCCGGAACAAGAGACAGAGAGGGCCGGAGAGAACAGCGTGGAGAATAGCGGGCGACAGGGGGGACGCAAGGGGGGGAGGGGGGAGCAATGCGGATGAGCCGTCAGGCAGAAGGATAAAAGGGTACTCGTGCAAAGGCCAAAACTACGTTACGAGGGGTTGAACGATACTCGGCGGATGGTGTAAACGGCACGGCGAGAGAAAAAGGAGGATGTGGAGTGTGAGCGGGCGAGGAAATGAAAGAGAGGCGGATGAAAGCGCACAGCGAGAAGGTGAAGAGATAGGGGGATGGGGGTTAGACGGACGCGATTTGCGCGAGAGGATTAGGGATCGGGGGGTGGAGGTCGCAGGGATCTGGGGGGAGGAGGAGGGCTGGTCGTCGTAATAAATAATATACTGAGGCAACAAAAAGCTGTAAAACGAACACGATTAAAGCCGGTTAATTTGGAAGTTTTAATAAACAACCGTGCCAACTGGGTCGGCGTTGTCGGAGGCTGAGAGAAAAGCGAGCGTGGGAAGAAGAGAGAAAGCGTAGGAGGGAGAAAAGAGAGATTCAGCAGGAAGCATCTCCGCAAAGAGCGATGCGGAACAAGGCGGCGGGACAAAGAGAAGGGGACGTCTAGATTGCGCGTCCTGGCGCGACGGCGCGAAGGGGGGAGGGGGGAGACGACAGGGGAGATGGATATACAGCAGTCGTCCGCAAATCATTTGCATAATTGATTAAAGACTTGCAGTATCCGAGTGTGTTGCTCGTGTCGGTGGAACGCGCCATATATAAGCCATTAAGGGGGCCGCGCAGCGATACATTAAGGTGGCGTCACAACAGCGTTTGCTCGCGCCTCTCGACCCTGCCCCCCTCATATAACTATATCTTGATAAACGTTTCGAGCGAGCACGGGAATTTCGCGCGTATAATTTGTGTAAGTTTGTTAATGAACCCCCGTAAGATACGTCGGCTGCGTTTCGACTGCGCCTCCGCGCGCTACTCTTGCGGAGCGCCTTGGATGCGCGATTACCGGAATTTATGGATGGAGCAGTGAAAGTTTGTGAGAGGGCGACCGCCTCCGTGCCGCACTCTCTTTCTTCCCCCTTCATCCGTCTTTTCTCCTCCATCTTCACTTTATCCGTTTCACTTCACGTCCCGATTTTTCGTCCTACACTCCTGCGAGATGGTGACTCGTCGGGCTCCATTAGACCGCGCTTTAAAAAACTCGGCTCACTCTATGTTTCCGCATCGGAGAACACTTTTACACTTAAAGCAACTAACTGCGGCGTGTGGATATGAACGGACCTTTAGATCGTCGGATTACGGCGTTGAGCATACCGTAGACGAGCGTAAAAACGAGAATTTCCGTTGTGTACATGGAGAGCTGGCGAAACTTACCGCCTGACTTACTCTCTCTCTCTCTCGCTCTCTCGTACTCCTTTGGCATCTCCGTTCTAGCGCCGATTTTCGTCGCATCGCTGCCGCCGTTTCGCCAACGTAACCCGCTCTCAATCACGCGAAAAATGCAGCCGGCAAATTGTCACTTAATTTCCCGGTTCGATCTCGGGCGCGGAGGAGGACCGCGATAAACGGATAATACGTCGCCATTAAGCGCGAAATTTATCGTTTAAAAAATTGGCTAACACCAGAGGGCCATAAAGCAGAGAAAAGACATTGTCGGGGATTTTAAGTACATCGTTTGCTAAATTGCCCGGCTGTTCGTTCGCCGCGTACTCCGCCACAATAGGAGCGAGAGAGAAAAGGTGAATGGTCGAGTGAAATTCGCGAAAACGCCCGGCGAATCGGAGAATCCGCTTATCGAGGGAGCACAAAGTCGCGCTTTCGCGTTTCTCCTTCTTTCCTTCCTTTCTCCTGCGCGCTCTTTTCTCGGTGACTAAACTGCCGGAAGGTGCACCGCCGTCGTGGACCGCACTTAATTTCGTAGCCGGCCTCGCTGCGTGCTAGGCACGAGGAAAGCGGAAGAACCTTTATTTATTTTCCCCGCTTGGCTGCTGTAAAAATATTCCTAATTACACGTTTCCTTCATGACGCACAAATTCATAATCCCTGCTACATTTCCCAAAGGACGTAATCAGTGGAAATGCCTTCCAAGACGTATTATTATTTTACTTTATTAGTTATCATTATTATTGGACGGTGCAATTTTCTGATCGCGATTGCCGATAATGAAATTAGCGGCGAGATACGTGCTTTTAAAATTTAAAATCATTATCAGAGTCGCGCAATTAAGACTTTACACATACACATAGATTTAATAAAAGATTTAATAAAACTGTATATTTCAAATTTTAAATTAAATTTAAAAATATTAATATAACGAACTAAAAAAAAAAACTGTAAATTATAAAAGTACAATATAAGAAGATTTTGCACACTGCCATCACTATTCTTTAAATTTTATTTAAATATACAAACGTGGAGACAAACGTTTATAAAAGTCCGTCTTAAAATCTGGATTTGATGTCTGTTTCATGAATATGCAAAGAAAAATTATACCTTTCGGAAAGGTGGTGATATTTAAAAAAAAATCTTTTGTAAAATTCAGTTCAGCGCATATATGCATATGATATTAAGGTTTACTTCCGTTCGTTCTCAGATGTAGACTCTATATTTAATTGCTGTTCGAGAGTGCATATATTTCAGAAAAGAATTTCCGAATATTCAAAGGCTCAAAAAATTATGAGTTTGCGCGCGCTGTAATACGGAAGTACGAGTGAATTATCTCGTGTCAATAAATCATGAAGCGTTGGAATTGACTAGAGAGACACCGGGGATCGTTATCTACGCGGACGGGTCGCGATTCTGGTTCTCGGTGATTATGGGGTGTCGTCTAAAAACGAGGGCGCTTGTACGTACATTGTCAGAGATTGACGGAAGAATCGTACTTCGGTGCTACCGCGCAGTTATCGACGAATTGGCGGAACAATAATTCTTCTCGGCCGCTACGGGGGCTATATTTCCCGCGGGTAATTTACGTCGCTTTTCGAGCGCCGATTTTCGGGTCGCCAACTATCTCCGGGACGATCGTTTCACGTACTCTTAAACCCGTCGTATTCTCGTTCCCAATAGATCGATACGGCGGCAAGTCACGGACGAATCGCGGCTACGTAGAAGTTTGCGAAGACGGAGGCGGCTGTCTCACGGATGCGGAACGTCCGCGACGCAGATAATTCTATTGTTGCTCTGGCGAACGTGCAACTTGTACGTGACCCAAAAGTCACGTAAATTCAGTTTCGCGCCGGGACTCGCGGCATTATTCGTTCAACTAATTGCCCGAACAATCGTGAACAGGCTGGGCGCGCATTCACGCGCGCTCTCGATTGCGCGCCAATTCACTGATTTGTTTACGCCAGCTATTTAAATGCGATCGGCTGTTTCGCTTGGAGAAATAATTATTGTCTCTCGCCCTCCCATTTTCCCTTGTCCCATCATTTTATTATCGATTTGATTCACGTGCGCGATTAATTCACCAATCCCTCAAACAGAAACTGCCACGAAATTTTTGCTTATAATAACGCAACGATGAATAGCGGCGAACATTAAAGTGCAGGTAAAGTATTCGTGTCTTTTTTTATTTCCATACATATAATTAATAGAAAGTCATTAAAAACTGTAATAAATTACATTAATCCGCAAGCCGTTCCTTGACTAAAATTATTCTGCGATATTACGTAACCGCGTGAAACTTGCGTCGGCTGACCGTTCACTTGGCGGCCGCAACAGAATCCGGAACCCGTTCATTAGTTTCCATACAGATCCGCGGCTGAGCGAAGAAGGAACCGCAAGAGGTGGAAACTAATTTCGCCCTCTCGCTCTCTCCTCGCTGCCAGTATCCGTCGAGAGAGCACGTTCGCTGTACTCCGTCGGTGCAAAAGAACGGCGGTCGTACGACGACGGGCGGGCGGCGAGAAAATAACGCGGTTGAGACTGCGTAATATACCGCGCAGGTGCATATCCGGGCAACCCGCATATTTGCGTACGCCGAGATGATAATCTCTTTTCGCTTTACTTCCCTACTTCCCCTCCGGTGGCATGCGGTCGCCGTCGTCTTTTCCTGGAATTCACCGATCTTCTTTTCAGTCGACTTCGCCCCTGGGGCGGCAAACCGAAATTGATATAACAGCGCGTTCCGCGCGTTACGGTAACGCGCTACGGTAAAGGTAACCGTTAAGCGTTCGCGCTTGCTTTATCTCGCGCGGCGAAGGGCGCGTATACTAGAGAAACGAAATTCCGCGAGGGAAGAGGGATCAAAGGGTAAAGGTGCCTTCGCATCGTTTCGTCTTCGCCTCTGTTACTCGATATTGCGCCGCGAGGCGTTCCGACGAAATCAAGATGCCGGGTTAATTCTAAGGCGGTACCGACATGTAAACCCTTTCTTCAGTACGTAAATCTCCGCATTGTTCAACCGCGTTTTTCATTATGAAAACCGTGTGCATAATTTGGCTGTTCTGTTGCATCATATTATCTCTAAAATTCTAATTAATTAGGACGCAGATGTAAGTCTCCGGGAGGAACGTACTCTTTATTATAATTTTAATGAATGCAGCACAGCTATGAATTATTCGCCGCGAATAAAAATATGAACTTACAACATCGCATGTAAAAGATTGCTGTATCGCGTATATTATATTTTATATTTCAATCTTATTTTCATCGATAATATCTTTTGTAAAGTGTCGGCGGTGACAAAGAGATAAATAATACAACAAATTGCTCGTTGCAAAATAAACGCTATCTCTTTCGCACATAACGATCGCATTTTATAGGAATCCGTTTCCGCTTACTAAGCTTTCCTTTGTAATACTTACTGCACTGCACAGCGCAGAAACTCATGCTCGATCGTTCCTCTTTAGTCGGCATTTCGGTATAATCACAAACGTTTCACTTTGACGGGTCATAAAAACCGAATCAAATAATTTATGTCGTGATCGCACGGTTATTAATGCAGCAATAAATGAGTAATCGGTTTATAGGACCCCGAGGAGAGCCAATTGAATCTTTGATTCGCGCATTCGGGAATCGGAACTCACGGCTGAATGCCGTTGCACCAATTTCCCGGTGCAACGCGATGCGAAAACAAAACTAACTACTTCGCAATTATGCGAAGTTTCCCGATAATTCGCAAATTTACGACAGACAGTTCGCGACTTTATAGAACGCTTTCATACTGGTGAAAAAGGATAAAGAAGTTTTATCAACGTTATTATTATTATAATACCTTTGTTTTGCTTATTTCTAAAATATAATGTACAATATAATGGAATATAATGCAGAATTTGTATAATAATATGTATTATAATGCACTGCAAAAATATATTTCATCGCATTATGATACATTACAACATAATTAACGCCAAGGGTGAGATTTAGTTATAAAACTGTTTTTTATTCTGACAAGGCAAAAATAGAACGGATAAAAAACGACTGCTGGTGAAAAAGCGGAAAATGTATAAAAAACAGCACCCAAAAAAAAATCATTTGAGAAAAATATCCAATGTTAATTTATTTATTGCAGAGAGAATAGAGAAAAATAGTGTAGTCAAATATCAGTTTCATTATCCGCGCTTTGCATATTTCATAAACTAACAAAAATTAGTTGTTTGTTTTTCGAGTATTGGTTACTCGTGTAAATTTCTTTCCCATCGACGAACTGACGCAGCGTCGTCCGTCCGAAGAAAAGTATAAGAGAACAAGTAGAAAAACTCCAGTGACACGACGACGTCTTCTCGGTCGGCCAGTAGTTGCGGATTTTCCTCCACGGCGTGCCGACACACCGACTCGTGCTACTTGGCCCGAATAAACAGAAGCGTTCTGAGCAGAAAGATAGTATTGACCATCCTTTTTCCAGGATGGTCGCGTCCCCCACGGAGATCACCGTCGCTGCAGGATCGTTCCGTCGCTCCGCCGCCTCCGGAGCAAGCCAGTCGTCTCGAATTCAAGCGGCTGCAGCCTGTCACCGGGATAGGCGGGGCGGCGGGAGCGAGGCAGACGGAGACACCGAACTCCAGGCTGGATTCCTACGACCTTTCCCGGTTACGGAGTTAATATTTATCGAGGCTGTCTGTAATTTTCTCGAGACTGCGAAACTACCGCGAGCGGCCGCCGTGACTGCGACGAAGGAAAAATAATTAAAACCGTCGAAATACTAGTTAATGTGCACTTCGTCATCGGTGGACTGTTGCGCGCTGTTGATTCTTACTTAGCACGGCATTAATATATCACCATCATAAAAATTATGCAGGATTCTATATTTGCTTCGCGATGGTTACAATTAAATTTGTAAAAATTACATATCTTTCTTGTTTTTTTTTTTTTTTTTTTTTGGTTAATTAAATTCAGCATGATAGAAGGATAAGCGCGATTTAAGTCGCGAACGTTGTGCATTAATATATATCAACATAGGAATAGACATTTGAGAGAAGCGGAAAACCATACTTTTCATCTCACAAATACAGATTGAAGCTTGGTAGCGATAATAACTGGAGGTATTTTTTTCATTCGCAATAGGGCGCGCGTTTCCACGCAAAATCACACATGCCGGGTTATGATTTCTAGGTCGTCAACTGTAAAACATATGTCGTTGCTGGGAGAATAACGCGCTTTGCTGATATAGAACGTATCTCCATATGATGCACGGGCAAACCACATATTTCTCTACGTGGCAGCTCGATCTACCAGTTTTATGTTTTCTTCTGTAAAAACAGCTGGCTCTCTTTCGCGCGAGAGAAAGTTCGAGAAACGAGCTGTCGTCGGTAACCACGACCGGTATCCACTATTTATTGCGATGTATTTTAGAAAGAACATAAAAATGTGTAAAAAAAAACACGATGAAGTATCTCCACGCACTATACGCTTTCTGGTTCTTTTTGAAAAACAGCGACTGATTGAAGTACTTGTAGAGCGTAAACGTGAACTGATTTTGAAGCTACAAGAATGGCACAAAAATTATTTATAACGATCGATAAAAATATAAAAGTCCATTTTATTTTTGCGGAAAGCTGCACGTATAATTCATCGCCGAACAGGAGGAATCAATGTGATTCTATTTATTTTTGTGAACTCAGGGAAAAGTCACGGCGAGAAAAATCGATCAGTCGTTCGATCACTGTTAACGCGTAATTCGTATTTCTTACGCTGATCGGACAAATAGAAACGGAACACAATTATGTGTAATGTCACTTGTGATTTACGATGCTATGCGTGTGATATCGCGTGTGGTGTCGGACATTTCAAGCGCCGATTAATTGGTCCAGTGGTGAAAGCTTCGCGCAGAATTAATTTATAGAGATGTCGATCGTTCCGTGGCACTCGTCAACAAGTGGCCGATTCGTAGGCTATCCAAGATAATTGCAAGAGACAATCTACGCACACTTCGTATCCCGGAGCTGTACGCTACTAACTTCGGCGGACAGAAGGTATTTTGCTCGCTGCGATTGTGTTAATCTCGACTAGCTAAAACTCCATAATTGATGCTATGGAAAGAGGCTTTTCTTCTCTTCTTTTTACATACGGTTACAACTGGGACGAATGCAAATAAGCAATGGTGCAAATAACGGTGGAACTTACGTTTGCTCGGTGGTCCGCGAAAGCGAGAAAAAGGAAAGAGAAATGAATAAGCAAAGCTTAACTCATTTCTATGCGGTATAAAAAAATTAAATCTACGTTGGCTGGAAGAAAGAGTGAGAGAGATCTTTGAATTTTCTTTGAGGGAGAATACAGACGAAATATTTCTAGGTTTCAAATTCTTCGTACAGCAGAATATTGCAGGGGCTTCAAGCAATGAGTTTTAAGGACGATAATATTGTGTTTGCACTGCAATTCGCGCGCTATAATAAAGATTTTTAATAATGGTCTGCAAATCCTTGCAGGGATACGTTACACTTAAGTGGAAATTCAAACGACCGTTCCGCGGTACGAGATGAAAAACAATTCGTAAGGCGAATATTTGCCGCAATATATTTGCGGCGACGTTCACCGCGACTTCTTGTTACGAAAGCGAGAACAGCGTGGAAAATAGCCGAGGAATGCAAAGACGCCGGCGTCACGGTCCTCCGGGAGGAGCCAAAAATGCACTTTTTATCGAGCCGCCGCATCTCGCATGCACCGCGAAGAGGTCGGGGTCTCTGCATGCATATTTCCCGGCACGTTTCCGCCGGGTATCCCAATGTACACGCACGTACTTTCTTCCTGAGCCTGGCTATCCGGACGGGTAAACCGTGCAAGGTCGATCAAGACTGCATATTCATGGGAAGTTCGGAAAGGGCGATCTATTTTTTTATCTCTTTCGGCTCCGCGGGAGGTGTTTTAGAGCGCATCGATAGATACGGGATACGTATCCGCCTCGCGGCTCCAATGGCCACATGAAATTTCCCGAACGACATTTCCAGGATAAGCGTCGTTTCGGGTTTCGTCACGTGATCCTGCCTCTGGCATACAAATGCAACATTTCTAAAGTATATGTATGTTTGCAGATCGCGTAAATTACGTATAGATTGTTGGTCGCCTCGCGAGGATAACAGTTTTTCGATTTATTTAGAAAAAATTATTTCAAAGAAGTTGCCCCACGTTCTTTATCCCGAGTCCAGGAAACGTATCTCACTCGAAGAGATCCTCTGTATTTCAAGAATGATGAGCAAGGACTGTTTTAATCAAGACTCTATACATAGCGAAGTAACACATACATATTTCACGCTGCTTATAAAATCACTATTTTTTTAGTAACTCTACTTTTCCGTAAAAACAACTCGGAAGATGGAAAGAATAATTTTTATGATAATGTGTTTTTTTTTAAGTTTCAAGATTTTCAGAAAGAGGATAGAAAAGAGGGGACTGAATTCTCGAATGTAAGTCCGTCATCCTATAATATAAAAAAACAACAAAAAAAGACTCTTCTAAGTCAACAATCTATGATTAGTAAAAGGGCTTTTAAAGCCGATGCTAGATGTTCAATATACGCTCAATATAGCTTAAAACAACGTTTACATATTCAATTATCTATTCTAAATTGCAGATTCTTACAATTATTGCTTCTTATTCTACTATGTGTGTGTTGAATGTCTACATACATAGCTAGTGTTCAGAGTTTCATTTATTAAATTACTAATATATTAAAAAATAATAATATTGTAATATTATCAATATAATGTAAAAGTGATAATATCAATGATAATTTAATATTAAAAAATGATAATAATTGCATTGACATAAGTCAATGCTTAGCGTTGAATTGGCGGCGGCGATTGTCGTCGACTCGGCTCGGCGCGTGTAACGGTTGCACCTGTCGTGCACAAGGCGCGCAGGCGCTCAGGTGCTACGAACCGCCGGACGGAGGTAAAACGACGCGCGGTCGAGCTTTCGTAGTCGGCATCGGCCATCCGCGACGCGAACTTTCATCCCCGGCGACGGTCCCGCGCGCGTCGCGGCGCCACTTACGAAGTTGTCGCGCGTGTACGTTGAGGAAGAGGAGCATTCTCTCTTTGCGAGCGCTCTTCTACGTGAATACCGGTGCGGAGAATACGCGGTGCAAGAACGGTGGGAAGGACTGAGAGATGTGCAGTTGACTTTGGAACTTGGAGCATTAATCTTCGGGACTTTGGCGTAGACTCGCGATCGCCAGTGCAGTTTGTTCTCTTTGGTGAAGAGATGGAAATTAATTCCGGCTGGAGTTTACGCGTCTCCTCGGACTGACTTGGGCGCGCGCGCGCGTGTGCCAAAAGCGATGTCTTTTCGCCAAGAACAGTGCCTTACGGGCGAATGAAAATCGCATCGCGTCGAGTGCCGGCGTTGATTTCATCTACCTCGATCGCGCGCCCCGCGGGCGAACGCGCGCACGCGGATGGAAAAACTGTTTGGGAAAACAAAAGCTGCGGGCGACGACGTGCGGCACTATTTCTAATTTTAATTTCACTGCCACTATCGCCGCCAGGGCCCGGTGCCCTTTCCCCCTCCCCCCCACCGGTCTGTAAACCGCGTTCGCGTTTTCGGCCGCTCGATCGCGCGATGAAACCAGCCGGTCGGAAGAGCTTCGATGCTGTCCCCGGAATTGCGGCGAGCCGCTCTTAACCCGTGTCGGGCCGTGAAGGTAGGCTGAAAACCGCGGTAACGCCGACACGGCCTCAAATCGCCCGACGAACGCGAATTAACGTGCCCGCGCTACAAACAAATGCGGTCACGTTATAAATTTCGGGATCGATCGGAGGCACGATCGCCAGCGGCGCGGGTTCGCGGGTCCATCGCGCTGTCACATAATACATTGAACCGGAATATCTCTTTATACGGAGAATGGGAATCATAGCAGAGAGGGAGAATCATAGGTTCGACTCGACAACGGTGAATTAATCGAAAATAAACGCGGTTTCACAAAATTTCGGCTGATCGGAATTTCGCTTGCGAATAGTACACAAGTTAATGCATCTAAATATTCCGCCGTAACACATAACATATACACAGAATTATGCGAATCACGTAGGCTACGATGCAGTATGCTACGAGCCAGCGAACAGTGCAAATTAACGCATGCAATTCGAAATAAACGCGATTTCAAACAAAATTTCGATCGATCGAAGACCTGAAATAACATGTCGATCATACTGCCGTACACGCGAACGCGAACTCTCTCCTTTATCTAGAGAATTATGCAAATCAGTAGTGATCCATGCAGATACGCTTGGTTGACATAAAGCTCATCGCTCATTCCGTTCAATTGACATAGCTCGATTAATCATTAATGCAACAAGGATCCGCCGCTGTTCAGAAACTCGCGTTTCCGACAACAGAAGAAACTTTACAAGCTTCTTTTTATAACTATTCAATTCTTGCGCGGTTCTTTTTGCGGTCTTCGCAGAAGCAATATTGATGAAATATTGAAGCGATGCTTCACTGTGGAATGACATCGGAACGCTGGGATTGCTCACTCGCGCGAGAGCATCGGAATTTATTAAGTCGTACGGATACAAACGACGGAATATCCGTTCGACGAGTGCGAACGCTGTGCGGCTCCGAGACGCGATTATCGAAGCGGAAGTTCGCCCCCTCGTGTTTCCGGCAGAATTGCGGGAAGTCTCTCTTAACCGGGATCAAAGGTGGGTGCGAGGGTTTGATTGTGGAGCCTATAATCAAGCAGAACGATAGAGCGATAAAGAGCGTAGAGCAAGCGTCATTCGCTACCTAGCGCCGAGATAGAATTGAACGATCAACCGATTATGACTAGACTAGCTGTGCCGGAAATCGGAGGCGCGCTACGCATTGGCTCCGATTTTGATATTGAGTGATCGCGCGATTTCATCGAGCGTGCATCAATGCAGATATCGATGGTGCGAGCGGCGGAGAGAGCTCCCGGGGAAAAAGGAGCAATGAAGAGAATAACGCATAGCGGGACTCGAATTTCGCGTTCGAGAACGAGAACGATGGCAGATGGTAGTTGTGGAGAGCGACGAGATCGAAACGACGATTGAATCGACGACGGTGACACCGGCAAATATTCCCATAACGCGACTGCGGTGGAAATCGCGCGCGAGCGAAATTAGCAATCGGCAGGATCGGGTGCACGAGATATTCAGAACGCTAGGATTGACGAGATACAGATATATCGCGTTAACTTAGAATCGAGATGAAATATTAGTACAACTATTAATGGATCTACGAGGTTGAAAATGTATCAAGTTAAAATATTCTTCTTCTTCTGCTGAGGATTTCATATTTATAGAAAATTCGTTTAATACGCGCGGAAATAAGCCGGAAAGTAAAACGATGGTTAAACGATACAACCTTAGAAAGAATTAATGTTGAATCGGGAGGGAAATGCTAAGCTCTTATTGACAATAGTAAATTTCACATTGCCGAAGAAATTTTTTTTTAATACTAGGCTCAACGGCTGTAACTTCGGTCGCACGATCGCAAAGGGGACGACGATCCTAGGCGATAAAATCCTCTTCGTTTATTCATATCGTAATTCCGCTGGCGGAAGAATTTTCTCAGGAATAGTGAATCAGTTGGAGCGTGGAAGAGAGGGCCGGAAAGAAGAGTCGATATAGATACTACAACAAAAGTACTGCGGTGTGAATAAGTCAAGGATGAACGAGCAGGCTCGCCGTTCCTTATACGAATGTATCCGAAGGGGAATATCCGCTGACAAATCGATTTTTGTAGGCGATATTGCACACAGTCGAAACGAACGTCGCGTGTAGGATTGTGTTACGCGCCTGGTCGCCGGCGCACGTGGGCAACATCCACGAAGGGAAACGAGACGAGGAACGAGAATAGTCTTCGCCGAATAAATAAACTATGCGGCGCCACAATTCGTGCGAGTTTCGGACCGACCTTTCGAACTCTCGAACTCGGAATCATTTACGACCGCCGAGGCGAGGCGGGCCGCTGTCCGTAGCCCTTGAGAAAAATCGCGTGTGAATGTACCGCACGACGTGTACCGCGAGAGAGAACAATATTTCCCGCTTCGTTCCGCTCGCAGCCCCTCATCGATATCGTGTGCCGTGTAAACTTCGTAATCTTGTTTCGACCCGTTAAATTTTTTTTCTTCGGAGTTTCCAATGTATTTTCGCAACTCGATGCTTCCGATAGACGAAAGGTCAGGAAAAGAAGTGAATATATAATACATGTGAAAAGCTGCTCGTACTTATTCGCGAATTTGGAAAAGATATACTTTGACAATCATAACTCGATCAATTTCGAACTTTGATAATATCGAGCAATAATATGAAATGTGTATTTAGAGCACGAAAATGGTATTTCCATTAATTTCTAATCGCGTGATTCTGGATCAACCGTATCTCGATCGAAATATGTAACGCTATTTTAGCAGATTAGCTCGAATTTGAATATCCGTGCTATGGTGTGCTATGGTGTTGAGGAAGAAATGCGACTGATTTCCGATACATCGTGCACATGCGATTCAGATAAACGGCCGATACGGCAGGCAAACAGAATTCTCCCAAGATACATCCCAATTATAAACACAAATCACTATTCCGAAGTTAGGCATCGGGTCAGTCCCGTTCGACAAATAGCAACATCCTGTTCCATCTCCGCGCTCGTTAGCAGCGGCTGTTGTGCATCGGCAAACCGGAACCTGCGTTTATCCCCGTCACTCTCTCTCTCTCTCTCTCGCTCTCCCTCTGTTTCCGTCTATGACGATCGATTGGCGAAACACGCGTACCGCCGCGCCGACGACGACTTTCTCTTAGGAGCATTCGCATCGTCGCGTGGCCGGCATCTCGACGCCGGACGACGACGCTCGGGACTCGCGGCGCAAACTCGCAACAAGTTGCATTTAAAATCCGCATCCAACGTCCGTATGTAGGGGAGCAGTCGCGCGGCAGTTTCATCTCTTTTCTCCGCATCCCTTTCTTCTCCCTTCCGCCGCCCGCCACCGTCCCACCCCATTGGAAACCCCGTCAAATCGCCGAGTATTCTCGACTGATTCGGGCTATTCAGACAAGAGCTCGCTCGAGATTTCCCGTCCGCTCGGCCCCGAGATTATTCCTGAAATTCGTTATAAATTCATTCGGGGGTACTACGCGGCCTGGAGTCGAAATGCACTCGCGACTGCCCCGGCGGTCTTCCAGCTGTCTTGACAGCCGGTAATTATTAATGAGATTAGCTCGCCGGCGCCCGGGGAGTGCAAATGGAAAAGGAATTGATCGTCTGTCTCTATTTTTGGATATTACGTCGCCATCTTGTTGCATTCACGTGCCTCAGCAATTTTTTATCTCGCTAAAATGCTCGCTCATTAATTCGGGTTCAGCTTTCACGGCGGCAGGCCTCTGAGAAACATCGTTCATTTCCCTCGCAAACGCGAATTAAAAGGTGTTGCGCTTTGACTTCCAACTGCTCGCGACGAGGAAATCCAGTTAAGTAGTGGGCCATGTGGAATTACCGGAATTTCTCGACCGAAAGCTTCGGAGATGAAGAGCACTCGACTCGCTACTGAGCGAGCGCTTTTAGCACCTTACGGACTAGAGAGGGAGAGAGAGAGAGAGACAGAGAAAGAAATATAAGGAAAAAGGACCTAAAATCGTAAAAAATTTTCAACTGACGGTGCAAAAAGTAAAACGTCGCGCGAGGCCAGTTTTCACAAGAATATACGACGAAGACATTGGTAATGTCGATACGGAATTCGGGTTTTCTCGGGTGTCTCGTTTTTCGGCCGACAGCCAGTCGGAATATGCCTTGGATAGGGTACACGCCGTGTCACGTAAGTGAGGTCGTGAGTAAACGTACATGCGGAATATAAGGGAGTTGCCGCCAACTGCGTATATATACGGCTCTTCCATGCGCCGGACACACAATGAAAACACAATAACCTGCGGCAATCATTAAATTTAATTGACAGTGGAATAACGAAGAATACAGCCGGTAATTAAGACCGGCGCGATGGGCATTCTCGCGCGTGCCTGATGAGCTCACGCCCGTCTCTTTCCTTTCTTCCGTCTTTCGTTTTTGCTATCAATTGCCGCGATTGTCTTTATCGTTACGGCACGGACTTGCTCGTCCGCGCGCGACTCTTTCCCGAACGCACCGCGCAGCGATCGCGCCTCCGAAGCGATGCGTTGGCGGCGATTAAGTTCAAGCGGGGTAGTTAGAAGTTCTGCATAAATGAGATCCGGCTACAGTGACCCAAATCGGATTAATTATCTACGAAAATGAGATTATAATGATTTATGCGAAATAAAAAATAATGGATATTCGATTCATTAACTGAAAATTATTAAGAGCTAACAAAATTACGAAGAGCGACGACTATCGGGTTTTTATTATGCAATTATCCACATTGATCCACCTTATTTAGAATTCTGAATTATTATAAAATCCGATTGAAGAGCGTCGTTTTAAAATTTTGAGCGCGCGCGTTTCAAACAATTACATTAACAAGATCGATAAATGCAAATTGCAAGAAATTAATCCTTTAATAATCGTTGCGAACCGGTGCGAGGTGTTCATTAGTGAACGCCGTCTGCCGCGTCTGACGCTTGCGGATACACAGTGCTTTTGTTTATTTTTCCCCCCCATCGGTACTATCACGCAACATCTCTCTGATACCAGGAAGAAGAGAATCGTCAGCGTGATCGCAGCTCATCGAAGAAGCTGGGCGAGAATTACGAGTCGAATCCGTGGACCGGAGGGTGCGCGAGCGCCGCCGAGCGATGGATTTTGTGCTGCTGCTGCTCGTGATTCTGCTGAGGCAAGAGGGTGAGTGCTTTCATTACACTTATGCGAGCTGCCAGCGCACGAATATACCGCGATCCCCCCGAACACACACTGTCCTCTTCTGCTACATCCACTTTAAAGGATAAAAGCGATCCTCCTTGTTCCTCTCCTCTCTCTCTCTCTCTCTTACTCTCTCCGCGCGACGACTTCCTTTTTACTCGCTACTAAAGATACTAACTACCGCGCTGTATTTTAAGCACGCGCTTCGAAAGAGCCGCAAAGACTGTGAAAGGCCACTCGCGAGAATCGGTCTCGCTCGTGAAAGCCCCTTAAGCGCTAAAACCGTGATGAAAATCCGATTGCATTTATATGTTATATGCGTATTAAATTGTCGTTCAGCGAACACGACACATGAAAATATTTGTTGATTGACTAATGCGTTATAAATATGTGTATGCTCTTGTCCATTATGAAGAGTAACGTAAAATGTAAAATTTTCATTTTTCAATCTGCTCATGTCAATTGTTGAACCGTTTGTTTGCGTTGAGCAAACTGATACTGCTATATTAGCTATATTATTCAGTTATATTATTCAAATTTAATTGTCATAATTAAAATGTAATATGAGATAATTTCTGTGCGCGCATACTTGTGTGCTTTATTGTTTCGGATAACCGTGTTATTTTTTACAGCACGCTACGGTGTTAAACATTTTTAAACTTTATTAAACGGACATTATGATTTTTATTAATCCAATAAATTACTGAATAATTTTTCAGCAACGGGAAATAAAGTAATAATAACTTTTGCAAGGATCATTATAAACTACTAAAATTCTCATTGCAGCCGAGCGAGATATGATTAAACGCACCACGGGTAAACGCAGCCTGAAACGCAACTACGCACGGCAATAATTTGTAATTACGTGAAATAATCCAGCGTAGATAGGATTGCAATCGGAAGGGTTAGTTTTCACCGAGAATTGTGCGGCTAACATATCGCAAACAAAACATCGTTGTTTAAATTATTACTTGTAATAACGTGCTTAACGCCACTCGATATTCCTGCAAATTACTGCCATCGATAAAAGACTGATACGATGTCAAAAGTGACACTCGCCAACTGATAACATGACGTTTGCCCGCTATGAATATACACGACTGTACAAATTACAAATCCGGGCTTGATACAGAACGCCAATCAAAGTAGATGATAGTTTCGCTTTCCTCGCTGTCCGTCTTTAACAGCCGGATTCGAGAGTCGACTGTCGTCGTTATGCCCGCCGGCTAAGGTATATATATATAGTTCAATGGGTCTATCACGAAGCATAACAGCCGAAGATGCGTACGGCGCAGACGGTGTATAACTCATAGGGGTTCTCAAACTTTAATATCCCGGCCGCGAGATGCATAAATTTATTTAAAGCTTTCCGCATTCACGGCGCGGCATAATTCGGTGCGCGATAAAGCGCAAGTTTTATGACGCGTCTCGGGATAATGCGCTCTAAAAACAACCAACGCGTAATAAGAATACGCGTAACTTGCATAATTCATCGTGGAAGCGGCGTCTGGGAAACGATAACGTTTCTTAACGGACCTACACGCCCGATGTGCAATCACGATGCGCCTCGTTGTCTCGTTTAAATCGTATGTAACACATTCTTTTAATTTCCGAAAATTTTGGATCTTAAGAAATTTCGATTTTATGAATAAAGTAAAAGTTGTGTGTTAGTTAAAGATTCATGAAATTTCGGTAAAAAATAATTTGTACAGAAAAAGTTTTCAAAACGGTCTAAAATCTTTCTCGCGTCAATGTTCTTTGTTGTTGGAAATAAAGTAATGGGGCGCTATCTAAACGTCCCAAAAAAATGTTATTTCCAGTTGACGGGTATTCAAACGCAAACAGTAATATGAGAATCACTGCTGTATGTATAGCGTACGTAGCCAGCTACAAGCCCGTCTCTCCGCCAAAGTTTCCTCTACTGTTCCATACCGAAGTATCTGATAGCTCTCGCAATTTCCAAATGGCCGTTTTCCATCTCTCTTCATGCCATTTTTTTGATGATTTTTTTCTTCTCTCTCACTTTTTGGTCTCCGATCCAAGTGCGTACTCTAAGCGAGAGTGAAAAACTACGAACGACCTTCTCTCGCAAGGGCGAAGAATGAAAGAAACGGTTTAAAAATTGCGCTCTTTCTAATTACGTTTCGCCGTTCCTACTCGGTTATCACGACTTCAACGGGGGTGCAAACGGCGCGAGAGAGATAGAGGGGTGGTCAAACGAGGGTGGCTAAGGGGCTTGAGTCAAGAAAAGATCGAGAAAGAGGGAGGACGAGAGTGCGCAACGAGTAGGAGAGCAGAGTGCGGGATGGCTGGGATTTATTACGTTCCGGTAGGCGGATGAGGGAGGAGGAACGGCGAAGAAGCGAGTGTTACACCGTGGCGGAATAAAAATCTCGCGTTAAGACAGGGCGAATGGTGTAAAAGTCAAAATTAAATGGGCGTAGATGAAACAAGCGCGAGAGGCAGTTAAAAGGTTACGATCGGCGAGAGATTAAGTTACCACGAATACGTTTGCTTGCAACTGACAGTGAATATCTATGAGGATCACCTTCCGAGATAATTTGCCTCCGTCACGTCGACCTGCGATATAATATAACAGCTTGCGGTTATGAAATTTCGCGACAGTAAAGTTTGACGTACGCGTCTCGCGAGCAGAGAGAAATAAAATGTGGAGCTCATGCCGAGCGAGATAGCACAAATAATGGAATGAATGTAGATTAAATACATTAATCAATTTGCCTATTAGAATTACGTGAGTGGTTATAACAAAATTTTTTATTATTGAGAAATGACATCTACCTTTAACAATCCAGACGTTATTTGCAAAAATACGTTGCACATTTTATTCATTCTATTTCTTTCCATTAACAATTTTCACGATCGATAGCAAAAGCTATATCAAATGCAAGATCAAAAGCAGATGTGACGATACGGAAGAATATGTTACAAAGATGCAGAAAAAAATGAGCCGATAAAATAAAGAAGTTGCTACGTTTCCTCTCGAGAGTCGCAGAGAGAGAGAGAGAGAGAGCTTTTTTTACATCAGCTGTATCCTCGACAGGAAATGAAAAGCGTTTCGACCAAAGAGAGTAAAGTGCATCACTCTATACATATCAATATGGAGAATGTGTGTACTACGATGTACCCGATATGAAATTTTAAAACCGTGAACTTGAAGGCAAAGCGGGTGCCCGCGGTGAGTTGGTTAGCATAAATAAATAAAAGATACATTGAACATCGGTGCTAAAAGCTTCTTCATCTCGGACAAGTCGTCCGCGAAGATTGTAAACTTGTTACTTAATTGTGGGCGAAAAAGAGACGAATTGGGAATTGCTTATAAGCTAATTAAGCACTCTTGAAAAGTGTTCGGTAACATTTACAATTAGATTTGATATTTATTTTTAATCTCCTGCAAAAGAGAGAGTCGCGATACATTTGGCAGACACACGATTATATAAAAGTAATTCTACTGCCACAAGGAATTTCTCTTTGCTCTTCAAGACGCAAAAATAATCTCTTTTACTTTTAAAGCACAAAAGTTTCAAGAAGTTTTTAAATGAAATTTTTTATTTGTATCGGGAATATATTTATCGTCATATATTTTTATTTCATTAGCAAATTTTTTTTATAACTATGTAATCTCCTTTCTTGTTTTCTGCTACTACAACACACACCTTTTGCCCCAACAAATATCTTCTTTTGTTACTAATCAAAATGTTAATCTCAACAAAATGATGTTAGAGGCCAACTGATCGCGCGTGTAACAACGAGCGTTAACAACTTTGCGTCCGCTGTTTGCGTTCCGAGAGAAGGATACCTCGAAGAGAGAGTGGTAATTAAATTTCCCTATGGGCAATTTGTTTTTGTCTTGTTTGCTCAGCCTCAAGGCTTTTGGACACACGACACCGCGCGTGTGTGTCGACGCGCGCGCCAGTGCACAAAGTTCTCCGATTTACGACGAGGCGGGAGTAGCGAGCAACACATTTAACGATACGAGGCCTGTCGTAATGCATCGCGAAACTGGAAACGTCGAGTGCTGGCTTTTACTGCGCGATAATACCAACGGTCTTAATACCGTTGCGAACAGCCGCGCGTATGAACGCTCAGCGGGAATCGGCGGATCATGGTTGATCGATTTTTTGAATGTGTGATATCTTGGAGATTATAGAGCGCGTCATCGCAATCGTAAAACTGCAAAACCGGCTCTCCACGCCACCGGAAACCAGCTATGTGCCAACAGGTGTGCGCGCGACTGCATACCGCGCGGGAACGCGAATTAAGCGATCGTGCGAAACGATATAGTCTGCCGCGCGCGCTACAAAGTGCCCGCCGCGTCGACAAACCCGACAAATTGAAAAATTGAAAGCCGAAAACTAAGGCCCGGTTTGAAGGAGAAGAAAATACGACATCGGCGCATCCCCCGGGGCGTTCTAGCATTTCGCTCACAATACCGTATGCATTTTCGCGATGTAATAAAGCTGATGCCGAAATGCGCGAAACTTAATTTCCCGTCCCTCGGCGCGGAGGCTGCTGGAATTTGAATTTTTCCGTGTGGCCTCGTATTCGTATAGCGAGAAACGTTCGGTTTTTCCAGAGAAAAGCGAGCGAGCGTGTGAAAATGTTGTGGAGCGTGAAAAGTGCGAGCGGAAGTATTCCGCGCAAAAATCCTCGCGTCAAGCTTCCGCGTTGATAGCTGACTCCTTCGCGCATGATAAAAATATGTCAAAGGAGCGGAACTGCCGAGTGTCGCGCCGTAATTTATCGATCGGGTCGCGCCGGAAAAAAGATGAAAAATGAAGGCGCGCGAAGGAAATGTGGCCGGATGATTGACGCGCGTAACGAAGATGAATTAAAGAGTGAGGCCGATTTATCCGGATGGCTATCGCACGAAGGATCCTCGACAAATTTCCTCCCTCGCCCTAACACCCGGGGACAGAGGCGGATTTACAACGCCAACACCCGTGGGCATGCAAGAAATTGCGATCAGGCCTGCGATAAGAAAGAGGGGAGAAAGATATGGCGATAAAAAAAAAGAAAGAAATTACGATAATTATCGGTAATTAATCCGATTTACACGATCCGACTAGTTATTAAAAAAAATAAGATTAATATAAGCGGGATTAAAAAATTATCTCAACGCGCGCGCGGCAAAATTTGCTACTGCGGACAATTGTTTAATCCGCTTAATGAGTAAATGCATCTCTGGCCGCAGCTTTGAAATTCTCTCGCCATTCGCTCGCCGCCAGCGAGAATGTAAACGTCCAGGCGTGCCGGACTTAAATCGAAAACGCACTCCAACGAGGCGAGTTATACCGCTTCCTCGACCGCGCGACTCGCCGCCTCCCTAGAGCAGCCAGTCCGCTCGCCTGATGAAGATAAAACGGGATAATTATAGAGCCTATCGGGGATCGCGGCGCGGCTAAATTTCGTCGGGACACGCGAGATCGTCGAACGTGGGCGCGGCAATAAAGGGAAAACCGGGGCTTCGGCGGCGGCGGGGCGGCGTCGACGACGGCGGCGGCGGCGGCGGCGGCGGCGGCGACGAAAAATAGGAGGAAAGGGCGGCGGAAAGAGAGGAGAATAAACTCGCGGCGTGCTGCACGGCCCGGACGGAATAAAAAGCGTAGTCGAGAGCATGGAAATAGAGCACGCGCGAGAAGCGAGAGACGCTTAATTTTTCATACGAAACGAGCGCATCTGCGTTCGGCCGACCGCGTGCACTCGGACCAGCCTCGCTAATTATTTCTAACTCATTCTTTTTTCACATCCAGCTTCCCCTATTTCGTGACTGCCGGATGCTGCTGGCAGATGCGGTTACCGTTGCCGCTGTCTCGCCGCCGCTCCCGCACGTTCGGAGTCCAAGACGGTTACTGTCGCTACTTCGCGAACTCTCCCCACTCTCGCTAATCGTCCCGAAGCACGCGAATCCCACCTTTCGCCCTGCGTCGCGTCTTCTCATTTTTCATTTTACATTATCGTATTCTGGGGTCTAAAGGGAAAAACTCAGCTAACCTGCAAACGCCATTAGGATGATGCTATCGACCCTATCATCTAATGGATAATTGAAGGGAGCTTGGAAACGCCAAATCAGGTGCTCCAGTGGAAAAGCCGTAATTTGAAAATAGCTCGTCAAAACTTTCGTCCGCTAGAAATAACGAAAAGTTAAGGGCTTGCGAGAGATGTGGAAAATTCAGCAAATCAAATCCGCTGGTTTCGAAGGAAAATTAATAATTTCGTTAGAAAAATATTTGAATATCTGCAATCTTATTTTCCAAATAATCGCTTTCGATTGAGTTGCCCCACTGTTAATCTTGAAAACATCTCACAGAAAAGGTGACAAAGCGTGAGAGGGAGTAGCGCCGCGTGCGCTCGAGGGCGAAATAGCGTTATTTGTGGGCTGCATAACCGGCGCGACTTATACGAAAGAGAGAGCCGTCAGCCCACGCCTCTTTCCCCGTACAATAGAACCCTTCGTAGTTTCTGCCGTGCACCGGGGGCGCGAAGCAGTCACGCCATGAGCCGGAAGTGACCCTTTCTCCGGATCCCCGTGCCCGGGTCCGCCGGGGGTCGTAAAGACAAAAATCGGGGCTCTTATCACCGGACAAATTTATCACCGTAACTACTGTGAACGTGTGTGCGCGCGCGCGCGAACATGTACGAGGGATATGAACGAAGCGAGGAGGTGACTTTATCCGACGATTGTCCAGCCGCGGGCAACAATTATCTTTCCTACGTCCCGGGCTCGCTTGTGTCACCAGTCACGAGTGGAAGTTGAGGATCGGGGTGAACGCAGACAGATTATGTAGGCGGCAGTTCGATTAGAAAAGTTTTCTGAATCCATCGAAGTTGAGTTAGATTTTTCATAATTTTTTCTTCTCTGAAGACATAATATTTAGACATTTTTTTTTCTGATGATAGATATCCACCAATATTTCTTCATGAGTCTTGTAATCTTGTAATCAATGCATTTCATTGATAAGGAAGAAAAAAAAACTTAATTTTTAGCAGAGAATATTTCATCTCTAAAATAATAATGTCCGAACACGAAACAAAATAATTAGTAATTTGAATAACGACTATCTAAGTGCCAGCGGTCGATGACTATTAAAGAACGGTGAGAACTAATTAATAGGAGATTGATAAGGAATGATGAAGGAGTTAATAAAGATTGAATGACAAGGGACTTCGGAGCGAATGAGGCATGTCCGGAAGCACTTTCATTAGAAAAATTTTCCCGTCTTCCAAGTAGGATGCTTTCATTTTCGTGTATGCAGACGGTGGCATTTAAATTTTGAAAGGAGCGAAACGCGTGCGGCAATTCGTCAATGTCAAGGCAATGCGGCTGCCAGTATGCAGTCGTGCATGTACGCGTCTTAGCGGCGTGTAACGAAACAGCGGCATTGAGTTTTGAAGTAGTTTAACCACAGGGGAAAGTTTCTCAGCGTTTTGCAGCACAGATATCGATCGGTGATACACCACCACCACGGCGTTTACGTTGTGACAGTCGTAAAAAAATATATTTTACTCTCAACGCAGACGAATGGAATGCCGGTGCGAGAGACCGCGCAACGCCGCCGGGATAGCGACGGAAGGTCGCGGGGAGGGTGCGTTAGGTGACGACGCAAGTCGCAAGCGAGGGTGTCTCACCTACGTCGGTGAGGCGAGCAGGTAGTTTTTCGCGTGCTTTATGACTATCGATTCTTTCCTGCCCCAGCGACACCCGTCGTCGCTGGTTGCGTCGAGACGGCTCCGGGGGGGTCGTCACGCGCTGGCTGGTAGTGCGTACTGTCGCTGACTCAGCCGAAATGCAACGCCGGCATTAATATTAATTACCGCGACACGAGTGCGCTCGTAGCCGCATGTGTTGGCATTTTTCGAAAACGCAGGAACCGGCTCGTATCCGCGAGTGCATCGACGATAATCACATTTCGCGACCGTTTGGAAAGTGAGATAAAATTGTGTTTTTTGAGAATGACGGATAACGAATCCGCGTGGTAAATTTTGCAAGATAAATTTCCGTAATTGTGTGAAATTATTATTAGCCTCTTAAATTATGTACGAGACGGAAATATGATATTGCTAAGCTAAGTTCCATTGATAAAACATTTGTGTGCTCCTCTCTGTGCACTCAAAATAGCACGGATATTTCTCACGTGCGATGTAACACAGAAGTTGGTAACTCTGAGCACGTTTCACATGTCATTCTTTCAGGCAAGGATAACGCAGCACCTTCCCATTGCAAGAGAAACATTTATGAGAAGAGTAACTGATGAGGGGGTTCGTATTTCCAGCGTCGTAATGCTAGGTTTCGCCGATCAATCAGTTGTTAATGGTTATTCGTGCAGCGACCACATGAATACTGTTCTGCTGTTGTACTAATGCTGATTAGGAAGTACGAATTTGAATGCGCTGGTAAAGCGGGAAAGGCGGAAACAGAGGAGCGGATCCAGAAAATAATCATGATAATAAAGTAGAAGAGTAAACGCAACCATGAAAATTTAAAACGTATTTTAACCGCGAGAGAAATTGCAAGTTTTGAAGAAGAGAGATGTGTCTTATACATTTTCAACTTTAGAAAGTTATTTACGCGAGAATGTGTAAGGGAGAATGCAAATTTTGCAAACGATTCTTTCCTTACTTGGCGAAAAATGTGGCGTGGAAACTTGCGCAACAGTATATATACTCATCTTCAAAAGTCCGTTCGGAGAAAAAACAACTGACATGCGTACAGCGGTGCGGCGTAATTAACTCATTAACACAAACGCCCAAATTCTGCGATGTTACGTTATTACGTATTTGAATAATAAATAATCTTCCTCTAAACTTTTCAGCATCCGGTTTTTAAATATTAAAATCTCGACGAAAGAAAAGAAATGAAAAATAATACGTGTGCTAATTCCTTTATATTCTTAGAATGATTTAAAAAAATATACGAATTATTTCTACTACTTTAAATAATTCTACAAATATCGGTTAATGTTTGAAAATAAAAAGAATTGTGCATTAAACTAGTATCTTTTGAAAATAAAAAGTCACGATTCAACATTTTTCGCCAAATGTTTTATCACAATTGTCTTTTGATAAGTTAAAACCAATTATCCAACATTTATAAAAAACCACCAAACAAGTTGCCTGCGTTACTTCGTTACAAGAACGACATAGATGACAAGGTACATACAATCCTTCCGTTTGCCACGGTAATGGTGGTATCGAGAAAGAAAGAAGGAGACTGGAACGGGACAGGAACAAAATGAATAGACGGCAAACAATGACCGACCGTTTTCAACAGTGTAAACGGACTTAAACTCGGTTCAACGAGGAGTAATAACAAAAATGGAATCCGCGATAGTAATGGAAAAAGAGAGGGGTTCACTTGCTCGCGATGACGGCCGCGCAAGAAATACGATTGCCATGGTTAGCGACGTTAAAAATGTATTATCTCGCCGCGATACCACTGCTATAGTCTCTTTGAGCACGAGGTAGGCGGAATAAATTAATCGTCATACAAGAAGTCCCACGAATCTGATAAACTTTAGAAGTATAGCATCGCGAATTCACGCGATTTTAAGTGAAACAAGTTACGCGGGCGCACTTCGTGACTCTTATGAGATCATGGTTCTCATATAAGTTCATATCACTTAATGTTGCAGTATAACTTTTTAATTCATACGGATAAATATTGGTTTAATATCTTTGTGGCTAATTTTGTATCTAAACGAGGACAGGTCACGTTAATTATTGCAACGATCGATGAAGTCCAGCGTGCGAACGTAAATGACGGGAAAAAATATAAAGCAAACATTCATTAAGTAATTCACTTATTGTTAATTTGGGTCACGTAGCAGTTCAAAGATACTTTGGTATTCTTCTAGGGGACATATTTTGTTATTATTTATGAAAAGAGTCTACAAAACTACTAATGTGGACTTTTTATCGTTCTTTGCGTTTTAATATTTTTAAAAGTCGAGGAGTTAGCACAGCACAAGGCAGCCATTACGGGCAGACGATTTAAAAGCCCGAAACCTACGAGCCACTTTCCGCGAGAATTCGCATTCGCCAGATTACATTCCCCGGTACGTGCAGCTGGGAAGATTCGAATTCTCGGTGCTGTTTCGCGTCGCTTCCTTAAATTGGTGATTCCGGGTGATTTGTGGCGGGCGTCGCGGCAAAGGCGCCTTGTAAAAATCCGAGGAACCGCGGTCCACCGATCACCGTGGTCCTCTGGGGGTCGGCACCCTCCGGCGAGAGTTAACGACATTATTGCGGCACGACGAGTACGCTTTGCGTGTTGAGAAAGAAAATAACCAAAATAAAAAAATCACACAAGAATGGGAAAGAAGAAAATACCGTCGGTCGCGTAATTAAGTTTCGCGCCTGTCAAGGAAAGGCGATATCACATTGTCGTGTGATTTCACGTGCTTATGCAGCAAAGCCGCGCGACTTTTCGAGTGCTCTTACTCAAGAGAGAGGGAGGGAAGGAGAGAGAGAGAGAGAGAGAGAGAGAGAGAGAAAGAGAGACAGAGAAAGACAGAGAGAGGGTAAGTTTTCGAGTGCTTTCATGCGACGTTCTATGCACCACATGATCGTTCGTCGCCAGGATATCGCCCGGCCAACGTCGCTCGGCGCATTTGAATATTTAATGAGGGATCACGGTAAACAACCACATATTGCTCGCTGACTATGAGCACAGCCATGTTGATAATGCCGCGTTTATTATTGGTAATGCAGCGGTGTACTGTGCGCTTGCGATAATCCTTATTTTGGCTTCCGGTAAACGGTTTATCGTCAATTTTAATGTGAGCGATGATAAAAATATTATTGTCATTAAAAATACTCGTTAGGTAAACAGGATATAAATTGTGAAATCATACGTTTAAATTAAAACGTCCGTAGGAAAATGTATTTAACCGATTTGTTAATTAATTTAATACGGAAGATTATTAATTTATTATTATGTAATTTAATTATCATTTCTGTTTACGATGATGTCAGCTTTTGAAAACGATTTGAGAAGCAAGGACAGCATTGCGATTGTATCGCGTATTGCGTAAAATTCAATTTTTGCCCCGTTAATGTCTCTCCATAAGTGTTGTACGGTTACAACGCGCTGTATCGCGTGTACAGCTCGTATGTTTTGCATTTCTATAATAACTACGTTTCTATAATAAATTAATAGACTTGAAATAACATATACGCAACAAAAATGTATGTGTATAATTAAAAGATCCCAAAGGATTGAACTGAATGCATTACTGAATGTTTTACGTTCGAGCGTATTTCATATTTATGAGAGAGTACTTATATTCTCATTATTGATATGATAGCGATTTCTATTAATGTTTCATAACGTGCTACATCAATACCAAACAAACAGTTTTTGTATTTGACTTCTCCGAGCCTTCAATGCTATCGAAATTAATAATGTACGAAAAGAATTGTACTTACCGATGATAATACGTATATTTTTCCGTAAAGAATGAATGTGCGAATTAAACTACACCATAAACATCAACTCGTTTGATCGACATACGAACGTTCATTGAGTACTAAACAAGCATACTTTAACAGCTTATTGTAATCGTCTATAACAATCTACAAATTTCAATTTGTGCTCGTCGTTATTGTTATTATAATTAGCGTATAAATATCATTTTCAATCTATTGTTATAGCAACATGTATCATCCTACATGTTCGTCATTATTATCATTACTGTTACCGTTATTTATTGTTATTACGAATTCTATCGTTATCATAGATCTACAAAATATACAAAGAGGAATTAAATATCGTTTATTTAGTAACATAAAAATGTTCTCTCTAGTAAGTAGTGGAAAAGTTGTGTTATTTTAACGTTATAAAATGGAACGAAAATTTCTAGCGAAAATAAATACAATTTAACATCTGTGAAGATCTTCTCTATGGTCTCTCGTAATTATATGTTCTCAGCTAGCATTGTCGAGTGACCGACTTTCGAAAAGAGTCCTCAAACGTATGGCTTTACCGTCGGCAAACCGACATCATTCGCGAAATTCGAGATTATTCTGGACCGTGGCCAGAATTCGTCCTTCATTTTACGATGCCTGCAAAATGTTCGTGTCTTTTCGCTTACTCGTACCATTTCCAGCAAAGATTGGTGGTCGCACTTCATAAATTTCAACGATAGTATTCTCGCGTTTTAGAAAATTATAGCCGGGAACCGACAAGTAGACGAGGCATCTTGAGAGGTAAATTTTTACTCCGAGAAGCATGAGCGAAGCGAGCACGGGAGGCGTGTGCCGGCTCTCATGAAATATGAAATTTCTCGCATCCGTTGCAAATCACGGAGCACCCCTAAAAATTCAACGTAACGTTACGGACGGGAGCGCCAGACAAAAGTGGTTCTTTGAAAATGGGGCTCTGTCTCGTTACATGACGTGAATTCTCTCCGTTACGAAACACAGGAAACGAATCGCAAATTACGCGCTAGTGCGAAGCGTGTGTGTAGCGATCAAAAGCAAGCGACGAAGGGGCGTACAAAAATAATCAAAGAAAAAACGATGAGATTTTCCCGGCGCGTAATTCATCATACATTTTTTTCCTCCCGTGCCCAATGAACATTATATCACACATGACGCTCGTGAGATAATTTCGAGCGCGAACGACGATAGTCGTTGTTCATGAGGCCCCCTATCGTTGTATCATTAATATTTAACGGTGTGAAAATTTGCGAAAATTTAGCCGGAACATGGCCATGAGCGAATCGCGTAAAAGCGCATTTTCCGTATCGTGTCGTAAATACAGTTTTACACATCCGGGACAACGCTTTCTGTCACCCAGCCCGATAATTAGACGCATATGTAACAATTTTCGCGGAAATTAAATACAGGCGCGCGAGGGAGGCGTACAATGCGCCAAAGTCGGATCCGGCATAAATAACTAGGGCCAACTAGAGCCCGCGTTTATATATCCTGTTACGAGTAATTATGCGAAGGGTTTAAAGTATACTCCCGCGTGTTCTGTTCGGCCGTAGATTCAAATTTGCCCGGTGCATTGTACAGCCCGCAAAAAAGTGTTATGCGCCGCCGCTGCCGCGACGGCGAAAAAATAAGAACACGTGAAATTTACATTTTACGTATCATGCTTTTGCACTCTCGACCCTCTCTCGCCGCCGTGCACTTCCAGCATTACGCTCCTCCTCTCGTCGTTGCGGTCCGCACTGGGAAGTATTATTCCTAATTACACCGGAATGCGAATATAGCGCGACGCCGCTTTACACGGCAGCTTAGCTCCCGGCGAATCGTTGCTTACGCGAAAATAAAAGAAAAAAAAAAGGAAAAATCTCTCGAGAATTATATTCGCAGGAGCGACTATAATTGATTCTAATTAACCGCGTCTGCGTCTGAGGGATATATGGTTCAATTCTTTACGCGTACAACTCGGCAGAAATATAAGTGAGATGTAAAGATATTAAAAAGAAAAATTGAGCAACTTTGTTATCTCTAGTCTCCGCGCAGTGCAAATTTTTTTTATTTGATTACTTATAGTTTTAAAAATAAAGTTTCATGTTTTATCCTGTATTCTCTTCCTCATAATATCGTCGCTACTGAATGAGGATTAATGCGACTCGCGCAACTTGAAATTGACAGAGCCGGAAGTTCGATCGACTTGCGACTGCATGATTCCAGTATAAACTAGGCTATGTGAATTCGTGAAATATCTGCTTGCGTGACGGGACGTATGAATCGCGTAATCGAGTTTGGATGAAAGAAATTTAAGTGTCGTGTATCTCGAGTGACGCGACGAGAAATTGAAATGGGAAACAGAAATGCTTTCGGTCGAGACACGATCAGAATGAAAATCTGTAGAAAGTCCGCGACTGGGAAAACGGGGCGAAATTAATTCGCGCTGGCGGAGTCAGTCTGAAAAAACACAGACGCGCGGTGGTGCCGCGCGCACGATGGGAGAAGGTAAGGATTTGACGCGAAAAGCGTAAATTATTTTCCTCGCCGAGACAAACGGAATCGTTCCGAAATTTCACGGAAAAGTCGGACCGCCGTCCCGTAAGTTCGTCGATTTATTTCTTCGTCGGGCACAATTTGCAACGTGAAGGCTATTACCGAAAGCGGGCCGGAATATATACAACTACGGCGATAACGCTCGGAATACATTTACCGGACTAATTCAGAGCTCCGGCGCTCTTCCATACGTATACGTCTCGCGGAGGAATGCGGTCGAAAGAAAATAGAGAAATTAATTGGAAACGAAGAGTGCACGTCGGGGGGGAGGTTATGGAGGCCAGAACGGAAGAAACCGAGACACGGAATTCAACCAGTCAGCGTTACGTTTTAAATTCCGTAACAAGATCCGGAAACATTTCGGCGACTCCGACGCAGCTCCGACCGGAATTTTCCGCGTCACGGTGGCGCGATGAGAAAGACGGCGGGCGCGCGTGAAACAAAATCGGCTGGCCGATGTTTTGTTGTCGATAAAACAACGAGGTAAACTTGACCCGCGTGTTTGTTAACGACAGACAACGAGTCGTTAGCGAACGCGTGTGCGTGCGTTGGATTGTCGGATTTAAAATGAGCTCTCTTGCGCGCTCGCGGTGATTGTTTCCTACGGGATTGCGCACAAATTCCCATCAGAGGATTAAATATATTTTACCGCTCCGATACGAGAAACTGGATAATACACGTGGCGTGAAATGAACGGTTTACTTACCGCGCCACTCTGACGTGTGCAATAAAGAGGTGTACGCCGCTATCGCGTGTGCGCGAATTGTTTCGTCGTTAATCGGTTCCTTTCTTCGGCGGGATTATCCGCGCCTCACGCATTATACGTGTGTATCGCGCAACATTAGTGTAACTTACTACGGCAAACAGCGTAATGGAAATATAATCCGGAGGACTAAAACCGTCGCAATCCCACCGAAACGAAAATATCCTCGCGAGCGCGGAATTGTCGAGTTCCGTTATCCTTCTCCCTTTCACTTATCTTTTTCTCTCTCCCGCATTCGTCCTTTCCGCTATTTTTCTCTGATCCTGGTCGCGGGTGGAAAATTACACGATCCGAGCTATAGGAAACGGCAGAACCGGGAACTCGATTTACATACCTCGGTGGACCGGGGATCGCGGCGCGGATCAAGTTACCCGAGGTGGGACGGCGGGCGAGAGCAGCGGAGCGAGCGAGCTTAATTAAGCGCGTGCGCGAATCGCGAGCGACACCGCACGCGTGATGCACACTTCGTTAAATTTTATTCGTCGTAATTGTACAACTGTGAGTCCTAGTCGCGCGTTGACGGTGTCACACCTTTAATTACATCGTCCATTTTCGACGGTGTCGTCGTCGAACTGCGAATTCCTGTTTTCCGACAGATAGACCACGAGACGAGCGTTGGAAATCGCGGATGGAGAGGGAGAGGGCGGGAAATAGAGAAAGGGAGAGAAAGGGAAAAAAAAGAAATAACGGTGTCCGATTGTGAGATCAGGTGCGCGCGGCTGTGCGAACAGACGGAGCGAGCTTAATACTCTTGTTCCGAGGTCCTTCAGTCGGACGCGCTCGTTAGTCAGATGTTAATGAGCGGAATCTTCATTAGACCGTTTTATATCGTGTGTCGGTCGTACTGTGGAAGTCGATACAAAGTTGCGGTGGGTGTCGCGCACGCACGTAATGGGAATTCGTTTAGACGGAATTAATTTTAACACCATCTACCTCGAGATTGTCTCGTAATTCGTTGCTGTACGGTAAATGCTGAAACGTAATTTCGAAAGATTATAAATCGTATAATCCGCAGTCATGAAAGCGATTTTAAACCGGTCGGACGACGCTAACGAAATTACATCGCGGATCGATATTCGTTAATTTGCTTTAATACACGTAACGTAACACAGCGACGGAGTGATTCTGCGCGATGATCTGGAAATGATATTCGACGGCACGTCGCATGAATGTCGCAGATCAAGGTATAAATGCTTTTCCCCTATATATCTCTTCCGTACTTAATATTTGTCGTCTTTACTATGTCAGGTAACAGAGAGATACGTGCGCGGAATATCGAAACACGTCGAAAAAGAGAAAACGCAATATAACACAAGAATACGCGAGTATAACAGAAGGATATGCGAGAACAATGTAATATAGATTCATTCGAGTAATATCCGCCTGTTCAGCTTCGATGTTTATTTGTGGGGAATCGTCGAGAGTGTGCGTACGCGCGCGCACGAGCGAGCGCAAATTGCTTTAAATTGAGTTCTGACAAATTCACCGATAATTTTGCATTCCGTTACACCCTTTTAAACCCGTCACTTTGTTTCGCCATTAACGTCGTTTCGCGTGACAACGTTATGACATTTCGTTTCCCGCGGAATTGAAAATTACTACCGCACGAGCGCTGGGCTTAAACGGCCTCGGCGATTGCAACCTGAATACTTTATGTAATGTCAATTATTCGGCAATAGATTGGCAAGCGAATCGATTTTGTCGTCGATTCAAACACTCAGGTGGGCTCGATCTCGCGATTTGAAAGCCGCACCGGTCACGTTCGTAATGCGATACAGACTACTTCTCGGCGTTGCGTACGGCGGCAAGTGAACGCCTTCGATTGATCTGCACGATCGCGGGACTTTCGCGGAGTCGTTAGGTCAAGACTTAAAATTTAGCTCCTCCGCGAGTTAAGCTTTACGGGACCGAGAGACAAGGCAGTCAGGGAGAGGTAACAAAGTACGGAAGCAGTAAAAAAAAAAGCAGATTCTTCGCGAGTGGAAGTCGGAGATATAAAATATGCAAGCGTAACTATTCGTATAATGAAAGAACTTACCGATAAAGACGGTGAAGGGCTGACTTTTAAACTGGTGCCATTAGCATCCTGGAAGTAAAAATTGCGAGAATTAAATCGAACGTAGATCCCGTGATGTACTATTATCGTAGAAAGTTCGCCGGCCATTATTATCAAACGTGCTCCTTCGTGCACTGATTATTATTCGATGACGAAGCTGCTACGATTTCATCGTAGCTCGTTATTTTACTTACATATTTTAAGGGTGTAGTGCGAAATAGAATTTTACTGCAGTAATATAGGCGCAACTTTATGCGATAATAAAGAAAGGATTTAAAACCGTTCAACGTCAAGAAGATTAATCGGTATGCAACAGGAATCGTGAATACCAAAACTGGAACTGTGTGAAAAATTACTCTCTTGGAAGTTAAATGTTAATATTGTTCTCGTTCATCGCGATGCGAAGCCTGCTCGTGTAATCGATTTTCATTTGACGCAGTTGATTTTAAAAAGATGTTACATTAAGTGAATCATTAAAAAATATAACAATAGATTATAAATTGTAGATAATTTTGCACGAAAATATTTTTGCTATATACAAAGCAAGCGAAATATTGCGATAATAACACATATCGTTGAGGCAGAGATAAAATTTTGAAACTGGCTGTACTCAGATCGCCTGTGTCGGCAAAAAAAGAAACTACATCTCGTTTGTGCTTGACCCATCGTAGACATTTCGTTTCCGTTTCGAGTAGGTCGAAACACCGGGGGAGACGAGGTTGGAAAGTGCTGAGATCGCACTTGATCGAGCGCCTTTCCACGAAAGCTAAAGGAACAAACGTGAAAGAGAAAGGAAGAACAAGGTAGAGAGAGAGAGAGGGAGAAAGTGGATTAGAGGTGGAGAAAGCTATTAGAGCGCACGTTTAGCCAATGAGAATTTGACGATACCGTCTCACTCGAGCAAAAGCTCGTGTTAAGATAACTACCGAAACTGCGATTTGCAATCGATAGTTTTTCTCTTAAAGTAAAGACATTGTTTCGAATCTTTTTTCTACGCAGGAGAGAAAATTAAAAAGAAATAATTGGCGAGAGAGAAAAAGCAATGTTTGTGTGTTTTTCATGGATTTTGATTGAAATAAAATTTTTTTAAATATAGTTTGAACTTAATGATGTATATATAACTAGAAAATTGATATTTTTGTAATTATAAAAAAATAATGGTTTATATTAAAGCGTGTAATTTACGTGTTTGTATACAATTAGCATGCAATTCACGTTGAGAGAGCTTTGGAAAGTTCTCGCGGTACGTCCGATTATTTCGTCGGTTCGTCGTCGTACGAGACTGTTACTATTAACGATCGCTGTTCTATTCGTGGCGAAACGCGAGTCCAGACGTCAGTTTAAAGTCGCATCAGCTCGAACTTCCTGCGGCCGGATGTCTAATTATGCGCTCGTTTCTGCGACGAATAAAGGAGAAATAATTCTGTAGATATCGCGTTTCTCTTCTCGCGAACGGCTGTAATTAGACAGTGGGTGGGTGGATCGTGCCGGAGCTGGGAAACATATATTCGACTGGCGCGGTTTATATCTACGTCGAAGAGAAACGCGGGCAGCGCTATGGTTAATATCCGTGCTAGCTGTAATAACGCGAACGATCGGCATTTGTTTCTATTCTCGTTCCGACGATATTACAGCGATTGTCTGCGCGAGCTGGGCGGTTTTAGAACTCGAGGGACTCGAGCGAAACAACAGAGCTACTGGAAATCTTGGAAATAAAGAGTAGTAATCGCTGTTATTATTTAGCGAGGCGAGCAGAGCGAAAATTTCATTTGCAGATTATCATTTATGATTTGCAGCTGTTCGGCGATAATTGAAAAAAGATAATTACAAATTCGTTTAGCTGGACTCCGTTCTGGGAACTCTCAAACCATTAAACCGTTGAATCTATCACCGACTACGGGTGTGGGAGTAATCGCGAGAAGCGCACACGGGAATCGTGGACTTTTCACCGGCTGCATCGCGCCCGGGAGAGCGGAGATTTTCGGAATAGCCCGGAATGGCAAAACCGGGGGAAACGTATCGCGTCACGACTGTTGTCCCCGGTGCGACAATTAAACTCGGGGGATTATGTTCGCGGACGAGAAATCCGCGGTACGTCGTATCGTTATAATAGAAACGTTAACGTCGAGAGTCGCTCTACCAGTCACGTGAAGCTCATCTGAATACGATAATGCCCGGGCCGGCCCCGGCCATTGCCTCGCCGTGTCTCTCCCCGGCGCGCCTCGCCTTCTCTACGAACCTTTAATTCTTAGCGTACGGCGTATATAAGGTGCGCATCCGGCCTCGTGTAGCGTGACCAGATACGAGTCTCAGCCCCATCCTCGGACAGGTTGTACGGGATAAGATAAGGGGACTGTCAGGCACTTCTCTTTATTGGGATACAATCTAGTTCGGTTAATCAAACGCGATGCCGCGAAAGAAATGGACTTGTCATTGGCGGCCGCGGCGGCGTTATCAAACGTGGCCATCGCGACGCAGAAACTTCCCGACGTAAACGTTCATCATTGGAACCGCGAGCGCCGCGCGCATTAATCATTCGAACACTAATGTTTTCATCGATAATTTGTGCGCGTCTGCTCATTTCTCTATAAACACCTTGATTTTGGGAAAAGATTATCCGGATCATACGCGCGTTAGATATTTCCGAGAGAGAGCATATAATATTCACACTAGTGATTTAATAGTGTATTGTTAGTGAGAATCGCTATTTAATAGCCGGCCTTCGCGGAAAATTAATGTACAAACTTTTAGTCAACGGCTTATCTCTCACCCTGCGCTACTATCATATTTTGTTAGTTTGTAATGCTAGAAGACGACTTCAGCCGGAACGATTGCCGCTGGAACAACTATACGTATACACAGATACGACGGAAAACGGAATACGCGTAAAGTTTGTTCGACATGAGCACACGTTCGAGAAGAGTTGGCGTGCCTCTCGCGTGATAAGTAGAATAGTCTAAAACAACTATATCCGTGCACGTTGAAGCACTTAGAACTTTTACCGCCTGTCCTCGGGCGAATTATTGTGACAGGATGATAAGCGTTCAGACAATCAAATTATTCGGCGAAACTAAATATTACAGCGTCGCGCAGTGCCACTTCAACATTTCGCCGAATATTAATGTCGCGTATAATTCGCGTTTACGCTGTTATTTACGAATCCAATCTTTCATTATTATCCGACAATTTGTATTACTGCACACGAATGTTTTCTACAGAGCGCGTAATATTTACATTATTTAATAGCCAAAAATATACATCTCGATTTTATCTTGTCAGAATTTATCTTCTGTGTCACAAAATAATCGCGAAGCAATTTTTATTCCGAACGATCAAAAATGCATGAACGTTGTTATTCGCGTTTAACTACCATAAGAGAGCGCAATCACATTTCATGAATTGGCAAACATTTGCCGGAATCTAATGCGGTGCGATACGAGCGGCGGAAGCTGGGTCAATAGAAGTCGCGTTTAGCGTCGCGAACGGATATAAAGGACTTCCACGGTTAATTCCTCCTTTATTCAAGCTGGAAAGCTTAACCGTCCGTTCTCGCGCAAAGGAGTTTGCGGTACTATATCGTCCGGAAGCTGAAAGCGACTAATTATTTTTTATTTTAGCCCCGTCGCATGGTCGCCAGACAAAGACTCTATTGCTCGTCGCGAGCGAGTGCGACCGTGGACACAATTTTATTCTCGATTCCTCGGGGTCGCCCGCCGTCTCTCTCGCTCTCTCCTTATATATTTTTACATTACTTGCTTTCCTCGTTAATCCCGCGTTTCAGACAGAACTACTTTAGACTGATTTTCTTTCCGCGGTTTTGTTTCCCGCCGATTCGTTAAGGGACCGTCCGAAGCAATTTCTCCAAAATTAAATCTCCACACACACACACACACACACACACACACACACACACACACACACACACACACACACACACACACAAACGATCGCGAACGCTACTACTATTTTATAAGATGTCTCCGTCGTGGAAGATACAATAATATTTTTTCGACTCTCCCCTTGAAAGAGATACGACCATCTTCAACCCTCCATTAAATCCATCGGTCGCAATGCATCATAGCATAAAAATGTGAGATATCTTTATTTCTTGAAATTGATGGATTATGGAAGAGAACTGTGAAGTCTGCAACAAGGTATTCCAAGCAAACGCGTTTTCTAATTTTGGTTTTTAATATTTATTTAATTTACATAAATTTACACATTTATCTAATTTACAATTGAATACAAAAAAAAAGAGAAATTTGCTCTTATCGAGTTATAGATAAGAGAGAGAAAAAAACAAAAAAGAAACGAAACATGTATCTTTTAAATGCATATACAATTTATGGAAGACCCGTATGCATATGCATCTCTCTCCAGAGATACATATCTTAATCTCATGCATTCAAGATTGGGATTCAAAATTTGAGATGCTAATCCGTGTTAAGCGGAAAAAAGCTAACGATGATGCGAGGAAAATTAAAGGCATTGTTTCGGCTGACATGGCGAATTTGTACGAGCCGGCGCAGCTGTTTCGTCAATTAGTTGCCAACACCTTGAATCAGGAGCGAGTCTGTTCTCCGGCAATGGATGACAATGATCGCGCGAGCAGGGGCGAAGACGAAGCGCTTGAATGCCGGCAGTCAGAGACAAAGCGGCTATTACGCGCGCGGAAAGTGCCGCTGAATTATTCAGGATGTTCTTCTATCATGCACAAAGGTGAAACGAAGAACTGTGATACGTCAATATCTTGAAAGGAATAACTAATAACGTTCTACGATTTATACATAGCATAATTGCTACGCTGCCACCGTCGAAATATAGGGCGGTTGCGTCTATATGCCGAGCTGCGAAATAACATCGCTCGTTCCACTTACACATAGTAGTCATATAACAGCGGAAAACACAAGGCAAACCGATCGGCGAGCGCAAATTCGCCGAACGGAATTTTCAAAATGAAACGGTGTTCTGACGTAACTATGGTAATGACTCCGCGCAAAAATGGCACGAAGGGAAAGGGCACGAAGGGAAAAAGCGTATGCACGCGATGAACCGACATGACGACGTGGCCGATAGCTCTGAAAAGCAGGGGCCTCGGGGCGGATCGCACGAAAACGATGACGCGCAGGCGAGTATCATCGATTCGACATCGCAACCCGTTCGCCTGAGTAACGGCGCAGTGCGGTAAATTCGCCAAGGAACAACAGCCGTTCCGTTAGACTCGGTAGAAATGGCAGAATCTGATTACCCTAACTTATCGTTGCCGGTGACAGCAAGATCGTCCACCCGATCTGTCATCGTCGCTGGTCATTATTTCAACAATTCGCCAAGAATTCGATGATCACGCACTCGGTGCCACTCCGCCGAACGGGTTCTCGATATTTGTGACAGCGAGCCGAGCACGATGACAGATGAGAATTTTATTTAGCGAAAAATGAAAGTCAAATAACAGCTAAGTGCTAAAAATGACATTTTTTTATTCTAATAAAAAAAAAGTATCATATTTGTGAATAAAAAATACAACATAAAATATTGACATTTTTCTAAAATGACAACTTCGCCACATCTATCACAATTTGTTACTCCTACCGTTTGTCTCTTAAGCTTTTTAATACATTGAATTAAGGTCAATGTGCTGCTGAATTAAGCACTTCCGCAAGCGCGAATTTTCAACGGTTTTTTTATGGCAATTTAGAGTGTCATTTTGGCATTTAGGCGGTATTTGACTTCCACCCCACATTTTCGCATCCCTCGCTCGGTCGCGCGTCTCGTTCGGCCAATTGAAAAACAGCGACGAAATGACAGGCTACACAAACACGTGCGCGTGGCACGAATTAATTAAAACACAGCAGGGCGAGACGCGGCGTCGCGTCGGCGCCGACTCACGGTGTTCCGCCATGATAAAGGACAGGGAAGCGTCGTTATTAATCCGCGTAAAATTAATGTCTGCTTATAATGAATTTCAACTTCGTTCCGGGAAAGCCACCGTAACGCGAAGGGCCACTCTGTCTCTTTCTCTTTCTCGCTCTCGCTCTCTCTCTCATGCTCTCGTGTAACGCCCGAAACGCGGACACTGCATAAATTAAAGATACCTCGACTCCCAGCTCGCAAGAAGTTTTAACGATAGCGCTTTTTTAGGTGCGTTATTACGCCGTCCTTAGATAAGTCACTATTAAAATAGAGTCCCGGGGTGCACGGGGCGTCCCTACCCTCTCACCCTCCTCATCGTTCCTGTATGCACTTCCTCCCTGCGCGCATGTCCTTTATGCGCAGCTATCGCACTTCCGGATGTGCTCTCATTCCCGAGTTTAGAATGTTATAACACGCATATTCATCGAGACCTTGTTAAAAATTCTACAGTTCCACGTTTCAACATGAAATACGATAAGGAAAATATGAGACAGGAGATGACTCTTCCCGAGTCTCGTGATTGCACGAGGTTTGCCGGAGTTCGCGCAAAGTTTGATAACGAATCCTGATCGATAGCGGGCGATGCTCGTATATTTATCCACGAGGCGGATTGCGTGATTTCACGCTAAAACGAAAGTAATATTATTAGATGCTTCGCGAATAAAGCGATTGAAATTTTTATTTTTGAGATCGATTCGCCTGGCGCAAGTCACAATTGTCTATTAATTTACTAATTTTTTATTCAAGAGTGAAATTTTTCTTTGTGTAAAGCTTTCAACAAATCAAGGATAATTGCACAAAATCGAAAAGATAAACTAGTACACATAAATTAGTACATGTAAATGCATTTTTCATGATGGACGCTTTGAATAATATATTGGTGGAATCGGTGGGATTCTTTGTAACAGATTTTAAATCATTACTCTTGTACTTGCAATTTATTACTACTATATTTGAAATATTATTAAAGAGAAAAGAGAAATTATACAAGAGAAGATATTGTTTGAACAAATGCACTTGTGTCGTTAGAAAATTATGAAACAAATTTGTTACATTCCTGCATTCTTATATGTATGTATTTCACTTTTACCAGCTACGTAAGTAGGCGAAGGATATCAACAGAAGTTACGGTGAAATTAGCCTGTCATATCCTTAGAAATAGCATTCTGCGCATTGTCTGGCGCAAGAACAACATAACCCGCGTTAACACGATAATGCATAGCCCGCGCTAGAGAAGCGTGTCTCTTAATGTCGTTTAGAACAAGAACAAGGTAGTGTCGAGGTTACACCGACTGATAAAGTGGCACTGTTCACGTAAGTTTCTATATCAATCAATTGTGTGTACGCGTGTGTTGCGTAAAGAATTAATTTGCCCACTTAGCGAAGATCAAAATTTAATGAGATGTTCAAAGTCAGCAACAGTACGCATTTAAGAACAATATGCGATATAGGATGTCGGGAAATATAAAAGACCTTAGCTTCAATGACAAATTGCTTAATTCATCTGAATTTATTCTGTAAGAAAAATATCGACTGTTTTTCACAATGAAAACACTATCACTCCGAAAGTTTTTTCCAAGGCAAAATAGATTAAAGAAAAACTGGACTCATAATTTCGTTACTGCAAGTCATTATCACACCGCGGTATATTATTATTACAAGAAAGCGGAATATTCTCCATGCAAATTTCGGCATAATCGTTAAGTCATCGTGGGCGGGGATCATATTCGTGATCGCTGCCTCGAACTTAGCGAGTTTCGTGAAGAGGCGACGGCTCTGGTGGTCATGCAAAGCCGAATCCCGGCGCAATTAATTCTCGAGGCCAAATCGAAGCACGATCCTCTCGATGGAATATAATCGCGGTCTCTCGACCGGCGTCAGAGCCAAAGGTGACCCGTCGAGAGCGAGCCGAGATCGCTTATCGCGCTGGAAGCCACGGTTCGTGTAATTCAACGGTCGGCACTGGAATACACACCGGAAACGAGGACGCGTTATTGTAATAGAGGCGAATGGACGCTGCGAAACGATGGCCGGTGACGATCAGCAAGACGTAATATCGCTGATCGGTCAGTTGCGATTGGACTGCAAATTAATCGGGTATCCACGAGTTTTACGTTCATTCCATGCACCGACAATCCAGTCACTTCTTCCGATCTGCCGATAATAGCGTAACATCGCATCGTTAACGCAATACGCGTTCGTTATTCCCCGTTTGTCGAGTTCCAACCGTGCCGACCCATTAAATTTCGCCCGTGAACAAACGTGCACGGATAACCCTACGCGCACGTTTCGCTTTGCACGAATCGCTATCAATGTCTCCACTGAACTAGTCGACATCTCTGCAAAAGCGTTTACGTGCAAAAAAATGTGAACGGAATTAATTAATGATTGCGACTTCAAAAGGGGGCTGATTTTTCAAGCCGTGTGCTCGAATAATTCGAATCATGCGATGATCTACTTATGATTTATTCGTGGAATTGTGCTTGTTAACTTTTGAAAATGTGGCGGAGAGGATTGTATCGATTTTCCCCCGGTAATGCCCGAAAAACCACACACAATGTGTTACAGTGATGTATTGTGGGTAGTTCACCCTTATCTAATCCTCTTAAAGCGATCGCGAAACTAGGATTCGTCTCGAACCTACGTTACCCCCACCCTTCGGGTTGCTTCTGACAAGGCATAACAATTTCCACCGAGATGAACATTACTAGTTTACCAGTTTACTTTGCGAGATATATGCAGAATCGAGAGGCAGAGTCCAAGTCCTTCACCATCTCTTCCCACCTTCTCCAATTACGAAAGCTCGTGGGGTTTCCGCAGAAAGTTTCGGTTTGCTCGACGTCTCTCGTGCGCGCGTCGCTGGCTAAACTGTTTAGACATGTCCTGAAACGGGCGAAAACTTTGAAGTGACGTTCGAATTTTGGTACTTATCATGTCGAGTAAAGACATCGGAAGCTCTAAAGGATCGACAGGCCAGTGAAAGGGTAAGAACATAGACATTGCGGTCGAGCCACAAGATGTGAACGGTGCAATCGACGAAATCTGCTTCTTCGTGTCGCAAACTTATGAGATATTTGAATGATGTACATTTGAAACGAATCGATAATAATTCTCTCTCTCTCTCTCTCTCTTTCTCTCTCTTTCTCTTTTTTGTTCTTGTTTAGATGAAGTTTACCAACGTTATATCAAGAAATTTGCGACGTGCATGATAAACCACTAATACTCAGATTTCGTGTCTCGTAAATTCGTGAAAACCATTTCGTCACTTTATTTTAACGTGCGCGTCCCTCGCTTTTAATTTGATGGAATAGTAAGTGATCTGAAAATAACACTTGCTACCACACCGAGCTGCAACTATATCGAAGTTCACACGCAACAACTTTTTGCCATTAACTTGAGTACGGAATAAACTCACTTATTTCCCGTTGCACGAAATACGCGTAAATATAGTCTCCGCTTTATACCGCGGCGAATTAATATGTATACGAGATCTCCGTCTTACGAACTGTCTACGGGTTACATTTACGAGCGGAGTACAGAACAAGACAAGACCGGCGTCTGGAATGTTTTAGCCTCCACATTTAATCTGGTACTGAAAATTTCAACTCGTCTCTGCCTAGGAATTCTCGCTCTTAACCTTTTTGCTCTCCACGTCCATTCTCGTCTTTCTGACGGCGGCGGCAGCGGCGGCGACGACGACGACAATGACAATGACGACGAAGTTAGATACCGACCTAGTCGTTACATGGCATACTTATGTGCTCTACACACACATATACATTTTGCTACGCTAAAAAATATAAGAGCGGAGTTAGACTTTGTACACTGCCCGGAAATTTTCCTTTGCTTATACCCGGCGGAAATAGAAACGCATTATCGACTATCGAGTTATTGGAACAAGGGACGAATAAGTGTGACACCTATGTAAAGATATCGATTTTTGTTTATATAAAGACATCTAAAGAATAGTTTCCAATTGGAAATGCTACTAAGTCTTTAATTTACATTAGTATAAATTTACATTAGTGTAAAGTCTTTAATTTGTACACTAATGTAAATTAAAGACTTACAATTAGTAGCATTTCTCTTGACTAAATAATTGAGAAAAAATTTATTTGTGTGATCACAACCGGATCACAGTATTTATATATAAGAACAACTTATAAAACTTTTAAACATTTAAATAGATAATATAATTGATTCTATTAGAACTAATCAATATATATCTATTAGTTTTATGGAATTATTACGTAAATACCATTAGCTTCATAGCATAAAAGTTTTTTTCTTTTTAACGATATAAGATCTCACTGATGTTGCGAAACGTAAAAATTTTACCGTTGATTTTTGGCTCGTTGAATATGTCAAGAGTGAAGAAGACAGAAAGAAATAGAAAACGAACTAAGGGCGTCCTAATAGAGTCCATCTTCCATTATTTGAGCCTCTAGCGCGATCTACTTCCAATCCTCTGGATCATCCAATCGCGGCACAATTTTCCAAGCTTTGCCGACCCTTGTCACCATTGAAAGCTCAGGCTGAAGGTCGGCGCGATACTTCTTCGCGAAAAGATCTGCGGTAAGTCGAATAATCAGAGTACCGCTTTTTTAATGCCTCTATTGTGTGCTTGGCAGTAGGTCAAGAGATTTACCGATTTGGGCGTGAAAGAAAGTGCCTTGCATTTGAAAATGTTCTCCATTGAAGTCGAGCTACGTATCGATAGCGAGTCGTATTGAAGTAGCACTTGTTCAGCAGTTCCTGACGTGATCTAACTCGACCTAACAAGCAACCCTTCGCAATAGTCTTTCATCTATTCTCATGAGTTTTATATTCGTTATAGAATCCTTTTTTTATAGCGAGAAGTGATACAAGATATTTAATGTCAAGAATCTTTGAGTTTGATTTTAAACAAATATTGTCTAAGTTATAGAATTTAAATAGAAAATATTGCACAAATTATAAGACATATAAAAATATGTTTCAAACATTTTATGGCATTAAAAAAATTTAAGATTATTTAATATAAATTCCGTAAAAAAATAAAATTTCTAAAATCCAAAAAAAGAATTATCTTTTTAAAATATACTATGTGAATACACTGAGAGAAAAGTATTGTACGAAATTTGGAACTATAATTGGATGGGACTAAAATTCTAATCAGAATACTCATTTTTATAGGAATTGTTACTATAATGTTAGCAATAATAACCTTATATGTATGGTAATGTCAATCATATATAATCAACTATAAAAATGGCGTCAAAAAACACTGTAGATTATAGTTATTGCAATTATTCTTTCCTCTCAGTGTAGCTATAACTAAGAATCATTTCTGGATACTTTCACCGGAAAGTATCTCCTTTGTTCTTTTATCACCACCAATATAATCGAACACTCGGGGAATCGTTGTCTCGCATTTCCGACGACATCGCGTCGATAGCACCCCCGGGCGACAACGTATATACTCGCAATTGACATTTATGTGATCTCATGCGAGCTCCCTCTCTTTTTCTGTTTCAGTCGCTGCTCTGAAGCTACTTCACGTAAATGTCCCGGCGAACGTCTTCAAGGACACGAACGCGCTTCTAGAATGCAGGTGAGAATGTTTGCCATAAGCCATACAAACGTCAACTGCTTTCTGCGCGCGCGAAACACTCGTAATGTCGGTAGTCGTGCGTGTACTTTCGTTAGATTACCGTGGTGCTTTATCACGACTGCGGTATCAAGATTTTATCCCGTAACGACATATGTATGTATATGCACTCTGGAAAGAAAATGGCTGAATATCCCGGAGCTGTTTTTCTTAATATGTAACTCATTGTCAGATGTATCGTACATCTCCGAATTATCATGCCGAGTACATTAATAACGCGTGATATAATATTGTAATGGATGGATGGATTTTTTTATTATTGTTGTAAAAATACAAATTTAGCTTACACAATCGACAGTACCCAAAATAGAGATAATCTTTTCTATTTTGAGATAATATCACTGGTCTTTCTACGTATGAGTAAATCTACACAGAGTTTTTATGTTTCTAAAAATATCTGCAATCTCTCACAGGATATGTCGACATGGAAGTCTTAAAGCTTTTATTTAGAAGAACTCTCGTAGCTCTTGGATTGTGATTTTCTTCTGTGTTTTAGAATTCTGACACGATTGCTTCTTTTTATTCAATTAAGCTAAACTCACATTTTATATTATATTTATCTGCATTTACAACTATTTTATTTATTTTTTTATTACAAATTAAAATTTATTTCATATTATGCAACATGGCACTTGAAAGCACAGCTGCAATAGTATTCAGTTTGTAGAAAATCGCAAGTAGATTGTATTTTAATAATGAAAATATATTCGCTTTTGATTTATAGTTACTGTGCATATTCCATAAAAAGAAGAGAAATGCTTTCAAAGAGATCTTAAACAGCTGCCTAACTCGCATTTATTATTTCTTATATTTTTTCGCTTTATTTTCCTTCCGATAAAGCACTCAATTATGAAAATATCAGAGAGAATTTTATTGTGAAGAGTCAAAGCTTCTTGCCTGTTTTTGTTCATAAAGCATGCAAACACGGCCGAGTTAAACAGGCGCGTACCGCCAAGATGCGTTCCGCGACTTATCGATCAATACACACTCTTATTTTATACGCAAGAGAGATAATACGCATCTCACTGAAACAAGACGCTACTTCACCCTCATTACATAATTTCTGTATTCCTCCTCTCGGGGCACCTATTACCTTCCTTTCGCTCCGGCACATCCTCCCTCATTATTCTCTCCAATTACAACATCCGATTTTACGGCGTACCTAGCGAAATCTCGTTCCGCGAACTTCGTTAAAAATCTTTAATACCTTTTTCAGGCATTACGATTAGTGCCTCTAAAAGCGAGTTTGGACTCGAGCGAGAAAAAAATTTTTTCGGGGCAAAAAAATCTTTCCAGAAAATCAGTATTAAAATGAAAAAAAAAACGGAGAGAGAAAAAGCAGATGAGCCCCGTTTGATTAAAAAAATAAAATATAGAAGAGAAAGATGGGAAAAGAGGAAACGTATTCATTTTCCAAAAATATATAAAAGAATTTTCTGGAGATTCTATAAAATTTATTACACGTTTTTACAATCGCAGTAGCATCGCTAAATAATGGTATTAATTTTGAAAGACAAATATATGCTACATGCTCCTTCCAGATTGTTGGGGGCATTTGTAATTTGCCCCGGTCATGATTGCGTTACCCCTATATTCAATAATTTAGTCGTTTTCCCTGATTAATCAAGTTATGCCTACGTAAAGAGGCGTGTCGAAGGCTAATTTAATCAGTTTTCGAATGACCAACCCGGTAGTACAATCCCCTACAATAGCGTACCCGCCGCGATATAGTACCGACAAATGACCGGTTCAGCGGCGCAGGGCTCGCTAAATAATTCGTCCGGGTATACGAACCGCACAATAAAACCGAAGTATCGCGGCATAATCACTAATGTATATCAACTCGGTTCCAAGCCAGCGGGCGTGAATTCTCTATATGTATGCACAACGCGCACCGCGCGCGGTGTGCGGCGAAACCGCTGTTCGTTCGTTACAACGCAAATGGTGGATCGTAATGAAGGACTAGACCCTCCCAGCGGATAGTAGATTTTACACGTGCGCCGAAAGCGAAAAACTATACCATCACTGTTGCATCGGCAGGCCGGATACGCCGGCGTGCAAATTCCATTTCCATCCGGAATTATTAAGACCGCGAGCGATAGAATGCCGTAGAGAGGAAGATACGCGCTACGAGAGGAGATCGAACGAAAAATAGGAAAGTGGAGCCGGCGGAAAAATCCGGAAGGAAATGCGGTGGCCGCGGAGAGGAGACAATACGGAAGACGGGAGCCGTTTCTCGCATTTACCCCGCAAAGGTGAATCGTGTAAGCGGAACTCATAAAGGCATCGGTAAGAAACGAAGCAATAAAGTACGTATCGAGTTTGCGGTTAACGTTAAAGGAAAACGATAAATAAAATTACAAATAAAAGCGAACTGGCAAGAGACGGGTGGAGGGAGATGGACGGACCACGGAAAGATGGGTGGGAGGTTGAAATGCGAGTCAGATCGAACAACGAAGAAATCTCGATACTTTTCGAGTCTCCTCGTAGTTTATTTATTTACTCGCCAACACGGAGATGGGTCCGTACGGGGAAACTTCTCACCCTTTCTCCTGCTTCGCCGCGCACCGCCCGCGACTTTCTTCCCGGCCGGAAAAAGATGCCCGTCGACCCCTAACTCGACCGCGAGAGTCGTAACTCTCACGAGATTTCTCCGCGTAAGTTCTTCATGGATGCTCCGGACGACTGCCGCGCGATCGTTTCCTCTAATCTTCCGATCGGAATTCCATCGCCGACGGTGATGGCTGTTGCTGCGACGGTGGATCGAAGCCGTCGGGACGGGTGAAGGAGAAAAAAAAAAAAAGGAAAGAACGAGGACACGACGAGAGCGAAAGAAACAGCGAGCCGTTAGTCAGCAAAACTCGTTTCAGCAGAACGATCCGTCATCGAATATGGGCGGAAGAGAAAGGAAAAGACCGGAGGGAGCGTGGAAGAAAAAGAGAAGGAGAGAGAAGCGATTCGATTGCCTAGCGAATAGGAAACACCTTGAAGGTCTCCGCTAGGTCAGTCAAGGGCCATAGATTTTCCACCCCTTTGCGTGCGTCCCAAATATACGTGACAGATTGGCCCACCCTTCGCAGTATTCGCGACGCGAATGCGAACAATTGTGCGCGACACGAATGCGAACAATTGTGCGCGACGCAATTGTCATTTCACCCTTATTATACTTCGAGCGATAAATCGAAAGCATTGATTGTTCGCGCCGCGATTTTTATTAATTGTATCGAATAAATCGTACCGTATATAATACCTTTTTTTTTTTTTTTTTCTTTTTTTCGTCCACGGTGATCGATAATCTTTCGCGGAATGAATAAATACTCAAATTATAGGGTTTCTTAAATGTACTGCGTTTGAGTAAATGCACCGAGATTATTAAGTGAAAAGTTAGCGAGCGCAAAATGAGATCCTTATCGATAACTGTAAGTAATGATGAAAGCCGGAAGCCACTCCCGTGTCCCTCTTTTGATCGAATAACAAATTAGTCGCGAACTCGAGTAACGAATTCATCTCCATATCTATGTTCATTCGCAATTAAATTCCACCTTTGATATTATGTTCGAAACGATTGATCCGGTCGGAAGAGATACCTTATTCCCCGACCGCGCATTTGTCGTTTTCGCATAATCGCCGTTCTGGATAGTTCTCCCCACCGTTCCATCTCGTTAAATTGCATTTCAATGGAATTTCTCGGTCATGCTCCGATAAACCTTTTGAACGCTTAGCTCGCCGGCTAGGACAAAGGGAATCGCGTCTTCGGCCCTATCATCGGCATGTTCTTACAAGTGATGCGTTTGCGAAAGTAATCACATATATTGTGTCCGTGCTGTTCAAATGTCATGGACAATTTACAAGATAACCGTCATATCAATGATATGATCTTATTGGACAAACATTTCTAAGATTTTGAACAGCTAGTAATTAAGAAAATGGACATTTTTTCCAATGTTTGCGATATAATATAACTGAGCGATATTTGAAACGAGAACTTTATGTCAGCATCAGGTTGGAAGTATGATATCAGAGAAATTGAATACCTATTTATAATTGACAAGTTTATTTTGAAAGAGAAATATTAATGATAACGAAATTATTCAGTTTGAAATGTTAATATTGCATGCATTTTTCGGAAAAAGTTTTGAAATCATATATACTAATAATATATAGAGTAATTTTCTAAGAATAAACTGAGAAAGTGGCGAAAGCAAAGAGTAAATATATAATTACTATATCTTCTATGTCTCAGATCAACTGCTCCATTAGTATTACGAAGTTCTAAATTAACTTAAAGTAATTATTCTCGAATTAAGCTTAAAATAAGGTAGCTTTATCTACTGTGATAATCGGAAAGCCAGAGATTTCACGGAATTTGATGAAAAATAAAAAAAACGGGAGGGAGTTAAATGTGTGTGTGTGTGTGTGTGTGTGTGTGTGTCAAAGCTTTGTTCAGAACTATGAGATTTAAGACGAGATTTGCGAATAAGATAATCTTCACGAATTACGCTCTTAAGCTCGTCTTGAAGACTTTTCAACATGATCAATTTACACACAAACATTCAGGGCAAATTGCTGCCTCATTTGTACAACTCTCCGCGCGAGGAGTAAAAAAATCTTAAGAAACGAACTCGCGCTCGAAAAGGACACTACAATGTGTATCGAGGTATCGTATAAAAGGACCGTCTGGCGTGTATTGTCGCGTCGTTTCAGAAATGCGGTGCACCATCTGAGGGCCACCACGTGGCCCGTACAGAAGATTCGTGATCGAGCGGAACCGCGCACGGGTAACGTCGGAGCATTATTCCCCGAAGAGGATCGCGCGAGGAGGCGATTCTACGGGTCGCGTCGGACACGTCGGATGCGATAATGCACGCTCGGCTGCAATGTCGGTCTCATTGCGCCGTTGCACCGTTGCAGTGACGTACCCTGGGGGGGCATTCGTGCGGGCTGTGTGCCGGTGTCGGCGGCGGTACACCAGCGCGCACCGCCCCGCCGGCACATGCAGCAAAGCCCTGGAAAAGGGATTGCCGCATTCGAGCGTAGGTGCACAATTTCGAGCGCCGCGTCGTGGGATTGATTTGCATTCTCCGGCTCATTTGCTGGGTCGTGTCCTGCGGGAATTCTTTGCTCTTGCTCTCTCTCATCCTTCCCCTCCCCCCCTCCCGTCCTCCTTTCCTTCCGTCTTCTCTATCTCTTTACTCTCCCACCTGTCTCGCCCCACCCCTCGTCCGGTGTTCGCCTTCCTTCCGTTCTTTATTGCCTGTGTGGAATGTTCTTTCAATCCTTTGCGCGCCCGTCGATTTCTCTGCCCTTTGCCAACAAACTTAATCTTTTTGTATTTTTAGCAGACTATTATTTACATGCCGCCTTTGTTCCTTTCCATAAATTTCTTACGTTTCTCAAGATTTTCAACGCAGAAGCAAATTCTGCAACCGAGATAGCCGATGTCTCATTTTACTTCAAAATTGGCTTGATGATTTATGCAGATTGTTATCTGATAAAAAAATCAGTGACTTATCACTAAATTATTATTTGCTACATTATTTTGTCATATTTTCAAATGCATTAAAATATCTATATTGTCAAGATGATAATACAATAATGCTGAATATCGTTTAATTTTAATTTCAATTAGATATATCCATTCCCGTTATTTAATTTTGATAAATTTATTCGGCAAATGCGTTTATTAAATTAGTTCAACAATTTACGGTTTACGTCCATAAAATGATATTTTAATAGTTCACACTCGCGGAGCATAAATATCTTTTTTATTTAAAAAGTTAGTCGTGGCGCTGCAGCGGTTGCACCGTTTGGCATAACAAGATTCGAAATCAATTTGCAATTTGATAAACGCGACAATCAAGTTGCGCCGAGACCGCTCGGGCTAATAAGATCGAGGAAAATGTCGCAATGATGAATGAGGTTCGCGGGGCAATCGAGGCGAAATTCTACGATCAGACAGTGCGAGAATGGAGGAACTCGTAATAGGAAATTCTCTGTGGTGAAATTATACGGAGGAAGGAGTACGTATAATATTGCAGCCAACGTAGCGATGAATCTTCGTTTGGAATACACCGATCGCATAAATCCCACCGCGGGTGGCGTATTAGAGTCTATCAGAGCGGAGTGAAAATACTAAGACGCGATCGGACGTTCTCGACTTACTTTGTTACGCGAAAGCACCGGTATTTAATGCAATGCGGTGGGAAAAGGAGCAAAACGGCGGAAATGAAAAGATTTCAAAGGACAGTGGTATTTTATGCTGCCTCTTTGATTACCCGCGCATTCCCGTTCAAATATGCGGAACGTCCAATAATTCAACTAATAGCAAATTAGCGGTGTACTGGCTTCAAAGCTTTGTTGTGTTAAATAAACATGTTGGGGGTATTAATTAAAACCGGGCTGTCAAGCTCTCGCGCGCAACACCTATGCGCGTCCACACAACGGATTGGTACATAGACGTGACGATACTCATAATTTCGGCCGTATGATTTTCTACACATTATCGCTAATGGATATGCGATTAGTGTAATCAAGGTTTATTGATATTACACTACCGTGCGCGCTGTTTCCCTCTGTTTTAAATCGCGTACATACTGCACTATCGTAGATGCTAAAGCAGGATTTGCGTACCCGACGATAATTACCCGATTTGAATTACATGCATAAGGATTTAATTGCGATCATTTCAGTAGACACTATATTGTCATTGTTTCATTATCTGCGTCTCGAATTAACGCGACACAAAATCAATATAAATTGCGCGAATAATCAGACGAGAATAGAATTCTTTCGACAATGTCGAAAAGTGCTATACCCATTTGACATTCTTACTTGAAGTTTTCCGGCTAATTTAATTTTCTGTAAAATTGCCACGTGAAAAATCGATAACGGTATAATCGAAAGAGTTGACGATCTTGACGCTGACGCATCAAAGATAATTTTCGTTTCCGAAGAGGTGAATCGTACGCGCGAGGAATCACTTCCGTAGAAACGGCAATACGTCGAATGAGCTCTGATCGGAGAAGGGCGCGGACGAGAGCAAACTAATTTGTGATTCATGTGGATATTATATGAGATATTTCGATATTCGTGCTCAGTTTAGAACGTTGATTCGCGTCGCGACCAATAACAAACGCTGACACATTGATCATTTATAAAATGAATAGGAAAAGCACTATAATTAAGCACTTGACGCAAATGTGTCTTCTGTTTCAATTATCTATTATTGCCCGACTAGACGGTACCGCTTATTTGATCCTTCTATCCTTGGTTCGATAAGATTTAACCTGTTAGATATACATATCTATATATCTGATGTACGTGCTTTTGATGTCTTGAAGTTGAAAAATCTAATAAACACTCGTTAGTAAATTAAAAAAATTCTAAAAAATATCTTTTACAAATTTTTTCATCTCGAGATATACGTGCAATGTTTTTAATTTCTGAGTCTGTTTAGATAAACAGAAATGCACGCATCGGAGAGAGCACTTTTTATTGCCGAAAATCTTTAGATAACAGCTATTAGCTAAATTAAACCTAGTATTGATCGTCGCTAAATTGCTCAACCCAATATCTTTGGCGAAACCAAGTTACGTAAAGGTGAAGCTCTTTCTACAAGAGCCCTTCCGAAGGTGCATGCTGTGTATCGCGATTCATAAGTCCTAATTAAGCGTGCAACATTAGGTACAAGTTTGCGAATCTGTGCGGAAATCTAGAGACTTCGTTACATCTTTGCAGTTTGGAGAAGTGAAACGTCAATATCGCGAACGAATCTCCTCCGCCCGAAGTTTCTATCTCTGACAAAATAATTTTCCAAGTACAGCATATGGTCGTTTCCGCGCACGAGACTTGTGTATCTTCGCAGTAAAGATATGAAACTCAGTTAAATTAAACATATCAAATCGATGTGAATTACATTGCGCCGGAAATATTCATAATAAGGGAGATTACTTCGGGATATTAATTAAATCACAGTTATTGATAATTTAATTAATTTCATTAAATTATTATTAATTTAAAGGACATTTATTCTTCCTGTAAAATATTATCCGCAAAAAATAATATATATCACCGTAATTTGACGTAGAAAATATGAAAATCATAACATGGTGTGATTCAGTGATAAACAAACTCCCACTGCGTGCTCGCATAATAGAATTTACTTGAGTAATTTCAAAAGACTATATGATAGCTCATTGTCACGATCCGCGCTCAGGTGGATTAAGGTACCGTGAAAAGTGATGAAAGGACAAGTCAAAATGTGAAATCACAGGACGAAGCAGATACACAGTGTAGGATTTCCCTCCTCTCACTCCCCCTTCTAAAAGTATCACATTGTTGGATTGTACATCATCGCCTTAATACGCAAGCGAGTGTAGGATCAGGGCTGAGCGGATACGAGGGGAAAATTGTGAAGAAATAAGGTTGGAAAGTAGTGCCATAATATAAAGCACATCTTTCTTCTCTCTTGAAAAAGGACAGATGGTGTAAAATGTCGTCCGAGCAATTTTACAAGGAATAACATGCTGCGCTCGAAGAAACAAAAGATACTGATTCTTTTCCATCATTCCATTAAGTTATGAGATAGTTAAATCGTTAGGCGGAACAATCATATAAAGTATGTTTTTCTTTTGAAAGAAACGAAAGACCTTGTCAAGGCTCTTAATGAAAAGTTCATCTGTTACGTCGAAATAGTTTAAAAGATTCTTCAATATGGAAAACACACAATTCCATCTCACATAAGAATAATTACGCACGGAAAGCACCGCGATAAAAATTTTATTTTTATCTATTTCAACAGACATTCTATATTTATTGATAGCTATTACGGTTACTCGCAGCTATTCCTGGATTCACGAAAACAACGTTATACGTTATCCGCGAAGAAGCGCGATACACCTACGATTATTGCCAATTTCGGCATAACACAGTAGGGGATCCAATGCGAAGAGAATGGGGAATAAGAAGGGGAAAACTGCAAGTGCGATTACTCCCACCTGTTTTCTTCTTTCTTTGTCTCTCACTTTCCCTCTTATGCTGTCTCAAGATTTCATTCGCTGCCGCTGGATCGGCCTGCCAGTCGGATTAATGTTTCAGAAATTCAATTACGAGTTCCTTGACAGCTGTCTGAGTCGAGTAGGATCCAATTAATGCTCGCGAGCGTCGTTGTTCCTGCCCCCCTTCCCCCCTCCCCCTCCCGCTTTTCGCCCCTCTTTACTCTCATTCCGCGGATTCGTTTAAAATATCGAACAGGGAAGCGGCGCGGAAATAAGTACAATAACGCGTGAAGGGGTCGGTATCTTATAAAATGAAGCGAAATGACGAGCAGCTTGAAAAGCTGAAGTGTCTCGGTTTATGCGATAGTCGATGCGACGTACTCTCAGGAGCACCGGCACCAACGAGGAAGGAAGGGTGAGAGCGTGAGAGGGGTCGCGCCGATCGAAGGGCGCCGGAAGAACGGCGTTCCGCTCCACTTTCTCCACGATTTCTCGAGACACCGTGGAAAAAGCGTGTGTTCCAATTTGCAGACGCTTCGCGCGCTTTCACAGTCTCGTTTACGACGTTACGTGGGGAGCATATTGTTTCCCCCGATAAAGCAAATACGATACAGCGAATAACGTTTGCCAAAGCCGTGGCGGTGTGGCAGTGTTTGCCGAGCTGTTTCGCGCGCGGTTAAGAGTGTTAATTGGAACAACGCGAAGAATTGCGCTCCCAAAAATACAAACGGCAATGCAAAATGTCGCGAGATTTGTCGACAACATTTTCAACATTGTGTAAACGTTCACGGCACTATGTTACAGCCTTGTCAGCCGAAAAGACTATATCTTTATTTCCTCGCGCGCACGTCTTTGTCAAAGAGTAGAGATATATGGCAGGGCGAGCGTGCGCGACATATGTATGGTGCAGATTAACGTAAAGTGCTTCATGCGACGTACGTGCAATGACACTCTGCATACCATATTTTATGGAATCTGCGCAAAACAAAGTATCCCTGTCACGCTTTAATGCATAAATTCTGTCGAGCTTCTCGACGTACCGTCGCCGTTATCCATAAATTAACGCGTTATCCATAAATATGCATAATGATAAATGAATATCTAAAATACACACAATAAACAATATTGCTAAATATAAAATCGGCGAATCAGAGTGCGGGAGCCGTGCGAGCGCGTAGGGATCTTTAGCAGTCGCTCGGACGGAAAAAATGGGCGAAAACGCCGTTTCGAATTGGATCTTAGTACTGCGGAAATGTCTGAGGGAAAATGTTTTCTAGCGAGATAAATCGTCCGTCATATAAGAATAACAGGAAAGTTTGAATTCAATATCGCGGCGTCGCGCCGGCTCTCGTTCGTAAGTTATTGAGTTTCAAAGTGCAATAGTCAATTCGACGGTACGTGCCGCGCGTACTGCCATCGCCGATTCGCCGGCGGTCGATGTGACGAATTTTACTTTCGAACTTTGAAATCCAATAACTCACGGCTCGGTCATCGAATCGACGTGTTACCGGACGGTTTGGCGAGTTTCGGCCCTAGCTCATCGCTCTTCATGCGTTTCGCTCCTTGCGAACGCATGACAGACTCTGCGAAGGCGAATTTATAGAGTTGGTTCGATCTTAGTATACGCTTTGGCATTAGATACAAAGTCAAAGCAACAATAGCTCGCAGAAATTGAATCCACTATTCGATGAGCTCAAATTTCGGTGCTGTAGATGCGCCGAGATCATCTTTCTCGACGCAAAATAGGGTGAAGAAAAAGAAAATTAATTTCGAACAAGAGGCGCTTTTCAACGACAATATTTTTCGTGCTAGTTTTAATGTGAATCTACCATTCTTTGAAAAACTGTACTATGAGCAAGCAATATAAATGTTGCGCAGTATATGCAGCTTTTGTTCGAAAAATGACAGTTTTTTATTTGAAACTGATAAAAAAATGAACGTGAAAAATTCTTGTTAACGGCTTTGTATTCAACTTGTGTTTGGTTTAATTTTTGATGTTTCATAAACTTTTCCTACAAATTGAGAGAGTTTATCGGTGTTACCATTATTGTGGAAAATGTTACTGTAGTATATCATATACGATATAAAAACTTTATATTTATTTTAAATTGTTATTTATAGTCTTTGATTAAATGATTTTTTATTTACTCTAAAGATATAAAAATAGCGCAATCGATGAAAAAAGATGAAAAATATACATATGCGCTGACATAAAAAGTTATCTGTATGCATTAATTTTTCATTAAACTTTCGTAAGAAGCAGAAAACATAATCTTTTATCACGCGAGAATCTAAAATGTTCTCATCATGATAAACTTTTTGTCATACCGTTATAAATGCAAAGAGTTTTTTTTCCTCTCTTCTTGCAGCATTTTCGCGGCAGGAATATCTCGCGCTAATCATATTCTTGGTAATGATCATTAAGTACCGCATCAATTACGACGTTTAGATCTACGACGTGTCGACTAAACGTCATTACGCCCATCCTCCGCCCGCCCGTCACCAAAGTATATAATTACGCTTTAATTATCCTCTGCTCGAGGTGACTCCGCGGTTCCTTGTGAGCGGACGTTCGTGTGCGAGAGCTAAACACGGTGACTACACGACTCTTACACACATACCAGATACATGTATCCCGCACACAGCCAGGACGGTGCTTCGATCGAGCCACCCTAATAGAGATTCCGTGAAGCTTGTCGTTTCCTACCGGAAGAAACTTCGATTCCGTGATAACTTAGGGTATGCAATTACCATCCATCTAGCGGATGGCATGGGCAGCGAGGGTAGTCCGGACCCCTTTCCCTCGGATCGGGAAAGGATGCAAATGTATTGGAGCGGAGACGGGTCACAGGCTCATAAATCGACAGCTGACCGTCTAGTGGAAGTCCTTGATTCTGATTACACGGATAATATAATCATCTACTTGGATATTTAATTACTATATTATCGGTAGGAAGATCGTTGTGTGCATTATAGAATAAAGTGTACCTTCAGATTAACGAATGATTTGGAAATTTGAATACGCATGCGCAGCGAAATGTATAAAAATAGCTAAAACGAATAAATTTGTGAACACTTTCAGATTAAAATTCTACAAATTTCTCTTCGTCTGATTTCTCCTCGATTTGTTAATTCATTGCAATTTATTATTATTGTATTGAAGATAACACGAATCGGTCATCGAATTGGCCATTGGACACAAGTTGTGCGCGTCGCGCGTTTGAACAATTGTGACAATTGCGTCGGATTGCCCCGGCAGTATGTTTCAATGATGAATAAATTATTACAATACTGTAGTATTCGCTCTACGCTCAAGCTTCGTCACGCGAATAATCCCCTCAATCCTTCCTGAACTTAACCATGTTAAACCATACGAACTGCGCGCGTTTGCAGCTTCCCTGGATTTGGGAATATCGCGTTTATAGCTTTAGAACCCTCCTGTTTCGCACCAACATAAAAGGCCTCTGGCGCGAATGATTTTTCAAAAATGGCTTTTCGTGCCATCCGCGCAATGTTTTATGACACGTGTGATTCACCGTTATAATCATCCATTAAAAAGAATTATATTATAAAATTATAGATATTTCCGAGAGTAAACTGTAAAATGCGAAAATACAGTCGTATAAAATAATGTCGTAAAAGTACTGCGGAACGATTTTCAATCCTTGAATATACACCGATGAATCTCTCTCTCGGGCACTGATCCCTCGTGTGTCAATTTGAACACTATGCGACATGAGGTGCCGAGCCATAAGATTAATGTTTGATCGCGCGGAATTAGTGCGCTCTGAAATGTTAACGCGGTGACTCGCCGCACATGTAAATATGCAGTATCCGTGTAAACTGCTTCCGGGAAGCTATTAAAACTTCATAAAGAGATATTGAATTCGGCCACAGACGCTCCAAGCTAAACGCCCGCGTCGACAACGTGTTAATTGTATAGCAATAAACAGTATGTTTTAAGGCCACAGAAACTACGCTTGCGCTGGCACTTGAAAGCCAGAGAGAATTTTCCAATTAATAGCGCGATTCGCCGATAGAAATAATCGAACGAGGACCAATTAAGAATACGATCTGAAGCTGGCGGCACGAATAGAGCTCGGCGGCATCCATTTCACTTTTATTCCTAGCTCGTCAGTATCCGCTCGTCTCTATTGTGCTGAATGAACCGCAGAACCGATTAGTCCGCGGATACGTAAATTGCGTCCACGGTAAAAGCGGCCTGTGAATAGACGGATGGGGTACTCTTCAGTAGTAAAGGTAGACGCATCGGTCGGCATGCACGAATCCATACAATTAGCCGACAGAATCTCGCCGTCAATCTGTGATGAAGATTCGACATGATGAAACGAGCATCGGCGTTTGTATGTATGTATCGATGTATACACAAACGTTATACGAACTCGTAAAGCCGAATTATAATAGAAAAACAAAAACAGATTTTGTGAAAGAATACCTGTATTTTAATAAGCGATTGCAATGAGATTGGAACTGAACTAAACTTTCCATGACTTTTGAAAGCGCGAACTCTCGGACTCAACTTTTTGCTCGCGCTCGTCGTTTGCTTAAATTCAAACTCCTCGAAACCCCACTTTTTAGTTCTATGTTTTCACATTCATGAATTCTATATCATGTGAAATCCTATATCAAATGTGAACTACTTTTTATTGAATGGAAATTGATCTTTTATTCGAATTATGTGAATGTTTTTAGGTGAATTATTTTCTATTAGATGTAGATTATCTTTATCAAGGAATAAAAATATATATAGACTATTTAAAATTCTATTAATAAACTGCGAATAAAAGGCTGCATGGATAAGTATTATTTAATTCGAAACCGCTCATTACAATTTCATTTTATTTCATTGATGATTTATAGAACATAAACTTTCGACGGAAAGCGTAATACTTGTTATGTTATATAATCCACTTTTGAGAAAGATTATTTTATATACTACAATATAATATAGCGCACGCTACACACGCGCTCATATTAGCGTTAAAAATATCAAATATAATGTAAAAGAAAATATATTACAACTAATTAAAATAAAATTAAAATTTATAAGCTATTTTTAACGCTAAATTACTAAAATGTTATTTTCTAGTGTATTAAAATGCAGGATAAATAAATTTTCTATATAAATACATAAATACATAATTTTTTTATAAACATAATTTGTCAATAAATTAATATCAATGTTATATATATACATGAGGAATATATTTATATTATATTATACATATATTTTATGTACGGCATGTATTGTATCTCATGTATGGCAAAATATACAACAATCAATTATACCTGAAATACCGGACATCGAGTGCAGAATATTGGCTACATTGAGAATATCGTAACAATGAAGGATAGTTGCGAATTCAAGCTTGTGTCTGCTCGATGTCTTCAACGGTAATTCGAGGGAAACAGCTGGAATACATTTAATAACGTGTCCCACTTAATCTCTTGTTTCAGATACGATGCGGAGAAAGATGGCATCTATGGAATCACATGGTACAAGGACCACGAAGTATTCTATAAATACGAATTTAATACAGCCGGCAAGTACATGTATACGGTCGACGGCATTAAAGTTGATGTGAGTAAAATTCTTTCTCTCATATTTATTGCGATATACAGTATCATTGTTTTTTGGCATTGAATCATTCACACTCCATCAAATACAGTATCTCTGTTTTTTTTTTTTTTATTAAGAGCGCTTCTAGAAAAATCGATAAATTTTACGGCTTTGTCGTTACACAGAAATTTCAAATGCAAAAATAGATTTGACAAACCGGCAAATGACAATCGCGAATGGCGGCAAAGTACGCACGAGTACGTCGCAGATAAAGAATGTATGTAATCCCCGGAATGCGAAATATTTTAACAGCAACGGATTAGTTTAAACCTAGATTTACGTTCGCGCGTTTCGATAAATCATTCAATGAAACTCGAACTAGGTGGCGGATGCAGGCAAATAAATCGAATTGAAGACCGCCACATCGCAGCGATGCGTCATGGACGATGAATTTTGAGACAAATCTTGAAATCTATCGCGAGTACCCGATAAATTTTTCCGAGGCAACCTCCTGCAGATACGTCTTAAACGTCGATATATCCAGGATGCCGGGTAACAGGTTGGAGAGCCTTCGGGTCAAACAAAGTGCGGCTTTCGACCTGATCTACGATACCAATTTCATGGAAAAATCTTCGATTCGTTCGGGCATACGTAGTGCAAGGCAGGAGGGGAGGGGAAGGGGACGAGAGATTTGCTCTAACGTCACACAGGTTATAGAAATCGGAGTGGCGGGAAAACTATCGGTTCTCCCGCAAACGAAACCGCGAACGATGAGCAAACTTCGTTTCGAAAATATTTGTCCCGTCGCTCAATAAACGGAAACGCTCTTTCCGAAGGAGCTTAACGCGCAAGCTTTACGAGCGGCTTTGTCGCCTGAAATAAAAACATCTGTTCATCAAAGAAAAATATTGTTTGCCGCATAATCCGCAAGGAATCGCGGATTAATTCAACTTTATACCGAACTCCTTGGCTGCGTACCTACAACATGAAATTATTGTATTGACGCTATAAATTTTCTCTATCAACTTTATTATTATCAGGAATAAGATAAAATTTATGTTCCGTTATAATATGTACTCCAAGTTCTTGTTTTATCTTTTTTATGCAAGGAACAATATAGATGTTTAGATTATCCGATCGATAATCTCTTTATTATAACGCAATTTCATTATACAAGTTTTGAATTTTACACAAAGAGATTTTATGACCTACATTCTGCTTTTTGAGACGAGAAATATTAAACAAAACTGTTTGTAGCAAGTAAAATCGTGCGCGACATAATTTAGGTCAAAAGCTCCGAACACGTGTTTATCAATGCTTCGTCTCGCTTTATATAGACTTAGCAAAAAAGAAGACCAGGATACACTATCAGGACGCGGTGTGCTCCGCGTATACGTGCGCGGGGGAATGCGCATCGTATATCATAGACCGCTATTGTGCTCAACAACGTACATGGGAGCGCTCAAGTTTTACGGCTTTCCGCAAAGATTTAGCGGCGCCAATCTACTCTTTATATTACGTAGTAGATGAGGCTGAATTCAGAGACCTTCTCTCGAAGAGAGATTGCACGAGGGCGAGGCATCCCCCGTACTACCATGATGCAACAGATACAGGTTGCGATACGTTCATTGAAAAAGGGTCGACCGGTTTTAATGGACACGCGATATCGGTGATCCGGTGATGTGATTACGCGTCCACGTAACGGGAAAATCGAGTTGCTACAAAATTCATAGCTATCGAGTTTTCGGCGAACCGTATTTTGGCGAGAACCAACCCCGTCCCTCAACTCTAATCTCTACTCAACTTTCACCGATGATCTATAACAACTGTGTGTTTAACGAATTATCATCCAATGCGGTCTTATATGCGACGATTCGTGTACAATCTATACAATCTGAATTAATGCGAAAAGAAAGATTCCATAATTCATAAATGTGAAAGGTAACAAACAAATGTCGGCAGACAGGAATACTTTATTCGTGGATATATTAATCAAATTCTTCAGATAATCAATCTTATTGAATGTCGAGAAAGCAGTGCGATGTTAATCTCTGTACAGTAAGCCCTACTTTTTCGAAATTCGGAAAAAATAATAAAAATTCCAGAGCTCTTTGATTGATTTTAGAAAGATTTTCGAAATTGTGAAACAGTATTTATTTTGCAGAGAGATCGGCGTACGACCTACGGTATTTCTAAATATTATTTATCTCGGTATGTAAATGATTCTTTGTCGACACGAAGAATATTACTCATATATAATCTTTGATCTTATGATATTGCAATTTTTCCTCCCATCAAGTCCGCCTGTGTTTAGTGTCAACACTTTATATGAAGCAAGATAAAAAATAAGACGGATAACTACATAAACTTCCTCTCTCTTTCTTTCTCTCTCTCTTTGTCTTCTTATCTTACATTTTAATATCTCGTCTATAGATCCTTTTGTGTCGCGCGCAACGGGACAAGCCGTAAAACGCAATTACCTTTACGACTACATATTCGCTTTGACGTAGTACGCTTTGTGGTGGATAAGCACGTCGTGTATATCTTAATATTCTAAATATTACAAAATTTCTAAATTATTAAGACCAGAATATCCTGCCTTTTCATCTTAGCACGCGTGAAATATAAAGTTTGAATGACGATTTTGCGAAATTTTTCATGCGAAAGAAATTTGTTATCAATTTTAAAACACATTACTAACTTTCATAATTTATTTCTTTTTGCATACATGTTGTCCAAGAACGACAAATACTATTAATTAAATTTAATCTTTAAAGATATCTATCATTAAATTTATATTTTTAGGTTTTTGCTTTACATATTACTTAAAAATTTTACTTTAATTTCATACTAAATACTTGGATTTAGAAAAATCTTTGACGAGCATTGCGCCAATTACTGATAGCGACGCGTAATTGAAAAATCGTTTGACGACGTTTACACCGATAGAAAAAGTTCGACCATACAGTTTTGCTCACATAGCGTATCAAATCGTTGAAGGTAACTGAGTTTGCGGGGAATTGCTCGTTCGACCGTAAAGGAATCGCACCGTCGCTCCCTGAGAAAAGACTAAAGTGAAACTGCATCGGGCGCGACAGGAAGCGAGAAAGTATGGACAACGCGAAGAAGAAGCGTCGAATCGGAATGGCGCGCGCAGTATTCGCGTAAAATATTTCGATTTATTCCGAGTCGCGGGAGGTCGCGTTCGCGACGCGTGCTCGAGGGCACTACTGCATGTATATGTATGAACAAAGTCGCGTGATAATAAAGCGCTGCACTCAAAGCTGTAATAAAAATAAAGCCCGACTGCATCTATCGCGCCACGGGTTTAGATATGGAGAGCAGTGTTATACGCGATCACAGTAATATGCGCAGTGGTAAAAAGAATCATTGCAATGGTGGAAATGCAAAAGCGCGCAGCGCACAGAGGAACGACGAATGACGATGTCTGGAAATACGCGTGTACTATTTCTTTCAGCTTTCGGCGGCAAGTTATAAAGGAAATGTAACGAAGAGTATAATAAAAAATAAACGCCGTTGACGATAATACATTATGTATATTATGGGAATAATTTATAATTAATATGTTTAAAACCTGACAAACTGTATTTTATAAAAAGCACGAGAAAAAATAATAAAAACTGATTCCTCGATTCATCTTTGGCGGATTCCACTTTAGATTTTATATTTGGAAATTAGTTAAAACAAAAACAAAAATGTTGAAAATTTCGAATTTGCAATGATGACTTTCCACAAGCTTTTCACTAAAAAAAATTGCTTTTAAATTTATCACAAAATCTGAAAAAAAAAACATTCAATTCCAAAATATCTCGTACAGCATTCAGATATGGATTCGTGTAGTAATTTTCGGGTGTCGGCGGAAGCACGAGCCTTTCATCATCGTGAAAAATGACGACAGGGAACTTTTGCAAGAAGGACGAAGCCTTCGACGATCGGGCCAACTCGGTCAGTACGAAAAGGGTCCATAAACCGGCGGTTTATCGGAGCGAGTCGAAAAAGCACGACAGCGCAAAGAGAAACGCGCGATAACTTCCTCAAAGCATCCGAGATTGTTTGTTGGCATCGCCACGAAAGTTTCGTGCAAGAACCTGAACCGAAGAGAACCGAAGGGAAAGAGAGATTGCGAGAAAGAGAAGGTAACATGGAGAGAGGGATTAAGGAAGATGGAAGGTTTACCCAGAAGGTAGATTCTAGCACATCGCGAAAGATCCAGCTGTTGATTCGTTCTCGATGAAATTTCAGACTCGAGTTGGCAGGTAATTTCAAAGCCGCGTGTTTCTTCCTCTTCCCCCCCCCCCCACCTTTTTCACTCTCTTTCTCATTCGCCTGCTTACTTTATATGCACGTGTCCACCCCTCCCTCCCCTCATCACGACCTCTCGCAACTTCGTTCCTACAGTTCGTCTTTTTCATCATTTTTCCAAGCACCTCAGAATCTCTCTCGGTTTTACTGCGAATTAGTGAGCGCCATTCAGGCAGGGCGCGTCCATGCTCGATGAAGGTAAACGTGATTACGCGAACGGGTAGGGTGAAAACAATTTTTACATTAGTTGCTCTTCCGCACCTCTGGAAATCTAGAGAGATCCACCCGGAAGCGTCCTAAGCTGCGAGATCCGTTCGTGCTACTTTATTATTGGCATTACACTCGTTACCGGAATATTAAAGATGGAGTATGCATGAAGTGATGATTGTGGAATGAAAAAAAAAGTACGTTAGTTCGGGCTCCTAGTTGAATTTTTTTTCGATTCTGCGATAATTGCAGTTAAAAGAGGGGGAGTACGATTTGCAGTAATATCAGAGAAAATATGTACTTAAAAACGCTTTTAACGGCGTCAAATTTCAGTGAATTGAAAGACATTAAGCGCCGAATGAAAGAGATCGTAATAATTTTAATTTAACTAACAAAAGGAAACGATTACAATCGATATTCAATGAACGGTTAGTTCCTCGCACAGTTCCCTCGTTTTCCTTTCACAGATCTCCTCGTAAACTTTGAACGAACGGCGGAGAGAAACGACGGATATTCTTGTTCGTAAATAGCGATCGAAACTTCGCGACTGCTTTCACAATGTCCACTCAACAGACGACATTGCCGGTTTATAAGCACAATGTGTCTTTATTGCAGTTCATTGAAGATATCCCGCGCGAGTGCGAGAGAATTTACGTTATACTACGTCGCGCCGCACTGTGATCTACTCCACTTCGAACCATCCGACATCTGATAAAAAACGCGGAAATTAATTCTATCCCATGTAGATGCAAATCACTTGAAGACGAGTCAAATATTGCACAATTATGGAAAATAGATTGTGCAATTTAATAATGAACTTAAAGTATTCATCGAACACACACGGAAAATTGTGAACAGACTTGTATAAAAGTTACATAGCCGAGAGATACAGGAAGCCATTTATAACGAGAGATACGGCGTGGACGTATTTTACAGGTCTTTCATTGTTCGTCCTGCTTAGATTAACGATGTCATATCTTCTTAAATTTGCGTGATTCTTCACACTTTAATACACGTCGGGAATCAGGCGCGGCGGCAGCGGCGACGGCGGGCGGACACGATCGCTTTTGTCCAGGGAGAGTTTTCTTTGCCGATAGCGGAGAGCCATTGGACCGAGCCAGATTAATAGCTCGCCCTCCAACACAGAAGGTTCGAAAGATCGGCGGCCGGGCGAGCAAAAGGGATGAGCCGATTCGGCTCACGTAATGCTCGTTACACGTCGGACGATATTAACGAGCGCCGAAGAGAGCGGAACTTTCCGTGCCGTCGAAAACGTGAATCGGAAGCGGACGCACCGTCTCGGGAATCGAGACGATCGTTCGCAACGACGTCGAGACGTCGATTCCCGAGACTTTCGAGACACGACAGTTTACTCCGTATCGCGCGTACGAGCGATTTCTCGACGAAATTGCCACGGTCCCCGCTTGTTTCCGCCGACGAAAGGATTAAGGTAGCAACGGTTTCGATAATTGTATCGATTTGCGTTGATCGTATCCGGAGTGATCGCGATCCAAGCGACGATGCAGCCATGTGTTCTGTATAGGTCAGTGACTTGATAGAGCCGTGACCTACCTCACTGCCATTAGTCAGCTGACCAGCTGATCGTAGTAACGCAGTAGTTACGTAATATTACACGTACGCGCGCGACATGCACACACATCGGCGTGCGCTGTATTTTTATAATTCGGTGAAAAATTCTTGCAGCGCCAAAACTGTATCTTTCGTGCTTATCGTTCCGTAAATGATTATTCTCAGTGCACATATACTATATCACAAAATATATGCATCAGTTTTTTTTAATTATTACTAAATGCGATGTTTCTTAACCGTCAGATATAACTAAAATATCTTGCTTTTTTAAAATTTATTTTTAATATAAGTTATCTTCATTTGACAGCTCCGTTTTGATTTATAATGAAAAACTGATTTTCTAACAATATTATTTATATATAAATATGACAACAGCCTTCGCATTTTGATAGATTTATATGTCAGGATATTTATTTCAATTTATTACGTTTCTCATAATTTTTTATTTTTTGATATTTTAATTATACAATATACAAATACAGATTCGATTACAAGAATAGATTCTTGCGCTCGAAAAAAAGTTAACAGAATTTTAATTTGACACATAAAATAGAGATATTAGCAATTAATGTTCCTTTATTTGAATAAAATTTATTCAAATAGATTGGTAATTTATATTTGTCTGCTAATTCTCTAGTCAGTTCAGTGCTTATCCGTACGCTTATTCGCATCTTGATTCTTCGTGTGACAAGTCTACATTGTCTGTTTCAGTCTGTTCAATCGGACCACCAGCAAGTTGTACTGAAGAGCGTGACTCTCCGTACCACCGGTATGTACAAGTGCGAAGTTAGCGGGGAGGGTCCGAGCTTCAGCTCAGTTAGCGGCAATGCGAGTATGGAGGTCATAGGTGAGTGGACTGGTGTCGCGTTTAATTAATAATGCTTTGAACGTGGCCATGCCGTTGTCTCCCCTTTGGTAACTCGACTAAAGACTACGATGCAGTGGAGTTTGGCAGCAGCGTGCCGAGAGAGAGAGAGAGAGAGAGATATGAAGGGAGAGAGAGAGAGAGAGAGAGAGAGAGAGAGAGAGAGAGAGAGAGAGAGAGAGAGAGAGAGAGAGAGAGAGAGAGAGAGAGAGAGAGAGAGAGAGAGAGAGAGAGAGAGAGAGAGAGAGAGAGAGAGAGCGAGAGAGCGATTGTATTTTCATGAAGAAATGAGGAGCTGCCGAGACTTGTTGTCCTACATGTAATACTCCACCCTATTCGGGAGGTGAAACGAGCCCTACACTCTAACCGTGGATTCGCTACCGCGTTTACACGTTCGTCTAGTTACGATGGACCGATTAGTTTGCAAAATTAACGGCAACTCCGAAGCGCAGGCGATATCAGATTACAGCGTCGCGTAAGTTTGCAAGTGCCACCGAAACCCGGTATTGCTCGCAAGACAATCTAACAGTCGTAGAATGCGGTAATTAGCGAATGTCAGGTGCGTCTCATTGAAATTGCTCGTTCGCAATGGGATCAAATAAATTGGTGACCAATAAAATGTGATTCGCAGTTTTGATAATAGAAATATTATCGGATGAAAACTCGATAAAAGCGTGAAAGAATTATTTAACAATATTGCGAAACATAATGTAACATCTTAGTCTTGATTGACGGTTAAAATTGGAAATTTAAAATCACAATAGCTGTTATATTTTCTGCAAACTCTTTTTGTGCAGTAATAAATTCATACAAATAAAAATAAATTTGATATCTTTTTTTTTTTTAAGTTCAAATTTAATGCGCATTACAAACATAAATGCTACTAATGAAAATATTGAAAAAAGTTTTTATACATTTATGTAATTCTATGAACAAAATGATATCGGAAAATATTGCAGGAAATTTTGAAATTATTCATTGTGTGCAATTAATCTCTTTTTTACTTATAAAGCCATATTTATTGTGTATTTATTTTGTATTCCGGACATTTTTCATTACTTCATCACGGATAAAAAACAGCCATATAATCGCTTCATTGATTAGATGGACAAACAGATAATCGTTTGCTCCACTGACCAGTTCAAGCGGGTAAACGAATAACAGTTTGATTGATTAATCGTTCAGTTCTTTATTTGATTGCGCCATCGAACGTACGTACGTGTCCATGTGGCGTTACAAATTCATCAATAATCTGCGCATGAAAACGTCATCTGCCTTTTTTGTTTGTCTGTCTATTCTTTTGTTATTTGATCTCCGTGCATCCTGATTTCTGGATGCTTTTATCAGTTATACAATACTGCGGCGTACTGTAGCACTAGTGTATAGTATTGCAAATTTGACAGGTTTAGTCGAAAACAAAGCAAATGCAAGCAAAGTAGCAAATGGGAGACGAAACCCGATAACGAACGCGCAATATCCGCTGGCATAATCGCGCTGATTCTCCAATCAAAGATTAACATCTGCGATTGATGATTGACCAGTACATGATTCCGATTCTGCAATGTTTCGGACATTGAGCGATCAATCCCTCCGGCGGATACTTGATCCAAGCAGCCGTGCGCGTAGATGCGTATGGTGTTCTTACGAGGATCAAAGGAAGCATATCTAATTATCTCGAGCACACGCTAGACGCAGGATCAGTTGCAATAGGATTATCATACGGTCAAAGTGGGCGATACCATAGTACACAGCGGCTCCCAACTAGATATTAACTCGCCTCAACATAGGCGGCTCGACAATGAAGATAGGCACGATTACGCGGGGACTCCGCCCGCTATTGGCAAACGTAATCGCCTTATAATTATTTCGCTACAACAGACGGTTTGTCATTCGCAAAAGAATATAATTCGGTGGATGAATTTTAATACTTTTTTTTTATTTTATGAAAAGAAAATTCCGCCGACACATGTGTAAATCAAGCGCATTTATACTTCAGTTAATTCCTCAAACAGTTATCCGTTCGCGCGGAAGTTGCAATTGCGCCAAACAAAAATAATTCCGTATGTGTTGTTAAAATTCAATAAAAGAGATACGGTTAAAAATGGAGGTGTAATTTGCTGACGAAAACATAGTTAATAGAGTTTAATAATTTTTTATATTTTTTTTTCAACGTGCGAAAAGTTTAAAAGCGCGTCATAATAAGATCCTACAGGCTTCGAAAAGCATCGATTGATAAAAAAATTACATTTCTTACGATAAATATCGATTTTTACTGGCATGCCTGATAAAATTTCCAATAAATAAGGACATGCAATCGTGACATAGAATCGCTAGGCGCCTCGTTTAAGACATCAGACAGACGACAGATGAGGTTGCGAAATGATCGATCTCGCAAAAGGGCTAATCACGCGGGATCAATGTCGCTCGTCTTCCTACATTCCAAGCATGCCAACTTGCGGAACTCTGAATGCCAACTTTACAAAATACCGCGCCGTATTTCCAGTTTTATCCGCATCGCCTTCGGTCGATTTCGAGGAAGAGAAGCGAGCAGGCGATGGACGCGCGCGCCTTCGCTCGCGTTTCGGTGGAGAGCACGAAATTCGTCCAGTCGGCGCGCGAGGTACGGTGAGCGAGCATTAAAGTTTAAGAGTGCATAAAGCCGTCGAAACGCGATAAATATTACGACGTCGTAAGTCTTAAGCCGTAACCGGACGCCGCCGCCGACGCTGTGGGCCGCGCCGAAGGAGACGGAAAAAAAGAAAGAGGACAGGAGCGCTCGCGCTAGCGGGAGCGAGACAGGTCGTTGCGGGTGGAAGACGGGTGGCAGGATAGACGGGGAATTTTAAGACCGTTGTAGAGGCCTCGAGGAGGCCTGTCGTCGTGCCAAGTTTCTCCAGTCTGTCGGCTTTTCGTCTCCCACTGCATCCTTGCGACAAAATTTCCTCCCTCGCGCTAGTCCGCGCAAAGATCGATAATCCGCGCTGTACGTCACGCGGCTTCTCACTTGCAACGTGGCGAATTTTAGAAGTCGTTCGATATATAAAAAATTAAGCGTAGACACGAGACAGGAGACAAAGGCATTCCCGTACATTTCTTGTACATTTATAACTACAATTTAAAATCATAGATAAAATGAGCTTCTTTGTTAATAATTTTTTCTCTCTCTTGTTTGCTAACAAATATATAATTATTTTATTTCGCATAAAAATAGATGTCCTATTTGTCTGTCTGGCTTTGCGACTGATATGTCCTACTTTCACTTAACGGTCAGCTTGCGTTTTCTTTTTCTACCTCGTCTCTTTCCGCCAACGTGCAACTTCGATCGCATTTCCGTCGCCATCGGGCGAGTGCGTTTCAACGTGAGCAAGCGAGCGTAAATTATTCGAATTTATTTCGCCGTCGTGCCGCCGGTTCGACGATAATTTTATTGTCAAACGTTAAAAAATGTTAGCGACTAATTGTATGGAAACATGCCTATTCATTCAATCAATATCTCTGTCTGTTCTATCTATCATATTAATATTAATAATTACTCATATCTATTCGAAACTTTGACGACATTACAAATTTCAATCGCATGTTTTTTTTTTTTATTTTTTGGCAATATTATTTTTCAATCGTTTTTGAGAGAAAGAGAGAGAGAGAGACATTTATTACAAGTGCAATAAATTTGTGAAAATAAAAAATTTATGAAAATATAAAAAAGTTTTTTTTATGTTACGTACTTTATTTTATTCGACCAAACGCATAAAAGAACCTTCGTAATATTTTTACACTGAATTAATTCTTTGTATAATTCTACTAATTTGACAATTAAACGACGAACAAGCGACGTTCTCCTACTGTAAATAATATTAATGCAGCCACAGAGTTTCCGGCGGAAACGCCAGTTTGGCGTAAATCTGAAAGATCGTTATTGTAAGACTCGGAATGGCTTCGTTGAATATTCCAAGCAGAGTGTCGCGATGGCTTTAGAAGCTTATCGGGAAGATGCACTTTTATCGCGATGGTATCTTCGAGAGTGATTTTGATAAGAACCATCTCGTCGTCTCGGATTAACCCTCGGTGCATACGGAGTCGATTTAACTACATAAAGGCAACGACTATCGGAGTGAAGTTTAGCTGCAATCGAGAAATTGCGTATTTGTGTCCGTAATTGTATTTATAATTATATTAGAACCGAATAACTCTTTAAATATACATTATATTTTCTCGGGAATAATTACATAATCCACTCATAAGCGTGATCATTATTTATGCTTATCCATAATTAGTTAATCTTTATTTCATTAAAATTTAATTAGGTAGATAACAGATCTTTTTGAAATTAGAGAGAAATTTTAATTTTATAGGTAAATTTTCCGCAGGACTATAAAAATCTTTTTACCTTATGCTTTTTTTCAACGTTTTTAAATACACAAAAAAGAAGAATTTGAAAAAATACTCCATCCCTCCCTTGAGCTCAGCATATTCTAAATTTGTAATTAAAAATGGGTAGTGCAGAAAGGCGTTAATTTAAATTTACTTCAGCATCAGCTTTAGAGTTGAAACTAACCGACAGCATCTATCTTCTATTCAGCGGAAGCTTCCAGCAGAAAATACGCGCGTCAAACAAACGTGCGCATGACCGTCGTCGTAAATTTCGCGAGTGTTCTCCAAGCGAGCCCTTAATCCCCGATGCATTCTTACGGTGCTCACTTTCCCAGCTTCGACTATTAATCGTGTCTACGCGAGCCTGTCGTACGGCCGCTTCATTATGAGGAACATTAACGCGTGGTGGCACGTATACGCCGAAATTTTAAATGCGCCAGATCTAAAGCTTAATAAGCGCGTTTAGTGGCTGTAAAACTTCTTGTTAATGGCGCTCCCTGACTTTATACATCTTACCGCAAAGTTCTCAAAGAACGCAAAGCTGTTTTTTATACCGCCGGAACAATGTAGGATTTAGTATTAGAGATGTCGTAGGCAAATAAGACCGAGAGATAAACAGTCGTATTCTAAGAATTATGTCTGTTTTCTTTTTCTCTCTCCTCTTTCTCTGCGACAGTTGTTTCTTCTAAATACATTGCAAGTTTTACTGATTGTCAAAATGTTTTAACTTATGGAGATGAAAATGTTTGCTCCTTTCTTTAGCAGTACAATATTTATAATTATAATAAATCTTTTACAATCTGTATTGTTATCACAGAAATATTGTGTAATACTATTTTTATGCGTGTAAGATGCGAAAATACGAGAGTAAATCGGATCAGCGAGCAAAACGGATTATATTAAAATATTTTATAATATTTTCAAAAAATTACCTGATTCAGCCGCATCTTAGTTTATTTAAAAATAAGATAAGTGCAGACGAATCAAATCGATTTTTTAAAATATTATATTATAAAATATTTAAAAACGCTCCATTTTGTCCGTCGATCCGATTTGCCCGCATTTACGACTGAAATAAATATGATCTTCGTATAATTCTCCGTATGTACACCTAACAATGTTCTCTCGTGTTTCACAGTGCTACCTAACGAAACGCCAAAGATAACCGGGGAGGAAAAGGTGTACGCGAGTGGCGACGTTCTCGCGCTGAATTGCACCAGCGACAAGTCCCATCCTGCCGCGCGACTCAAATGGTTCGTTAATGGCCAGCAGGTGAGCAACTGCTTTTAAACATTTCTTAAGAACCACTTCTCGCAGCATCGGGGAAGATTTCGCACAAAGTAGAAACATTAAGCCGTCGTCCGTGAACCAAATCTTTAGTGTATCACTTCAGTCGACGGAATATAGTCGAACAAAGTAAATGAAAAGAGAAAAAGGAATATCATATAATCGATATCGCGAGTATTATTGTGCTGCCGTCGTATAAAGGCGTTTATGGCAGATACCTGCGCCATTGTACGAGTTTCTAAGCTTTCACAAAATCCACTATACATATGTGTAGTGTCGAAGCTTGAAAATAGCTTGCAATAGCACATGGGCAACATCGGTGGGCGAAGCAGTCACGTGTTGGGGTCGGATGGTAAATGCAAGGATATTGGCGAGAGCCGTTGATAGTGGAAAGCAGAAGAGGAAAGCGAACGGCAAGCTGATTTCAGTAAGCCGACTGAGAGTTCGACCGTCGCGGCTCGATTTCATCGTGCTAGCAACGGCGACGCTTGATGAGCCAAAGCTCCAATTAACGGCCGACAAAACGGGCGCAGCTGCGCCGACCACTACCGGACACTATTCAAAGCCTTCTGATACACGTCACGAATTGCCTCTGATACATTGTGATTTTACGCTCTTTTCCCATTTTGGAAACTTTCTATTCGCAGCATCGCGGAAAATATCCGCGAATCGATAAAAACCGGTCAAAAGTGCGCGTCCTGGAAGATGCAGCGAGCTGAGAAAAAAACCCGTAGCTCTCTAATTAATCCACGATGTGCAGTGGAAAGGGGATCAATTTACGTCTGCAGTGGAGGCAGCTACCGCGGGGCGGGAAGGAAGATTCGCACGAGAGTCCACCGCTTAATTGTTACCTTCTCCTTGCCGCACAATGATCCCAGATGAATGCAGAAGCGGGCTTTATACTTATGCCGCTTGTTCGCTCCGCGCTGTGTTTTTACGAAATCCAGTACGCTCTGTCGGCGGTCGTTCGTCGGTGTCCGTTTCTCGCGCGCTGAAAACGTACACACAAGTCGACAGAGAAACGAGAGATTCTCTTTTTTTTCGGTGCGCAGGACCTTCATTTTTCTCTTTTTTTTTTTCGTTATTATTACAAAGTTTCCGTTCTTTCGCCACGTCACGAATAATTCAATCCTTCTATCGCTCGAGGCCGCCGGAGTTTCTATCGCATGCATATTGATGTATCGCTTTCGGCGCAGCCGAGGAAAGAAAGCACGGACATATTCTTGGCTCTAACTAAAAATAAAGAAGTTTGACAAAATTGTCGAGAGGAAACTGACGAAAGCCTTCAATTTTCGATCGGGTTTGCAATTATTTTTAGGCTATCGACAAGAACGAATAGAAACAATTAGACGCGCTGAAAACATCCCAGAAATACAGCGCTTTCGTTCTTTCTTTTCGCTGTGCTGTGCTCCATCGAGTACGAGCTAGCAACCAACTCCAATATATATGTATATATATATATATATATATATCAAACCTCCCATGTAAGGTGCTCGTCCCTCTTGATACTTTATTTATCGAAACACCTCGCGTATAAACGCTTTTTTCCCCGATTTCGCAGCGTAATTCGTGAGTCTTGTAATGTAATAGCTCTAACGTAATAACTTTTTTGCCATCGCAAATAAGTATACGTAGTGTGCGCCTCAGTGTGGAAAAACACAGCGGGAACCGGGAAGCACTTGAGATCGTCGTAAAAACTAATTGGTGTAATGCCAACGAATTAGACCGGAATATAACCCGTCCGGGCGGGCGTTTGAAGAAAGCTCGTTTCTCAACGCACCAACTGGTAATATTTGCTCGGCCAGAAAGAATTCATTAGGAGCCGCGAAATTGCCGTCTATCTATCACCGTCCCCCGCAGATGCGAACGACCGCGACATAATATTCGTTGTGGAGCCCAAGTGCGCCAGCTGCGTTACAAGTCACAATGGTGTGGATCGTTTCTTTTTACAGCGGCATAATTCATAAAAATAGTCGTTCGGCTAGTGTGACGACGACCAGCGAAGAGTGCTGCCATTCTCGCCGCTTTTATACGACGACATCCGACGACAAAGGGTTAAAAAGCGCGTTGCTGGCGCGAGAGTAGAGCTCTGGAAATCAGCTGTCTATATATTCTCTCGCGTCATAATCGTTCCAACTAAATTTTTTTCTACGCTACAGAGGAAGCTAGAATATTTGCATCTTTAACAAAATTTTATAAAGCTTCGTCACAATATATTTAATGTATATTGAAAATGAATATTTATTTGATGAAAATACACTATCGTCTCATAAAATTATTAGAAAAAAAAGTTATGCAAATATGTCACGAAACTAAAGTACCGTAGCTATTTGCCAATAACAATATTTGAATCAAAATTAATTGAAAATTAAGTAACACAGATTGCTAAGTGGAATAAAATAAATATCAATTTACGTTCGTTGTTTGCGAAGGTAAAACGCAAATAAAAGAGAAAAGAACTTGCGATTATGTTCAAAAACGCGATTGAAATGAAAGAATAGATTCTCAAAAACCTTGTTGCTTCACAATCGCTGTCCTGTTCGTCACTTTGTGACGACAATGATTCCCCCGTCATGCTGCTCATCCACGATGTACTCCCGAAGTTGGCAAGCGATCGAACTTTTTCTCTTCGCAAGATTACTTGACTCGCGTTAACAGGTTTTTCGAGTCTCGCGACACGAACATTTCCGAAACAATATTACTTGTTAAGTGCTATACTAAACTCGCGCAACTTCTAATGGACGTCGTTGGGAGCGTTGCGAAGTTTTCTCGGTGGAGCAAGGAAGAGGCAGGGAACAGCCGAGACGGGGAGGTGTACTGCAGCGGAAAAGGAAGACCGAAGTCCAAAAGATAAGAAGAGAAAGTTTCGGCCGCATGCGATTCACTGCGAAGCCCTAAAGGAGTGTCGCTCGTTGTATCGGCGTAATCTTCGGCTCTTCAAAGCTTTCAGCCGGAAAGCACTCGCACACTTTACGCGACGTGATTTGTCCATTCTGGTCGTTAAGCGCGGTATTTATTGACACTTGCACGTGGATCTACCTCGCCTTAACGCAGCTAACGAATATTCCGCGTAAACGGCGACTCGTTTTCAATTTCACAAATTGAACACTTGCGAGTCGCTGTAATTTCATGTTTTCGGCAAAGTTACGTTCCTCGCCGAGGAAAATCTTGCGAGGAAAGCATCCGGTTATAATACTCGCGCTTGGTTTTACCGTCTACTTGAGTTAATTTAAGGATACAGCTACGGGAATACAGCGGAAACTGCTAGCTTTTTACTCCGCGCTAGTTATGGCTGTAGTAATCCTTTGCCTTTTAGTTATGCAATGAAATTAATGTTTTCGTCGTATAGATTTCCCAGCTCGTTTTATTGTTTGTATTATTTTTGTCGTTGTACAATTGTTCTACTCTCGTCTCGTCGATAGCTTCAAAATAGTTACAAGCTCGGTCAAAAATCAAAGATATTCGCCAGTTTCTCCCGGTTATTTTATCGTGCATTTTTTGGTCAGAGAATACGTCCGTACTTTTTTTCCCTCGGCCGATATTGTATATATCGTTGGAAAATCGTAGAAAGAGAAAAGTCAGAACGGTAGCGGTCGCGAGTCACAGTGGAAGCAATCAACGGGATCAAGCGTATCCGCCGAGTCGAGAAACGTGGCTTAAAAATGATTTAATCTTCCGGCTCTTTTCTTATCTCGTTGTTGCTTTTTGCGCAACGCCGAGATGAACTGCTTGACGACAACTGTTCAAAGATAAGCACGTAAGTGCTACGCCGGTGTAGCTACGCCAAGAGACGACAAAATTGCATCGTATTTCTGCACAAAGTGGAATACATACAGTCGAATATATAGTGCAGCGTATCAGGATGGAACGCGCGTCGTCTACGAGCTACAAAGGGATGACGTATGCGCGCGGCAACAAAACCAGACGAGAGAGCACTGCAGAATTCATAAACGATAGAGAAAACGTAAAGCGTTAGAATTTATCGATAATATGCCCCGAAACGATATCCGGCTGCTGAAATATTTCGACGGTGCGCTCACGGTGTCCGCCGGATCTTCGTCGTTCCTGAGATGCCGGCCCTCCGTTTTGTATATCATCAGCATTCTTCCCTCGAGACGCTTATCCATTCGGGGCGGAGGGCGCAACCTACCGATTGTCCTCCCCGACAACATTTAAACGACGATGAAACACAAGCTCGCCCATCTCGCCCCATTTGCGTGGCTGCGTCACGGCAGTCTCGGCGATTTCGTTACCTTAATTACGGAATTCTCTGCTTCAAACGAGCATCGCGCCGAAACTTTCAACGAAGTTTCGTCCGTCAACTTTCGCACGTTCCACGCCGTTGCCCGTCGTCTTTCTTGGCGCGCGTGTTCACGCACACACGCGGCTCGCATCAAAGTTTTTCATTCGCAAAAGAAATATTCACAAGCTCGTACGACTAGTGCTCGCGCGCCCGCATAAAGTTCGACTCGCACGTACGCACGTACAAGGTGCAGTCGCTAGGTGGTTTATTAATAGAAAAGGCAACGGGGCCGTGTCCCGACTTTCGAAGATAAACGGTAAGACATATAGGATCATACGTACGGAAATAGAATTGGGAAAATGGGAGAGAGTCGGACGGGGAAAAGACGGCGCGGAAGAAGTGAGTGGAGGAATTGTGTCGCTGTCGCGCAAAAAAATGGAAATTTTAGTCGTATAAAATACGACATACGACATAAAGAACTTGGAGGAGTTGAATTACAAAGCGAGATCCGTATATCTGGCTGTTACATAAAGTCGAGACATGGATGCGGCGAATCTGACAAACCTTTCCAAAGAAACGTCGGAGAGTATCATTAATATATTTCGCTCTCTCCGCATCGTTTTTCGATGTAATAAAATAATAATAATAATAAAAAATATTTTTATCCATTTACGTTTCTCCGATTGAAATATTATTTTGATATCAATAAAAAATAAGTGCTTTAAACCTGTATTGAAATTTTGCTATTCAAGATACAGCTGCAAATATATTATTTTATTTAGTTAGTTAATTAATGCAATCAATTGAACGAGATCTCAATCTTGCTGTAAAAAAATACTGAAAATTCGAGTATCCAAACATAGTGGATAATAACTTTGAAAATAGTTACGCAGAAATGTTATAATAATCGCTAAGCAAGCTTATAGGAAAAAAGCTTAATGCTAATATAATGAGTAAAAGATAATTACAATAATTATAACGATATTACGGGATTATAATAACGCTCTACCACGCCACATATTCTCAAATAAATTACTTTCATATTTGTTTTCTGTTCTACACGTAGGAGTCTAACAACAATTTCTCGGTCATTCTATATTCTGCATCTTTACGTCCATTAAAGCCGTGTTTTTTAACGAGAGACGAACAGTTGTTATAACATTTACTGCGTTTCATATACAATAATGAGAACTTCATCCGGGATATCGGTGTTGTTTGCCAACACGCCTGTTTACATTTAATTCCATTTCAACACGAGACTCCGTAATCAAGTTCACGATAATCTCGAAGCCGCCGCGCCGATATTAACTTCGTCTCTAAACGATATTTGTTCGTTCTATCGCGTAGCACGCGATGCGCCCGGTGTACACCCCATAGAATTGGTGCAATCACGTCGAAGCATCTGCCCCGCAGCGTCACATTCACGCTTCTCATTTCCTCCTCGATGTCTACGCTGTCCGATACGATGCAGCGATGTATCGAACGCATAGATTGTGCAACGTCCCTCGCTTTTCGGTTCCGTAACCAAGGTCTACAATTTATTAGACGTATAATTACCACACACGTATCCTTACGTCCCGTGTTCTGGATTTATGCCGCCGTCCTTCTTACGTAAGGATCAGTTTCGCCGAGAACCTCCGTTAATTAACACGAGTTCGAATATTGGAATAATAGCATTACGTAGAAGAAGCGATAATTAGTCGCCATATTTGCAATACAGGAACAATAACCTTCTCTGTACATCAGTATTTACATTTTTTTTCGTTTTTCTTTTTTTTTTTTGCTTTTGTTAATCATTTTCTCTATAAGTTAATTAACGATGCGGGCATTGATTTTCGAGTTAACGCACACGATTTTGGACAATAACAAAGATTTATTTGTGGCGAGGCAGTTGCTCGTCCATCCATATTCCAACTTTTTAACAGTATGAATCGATGGTTCCACGCTCGGCGGAACATCGCGACGAATTCTATTCATCCTTCCCCGATGCTGGAATCGGAAAGTTACTTTCAATGCGATTGGATTCGATCGCGAAGAGAAGCGTTGCGCAACAAACGTTGATTTTTCCAGGTGAAGCCCGATTCGGAGATGTTTTTCGAGCAACACGGATTGTACTCCACGATATCGAGTCTGCTACTCGAGCTAAACCCGAGTCATCTCGTCAGCGACAAGATAATCGTCAGGTAATTTTCATCTTTATAACGTAGTGTAGTATATTTCCGTCGTTCAAACACAGAGCTGTTGCTTATAGCGCAGCTCGACGCATACCCCATAAATATACATCGCGCTCGCTCGCGAGCAGGAGTTCGTTTTACGTGAGTTTCGCGCGATGGAGCGCGATAATTCACCCTTCCGCCTGACCGACCGAGCCAGAAGAACCACCGACTCTGAAGCATGATCGAATGTCTTGTTGCAGGTGCGAGGCGACGGTGAGACCGAATTACGTCATCGACGACCGATTCATCGACACGCGCGACACCAAAGTTTTCGGTGAGTCTCCACGTGATACGAAATATAATCGACATATAACCGGCGAACGAGACGAGATGATCAATCATTGTTTTAACTGTGCTGGAATACTTGAGCATGCCAAGTCTGGCACGTTTTTCAGTTAAGTAAATTAAACTCGTGCGCAAAAAGATAAAAATATTAAAGTAGCACTCGGTTAATATATTATACAATATTCATCTTTGCCGAATCCACTTGAGATATAATAATATAACTCGCAATAATGTCAGAGGCAGAACTCGGTATAATTTGATGTGCTATTTAAACATAGAAGGAATTTGCAGAATCGGAATTATATTTATAAAGTTAGTATTTTCGTTGAAATTTTCTGCTACTGCATCAACATGTTCTACTTTATTGGACGGAAAATTACACACCGCGTGCGCAGAGTAAACTGACAAATTTAATAACCATAATCCACAATTCAAAAACTTTAATCACATACGGTAGTTCGAGACAGCGTTGTCCTGGTCCCGAGAATAAATCATGCGCTTGCAACGAGAATTAAATCATTTTCATTCATAATATACCTTTATTAAATTATTGTATACAGATGTACGTGACCAAATAATAATAAACCATGATGACAGATCGGGAAATGAGAAGTCGGCAGAAACACGATTTAATTACACATCCACTTGTATAACATATAGATAATGTAATATATCTATATAAAGAGAGACACGATACACTCTCTATATAATTATAACGCAATTATAATTCAGATATGCGCACGATAGTGTAACATAAGACTTCCTTTATTCGTAATTGCATTTATAATATGTATGACATGTAAAATTATAAATAGGATCCTATATCAAAATAGAAGACCTAAAACAAATTTTAATAATTACATCGTGCAAATTGGAAACGTTTGAATTATAATATCCAACGTTTACCGTGACGGAGCACAGCAGCGGAGACAAATTAAATCGTGCCGGCCATATTCCGGAGTTTCTCCCACTCGCTTCGATTATCGATATCCTGCTTATTATTTTTTTATTTTATTTTTTCAGACCGACCGACTCGAGGGAATTTATAGCTTTATTATTTTCTAACATACGAAATTAGCCTGGGACCGCGTTATATCGGGGGCCCGGCGAGCCGACCGACTCAGCTCCCGTGGGGGCAGGAGAGAAGGCGGGAAAGGACGAGGGTGTTGCGGAGAAATTAAGACAATAATTTACAACCGTTACCACCTGCTCTCGCAACACTGCGCGCCCACCCGGCTGCACCTGCAGCTACTTTAACCTTTCCTCCGCCGCGCCCCGGATTCACTCGCGACCGTGTGCGTTCGTTATCATCTAATTCCTACTTAAATTAGTTCCGACCACTTTTCGCACTCTCCTCTCCCCTGCTCTCTGTCCCTTTTCTCATCTTCGGTATCCGGGGCCGTGTTATAAGGCAATCGATAAGCCATACCATATACGCGATAATTGCGAAATTACACCGGTGCAAAAGCGCTTCGTTCCCCTTGCATGAGGTGTTGCGCCGGGAGGGAAAATCGCGGGCCCGGGAAGAGGTCGGGCGAAGGGATACGTGATTCATCAGATCGTACACAGAGCGGCGCGGCGTGTCTGTGTATGCGTCCGCGTTTCCGCGCGACAACGCGCCCCGGCAACCGGTGGCAACCGGCGCAACGCGATTAAATATTTATCAGCTAATCCCTCGTGTCACGCAATTCGAGTTACGATAAGAAATTCACGATTCGCGCACGGTAGCGTTACAGCGTGCGCGGATACGCGCCCGGCGCGGCGACACATCGGACATGTGCCGATATATATCACGAGAGTTTCACCGCAGAGTAGTATTTTCCGACCCGCCCGATGGACCATAAATCGACTTTTCGCGAGAGCACTCGTTTACACGCAACGCGGCGGCAATATTTCGCGGCGATGTAAGCAGACCATTTTTCGTGGGAACGCGCAGACACTCGCAGTTGACTGGTCGTTGAAATCGCAATAGTAGCAGCAACATTCGAGGGGGAGAAGAGAGAGAGAGAGAGAGAGAGAAAACGCGCGAAAACGAGATACGAGAACGCGGTATACTCTTCGCCTGGAGCATCATGCCTCGATTCAGGTCAATTTTGCCGGAATGAGCCGCCGCAACCGATCAGTCAGCGCTTCGAATACGCGCGCGCATCTCTCTCTTTTATTAGAGTCGCAAAGGTAATCAACGATTTACCACATTTGTATACGATTGTTTGCCGGTGCAAAAATACATCGAAAAATATGCGACCTTTGGAACACCTGCGGCGGACACCGGCGTATTTCCCGTCTGTAATTTACAGGGTGTTATTGCGTGTCGTGCTCTCTATTTTTCCAAGTTATAGCTACGAAAATACCAGCGGCAGTTAAGATATCGGAAACGGTTACGGACGACACAAATTGAATGGAGCATCGTTTTTTACGGATTGAGGTAATCGCGAAGGTAATCGACGATTTGTCACATCGCGACACAAATTAACCGACGATGTAAGACCTTGCGTTGAAAATTAGATTAATCTAAAACATTGCGAAAATTGGGTTTATCGAAGGCATCGCGACATTGCATATTGCACGAATCACGCTATTATTTTTGTATGCGTCGCGTATGAATGATCGGTCCTTGCATCGATCGGCAATTGCATCCCGATTAGAACGTAAACGTTCTCGATTCGACGACGATGCGCGATTTTTGAGAATACATCGCGAGACCGTGACGACCGAAACGATTCATGCATTACGAATGCGCAACGAGAATAATCAAATGCGCGTTAGCCGCACGCCGTCACGCCGCGCAATACAAATCCCGCGGGCGGTCGGCGGGAATTACAATGCATATAATACGCGGCATTTGACTAGTTCCTCGTATAACTACGCTATTGTAAACCAACAAACATTTCGGCGCATACAAACGCGCGCGGCCTAGTTATCGGGATGTTTTGCGGCAGCCGCAGCAGCCGTCTGGAAATATGCGAGCCATAAGTCGAGCCAATTTTCACATTGTTAGCGTCAACGTGAGGCGCTTTCCGCAAAATTTTCACGATGAAAACACTCTGGACTCTACCACCGGTTCATTAATTTGATAAAAAAATAAAATTAATGTCGGACTGTAGTAATAATGAGAGTTCTTGCATACTCGAAGAAGAGCATACTCCTCTTAATAAATAATTCACGAATTTTCTCAAACGACAGCGCTCGATGATTACTGTTATAACCTTTTTGTCGTAATTGTGCCTACACGTTATTATATTCAAGAATTCTCGAAAATGTCCGTTATAACATTGGGAAGAGTCGCATGCTTTTATCGTCGCTGGATAGCCCGTCGAACAATACTCGCTCTAATTGCTTAAGTGGACCTCCGAATATCGACCGGGCGAACCGAGCGTTACACGACACGGGGGGGAAGGGGGTAAAAGGGTAAAAGAAATAAACGCGAAGGAGCAACGGACACGCGGGGAGGCACCGCCCGCGCTAGAATGAGAGGAAGGATCGCAGAGAGAACGCGACAACCGGTGTCGATCGGTGGAGTCAGGTCGAACGGAGTGGGTGAGCGGGCAAGCGGATAGGGCAGGAGAGGACAGGTAAAAAGAGGCAAGGCAAACCGGAAAAGACGTCGAACGACTCGAAGAAATTGCTCTTAACGATTTTCGATTTTCTCGTTAGGCGGAATCGTTCTTGGAAGCGCCCTACGCGACGGCCGAAGCGTCGCTACGCCTCCTGCATTTACCGCCGAGCCGGCTACCTTATAGCCCGCCGCGCGGACCTCCGCCGACTCTCAGTTTTCTTTCTATCAACGGCCACTTCCCGTCTTTCTGTGTCACTCCTCCCTTTTTGTACCTGTCACTCCTCCCATTTCCCTTCCTCGCTCCGCGCGATTTCTCGAATTATCCTTCCTTTTCTCTGTTCCTCCTTTAACCCAGTCGCGACTTAACTCGGTCACGACGTCGTCAATCCTGCCGAGGCGTCCGACCCGACCGGCTTTAATCCATTTTGCGTAGACAAGACGAGTTAACTCGTCATCTTAAAAGATTCTCGCAGCCTCGCTCTTACGTATCTGCTAATTGCATAATTACGTTTGTACTGAAAAGTGAAATTAAGCTGCACGCATTTATTATGCGCAAGATGAGTATATTATAGCTACTGTTGCCGTAGGTCTCTCTCAGTTAATTTGTTTCTGTCGCCATAGAGATTATTTACGTTTTTCTCGCGTTCATTTTTCAGAGTGAAAATTCAGTTTCCGTCTCTCGCGAAAAGAAGATTTTGGTCGCCACGTGAGTGACACTGTGATGCTAATCGTGACATTCAATTATTTCAATCGCAAGCAGACTGAAGGTGAAGATTATTTTAAAATGTGAGATAGAAAAAAATGCATCGCTCGCGCGAATTTCTCATTGTCATATCAATAATAAATGACACGAATAATAAAATGCATACGCGGAAATCTACTTATATAATTCCAGGAATATGTAATAATCTATTTTATACGATATAAAAATAAATAAAAATAAATCTGTCAAATCATAATTTAAATAAATCACTTTTAACAAAAATAAAAAGTTGATAATTATATAATACAATTAAACAAAAGACAATTATTAAGTATGGATATATGTCTAAGAAAAATTCGGAGATTTGTGTAACTGTGAATTGGCGTGTGTATCTAATCACAGGATCTGCAATGACGATTACGAGTCTTAGGTTCTTTTCGAACAAGAAACACTTAGAATCGTCGCTTCCGTGGCGCACGAGTGCTTTGAGATAATTCGATAAGCTTAGTTTCTTTGGAAAAGCGAGTTCAGTTGGGATGTGTAACTTACGGGTACGTTTCGTAATGTGATGAACGACTTCGCAAACGTCGTTCTTATTTTCGCACTGTCCACCACGCATCCCCAATGCCAATGGCTTTCTCATTCTGCACTTATTTCGACTGCACTAAACACGTGCAAGAAATGAGGAAACTTAACAGAAAAATATGCAGGAAAAATCATTCAACAATATGAAAAATCGATATTACTGCATATGTATGACGTATTACAGTGAGCGCCGTAATGCGGCATGCAAAAAAATATTTTTCTATTTCGACAGCGCTAAAATGTAAAAACTTAACAGAAAAATATGGAGGAAAATTATTGAACAATTTAAAAAATCGATACATTGCATATGCATGATAAATTACAGCGAGCACCATAGTAAAGCAGCGTGCAAAAAAATATTTTTATGGTAATAATGCATTGTATTCGCATGAACATATCCATCGTATTCATGCGGCGCATGAATATCCTATAAAATTAATTAATAATAAAACATTATACATATTCGGGATCGTGAAAAACATTAAGGGAAATTAAAATTTTATACAAAAAATATCTGCTCCATTTATATACGCATTTCAATAAATTACGAGCGTTGTTTATCGAAACAAATGTAATTCGCATAATTAATAGCTCACTCTTTTTTTCGTTATTTTTTCAAGCGACAAATCTGTACCTTTCTTCGTTCGTTGAGGGAGATTATAAGGAGCCCGGATTTTTTAGCACATTTATATTTTGCCGCTGGAAAAATTTTTATAAAATAATCCGACAGTTTCGTCGACGAGAGAAATCACTGAATCGCGATAAAACGAACCGAACGAAAGCTCGCTACATTTCCGTTACATCAGAAAATAGGGAAATCATGGACGTGTGACAACTTGACCGTCATACATCGCATGTAAAGCGAAACAATGTGGTCGGCATTCAGACAACGTAAACAGGCAGACAATACCAGTCATCCATATGACATAACTCATGGGCCCCATTGAGCTACTGAAAATCGTCTAACCACTCGATATGGTTTTTCAGAGTTATTCCACGTTCTTTCTCTTTTTTTTTTTCTGTCGAGAGCGAACGAATGAACATGTACGGTATTTTTACCCGTGTTGCGAAAGGAACGGCATTCAACTCATTCCGGAAATATAAAGAGAAATACAATATCAGTCGTCGATATGGCATAACCTAGCCGGAGCTATTGTCGACTCACTCTCTCGCAGTATTTCGCTATTATTTCTGGAAAAAATAAAATTACGCGCACGGTCTTTCCGTTTGCCATAACAGACCGAGAGTCTGTTATAACATGGAGAGTTGCATGGTCAAGGTTTAGCAATACGTTTGCCTTGAATGCATTTCTACTATGTAACTGTTCTATAATTTTAATCACAAAACAGAACGGCAACAACGGTGGCTATATAATAGATTAACTAACAGCAAATACGAGTATGATGCAGTAAATATGTGTATATATAGCAACGTGTTTGTCACGATGATTTATGTGTTATAAATGATATGATTATGATTTATGTGTTGAGATTGTTAAAAGATTCAAGTAATTTTATGATAAGAATAAATAATCGCTGAATAATCCACTAACATTCATGAAAATGGAAAAAAGCTCAATCTACAAGCTTTTCATTCTTTTATGTTTCAGTTCGAGGTCTCGCTAGCCTCGCGACACCCTCGCTATGTCTGCTTGTGGCTGCGACGGTGCTGCAACGATTTTTGTCGTCCGTGTAGACCCTACTGGCGCGATATGAGCGTCGGGACGACTGTAACATGAGGAAAACAGGGAGAAAACAGATCGCGGAGGAAGCGGAAGACGAGAGGCGACGAGCGTTTCGTGACAAAAGACAATCATACATTATAAACGAAACGAACTGCGACGACAAATCGGAGAGGATGCGCGATCAGATTTATCAATTGTTATCGCGATGGCCGCGCAATCTCGCGATTTTTATGTCGCGGCGCCTTCATAATTAGGGCGAAGAACCGGACAGATATCGATCTGCTCGTCGTTGTTCTCGAGGGCATCTCCACGAACACGTAATAGTAGATAGTTCAATTAATCGCGGAAGAAAATACGCGATAACCAAATGGACACCAACGAAGTTATCGCACGTACGAGGAACTCCTCCTCGACGCTCGATGATTCCGTTATAGTCGATATCTGCGTCGTTACTGGTGAAATAGATTCAGATCGACCGCACTCGGAGGTTCGAACTCTCGCCAATACGAAGACAAACTTTTCTAATTTTTCGTCTTAGCGAATATACCCGAAGAGAACGAACCGATTCTGTAAGTTCATTTATTACAGACATTTTAGATTGAAACTGTAGTGCGTCAAAAAGATTCTCGAATTCAATTTCGTTAATATATTTTTCTAAATTCAATATGCAGCAGAACGTCACGTGACACAACGAATAGAAACATTGACTTCCGCTTTTGGGCTTACAAGCTTTTGGATCCTGTGAACCTTTGTCTTTCGCGAATTATTTTATCAATAGGAGAAAAAAAGGAAGTAAGAGAGATGCAGCCAGTCGGAATCGTGGATAAAGAATGAGATTTCTCACCAAGGACAGGAGAGAAGAAGAGTAAGTACCTTATCAGAAATAACACTGCGAGCGATCGAGAGTTTAAATCCCGTATCGAAGGTGTAAGCGAGCTAGAAACACACCTGGCGGTATTGGCGATTTTCGCGCGCATTTTTCGTTATGGTGCAACATCTTTGCCGTTCGTGATATTTTTCGGTTAAAAATAACAAACATGCGTATCCTGAGCGTTGTATTTTCGGTCCTCAATACTTCTCTCGCTTCCATCTAAATCGTATTTAAAAATAATCTGGGTGAAAAGGAAAAAGCTGAAGTCACAATGTATACGAAGATAATATCTCGGGGAAGTAGCTTTTAAAATAGCTTATCGAAATAACAGTCTTCTGCGTAAGATTCGTAAGTTTTGCTTTGCAAATTTTTCTAGCATAAATTCTAGCTGAAAATTGCCGAAAGGAGTCCATTTATCGAAAGCGTCGAGGATATTGCACCTCAAGATTCGAGAACTCTCTTGACGTGATATTGTTGTCAGTGATAACAGGCGCAGCCGTCGTTGTCGGGATGCAATCGTTATCGATTGTACGCACAGCGACCGAGTGTAAATATATACCATACCTAGGTAGACACGTTTTCGTCAAACCCCGTCGTAAGCTTCCTTCTCATTCTAATTATAACTTTTAATTGGTACGTGTGGTTAATGTAAGAAGCCAAGAAGAAGCTCGAATATCCAATTGCACGGACATCCCGCCTTTCTCTCTCTTTCTCTCTCTCTCTCTCTCTCTCTCTCTCTCTCTCTCTCCTCCCCCCCCCCTCCCTCTTCCCTTGTCGCCTACCCTTTTGATGCATACGATATTACACGCCAAAAGCCCGCTGAATGGATAAGTGTGAAGGGAAACATTTCGTTGCTAGAATAAAACGGTAATTTTGAATAAAAAGAACTTATAATGATGTTAATAGAAGCCAGTTCTTTTTATGCGTTTGCAATTATACAAGATCGATAGATCTGCACACTCGAATCTCTGTCATTATCATTTTATGGATTCTCTTTCAGAAATTATTAAAACTTAAATTAAATTTAAAATTGAAATATGATAAATGGCATGATGAAATTTGTAGAAGAAAAGAAGCATTTATCTTTTTCTTATTTTTTATACGAGACAAATGTAAAAAAAAATTTAATTTTATATTTAATTTCTTGTTGGCATGAATAATATATGAGAGCACTTCTCATTATATATTTGAATTATTAACAATTATTGACATGTCGAAAATAAAGTACAATTCCTATGTCAACCGCAGCTCTATAAAAAGTTAAGCAGTCCATCTCGGCTTGCTGTTTGCCGTGTGCGTTTTCATGCCTGCAAGATCATGCGAAAACGCAGAAAACGCGAAACGAGCACGCGAGCTGTAGCGCGTGCGTGAATGGTGTTTATTTTTTTTTATCACGTAAACACATATATAAACATATACACGCGAGAAACGGCAGCGGCCGCCATCAGCGATCGCGAACGATCGGAAAATATGATTCATGCGCGTAAGCCGATTAATTTGCAAAGTTCAACGTACACACGGCTGACGTAGATATTTATACAGGGCTCTCCGCGGAAATGCGTTATTTTTTCACCCGAGATTAATAGTTGTTACATTCCCGCGCCCGAATGCACGCCCCGGTGTGTTTTTGCGTGTCGTCTCGCTGTGTAGTCGTGTGTCGCGTAGCGCGATCGACAGGTCGATGTCGCGTGTTTCGCGTAATAAATATAATAGCATATCCCGCCCAGGTTCTCCCGTACAGAACGCAAGGAATCAACGAAACCGCCCGCACTCAATAAACATCGATGTCTCAACGAAGTGGACCCGCGCTCAAAATTAATTCTCGCGATAATTACGAGGAGATACGCTTGTTAACGTTCAATTAGACGCGCTTTCGAAGATAATTCGATAAAATTCAATATCCAATTCAAGTTTCGGAAGACTGTGTGAGCAATATAGCTGCGTCTTATCGCGAACACGATCAACTTCCGTAATCCATGGAAAATCCAGTCGTATAACCGCAAAATCATTTTTAATAGAAAGTCCTCGAACGCATGAGTTTTTTTTATACTATGCAAATTCTCATCCTGACAATTTTTTAGTAGAATCGGCGATTGGCGGTGAAGTGCACCGAAGCGTTATATCTACACACGCAGAAATGATGTTATGTTATATTCGCTTTGTTTTTCACTTTTACCTCGCCCCGTATTTTTATCGACGAGCAACAGTGCAACAAATATGACCGTTAAGCTCTTCCAGTTCCACGCTTCCCGTCTCAGAATCGATAACTTCCTACGTAACGGCAGGCACCGCGATCATAGGATTGTTCGCAAGATGCGTTGAGCTTATACGAGAGGAGTCGCGAGAAACCGTAAAAAGGAATGCGAATGTGCAGCCGTTCGTTTATAGCAATTTCAGACTGCCGTAAATCGCGTCCGGGACGCGATGCGTTGCGCGCGGTTTATCGGCAAATGTTGAATCGAGCGCGAGGCGAAACGCGTTTCGGCGGAGATACAATTTGCGCGGGAAAGAGAAGAAAAAGAAGGGGGGAAAAAAAGGAATAAACGCGATTTTTAAGCAAGTTATTGCAGCGCGCGTGAGAAAAGTTCCGCGCGCGATCGGGGTGTCTCTTTGGCATGCAAAAGACCCGTCGGAACTTTAAGGCGGCGGGTTGAAGTTTCGAGCGCGAGTTTATCATTAATTCTCGCAACGTGCTACATCATGGCTTATAAGAAGGTAACACGTCATCGCGACAGTACCGAGCTATACATACCATATTAATTACGTATACGTATATCAGTACGTTATCGAATATTCATTTGCCTCTTCGATCCATTTTTTACCCAATCCTCAATAAACATCGAGAGTACGTTTGTGCGAGTGAGCGACTATCTGAAAGAATAATCCGGCATTTCCAAATGGATGGATAAGCACTCGATTTTAAATATAAATAATCGCGTCAAAATAAAAAAAGAACGGACTTCTCTCTCAAATATCTAGCATCAACATTGATTCAAACAGTTGTTTTGTGCTGATTGAAAAAACAATTAGCAGCCAAAGTGGCTTCGACCGTTCTGATTTTAGTTACTCACGGATCAACAAATTTTCACGTAACTATTATTACTCTACTTTCATTAAATCCAGATCGTTTTAATAAAAAATTCACATCGCTTTTTATTGCCGTTATTTTTGAGCCCCGATTATCACGCTTTACTGTACAATTAACAACCTTCGTCGCATAGTTAGCCGCACTCGACGTACAAAAATTGTACATAGCTGATACGTCTTTTCTGATTACGACAGGAGAGAACGCGAGGCACTTTACATTTACATATTCCGCCGAGCAGGCTTAGCTTTTCATTTGCTTTGAAGTGTCGTTGGGCGGCAGTATGTTTTGCGACTTATCGAGGACATATCTCCGATATTTACGGCGGCGTTAGCCGAGAAAGAATTGTACATATCCTGTATATACCTGCGCTGTAATGTATAATAATAAAATACCGCTCGAAGAGACGGTGGATACTTTGTATCCCGAAAGTCTCATGTGTGATTGAACATTGTGCTGCCGATCCTGCGTCCAAACAGGAAGACGACGTACCTATTTAGTCATGTTACGGAAGTGTTCAAACGCGTCTCGAATGACGCAAACACATCGCCAACACGGATGAGAAACGCGTCGACGAGAACGCGCGAGTGCGCCTTCTCGCGCGAAGTATCTTCGCTCGAGGTGAAATGTAGTTATTTAAAAAAAAAAAGATGATGTACTCGGTGTTAGCTTTCAGTTGTAACGAGCTTCTGGACACACAGATACACACACAGTAAAAGACGCCGATGCGAAAATAAATATATGTACCTCTACACCTGTGTTTTTAAAAGCGGTAATACCGCGCGAGAGATTCTTCGTTGTCGCGGCGGCGAGGAATCGCGCGCGTTTCGTTCCGCTCATCGAGATATCGAAAAACCTGCGAGAAAGATTATGTTCTTATGTGTATGGCCTAATGTATATATCTCGCGAATTTAGTAATAAATCATATTTCATTATACCTGCGGCTTTTATTACATCTACCCGAAAGTCACCACGCACACAAATTAAAAAAATACTTTATAACATTAATTACTGCTAAAGCGGTCATATATATTTTTTCTAATTTTCGTTTGAAGAATGTATACAAGTAATTAGTTAAAATTTTAATTAATTTTATACGCCCGATTCTTCGCGATAAAGGCACGTGATGAAGGGAGAAAAGTTGATAATTATGACGACCATTATGACAACCTGTTTAACCCACAAATCAATATTAAAGTTGTTAATTATTATTTCGACAATAAACGTGACACGGTGAGCTAATGTTGACGCATATGCACGGAACTAATATTATTTTCCCACTAACTTCATTCTGAAACAATTCCATCGAGAGAGAAACAACTCGTATTCGCGGATCATTCGAGTGGCGGGATGGAGCTCGATGGAGAAATAAATACGCGCTGGGAAACCGCGATCCTTCGTGTTCAAGGATAATAATAGGTGACCAAGAAAGAAGGAAAGAGATAGCGAGAGAAAGATGAGGCAGACGGAATTTGAAATCTCCAACCGATGTAAACGATTGGTCGACCGGTCGTTTCCTTGGTCGGCTGATCGCGGATCGCCGGAAGGCGATTAACGCTAACGACTTCTGCGAAACGCGAGAGGGAGAAGATCGTTGAAGAGAAGGAGTAGAAGAGGTGCACGCCGACGCTTGAATATGTATCGATGCATATTTTACCGGGCGCTATCGGAAAAGATTTCCCGCAGATCCGCAAATCGCGCGAGAGCTGAAATCCCGCAAACGAGAAGCGAGCCAAAAGCCGGGTCTCGTCGCATGGTGGATTACCCCGCCGATTATATCATAACAATACTGTAATATTGTAATACAGTTGCATTAACGTAATTTCATGGTTGATCACTGAGCATCTAGATATTTTCAGCATGCATGTGTGCCGGTGCCGCAGAAGTAAGCTTAGAATTAACTATCAACCGACATACCGCATTAACCATGTTTATTTAACATTATCATTTACCGACATACCGCGCCGACCGCGGTTTATTTAAAGTTACATATTATAATATCTATTCCCGCTCCCTGTTTCTCTATGTGCGCTTATCAATCGCGGTGTGTAGGTTTCATACAATTTGTATACTCTAAAATACATTCAATTATATCAAATATTCCGCGCAGTGGTAATTCGCGTAATTTTAGCACCGCCGCGGCTTTCGCTGACTGATTGTGATATCCGTCGCGTTTTTCATTGACCGCTACTACTGCTAGCTTACTCGAGAACTCCACCGGACAAATTCACGAATCTCCTTGTCTCCCTCGCATCAACCGCTCGCTTATACCGATTACTCACCTAATCAATTCTTGGCATAATGGACCAAACAATTCCCACGGTGCGCGTAATAAAGCAAGTCCGCGTAGATGAGCCGCTATTAGAAAATCGATATCAGGCGATGCGGACAACGGATACTATCTGCTGGCATGTATCTGATACAGGCATGGCTCGTGCCAGAAGCATCGATCGCGTTACCAGCACATGAATAAGCGCCGCGAAAGGAGGGACTGTAACGAGCGAACAGACAGGAGACGGCGAACAGGAGATGGAAGGGGGGGGATGGGGAAGGATGTCCGGTCTGGCGGTGTGGAGAAGCGGGCGCGGGAACGGCTGCGCGCGAAACTCATCTCCACGTCCCCTTGACTTTTACAAACTCACTTTGATCCGGTTAGTATTGACACGGGTGGACAAGCTTGATTTATAAGCGAGAGTGTGCGCGACACGTCATGAGTGCATGTCTCGTAATGCACTTGACATCGCGACACGGGCGAAATCGCGCGACGGGCCGTGATGGAAAACGAGCCTCGCCCGGGATCTCGATGCTCCCTTCCGACCGCGTTTAACGACCGAACACATCACTTTTGGCTCGGTAACGCGAGATAATTAATTATGCTGCCAGCTGACACCTGCCCGCGCTAATCCGCCCGTCGCTCTGACCCGACGCTCTCCCTCTCTCTCCTCTCGCCGCGCGATCCCTGCATAAGCTGCTTTTTGCCTCCCTTCTTCCCACCCCTCGTCCCTTCAACTTCGTTTGAACAACCGCCGGCGAGGGACATAATCGCGATGTGACCGCGCCGCGCGATGAGTCCTTTTAATATCGAGTCCAACGCGGCATTATTCCGCGACTGGCGGATATTCAAATGTCAGAAAGAGGGATTTTCATGAATAACGCCTTAAAGACGCGATCCTGGTGCGCTTTATTGGAATTATTCCGTACGCCGGATTTCGACGGAGCGAGGAAATCAGTATCATAATAAATTCCACATTGATTGATCCGCCGTGTAATCGATATACCCATCGGCAACCCGATGCCGTTAACCCCGCGCGTGCAGAGTTGCCTTCCGCCGAAATGCGGTTTCCCTCCTCTCATTACCGCTGACGAATCCGGTAGGCCGGAGTACGATTTATCTTATTCCTTTTCTGCGTTTCACTTCTGTTGTTTTTCCATCTTCCACCTTCGTTCGCCTCGAACTCGACCGTTTTCGGGCGGCCGGAGCGCGACAATTCACTCGAGACTCAGGGATTATCACGAATTAACCTCTTTCCGTGTAAATTCGCGCATCTGTCGCGGCCAATTTAAAAAGTCACGTTTCCCCCGTATAATCTGCAATAAAACGGCACACATACGTGCGGATATTTAAACAGATTATTGCCAGAAGCTTTTTGCTCGCTGCCCCGGCAAATGGACAACGTGTCTGATAATACGGAAAAATAATATCGCGGAATTTTAAGTCACGCACGAATGGATTTATTGTATAGCAACGCTATATTTCTATGTCGGGTTTCTGCGGTACCGCGAAAAGCGCGCTCGCACCAAAAGCTTAAACACGCGCGATAGATCGAATATTTAAATCGATGAATAAAAGCGTGCGATTTTTAAAAATAAAAGTTAATAAAATTTTGCCGTTATACATATTTCAAATTCTTATCGTATAAAGAATCTTCCAATATTAGTTGTTAACTACAATTCATAAATTTTATAAATTTACTCATATTTCTCTTCATAAATTTCATTGGAGAGACCGAGACTAGCTGACACACTTTTTCATTTTTCTGGTTTATTTTTCACCGTACAAAAATACATCATTAATGTCAAGCAATGAAAATCTTTACTTTTCCATTAACACTTGCAAACACATGGAAATTAAAATGGAAAGTATTTGTCACACTACGAATGCAATATGCAATAAATAGTAATTTTTGGCGATAAACTTCAGAATTATTCACAATTGCTGATGTGTGTTTCCTGTGTTATTCCTGTATTATTCAACTCCAGTTTCTTGTAAGCATATTTATAACGTGAAGCTATTTCTATTTTAATATTAAATCAGATCAAATTTTATGGTAGATTATAATTATTCATCTTCGGCGTCGTGTTACATAGATAATTAACGAGATAAATTAAAATAGTGTAATACAAAACCGGCACATATATTTTAAAAATTTCATTTATTTGCATCATTCATGTGAGTGAGATAAGTGTCATTTGTCTGTACCGCTTCTAGCTAAATGATGTAAAATAAAATTAATTAAAAATAATATTGAATTAAACATGCCAAATGGAAACAATATTAAATTTTACATTAAAAATAAATGCTCCAATTTTTGATTGATTAAAGAAATATAAATTTAGTACCACAGTTTAAACGTTAAATCAGAAATATCAGCTTATTCGAAGGCATAGAAAAAGAGCGCAGGGAGAAAGTGCTAAATGGAAAAAGCAGAGATCAAGAGTGACATAAAAATGGACAGAGTCATCGAGTTTTAGAGTTTCAGAAAAATTGTCTAGTATTGCGCCGGACTTATCATTAGTCTTTGCAATCTCGCAACGTGCAAAAGTTTGCTCACTCCCGAAGTAGTACAAACGGAAGAAGTAAATCGTCAAAGGGTGGCGTGCTTTCTTAGAGAAGTCTCCGGGAAATCAAAAAATCTCGAGCGAGCCTAGCTCTAAGGGGAAAACGCAAAGAGAACTTCCCGCGCGTTTTTCGCAGAGTGACGCTCTTCGATGATGCTTCAGCGTTTCTTCTTTAGGAATTTGTCTTTGAAGGCAAAAGCGAATTTTTAATTTTATCACCCTCTCGTTTCTCAAAGAGGTTCTCCACGCTCATTGATATTAATCAGTTGATGAGAAGGAGCAGTGGCGAGGTCTCGACGGCGGTATTTAGATTCAAGATGTTCCGTTTTGTTAATTTGTCATGACCAGATTATTTACCCACCGTAAATCGTCCGCGATCCTCCGCGATAAATCATCCACGAGACTGTTTTCAGACTCACGGCGAGAAACTCCGAACCGCTGACAGCAGCCGTTTTCTTATCGCGAAATATAATGCGTTTAACTTTCCGAGCGCTTGCTTGGTGGAGATCGATCGATGAAGAGGTTCGCATTTCGCGGATTCGCTCCTTTTCTCCATACGTCGGATAAAAGGCGGATTCCTAACGAATATTGCGCTCAGCTCAAAGATGGAATTAACGTGGTCGCCGTTATGGAACTTTTCGCTCGGGCAAGCACTATCGCGAGAGCCCGTGGGAGTCGAAGTGCTTCGCAAAGTAGCGACGTCGGGGCAAACCGCTTCATTAGGCGCGCGCCAGCAAAATTGCAGTTTCGTCCATATTTACCCCCAGTCCGGCAATACATTTACTCCCATCCAGCAATACGTTTTCCGTCCGCATCAACTCGCGTTGTTTACACGCGCCCGGAAGTTTAACGTCCATCGCGCACCATGTACATCGCAAACAACTGTCGGACGATGAGTTTTCTCACAAAGAGATGCGTCTTCGTTTAAATACATGAAGATGCGCCACTCAAGAAACGTAATTACTCTCGCGACGAAAGGTCAAAAAAGGTCAGATCCTCATGAATTTTGTCGTCAATCAACGGCAAGAAAATATTTCGAGCAACGGTTTGGTTTGTACTTTATGTGTAAGATTCTATGTGCAAGAAATTTCAGCGGAAATACTACCAGTAAAGCAGTAAGTAGGAAAGAGCGTTTATTTGTAAAAACAATGCTGCGAGGACTCGAGAGAAGCACAGTTCAGCTAGTATAATTACTGCTGATTCCAGAGTGGCGCGTCTTTCTCTTCGTAACGTTGAGCAAAGTTACCGGAGAATGGAACATTAAATTAATGGCCGATCGATACCCGGCGAGTGCTGTCGATCATGTAAAATCGCCGCGAGCGAGACTGCCGCTAGTTTTATAGTAAAATCATATAATATATACGAGATTTTTTTCATAAACAATAATGCGTCGTATCACGCAGCGCGCGCTCTCTCCCGCGGCGCTTTTAATAACCGACACGAAAGGTCTGTATTACGAGTAACGACAGAATAAAAAAAGGAATATGATAACCGTGGCGTGACCTTGCGGTACGTGGTAATAATCGCGGGGCATACCGCGGGCGCAAATTGTGCGCCTCGAGGAAATTAGTGTTTTGCGGCGGAGTGCGCGCCACGTGAACTTATCGGGCGCGCGTGAATCTAAGCGTTCGTGTCACCGTGTAGAACATACGATAGACCGCGCGTTAAATCGCGGGAGCGATGCAAAATCTCTGATCTTGTGCGCAAACGATATTATGATACTACAAATTGACATCGCAGCAAAATTTTCCGAATTGGCGATATAAAAGTCGATTGTTGACAGAATATCGTAATATTGCTAATTGCATCGTACATTTGCAATTTTTGGTATAATATTTTTATTGTGCAAAAACATGCAGAATAAAGTTAATTTATTTAATATTGGATGCATGAAAAATATGTAAATAATGGATTAATGCGAGCGTTAAATGTATAAATTTATAAAAATAAAATATGGAAAGAGAAAAAAGTGAAGAAACAGAATAAAAGAATAAAAATTGCGATTGAATAATTAATAAGAGGTGAAAAAACCACGCATCCTGTTTTCTATTGACTTTAGCGTGGTGATGTTTCGTAGTTATTCATCAGCGTTTATAAAACAATTTTTTTACTCTATTACGCTTTAGAAAAGTTTTACAATTGGCTGACGATAATAGATTTGCGGTTAATAAAAGAGATAGAATAGACTAATTTCGAAACGGCTGCAAGTAGATAATCTTCAAACGACCCTCGGGACCAAAGACAATTAAGCGGCATAGGCTGTTTGTGCGTCTCCGTCGAGGCTTGTCGATGAGAATACGAAATGTCGTCAGAGACGATGGCAAGGGGTTAAAGAGGGATAGCGACGATGACGAGCCGCCGTGCATTTGCGAGAGAGTGGCAGTGGCGGCGACATCGATGGCATCGGCAGGGCTTGCGGGCCATAATGGCGTCAATAGTGCTGATTATGTGACCTCATCCGGTTCGCGTACGCGTCGCGTCGTGTGTACGTGGGGGACCGGCGCTAACGTGTAACGCTAAAATGGTGACCCCTCCTTTCCCTTTGCTACTGGCAAACTGACGGGGGAGGGAAAGCAGAAGCCCGAGGGAAGTCCCGGATTTGAGAGCTCGCGTGTGTCACAGCGGGAGCGAATGCGAAAGCTACGAGCGATCGGCGAAGGGACGGCAAATGAGGTGACAGTAGAGCGAGAACGTATTGGGTCGGCCGGTCGGCTGGCCGGCCGGACGCGTACACGTACGTGCAGCCGTCGCTCTCTACGTGAGCGCGCGCGGTCGGCGGGCCACGTCGGGGTTCCGGTGCGCGTCCTGGACGTTGGCAGGATGAAGGGTCATTGAGATTGCACCCCGGGACTCCCACCAACGCGCCCGATCTGACCGTGGAGAAATTTCGACGTCGCGACGCGCCGATAACGAGCCACTGTTCGCGCGACCGTCGACTCCTCTGATTTTCGCGACGTCGTTGGGTTTCGACGAGCGACTCCTGCACGAAGCGTGAGGACATTGATTTGTAATCTATCTCACGAGAAAATTTATCTAATTTTACAATCGCCTTATCGATTTCCAGGATCACATTTCGCCGATTGCGAGCGGTACTTTCTACAGGCGTCATTCCAGAAGATATAATCTCTCGGTAGATGATCCGCACCACGATTTCCCGCCGACTGAATATTTCATTCGGTGTCACGCTTAAAATATAGAGCTTAATCGAAAATCTATGTGCCGTTCAAGGGCGATTAAGTGTTTTCCATGAGCGAGCAATCGGTGCAAAAAGGAGGAAAAGGTATTTATCGCATAGTAAAGTCAAAAAAATTCCTTCTGTGTAATCGATTTATTAGGGATATTGGGGAAAGCGGAAAAACAAACCAAGTACTTTAAGCTTGAAAAAGCTGCATAAAAAGCGAACTTTGCACGTCGTAGGCTTTTAAGCACACAATAAAAAACGAATCGCGACGAGAGCGTAAATTATAAAGTAGTATGAACATTATTATGGCTGGCATGTCGGCCGATTAAATAGCCGAGTAACATCTGAAAGTAGTGTAAAAGGATAAGAGATTATTAAGAGAAAATTACAAGCGCTCGCATGGCCGGGCGAAACGGCGTAAGTAATAGTAAACCCAGTTCGATGCCACGATAAAGAGTTAGCGGGAGAGTCGGGCGCGCGCTTAAAGCTCAGGCCGGCATCGGTCTACGACTCAGCCGGCCGTTCATCGATCGGTCGTATTCGCGGGGAGAGAGAAACAATTTCTCTCCCGACGGCTCGTTAGCCCGACCGATATACGTAGTCGATACGGAATCGCAAAGTTGCCAGCGTAGTCCCATACACGGGCGGAAGTGAAATTCCGCGAGGACGTATGCGAACTCGCAAGTGGTTTCGATCGATCCTTTCTCGCGCTCCTTCCCTCTCTCTCCCTCTTTCTCTTCCTCTCTGACGAGAAGCAGGTGCGCCTTACCGCTTCGTTTTAACATTCTATAATTCAAAGCATGAAAGGGGGGAGAGGGCGAAAGAAATTACTGGAGATGGTGAACGATTGCTGCAAGTATGCCGATACATGTTTTACGCGGTAGTGAAAGTTTTAGGGTTACCCATGATTTTCCTGCATGTGCGAGTATCGAGGAAGCGCTCGAGGATCCTCCGAGGAAGCAATCGTGTACGCGCATGGTACTTAAACTTTGGTACAAGTGAATTCTGGCGTCATCCCGGCGAATTAATCGCGAAGCACGACAATTATCCAGGATTGACAGCGCAAAATACAAAAAATGCAAATAGCTTATCCGCGAGCCGGAAAAAATTAATCGAGGTCCGTTTAAAATACTTGGCATTGCAAAAATAATTCCACGGCTGGAATTTTATGTGATTATTTCAACGCCGCAAATAACGAATCGGCGCGTTAATGAATCCCCGGCGAATAAATGAGCGCAAGTACTCGATGGAAAACAGTCAAGACCCCGAGGCGACGTAGCCGCCTATTTTAACAATCAAAGTTTGATGGAGTCTAGACTCTCTTTTTCAATGGCGTTTCACAAAACGCGAAATGATCGCTAACTGCCGAATCGCAAACCAACGTTAACCGCTCAATACGTCGGAAACTGACGAATATGCGACTCGGCCGCAATGCATCGTGCTTCCGAGTTAACGCGAGGGATCACGAAGGATATAAAGATCGCGATCGCGTTGCAACGGAAAACGAATGCTCCGCTAATTCGATCGCGATTACCGCGAACTTGTAAACCGCTTTGCCGATACAAGCCGCCGCGTGATCGTTTCGCACACAAGCGAAAGATTTAGAACAAGCAGAAACAGCGAGGAGAAGTGGATCGGCGGAGGGGTCTGCGGGGAGGGCATAGTCGGACTAAAACCAAGCGCAAATATTGATTTTCAATTATACTATTCGTGACTTCGCGCAATGTCGCCTGCGTGGGAGCCCTCGCGCGCTCAGCCTTGGCATGAAATAAACTGTAATCTCAAGGTTCATCTCGATGCAGCATCGCCCCATCGTCGATCCATCGCTGATCACAATCACACGCGTGCTACCCCAACAATGAAAGAGAAGCTGGCGTTATGCGTCTACCATTGTTAAATTCTCACTGCTACTATGGCAATCAATGTCGCCGGCAATTGTCAATTGTCGATCTACGTAACACGAGCGTGACGCTTTTATTCGAATATGTCTAAAGCGAGACAACAATCGTTGACAACAATTTTCAATTGTACGATGAAATTCAATGCGTGATGAATTAAAATAAGAATCAAACGGCAGACCGGAAATTCAGAGCGGCTCAACTCGATTTCAGCCGCAGGAAAAATGTTGCTTTAATAAGATGGAATATCAATACCATCGTCCGGGATTTACAAGTGTAAATATCGGAGCTGCTCCCGAATCGAAGAATTGTTATCGCCATGTCGTTACCGCGCGCTCCTGAAGCGTGCATATAAATACGTGTGGGATACGATAGAATTTGATCGCGTGTATCGGAAAGCGATGATTTGCGAAAGAATCGAGACGTGAAGAGCTTTTACCGGAACGAGGGACATCGGGCGGGTGGCGGTGGCAGCGGCGCGGTGGCGCACGTTCGCGCGGTCTCTATTGAAGTCGTACGCGAACGGGATGCATCGGGGCTCTCTTTCTCCCCCGATTTGCCTCGCGAAATTTTACTCTCTCGTGGACTTTGATGGGCGCTTCGGCCAGGAAAGAACTGACGCAAAAAGAATGATCGGAGTGGGGGGGAGTGGGGGAAATATCGGCTTTCCGCTTTGGGTTACTTCCGGTGCGGCGATTTTTCGGGAGAGCGAATCGAATGTAACGTGACGAGGCAATTCGGAAGGAACCGACATGGAAACCGTTATGTCGAATCGATATTTCTACAAACGTTCCCGTACGTCCGAAAACGTTTTCGGAAACCGGGCGCAGAGAGAGCGCATTCCACGCAATTGCATTAAATTTCATAAGCTTTTCCGCCGTCGTGATTCCGGCGTAAAAGCTTTAAAGCGGCACGTGCCTTGATAGAGTGAACGGCCCAAACGATCTAGTCGGCATTTAAAGCGTTCGGCTAGCTTGCAACTTGTTATCGCGATCATCATGTGCGCTTTTACATCATCCGCGAGTAAATAAATATCGGCGGAATCGCAAAGCTTTGAAACGTTTCGCTATAATAACTTGCGTATAATTTTTACCGTGACGTAGTATCTAAGTAAATGTACGAATATGCGCCGCATGAAATGGACGCGGTCGTTGCTCGTATGTCATCGAAACCATCATGTTTACAGCTGACATCGTTATGCAAAGTTGGCGCTTAATTTGCGTCGGATATTTTTTCTTCTCTTTTTTTTGTCTCGAAAAAAGAAAATGTTGCAGTTGCGAAAGAGGAACATGTTTCTCGTTTATTTGCCCATCTTTTTTTTATATACCGTTCGAAAGCATGCTTCCATTTTGCCACTTGAAACCAAATGTTTCTTCAAGCAATAACATACAGAACCGCTGGAGTCTATGGCGGTTGAAAAACGGGAAAAATAATCGGAAGAAACGCGCCGGCGAAAAATATAACGCTCGCTATGAACGATTATCGGAAGCGAAGAAACCCTGATCGACGATACTCTTGTTTCTGCTTTCTTCGCAATAATCGAAACAATTATATATCTACGTGCGCTCATTATTTTACATGATCTCTCGTTAATTTTTTTCAAAGCAATATGAAATAAGTGTAAGCATTTCAAGAAATTAAGGATCTCAATTTAACAAATTTATTGCTTTTTCTGTATACTTAAATTCAATTTTTATTTTTCTATTTTCAATCATTTCAAGAGTATTTATTAGAGAGACGTTTATTATTAAATATTTAAAACAAGTTAATACAATTTAGATCAAAATAGATTTATTAAGAATTTACTATTATACTTGTCAAAACTGTCAAACGTATTAATCATACTGTCGAATTAGGCAACTTCTGAGTATCTTAGATATTTCTCGCAAATTGCCATTGGGCCAATTGATTTGTTGGATAACCATGTCATGCGCAGAGTAATGGCACCCTAAGGCGTGGTATGATCTGAGAGACTCTAAACACGATGACTAGTCGTAGTAATGAATTCACATAGTAATGAATTGACTATCTCGGAGGCTTTATGTATTTGCGTGAGCGTTAAAAGATTAGGATCGGCCGATGTAATTATTGGTCCAACAACGAGCGAAGCGAAAGACAAGAGTCGCGTAAAATTTTCGATTCTATTACAACTCGATTGTATAATAATTCAAATTCTAACTGGAATAATATTTTTGTTTATGTCAAAATTCTAGTTTGATTTCTACTATCTGCCTCTTTCAGTGGATAGTGGATAGTTTTAAGACATTCTTTCCTATCTCGCGAGAATTTTTAAGACATTTATAGCAGCGATATATTAGATAAAATATCTGTAAAGATTTTTGCGAGATACTATAGAAGTAAAGTTGCATTGCACTCGTAAAATATTGATTTATGTGCCACTCACAGGCAATGTATATGGGATGAATTTGCATACGTATTTGCTTATCATTTTTTCACTATTCCATCTGCTTTGCCGGTGTGAGCGAGATAGGTCTTGAATAAATGATCCAATTCCGCCGTCTTTGAAACATTCAACGTCGTATATCACGAAACAGTTACATGCGTTCTTTAACAAATAGCGAAAAGTTTTAGAACGCATTCTATTTAAATACTTGCGCAGACACCATAGACGAGCGATGTCCTGCCAGAGTTGAATACTATAGTGAAACACTTCCAGCGCGGAGTCGATTTATAAATCTAGATTCCGCAAACCGCTCAAAGTGTTCAACCTGTCACGCGCCGAACTTGGACGATTTATCGAGTGTCACTAGAAAGACAGAGGTAAGTTCGAGAGGTGAACTTATTTTAGAAAAAGTCAATGGGTCAATACTCCGAAAATGTGAGACGCGATATAAGAATAACCAGAATATCTTTCTCTTATATTTATTACAATATAATAAGTATATAAAGTAATAAGTATATAAGTATATAAACAGTTTTATCTCTGTCTGCGCTTATTAAAGTTGCAAATAAATTTATATCCAGTAATGTTAATGCGTCAACAAAAAGTCGAAGTTTGCATATACACTCAAATTTAAATAATCTCGATATCATTTACGGCACGTCGGAGGATTTTCCGAGGCATCAAACTACTGCGCTGTCTCATCGATAACTCGGCATTGCTTTTTCCCCGATGAATTGCCCCGCAAAACTGATTTCCAAAGCATTCTTCTCTCGGCTCGTACGCTCGCCGGCTTTCTCGCGAAGAGGATTTGCCGCGGGTCTACGAGGTAAAGAGAGCGTCGTCGTTCGTTCTGAAACGACATTCCGCGTTGGGAGACGAGAAGTGGACGAGGACAAAGGGAGAATGTTCGTGACGAAGAGAGGAAAGCGGGGACCAGAAAAAGAAAGAAAGAGAATGGAAAATGAAGAGAGACCGAGTCGGCCTGATGCTGAATAACGGATCTATGTGAGTCGCTCTCGATTCTTACTCCGACCGACAATCTGGTAATGCTGCCCGCTCTTGTCCGGTTTCTCTTCTCTCGCGTCCATCCTCGAAACTGCACCGTTGCGCGATGACGTAAACGTCCCTGCATGTGTCGATCAGCGCACGCAGACATGGGACTTCTTTTTCCTGCTTCTTCCACAGATCACCTCCTCATACCACGTGCCTCAGAGCTTCCGCAAATATGAAAAAGCTTGCGAGAGGTCAACCGTAAAAGCAGAAAGAAAAAAGAAGACAATAAATAAAAAAAAAAGAGGGAAAATAAAGAAAGAAGCAGTAAAAGAAAAGACAGAGAGGGCACGGTGGGTACGTGCGCACGTTTGTCGGGGTAAGCGGAAAAAAGAAGGCGAAGAAAGCATTAATTAATTCGTACCCCCCTTAATTGCTGTCGAAGGCTTTAAAACGAGCTGTAATTAACGCTCGATTCCATTAGAATCCACGGCCGTAAAATTCCTTGCCGCTGGATGCTCCCGCGCGATCGAGATTCTCCTAAATCGTTGGCCTCTTGCCGCGTCGATCTTCGGAAAAAGTCGAATCGCTTTCCAAGCCTCGCGTCGGAGTCGATTCCCGATGCAGACGCACCGCACGCTGTGTGCATTCCAGCGGAAACCCGGCCCGATTTCATCGCGATCCAATTTACTCGCTCCGAAAAAATCTCTATCGCGTTTTCTCGAAAAATTCCGCAACAAGATCAATATACGATAAGATATGCGGCGAAATAAGAGATTCGATAAGATCGGTCTCGCATTTCGCATATTGATAGCAAATATATATGTCAAGTTTTATACAAGTTATTGAAAAGACATAAAATAATCATATACGAAAAGGACTTTGCACCTGAAAAAACAAAACGAGTAACAAACAATCTCGATAAAAGATATATTTTGTTTTAGACAAATATTTATGAAAACATGTTTTTTTTTTTTAAATCAGTATATTGCATCAGTTTGTATTCCCAATTGTAATCTAAATTGTTGGAAAACCGAATTTACGCTATTTTTTTTTTTTTTGACAACTAATTGGCGTAAACATATGCGTACCTACAAACTTTGTATTTATTTTTTGAGGATTTTGAAATGTAAAACCTGCCACGAGGCCGCAATGTCCGAAATCCGTCATTGACGTCAACATTTTTTTTCCAGCCGGAACCTGTATCCGCCGTCCGGGTTGTATCTCTAAGTAAATTTGAATACAAATGTACCCACCGGCCGCGCCGAAATAATGTCGTTAATTACTCGTCGAAAACCAGGCTGTGCTAGCGGACCATTCGTCAATTCCACATTCACAATACGTGTTGGGCACTGCAGCTAGCAGCGATAGCCGTGATCGATCGTATCGTATCGAATGATCGCGCGTCGGACTGTGCAGTACGTTTTGTGTGGGTAGTCTCGCGTGTGCGCACACATATAAACCGGCTCGTCGGCGAACCGTGTCCGTGTATTATCACGGTAGGATGAAAAACACCACACTGACGATGAGAGAGAGCGAGCACATACACAGGCATCCCCCTAATGAACTTTCCAATTAAAAGGAGAAAATGATAACAGACACTATCATGGCTTAATCGACGCACACATAACGCATCGTTTTACATGTGAATTTCGTGAAAGCAGCAATTTGTTCAATTTAGGTAGCAATCAAGATATAGAGGCGACTTCTCGAGGCGAGTGCGTCGAATACCGAGTGGAACCTCCATATTTCGTGTCTCAAAATATATGACCTCTAATTAAATAATTTGTTATTCAACTACGAACATTACTCATCTACGTTTCAGCCTACGTTTCACATATGGTTCTTTTTATTGATTCTGACAATAAAATAAGAAACTAGGCTCGCATTACAGAACATGGTGCGTTCTTCAGAAAAGAGAAACATTGTTTGAAAATATAATGATCCATTTAAAAATATAATGTTGACAGATTTTGATCACTTCTTAATTATACGAAATAATAATGAATAAAAAAAGGATATAAGTCAGTATCTTAATCTCATGCAATTAATGCGCAATATCGAGTTTATGGATGGCAATAGACGCCAATGGCGAGTGCGCCATGACCACACATACCTCACTTCCTTTATCTTCTTTTTATGATATTCCAACCATATTTTCCCGGGGCGGGTCGCTTTCCGGCGCTGCCACCATCCCTGAGGACTTTCCAAGACGCAGGGTCCTCTATAGGTGCTCACCGCCTAGCGGCTCGACGCGCGTAAAAACAGACAAGAAGGATATTCCTTTAGGGAACTTCGGGGAACGTCGAACCGAGAAGGCTACGTCGGCACGAGAGGAAACGGAGACGTAAATAACGATAGAATTCAGAGAGAGAAGGGAAAGAAGCACGCGGGGATGAGATGAATACGTCGTAACGGCGGCGGAATAGCTGCGTATGCGAGAAATAATACGTTTATTCGCAATACCCTCCATCATATTTATGAACATTCATAGTTGTCATAAGGGAGCGACATTTTTAGAATAGTTCGCACAATGTGTCGATGCGATCGGTTTTAATTATAATACTGAGATAATCGATTTTTCAATTAAATTTCGGAAATATACAGTTAAATGACAAGAATAACTAATTATTCATGTAAATTTAAGTATTGTTAAAATAAATAACGTTAAATATCGGACAGTTCTAATAAAAAACTTTTTTATTGTTTTTCGAAATTTTAATTGAAAACGACAATACGGTGGTTGTAAAAATAGCGGCTAATTAAAAATTAACCTCTTAATGTACGGTTTTTACCGCACGCCAATATCGCTTGCCCGAGTTAACTCCGGCTTGCGCATTGAGGGGTTAATTTATGTTTACAGTGATATCGAACGTCCGAGTTTAAATAACGAAAGAGACCGTTAATCGGAATAATGATGTAGCACGGAGCAAGAACAATTGGCGTGTGTCCTGCGTCCACGCGCGACCAATTCTCCTCTTATTTCGATCGTACGAGCGATGCCGAATGCAACAGCGATAGCAACTACTGTCGTCGCCTGCGACAGTCGACAGAACGTGACGTCAGCGAATGCAAATCTAGCCTCGCAGTTCGGTTAAAATTCTTTCCGAGTCCGCGTGAATACGGTTTTGGCGGCGGCACCGGCGACCCCGATCGTGCTCGATCGCTCGGCAACGCACCGTAAAGCAAAGAATCGATTTGGGACTATTGGGCAATTTTCACAGCGACAGGACGCTTTTTTTTCGACCGATCGCCCAGGGTTACTCAAGATCGCGCGCCCTCGAGCAATATCATCACGCGGTGCTGTTTGCATGTTCCTCGAACCGCGTGAATAATAGCGCGAAGATACGCTTTTATGATACATTTTTCGCCATAAAAATTTCAATCTAGGGCATATATCGATCGCGCGACGAGTGAATCTATCGGTTCGACTCGGCACGCGTGCATGATGCGCGCGGATTTCCCTTTCTTTTCGCTTCTGTTTCATCTATCTTTTTATTTCTTTTCTCCTTTTAATCTTAAGAGAAAAAACCAGCTGATTATACAACCATCAAAATATCTGTAAAACTTCTACGTTTGAATTACACGTATTCCAAAAAGTCCGATTTACGGTTTTTTTTCTGTTATTCCCATTAGCTCTTAACGACAAACAGCGACGCGAATAAAATATTAAGATAACAGAATTAGTGTTAATTATGCGACGTTAACGAAGAAAATGGAGAGTTCTCCGAAAATAATAATCCCGGAAGATATACTGGTTTTTGCGGCACGTCTATTTCCCAGGAGAACTAAATTAGAAATGGCGTTTTTATACTAATTTGCGACAGAAAAAACAGGCACAGTTGTTCCCGCGGTGCCTGTTTTTGCCAGTTAATCGGCGCTAAGGATTAACGTAGTTAATTATCGGATTATACATGCGCGGAGAGCTATAATAATAACAGTCTCGGTGGAAAATTTCGCGGTAGCTTAGAATGCTTACACATTATTGTCTTTAATGCACGTGAATTTGTTAATTTCATTGCGCAGATACAGAACGCCGATACTCAGCGCGTTTTACGCAAGATGTAATTTAATTTAAACGAGGCTTTATAACGCCGCTTTAAAAATGCATACACATTACAGGGAACAATGCTCGCGCGTAATTAAACAAACAAAATGATGGCAATCATAGGGATTGAAGAATGTATGCGATATAAATTGAAATTTGCAAATTATATCATCATTGGACCGAACCCAATATTCAGTGATAAATAATAAATTACATTGATAACGTTTAGCAAACAAGTGTGCATGCATTTTCAACGCGCCTGGAACAATTGGCGTTTCCAAAGCGGAATTACGTTTGTGACGCTTAATTTACACCTGTCTAGAGCTTCAAAATTTCGCGGTTATATTTAATCGGATAATATCGTCCGGCTGTACATGAAAAGGAAGTATTTTATGCCTATGGTAGTCCTCTCCTGGCTTTGTATCTGACACAAATGTTTACGCGTCGGATACACGAGCGCTGAGCGTATAAATAAAATCCCGACACTAGCGCGTTACCGTGATTTTTATTTGACGCAAATTACTTTCTTTCTATATAGCGCGCTCGTTCCGTTTCTTTTTCTTTATAATTGTTTTGACGTATTTTCTCGTACACATCCATTTATTCTACAAGTGCTTCTCGCGAAACAATTTCTTCTCCTTTTATTTTTCCTCCCTTCCGCGTCCTTTCATCATTTTCTTCTTTTTTTTGTTGTTGTTGTAGGCACTCTTCCTTCAAGAGCGCCTCCTCTTGCTACGCGCAGGACCGTTTGTCACGCTACTGTATACGAAATTATTGTCGTCGGCGAAAAGTTTCAAATTCCAGAGGCACAATAGCTCAATTCGGCTGCTATCGGTTTTAATATCTTTCTAACCACGAGCGCGCGTTCGTCAATTATTTTTCGGGTGGACGTATATCGATCGTGCGAGATATGAAAACTGTCGGCGCATATCGGCACGGCGACGTGCCGTATGTCGTGCTTTGTAACGCGTCGCCTCCAATTTTTCGGCGCGCTCTCGATCCGCGCGGAACGAGATCAAAGGTGTCACTCGCCGTTACAATAATTCTAGCCATCGTCGACGGCATCGACGCGCACTATCGACGGCAACTATCGACCAATAGATTCGATGGCGCTCTCTTTTCGGTTTTTTGGCGTGTATATTTCCCCATTTATCCATCCGTTTCTTTATATTGATATTTTTGTTATTTTTTGCGGTCTTTTCACGTTACGAGTAAACAATACCAAGAATATTTCTTGCTTACGGCGTGATATATTTCGGAGAAACAGCGCACAAAAATTTTAATATATTAAATAAGAGTGATTGATATGCATATTAATAAGTATAAGTAATTGCACATTGCAACTAATTATAAATTTTCCCATTAATATTTTGTAACGGTTTACTTGCAAGAGGAATCTATTTCCAGTGTATGGTTCCTTTTATATAAAAGCCAATCAGTCCGTGTTTCAAACCCGATATCGATCGATCTTCGAGTTTCTGTGCGCTGGACCGCTCATCGGGAAATACGCGCGAATAGAGCGAAACTTGGCGAACACCATCGACACGCGGACGAAATTGAAGCGAAACAGCTTGACGCTCTCGAACGAGAAGTCAAGTCTCGGTATTCTCGATTACCTCTCTCGGTGCTAAAATTGCTGACGTCAACAGACAGAACGCGTTCCATATATAACTTTCAGAGTATCAATGTCTCATCGTAAAAGAAAAAAAAAAAAAAAACGCTACTGTTCGTACTCGTTATTTTCTCCGGTTTATTGTTTGGTAGTCGCGATCGAAAAGATATGCAAAAGTTTTCCCGGGCGGTTCTGTTTATCGCCTCGGTGTACAGGTAGAAACACGAATCAGAATGCGGCAAAAACGGCGCAGCCAGGTCGAGAAGTCGTGGGGTCGTCGTGCTGCCCTTTGTGCACCGCGAGACTAGATTGCTCGACTGTCAATAGCAGAATAATTGAAAGACGCGAGCTTAATTAGTATCCCGGCCAAGTACCAGCTCCCACCGAGATTATTTCGAGCCGCTGGACGGGGAAGATAAAACGCGCACGCGGAAGAGTAAGCGAGAGGGGAGGCGAAAGCGTAGAACGAAGCGGAAAGAAATCGACCTTACGATCTTTCAGCGCTCGGCGTTTCCCAGCGCGGACACCACCGTCGCGTATCCGAAGACGTGTCGGGAATGCCGGGGGATGGCGAATGATGGAAAGAAACGAGGCGTGTATACGGGGTGTCGTGTAAATATGTGGAAAGTATTCGCGGGATAACTGCAGGTATTTATAATGAGAGATATAAGTAGACGCGTGAAATAATGTAGACGCAATATAAAGGAAATGTTTTCGCGTGCGTCTTCGAATCGACAAACTCCAATGTGCCGTAGTTCACATTCACCTCGCGTCTTATAGACGGCTTTTAGTTTTTACACACTTTGCAAGATGCGTTTTATTTTCTGCTGTAATTAAATAAATAAAAATTTTTGAACGTGTGGGTTTCATTCCTCTTATCGTCTTCGCAAGATTTTGTACATTTTATATTTTCCATATATTACGCGACACACTGTATATTATGGTGCCTCGTGTCAGTTTCTGCCAGTTTACTGTCGAGTCGAGTCGCCTCCGCCTTTTTCGCCACGTTTGGACCTGGTAATTTCATTAATGAAATTTCGTTGAGCAGATTCTATTCGGCTCCCAAACAAGTTGCGCAGTGGACCTTTTCTTTCGATATGGCCGACACGTACATATATTCATTTCGGTTCTTGTTTTTCTATAGTATATTTTTCTATAGCGAGGATCGTTAAATCGTTTTATTCGATTAAACAATCTAGAAGTACTTATAATCTTGTGAAGATAGAGCTGTAACGCAGCCGATTAACAGCACTTGTTAAAAAATATAGGAGAACGAATGTCAGAAAAACGTCAAGTTTATCGTACTTTTTAATTGATGCACGCTAATTAGTTTTATTTGCTGCAATTTAGATACTCAAAATTTCGCTCAAGATTACTCGACTGCTAGTCGACAATCGAGAGCGACATAACAATCGTAACCGTGTTATAATAATCCCCGATTCGCACGTACACGCGAAAACAATTGTGCCCGTTTCGATCATACCGTCGGGGTTACCAGGATTGCCGTGTACTTGAGATTCGAGGACAAGAGGGGAATTCTTAGCCCGACCACATTCGCCGCAGGTTCCCGGTACGTGATAGAGTTAAGAAATTCGGCGCATCGATCCGTCGGAATCGGATCGCCGACGGCAGTTTACAAATTCTGCGAGCCTCGCCGAATCGGATTCAAGAAAGGCCCCGTCGAATCGGATTTGAGGACCGCGAGGGTTTCGCCAATATTCCGCGTAATTTTCCGCGACGCAGTATATTTAACGTAATCGGTTTATCGTGTTGTAATTTGCGAGCGCGCGCAAATAATTAGCGTGCATACGCGAGCGCGGACGCGCGAGTGTCGGCTGCTTTTCGAGCAGTCGACACGGAAATCAGCTTATACACCATCCTGTTATTTCTATTATGACTTGGGGCCCGGCCGAGATACAGAGATGGAACCTTGGGAAATCGTTAACTTCTCCCGAGGTGTTCCGCGACATTTATCACGCGGAGAAACTGAAATTCATTTTGGAGCGGTCGCGAGCGACGAAAGTTAGATAGCTAGATGGATAGCTTTATTACGCGCCGGAGCTACGCCCGATCACCGTTGATCTCCGCGCTGCTGGAAAATCCGAATAGGATATTCATATTTTCGTTTTTTATCTCGAACATCGGTTAAATTATTTTAAGTAAAAGCTTTAATGCGTAAGAAATCAAGTTAAAATAATGTTTTAAAATAAGAAGAATGTGATGTAAGTAGTCAAGTATGAAAAAACCTGAAACTTTTATTTGCAATATAATTTTCACTCAATATATTGCAGTATATATTATTAATAAAAAATGGAATATAATTAATAATGGTAATTTTAGATATAGTACATCAATATAATTTTCATGAAATTCAGAACATATTAAACAGAATCAATAGGTATAAATCATAGAGAGCTCTAATTGCTGGATATGAAAAGTTAATTTGAAAAGCATTTTCAATAGATTATGTGGAATTTATTACTATTTCGATAGAAATCGATCGTGCCGCGCAATCGGCGATGAATCGTCCGTCTCCTCTCTCGTCGGATGCGACAAATCTGTCGGGATCCTCGAGGAAGAACTTATCGGTGCGCGCAATTCTTTCTCGGTAGTCGGCAGATTTTACGATCCTATAGATCGTACGAAAATTCCGGTCGGACGGACGAACGAACGTCGCGAATACATTCTGCGATTCTTATCGCGCGATCCCTCGTTCTTCCGGGAATGCGAAAATTGACTTTCCCGAGAATTATGTGCAAGCGCCGACGACCTACACACACTTGCGCGTACACGAGGACACACTTTCGCGCACACGTACGCGGAATCGTATCCGGACGAGATTCCGCAGTAGGAATGCAACGCGTACAAAAGGTAAGAATTTTCCGAACACGCGGTGCACAGTGCAATATTTTTTGCGAATAATCCCAGATAATAGAATTTCCGGTAATTTTCCGGTGATATATATATATCGTTACGCGTGTCGCCGTGCCGTTGGCCACCGCGTATTGAATCGCCAGAGATCGCCGTCCAGTCGCGTACATTGTTTTTTTCAATTTGTTTTTTAAAATATCATTTTAAAAAAGCGATATATATAATACCATGCTTTTTTTTAACTCAGTATATATTTCCTGCATTTGAATAAAGACGCAATGAAGATAAAGTTCTTCGTTTCGCGATACGGCGTAGCAATTGCAAAAGGAAACAAGGTTAACGGGTCAGAGATACGTTCTCGAGATGCGCCACGGATGCACCTTGATGCCGTTCGGTGTCGCGCGAAATTTGTATAACGCGATTAAAGTGTTCCGCGAATTTTGCCGAGGATGAGAGGAAGGCCGCGAGATGGAGGTTACTGCGTTACGGAGTTTCCGAAGGCGCGCGCCCGCGCGCGTTTACCGAGGCGGTTTCTCTATTAGCCGAGAATCCGATAGCGCCTCTCGTGGCGTTCCAAAGTTCCGTTCGCCCTTCTTAGAAAGGGCCGTAAATATTCACGGCACAGGGTTGGGGGATGCATAAAACGTACCTATTTCCCCGCGCTAATGATCGCGCGATAGGGAACAGCGAAGGAGAGAGAAAGAGCGAGCGAGTGAAGGTCGATCGACAGGCACAGCCAAGGATTGTTTATTCCTACGTGTCGGATATGCGCGGCAAACGCGCGTAGATGCAACCCCCATTTGCGACGTGACATTAACAGCCTCTCGTTAAGTCTCGAGTACGATCGAACAGTTCCCCTCTCCCCTCTCCCCACTTGTTGGTGGAAAAGCGGCGCTTCGCTAGTTCAGCGTAAAGGTATTTCCCAGCCGGATGCATCTCATCGAAAGAAGTTGCCTCGCACGTTGAATTAACGCACTTCACGATAGTTATGCTCGATGCAAATACGCATGCTCAAGCAATTTTTCGCGGAAATGTTATTGTTCATTTATAAGAAATGTTAATTGCCGATTGTTCGGTAGATATATCAGTCGCCATTTATTTACAGAAAGTTTTAATCTGACATGTAAAGTAATAAAAGATAGATGAATGTTGCGTGGAAAAAATAGTAGGAAGGAAAATACGTGTGTGATGATGAAGCGATTAGTCGCGAATTTAATACGCAAAATTGCTACATCCGTTGTATTTTTATTCTATCGAGTCTATCTTTTATTTATAGGAAAATTTAATATCTGAAGTAAAAAGAATGCAACATTCATACAAAAAGATATAAAAAACGGATATGTATGTGGTTATCCGGCTACAAATTTGATATGTAAAGGTATGCTCGATTGCACTCCTATTTCATTGAGTTTATCGTTTATTTATAGCTGCAGGAACTATTAATCCAATATTTAAAATAATAAAATAAAACATTTGTAAAAGCGTATTTTGATGCGAATGCATGGTTGTCGAATGGTTAACTCACTCATAGCAAGTTTGATGCGTGAAATAGCTATATCGGATTTCCATCTGTTGAGTTGTGTTGACATCATATAAATGGATTTCACATGCAATGCAGTGAAGGATAGTTTAAATTTTTCAAAATAGATATTTTGTAAAACCTTTGTGTCTTAGAAATATTTGTACAAAATATATTGAAACTATTCATTTCAACATTTATTGCAAATGGCGATTATTTCTTCAATTTCACTTTTTCTCATTTTACTTATTTAAAAGAGTGCTAAATATAGTCTAGAAAGAAAAGAGAGACCACATTGGTTTTAAAATTGGCAGCGCAAGTAATAGTTAATGGTGCATAATATATGTCAAGATTGTAAGTGACGGCAAAATGTTTTAAAGCTCCACGGCATTTCACAAGCGCTGTGATAATGCAACTTTAACTAATCTATTTTTTTTTATTGGCAACTTGCCGGCATCGCTTTATTCCCTGCGGGTTTTATCCGTCGTTTTTATCCGTCGAAGACGTGGTTAAAATTGAGGCGAGCAAAAAAAGGGCGAGCGCGCAGGGAACGCATTTAACGGAAGGCTCGTTAGCGCGTTAATTGCTCTCTTCGTTCCTGCGAGGGGGGCCCGTCGTGGAATTCAAGAGAGATGATGATAGGACGTCTCGACTTAATTAAGAAGTTTACCGTATTGAGAAACAAATAATTTTCGCCGAGATATCCCGCGGACGTACGTTTTGTCGATATAAAATACACTTTGCGGAATATCAGACAACCGATCGACGTTTATCTCGAGGCGTGACGTTGCCTCGAGTGTATGCGGAGATTATCCGTGACGTGCGGATAATGGGATGAATCGACAGAGGAGATCAACGGATAAATCGAGCAATTTATCACGACACTGAGAGACATACTTCGTTACGTAATTAAAGTGACTGATTAAAACACACAGACGCGTAATCGTACGATCAACAAGGCGGCTCCTGATCGCGCAACGTACACATATGCAAATAACGAGTAATTAACTCTAACCGCAGAAATTAACGCAGAGGCTAACGGAGAGTACCGCGCGCGGATATGTTATTTCGCGATCAGATAAAAGAACGAATAGCTACAATAACTCTGAATTTCCACCACTGTTTTCAGACATGCGAGAATAAATGTATGAGCGCACGAGGGCGAGCGAAACGTTACGTAAACGCTATGAGCTGAGTAAATAATTATAAGAGCGCGAGTCGAAGCCGCGCGCTGCCTCTCGGAAGGATGTCGGCAGAATATTTAATGCTAATGCATTCCGGTATGTGTTGCACGGTAAATACACACAGCGTTTGGTAAATGTCAGTGTGTCAAGTGATAAGTATCGCTTATACCGGTAGAAAGGTGCAGCGGATCTTGGAGTGATTAGTGATAAGGTGTAAGCGAAACGACGTGTTTCGTTCGTATCTTTTTTTTCCGTTTGCGACAGTCTTACTGTGTGCGAGGTGCAAGGTGTAACCTTTGGTGCACATCCCGTGCACGGATCATTAATTTTATTCGAGTCCCCGGTAGAACTCGAATCGGGTAAACCAAGGTCTATTGGCGGGCACCTTATAAATCGTGCGGCGTCGCTCGAGTGTTGCGAAAAACCGAGCAAGCGCGACTCGTTTTATCCGATTCCGTGAACGAAAAGTGATTTTGGTTAGCTATCGGACTCGGGCAGCCATAAATTCGCGATGCTAGAGACAGCTCATTGATTTTCTACCGTTGTTCTTAATTCTATCGTTTCTCGAGTCGCGTCCGTGGTTACGTAGCGGCAGTAACAATGATAGTGTTGGTGGTGGTGGTGGCAATGCCGATAGCATGATGCAATGTGTGATGGTGCACGGAAGTGCCGATTGCGAATTGCGCCACGGAGAAAACAGCTCGTAATGAAGGTTGGCGGCGCTACTCGGGCAATAATTCTCCTTCAAGTGGGTCATCGGATAATCGATGTTTTCGGCTCGGCTGCGGGGTCGAGCAGTTTTCGACCTTTGATACACCGATTATTCTCGTGCGGGAGTTCTCATAATTACAGATAAACGAAGACAAGGATAATCCTGAAGAATCCAGATTCGTTTGTTCGCTTTTAATTAATCCTTTCGAAACTTTTTCTTCATTTAATAAATGTTTAAATTTTTTGCCAGTTTTTTTCTATAAATTCCAGAATTACTTAGATTGTTCTTCTTTGCAATCAGCATCAATAATAAGTAAATAAATAAAAAGGTACAATTTTGTTATAGGTTAAATGTCAATTAAGGAATTTATTTCAAATTTTTTAAAATAACGTACTATTTAACTTAAATCAATATAAATGTAATTTAACTTAAAGGAGAATTTCTAAATGTTGATTTGAATAATTAGTAGCTTTCGATCTTTGACGGTACGATTAATAATCCAATTAAAGAAATTCCGTTAAATTTTCCAACAACTTTTATGTCCTGACAAAAAGATTACATAGAGAACTTTGAAAAATTATACCATTCGGATCGTAATAATGCAAATATTAATAATGGATAATATAACATAAGTTAAAAAAATTGGCAAATTTTTACGTCTGCCTAGCTACTCTCTCTCATATTCCGTAATTTTAATGAAAATATTATATAATTATATATTCGTAACTTCCACATGAGTTAAGTCATAATCAACCTGCGAATTGAGTTTCCTCTTTCGCACTTTTCTGAGGTATAATTTTTTTATTAAATTTGCGTGATGTAGAAAAGGACTAGCAAGGCAAAATATATAAAAAATTAGGCTCAGCAGAAAAGATGAAGAAAAATATGTAAATTTTACAATTGTTTTCCGAGCTTAAAAATGAGAAAATTATACTTTTATGAATTGAATTAAATTGAATTTATTGAATTCGCACATCAATACTTTTTAATTCACTTATTTCGTATAAGATTGCGATAAAAGAAAGTTATAACGTGAATAAAAGAAGACCACGAGCAAGAAAGGGAAAAAAATCAAAAGTTGGATTATAGGGAAAAAAAGGAAAGAAGACTCTTCTTAATTAAAGTCTTGTATTAGTCTGCAACAATTTACCCAGAGTTCAAAGACGATTACAGATCGAAGAAACTGTCTTCGGACTCTGTTAATTCCAGCACCGGTTGCAATTCTAAGAGCGGCTTACTGACCTCGCTGATTTCCGCTTCGAATGAACAACGAGCGGGGGACGATTTGTGCGTCTCGTGTTACTTTAATCATTACTTCGGAAAGCTCGTCGAGTGTTGCGCGCGACTTTGTCGTTTAAGTTGCCGTTCGATTCATCGGCGGTGTTTGTGAACTTGAGGCAAAATCGCGTCGCTCCAGGCTTGTTCGATCCGCGCCGTTTTGGACGCGCTCCAGAAATTTGTTCTATCGGTTTTAACGCCGCACATTCTGACATTTCCGCGATCGCATTCCATTTCTCGCTCACGCCGTAAACATCAGCAAGATCAATGAAAAACGTGTTTCGGGTAATGTGTACAAGTATAGATAAACAGAAAAAAATTTTATTCCATTTGCGAAATTATTTTTTGTTTTAAACAGAAGTTTTAATGGACAAATTAAAATTTAAACGAGTAAATATAAAATATTTTATGTTTACTGCTCTCCTCGTTTTATCTTAAGGTTTTTTAAAAATTACTTTAAATTAATATAGTTCTAAATTATGCAATTAAAAATAAAAATGTTTTGCAAAATAATTTTTGGCATTGTAAATTAATAATAAAGTCTTGCTCTTCGATAAAAGCTAATTTAATCTAAGATTAATTAACTTAAGGTCTAAGTGATGAAATTTTCAATATCGGAAAAAAGTTAAATACTTATAAATGAAAACGGTTTGATATTGCAATCCATAATTGAATATGTATGATCAAGAATACACACATAAAACATATATACTAAATTGCTGAAATAACAATAAAACGTGTATTATGATTAATAAATTAATATTGTGCTGTTTAAATAGATAATAAGCAAAATGTCAGCCGTCTCTCAGAATTGTTTAATCAAATCCGAATTTAATGAGTTCTCGTAAAGTAACAAGTTTTGACGAAGAAAGATTCTTCGTTCGACACAGAGAAATTTTAGTTCACCAGTACCTCTTCGTAATAATATAATTAAGTTTTGATACTACAAGTAAACTACGAGCAAGACAAGACACATAATTGGAAATCGATATCTGAGAAGAATTCAGTCTTGATTCAAATGAAGCGTGTTGGGTTTAACTAAAACTTATGTCTAATTAATGTTTTAAGGACTCCTTTTATGAAAACTTTCGTCTGAATATTGAATGTTTTCTAAATTCTTCATTCCACCGTTGTACCAAGCGTAATGTCGAGCGGTCTAGAACTAAATTTAACATTTTTCAATATCGCCGCGGTGAAACTTAAACACTCTTTGTGCGTTAAGGGCAACGTCACGCCCCCATCAGAATTAACGCAGCATGAATCTTGAAAGTAGAACTTCTAAAGTTGAAAGTTTTCTGTTTGCTGCTATGAAGCAAGCACGCGGAATATAGAGGTAACTCTACTTTTCTCGTATAAAGTATTACGCCGATAGCTGCGTACAAGATTTACTTTAAATATCTATCGCCCCGATACAGTAATTAATAATTGGAAAAAATAAATAGCAACGTTTCTACCGATGTTCAACGTTATTACCATCTATCTCTTTGCTTCTCTTCAAAAAAACAACCTGTCGTTTGTAAAATTATTATAATGGCTGAATAGTAGTTAATAATGAGTTTGTATTTCACTGTGCATAATTTTGAATTATATACTCTACTACTATGCGTTAATAGTTTCATAACCACATCGCTTTAGCATGCGAATTCGATTATCATGCTTTATCGATGAAATCCGAAATGAATATTGCGTCAGCCACTATGCTTCCGGAATCAGTAGATTCAATTTTCTAATTTCGCGACGCAAATAGATTCACAGATACATAAAGCCGTACATTCATGGATAGTGTTCAATTCATAGCATATATGAATCGTAAGAAACCAAATTCGTAATATAATAACCAAATTCGTAATATAATAATCATGAAATTATTATAGATACAAATATTATACTTGTTTAATTACGCGTGCAATCAAATCGAGTATTTCTGTCTTTTTATATCGAACAAATTTTACACTAGATTGGTATCGCTGCGATAGTACGAATCATGCCCATTGGTTTTTCGTCTTGTCCACCGTACATTTTTTTCGTGATACGAGGCGATATCGACTTTAAGTCGTGCGGAAAATAGAGTGGTCGGCCCGCACCTCACGGCCGATTTTATGAATGGCGCGCTGTAGAAACGAGAGAAAAAAAGCAATCCCGTTCCATCCTCCCGCGCTCTGGGGGAAAGGAAAGCGCTTCCGAGCACCGCAACATCGAATTGGAGTTCCGGCTGATTGTGAGCGTTCATCACATGCGCATCAGCAGCTAGTGGTTTGCGTGCTTATTGCAATTAATAAGGCGATAATATAAGTTTGTTAGTATAGCATTTTTGAGGGAGTACACATCTCTAACGCAAAATAGGTCTAAAGAATAACTAGAGTTTTTATCGTTATTTTCGTTAATGCGGTACAAATTTTTGTGGAAAAATTTAAAGATTGTAAAGCAATGGCAAGGACTAAACAAATTCAGTATTACCTGAATTGAAAGTATGGATAAATCCAAGTAATTTTTTGGATTTAAATAATCAAAATAAAAGAAAGAGAAAAATCATAGAAACAAAATATGAAAGAAATTTTATTATATAAGGAATTAAGAAAATCTATACTCGGAAAAAAAGAAAAAATAAACAATAAATATCATAAAATGTTTTTTAGTAAAAGCATTAAAAATAAAGTTATACAAGCAAAAAGTAATTACAAAAAAACGATAGCAACAGATAAAATAGATAACAGTAATCTATCCACGGAGTTAGAATATAATTTCGCAAAAAAATTCAATCAATTCAGATAATAGCATTATGAAAGATAATAGACATCAAGATACAAAAATAGTTACGAACAATCTGCAAACAAAAAAGATGCATTTATAAATAACAAGAATAAACGCAACAAGAAAGATAGAGAGATTTTTATAAAGCTTAAAGACAAATTTATCTCGATTAATCAGCTAAATGCTGCAGTCTAAAACCAGTCAAAATAAATTTTATAAAATCCTCAAAAATATATACTTATGGAAAATTATGGTAACGGCTAAATTAAATTCAAAATTTATAAATGTTTAAAAAAGCTAAAAATGTCGTAAAAATAATTTCGCAAATATTTATTGTACGTCAGATTACGGAAATCTTTTTTTTTTCAAATCCAATTTTTAATTATAATCTGTTATATTACTAATTTATAAAAGTTTGAAAATGTTACGTAACTCGTATTCAAGCTGGAGAGCAGAAAGATACATTTGTATAATTTTTAATATATTTATTGGGCGAAGCGACGAGAGAGAGATGAACAGGATAGACCCGTGATTCTTCCGAGCTATTTGACAGCGTTTAATCGAGGTATAATAATTTCTACCATTACGGGGTAAGGCGGGGCGACGGGACATCGACTTTACGAGTCATTTCGTTTTTAGAGCAGTGAATCGTACCAGCGCAGTTACGCTGTTACAAATGGCGACCGCAGATCGCGCATGATTACCGTAAGAACTGTTTTCTTTTTACTACGGATTTGCGATTTAAAACTTTAAAAGTCTCTTACACTCGCGTGCGCTTTTTAATGTATTAAAACGCTCGTTCATTATACTATGCTTAAACTTATGCACTGGAGAAGAGCAACTGCACAGCTTATGAGTTTTATGATAAAGGTTTGTATATTTAAAAACTAAAAATTCCTGCAGTAAGCGTGACATAATTAAATGCATTTGCGCAGTTAATATTTTGTACGAAACTCTTGTAATATGCCGGCAAGAGCGACCATACTGACTGAAAAGATTTTCTGCATTGTTATGTTCTTATGCAAAGAAAAATGACATCGCGCAAACGGGAGATTTTTGTTTCTTCGTCGACTCCCAACGGAAAATTTTCCAAAAAGAAAAAACAAAAATATACAACTGACGCGTGCAAAATAAAATAAAACTAGTGAATTCGATATTAAAATAATACCAAGATATGCGTATCAAGAAACTTCTTTTCTTTCCTTAAATAAATTCCATTCTTTTTTAAATAAATTGTGTGATGTACAATTAATCCACTACATAATTATAAAATGGTAATTTAATTCAGTATCTCAAGGATTGAACTTTCAAATTTAGTAAAAAGTGATAATTTTGCACATCTATCTGAAAGGCAAATATGGAAATTCGATTTTATATGGAACGATCCGGTTGCACCATGTATAAGGAAATATATATGCGCACTTAAACGAGCGAGCAAATATACGTGCTTATTCCATTTATAACAGGATATATATACATATATATATATATATATATATATATATACATATATATATATATATGTGTGTGTGTGTGTGGCGTATCTCACCGTCCCGTGGTTGGTCCATAGTAGGTCGTTGCAACGAGTTTAAGAATTATGCGCGGAGAAGCGAGTCTTTGGGTGCTCACGAAGCAGAAAATTGGAACACTTCTTTGCTATTCGAGTTTATGGAAAGTACATTGCAGATATGTTCACTGTGACAACTCCCAGTTTTGCAACGGAACTAAAAGCTTTTATAACGATAACGAATCATTCACGATAACGAATCAGTTTTTCCGAAACTGAATATACAAGATAACTTCCGCATATTCTGACAGTTTGCAAATAATAATGCTTAATAATAAATAATCGAGATATCTCGTTTATTCTTTAAGTGTAAAAATCGACTTTTCTCTCTGTTGAACCATTCAAGCTGGGACATTCTATGTATTACAGAAAAATCTAAAACTTTTATAATAATTTTTCGATAATTATAAATTATACACAGAAGATCTCATTTTAATTTTTCTCTTTATTTTAACTTTGAAATTAATAATTATTAAAAAATATTTTAAATCTCAGAAGAAAACAGAGCCATCCAGAACAAAGTCCAACTAATCTTAAGATGTTTGCTTCAAACTGGAGAAAATAAGATATCTTGTACGTGCACTGATTCATTCTTATAGTGATATATCTTTCCGGTAAATTATCAAAAGACTTATCCTAAAAAACTAACACAAACGATCGTAGAACTATGTTGGGTGGAATAAGAAAAGAATGTACAGTGTAAAGAAACGGTGGGAAAGATAAACGCCGTTACCGATAGAAAGGCATCGTGCTGTGGTACCCTGATGCGGGAGAAATCCGCGTAGTACCGAAGGTGTATCCGAAAACTTTTCAGGAAATACCTTTTGCGGGTGCGATAAAACTTCGCGCAACCGTGAGGAAGTAGGTAAACAATGTCTCTCGCGAAGATCTACCAAACGCCTTCGAAGATAGTGAAAGCATTAAAGATGCTATAAATCTGGAAGCGAGATACAAATAAACGATGTAAATAAAAGAATTATCTCAAAACACGTCATTATCACGGATGTATTTAACAGCATTCCGTATTTCACTAAATACGTTTCACTAACATATTATATTAGCTGTACAAATTTGATTCTTTGAAAGCAAATTTTATAATTGAAAATGAATAAAATATATGTTTCATTACAGTAATTTTTTAATTGTAATATATCAGAAAAAATCGCATTTTTAAACCACATTATGTAATATACAATACTCGAATAATATTTTTCTTTTCTAGTAAAACATTTAATGAACAGAATAAAATAACATCAAAACATTCAGCTGTAGTTGCGCCAAGCGTTCTTTTCTCTCAAAATGACAAAAAAAAATTTAAACTGCAAACGAAACATATCTATTTCGCAATATTTGCGAGGAAATTCAGGGAAACCGAAGTAGAATCGAAAAGTCGAATAACCGAACATTGAGGGAAAAGGTCAAGCGGTACGCCCTCGTACGTTCGTGGAAATTTTATTACCGGCAGTAACACGTCCAGAGATTTTTCCAGTAGCGGAGAAGTACAAACGCGCCGCCAGAAGGAACGAAAGCGCGAGAAGGGAGAAAGCGCGCCGGCCGTGATCACGTGGAGGAAGTCACGAAGTATAAACGACGTGGTTCTCGCGCGGCAACGTTGACGTTTATCTCGTAGTAAAGGCGCTGTCGGACATAGAGTTCTTACGCCGACAAATCAATTTACGTCCCTCGAGAAAAGTTTCGCGAAAACAAGGGGGGAAATGATGGTGAGCAGCAGCGGCGGAGAGAGACCGCGGGAATCATATTACCGCCGACAATATTTCCCAGCGGCGGCAACTCACTCCTCAAGTGCTCCTGTTGTGTAATGATAAACTAATGGGTCAAGGTAGCCGTGTATTCATTTGAAAAATATTTCATTCGAAAGAGCAGTCGACTCGAACTGATCGCACTGATATCAATTTCCGCTAATCTTGATCAATTTAATCTTATTGCGATCTCTCGTATTGCAATAGAAAAATATTTTAATTGAATGTGATGCTTACTTGCACATTCGTAGTTTTAAATCGTCCAAAATAGTCAGCAAGGAATTCGATTAAGTCAGCTTTACTTTCGGAAACATTGTAGAAGCTAATGGACGCTAATAGAAGCTTACGCACAAATAAAGGCAATGAGAAAGTAATAGAAAACAACATCAAAGATCGGCACACGTCGAATTGATTGCTCTAAATAATAACAGTAAAATTTTCAAAGTAGAGAAATTGAGAATTTTTTTAATTGATAAAAAGAAGAAAAAGCTTGCATGAGAAAAAAAGAACAAACATAATAGTTACCTATGTAAAAAATTGCCTATGGAAATGAAGATAAATGATGATGAAGATATATGGCCAATATAAAAGTTTACCCATACATCGATAGAAATTTTCGATTAAAATGGAAGTACTCCACAGAGATACACACACAAGGTATAAAAATTTTAAATTAAGCAGCCGATATTAAGTGCTGTCTATAAAAATGATACTGGAACATTCTGTTTGCAAATTAAATAAAAACCACTTATTTTTTTCACAAGCAATGTGCAACATCGTATTTTAATTTTATCAGAAGTATATTGCGTAATGCTTTTAGTGCATACGTTGTATAAATTCGTAATGGCACGCATTCTAATGATTTTTACAAACCTCTTTTATTAATAACGACCATGAACAGTGTTATATACTTTACAGAATAGCCGTTTGGGGTTTTAAAAATTATTAAAATTGTGTTACAACATCGGACAAACGCGTAGAACGCGTAGATATAATTTGTCGCTGACAATAGCATGACCGCGTTATCGAAAGCGAACCAATTAACAGCATCATAGAAAGCGGCGTCAGATGCAATCTTCACGTTATTTGTTACTATCGCTTCAGTTTCTCTTGATTTTCCAATTGAACGTAACGCCAAGCATAAAAAAGAGCGCGTGTCGCGAAACGAGTGCAATCAAATTTTCTCGATGATTTACGTTTGCCACGCGACTCCCTGGGGCAAATCAATTTTGAAAGAGAGAGGAGGATGAATAGAGCAAGAAGGAAAGCCGGGGGTGAAATAGAATAGTGGATAGAACAGAGAGAAAGAAAGAGAGAAAGAAAGAGAAAGAATGTTAACGAGACAGAATGAGTTACACGATAAGAATTAAATCCTCATTTAGATTGGACAATATAAAATATCAAATAATTACTTATCTGTCCAATAAATTTAAAGAGTTTCTAAATATATATACAAGTATAATGTTATATAGAATAAAATGGATTCTTGAAGAATCCTACCAATCTTTATTAACAAGACAGAGAAAAAAAAAGACTTATCTCTTTATCTCTTTGTGTTAGAAGAATTATGAAAATAATTAAAAAAATAAAAAATTAATTTCAGAAACAATTAATTTTGTAGGTGAAAACTGAAAACAAAATACACCCATCACAAAATAGATTTAGAAAGGGTAAATCCGAAGTAAACTATAATTTTGATAGTTTAAAAAAAATGTAACTCAACCTAGTAGTACCTTCTAACGCGATCAGCGCGTGGCGCAAAATTGTAACGATATTTTTCTAAAAGCTTTAGTGGAAACCGACCAGAGAAATGTTACGGGATGACGCAAATATCAGTCCATTACGGGCTACATGGTTAACGACCGCTTTATTACAACTTTTACGACGTACTTCTTTCTACACGATCCAGAACATGGGACTTCTCTCCTTCCTTCCTTCATATCAATCCCCTAATTTTTTTCCGATGTCGAGAAAATTTTTAAGTATAAAATACAAAAAAAATGATAAAAAAATTATCTTGATTTTGATATTATCACACGATTGTATTAGCTTTTTTATTCAATTTTGATTAAGAAAAAATCACTTCCTAATATAATAGGAAAAACGTTACAATATCATTGATCACAAAAGCCGTCTGAATACAATATACCATCAAGAGCAAAAAAGAGAAGAAAAGGGATGAATGTATCAAGTTCGTTATTCTCCGATCATTCACGCGTCACACTAATTAGTATTTATAAAGATTAACGAAAGAATACAGACCCAGCAGAAATGACGGCTCTTCTTGAATCTTTAAATGCACGTTTCGACATTTATTATCGTTCACGAGATAAGCAGCCGCGCTCAAATGACGCGATCGATATCAATTCAATTCAAGCAGCATCAACAGAAGTTATCGAACGATGCTATTTGCATTCGTTATATCGAGAAGCTGAAATGCGACAAAATTTTTCTACGAGAAATCTTTCTGTACCTTATTAAACATTATAATTTTTGCATTAAAAGGAAAGAGAAAAATATAAATTTTTAATGGTTTCATCTAAAATGCATGTCACACACAGTAAAGCATTTAAAAGAGAATAAAACTGAAAGATTTATTCAACGGAAACTTTGAATCCGTGAAAAAAACTCTCTCCGAGCCGTAATCTCATTCTTACTACGACATTTCTCTATCTACGAAAACAACAGAGATATCTAGATATATATGAGATATGACATATTCTACATATGTAATTATTTTTATTTCTCAGTGACGATGCATAGGCTAAAATGGAAACTCGTTGTACGGTCCAATTACGCGGCGCATATGTTATTCGTTCGCATAATATGCAAAGCTAGTTCCTGGGCTTTCGGCCGCAAAGGATAGTGTTACGCAGGAGAAAAGAGGACGCAGGTGCGTGGATGGCAAGAGAAGCGAGCTAGTTAAGCACATTAACAGCGCGCGAATAACTTTCGCTTAGAGAGTGCGAGGATTCATTCGTTTGCGCCAAAGTTTCTTCTTTCTGTCGGATCCGCTCGTTTCCGATCTCACGGCGAACGCGAGCTGGATCAACGAAGTCATTCGTCAGAGGGCACAAGCTGAGCTCCCAGTTGAAAAGTAAGGGCTGAAAAACTTTCTAATTCCCGGTTACGCTCGTTATCTACATTTTACAATGCGCAGAGAAAGAGAAATATATGCCAGCGTAAACTCTCCTTCCACTTTAGAATTATATATACATCTGCAGTGATTTGTATTAAAATTTCCATCACTTTAAATTATAAATCATATAATTCAGTTTAATTAACAATATTCGCGTATGATGCGATTAATTTGAAAGAGAAAAAAGAAATTAATGCGCTTTTAAAGCTTAAATTAAGTAAAAAATTAGATCGACGCACGAGCAAAGAGTATTATGTGTTTTTGTGTGACTGATGCGCAAGTATATATGTGTACGATGTAATTACATTCGCGTATACGCGCTAATTCGGATATCGTAACAGCGGGTTAAGAGAACCGTATTTCGAAAATGTCCGACAGTTGTATGATCAAGAGATTGTTACACATGAAACACGGCTATTTTTGTATACATTCGCGGAGTGAGAAAGCCACGATCGTGCTTAAACAATGTGATCCACCGCTCTGTTTGCCGGCTAAATATTGACGCTTATCGGGCCTCCGCGTGTGCGGAAGAAGGTAGGATAAATCTGTCAACCTGCTTCTTTAATAAAGCAATGTAATAAAAATCGTTTAATTGGATGTGCAAAAATTATTAAACCGATTATTGATTACCGAAGTTTTATTTGTTTTATGCACACAATATTTCATCCTATTAAAAAAAACAAAAAAAAAAAACAGAAAAATATCACTGAATTTTCTGTCCACTCGATATTTCAACTCGTATAAACCGTGCGATTCACTCCGCGCGTTATCGAATAAAATGTCGTTGCTTACAAAGAAAGAAAAAGCCGATGAAGCGCCAGCGCGAAATAAGGGAGAAAGGAAGTTGAGATGGGAAGCTCTTTATTAGTGGCCGCGTCTCGGGAGTGCTTGAAGAAACATGGCGAAACGGGGACAAAAAATGCACCGACGAGAGTAAGCAGAAATGCGGAATAGAAGACAAAACTCACGCGCGAGACAAATATGCATACGAACTAAATAAAAAATGAGAAATCGAATTATTTTCACCAATTTACGGATGATTATGTTTTCATCGTAAAGTTTAAAATTGACCCCAAAACAAAAGCACACCAGCTAGTTGTATAAAAGTATTCTGCATTTTATTTTATTTTATGCGTTAAGATTATTTATGCATACCACTCTGAAATATTAACCGGAATAAAATTGAGAACAAAAATATATATATTATCGTTAAACTGCACACAATATTGTAAAGAAAAATTAAATAAAAACACAAATATAAAATATAAAGATAACGAGTAATTTCTGTTGGTATTGCAATTAGTGATACGTGAAATATGTTATGTGCGGAGAATCGAGAACTCGGTTAAAATTTATACCCGATGGTATTTACGACACGATTGTTATCATGTAATATTCGAGAGCTGTCGGATCATCTTGCAGACGCGGAACGATTCTTCAGCTATCGCTTCTCGTCGCATTTGTCTTGTTTCGTCGGAAACGTCCGACGGGGAGAACCGTCAGAGAGATCCAGCGGACAGAGAAACAGAGGCGCGTGTTGGGGATGCTGCACGTCAAGTGAAATTATGCGAATCACGATGAACGATTGCCACCTTTGTTTAAGCGACCGCTCGCTTTTGCGCGTCACGTCCCGCCATATCTCTCTCTCTCTCTCTCCCTCCCTCTCTCTCTCTCTCTCTCTCTCTCTCTCTCTCTCTCTCTCTCTCTCTCTCTCTTTCTCTTCGAGTTACCAGCCGCAGAGAGCCACTACAGAGTGTTTTCGCCTCTATATTCCGCCGGTGTATCGCACCGGCACGCTCTAATTAAATGAATAATCTCATATCTTTACGGCAGCAGCGGTAACGCGCTGTATTCCAATGCCCGCCACGCATAATCCGGTCAGCGGCGACAGTAGAAGCACGATCGCGAACGTAGTTTGTCGACCGAATATCGGTCTCTCTGCAAATGCAAATTTCTCTCTCGGAACCTTGTTAATGATGCGAGAGTATAGATATGTTTAATAGATATTTTGCAAACCGCGAATATATCTATTGGTTTATACTATTGACTCACGCTGCGCATCAATATTAATAAATTATTCCTTTACTTTGCGCTACACGTAAATAGAAAAAAGAAAATTAATTGATTCAAGTACGAGGAATCAGATTTTCAATTCCACATAAAATCTTCATTAAAAGTAATTAAAAGTTTTAAAAAATAAAAATGATAATAACAATAGAAGTATATTCTTCATTGAGAGAGATGACGTATGAAATATTTGAAGATTTATGATATTTTAATAAGTGCAAAATTGACTGCATTGTTGTTTATAATTGCTTTCATCGCTTTTATATGAAGCATGTATAAAAAAGTTATTAATAGAAATGCAGCTACTAATAGATGGCTGCATTAATAATAATAATAATTACAGTATCGCTTGTAATTACTTTAGCCACTGTATTTACGGTTTCTATGGTAATTAACGTAATAATAATAATTCAATTACACATATCTACGATCGAGCTTAAGGTAGGAGAGCTTGGAAAAAAAAAATAGATTAGAAAACAGAGCAGCGAGGAACAATTGCGGCGAATACAAAAGCGCAATAATTTGCTTCATAAGCACAGTGTATCTTTGGGGTCGATATTATTACTTTTGGAATGTTCAATGAGTAATACCTACTGCCGCTTGAAACATACGAGGAACATCTCTTCCCTGTGGAAAATCCGGTCGTCCGGCATCATCCGTGATGCCGACGAGAGATGGAATTTACCTAACAGTGTGAAACCGCGGAGCCATCGAAGTGGCAATGCATGTCCAAAGACAGTATATCCTCATAGACCTACTCCCCGGAGATGGCTTCAGCTCTCACGGTAGACCCGGAGGGTATTTATTTGCGTTCCGCCAATTAACCGACCATTAGTCGAGGTTGCGGGAACGTGGATACGCGGCACGGATGGCTAGCGAGACAAGAATAGGTTCAAGTGGTTTTTGAAGCTTACAAGCTACATTTCACGACATGACGTCAGCGAATTCAAATCCGATCTTAGTTGGTTTTGTAGGTCGATTGGGATTCTTTTCGAATCCGCGCGAATGCAGTTTTGGCAGCGGCATCGGCGGCCTCAATCATACTCGATCGACCGACATCGCGTCCTAAAATAAAGAATTAATTTGGGACTATCGTTTTTCTTGTTCCTATTCGCAAATTGTTGTCTTTTTTTCTCTCTCTCTCTCTTTCTCTCTCTTTTGTTCTAATTCTCGTTTTATCTCGACAAACATAATCGGACAAGGAAACTCACGAAAGCGGCGTTCTTGAAAAAAAAAATCGTTTGCGCGACGAAGGATCGTAAAGCGACCCTACCGCGAAAGAGGGGAAAAGAATCGATCGGTTTAATCTGATTAAGACTCCGGCCGCCATTGGACAGTGACTCGCACGTGAACGTATGTATGTATCGTACGTATGTAGATGTAAATGTACGAGTACACGTGGTATCTGTTCGTCAGCGCAAAAGAGTAAGGGCTCCTCGTATACTCGGACGGGCCGCACCCCGTCGTAAATAAAGTCAAGCTCGCGCTCGCGCGCGATCGTCGCGTTAAATAGAATTGCTCGAACGAACGTGAGCGGGCGCGCGCGCGCGCGCGCACGCGGCCAAGCAACGCGAACGAAGTCGTCCGAAACCGGCGAGAAATGCAGGTTGTTAGTACAAGGCGATATCGTTACGGTAAATTCCGCGCCCGGCCCTCCGCCGTTTATCGCGCGCTTAAATCATTCTGACGCGCGACGCGTACGCGCCTTGCGCGCGTTGGAACCCGGAATATTACGATGTACCGTCGAGCCAAATCGTTAATCCGCCCGGACAAATGTTCGCCAATAAAACTACGTGCGATGCAATGGAAAAATGTGAAAAGTCGGCTATGGCAAAATAGCGTGGGCCTCTTGCACCTTTATTAGAAGAAGAAATATCGCGAGTGCAGCGTATACAATATCTAGCACTAAATTGATCAAAAGTGGCAACATTATTCCATTTTAAAAAAAGTTAAAAAATTTTCCCCAAATTTTTCTTCTTTTAAAGCGCATTATACAATCACTTAACACAGAAAATCCATGCATCCCTGATTGTCGGCACGCAGAATACATCATTATTTTCTCGAAATTTGACTTACGCAGACTTTTGTCCGCCTAAACAGGCGATTGCTAAGCCGGGGAAAGTCGAGCGAACTAATTCTAAGAGTTGCAAAGTGCACTTCCGGAGTAGTACGAAGCTCGAGTTTCGCGCGTGCACCGAAGCTTAAACGACGACGACGCGAATTCGGTAAGTCGCGATACTATTCTCACGTAATTAAATGAAGTAGCGCGATAATTAAATGCAGGCATATTAACGTATTAAAGTATAACTTGTTTATAACTTTGCCGTATTCTATCAGATTACTGCGCCCCTTTATCTTGCCATTTTTTTCACGTTGCTATTTTTTTTTACAGGTCCAAATTTCTCTAAACCAGGAAACTAGGTCCGGTGCTATCTGCTTGAATGATGTCGCGACGTTCGGTTGTATGCAGGCAGTGATTTGAGGAGAAAGGAGCGGCGATGCGTGTTATATTCGCGACGAGAAAAGTTTCCTTTCGCGCGAGAAGTGCGAAACTTGAAACGACGAGCTTCGTCGTAAGACGAACTGCTGGGCGAACTATCAGTAATGCAGATGCGGACACAGTGCGCTCCTATCATCGAATTCGACGAGCGTGATATCGTTGTATGGCGGCGCCGCAGCTATTAAATGATTATTTTCCGCAACGATGTATTCTAGATCGTCTCTCATCGCGGCATCGAACCGAGAAAATCCATTCGTGGTCGCGCGGGCGTGAAAAACCCGCGAAACGATCCCATTTATTGTTCATACGGCATACGTGTATTCGGTATTCATCGAAAAATCGCTCGCGAAATAAGTTTCAAAACTGAAGCCAGAGCGCACGAATTGAAAAATAGCATGATGAAACATTCGCAGAAGGGAACGGAACGCGAGCGATAACTCGCGGATGAATGGCAATGTCGCTGTGCACGTTTACGTTATCGTTCGCAGAATGATACCTTTTCATCGGGATATTATTGATATATCTGATCCTAGAATCTGCATCGTGATTCCGCTGAGATCGAACAGTCATTCTCTCATTTTGTCAAAATCGTAGTACAATATTCTTCTATAAATGTTTTTCTTAATTATTTCCTGCCTAAAACATAGACTCGAGTTTGGCTCTCAGCCAATACTGGCATGATACCGTTGTAAAATACATTCGATCGCAGTCGATTTTCTTGATACGAAAAGTGTTGATCGCACGCGACCGCTCGCTCGATGTTCGGTTAACAAATCGCTTTAACAGAAGTCCTATATCACTTTTGTCACGGAAGTCGACTTTACATGTATATATATTGTATAGTATAACGCGAAGCCATTGCACCGCACCGAGAAACATCGTCAAACTGCGCGTCTGAAATTGCGACCGGATGAAGGATAGCGCCGTTTTCATCTTCGTATGTGGAATCAACGCGGTGAAAATCAGCGACGCGCGTCATACGGCAGCGAGAAAAATTTTCTCGCGTGGAAGAAAGCCGCGGTATTGAATGCGGAGCGATATACAGGGTGTTCCATATTGTACTCTTTCATTTATCTACGAAAAGATAAGTCTGCGTTATTAACGTAGAGTCGATTTTTTCTTAATAAAAGTCCTACTTGACGATATTTAGTGCTAAAACATTGATTAAGCTTTAGATAAAAGATTTGTTATATCCATTATATCCACTGGAGCAAATACGTAACTCGATAAAATGTTTTGTATTTCCGGTTACACATCGGAAAAGGACGATTGCGAGGGTGCAAAGAAACAGTTCGAGAACGGAATAACAGATACGAATGGATACGATGATTTCGCGCGAGCGGCTGCGTCCGCAGATTAGATAATATCGATTATCAATTACGACGCGTATCGCGGCAACGTATCGTTCGCCCTCTCGCCGTCGAATTCGAGTTTCCGCGAGCAAATCGCGCATTGAATCGGCCAGTTATTTGCCGTTAATAGATATCTCGTGTGCACGTCATACGTCCGATCAGAATTTAAAGTTCGTGGCAATCTCGCGGCAGACAATACGATGCGGAGCCACGGACAAAGTAAATATTACAGAGAACACAGCACGTCTCTGCTGCGAGCTGACTGTTTGGTTGCTTTTCGTTTGATTGACACAAATTGCTCATCCAAGCTGTTTCCTATTTCATGCTTTCAACCGTTCCAACTGTTTATTTAGTTTTCATGCCAGCCCGTACCAACGTTCTAATATTTGTTAAACAATCTTTAAACGATGATAGTGCTGTAAAGCTTGTAAAACCGACAGACTAGCCCAGCGGTCCTTTTATTTTCATAACGTATTTATGTACGAATCAAATGGATCTCCAGAGAGACTAGATTTCTAGAACAATACGTTTTTAGTGCAAGATAATTTATCAACTTAAAGCTCCATATATTTTGCACACTGATTCGATTAGTCTTTAACGAATATCTCTTGCAAAATATGTAACCGGGGCATCCTGGAGTTTATCCCCGTGCACTTTGCAAGCAAAATGCATGTCGCACGATAGATGGCCAATCGATCTTGTACACATTTTAATCTCGTCGGATAATACGGATATATATTATTGGACAAATGCGCGAACCGCCGACGCTGAAATCCAGTTACAACTGTTATTGACACTCTCGACGCGATCCCTAATGTGTCATAAATATTTATTGAAAATCAATACCATCATTATGCCGCCAGATTGAGCAGTTCTGTGAAGACGATGCATTATCAAGCGGATGAATAAATATTATTTATTTATTGTAAGAGCGCGGTGCCGATCGATAACGAAATCAGCTAAAAAAAGCACAGTGCAAACGCGATATTTTTAATGTAACGGATATATCTGTTCTTTAATTCAAAATTTATTAACGTTGCATTTTTGAAATAAAGTAATGTACATTTAATTAACGATATCTAACACAAAATACAAATAGAATTGTAAACTATTTATTTCCTTACAGGGTAGTCCACGAAACTAGGTCGAGTTCTAACACTTGCCTTGTTGAAAATAGAAAAAAATAGTAGAGAAAAAAGTTAAATGGCATAACATGAAAAATTTTTCTATGGGCTCATTTTTTTCGTAAGTGTAACAATGTACCAGAAAAAAGCAATTACATTTTTATTTAAATGGAAATATGTATTTTTTTGCATAAATAGGTTTCTCTGAATAATCTCTATATAAAAGTATTAGGGTAAGATGCTCGAAAAATTAATATTTCATGAGATATTTGACATTTTTGAGTGAGGTATATGCTTTATTCAAGGTAATATTTAAATGTTCCACTGTGTTTACGGTTGCGGCTTTTAAGTATAAACACTTGAGGAAAGCAGTATTAATTGACCATCCTGTATAGTGATTTTTTATTGTTTTGCAATAAATTATGATATTGAGATGTACGTCGATATGACAGAAAAGTTTCACTTCAAATATTATATGTAGAATAATCCGATACGATTGCTCTCATTTATCAAAACGGCTTCATGAAGTGTGATAATTGATGGCGCATGAATAGTTTCCCGCAAAAATATTCCAAGTGTCAATTTTTGTGAATATTTTATATAAATTCGTAGAGAATAATCAGTCATCGAATCAGTTTTGGAAAATCTTGAGATCAATTGCTCGACATATTCGGTAGACAACTTAAACTTAGAAACTTCTTTAATAAAATATCATATTTAAGATGTTTTTGAAGTAATATTGTACTCTTTTTAATTCCAAATCCTCTAAAGTGTTATTGCAAGTCGCGACAGCAAGAAAAACATCTCGACCTGCATTGCGCGAGATATCGATGGCGATCGTATGGCGTTGCTTGATATTAAAACAAACACAAAGAGAAACGCGAAGCAAGAGGAAAAGACGACATGGGGCAGACGAACGGACAGAGAAGGTAGTAAATGGGGTCGGTTCGCGTACGCATATAAAATATGCCGAGGCCGCGCTATCTCGCGGCCGATTGCCTGGAAAACTCACGCGAAAATATCGATCCTCGGCCACCTCGCTTGTAATCAGATTAAGCAAGACCAACGGCTCGACCTGACCATAGGTATAAACCGGCAGCACGGCGCGGAGTTCCCTCGAGCGCGAACACCGTCGTTCTGTGCGGGGGAGTGCGCACACCTATGCATGACACCCCGGACCCTACGCAACGTCGCGTATATATATACATCGGCCATTTCACGCGCGCGATCGTATAGAACCATGATGTTTGCACGCTGTTTCGCCCTCCTGTCCTGTCTCCCTCTGAATACGACCGAGTCTCGGAGGGTCGTAGGTCGCGTTTGGTCGCGCCGAGTCGCGACTCGATTATCTTTAGCTTCATTCATATTATAACTGCCGGCGAAAAATAAACTGACATAAAATATCAAATAATTGATATTAAGATAATTATATAGATAGTTACTATTATTGAAATAAGTCAGTCATTATTTAACGACTGACTGCTATCTATCTAGTAAATATAATGTATATATTCGTACACATTAAAAATAAGACAATAAGCAATTAGTTTTTATGATATAATTGCTTTTCTAAACAAAATATTTTTATTAACAATAACGTAATTTTTAATTTTAATAAATTATTAAATAAAAATTTGGATATTCAAAAATATTGATGGAATATTAGTATACTATTCTATAATGCAAAAAAATCTACTAACAAAGATTTATGCATGTATATCTTTTTACATTTTATGTTTACTCTTTCCTTTTCTTTTTAATTAGAAAAGCAATAACTTATCTGTACTATAAAGCAGCAATCATATTAAATATTTTTATCAGTCCATTAACATTGCCGGTGATTTACTAGATAGATTGCGAAAATGAATTAGGAGTTGTTGATGCCGATTTTTTTACCGACAAACTATACAGATAGTGCAAATCAAGCCTAACTCGAGTCAACGATTGATCGTAAATATTGTAGCGTGCGAGTGCCGTACGTTTTTATTGTTTCCGCTTTTATTATTTTAGAGAAGGAAGTTGGAAGAAGTTTTTTAAAAGTAACGCGGTCGACATCGATGTGGCAGTAAGATAAGGCGTAAGGATTCTGATAGGAGAGCGAAATTCCCTTGAGCTTTTTGGATAACGTCCTTTTATTCTCGTAGTTTTAAGAAAGATTCGCGCATCTCGGCGTAGAAGAACACTTCATCGCGATATACCGACTGTTTGTAACACGGTTTAGCGTTATCGCCGGTATCTTTAATCTCGCACTACCAGCTATTCACGGTTAGAGTCATCTAGGGAAAAAAAAACAAGCTGCTGAGCATGCGAGCATAAATGGTAAAACCGTAGGTGTAATCAATCGCGTAATAATTATTTGATTATTGGAGAAATATAAAGATGGAAGACCGAATCGTACAAACGCAATTTAATTTCCATTAAATTTCAGGAAATTTCGCAAGCGAACGCGAACCTGTTTGCTCCGAGTACACACTCCTAATTTGCAACTATAATTTCGCGCGAAGCGCGCAGCGCGGTGGTTTCATTTCGCGCTCATGAGTCATTACAGAATCTCCTGCTTTCCGCGGCCAATTTTCCACGATCTGATTCAGCGAACGAATAACTGGCTTTCCATTTTCGATCCTCCGCGAAGGGACAGCCGTGCTGTCACCATCGCACTCCCTAAGTGCTGTTGTATGTTCTTTTCGTTCGGCAATAAAATATGTAGTCCACGAGAGCGCACAAACTTATTCAACAGTTAGGTCCAATTTGTGAAATTCCACACGAGGAGTCTGCTATTTGAGAAGTTCGTGGTGAGCTGAGCGCGCGCACACTTGGAAAACAATCGCATCCGTGGCTATCCGAACGTAAAGCTCGGCAAAGTCTCGACCGCTTATATCAACATTGCCCTTCTAATCCGTCGGAAATATCGTTCGTGCTTTCCGCGTAGATACGTCGGCATCATATTTGTACGAGAATAAACGAAAAACAGAAACAAAACTGTCCAAGTAACAAGGAACTGAGTACAAACATCGACATCAATAAATTCTTTTTCCATTTAACTTGACAGAAAGAGAAAGAGAGAAAGAGAGAGAGAAGCAAACAAAATTATCTAATGTCCGCTTAACTGGCGTCAAACGCGCTTTGAACACGTAAGAAATTCAATCGAGAACACACGCAAATATTGCAGTACGACATGCACAGCGAGTACGTTACATGAGATTACATATTAACACTAAAATTAGGTTGTTCCTTATTGCATATTTAACGGTGCACTTTAATAGCTGCGCATAATGTGTGTGTCCCGATCCTTTTACTATACTTTACTATTACTTACTCCCGATCCTATCTACTTATAAATTTCATAATTAACTTTTAATTAGATATTAACTTTTTCATGAAGTATAAAGTTGATTGGATATGATATAAAACTAAATTCATATGTGAGAATTCACAGAAAAATATTATATACAATTGATGGTATTTTTGAAGATTTTGTATTAAAGTTTCAGAAATTTTTTATTAAAATAAAAGAAACAGAGAATTTATTAACGGACAGAGAATGTATTATACAGTGAGAACCGTAGCATACCGAAAGAGAAAAAACAGTAAGAAATATTACGGGTTTAAGCCATAACGTGTAGAGCGACGCATGTAAGTTGCAGATAAGATTTCGACGAACATTTGTATTGTAAGCGTACAGATTGCGATTAAACGAAAAATTTTGTCAGGTTCAAAACTCTGCATTGCGATATAAGTATTGTGCACCGCTGGAGATAGAATCATGGATTCGATTGGCAATAAAAAAGGACTCCCGAAGTTGTGGTTAAGCGAAAACGATCTACATATTCAAAATACGAGACTTTGATTTTTCTCTTACGGTAACTTTCGGCATGGTCACGCGATACGTATGTAAAATGCAAATACTGTCAATTCTTCTTTTTCCGTTTCCCTCGAGTTTCTCCCGCTGTGCAATATAAAGGTGTGTCGAGATTTGTAACATACCGTTGCAACATTGTAAATGATGATACGTTATAGTGCTACAACTACATATTTGCAACCATATTTGCAACTATATATGTACATAAATATATACGTGGACTGAATATTTTGTTCGTCGAAAGGCAAAGTTGGCTTTCTATAAAAATAGAATAAAGAAGCCAGATGGATGTATTATCTCTTGATTTATAAAAGCATGTATGTTAATATTTATTACATGAATTTTTGAAAAATAACGAAATAGACAATACCGAGCAATTGACAAACAATTGAGACAAATATCATATCTTAAACGTAAGATTATGCATAAGATTGTACCATAATTAAAATAAATCAATAAATAAAAAATATTATATTTTTCTTCTTTTATGGAATAAATTTACACCACTTAATTTAGTTAAAATATTCATGGCGTTTACTATATATATCTCATATCCACTTATGTGGATTATTGCGCGCGATAATGTTACAAGTCTGGACGCACTTTAACGCACGAAGGCAACAGTAGCTCGGAACTAGCACGCACACTCTCCCGTATTAGCGCACGCATACGCCATCATAATAGTCACATTAATCGGTCATCTCCATTATCGAGTTGATCAAGTCATAAAGATTTCAATGGCCTTTCAAACTGCCGTGAGTGACCAGAACAGGCACGAGAAGAATGATAAAACACATTAACGATATGGGGCGACGTATAATAAATTGATGAGCTTTCAATGCGATAACGCGATCAACGGAATCACTATCGAATAAACGTCGACATCATTTCGCATACGTGCGAGATACGTATGAAAAATTAGCTGTCAGTAATACGTCGAAATTCGATTGACGATCGATTGACAATTTGATTCAAAAGGCGATATGTCTGATCGATTAAACGCGCTAAACTACTGCGGATATAAAAAGAAAAAAACAAGACTAACCGCGTACAATTTGATAACTATGAACAGCGGGAGAAAGATGAACAGACCGGCATTGTACATGTTACGACGTAACAGTGCCCACATCAATCATTTCATTCAACAAAAGTGGACGCGTATTCAAGTACCTATAGATATGTTCCTACCCTTCGGACTAGGACAATGCACCACAATGCCTTCTGTGTCTGTAAAGCAGTTTCCAACTAATAAAAACATTCTCTTGAAACACACTTATCTAAATCTGAAACTCTTATCACCGAATATCCAGTCAGTATTCGTGGAAAGTGATTTTTTGTCGATTGAATTTATAACAATAGAAACGACGAAGTTTTCTAGCAATCGTATATAAAATATAACATGTAAAATTGCTTTTAATAACAATAACGTTCTATGCAACTGTGCGTAAATCTAGGCACTTTAAAAACGATTAATAATGGTCGATTTATTAAATCAAAAGATTATCTAGGCGTGTAATTTCGTCCTCTTTCTATGTCAAGCCTTGTATATTGAACGCGTTTTACTATTTAAAGCAAGTATCAGCGCAACAGCGCCGTGATTGGACGTCGCGCATTGAATATGACATACAACGTGACCCCGTACGCGCGTAAATTGAACTAATCCTCGATAATGAACCATTATAGCGCAGGGAAACATCGCTCGTAGCATCGGTCGGCTTCTCGCGATACCGTAGATGCAGCCGCTTGACCGCGCGATTAGTGACTTAACTAGAAATAAACGCGCATAATCCTCGGACATTTATCGTTTGTAACGTTATGCAACAGATCGGCTTACAACAATGCGGCATAAGAATTAAATATTATATAAATCGTGCTATACTATAATCAACGAATCATAACGAAGTACATACATAGAAATGTGGCGAAACAAACGCGCACGCTGCTTTTCTGCTTAAAATATATTTTATTTAATATTAAGCAACAAATTAAACATTTATTGATATAGTTTCTCTCTTTTTTCATAATTTTGTTCGATTATTTTTACTTTACCGCCAGTTGTACCATAATTTGACAGATATTCTATATATAATAATATCATTAAATCATGAAAATTCAAATATGAACAAAATGATAAACGCGATCAATGTTAGAATATATACATATATACTCGTAAGTTGAGTAAGATAAGTTTTAGATTAAAATAGAGTCACAACTTATAAAGTTAAACTACGATCTTTGACTTATCTTTTAATTAAAATATTTTCCAAAATTATAAGAGGTCACTTCGTGAGGTGACTTTAATATAATAATTTGCATGTTATTCTCATTATCTATAACTTAATAACTCTGTAGCGAAAGATAATTAAATGTTCATATAAAAAAAAATAAAGAAATTCCAATTATAATGTTGACAATAAGATGCACGTCAAATATAATCATTTTCTATCTATAGTTACTATAATATAATAGACTTTTGTAAATGACAATCAAATAATTATATGAAAAATTGAACCACTGTAACAGCATTACTAAATTACTGGAATCTGGAGCGTAGACAAAAATGTCTGCATTTCATAGTATATCGATGTCAATCATGATTCCAACAATGTCTGAAAAATTTAATTTATAACGTCTCGAAATAAGTAAATACAATATAAAATCGATTACAATGACACGATATCAAACGAAATAAAACGCTTATTATTCTACTGTTGCTGTGTTTTTTGTATTTCATGACCGACATTTCATCTCTGTCCTTTATTCCATCTCAGCACGGGAGAAGAGGGATTACAATTCAATCCAAATGAGTTTAATCTCCCAAATATTTTCGGACTTGCGGTGATTGGCTCGCGGAAAATCATTTTTTGCGAGTGGAAACACGTAAGCGTTATCGCTGCTAATTGAGTTTACTGCGCAACGACCTTTCGACTGTTTTTGAATCAAAATGCCTCAACAACCAGAATAATGTAATATGAATATAACCGCGGTATATATCGCAAAATGAGATTGCTCTCCTAGATCGCGCTCAATAACGTACAATAGCAGCTTTTATTGTGCACGTTAAAGAAATGAAATAACGGCAACAGCGGTGCAAATAGTTAAAACAGAAATCGATTTTCTCCACAAAATTAAATTATTGCATTCGATCTCTTTACAGGGAAATTATAGAGCCACACCAATGTTATTAATGTTAATAATGGCTAAATAATGATAAATATTTTCATTTCATGCATCATTCAACAAGTCTTCCGATTAATAGCGAGAGCGTTAACTAAAATGATTCGCGGAGAAATAAAAGCCGTATTTAGATTCAGCCGAGACCAAATATCATTGAAATAAAAGTTCATAGAATTTTCTCAACAAACTAATAATCAACTTTGCGAAAATAAACCACGCGACCACGAGATACCAATCTAACTCACTATCTATCATTATTACCGTCTCTATAATTATAATCATTTCAAGTTAAGCGTCGTGTACTTTAAATCTCATTGCCTTGAATACTCCAAATAGACATGTCCATTAGCATTTGTTGACTCATGGTAATGTATTACGTTTTAGATCCAGTTTTAGATCATTTGTCACGATTTTGCCAACGTTTACATTCTTTATGATTTATATTCCATGTGATTTTATTAGCGCAATAAGAAAAATTGACTGCGCAAATATGAATAACGTCGATACGATTTTTTGAAATAAGATGTAAAATTATCAAAGTATAAGTAGCAATAAGTTTGTTATTAATTCATAAAGATTTAGCAATTTTTTTTGGAGATAAATGTCAGTACAACAACAGTCTTTGTTTCTCATAAAATGTAAAAGCAAAGAAATTCTAAAGAATTAAACAACATCTAAAATTTGTAAAGAAGAATCGAAAGTCTTCACTAGCCTGCGAACTTTTGGGTGCGCATTTTCTGTCGCGACACAACGTATACACGCGATCGATATAATCCCGCGAATAGTTTCACGCGTAGGTGGACGCCCGGTGGGATTAACGATTACATTATGTTTTAACGATCTGGATCAACGTGATATCGCCGAGTCAGGCAAAGCCGATCGTCACGGCGCATCGCGCAACGCCGCGCGCAACGCCGCGCGCACATTCGGCCGCGCGCGCCAATCGATTTGTCAAACTAATTAGAGAGTCGCACGAGAGAGGATCGCGAACTTGCGATCACGCGAACCGAGCTGCACACGTGCGCTGCCAGTTTGACAAATTATCTATCTCGGATGGGCGTAAGCATACGCGTGCATTCAAGCGGCATTTGCCGGCTTAAGCAACTTTCTCTGCAAACTGCGGAATTTTCGACCCAAAGGAATTTTTTGCAGAAAACAATCACGGAGGTATAATCAAATTTTTTTATACAGTTATGAGAAATGTTTATAGGAAATGTATCTTCAATTAATCGGGAAATTGTTAATTTTTGAAAGCTTGTATATTAAAAATGTAACGAATTTTTAATTAGTTTGCAGCAAGTAAATTAAAATAAATTGCAATATGTTTTTTAAAGATTAACAGCTTATACAAGTCATTTTAATTTACGTAATATAATTTAGAGATTACACATTTAAAAAAAAAATGTAAAGTGCTCGATTAAGAAACAAACTTTACTTCGAGAAATCTTTGATATCCGATAATAGGTTTGAACCGTGCATTCGAGTCTGTTTGGAAGTACAAATCGGAATAAATGACGTGTCGGAATACACATGAAACTCGCGGGCGCTATTCTCGTTGTTTATTGGTCAGACTGTCGGCCGCATTTGATATAAATGCCACTGTATAAATCTTCACTGTCCGTCACAAAAAATATAACGACAAAGAAGAATATCAAAATGTTTTGCATGAGTGACATTAACATAAATTAACGCGATAACGCGTCAAAATTTTCTATTAAAGGGATTATATTTAGAATTTATGAATGTACCAATGATTTTACCTTCCGAAATATACTCGATCAAAAAATTATCACCATTTTTTCTGGTATTCAATTTTAACATTCTGATGGAATCGTTTATTTACGAACTCAGAGGTTGGAAAGGTAAATTCCGAACTACATATTTGCGCGCCGAAAATCGATAGAGCATGAAATGGAACTGTACATGTAATCATAACGGAATGCGATATAACGCAATTAATGAATGATTAAGTGAATCAGCGACGGCTGACTGTAAATAAATCAAATTAAATTACATGTAAAAGCCATTTTCTCGCAAACAAACGCGATGGAACATAATCAACTGCAACAAGATGGTGGGAGTATAAAATAACATAAGAACGCGCGAGAACAAGTGGCACAATAGTTTTTTTTTTAAATATAATCACATTTTTAATGTGACTTTTGATGAACAATAAAACTTTCTCTCGCTACTAAACACTTTTCGCCGTTGAATCGATCACCGAAATAGCCGACAACGTACTATTCAATTAATGAAACAACTATCGGCCGGTTTACTTTTATTTTCACCTTCAGCTACGAGAAGATCTTTAAAAGTGGACGATTTCGTATCATTCTATTTTCGGCCTCTACCGGGTCAGGAAAAACAGACGAACGAGAGAAAGATTGGCGCGCGCGCGCGAGAGAGTTGGTGCGCCAGGCGTTTCCCACGGATCGACGGAGCGCGGAGGAAGGGAGACGAATTCGTAACTTTCGGGGGGAAAACAATTTTGCAGGAAAGCCGCGACCGATGGAGAGCGAGAACCGTCGAGAACCGCCGGCGCGTACCCAATAGGGGAATCCAATTTGGATTATCGAAAATTCATGGGGATGCCGGGAGTGTGCGTGCGTGTATCTGCATACGCGCGGCATTTGTCCGAAAGACATGCGGTGAGTCGGGTATGCGCGAGCGGCGGCGAGTGAGCAACAGCGTTGTCTTCGTGGCCGGAACACGGAGATTATTCAAAGAGCTTGTTTCCGAAAAGGCTTGACTTAATTTTACTTTTCCCGTCAGAAACGGACGGAAATAGAAGAGAAATAGGATGAAAGATAATAAAATGTGAAATAAAATAGAATAAAAAATTTTAATCACGATACTGGTGTTATTTCTGTTGTGTTGACGTTGAATGCCTCTCCCTCCCTCCCTTCTCGTATAAATAAAATATAGCGACTTGGTTACTCAAATTGATTAAAAATGCAATTTCTACCGAGCGATGCAACTGTCCTCAATTCAATTTTTAAATGTAACAGCGAGATACAAAAATAATGATACAAATAAAAGCAACGAAATGTCTTGGCACACCCCCGCCGAGTCCAAGCACTCGGAGCATTTTATCCAGTTTGTCTATGATGGAGGATGGCACTGGCGACCAGTTCCACTGCGGAGACACATGGATAATATAAAGCGTCGCGTCCGCAACTTCCGGCGACAGCGAAGTGTGGCTCTACGTTTGCACTGTCTCATTCCCGTTAGTCTTTTCCGTCTTCCTCGACTCTTCCGCATCGCCTTATCTTCTCGCTCACCTGTTTATTTAGCCGTTCTGTTTTCTTTCCGCGCGCCATTATATTCCAGCAACACTAGTATCGCGGTTATTCGCGTTTTTTCCTAAACTGTCACAGTAACTTTACGATCAAAACTCGAAAGCAAAAGATGTAAAAGAATTGTAAATACAATATGCAAGTAAAAAAAAATGGAAACAATAATAGTTTATCGATCGTTTAAAAAATTTCTGTATAATAATTAATTTCCAAGTTGTGAAAAAATTCTATTTTTCGAAAAATCTAAATGAATAATTCGACAGTGTATTTAAGCGAAATAAAATTATTTTTAAACAAATCTCGATCTCGAACGTATTCGAAGTTCATTAATATTGGAAGAGATCGGCCAGATTTAATCAGAAGAGAATAAATTCGATTACTACAAAATCTCAATTTCGAAAATCGACACAACGGCAACAGTTTGACAAGGCTGACAACTATTCCCGCCACAGGAACGCGAATAATATCGGCTAACACACCGCTAACCCGCATGAGTCCATCGGGCACACGCGAAACAGCCCTCATTAATCATCCGAACACCTAAGAACTGCAACGTGTAACCGGTGTAACTCAACCGGTTACACCCCCGACCACGTAACCTTAGCCTAAACGCTCAGTCGAGATACCTTCGCGCGTGCCGGCCGCCAACCCCTTCGCCACCACCTGGTCCATCTCACCCTCCGTCCTGCAGAAGGGCGGCGGACGGGCGTAGCGGGCGTGGAGCGCGCGATATATATCGCGGCATATACAGTGCGCGGCGCTCGCGCGTGTATATATATCACGCGGGATTTTCAGCCGCGAAATTTATAGCGCGTACCAACTCTGGGGGCTACGGGACACTCCGGTATACGGTTTGAGAGGGGAGTCGGAGACGCGCGGTCGGCGCGGAGGTGCAGCGGTAGCCTCGTATAGATCACGTATGGCTCCACCACGGGGCGAACTTCCTCGCGGAAGCCGTGACCCGGCGACGCGGACGCGACCGGCGAGAGAGGAACTTCGTATTCCCTGTTGCAACACTTATCTCCCTGCGCGTAGTCGCATTTTCCGGGTTCTCGAGTTCGTCCGCCCACTTTCTCCTCCCCTCGCTGTTCCCCTCGCGCATCACAACGCGACGCGAAACGCTGTTCTACGACGCTCGGCGCGTAGTGTGAAATTTTTCCAATCTAAGAGAAAAGTACTCTACCCGGTTCTATACGACCATTCTATAGTCTCTTTCGTTTTAATATTGTTTAGCATAAGCACATTAATCTGAAATTCAAATTTGCAAGCTATCAGAAAATATACAGGACATCCAGTAAATTGCGGTATAATCAGCTGAGAGGTGAATAATCGTGAAAAAAAATAACCGAAAGATATAAAATATACTTTTTAATTAGTTGCTATTTATATGAATTATTCATGCGATAAAAATAATTGTACAACAAAATCAACATGTCGACTTAAAAAAAAAAAAAAAAAAAAAAAGAAAAATGATTGTGGATAGTGACCATCGTGCTACAAGTAGTTAAAGAGGTAAGCGGTTAAGGAAACGCGCTGCAGTTCCATTGGCGTGTGCATTCGGCGAAAGCACTTGAGGATCGAAAGACTTCGATTCGATTTGTGATTTTAAATGGTGAAGTGGTCGGTCGGGCGTCAAAGAAAGGGTTGAGTTAAAGAGGAAACTTCGATGTTCGAAAGTGAAACATCCATCGATCTCGGTGCTCTCTAGGGTTTCTCCCTCGTCTAACTAACGTCCGCGTTTTTTACAAACAGCACCAACGATCTCAATAAGATTTAAGAAAGTTGCAGCATTTCAATTCTAAAATGTGAACTATCCGCAACGTGATAATATGGAAGTATAATAGACTCTACCAGAATATCTTCAAGAAATGAAAATTTACATATTTCATAATATTAGTAAGAATTAATATTAACATCTCATTTTAAACTTCAATTTCAAAATTTCAATTTACACTTCTTTTCAAGTTTATTTCTTTTTCATTTTATCATTTACGTAACTTTGTACAACTATACACACTGACGCGTCGGAATTGTGACAACGGTTGCTCTCATCGATTTCTGATGTCTATCCGAAGAAAATGTACGACTTCTGAGAGATACATTCTGTATAACATAACGCGAAATATAGTGCAAAACGAAAAGAGGCATTTCGCTCAGATACGCAGCCAAAATGATTCCCACATAAGAAAGCTATTTCAAGAATTGATTTTCCATTAGTACGACGTTTTGTAGTAGTTCGGCATTGCGCGTATAATGCCTCCCCGGCCGCTTATATCGCCGAACATTTCGCGACTGTTTGCGACCAGGCCGCTGATTATCCCCCTCCCCCTCGAACTCTCTCGTTCTGTCTGGTGCAAAAGCCGACCCCCGGAGTTGTTGCCGGAATAGTTATACTTCGACGCCATAATCTACTGCCAGACCACAAGGGTAATAAAACGTAATCCGTTTCCCGCGCATGGAAATTTATTGATACCAAACTACGTGCCAAGTATACACGGAAAGTTCGCCATCTCTCCCCTCGCCAAAGGGCGTTAATACTCGAATGGAGTACAATGATACACCGGCATCTCGTTAAAGGGAGACTAAACGATGAAATACGGCACGCGCTTTGCCTGCCCGCCACTCGCGGTGCCACCCGTTCTCCCCTTCTTTCTCGAGAAAATTGAGTCATTCTCCTCCGAAAGATGGAAATATACGATGTAATAACGATAAGTATTTATCATAATTCTTAATTTGAATTTTCATACATCACATATAATTATGTGATGTATGAAGATACGCTTATTATAATATGTCTTTTATCTGTATTAAAACTAATTTTGAAAAATTAAAGCATTTTTTTAAGTATTAGCAAAAATGAAGCTTTATTATGAAGAACGACGTTAGAAATATATCTAAAATTTATATAATAGTATTTGAAATAATTTATAAAATTGTACGATCTCACTGACGCATGTTATCGAATTATAGTGAATATATAAACAATTTTGGAGCTATAAATATATCTTGGAAAGAAGATGATCGACGAGGTCACATCATAAAATAACGCTAGCTCGCGTTATTTTCTGCCGAATGAAATATGAAATTATTGAATTCGGAATTGAGTCACTTGAGCTATTGACGATTGAATAAATAAAAAAAAAAAACGTTCAGCATGGAATATTAATTTGCTCGTAAAAATGTGAAATATGTCTGTCGCTATAAAATTTGAATCGAGAATTTACATGAACGGTGGATGTAATATGCTGTCAAATGGTACAATGTCAATCAATATGTTTATAAAATCGCGTGGCTAATGTTTCGCTGCTGATATTAAAAAATGGCAAATATTTTTCTTCATAACTGTAAACGCTGCCTCGTGTAACAAACATACGTATATTAACAAATGCAAATGCAAACTAAATAGCACAAATATCGAAGAGGTTTCATCATTTTAAAGTATGTCGATATAAAAAGTTTACGCGAGAACCAAACTGTGCGCTAATAAAAGTGTATAAGTATAATGATTTAGTACTATTTTACTATCGGAAACTTTTAACTGAAAAAAACCGCCATAAATTCTACGAGCGTCTCGTTAAAGTTTCGCTTCCTTTTTACAATCTTTTATTACCGACGCATAGGTGCCACAATGCCGCGGAATCGTTTTCCAGGCCACGTTTTCTGCGACTTTTCTTATCCACTTTTGCGACAGCTTCGAAGTTCGACCGATACACCGATCGATCCACGCCATCAGATTTTCACAATAACAAGAATACAGCCATCACATATGTAAAAAACTGTTTTATACATGTTCGTATTTTTTCTTTTAATTATATCGCAAGATGCTTCTAGAAGATTTTTGTATTTCGTTAAGAAAACAGTACAAAAAGAGAACAAATAATTAGCAAAGATATAAAATTTGATTCTTGCTGTCGCAAGAAAATTAACGTACGATAATTTAATTTTACAGGCTGTAAGAAAAATTACAAAACAATACAAATGAGCAAAACAGTACAAATTTAACTCTCATCCATTATTAAGAAAAAAAACAACGTAAAAAATTTATTTAATTAGCGACTTATTTTTTCTGTTTATCATAAAGAAACAAATAACAAACATTCGAGAACTGATGTTGCTTTTCAAGCTGTTAACATAAATCATAACGCCATTTAGTTAATGGAGTTGGATTGGCATAATATATAGTTACAAATGTAACCGTAATAATCAAGAATTTATAATTTTAGTGAAATATGCGTTTTCAACCCAAAATTTAAAATTCATATTTTCACAAAATTATCTTGCATCGTGAAATTAAAGCTACAGGCTGCCTGATGTCATCGTGAAATTGGGAAAAACGATGCAGTCGATACGATCGAGCCCCGCCTCTTATCGAACGTCGTGAAAAACATGCATTCGCTTTCGGCGCATCAACCGAGAAGACGATGTTCTCGGTGTGCTCGACGACGAAACGAATACAGAAATAACGTTTCGATGGGTATGACGCAGTGATCTTTTTATCTCTCGAATCTCCAACGAATCTCGGAGATCGGCGTGAGAAGAAACGGCAAGAGCGGCGGAAGAAACGGGGACGCGGAAAGAGAGGCGGAAGAAAAACGAGGAGCAACCGAAGGCGTCGGCGTCGCCGACGATGGAGATACGATTCATCGTTCTCGGTCCACTGCCAGCATTCGCAACGTGTGGCCCTTAAGGCCTCGCTTCGAGTATCTTCGATTTACCTTCCCGAGGCGCAACGAGAAAGAGAGAGAGAGAGAGAGAGAGAGAGAGAGAGAGAGAGAGAGAGAGAGAGAGAGAGAGAGAGAGAGAGAGAGAACCAAAGAGCGAGAGAGGGGAAGAGAAGCGTCTCCTACCTCGCCTCGAGCAGTAGACCGGATGTTGAATTACGACTAAACGTGAAACGCGTCTTCTGCCTCTCCGCGTGTCTGAGCGTTTGCGGGATGTTACGACGGGATACCGACTGATGTCCTATCGAGACACCATGATTTCGTATCGATGGTGAGAATTGGGGAAAACATCGTGGTGGTGGGACAGAGAGAGAGAGAGACAGAGAGAAAGAGGAATGTCGGAATTTCAAAGCGAGTTTACACTTCCGCGAACGCGCACGAATTTCCGGAGCGATGCCTGTGCGAGATAGTTCTCGGGCTGACCGATTTCTACTTCCCGTGTGTATCGCCGTGCTAGATAGACACGAAAAGAAACGGATTTCAAAGCTCTAATACAGAGTATTCGTTAAAGAGGACGATAACGATCTATCTGAGATTTTTTACAAATGGATGTCTCGCGTTTACTCGTGACTGATCAAAGAATAATCATCCTATATAATGAGGTGATTAATGAATCAAGGGGTATAGATTAAAATTTTCATATTTTAATTCACATTTTATAGGATTATAGAATAGATATTATAAAAGTGATAATTTATTCTCCAATATTTTATTAATTAGGAAGAGAGATAGTTGTTACATATTTAAAATTTTCCATAAAATGTAAATAATATTATTATAAAAGTTATTATAAGATATATCGAATATTAATGTAAAGGTATTAAAATTATAAACGAATTATATACTCGTTTACATACATATACAGCCTTTGATTCATTCAATAATTGGCGTGTTGGATATGTAAAGTACATTTTCCATGTCAAAATGTTACGAAAATACGCGTTAGCGCTGAAATATAATACATACACAATAAAAAATTTTAAAATGTACAAGCATCTTGTGTGTAATTTTGAGATCCGTTCTATTTAATAATGCAATATGCAGTGCATCAACACTAAAATTCAAAAATTTAATATCTCTTAAAAAAAAAATGTAATATTTTATTGTTAACGTAAAAAATTTAATATTTTAGTATCAAATAAAAAATTGCCATCACCACTTATACTTTGTAAAATTAATGTGTGCATGAGCATAACAAGTTTATATATTGCAATATTTTTCCTCTCTTTTCCTCTGCCGCGCGCAACAAATACGCCTCTTAAGGCAACTGTCTTGCTTACGATCAGTGGTCAATACCACAGTTTGTCGAGCCCTCGAGAAATACTGACCAGCAATTTCGCGTAACGAAAAACAAATAGTGTCCATCTATCGACCACGTACGCGCGCACTCGAGGAGGAAGAGCAGCCTGACGGAAGAACGTGAGAATCGAAAACCAGAAAAAGACGGAAACAAACGCTACCTAAGACAGTGGTGTAACAAGTCTACAGATGCAACGAACCTCCTATGTCAAGAGCCCCCTGAGATTGAAAAGAAGAAATGAAGAAAAGAATACAAAGAAAAAGAAAAAGAAAAAAAAATATGAAAAAAAGCTGTCGTCATTTGTCTGCGTGTTTTCGTTCTGCAATCGTCGCGACTACAGCTTAGACCATATTTCACTTTTTGTGTGCATAATTATATCGATAATATATGCGCCTATGTAAGATAAATTCTATTCTTTCTATGCACATATATTATCGTCTATTGTTATTTTGACGACGATGGAAGATGAAGAAGTTTAAAAGCGAGATAATCGAGATCGACGTTGCGTAAAGTAAAGGGTGAAGGGCCTCTTGAGTGTCTGAGCAGCGGCTACGTCATTGACCGAAAAAGAATTTCTCGTGGCGCAAGGGGAGTGACATTCGTGTGCAAATGGGGAAGAAAAGCTGGCGTGAGCCGTGCGTTTTTAAGCTCCTTCTTAACTCCCTGCGCGCCGAATTCGCCTCCCGTGAGACTACCCGGGACACGGATTCGGGCTTTGTGCCTCGTGAGGATCGCTAAAGTGGAAATCCTTTTGACACGATGGACCGCGCCATCCGCCGCGCTGTCACAGGCGGACTTTCGTGACAAAGAACACGCGCCTATTGAGAGGACACCGAGTGACGCGTTTTGAAAAATTGGGTTTGCGAGAAGTACTAAAGAGCCTCATTCACTTTTCGCCTAATAGACACGTAACAGCACTTAAATCCTGTTACAGTCAAGCCTTTGGTTACACACGGATAGAACTTATTGTTAGTGAAGAGTTAGTCACTGACAGTAATTTTATAATCAACTGTACACGCATAGTAGTTCCGAATATTTTATCGTCGAAAAGTGTTTTACACATGGACCATATTTTTGCTCAAATAAATTATAACATTTCGATTTATTTTCCTTCAAAAATAACTGCCTATAATATACATACATGTAGATCGATAACGTTCTGAATTTGCTTAGAATGTATAAGCGCTCGTGACAGTTAAAAAGTTGAGGAAAGTTAACGACCGTTCGGTTGATCTCGCCCATTGCGAATTTAATCAACGCCGAATTCTCGGATCCGTCAGCAGCTTCGTTATCCCGAAACGTTAACAACGCGAATCTAACTGGCGCCCCGCGGCGCGATGCGTTTTAATTCGCTCGCTCTCGCGAGTGCCGCGAGTTCTGAGTAGACGTCGAGGAGTTCCTCGGGGTGGCTCTTTGGGGGTGTTTTTGATTTGTTGGCTCCCGTGGCACCTAACCAGGCTCGAGGAGAGAGAGAAACGGGATAGAACCCATGGAACGAACGCGAGCTGCAGGCAGGCGCGAGTCTCGGTTGAGGGTGGCAGTGGGTGGACTGGGTAACCGCACATTATGTGATTTCTACAGGGAGCGAGCTAACTTCGCGATTGAATTGTGCCGGCGACAATGGCAATCTGCCAGGGCACTCGACGGTTTCTCCGCATGGCATTTTCAACGTGGTTGCTGCGGCCGTCTTGAAATAGTAAAAGCTGTTCCAGATATTTTGCAACATTACATGGACAACAGCGACCCGAGTCGCCTGACGGATTGTTTTGTTTTACATCAATAAAAAAAAAAAGCTTTTAGAACCTTTTAACCTTTTCGAAAATGTGTAGGAATAAGACGATTATTGGAACGTCCATTAACCGAAATGTCGATTTATAGGAAAGACCGGTTTTATCAGGAGAAATTATTCCATTCTATGTAACATGGAATGTGCTTTATCTTCTTATTATTTTGAATATGATTGAGATTCTATTGCGATTCGCAAACTTTAGTCTCAGTATTTATGGAATAGAGAAATTTATGGATGTTCCTTGGTCTTGCTCGATTTATACTTTATGCCGGAATAAATTATTGCGCACTTCCTGTTGCTAACAGCGATTATAGATTCTACTAACTTTGTCGTCGCGCATATCTCTTGCGTTATCGTCTACATCTAGTATTCGTTTCGGTACTTCATCTACATTTAGAGAACTTGAATAAATTTAACTCGTAGTCCGACATCTTTTAATTATTCATCGAAGAAAAAGTGGTTTTTTTCCGATCAATGAAATGTCAAACACACTAAACGTTCTAGATATTCTCGCGATGATATCGAGAATTATTGATATCGTCTCATCCTGTTGCAGCTTCGACTATTATTACCCAACCATTGACGACATGAAAGTCTGCACTTGCTATTGACGAAAGATCGAAATACGTCTTTTACAATTCTCCGCGTTGTCGCCTGACTTAATACGCCGATTAAGTGTTGATACTGCTCATTGCGTATACACGCGTTTGCGTGCAGGTGATCTCGCCGATGGCACGTTGACGTAATTGGAAACCGATATTCCTGCACTCGTTCGTACGCGCGTTTACAAAGTCATTTTTTAAACGCGTTACGCTGCAATATGTCGTCTTCTTTTGATACGCGGATGCGTATTATAAAAAAGGGAAATGAAAGTACTTTGCTCGCTTGTAAAACGGTTTAAACTCGGATCGCGTAATATTATGCAATTGGATATTTTTCGATTAAAAAAAAATCGATATATATCTGTATGAAAATTAATATCCGAGAGATAAATTAGTTAAAATTAGTTAATTATCCAAGAGTCGGAATTAATGAACGATAACATATAAATAAAGAAGGATGGTGACACGACGGCCATATCGATCAAATCAATTATTTAGAAATCATTAATGTGGCAGCAATATTTACATTGATGATTAATTATACACGTGGTTTACACGGGGACAGCATAACTAAACAATTAGCCATAATTATTTACTACTATCGCAACCAATGATTGCGATTTAATCATCTTTCACTTTGTACTTAACTAACACGTCTACATTCGCAGTTCGATGGCAATCATATTTAATAATTTTATTCGCATGGAAATTAATTTCGGAGGTCACACATTGTCCCGGTTATTAATCTTGGAAATAAAAAACACACCGGCACATATCGCGCCACAGTTCTTGCACGGTCCAAAGAACATCTCTTCATTTGTTATAAATTTCAGTAGAAAATGTCCGCCTTATCATCACCAGTCATTTTTAAACCGCGAGACATCTTTTTATTCGAGTGCTGGCAATCGCTCTCCAACGCGTCTTATAAAAAAAAAAAAAAACCGTCGATCAAACCGTGTTGGCATTCGTTACTCACTGAATCACGCCGAGAAAAATAGCGCACTCCAAACGCGACGAAGGGAATATCAGGCGAAAATAGGCGGATAGACAGGTTGCAAAATGTATAGCGCGGCGCGCGAAATGTATGTCACTCAGACGCTGAAAAGGATTTGCGACAACGTCCAATTAGAGTGGCGAAACGCAGATGGCGAGACAGAGTGAGAGAAAGAAGGACAAAGAGAGAGAGGGAGTGCGAGGAAAAGAGGACGGTAGAGCGAAACACGAGCGGGTTGATTCGTGGCTCAGAGTGGTGAGTCGAAGTAGGTACTGTTTGACTGAAGCAGGTGTTTAATTTAGCGGTACTTCGTAACACATACGTCCGTGCTGTAAACGTAAAGGCGGGCAGAGAGTCACGATGCAGCGCGAGGCGGCGAGGTAGACGGAGAGCGAGCGAGAGAGGAGGACGACGCCGGAGAAACTCGGTACCGCGCTCGCGAGACGAGCGAGAGGGTGCAAGGTGGTGTGTCCTGGATTGAAGGGAGCGGGAACACCTCTCTGTCTCTCTCTTTCTCGTCCTCCGGATCCCATTTCGCTCTCTCCCCGTCTACTTCACTTCGGCGAGAAAGAGAAGCCGTACGGGGTGAAGGAGCAGAGCGGAGTGGGCTCTTAGCTTTAGCGTGCGCGGCCTGCCTACTCATGGTAATTAAATGCCAGGCAATTTACAGGGCATGCATTTACCGAAGGCAGGGCCACGGCATCGCACGCGGCTTTCTGCTTATACCCGCAAGCTCGTCACCGTTACACGTATACAAAGCTCGCCGAGATACACACGACTTATGCGCGCGTGGGGCAACTCATCCATCTATCCTTTCGGCCGTGGACGAAGGGTCACTGATCGATTCCAACTTATGCTCGAGACGATTAAATGCGTTTATGCCGCTCGATCGTCCGTCCCACTTCCTTCTCACCGTAAATGAAAAAGCAAGTAATATCGATTATTGAATGTAAATATTTGTAAGAATCTCCGATGTGTGACTTCCAACTCCAGCGCGAGAACGGGAGTGTCGCAAAGATACGCAAGTTTTATCTAGAATGTGTAACACATTTATATCTTATGAAACGCAAATCCCCTCCGGAAATCTCCGTGAAACGCATCGCGACGGTAGGACAACATGTATTATGTCAGAATGCATGATATAGATATTTTGATGAGATGCATCGTGTTATAATAATTTCTCCAAATGCAAACAGCATTCGCGATACTGATAAATCCAGTAAATACAGAATCGAGATATTTTGTTGTAATTTAAATGACAAATTAACGTGCTGGATGGAAAATTATTTGATATGTACGTGACGATGAGAAAAATACTTTTCAGCAAAACCGGGTTAAGCAGCTATTACCATTTTTTTTTAATATCTAACTGTAAGGAATGAGATCACATTATAATCCGTTATAAATAAAAGTAAATAAATGCATTGTGCTTTCCATTTTATAGACAGCTTTCTTCTTCAATAAAATGACGTTACGATAAAAGCTGCTTACTGAAAAAATTTTTGACAGGAGAAATAAGAATGTATCGACAGTTCAAAACGTTAATGCTATATGTCCAAAAAAGTATAACTAAATTTGAAAAAAAATCATCTACTCACACACACATATTAATTATAATGAAGATAATGAAAAGTTCATAATAGCATCAAATGAATGACAAGATTTATTTCTGCACTGCTGGACTGGAATATTTGTGTAACACACAAAAGCGGCATCTCTCATATAAATAGAATTACTTCCAAACTTATATTGGGTAAAAATGGATTCACAAAATTTGCACGCTTTGAACTATTGACATATAAAATTCTGCTTATAACTTCATGACTGAGTAATTATCGAACTACCGATAAACGGACAAGTATGGACACCGGAAATATTATACTATTCTCCTTAAATGTCTTTAAGTGACAATCGCCAAATAAATTATTTAATAAGATTTCTCGTTTAAGTCTTTCAAAGGTTAATATTGATTGTTAATAAAAAGATGAAGACATGACCCGACGGTTTATAAGTAATATGATAATTTTAGAGCGCTACCCATCTAAGAAAATCCACTGGCCATAGACAAATGTCAAACGTCTATCATAGAAATTGAACGTGAAAGGCCGCGAGATAAGGGTCGGAAATAAGTAAAGTTCTTCGTAAAAATCTTCGAAGGTAAATCAAAGATCGACAGATAAATCCGACTCTTGATATTAATGCACTTATGTCAATAATGCATTTTTCGACTTGATGCATTAAAATACAACTTAGAATTATATATATTATAGAGAAAATTATATACAAATAATTAGACCAAAAGATTGATTTTATCATAAATAGACAGGGATAATATATTGAGAAAAATTTAAAGTGGCTAAAAAAATAGAAAAATAAGAGAAGACTCGCTGCCTCGAGACATGAGAGAATTCGAAACTGATCCTGCCTGGAGATGAAATCCTTTCTATCCCTAAGGACCGCACAACGAGTTCGAGAGCTGCGTCGCGTGAATGTCTTGGCGTCGCGACGCCCTTCTGGTCCCCCACGGTCTTCGCTGACGACTGACACGGCGTGGCAAAAAGTCCCCGGAGGGTACGTCACGCACGCGATAAAACCCTGAACGCGATAAGGGAAGTTATAGCCGTTAACCGGAGCGCGAATCGGAAGCCGCGACTATTTCTCTTCGCTCCAAAGCCGTTTAATGCCTCTCTCCTTCGGCACTGGCCTGTCAAACGGCAGAGAAGTATTGGGTTAACGGCCGACTCTCGATACGCCGTGAGAGCACACAGTTTACAAAAGTAAAATACCGAATGTACAAAAGGATATAACAAAAAAGTTGTTTAATAAATAATTCTCGATTTGGGTTTACGTAAAACTTTAATACTAAAAATTGATGAAAGAAAAATTGACAAGTGCACAACATGTATTTTTTTACAACTAAGAATCTCAAATATAAATATTAAAAGACAAATTGTTTCTCTCACATTTTGCATATCTGTGCACTTGCAATATATGAATATATACTTATATATTGAAGATAAATTCAGTCTCCTTACGGCAAAATTGAGAAAACGTGTGTATAGAAATGTATACAGAATAAAAATATTGCCATACAATCCTCGCATGAAAACAAAATCTAAAACGCAAAATAAAATTTGCTTGTACGAAACTTAATTTTCGGAAAACTGTGGCTTAAAACATTAAAGAAATAACAAAATTTATTTTAATTAAAAAGTACCAGAAACTTTACTTTAGAGAAAGTGTAAATACCGCAAATTTTCTGAACTAAAATATATTACAGATTAAAATTTAAAGATTTTAGAGGAAAAATTTGAACAATTTGGATAGCGTTGTTAGTACGTTTTCAGTACAATTAGTCCCAGAACTTTTCAGATTCCACATCGTGTATCTTTATCGATCACCGTTTCCGTAAACCGTATTATATCGAACTTTCGTTCAGTCATGTGAATTCTTTCATGCCAACAATCTACAGGATCACTTTCGACGCCTACGGGATACAGTATCAGTGGAAAAGTTTCAGGACTAATCCCGAGACGTGGCGCTCTTGGGACCAAAAGGAAAAGAGATAAAAGATCCGGCGAGAGAGAGAAAGAACGGTGGCGAAGCGAGCATCAGTGACGAGAGCGACCGGCGACGTTTAAGAGCGAACACCACGGTACGCGCGACTTTCCGGTCACGTTCGGCCGGCAATTCAATTGTCGCGGGACATTTGGACTGCTCGTCGAGTTTCCGGTTTCGTGTTCTTCGGAGCTTTTAACGACACTCTCTACGGGCCATCAGAACTACACAAGCCTCTCTGTCGATATCCGCGCGTTGATATAATCTTTTGCGTATGAGATGACTTTAGAAATAGGATGAAATTTATTGCATCAAACGCTCAAACAAAACATTTTGATGGCTTGTATCCTTATTATCGAATAAGATTAATACGGTTTATATCGTTATACGTCTCTTGATTTTTATTGCAATTTAACTATAAGACAATGATTTGTATAGTAACGAAAATAATGTGGCGGTTTTAAGAAATAATAAGGACACTTTTATCGTTAAGCGATTATCGTGTTATAGCAATTTTGATATAAGATAAAAATTAGCTGCTCTTTTTCCGTCATTTCCTGAATCGAAATACGAAACACTTCCGGCATGTATATGATATCTACAAATACATAGTTGCGATCGAGCTTTTAATCAAGCGGACACATCACTCGCCCGAGAAGATGGGCGGACGATAGCTTTAACGATCGGCAATAAAAATCGTGCGTTTCACATAGTCGTATCAGCGCGCTCGGCGATTTACGACTATCGTGCGACCGCCATCGAATTCTTACACCTAAATAATTTAATTCGCCCGTCCGCGAGGTGTCTGCGAATCGTGTGCTCGGATGTAATGTAATAATCGCGTGATCGTACCTCAGTAAGATTCCATCACCGGCTTTAATCGCATAATCGATAGAGCTCGTCGCTTTGAAAAATATATCCCGGCTCGGAGAGATTCCGCGCGGGCGTGCGCGATCCGTAATTTTCTACAATTTCTACTCGTAATCTAAATCGCAAACGCCCCCGCGCGTTTTGTGTCCACGTGAGGGATAAAAGTCCCGCAACACTTGCGGAAGAGAATGAATTGCCTCTGATATAACGGTTATCGCGTTTGCTTTGCTTGTGTATATGTTGAGCGAACAGACGAATGGACAGCTGGTATGATCGACATTACGTGACGTTATTTTCCGGGAGTGGATTACGCTTCTTCGACGGTATCTTTGGCATCATCAAACGAACTTATGACGCGTTATCATATTGTATATAATTGATTGTTAGTCAATATCGTACTCTAAATAGTCAGAATATAATATTTAAATTCATAACGTTATTTGTGATCTTCATATTAAATTATCAAAAATAAAAAGCCACATTTAGCGTTAGCAATAAAATATGAATGCATTATTTCTTTATTCGCAGAATTTATTTCGTTCAATTAAAATGAAATTAATTATATATTCTTTGCCTGATTTAGATTAAATTGTACTTCCATAAATATATCGAAATCTTTATACTTTCCAAGTAATAATTAAGCAATTAAAAATAAGATATTTTTCAATAAATTAAATTTTGAAAAAAATAATTGGCAAGATCACATTTTTTTATTTAATCTTATTTATACAGAATTTTATATAGAAAATAATTAATAAGATTATATTTATCAATTAATTTTATACGAAATTTCTGTTTATTTTAATAGGAAAATTTCAATTTAAAGTCTGGCTACAAATATATATATTATTAAAAATTAGAAACTGTATAATAAAGAAATTTCTCCAAACGGTTTTACTTAAAAAACCGTCTGTAAATTGATAAAGAAACCCGTAATTAAAAATTTAGTATTTGTCAGGCAATCTGTATACATGTGCAGCAGAGTACCCGTTTTTGAAGTACATCTCTCGATGCAAACGCAAGCTCGAGAAAATATTTCAAAATTCTTTGGCCGGATTGCAAGTGAAAATAAACGTCGAAATAAAAAAAAAGAGGAAAGTGCAGGCAAACTCGTTAAGATTCGCGAATCCCTCGACCAAATCTTATTTCGGTTCCGCATTGGAAAAGCGGCCTATCCCTTTACGCTCCTTCGAGTTCCTCTCTGCTCGCGGCACGTACTTACATTAAGTTCGACCGGTAATGCATCTCGATGCGGCTGCACGCGCCACATCTCCCGTCGAAGACCGGTTGGCCCGAAAGTTAGCGAGTAGTTTCCGCGTCGACGAAGCCGAGGGAGAATCGAGTAGATGCTCGGTATTGCAAGGAGGCGAGCTAGTATGGTCTCGACAAGAGGGCGGCAAACAATTTTGCGCCCACTCACCATACCTTGGCCCGACAACCCGGTGAGGAAAACTATCTTCGAGGATCTCTTAGGAACCTGTTTCGCTTAAATGTCCAAAGTCATGATCGCGCTGCCGATCCGTGCGCTTGTCGCCGAGCGAAAAGCGGCGATAAGCAACGCCGTGTTTGTACAAATACATACTTATGAATACATTTGCATAAATTCCTTAATATTACTCGATATTTTCGCGGAATATATCAAAAATATAAGTGTAAATATAAGTGTAAAATAAATATTATAAGAATTTAATGGAGCGTTTTCTTTTTTCGATTATATTTTGATCAACAAATATAATGATAGATGCAACTATTTTAAAGTTAAAAACCGTTGTAAAGAATAAGCAAATTTAACAAATTAATTTTCCGTGATCAATTTCTAAATTAATATTTCTGTGAAAAAAATAAATGCTTATTATCCTAATATATTTTTTAATTGAAAGAAATTAAAAGTAAAATGTTCAAGGTATTAAAAATGCGTACGGGAATACTTTCTTGTCTCGTAATAAAATTTTCAATAGAAGATTCAAAGAAGTTGTGAGCTCTTAAAGAATAATAAAAAAAGTAATTGCCTTTGCATTAGTCGCACGGAAAAAAAGACTGAAGCATTACGTGTAGTAATTCGAGATCGTTGAATTATGAATCAAACAATTAATAAAGAACTAAACATTGATAAGAAAAAATTGTCAGATAAATTTTGAAGGAAGATTTGGGGAAAATACCTTTGCGCGAAATTCCACACTTGTTAATGTTAATGTTTGAATAAGAACAACACTTCAAAAGTTTAATCAAAATAATCTAAAAAGAATTATCTCTTTTGAATTGTATACAATTCAGAATGTTTTTTTTTACAATTTTATTACCAAAAAACAAACTGCAGAATGATTGAATTCATAAAAAAAGCCCGTTACTTCATTACGCGTATAAAATTGCAAAAGAGACAAATCGTGTATAGACGATTTTAACCATTCAGTATACAAGTTTTTATTCACTAGCTCTGAAAAACTTTATTTTATCTTTTACTAATTTATTAATAACGTACCTTTCTTATTTAAGATCAATAATAATAAGATGATAAAATTAGCTCCCCTGATGCCACAGAAAATTTACCGGAGGGTTCGTACAAAGAAGGTGTCGTACGAAAAAGGAAAACGAAATCATGAACGCGGTAAGCCTACAGTCTTCCCGGAGATTCTTTGCAACATGATTAATAGAACATATTATACCTGAATACTTAATATTCTCAATATAATTATTAAGACATCAAAAGTATCAAAAGAAAAATGTCAAAACAAACAATTTTTTTCTTCAAATAAAAAGATATAAAATAATCAGTATTTTCGCTAAAATTTTCACTAGATTTTCTTTTGTTAAAAATTCGAGCAGGTAAAGGACAGTTTCAGGAAGCATATAACGTACGCACAAAACACTTTGGGATCCATACGGATTCCTTCCGCGTAGACATGAATAAACTTTTTCCTGAAATGACGAGTGACAATAGCTCATCCGGACAGGAAGCGCCGAACGTACGATATATGATGACGGGTTGCGAGTTTTACGATTTCGCTCTTATATACGCAGTCTGCTTGCGAAAGCGGTCGCAACTCGTCATTGACTTGAAACTCTCGAACGCGTCCACCGTCAATAGAAAAGCCGATATAGTCGTCGCGCCGTTGAATTATACCGAATGTGGCCGGTTACAATGCGGAAAAAAGGCGGGAGAGATAGCGGCCGCGTGGCTTGACGCAACATTTTTATACCAAACTGGCAAGATACGTTTCATGCCGTGTTGCGTTGCCGTCGGTGTCGAACCGGTATGGTCGGAGCTGTCACCTCTCGCTGGTGAAGCACGCACAAGCATGGAGAAGTCGTGTCATGATCCGCAAAAGCGAATTTACGTGACTCGCTATTGACGATGCACGCCCGTGCCGTTGTAGAGACTAAATCGCGTTACGTAGGCGCGCGAGCAAGACGACGGTGCAATTGTGTAAATATGCATGCGACTAAGCCCAAGAGTCGACACCGAAATTGAGCACGCCGAGGATGACGACGACGGCGTGATGTCAACGAGCGTCGAACCAAGGCTCGGTTGTCGTTATCATCGCTCGACGTCATTATTGCGACCCGTCGAAGCGGATACTCTATCCGCCGAAGTAGTAACACATGCAACAATACCGACACCCGTCAACGTCTTTTGGGATATAACATGCTACGACGCGAGCTGGTTCTCTCATTTGCGTCACAAATCTGCACAGGTCACTGACACTCAAAGAATTTATATCCAATTTTGAGTGATTTGACAAAAATGATATTTCGCTAAATAATTGGATTTTAGTATAATAAATAAGTAACACAGAATTATATTTCTCGGTTAATCCCAGAAGGATTTTAATAAAATTTACCTCAACGAGCGGATATGTGTGAGCTTACATAGGATAAGCATGCTGCTGTGACAACACAGAACGTACTGTACGCTGTAGGGATTTACATAAGCGGGGAACCATGTAGAAACTTACCCGGGTAACAGTGTTTCATTAACTTCTGTCAATGTCATACATTACAATCAAGTTTCCTTGTAAGATTTTAATACATGGCGTGAATTGCATGCCGTTACCAAATAAGAAAAATTAGTGCCAGGAGACTGCGAAAAAGCTGTAAGCGTGGCAAGCTTGACATTCGCGAATACATGTTCGCATGTCCGTTGAGAACGTGCCGGAACATGCTAGAACGAAATCTCGCGTTAAGCACGAAGTCGCGAAGTTGAAGACCGGAGTGCGAGAAGCTAGCGCTAGTGTAACATTAAAACAATGGCTTTCGCGAGCAAGACCCACCTCTAGTTCAAATATTCCCATGATAATATCTTCACTCGCCGACTACACTGGCAACCAAAAAATGCAAAAGCTTTAAAACTTCAAGTAAAAAACAAATCAAAATTTCTCAATAATTTATTTTTATTTTCATCGTCAAACCTTTCACGAATATCTCTCTACTTCTGTGCCACAAAATATATATACAGATCTAAATGACCATCTGACCTGCATCTAGAAGAGGACTGTATGACTATCTTCTCGCGGTCCGAGGTCGTTCGATCCGTCTCGAGTCGCGCGCTTAGTCGGGAACGATATGGGACGAACGAATGAAGGTCGTTACCGGCGCGGAAAGAACCCCGATCCATCACGCCGCTACACGAACGACGGAAATCGATCGATCTCGGGACGGAAGCCGCGGCACGAAGGCCGAGGAAACCGTCGGTGGATCCGATCGTTACGACACCGCGCGCGCGTATCGCCGAAGCACGCGAAGCATCGCGGATCGATATTTTCGAAACTTCAAAGAACATGTACGTATTAAAGCAGTTAAGATATTAATTACACGTACATGTCATTTCGCAGTGCTTTTACTTTTTTAAGAAAGTGTTACATATTCTTTTATTATAAAAATTTCGCTGAAAAACTGGACAGAACATTTATATCGTATTGCATTTTAAATTTGTTTCATTATAATTATTACAGTAGGTAATAGAATTGTCACAGTAAATGTAATTTAAAGTAAGTCTTTGACTTTTTAATTATTGATAAAATTGCTTTCGTTTAATATAATTTTTACAATTTTTAAAAAACTAACAAAAAAGTAAGAAAACTATTAAAACTTAAAAAAAATAATTTTTGTTAAAATGTGGAAAAATTTCAAAACTACTTGACTTTAATATCTGAAAATTTTAATTGCTGGAACTCTTTTTACAAATATTATAAAACTTTAGAGTTCTTTCTTCAAAAGAAAGCTGGAACTTTAAACGAGAACTATAGAATTTTTATGTCAAAGAGTTATGTTTGCTTCATACATCCCGGATACTCAGTAAAGCTCGGTAAATACAGGTCTCGCCGCTAATTAAACCGGTTTCGACTACTCGCGGTAAATTATATTATAGACAGCAACGCAGGTAACTATCCGGTTAGAAAACAACGGCAGCTTCGTGCCAAAAAACTAACGAAGCAGTGCACACATGGTAAAGTGTTCCTTCGAGCGTGTATAGTTCTCGTGGAATTAATTAGCGAGATCGATTGTGTATATTCGATTATGCGTTCGTGTAAAGAAAGAAACAATGAACAGCATTTAATTTAGTACTGGTTGTTAACCTCGAAAAGGAAGAAATTTTTCTTTATGTTCGCCTATAAATTGTAAATTCTTTCTACTTTTCATAACAAAAATGTATATCTAAAGATCTATTTATTTACGATATGTAAAAAGTTATTGCCAACCCGTGGAGACTTGCATTCAATAAAACAAACAAACCAAACTTAGTAAACATTGATCGAAAAATCATTCGTTTCCGAGTTATAAGAAATTCCCTTAAATTTTATGTTCAGCGAAAAATATTGCTATCGTGAGAGGAGACTGGAACGTTTGCGAGGAATATATTATATATCGCTCGTAATATTCGCAATATCTAGCAATCATTTTGCACGCACGCGGCAGAATGTAAGAGAAAAAAGAGGTCAATTGGCCAGTGAATAATCGTGTTATGAATATCGCAGCGCTGAAAATAGCAAAACACACACGTACCTCTCATGTAAAAGATCTATTTCCCGTCATCAATCGATTATACAAAGCAACTTCTTGTGATTATAAATACTTTTGCTTTCAACAAAATGTGCCGATTCATAAAGTGTTTTCTAAAATATCATTCCTTGTTATGGCAAATTTAATATCTTCCATTCCAGTAAATGCTTAAGCATAATTTTTTAAATTTATAAATACGTGCAAAATGTTACAAAACATTTTAAGATCACTTAAAAGCTACAGTGTTACGTACGTACGCTACGTTACAAAAATAAAAATAAAAATAACGGGTTTAAAACTGTTGTCTCTCTGTCGAGTTAAAACACTATTTTCAGAATTTTTATATAATTGATGGAGTTGTAGTTCTTCCAGACCGATTCCAGAGAACTAGATTTATCAATTGATAGAAGAAATAAGAGAATGAAAGATCTAGAAACGTGTACGAAATTCTTCACAAGAACGTGCTCAAGTGTATATTGAAATGGACAGCGAACACATCGAACATTCTCACCGCCGGATTCTTCCGTTATTACTCGCGGCACGCGTTGTACGCGCGAGTAGATCAGCAATTTCTCGCGGAGCGAGTCGGCCAGTGATTAAGCCCGCGCTCGCGTTCACGCTAATTGCGCGCAGCACGAAATGCAGTCTGAACCTATACAAACGGATGATACTTGAGCGCTATCGAAGTTTTGAATCCTCACTTCCGATACTGATGGACAGTGAACAAAATACGATAATTCTGTAATTCTGCGGGATTAAGATAATCATTTTGTAGTTAAGTTCCAGCAAGAAACAAGAGATATTTAGATCATAAAAATTTATCGTTTGAGTTTGTTTCTTGTTGTTCACTAAAGAAATATGGCGTCGAAAAACTTTTAATTCCATTTTTGGGAAATACAGATTTTACGCTAAGCATTTATTTGGACTCGGACGTTTGTTGTAAATTGTAAACATGTCACAGAGCGGAACAAAGTTAAAAAAAAAAACTTTATAATTACTATATCAAAAAATATAACAATTTGTTTTCCGTAAATGTAAAAATAGCGTACTGAAAATTCTCGGATAGAGTGCTTAACAAGATATATTACACACTTAAAAAGTAAAATAAATTTCGCAATTTTTAGAAAAACTGCTTAAAATATTTCGCCTCCTATGTCACGGCTCTTGATAATTTAATGGAAACTGCATCGCCGATAACAATCTTAATGATAATCGCGTATGCGAAAAGAGTATGGGTTTTACGAACGTGCGCGAATGCTATGTGGAAGAAAACAGCGGATGAACGAGAAGGGTAGAAAATAGAAAAGAAGAGAGTGCTCGGTAGAGAGAGCGTATCACTGACAGCCTTATCAAGAACCGCAGCGTACTAGAATATTACATTCGTTGAGGAACGCGGACCGCGATAATCTTGGCAGCGCAGCACGAAGCACTCGCCTCCACATCTCGCGCGGGCGAAATGATTTCCCGGATTTTTTTCCGGGCTACATTAACTCGCGCGACCCGTATATGCATTATACGGACGATGAAGTTAACAGGGAAGCGAGAAACTTGCCATCCCAGTAAAGCCTTTCAGGATAGCCGTTATGAAACAGTAGGGTGCACCGGGTTAGCGAAACTTGATATTCTAGTAATGTAGTGAATCGCTATTACTAGCGCTTACCACGCAGGCGTGTCGAGATATTAATTATTAGGTCCTCTAGGGAAATAATTGCGGAGTTTTGAGCGTTGATTCCGTGGCGCCCGCGCGAGTGTATCGAAAACATGATTATTTATCTGCCGTAATTTACAGTGATTATCGCTTAGCACCACTGAAATATTATCCTTCCACCGATATGTGTTCTTATATATTTTTTAAATCGTGTTCAATTCTCTAATAACTGCAATATATAGCAGAAATATATTTTTTAATTAAAGTAAAAAATAAATTAATTAATTAAAAAATTATTTAGGGATTCAAGACAAAAATTGGAACTGTATCGATTCAATATTTATATTTTTAAGCGATAAGAGGCTGAACATCCGGCTCTGTTATTCTTTAAAAAAATAACTGCTTAATTATTTATCGGATTGTTTTTGGCTGTGCAGACTCAAATAAGAATTAAACAGCAATATTCAGCGTTAAATGCGTTGTAAAATCACAGATTGTTGCAATTATATAAAAGATAACTCGACTACTTCAATAGACCATTGAGTCGGTACGGCATAATGCAAAATAATAACACAAACTTGCAAAGATCGGCGTCGAGGAATTTTAACTCGCATTCGCGTCACATAACAGTCTCTCGTGAAAACGATGTTATCAAACGCAATTGAAATTACCGCATAATAAAGTAATTAAAATTCTATCAAAGCATGTTTACTTGAAATTAAACAAGATTAAAGTTTAGATACTTTAAATATAATTACTGAATACCTTGCCCCTGTTTAAAAGCCTATTGATAATGGCGAGAGAATTTCTCTCTCACGCGCAAGACCCCAGCTTCCTCAACCAGATCGCGCAATGGTACAGGAATGTCTAGGATGCTGTTACCGGTATGGTATATAGCTCTATGGTTCTGGCGTGGCCAGATGGTGATTACATTACTCGCGTGCGGGGCACACTTGGTTGATCGAGTGGACAACTCGATGGAGAAAGCCGGATCGTCGAATCTGAATAATCCGCCGCTGTCTCTCGACGTTACAAGCCGTGCTCGTCGACGTTATTAACAAACATCGAAAAAACGCGTTAATCGCGATCGTCCGTCATTCGACTCGGCAACTCCCGACACTCGCTTGCACGCGAGATTTCGTCGGATAAAAAGACGCGAGAGCGGGCACAAATCGGCGCTCGGGCTCACTCGTGCAGAACTGCACAGCTCGTTTCGCGACGAGAAACACTAGTAGCTGCTGAGCAGAACTCGCATGCAACGTTGGTGTCAACCAGAAAAAGAGAGATGGGTACGTTCTTTGCCGTATCGGTGCGAGAAATATGCGATGGGTTTCGATTACGTACGCCGAGAACGCGACTTGTTTTGAAAAAAAAAAGATAGATAGCCGTGCGCGATTTATTACAACGTAATCCTGCGCTCACAAAAAAGAATATTTTCATATATCGTCATAAGAAAAAATCTATAATGAATATTTGCGATAGAATTAAACTATACTAAACGTTAAATATAAATAAATTTAATTTATAAGCTGAATAAAATATAAATAAAGCTTAATTATATATATAATGTATATTGTATGAAATTATACATCTCTCCTTTGCGTAATATAATACAAATTGATATTGTGGAAGTTAGTGTAGTCGTATACTGTGTACGCCAGTAATTATCAAATTAGCGATACTGCTTCCTGCGAGAAGACGATATTACTTTGAGGTATGAGAACTAGAGAAGAGAGATGTCAAGAGAGCACTGATATCATTGTGGCAAATTCCTTCTTGCTAAATCTTCTTAAATAAACTTAATTAATAAGTCAAATTTAATTAATTATTTAAAAGTTATAATCACATTATATTAAGAAAAGTTTAATTATATTCTAAAAGAGTAATCTGCACAAATATGCAGTTATTCACCACTTTAAATCTATTTTTCTCTCTTAGTGAATCACCTAAATCATTATTTCAAATTCTCTTTGTAAGATAGAAAACCAAGGAGCTCCAAAGACGACCAAAGAGAAAAAGCGTCAAATACCATTGATGCTTTTGAAACTATAATCTATACTTCTATCAAACTTCTTCTATAAATTTTCTCTCCATTTTTCCGTAAAATACGCTTAAAAATGTACCACGCATGTTTACATAAATGCACAGAACTTACTTCTAATGATATTGTGCGTAAACATATGCAACACGCGCGTTTACCTAGCTAGCTCCGTAACATTTTCCATTAAAAGTCTCCTCACGTGCTCCGTGTGCAACTTAAAATGTTATGACTTTATAGCGTGGGTTATTTCGCTAAAACGTATGCACCATTTTAAACGTGCAGCTTTACAACGCTGCGTATCGGGAATTTTTTCTACTTTAATGACGACTCTAGATATTTAATTGCAAAAAGATGTTAATAATTACATTCAAAAAAAAAAAATAATTTATTAAAATCTTAGTAATCTAAATATAACACGTGTATGGCGTACTAATGTACATATACAAAATTGAGAAATAAATTTTTAAAGTTTTCAAGAGAAAATTATAACAATACTTTGTTTATAAAAATCTATAATATAATAATGTAAACTTTGATTTACGTGACAAATTAATTATCATGAATAATTTAATTTATTATTCTTCATAATTAAAGACTCTATGTAATTTTATTGGAAAACGAACAATATCATAAAAGACCAACAATATCATAAAAGAAAAGCAAAATATTATAATATAACAAAAGAATGATGTTAAATAATACAATCCTCTCTATACATATCGTATTGCCATTCAACTGAGAGCAGTTGCATTCGCTTTTGGTGCAACGATGTCAGCGATAGTGCGTCCGTCCATCGAAACTGTAGCACTACATACCGAATTGCAATCCGATACTGTAAAAGCGAGCATCTATAGTACCTTTTTGCCACTATGCATTCTCCAATAAGTGCACGTGTCGTTAACCTTCTCACAGGAGAAATAGATCTATTAGCCGGATTCCATTCAGAGAGTAAAAATGGACTTTGTGCATAATTTAAAATTTACACATAGTCTAAAATAATGTATTAAGATGCGCTTATGATATAAAACTGTTATTTAAATATAAATCCAGTTTATTATCGTTTTACGTTTTACGTTTTATTTACTTTGTGCTAAATCTTATTTTTAACGCGCATCGGATCATAACAAAAGCTAAAACTCGATTTCTCACGAATGTCAAACCGCCAATCTACCGTCTTTGAGTGCCTATCGCCCGTAGATACCTGCTTAACGTTTCTGCATATTTGAACGACACACAATGCATTGTGCGAAATTGGCGTGTATACATATGTGAGCGGCTTTAATCGACCGATTTCGAGCGCAGGCAGCGTCGGTCGGCGTCGGTCAAAGTTAGAAGCCGGTTAACCCACCTGACCGGGGGGCATTACCGCTGCATTGGCGCGGTCGGTGTCTTTGACTCACCTCCGAAGCCGTAACCCGCCGGCGCGACCCCTAACCCGTCCACCCCATGCAAACACTACTCCCTTCCGTTAAGATTAACGGCTGTAGGAGTAATCGCGAACGCGCGTTCCTTCTCTCTCTCTCTCTCTCTCCTTCTCTCCCCCTGTGACAGGCGCACGTATGTGTCCCAGAACGATATGTGTGGGTGTATCATACCCGTATAGGAATACGAAAGACATAGACACGCGCTTGAAGCAACAACTTGGCGTGAATATTAGATTTCACACTTCGTGAAGATGTCGCGCTTTAATGACACGTAATAGCGCATGCACGAAGAGAGGATTAAGCCTCGCGAAGTTTGTTCGCCAATTTTCGCCACGACGCGTTACTCGATGTCGATCAGTCGAGATTTTCAGTTATAACAAGAAAGAATTATTAATTGTTGAATTAAATAAAAGAATTTTTACGTCGAAGAAAGTGCGTATTAGTTTTAATCCTTTTAACATTGAAAGTTTCAAAAGCTTCTGACTTAAAAATAAATCTTATTATTTATATTTAGTTTTTTAAATCTTATATTTTTATTTGAGAGAGAGAGTGAGAGAGAGTGAGAGAGAGAGAGAAAGAGAGAGAAAGAGAGAGAGAGAAACTTTAAAGCTAGTATAAATCACACAACGTTCACGATCCGTATTTAAAATGTAGAACTCATAATTAATTTATAAACTATAACTTTGATACATTTAAGCTCCAAATATCTGAATAGAACTAATTGAACTGATTTTCCTAACGTCAGTTAATTTTAAATTGAATTTAACTGATTCTAGTGGCTCGATTCTAATAGTAATGTCACTTTTGAAGAAAATTAATGGTTTGTTCCTATTTGTATTAAATAAAGTGGAGATTTTATAGACAGCCGCGGCTAAGTCAAGTTTTTCGAGTGAGATGGAAATCCTATTATCCTCGTGCTTGACGATCAACACGACGGGGATTTGTTAGAATAAGGCGCGGTACCGAAGATACGCGAAGTTCAGCTAATTTTAGTTTAAAGCTACTATAAGCTCGACGACTGCACGTAGAGCCCTGTGTAATCTCACTGTTAATCGGTTGCGTGTATTAAATCCAAACGCCGACCGGATTAAAGTTCCAACACGTACGAAGGACTGCCATGACTTGGTGCAATTCACCGACGGAAATAATGTCCGGCAAGTACGAAAAGCAGTAGCTGAAAGGTGGGTACGTCAATCTTGTAAGAGCGCAGTGTATTGAGTTGTATGAATAACGGGGCACCTTTCTCTTTTCTTATGCAAAAAGTAAAAAAGAAAGAGAAAGATGCACGAAATGAATGGCTTAATTGCGGAAAACGATTATATTCAAATAAAAAGTCTAAATATAAAAACATCTCAAAATTGCAATTGTCTAGCGAAGAAAACTAAATAATGTATTTTCTACAAATAATGTTCTGTCTCTCTATTCTTACCGTCAACACGTAAATTTATAATGATAAAAACATACAAATTTATAATTAAATAATACAACTTAAAATAAACTATTAGTTTTATTTTGCTTGACGTCCATCGGGATTAACACGTAAGTGTAAATATTAATTGAATGTCTTATTAAATGTTTAAATTTATAAATACTGTTTTTATCATTCTTGTCTTCTTATTTTAAATTGCTCTATATAATCCCTATGTATAATTTATTTTTTTTTAAATAAAAAAAATAATAATGTCGGAATCGAGCCTATTTTGTCAATCGAGAATATATTTTCTCTTGTAAAATTCTTTTCTATCTTATTCGTAATTTTAAATTCCTCTATGTATATGTATGACCGCAGTGTGTAAACTCAGGTCCGTGGGCTTGCTAAGCCAAAATGATTGCGATTCAGTCATCCTTGCGGAAGTATAATTTTTTCATTAAATCATGTTTGTAGCGTTATCTTTCGACTAAAATAGAAGCAGCAAGCTAAAATCGATACAGCCAGTATCAACGTTTCTTCCCTTCCGGCGGTAATCACAGCGAACAGTAAAATGTTCTTACTGTCTGTTGTTATTGTTACTGTTAATATATTAGAATATAAAATATAAATAAAATAAATAGCAATTATAAAAAATAAGCACATTATTGATTGTCGTATAAAAATTTCAATTCTAATTTAATTATAATACAAAGTTGGGGTTAAAATTTCGTCTTTACCGATGAACGTTACGTATACAAGATGCGTTTCTTGCATAGTAATCCATAAAATAGTAAAAAATTAACTAAAAAATTAAATTAATTAAAATTGGATATCGTTATTAGTGACATAAAATTGTTTGCTCGTGATTACCAGATTAAAAAAATTGTTATGTCTTAAACGTTAATATTGTGAAATATGTTATAAATTCTATTTTATGTAATAATATGACTAATAAGCTTGTTATTAGCAAAATATAAAACATATGCAAATCATGAAACAGTATATTGTGCAATTATGTTTTCAATCAAGTTTGTTTTTTTATTTTGTATTTTGGACTAAATATAGAATACGCCATTCTTATATCTTTGTCCATAAAATTGCTATCGTAACGCACATAATATCAGCAATTTCGCGGGATGATAACGAAGGAAAACAACAAGGAAAAAGGAAAAAATATAAATTGCATATTTTCTCCTGCAAATTTATCCGCTCGTAGATCATTTCGTTACGCTCAAAATTGCTACTGCAAAGTTATTTACTCTGTAATAAGTGTAATGCAAATATATTAATTATAGTAATTTATAGATGCTATAATACACTTTTTGCCATGAGATTCAATCATTAATTAATCTCTACGTATAATTGATCAGCTTATGTAATGCGATAAGAGATTTGATTTAACTAAAATTAATCATATTTATAGAATCAATCATTAATTAGTGATTTCAATGATTTCTAATGCTTATATAATTTCAGAATGTTTTTGCATTATGCATTATTAATATCCATATACACAGCCCACAACCACAGACATTACTTTATCTGATTCAAAATGTGTAAATTTCAGAAAGAAAGTTTTATCTTACTTTCTTTTTATAATAAAACTGTATATTAGAATTTTTATCTTTTTCAATTACATCTAACAAAAAATACAGTTTATAAAAATTAATCAGATGCCAACGTTGATGACAACTAAATGTTTCAAATGTTATCGAACAAAATGTTACACATCTTTGAGTACGATCTTTTTTATTTAATATCAGCCGGTGATAATTTCTTCAGGACGAAATCTGGGATTCGTTTTTCCGATAGATTTCCCGTTCCCGGAAGCCGATGAGGTACCTGAGATCTTTCCGCCAGATTAAATACGGCGAAGAAACGGGAGAACGGAAGTTCCTTCTCGTAGAGATTCTCCGTGCCGGGGAGTTGTCCTTCGACCACCTCTGTATCATTGTCGTCATTCGTCAGACGGAGATCGTCATTCATGTAAGGCGTATGTGGAGTCACCTGTACTCCATAAACGCCACCAGTTACTCCGTAAACGCCGAGGAACAATACCAGAAACTGCATAAAAAGCATTTAAATGCAACACACTTGCATCGAATTATGCAAGATTTTCATTCGCATGAGGGAGACACGTGGGAGTTACGCGTAATTAATTTGGGATTATCGTACACGGAGATAAAAACTCGGCTCGGCAATGCAACCGTGAATTTATTACGTCGCACTAATACATGAAACCGTGTGAATCGCGTACTCGTATTTCGGATGGGAAAATTACCTAGAGATTGTCAAGGAATCTCGTGAAAATTTAAAGCGAACGACGATGATTTGACGCGACACTCCTAGATAAGTACGTGTGAGATCTCCCACACCCTCGCTATTTCATATAGATACGGTCTCAGGCTGCACTTTACTTGACCCAAATCGCGACCAGGTTAAAAGATAACCCACTTTCCCGTAATTGACTAGAAATTCTTCGAACAAGACGAAGTTATTTTTACTTCGGGCAGAACAGATTTTTTCCCGTTATCTCGATTGCCAGAACAAAAATTGTCAGAATGATTATATCTTGCGTTTCAATAGCACAAAAATTAATCGCTAATTGAAATTTCTCTTCAAATTCATAAGATTTTATTGCTCTCTCACTTATAATTATATTTATAATTTGACATCAAATTACGGATAAAATCTCAATTTTAATTTCTTTTCTCAAATAGTAAATTATTTAAAATGTAATTAAAAATTTTCTAATTTCTCTCGATTAATTATTTATAAATCATCGCCATCTAATCATCTTTATCACGTAATATAATCTTTCTCATAAAGATATTTCGACGATATTAATTACTAACGATCTCTTCGAATACTGTCAGCCCTTTGGTGACTTTGCCTTCGTCTTCAGCGACAGATTTATAATTACATTTTGGTTGCTAAAATTAGCGAACGGCGAACAGTGAACGGCAAACCACCGCCCATACAATCACGCTAACCATTTGCATAATTTTAGCCACAAGATCCAATTATAAGTCTTGTTACCAATATTGAGGCGAAATTAGCAAAGAGGGCGAAATGGCTCCGCTTGACGTTATCTTTCCAAGAATACTTCGTTTCACAACGAGTTTCAACAATCAAAGCTTGAACGTGTGAGTACGTATAAGTACATAAATTGTCGTGAATTAAGCAAATACAATTGCATTCAAGCTCTAATTGCTTTTTTTTCTTTTATAATTAATAAAAAAAGATACTTTTAAATTTTACTAAAAAAGATAATTTTGAATATTCGAAAAATTAATAATTTTACATGCAATGCATGTACCTAACTAGTTACACAGCATATCTTGAAAGGATTAACAGTGATTTAACGAGAAACGTCGACAGTATTTTAATCAGACGATCGATCACGTAATTATCAATGCAAATCTTTACACTTTTTATGTCTCATATCTCATATTGATATGATTCCTATATTGAAAAACATGGAAAAATTCCACATTTTACTCCAAATAAAGTTACGCGATCAAGATTTCAACGAGTTTTTGAAATTTTTACTTTTTCTGGGAGAGAATTACGTGATCAACCAGCCAGCGCGCATATTCGACATCACTCGCGGAAAACACGCGTGCACAATATACATATGTCGCAAAATTCCCGATATTTTTCTCACCTCGATCATGTTTGTTCGATGCGTAAAACCCAACTATTCTCGGGAGCGGCATGATGACACTTTTATATAGGTACGTGTATATATGTGTGTGTGTTTATATGTCGGAGCACCGGTCTTACCGCATAGTGAATCGACGTTTTATTTTAACGAGTCAAGCGATCACGATCTTGCCTGGAGACAAGATTCTATCGTTATTTCTTTTCTTTTTTATTAAAATTATTACTCCCGAGCCAGCAATCACCATTTACATCCGCAATGGCGTAGCCATAAACTTTTTTAAATACACAATATAAAATTATTAGATCAATATTAAAAAATAATCGTGAAAAATTATTGATCTTTGTGATAAGAAAGATTAATTTAGTCATAAGAAACTCGAAAAGAATTTCATTTCACGCGTATGTCTTCAACATGCGATTGCTGATCTTACTCAGCGTGTATATAAAATTATATAAAAATATTTAATTCAAATATGAAAATATATAATTCCATTTCTACGATATGAGATAACATGTGTTTATTAATATTTTCTTTAACGTTTCGGAGAATCTTATATGCAATTTTATAAATCAATCGTAAACGGAAATTCAAAAACCGGTTTCTTCACGGTCATCAATCAAGTAATTACAATCACTTTAAATAGATCTCTAACATAACTATATGATTCCATGTGTATCTCTATGTATTGCCAGACTTTTTATGTGCACAATGATATATTCACGAACTGTATCTGTCCATCAGTAACATATGGTTCTTACATATTATATATATATATATATATATATATATATATATATATAACACAAGACAAATTAATGGTAATAAGAGATCTAAAAACCAGTTTTTTAGCAGTTTCTTAGCAGTCCTTAATAAAAAAATCATGACTATTATTACTTGCAGAGCTATGTTTATTACTATCTTTAAAATAGATCGAATAATACGATGCCTCTGAGTGAGAAAACAAACTGAGTCGCAATAACGACGATATGGGAGATCTCGAATTTTCGGGCAAGAATCGATGTTGTTTCGACATTGTTAACGTATCTCCGAAATACGTATCTCCGCGTATATCATCTGTCTAATTTGAAAGATATTCATTTCAATGGTAATAGAATGCATATGTGTATACAAACGTAAGGATTAGGATATTATTAGTGGTAGCAATGCAATAATTATATTTTGAATAATCATGTAATTAATACATAATTATTCCCCAATTGCTGTACGCGTGAATCAATTTAATCGATTATTATATGTATAATAGTCGATTTGATCCAAAAACTGTTACCGAATTTAGCTAAATTAAATTTTAACACGTTACATACACGTAAAAATAAGCTAGATTTTGTATTCTAAAAGATTTATTTTTTATATGATTTGTGTAAAATGGAACCTAATATTATTTTCGACTTATTACCTAAATTTTGAATTTATAAATTACCTAGTATTGATTAGATAAAATTAGATTAAAATATTTATAATTATAGGTTTGCGTAATAAATGTAAAATTTAAAAAAAATGTTATTTTTTTCAGCAGTGTAAAATAAAATTTCAATTATAGCATCATGTAAAATTAAAGCTTACTAATTGTTGTGCTTAATAATCATCCTCAAACATCGCCAAATTGTTTTGCTCACGACGGAAGCGCGATTTCGCAAAATCGTGGAATCGCACTGATCGATACCAATTGGCGCCAACATGTTTCCGCATACGTAAATATTGTCTTAAAAGATGAGAGTGAGTTTTACTTCGCGGAGTCCTACAGCGACTTTATTTATTATGAAAACTGTCCGACAAGTTTTATTCAACAGTCGACATACATCATAATTTGTAAAAATAATGTCTGTCGATTCAAAATTTGATTTTTGAGATAACTCATATATTATAAAATCTAATTTGACAATAATATAATTTGTAATCTCTATCTTCGATTATAAACTAGATAATTTATGTCATCCTGAATTTCAACTGTCTTTATCTCCACCTTTGTTTCTCTTTTGCAAAGAGATCAAGTAAACTGAGTGTTTTTCATAAACACACATTCAGCTACGTCTAATACATAATACGTCTACCCAGCAACTAACCAGAAATAACTGAAAAGGAAAAAAAGAACGTTCTATCGGAGCATAACGAGCGGTTTCATCCGACTTCAAAAATAAACTGCCTCATAGCGTAAAAAATTATCTCTGACCCATAAAAGACGTCAGCTTCATTTTCCTTGATGCTTAAAACGGATGAAATTGCGTCACAGTATATGACGCTACACAACCGACGCGGGTAGCCGATGCACGGTGACATCATTTACGACCAGTGATCTCATCGAGGGTCGTGTGACGCCATCAAGTCCTATTCCACTCGATCGACCAGGTGTTACACGCTACAGTGCGGTTTAGCCGTGTAAAGAAAACGCCTGTGCGCCGACTCGATGACGTCACTAAATTCTATTGCGTCTCATCGAAGAGCACGCTCGATAATCCGGTTTTTCTGACGTTTTACACCCATTTCGCAATGCTGCCAAGTTGGGATTTTTCTCCAGTTTAGAATGTCTTTTGTTCTTATTAGATATGTTTTTTTTTTAGGAAAGAATAAAGTTCATAAATTTTTTTGGAATGAGAAATGTAAAAATATTTTATAAATTTCACATTTACTCGTTCTGCATTCCATAATCTTCGCCGTCTCTTATAACTCGTATCAAATATTTTCGTCAACAAATTTATATATTTCTTTGAAAAATTAAATTAACGCATTATTATGAGATAATTTTATGTTAAAAATAAAAATGATTTTAGCAAAATAAATTTTTCATTTCTGCTAAAGAAGAGCCAAATTAATGCAAAATTCAGTTTCTAAAATATTTTTCAATAGATCGAAAATACTCTGTCCTAATTTGACAATTATTATCGCAAATATATATAATCGTTCTCTTCACGGAGAAAATTTTATATCAAAAATTACCATGTACGGTAGTAGCCGCGGACCATGAAGGAATTATAAAAATTTTTACTATGTTTTTCACATGTGAAACATAGTAAAAATTTTCGGTTCGCGGCTTCATGGTCCACGATTAATGCCGTACATAGTAATTTTTTATATAAAATTTTCTCCGTGTGGTAATATTATATTTTATGATGCAAATAAACAAAAAAATAATTGTGTTAATATATTTTCTAAAATTTTTCTCTGTCTTGCTGCTATGTTTTCTATAAAAAATTAGAAAACATAGCAGCAAGACAGCAAGACAAAAAGAATGACAAATTTATCTTATACTTATTATTCTTTCTATTTTTATTTACACTATTAATTATTAGTTCGACGTTATCGCGACATTAGTTATGCCAGTATTAAGATATATATTACAATGATAAATAGACTGCAAATAAAATAAATGATTACAGATTTACAATAAGTATTTTATCATAAGTATTTAATGACATACTATCCCAAAATGCAAGTTTTAAAATATAAATATGTATATGTAAATTAAAATCTTAAATAAAACGAATCATTGCATAATGAAAATTATAAATCTCTTAACAATCGAATATGTACATGTTCTAAAGTTATGATAAAGATGTGCGTCCTATGTATTCTAGAGAGACATTGTTTTCCTGATTCATACGTTGGTCACAATATATTCGAATAAAAGTACAGCAGAATAATGCCGACTTCTGGCAAGGTTAAGACTTCTATAAACAGAGTTCCAACAGTTCTAGAGTGTCTTTCGTGGAATACAGATGAGTATAATACTAGCATACGCGATTCACATTTCTTAATACCGTTTCTTAATAATTAATTATCTTAATTAATTAATTTTTTATGTGCTATTATTTCACGTTTAAATACTGTATGTAAATGTAATTAAATTAATGTAATTATCGAAAATGAGTCAAGCTAAGAAGCGTACTAGTTTGCAAAAAAGAAGTGCACTGTCATTCGCTGATGCGGACGGCACGCTCGACATTGATCACGTTTTACAAACCGACGTCTTGAAAGATGTCGAAAAATTTGAAGAAACTATCGCTGGTCAGGTACAAAATGTATTGAACGAATTTCGTGATAAGCTAGCTCAAACACCAGCAAATCCGAGCAAAAAAAAACAAAAAACAGGTAAGACAATTTTAATGCATTTTTATAGAATTTTAATCTAAAGCTTCATTGTAAAAATATTCTTATATTTGTAATATTTGTTAGACAACTTATTCCATCAATTGATATCGCAAATTCATCTACGAAAGGAGAAAATAAGATTCCCTACAATCGCAATAATAATTTGAATCTTAAGATAATAAATATATCTTTACAGATAAAACCACTGCCGAAAAAATTCCGAAGCAACCTACAAAAAAACTTGCTGCAAAATCTGTGACAAAAAATTCAACAAAAAATTTACCAGGAACTTCATCAGCCTCGTCAACTTCATCAATTTCGACGAATAAACAAGATAATATATCTAAAACTAAGAAAGAAAAAGAAAAAGACGTATCGATAAAGCAAAACATTCCTAAAACAACGAAAAATCTTACTCTACAATCCCAACATGATACCGATAATACGAAGGAAACAGCTAAGAAATCTTCAAAACCCAAAGACAAAGACAATACCGTTAAGAAATCGTTAAGAACGAAACCGTTAAGAACAAAAAAAAAAGAAAACGTGCAAAATATAGAAAATATAAGTTGTTCAACAAATATAACCAATAAAGTATCAATAAATACACATAAAAAAGAATCTTCTAAAGAGCCGGCGACAAAAAAAGAATTAAGCAAGAAAAATATGAAACAAATGACAGAAGACAATACCGTTAATAAATCAGTCGGAACAATAACAGAAGAAAATATGCAAAGTGTAACAAATATAAATTGTTTAACAAATGTAACCAATAAAGTATCAACGAGCACACATAAAGAAAGATCTCCTAAAGAGACGGCGAAAAAAAAAGAATTAAACAAGAAAAATATGAAACTAATGATGGAAGACAATACCGTGAATAAATCAGTCGAAACAATAAAAAAAGAAAATATGCAAAATGTAACCAATAAAGTATTAACGAGCACACCTAAAAAAAGATCTGCAGAGTCGGCAAAAGAAAAAGAATTAAGCAAGAAAAATATGAAACTAATGACAGAAGCCGATACCGTTAACAAATCAGTTGGAACAATAAAAAAAGAAAACATACAAAATGTAACAAATATCAGTTGTTTAACAACTGTTACCAATAAAGCATCAACGAGCACATCTAAAGAAATATCTCCTGAAGAGACGGTTGAATTTGAATCAGAAAATGTCAAAGAGAGCAGTAAAATACTGGAGAAACATGAATATTACAAAAAATATGGTAAAATATTTTAAAAATTTAAATAAAACATATTATATTCCTCAATTTCTATATTTATTATACTTATTATGTAATTATTTATTATATTTTGCGGGTTATATTATTAAATTTATATATTTTAAATAAATTAAAATAAACATTATTTTTTTTAGATAACACAAAAGTGATCGATACAGATGAAATGAATTTGACCTTACAGGAAATAGAAAAATATTTCAACAGCAATGAAGATCTCGATGAATCAATAAACAAAACAGAATTTACCAATAAATTAAGGGGCAAGTGATAAGCATATAAAGAATAATAATTTTATAGAGAATAATTTAAGCTTATTTTCTACTTGAGAAATATGTTATTTAAATTAAGGTCGCGATGGAATATAATAGCTTGTAGGCAAAACACGTTTTGAAAAATTCAGTTTCTTAATAATCATGATTTTATCTCTTTTAAACAAAATAAAGGTCTGTGATAAGCTAAAAAAGAATATTGCGATTAAATATTAATAATAGAAAAATAAAAAAATGTCTAAGAGTTTTTATTTTTCATAGAATTTGTTTTAAATTTGTTTAAATGCATTTTAAACAACGAACCTTCTAACATAACTTACATATATTTTGCTTACTTATATAAAGCTCATTTACATTGATTAACATTTATGATTACTTTGTAGAGTGGAATATAAACGTGGAGAAAATCACACGAATTAAAGAAAGTTTGCGGTTAGAAAAAGAACAGACCGATGAAAAAAAACAGTGTAAGAGGAGCAAACAGATAGCAAAAGCTCTTAAAGAACTTAGTCAGCATATGGCAGCCGTCATGAAGAAGATACACGCAGTCAACATAAAATCTGGTAAAATATTTTTATGATTATAGTCTCGATCAAATTTTTCTATGTAAATGTGATGAATATATTCTGTATAATGTGTGTGAATGTTGTTCCATATTTTATTCTGATTAACATAAAACATGCTTTTTCATCAAAGCGTTTTCAATATCAAAGAATCTTCTCTTTGCCTTTCATTTATGTGGCAAAATTCATCTTATTGCAACGTCAAGTGTAAGACAATTAATTCGCGTCGTGACAGTTTATATAGAATTCTATCGTCATCTGACAGTTTGATAAATTCGTACACGATAGTCATGCAGTCCTAAATTTTACATTTCCGGAACTGAAATTGTTCACCAATTTTTCTTTCTTTCTCTCTCTCTGTTTCAGAAGACAATGAATCGGATTTTAGCGACAACTTATCATGTACCTCATCGTGCACATCAGACTCATCATACTCATCAACTTCTACTTCATCAACTTCTACTACTTTATCGACTTCAACTTCAACTTCTACGACTTCAATTAGTATCTCCTTTTCTGATTCCGACGATGACTATTCCGATCAATCTAGAAACTTTCGTTATTTTTGTTCTGTATACACGGAAGAAGACTTGGAACAGTATAATTCATGTACAGATTCCTGCTGCTAATTCAGATTCAGAAAAAAGAACAAAAATACGAACATTAGAAAGGATTAAAATGGGTTAAATTCTGACAAAACTTAAATTAATGATATAGTTTACATGAAAGCATACAAAATTAAAATCGCACAAAAAAATTAACTTTTTATAAAATTAACTTTTACTTGATTATTCTTTATATTATTTCTATGTTTTTTAATCTCTATTTTTATTTTTTGTTTATTCAATTTTAATTTTATTATATATTTGCATTTTAATAATAAATATATGTTATAATTATCTATTGCGTTCAAAAATTTTATTTATTTAAGAAAAATAAATTTAAAAATCTTATAAAGTATCCCATATTTTAAGATAGATTTAATAGTCCTTAACGATCATCAACTTTCTTGAATTTCTCAAAGTTTCTAATAACTATTTCCCAAAGTTTCTAATAACTATTATTCTAGTATTCTATAATAACTAATAAATCAAATTGCATAAAATCCACCCAATATTTTATACTTTTTTTTTCTTTATGAAATAAAAACAGAATGCTGTACAAATTATCTCTCATAGTTTTTAATATATTATTTTCTTTTTAAAAAAATGCAGTTTGTATGCAATCAAACGTATTCCAGTTCTACAATCAATCCTCAAAATTTGGCAAAAAAATGTTCTTTTCTAATTGTAATTTAATCCTATTCTAATAGTAATTTTAACATTTTTAACGCACATTGTTTAATCATTAAATTTATCAGATTGTTTTATTGTATGTAGAGCATGTATACAGATTTGTGGCCATTCCTACGTAAATACGATTCGAACGACCCTCGAACGAGAGCGACGAACGCACGTTCGACGCATTCAATCGGATGCATTAAAATCATGCGTACATCGTGACTCTTAAATTAGGTATCGTCGTCTCTCTACCCCTCCTAGTTACGATTCGCGGCGTTTCGGCACCTGCTCCACGTACTACCGTTTTTTTTTTTCTTTTTTTTTTTTTTTTTCTTAACGTTCTAAGTGAAAACAGAGAAGACTAAAAATAGGTGGTTTGACGCACGTTGCCGGTGTTAAGGTAAGTAAGCAACATGAACCGTATGTGTTTGCTCTTTTCCCTCGGACGATAGTCTTCCTCAATGCCGATGCGCCGTTTGTTGTTACCGTAAATATGATGATATTGCTACTGCGCAATTAAGGAAACATATCAAGACAAATTCTTCTTTGTCTTGATTGATCAAAGTCTCATGCAATCTAAAATCTAGCGAGTAGTCTAATACGAATGTTGAAATAGTACCTGTTAAACGAAGTTAATATTAAATCAACTTTTCAAGCGAATAGAAGCTGGGAACGTCGTTGTAAAATCTCACAAAATTTAGAAGACAAAATAATAGTACAAGAGAATTAATCTGAAAATCGCCAAATTCAACGCCAAAAAATACATAATACATTTGGCAAAATATTTAGAAGCAAAGAAATGGCTACTTTGTATCAAATAACAACTTTGGCGTACTTTTTTTGCGTATACGCAATTAATATAAGTAATTAATTAATTAATTAATGTATAAATAATTCGTATTTAATAATTGAAATTTTTTTTAACTATTGATTACTGAATTATACATATATATATAAGAAAAGATGAGTCGGATAGTCTGTCAGATAATTAATAATTTTGTTATAAATTGAACAATTTATACATATATTTATAACTTAGATACAATTTCTAACTTGGATGAGCTCATTTTGGCTCATTGTCAGCCTATAAAACGAAATTTTCTTATTGTTTATTCAACGCGTTTCTAATAAAGATTCATTATTTAAATGAAACCCGGTTGATGTTTTCAGAAACGATTTTTCTCTTCTCTTTCTGAAAACTCACGAATCATTCTGGCAAGAATTGTTCCAACAGCTCGGAAATCATTCTTCTACTATTTCCCTATCACTCGCGTGATGCCCAGATTATTCAGAATCATGCTCGCACGAGCTCATTGTTATTAAAATTTTGTATTTAAATTTAATAAAAATAGCAATGCATGTATTATTAGATGTATTATCAGATATGTTTACGATTATAATATACCTACGAAATGTGTAGATTGCCCATTTCGACTAAAACATGATTTTTTAAATGACGTTACGTTAAATTTACGACGTAAATTAATTTCAAATTCAGCATAAAAAGTATAACGCGTGAAGAAGACGCGATAGATGTTGAGGGTGGAACTTAGCATCCGCGCGCCGCTGTTTGCAGCTCTCCAATATAGCTGTTTCGTCAACCGTGTTCCACGAAACCGTCAACTCGATAATTATGTACTCTCAATTCCGTCGCCCAAGCTTCGCAAAAGCACTCGCTCTTGTCTCTCTTCTTGCGCGTCCCTTTTTACTCACACGTTGCGTCATTATTGTATGTGTACAATCAAGTCGTGCTCATTGCACGGGCTTACATGTGGGCGAGTTCGGCACGTGTATATATTGACTTGGCGTGGGTGAGACCCCACGATTGGAAACATATATCAACGAAAGTAAATCCTCTTCGACGAATCCGTCCTCATCCTCTTCTTCTTCTTCTCTTCGCTCTGTTTTTTTTTTCTCTTATTGCCACTTCGTTGTCGCAATTCGCTCCTCAATCAATACTTCGCACTCCGTTTAAGAGCTCCTTGAGAAGCTATCCCTATACTATAATGATAGTATCCCGTATACTTTCGTTTACTCAACCACAAAATACACTTTTACCGAGAATAATCTAACTTAAATATAGCCAGACATACGAAGTTAGATAAATTATTTTAACACCTTTTCCTGCAAGCTTCCAAGTATCGTTGGATAACAAAGTTTACACTCGCGGAAGAGAACGATCGTGGAAGAAGGTTTTCGCGAATGATAAATTTCTCAAAGTTCAGTGGCTGCTTGGCAAACGCACCAGATGTGCTGTACCTGCAGTCACGTCAGCGCAGCGTCTCGCAAAATAGACAATAGCTGCGCCTGTGAAATTAAAGTCTAATTGCAAACAGATACAGCTGCAAAGTAAAACGCACTGTAAAACTCGACTCACATTTCCACCTTCATTTACCGTTTACTGATAAAAGTCATCACACGATGATTGCCACACGGCCATTGGCCTCGGGATTTCCACATCCATTAATCAATCCTGCCCCGCGAAACTTTCGCGCCCCGTTACGTATATATGTACATACAAATGTATACGTTCGACGACGACAATATGTTTCCGTCTATCCTAGATTCTTTCCGTTTCTCGAAATTCGCCAACGTCAAGGCTTTTCACATAATTTGCGGATCGAGCGAGGGCGAGTCGGTCCCCGATGATTACACAATAACTTGTACTTTACTTCCATTGCGCGACCCCCGTGTTTCTCCTATTTATATCTTTAATATCCGGCTGTAGTATACACAACCGAACATCTCTCTCTCTCTCTCTCTCTCTCTCTCTCTCTCTCTCTCTCTCTCTCTCTCTCTCTCTCTCCCTCTCTATGAACTCTGTATACTTGACATACATTTTAAAAATACTTTCAGGTGTAAATTCGGGTTCGCGACGAACGCGTAATCCGCATTATTTAACAGCGTCCGTGGTAAATTTAAGAAAACAGTATTGCGTAGAACAAATATAAACGAGAAATTCATAGCACACTCGGGATATTTCGATATGTATTTCTAGATCATTTTCATCACAGATGTGCACCGTAATAATAAAAAATCTTACAGTGCGTGCAAGAATATAATTGTAACAATAAATTATAAAAATAAAGACACAATTGGGTTGCCTTCTTTCTTATTTGACATGATATTCGTGGAAACTGGAATATTAAACTGGCGGTGGAAAGTCAATAAATTCACTTTAAGTCGATCTGTGTCAATAATCCATTCGCGCAGATACAAAAATATACTTCGTGGATTCGAGCAGTACTGAAATGGTTTTATGTTGTAAAATTTCCAGCCAGACTGGCGATAAAGAACGATTTGAAAGAATAAAAATTGCATATTGTTTTCTTTCGTTTTCATAAATCGGTAGAAAATATTTTAAACTGATCTCAACTTCTGCGACTCCGGTTGTCTCCCTATTGCTCGCAATTTTTACGCTCTCAAATAATTATCCAATCCTTGCTCCTAAATCGAGAATGCATCATCGAATGCGTACTCAACTACAAATAATTAACAGGGATGACTTAAATAAAGTTGGAAAAAAAATCCGATTCATTCAATTTGCGCCAATCACTAATATTTATCATATTTTTTTACGATCATGACGGCAAAATGATCAAACTGGAAAGCATCTGCTTTGTATCTAAACGTGATTATGGCAACGCATAGACTAAGAATAATCTCTATGCATCGCATAACCGATCAATGGCGGCACGTGGAAAAAAAAAAAAATTCTGCGGTGAATCCCGCGTTCCGGTCAACTCTTTCCCTATTCATCGAAGTGTCTGCCGTTGACACACGCGACTCGTCGATTCGCATAATGTGTTCGTTAAAAAAAGCCACCGTGCGACGCGGCGTTACGCTTGTCCTACCCTATAGTCGCCGTCGTCACCCTTTTACAATCTACGTCTGCGCGCCTCCCGGCCGGGTCTATAAAAGCGACGCGGAACGTCACGACGCTCCAGACGTTGAGATACGCGCACCACGGAAAATGTGACCGAGCATTGCCGTCGTATCGATACCTCCGAGTCTCTATTTCTGTGCTTCGTCTCTCCAAGTGACACCTGCTCTGAAAGCGAAATTGTCAGCGGAACACGGTTGACATCATTTTCCTAAGACGCGCGCTGACTTCATTCGGCGTTCGTGATATTTGTGACCAGCTGACACACGCGTGTGTCAAAACGTGTCGCGACGATGAAGATGTAGAAGGGGACGCGCTAACCGAGATTTAATTAAGCAAGAGAATAATTGACACGCGTATCTATCGGCATATACATTGACCGCAGTGTGCCAGTGTGGAGTGACGTGTCTGTCCATCGTCAAACGGATTTCGCTGTCGTGGTATGTATCTGTCATATTATCACTTTCCTGTCTTGCATAAATTTCATTTGTACATTATCTCACTCAGTGACAATACTTTAATTCTCATCACTGAAAATCTAACTGTAAATCTTCTTAAACATTTGACATTGTCCTATAATCCTATGTTTAAAAATTTATTAAAATTAATTTTCATAAAAAAATTATTTTTAGAAAAATATTTCGTCTAAGCCTTTATTTCTTATTTTGCTATTAATTATAATTTTCTATATCACAACATTTTAAGAGACTTCATAATACCTACTGAGAATTAAAGAAGCGTATATATTATGAAAACAAAACAAATTTAATTATCTGTTAACGTTATATTATACTAAATAGTTCCGAAATTTTATAGCATTAAATTAAAGTAATGTTAAGGTGATAACAAGTGAAAAAATCGAAATAAATTATCAATAAAATATAATAAATTGCCATAACTGATGCTGCAGCATACTTCTACAAGATATAACGTGTTAACGACTTAACACGTTAAAAGATCTCCGCGACACTTGTGACGCGTTTAATCGCTCCTTGTCAATCTTTATATACGCGTGTCTGCTAAACTGTCTCATTAAACGCACGACACGCATGCACGCACGCTAAAGTATAACGCCACTAACTTCTCGCGTGTATGAAAATAGAGTACCCAGTAAACATAAATGCTAAATATACCTATGTCTCTGAAGCTTGTCAGAATTAACCGGTGCGAGCCGGTAGTAATGTGAAAAAATAACCGTGACACAAAACAATAAACAGAAAATAGGGAAACGAATGCTATCCGTCGTCTGTGGAAATTAAAATTATTATGATACAAAAGTTTAAATACTGACATTTATACAAGAGCACAATATTAGCGCGAATCAAGCTTGTCGCGCGGCCCGTTTTTAATGATGAATTATTAAAACACGTAAAATAAAATATACGAAATTAACGCCACCCATGAAACCCATTCGCACCGTATTGCATGCGTTTCATCGGATGACATTTACGCTGTCTCGAATTTCCAGAAATTTATGACGATCCGACAGATAGACGTTTATCGTCGAAATGTTTATTCTCGTGTAACTTAGACATCTATCAATAATCTATATATTGCAGCTAAAGAACAAATAAACTATTTTAATAATAAATATAATTCAATTCTTGAGTCATTTCAAATCCTATTTTAAAATTAATAAGCCTAAATATATTAGGCATAACACAAAATCGCTATTTTTTATGTATTTAATTCGCTATCAATCAAAAGCATTATTACAATTCAACATTTATAATTTTAGAAGACAGATTGGTTTCAATAAATTATCATGTAATGCATCATACAATAGATTTTAATGGATTGAGTAGCGAGTAAGTATATGTAAAATTTCGCAAGTACTAATTCTTTTAAAAACTCCTTTAAAGCCGCAAGAAAAATATGCTCACTGGCAATAATTAGTAATTTATTATGTATTTTCAATCAATCTTTGTCTTTATCTAATTGCCAAAGTTTTCAATTTGATATCCTTAAAATGAAAAGAATAAAATTTTTAAATGTTTTAGGCAAATTTTTGCCCGAATTAAAAGAAAATTATCTATCTGTTATATTTATCTTCTCTAGCTTCTTTTTTCCTTCGCGTTTGTTCTTGCAATGAGTTTAATTGGTTCTTAAATAAATTCGTGCATTTTAATAATTCTTGCTACGGAGGAAACTTCTACTGAGAAAAATGGAATATTGTTAATTATTATTAAAAAATCCACTATTGAGGAAATTGGGATAATAAATCGAAGAAAATACTACGTTGTGAGCAAAATTCTCACGCGAGTCCGGTGGAAAGTTTCGGCGCCGACCAGGCTCCGTCAACCGTAAGCGGTCCTTGCTATTGATCTAGTGAGGGTCTAAATGTCCTGGGTTCACCCGGCCACCCTTCGGCTCGGCTCTCTTCGTTGCACCGCGAGAGTGCAGCCCTCTGCAACGAGAACGGCAGAGAAATCGCAAAGTAATGCGCGCCTTAAAGAAAGTAAGAATCGCTATCTCTGGTGGCGATGCTCCAAAAATCTCTCTTACTCCGCACTCTATTCGACCAAATTATCGATTCACGAGATGCATGATCGTAAATTTGAGCTAAAACATAACACTCGATCGCGTTTATGCAGGAGAACAGATGCAGCGCGGGCACTATGACGCACGTGCGGGATCACGCGGCGCAAAGAGAGAGGACTGGAAGAAAAACGCCGAATATACAAGGATTATCGCTGAATAGATCAATGTCTGCTTAATGTTTCCGTTATGCAACAGTTTCCGATAAATTTCATATGTCAATTCTTGGGAAAGTACACAATTTCTATTGTACATACAATACGGGGTTTTCCGTGCTTGTTTTTACCTACAAATTCTTCGAATCAATGTATAATTTTTCTTATCAAAACTTTATGCCTCGGATTTTAGAAATTGTCTATATACATCTTTGCAACCAACTTGTAAATTAAAATTAATATTTTGTTAAAATAAATTGTATTTCTGTAATTGTAAATACATAATAAAAAAAATAAAATTTATCATCTACTTTACTAAAATTCCACAATAATCCCCAAATTTTCGATATTTTTCTTTATTTCTCGGAAGAGCTAAAGAAGTTTTTAGAAAAAAATAAATGTTATTTTAAACTGATTGTATGTTATAGAGACAATTTTTTTTTCTAATACATCTACGTCGTGCAAGCTATAGCATCAAGTTGCACGTGTTCGCGATATATCATACTCCAGAACAGCGATTGATCTACGCGTTGCTATTTATGAACTGGGACGCGCGTATTGCATGTTCGGGGGAAAAGTGTGAATATTATCTTTTTGCGGAAGGAAGCGTGGGAATACTCCTGAATACGACCGTACGTTCGTCACGTTGACGAGATCGTAGGCGGTTATATGTGTTTGATTCATTGTCCCTATGAAACACAAACGATATTTCTTTGCGACAGCGTTATCCGAGTATGAAATCAACGTTGACGTATTTCCGACAGATGAAATTCTAATTTCCGCACTCGACGTGTAGGAGGAGACGGTTTGTGCATAACGAAAATAGCAAATACTAACAAGTCAGCTTCTGTTATGGCTGTGGCGAATAAAAATTATAATAAATACAAATATTAAAGAATATAATTAAATAAAAATATTTGAATATAAATTTAATTAAAAATAAAATGTTAATTGAAAATATCTAAATTCTTTTTGCATTTCTTGCAATCTTTACGAAATTCAAACATTATTCACTACGTTTGCTTGCATCATCACATTTTACATGCCTGAAAAAAAATGGACATATCTAAATAATTTTGTATTTTATTTTTATTTCAGATGAAGCTACACGAGAAGAAAGAGTCAGGCATCCACAAAGTGCAAGAGGTGCCTCTCGAAGAGCTGGACCTATCGAAGGAGTACAATGTGGAGAAGACCCTAGGCGAAGGTAGTTTCGCAAAAGTCTTACTAGCGACGCACAGAGCGACGCAAACGAGAGTGGTTCTCAAAGCAGTCCACCAGGAACTCACATCGGAAAAGGACTTTTTCCGAGAGTTCCATTATTCATATCATTTGAGCCCGCATCCTAATATACTCTGCTCATACGCCGTCGCGTTCAAAGCGGAAAAATGTTTCGTCTTTGCGCAGGAGTATGCGCCGTACGGCGATCTCGCCGGCAACGTGAAGGCCGGCGGATTAAGCGAAGACGCGTGTAAGAGGATCGCCGGCCAACTCGCCTCAGCCCTCGATTTCATTCATTCGAAACAACTAGCCCATCGCGATATCAAGCTGGAGAATGTACTAGTGTTCGCTCACGACATGAGCAAAGTGAAGCTATGCGACTTCGGTTGCACGAGACGCGAGGGCACTCTAGTGAACAAGATCCGCTGCACGTGGGTGCCGTTTCAACCACCCGAGATTCACGAGATCATCAAGAATGAGAGATACGCGTGCAAGAGGAGCTCGGACTGCTGGCAGTTCGGCATCGTCCTGTTCGTCTGCCTGACCGGCAATCCGCCGTGGCAGAGCGCTGACCCGATTCGAGACCTGGACTACTCGGCCTTCCAGCGCTGGCTTAAGCGACGCACTACCAAGATTCCGCCTACTTTCCGAAGATTCACCCCCCGATTGCTGCGATACTTCAGACGAGCGTTTGAGCACAAGCCGGAGAAGAGACCGCACGTCACCGAGATCAACAAGTACTTGAAGGACTCGTGGTGTATCAGCAAGATTAGCCATAGTGCGACGTCAACGTCGGTTGACGTGAGCGAGAGCCTCGCCAGGCGAGGCGACAGTCTGCTTTATCTCGACACCATCCTGGATGACCGACACAATGTGGACGAGAACAAGAACAAGCTAAGGAAGCTGCTCAACAGCTACGGCCTGGAGACCACAGTGGACCAGAAGGTCGTTACCAAGAGAATATGGGAATGGGTAATGCAGTGCGACTCTAACATCGACATGGAGCCCGGCCTGATCAGTGGCTTCAGTACAGAGGACATGTGAGAGATGGTGAGAACCTGCAGCGAGCCGTGCCTTCGGATTGTTCACGAAGAACCGAACAAGTTCCGCATAGGCAGCTTTCACATGTCGAACTCTTACAGATGTGCCAAATAACCAGGACCTACATAGCCGAGAGATACTTCCCGAATAATTCGTTCGGAATATTCTCTGAAAAGAAAGAGAAAAATACAAAACACAGCTCTGTTCCAGAGTGCTGCACACGAGCGGACCAATTATCGATGAACTTCCTTAATTAGTAAGAACGGAAATTGGAAGAATTCGAAAGACAATGATACTTGTAGTGATCGGTATAAAGAATTCCCGATAATTAATAATCCCTAAAAGAGAAAGCAACATAAATGAGCAAAAGATATCTAAAAGAGACACTTTAATCTCTCAAGCGATCTCTCGACATCGTTTAAGTGTCTTTTGAATTTTTATGTTGTCTCGGGATCTCGAAAGATAAGTTGCCCCTTGCGGTTAAGTGTATGTAAATGTGATATATACGTGTCTAAGTAGAGAAAAAGAATTCGCTCTTCGACCGAAAGAAGAGCGATGACAAGCTGGTATGGTTAGCTTGGTGTACTAACTGTAGAGACAATAATGCCAGTGCATATGATTTTTGCGTTAGTCAGTTGTCCTGGTAAACCGATGGTCTTAGTGTTGCCTTATGCGCGACTAGGCGCAAGGTTAGACAGCCACTTTAGAGATATTTTATATATCATTCGACTCGATAGTAGTCGTTTCTGTTCACACTATAGCGGTATAATCTCTCGATCTTTAAGCAAGAGATAACAACGCAAGAAGACTGTATAATCCAGGGATTCCCAGTTTGGAGATCGCGTCTCCAAGTGTAGCGTAGGTTTTCGGAAACAATCCATTCTTATTCAATGAACTTCGACAAACTAAACAAACTGGAAAGTTTCAATTTTCCGTTATGTAAACTGAAAAATATATACAATTCATTCTACCTTTCAAACTAAGTGAAATTTTGGTGTAAGAAAAAATGCCGAGAGAGTTTGACGTATAATATAATGTGCGAGATGGATGGTTACCGAAAGTATCGTTAATGATAAGCTGTAAATCATACAGATGTAAATACATTTATATACACATTCGTGTTCTAGACATGTACATATATATATATTATATATATACGTGTGTACGTATGTAGGCAGATATAGTACACATATATATTCTTGTAGCAGTTTATGATGTAGTGCGTAGAAATTCCGTTTGTACGATTAGTTACGCCACTTTGTAACGGTAATACAGGCAAAACGTAATGCGCGTTACGATTCCAACAGTTGTAATAGTTTTTCGCAAACGATCCTGCGTTAAAATGCTCACGGATAACGACACATAAAACACGCATTCCGCAACAAATTGGTTGCAGAATTTATCATTTGCATCTAGCGATTGGTATCTTGATTCACGCGAATTAATGCATACATAATCAGAGAGTCTCATAACAATTTCAACTACAATTATCGCGATAACATAATTTCAGTATAATTTTACCGAGTTTAATCTTTAATACTATAGAGATACATGAGAAAATGTATCTCGTATAAATTATTGCATTTTTAATACGAATAAATGCAGAGATCATTTTTGCGTGTTTACAGAAATCCAAATCCGTGAATCACAAAAACTGCATCAATTTCTATTCTTAATTGTACGTAATTATACGCTGAATCAATTCATATTTCGCGAACGAGATACTGCACGAATATCCTTGGCGCAAATGCAAAATTATAAGACTGAACTCCAAAAAAATACTGGCGGTAGAAAAAAGACATTGATTTATTTTTATCGGCTCGCGTATGTAATTTTCCGTTCAGATCATTGACGAGAGTATATGGAATTCGGGTATATTAAGTTCAGCAAACTAACCCGCCCTGAGACTCCACAAATTGATCATTATCCTGACTGCAGGATCGGCGCGAAGAACAAGTTGTCGAAATCGCGGACGCGTATTTCTATATTTGTACGTTAAACATGGGAGCATGTACTATTATAAAATCTCTTCGACAAACGGACAATCGTTACTATCTCTCACTGTCGTTCCTCTATACTGTCCGAATTTATTGTATATAATTGATTAAACAAATGGAGGAACCTTTGCGAGGAAGCCGGCGTACGTGGCCTCCGCTAAGCAATGTTTTGTATATATATTGAAATAAATCTTGAAATTGTATAAAATTGAAGCAACGAGTTATAATTTTCCCACAACTCTTATTTCAAATCCATGATGCAATTACTCCAGAATTAAAATAATTATTTATTTAGTTAACACATTAATTCATTATCAATATAAGTAACAGTAATCACTCCAAAATATACTCTTGTTTAACAAACAAACAAATTTTTTAATCTAATTTTACTACTGAATATTTGCTACAGAAAACAACCTTAACTGTGCATAAATTCTTGTCTATTATATCTCAATTAGCATTTAACGACAGTACAAATCGAATCCTACATCAGCCGATTAATTAGAGCGTGTCGCACAGATTTTTTAACCTGTAACACCTACGCCGTTCACGTCCGGTTATACCACAGAATGAGGCGGTTAGCCATCGCTCGGGTGTCGTTATGGCAACGAACCCTGGATACCCGGGCCAGCTCAAAGCGACGAACCACCCTCGGTTTCCCGGAGTCACCCCATCGTAGCAAATAGACGCGTGATGTAACAGACGCGGTTGTTACATGCATACATCGCGCTTGCGACATCGTCATAATTGGCAGATAAATCAACGGATACATAAATTTTTAGATCATAAGCGGCTTGCAATGCGTTACGCAACAACAGAGCAGGATATCACGTCATCCGATATTTGCAACCATTTCGCGTCCGCGCTTCTATGCTCAAGAAACACAAGCATGCGCGCCATTAGCGAAATCATTAGTCAATTCTAATTACGCGAAAATCTCGTGCTTGACCTTGATGTCAGAATAAGAACAAGGCGGAAATGTCACTTCGGGGATTTTAGGACTTTGCAGCCTTGTTCTACAGAAGCGCATTGCGAATAGTCGAGGGATTTGCAAAGACCGTAAGAAAGGCAGCCTAATTATTCTCATATGTCTCGAGAACTTAAAACACTTAAGACTTAAAACACTTAAAACTTCTTCTGACGTATATAAGAGAAATATTCTCAAGATTTTGTTTTCAGACAATTGCATTCTGTTAACATTTAGTAAAACTTTTTGTTTATATACATTTCTTGATTTAAATTGGCTTGATTATTAAATTGGTATTTCATTATAAATCTCCAACTTTCTACTGAGCAAATTTTTATAGAAAATTTTTAAACCAATTCAAAAAGTAAGTTAAATTAAATAAATTTATAATCATAAAAACAAATTTAAGAACTAGGTATATATGTGACTTCAAAGTTACAATCGTCGAAAGATAAAAAATATAAACAATAAACGAAAAAATAATATGACTATATGTACTGACAAAGTTAAATTGAGTGCTAGAAAATAACAAATTAAATCTTTGACTTCATTAAAAATTCTTAAACATTAAAAGATTTAAATCTTTGATCATATTTTTAAGCCAAAAATCGCATTTTCTAAATTCCTAAAAATATATTATATTCTTACATTTCTCTAAATCTTTATTTTTTTTTCATAATATTGATTTAGCCGCAAATTATGTCAATATTAAGAAGTCATCTTTTTCTAATTGCCATGTTACACCCAACCTGTCATCAAGTACATCTGTGAATTTGTCGTTCTTACGATGGTTCGATGAGAGTGCCTAGACGTCATTTACTCCCCAGAGTGCCAAGATAAATTCATCGTCCGTGGTGCGAAACGCCCTGATATTCGTTGACACACGAGTACGTAACACTCCAAAGAATATTTTAAGATCTTTACTTATTTAATCTTTACTAGATGACCCACAAGCTGTGGCACATCCTCGGCCCACTTTCCGGTTGCTGCATTACATAGTTTTTATTCCAATATTGTATATTTCAATCCAAACATGTGTATATGTGAATTAGTATATATAAGACTCAATAGCCGTAAATATATATATAACAGATTTGTTACTGATAGTACAGTAAAACAAAATTACAATAGTTTTATATGTAGAAAAAGAAATAAAAGATCTAAAAAATGCAAAAGATTTTTATATAAAACATTATTTTTAGGGAAATGAGTCTGGAGATAACAAATACAATATTTTTCTTTGTCTCTTTCTGTTTTCCTTCTATCTTTCTTCGTTTCTTTCTTTTCTTTTCCTTCATTGTTCTTCTTTTTCTATTTTTATTCTTTTCTATTTTTCTGCCTCTTTTCTTCTCCTTTGTCTTCTTTCTCTCTTTTTCTTTCCTCTCCTTTCTGTCCTTTCTTTTTCTCACTCTGCTTTTTCTTTTTTCTTTTCCAGTCTTTGATTTCACAGGCCGGGTGTTCGAGGCCATTAGTTACGCCACTAGCTACGTCCGTGCATCAAACAAACGTCCCGACATGCACCCGCGTTCCATCATCCTCTTTCCGATGCATGCGTATTTCGGACCGGTGTATCGTTATTTCCATCCACGTGGCGAGTATTTTCGGCGGCTTGTTTTGACAAGCGCCGGACCGACTGGATACTTGACGAGAGACGTTATCTTCGCAAAGCGGACATCAAGTACGTATACAGTCGAGGTGTTTAAACGTATCGTAACATAACATACGACGAAAGATTTAATCGATTGCCCCAAACGCAAAAATCAAGTGAACGCACGTGTAACATTTGCGAGAATCGATGTTTCAATGAATTGAACTTTGATATTTTGTTTGTTACGTTTGTCACGTTTTATATTAATATTTGGAATAAATATTAATATAAAACGAGCCAAAGTATATAAATTAAAAACTCACGGATCAAAAAATATATGTTAAAACGACACTAATCAAATAAAAAAAATAAGATGTAATAATTTTATTTCTGCTTCGAGAAAAAATCGGTAAAGTCCGATTAAAATCTATTTTTAAAAAATGTCTAAATTTATTATAACAATGCCATTCGATATTTTATTAAAAAAAGGAACAAATGTGTTTGTGATGTTAAAGATTTTATACTTCTAATAATATCAATAGCATTATTGTTAGTTTTCTGTGATAAAAAAAATCAATTTTGAGGTCTGAGCAAAGCTCTCTAAGAGAGAAAAGTTCTCTAAAAATAAATTGAAATCGGAAATCTCTGTAATAAAAAACGTGCTTTTGTTATAAAAAATTAAAATTATATACTTTTAAAATACCAGATCGTACAATATCTATATGCAAAATAATTTCACGTTTTTATTTCATTAAAATATTATTTTTTTACTTCGGTTTTAAAAGCAAAATAAATTAAATTAAAAGTTAGAAAGAAAAGAACATAATATCGAATAGCTGCAAAAATGCGTATTCGCACTTTATTGAAACGATAAAAAAATATATTTAATGCATCATACTCAGAGTAGAGAAATTAAATTTGCGATCAAACAAAAGCTGAGATATGTACCAAGAGATAACGCAAGTTAGTGTCGGACGCCTCTTGCAGACGCGCTGTCTCGACCGAGTCGCGTAATGCGGTTACTTGACGAAAAATAAAATCGGGCAAGCCGCCACGGGGGAGGAGTATCGCTATCGATCCTCAGGTCCAACGCCCCGGTGTCTATTTTCATACCATCCAACCTATTTATACATCATCGTACGGACAACGTTCCACTTGTATCGGTGCGCGCTGTGCCAGGCGCATCGGTTGCAACGACATTCTAACACTTTAATCCCTCTAAATCTGAATTCATTTGCGAGAAAGAATCATCTGAATATTTTCAAGAATTATTTTCATACCATCATAAAGAATTCAACAAGTTTTTTGAAAATTTTTGAATATAAATCTATTTCAGTATATGAAGTTTCATTGTTTAAAAATAGCTGCACTCAAAGATATTAATAAAAATTCGTTCTGTGGAGCAAACGCGCGGATTCCAAATTTTTCAAATCAGAAATTGCTTCACACTCATTAAATTCTCTTCTGTTCTTTTCTTCTCCTATATTTACTTATTTTTCTTTTTTTTATATATATTTTCAATTAGGGAGGATTTTAATTCTTTCAATTAAATACATTGTTGAATAAACATAACAAATCTAAAAATTTCATGAACCATCTCTGAGTTCGAATATTTAAAGTATTAAGCTCAAAGGAAAATTTCCTTTTCATCTCTTTTCATCCCTCCCTCCTTCCCTTCATTTCTTCCATTTACAGACTCCCCATTGGTCCCTTCCGACGCATTTATCTTTCACAGAATCGAACAACTACCGATCACGCGTGGGCGTGTGAATTTACGACGGAACAACCGAGAATATTTCGACGATGGGGTTCTGTGTCCGCTTTACGATGTTGCATGATTGCCCTCTGACGTCAAAGAAAACGCTCCCTGACGCGTTCACGTGTACGTATGCAAGGAGGGCCTCGTGAGAGAGAGGCAGGACCAAAGGTCGTTCGCCCCGTCATCGAGTTCAAGCGCCTTTCCCGGGGCGGATACTACCTATAAAAACGCGACGATGATAAGGACGAGGACGAAGATGCACGCGATTGCGCGCTGAAACACACGGAACACCTCTCGTTATGAGACGCCTCAAATAAACTTCCCGTCTCGAGATAAAAGAAAAAAGAAAAGAGAGGAGAACTGGTTTTCTTAATTCACGTTGTTAATTGGCGTTAATAAAAACGGCGTCGACCTTTATCGCGACCCTTAATTTCATATCGTTCTAAAATCTAAGAATGTCGAGGTGATCCGAGCAAGTACTCGTTCCGCGAGGGATATTCTTGGAGTCGACGACACAGACGCATACGCGCGCGGGTTTCCGATAGTTAAGAATATCGGTACTATTTTCATGCTCGTCGATAACTTTAACGTAAAAGTTGCATTTGAAGAACGTCACTTCGACGTCACGTTGAATTAAATTTCCGCTCGCAATAATCTTATTTATATCTTTCTCTCTCTTCACACTATTCAATTTTAACTAATAATACTAATACTATTCTGTCACAATGTATTGCATTATTTATAAAATTGTATAGAAATATTATGCAGCGCAGTCTTTTATTTATAGATAAAAGTATCGCAGAACGAAATAAATGTCATGCAAAATGTTCTTTATCTACATTTCATATTACATTACAGAATTGTCATTGTCATTGAAAATAGCACCGTTTTTATGTACTTAATAAAAATAATAGTCGCGTAGCTTCAAAAGAAAAGAATAGATGATAAAATCATATTCAATTATTTTGGAATAGATTTTAATAAACAATTTTATTTTAAAAGTTATAATAAAAATATGCAATATTAAAAATTGAAAAGAAAAATGCGATGAATAATATTTAATTAATAAAAAATTTCCAAATTAGTCAGAAGCTCAGAAGCTGCAGTTGAATAGGATTAGTATTAAATGGAGTATCCTATATATTTGAGAAGTTAAAAATATATATATCATAATACTGTATTTGCAATTGTTTGAAATTAAATCTCATTTTCCCTGCATTATACCATAGATGTAAAAAATTTCGTGATAGTCGAACAAAGAAAAAGCAATCAACATATCACAAAAATGTTATCTTTTTTTTATTTGATATAGTGTTTACAAAAAAAGATTTCACGAAAAGAAAAGATTGCCATAAGATTCCATCGCAATATATTACGATAACGCGCGACCAAACGAGAAAAAAATCGCATTTCGTCGCGCCATCCTTCACTGTTATTTTTTTCTTTTTCTCAATGTCTGAGAATAATAAGTAGCAACTGTTCGTTCCAGAATAATAAGTATAACAGACGGGGCGCTGATCTATTTCGAATCGGGGGGTTAATATTTGACGACGGCAGGATTGCCGTCGGTGTATCTAAAAATACGCAATCAATACGACCGGCCACACGTTAGAATTAAGACCGTACGCGCATCTGTATATGTGTGTACGCGTACTTCAGGATTATCACAACTCTTGTCAAAGGATTAATTTCGCGTGAACACGCACACGTAAAGTTTCAACGTAGCTCGGAATTACACGTAATATTAAACATTCGCATGCCATGCAACACGATGATAATATTATCTAACGACACAAGAGAGAATTGCGTTAAGACAGTAATCGAGGACAGAATCAACTTTCTGCGTTTAATTAACTTCAGTGAAGATTAGAAATTATTTTTAGTAAATTGAAAATTAGCTTTAATTTAATTATCTACGTCGCAAATCAAATGATTGTCTTAATATCATAAGGAAAATTCATATTACTTACTACTTGGTTTATGAAACCGATTATGTTTTACGGTTATTGCATGTCGCATATAAGCATCGTTACAAATGCGTTTACATTGAAGTCATGACATTTCACAAACAATGATTCACGATCTTTACGACACCTGGCAGGTATTCCAACTTCGACACACTCACGTTTATATCTTTGTCGAAGCCTTTTTGGCGATAGCTCGCCTCGACTTCTAAAATTGTTCGCGAGAAGGAAAGGAGGCGAATAAAAACGAAACGCCGAGGGTAATTTCGGAAGATTTTATACGCACAAAATATTCCACTCGAAGCGTAGAAACTTATATTAAACTAATGAAATCCTTTTATGAGAGTTCTAAATAAGACATCGACAACGAGTCCACAAGCGTAATAATTGCGTAGTGGTTATGCCAATGTGATTTTCCAATTTAAGAAAATTCCTAGGAAGTACTATGCGATTCGGATATATATCCGAATAATAGCTTGTTTCCACGAATTGTATAGTTTCGTTTGTAATATCGTTGCAAAATCATACAATCTAAAATTATTCTTTGCTTATATATCAGTAGATAGAGACATCATAAATGTCTCGATATTCTTCAGATGAGTGTTCATAAATATATGTATTATATAAAAATATTCATACACAAAACAAATAAAAAATTATTAAAATATAAAAAATTGCATATTATATATGTAAAACATCTTAAAATACTATGTCATCAAATCTATAAAATATCTTGTCAATGTCATAAAATACCATAAAATCATAAAATATGATAAAGTACCATCAAATACCATAAAATGCCATAAAATGCCATAATAAAAAATTAATAAAATATAAAAAATTGCATATTATATATGTAAAATATCATAAAATACCATATCATCAAATCTATAAAATATTATGTCAATGTCATAAAATACCATAAAATCATAAAATATCATAAAGTACCATTAAATACCATAAAATGCCATAATAAAAAATTATTAAAATATAAAAAATTGCATATTATATATGTAAAATATCATAAAATACCATATCATCAAATCTATAAAATATTATGTCAATGTCATAAAATATCATAAAATCATAAAATATCATAAAGTACCATTAAATACCATAAAATGCCATAATAAAAAATTATTAAAATATAAAAAATTGCATATTATATATGTAAAATATCATAAAATACCATATCATCAAATCTATAAAATATTATGTCAATGTCATAAAATACCATAAAATCATAAAATATCATAAAGTACCATTAAATACCATAAAATGCCATAATAAAAAATTATTAAAATATAAAAAATTGCATATTATATACGTAAAATATCATAAAATACTATATTATCAAATCTATAAAATATCATATCAATGTCATAAAATACCATAAATGTCATAAAATGCCATAAAATATCATAAAATGCCATAAATATTATAAAAAAACTTCTAATAATTTGTTTCATTTTAAAATAAATATTCAAAATAATTGCTTTTGTAAATACTTTATATTAATAATATCTTGATGCATATAAATAAAAGGATTTTTTTTAAATAAGAAAAATATACATTTGTGGTACTCACCATGACGTCACCTATGGAATGGTATTATAGTAGAAGACTTCTAAAGCGTCGCAAATGCAGCATGTGCAAGCGTGATCGGATATTTCCATACAATTGATCGAGAGCTACCACATTTCATTTCACGCGCGATAAGAACAGAATCAATCGATCTCTCCGAGATTACATTACGACATACGATTTATACACTTGCAAACAATTATATGTCTTTTTTAAACTTCTTATTGACATATTGATTTATATTTTTTATTCGTATCACCGAGAGATGTTACTGTTCTACTTTCCGCGAGTTTAATTATATGTATATGCTATTGATAGAGAGAGAGAGAAAAAGATATGTCACTTGGCGCTTCCGCTCTAATGCATAGAGTCGTCGATAGAAAACTTGATATTGTAAGATTATAAGATAAATATCGCGATACTGTCCCGCAATTTCTATACTGTTTTAAATATTGTACAGAAGAGACTCTTTTCGCAAAGCATATCAAATTTAAAACGTCCTTATATTTTACGATATACGATAAAAGAATTTTTACGATTTCACGCACCATAAAAGCAAGTATATTACATAAATTGCTACATATTGTGACAATTATGGCCTTTTTATCATACCAATAAATTATGTACACAAAACCATACTTTGGCAATTCACCTTTTAACAAAAATATATAGAAACAATTAGATTTGTTTAGAAGATTAAGTAAAAATACTATTTTATCATTATTATAAATTCATGTACATTAAAATTATATAAATCAAAACTATTATAACTGTTATAATTATCTTTATTTTCAACATTTCTTCATAAATTTAGTTTTTAAATTCAATTATTATAAACAAAATATTGTGTTATAACTTTACTAAATATTCAAAATTACAAATATTCAATATTAAGATAATAAAAACAAGAGCTTGAAGGCTATAGGTGAATGTAGAAATCATTATAAATATTAATTCTTTTCATTCAAGAGTATTTTGATCCTTTTTCGTGGTCATTTTCGGCGTTTTATGCACGTTCATGGACTAGTCTCATTGGACTATCTAATTCATGGGATTTTATAACTTTTTTTTCCAATAGCAGTTAATTTGTATTATGTCATTGAATAAGTTAGTTAAGTGGAAAATTTGTAAAGAAAATGACATGCTATTATTGCACATTGTTCTCTGCTATCCTATGATGTCTAATTAAAAATCTTATAAATGTTACTCCTATTGATTGTTTCTCGATTACAATAATAGCAATAACATCTACAAGATTTAGATTAAACACCATACCTAGCCTAACCTAACCATGGGATTATATCCAAGCAGAGAACAATGTATAATATTTTGAAATTTCCTTTCCAAATTTGACATCTACTTAACTAATTTATTCAATAACATAATAAAAATGAACTGCTTCTGAAAATAAAAAGATATAGAATTCCATAAATTAGTTAGTAGTTCAATGACTAGTCCATGAACATTTATAAAATACTGAAAATGGTCACAAAGATGGACTAAAATGTTTAAATAAAAAAAATTAATATTTAATGATTGCTACATGCTTCTACAGCTACAGCTGTACAATAGCTTCAAGCTATTATTCAATTTTTATTATTCAATTATTATAATTTATTCGTTATTTATATATATGTTTATATTAATTTATTTTAATTGCATATATAATTTGTGCAAAATAAAAAATTTTTTGTTGTTAGAACAGGAAATAAATAATTTTGTGTTTTTTTTATTTATTTGCAAAAATGTAAGTTGGAGATAAGAATATAATTGTCAAAGTATGGTTTAAAATAACTGTGTATATATTTATTTGGCAATTGTGGATACGTATCATCACAATTATGAGTATAATTAATTAATACTCAAATAATTGCACTCACCAGTGAAGATATTTAAGCTTTACCTTCTGCTCACTGCTCCTTAAATTGCTCCTTAAATTGCATATTAGTTCTATCGAAGAATCCAGATAATATCAAAAAGATCGACTGATGAATGCCGCAAATTCGCATTTAGTTATCCAATCCAATCCAAACCTGCACATTATATTTTCGAAAATTACGAGTTTACATAGCCACAACTCTGCGATGCATGAAACGCGAAATGAAACGTACTTTGTGCCGCTACGTATTTAACATACATACATAATTATATCCAAGTTCTACCCTGTAGTGATGCGGAGATCATCATTCATGAACAGGCACCTAACAATAACAACGTATTATCCGATTTAATTCCGACAAGCTCAATTTTAGCTATGCTATGCGCACAGATGCAAAATGCACTGTCATGGCACCTCAAACATAAAAGGTTGTACTTACTGCACCGGTAAGTTTGAATTCACGATGTACATCAAAGACGAATTACCATTGATCACAAACATTCGCAATACATTCTGGCAATTGCCCGTCACTTGAATTGGCATTCTGAGCAAAAATAAACACTCATTATGCAATAAAATATACGATTAATTAATTGCGGAGAATTCGCGCGTTTTTCGACACTTGTCTCTCTGCAGTAGTACAGATAGCGGCCACCAGAGCGGCGTAATAGTTCATTCCGGGAAGTGCAATGTGCAAGCTAAGGCCGGGTTTGCAATAGGTGCAGCAAGCCCCAAGCCGCAAAAAATGGACCAATCATAGTCGATTATTCTTCTGCAATTTGTCTGTGAGTGGTCAATATCTTACGGCCTAAAGCCCACTACACCCATTGCAAACCCGGCCTAACTTAAAAAGTACAACAGTGCAGTTACAAAGAACAGCTCTTTCGCGCCAAAATAATTTCCATTTCGCTACGTCGATCCGGAGTGCGAATGTTTTGGGAGTACGAATTAATCGTGTATTTTATCTGTTATAAGAACATAATTACGAATTTTTATCAGAAGTGCGGATTTAAGTGACGGACGATTGTTGGGATGTATTATGTGCCGCATACGTTCGCAATCTGTGGCGCTTGACGATCTCATAATTAGCGCTAAATCGTGGATTCAAATTAATACAGTTTTAGCAAATAAATTTCTATGTCGCAGAGTTATGAACGCACAATATTATATTACCAATAAGCAAAATGTGAACAATATTGATAGATTAACAATAAACTTGTTGCCAATTTGCCAACATTGCTAACAATTCGCTTACTGGGATGTATGTGCGTGCGTGTGTGTGCGCGCGCGTTTAAATGAATTTAAGTGGTTTTGGAAAAGTAAAGTGCGTGATTTAACCTTCATTGAAATAAACCCAAGTAATTTTGGAAAAGTAAAGTGCGTGATTTAACCTTTGTTAACATAAACTTTTGTTAAAATAAACCTAAGTAAGTTTGGAAAAGTAAAGTGCGCGATTTAACTTTCGTTCTAAGTGCAAAGTTTTCGATATTTATCCCTGGATTCTTCAGATTCTGCGATAGAGTTGATACAAAGCTTTCTAAGGCGGGATTCGTAGAGCAAACTACAATACCCTAGTTGGTGAGCATAATTATTTATTCATTATTTGAGTATGTCTACAATTATGACACATACATACACCACAATTACAATGTATATTATTAAATATTTATTAAGATATTGAAACATATTTCTTAAAATACTTATTATACTTATTAAATATAATAATAAATATATATAAAATATATATTACTTTTTAGATATAGCTGGAAAGCGTATTTAGCTAGAGTACAACAACCGGTGAGTAAATTTTATTCGTTATACTTGTATAACTGCACAAAATATTTATGATGTTTACTGTATTTTGATAATCATATCCTCGTTTTTGTAATTGTAATTTTTATAATTTATCAATAAAAAACATACGACACATTATTTTCCCCTAACTTAACAGTAATAAATTTTAAACTTTTTACAAATCTTGCAATTTATTACTTTTAAAATAACAAAATTTTGGAAATATACATTATATAAACATATACAAAAGAAAGAATATTTTATAGAAACATAAACTGTGCAAAATTTAATTTAGAGATAAAAGTTCTAAAGTTATGAATTTTGAAAATACAATTTTTATTATTATTTTAATGTATATGAATATTTTTTATTCAATTTTTTAAATAAAATTATTTGTTCGATATTTCTGAAAATGAGTGAATTATTAAAATACAATTTCAAATACACAGTTCTTTGATCTATATATAAATGTACGAAATAGACGTAATTATTAATATAATTAACATATACAAAATAAAACAAAACATTCATTTTCCTTATATTTATTTGTCAAATCGTATGACTCATATCCATAAACGAATACTTAAGAGCGCTTTCGGACTCTTGTTTATTTGTGGCCATGAACTCTGTAAAAGGCCATGACCGTCTCGTTTAAAGGAAATCAATATGCATTTCGCCCAGCTTCATCTACGTATAACAAAAGCTATCGTTAATACATCAAGTCTCATGATGACGTCAGAATCGTCATAGCAACTCCCTTAGTACACCCACACTGTATGATTGCGTCAGATTCATTCCGCAGAAGCATAAAGACTTGTCGGATTGGAGAAAGATCTCCTTTGAGCCTCTCATACATATATTAGCTATTTCGCGAAAAATACATATATAAAAAATACAACAAAAAGAAAAAAAAACAGAAGCTTTTGAGATATCAATACTTTACATTTGTATGCAAACACATTTTTATCCTACTAAAACAAAATAGGCATTATACCATAAGATAATCGTATAAAAAAATGCAGAAATTCTGCTTAAGTGTCTTCTTCCATTTATGAAATTTCATATTGGCAAAGTTGAACTTAAATAAATGAATTTATCGATATTAATCTTATGTATATCAAATATATAAATGTAAATATATATATGATTGTATATGTATATATGTATGTATATATATGTATACATGTATATATATACATATGTTTTATTATGCATATATATATTTTTTTTTATATTTATATATAAATCTATATTTATCTAAATCAATCTGTATATACATACATATTATATAATTATATGTATGTATATATATATTTTATATAGATTTTCATAAAAAGTCCACTTTGTTAATACACTTTAAAATAAATAAGCCCTCAACTGTCATAATTAGTCACAGGTATCAGTTTTAACTACAGGTGCAACTGCAGTATCAAATATTGTCCACAGCCTGTTAAATTCATTTACAAAGGGCTTGACTAACTCAGACTCATTGGTTACTAATATATTCTCAAAATTTCCAAAAAATGCTGTCATAGTCCAATTTGTGCTGCCAGTTATCAAAATACTATTGTCAATAATGGCAAATTTATGATGCACCAACACGTCAAAAGATTTTAATTTTGGTTCAATGCCTATAAATGAGACAATTATTATCTAATAGCAATTTAAGATTATAAAATAGATATATAAAATATATTATTTTATACATATAAAATGTATAATTAAATATTTAATATTATTATATAATTAATATATATAATTAAATATTTTTTTGTAACAAATAAGATATGTTTCAATGCTTTACCTGCTTTGTAAAAAAGTAAATTTTGGCTGCTATCATGATGTGTCATGGTCTCATCCATTATCAATCTTATGACAACACCTCTTTTATGAGCATTTACTATTGCATTTGCTAACAATGGACATGTAAAGAAATATATGCATATGTCCACAGTATTCATTGCAGAATCAAAATAATCTACAATCTTCCTATAATATATTAAAACTGTATTATTCTGTTTATTTGTGTTACTATTTTAGGGAAAGTTACCTTAAATTTTTTACAGCACAATCCGGTTTTGCACATGGTTCCATTTTAAATCTACATAAAGCTGAATCTTTTGAGAAGAACATAACGTCAAAGATTTTTGCTTCATTCTTTGTAGCTTTATCTAGTTTTATACAACTATTGGACATAACAGCTTTCTTTTCAAAATGGTTAAAATATTTTTTGTACAACTGCCAAATTACTTCTGTCATCAAAATACTAACAGTTATTATACCAGTAGCGTTTCTCGTCAATTTACCACTTAAAAATTTAAAAATCTCTAATGTCATATTGAACAGCTTAAAAATATCTGGGCTAAATACAATGAGAAATTTCCTGCAAGAAATAAAACATTTAAAATTTAGCTCTCTCAATTTTACAATTTAGCTAATAATAATGTACAGAAAGTCAACTTACAGAAAGTCAACTTTGTTCAACAAATATTCTTCAAAATTGTAAATTGCAAATACCTTGTATATTGATTTTAATGAGATATTATGATTTCAGCGCCACAGATAATTGTTACTTATGGTTTCAGCTTATACATATAATAATGAAATTCTTACAGGATATGTAAGTTATTGCTGTGAGATGTAACTAATGTAAATATTACATATTAGAGGTTAGATATTACAGAGGTTAGATTGAAGACTCGTCGATCGAGGACTGCGTCCTCTAGAGTGATTCATAAGAAACAAGAAGCCAAATCAACATGGATAATAATGAATGCAGTTTCCTACATAACCATATTATGGTATATTTATGTGAATACGTGTTTATCAAATATTGGGATAAATAGAAATTGTAAAATTATTACTGCATTATAAATTAAACATTTATATGTATTTAAATGATTGAAAATAGTTGGCAATGTTAGGATTTTCTAATTATTTGTCAGTCCACAGAAACTAACTGAAACTTTATTTGATAGCACAAAGATAACAAATGAGTAGATGAAATGTATAGTGAATATTTACACAAGAATTGCAAAATCAAATAGAAAAGCAGATCCGATTGATCCAATTGATCCGATTAATTACTCATCAAAATAGAACGATGGTTGTTGCACCTGATTGCATCTGCACGTTGCATACTACATTATTCGATACATCGATTCTCGCATCGCGAGCTTTTGTTTCCAACATCAAGCTCGAAATAACTCCCATCAAATTTTTGTGTATGTCTATACATACATCTATTGTTGAACACAAAATAATGTATTTTTGAACATAGCAAATATTTTAATTTCACTACGCATTACCACAAAATATTTTCAAAATCCGAGCTACACTCATAGTCGACGCAAGTCGATAAGTTATTTTCGATAGGTATCGAGCTTTTTGGCAGGTCCGAGAGCAAAGATGTCCGGTGCAGTGAATCAGAGTATTATCAGTCACTCGGTCAGCCGCGTTTGTGAGTAAATACCAGCTGGATGCGTAGCGCGATTCTGTGACGACGTGCTAACGTGCGAACGTAACAAGCATAGGATAATTCTACAGCTGCAGAGAGAGAACCAGGAAAATGGGTCTCTTTCCGACTTCCTCGCCTTTCGACGCTGACGTCGGTGAGTAATGCTGCGCCGCGGCGACCCTTTTTTTTTTCGCCACCGCCTAGTCGGAATCATGACGAATAAATCGCCAGCAAGCCATTCTCGTTGCACATGTTATCGCAACCTTACAATAATCTAGCCCGTTTTTCTCGGTCTACAAAAAATCATTCTCTCGCGTTAAATGTATTAAGCGGTTGTTGACATTTGACCTCCAGTTATATCGTTAGATTTTTAACTCGAGCTCATTTTTCAGCCCTTAAATTCTGATTTCACATTATTTTTGCGATTGGATTTTTATATGGGACAAAGTAGTAACGATATGATGTTTACAGCTTGACGTTTTGATTAAATTAGCATGACCACAAAAAGTTTCCGTTCTCATTCCGTCATTCTTATCTATGACGCTTTAATCTTTATAGCTGCGTTATTGACGTATTTTTATTAAAAAATCTTCTGTTATTTTTCATGATATATATCATTGGATATCTGTAATACATTACAATTTATTTTATAATTATCTGATTGTATGCATTAGAAAAGGCAACTAATGAGAACAATGTAACGGAGGAATGGGGAAAAATAATGGATATCTGCGACAAAGTAGGCACCTCTAATCAGAACGCTAAGGACTGTTTGCGTTCTATCGTTAAGAGATTGTATTGTCAAGATCCACATGTTGTCATGCAAGCTATAACAGTTAGTATAATCTTTTTTTGAACTAAATTTCTTAACATTTTATCAAATCTTTGATTACTCGTTTTTAATTTAGTTATTAGATGCTTGCGCCAGTAACTGTGGAAAGGTCTTTCACTTGGAGATTGCATCTAGAGAATTTGAAAGTGATTTAAGGAAGCTCATTAATCATCCACAACCAAAAATAGTGGATAAAATCAAAGCGCTTTTGAAAAAATGGGTAGAAGGTGATTTTAAGACAGATTCACAATTGAATCTGATCCCAAGTTTATATAACAAACTCAAAAGCGAAGGCCATGACTTTTCTTCTGTCTCAGATACGGTAAGTTTCTATTTTATTGCAATAATATCATTGCTCTTATTTTATCAACTACAACGATATAAATTATTTGCATTTGCAAAGTCAAGTATTGAGTTGCAAGTTAAAACAGTGCTATTTAAATCTGACAGATAAGACTATCAATTATTGATATTACATGTTTCTCTTATAAACCTGTATTATTTCTTACTTTATCAGTTATTATGAATAAATCAACGTATTGAAGACATAATATTATTACTTTAATATTTTTAAATTTTATCTTGTATACAATAATATACAATATGTTTTAGCCAAAACGTTCTAGTGCTCTGAGCAGAGATCCTAACGTAGTAACAAATTCGCAAGAAGAAGCGGATATTGCGAAAGGTAATAATATTCAATGTTTCAAGTTTATTTCTATCATTATTATATGTAGTTATTATATAGACAATATTTAACAGCCATACAGCTCTCATTGCAAGAAAGTAAAGTGCATACTCAAAGCACTTCGTCGCATAGTTCGCCAGCTTCTAAGAAGAATTCTAATTTATATCCTAGTATGAATTCTATGCTTGGATCTTCAAGTACTTCGGAAGGCAGAAAAGTACGTGCTCTGTATGATTTTGAAGCTGCAGAGGATAATGAACTGACATTCTTAGCAGGAGAAATAAGTACGTAAAGTGAATGATATAGTTGGTGGCAGCATGGAGATGGTAATAGAAATATACAATACTTCTTTTAATTCCACTAATTGTTAATTCAATTTTTTAGTTAATATCTTGGATGATTCTGATCCGAATTGGTGGAAAGGTAGCAATCAAAGAGGCGAAGGCCTTTTCCCCTCTAATTTTGTTACTGCTGATCTATCTGTTGAGCCTGAAGAGTTTACAAGTAAGATATATACAACTTAATCTTCTCTGACATACTTCGAAATGTCTTCAAATTATTTCTTCTGATTGAAACAATACATGAATATATTTATGTGCAGAATTGGAACATAGTAACAAGAAGTTAGTACAATTTGCGGAAGAAGTAGAAGTAAAGATGGTAAAACGTGAACCAGAAATTGTGGAAGTTGAAATAGATGAAAAGAAAATGGATAGATTATTACATCTGCTTCACGAAGCTGATCCACAATGCAATACTTCTGATCCTCAGGAAATGCTTGATTTAGAAGGTAATTACGAAATTAGATGAAGACGTTAAAGTAGAGAGTGTTACAAACATATTCTATTATTTCTTTTGTATTTTGCAGAACAAGTTACGGCAATGGGGCCTTTGATTGATGCAGCTTTAGAAAAAGTAGATAGGCGGCATGCACAGCTTACTCAATTAAGTTCTGATTTAGTCGACGCTCTTAATTTATACCATACGCTAATGAGAGAACCCGCGCCTCCAACACCATCTGGTTACACTCTGCCGAAAATGCAACCACATATAAGTCCTTATCCATTCCACAATCCAGGACCACCACCACCGCATGTAAGTTCGTCAACAAACTCGAAACACTTGTAATAATGCGAGATATTCTGGTGGTAACATATTTGTATGTCAATAGATGTTTAACGGTATGCCGCCTTCTCCGTTTCCCACTGGAGCGGGTTCCGGTCCGGTAGGACCATATAACACGAATTTATCGAGTAACGAATATATGGGTCCTGCCAGTATGCCGAACATGACTTTACCGCAACATTTTCATGTTCAATCGAGCCCTCATCAACAACCGTCTGGACATATACAGGGGCCACCTCTACCACCGCCTGATCAAACTAGCCTTCCTTATCAACCACAAGGGTATGATTAGTTATTTTTTTTTTTTTTTCTATTGCAATGATAATCTCAAAGCTGGTTATGATATAAATATTTCTTATCTAAAGAATTGTGCAACATTTCCTACACACAGATTAAACATACACTACATATTACGTATTTTTGTTATGTATTTTATATGAAAATATAATTGCTTTGTAATATTGCATTATATTTTATTGATTGTTGAATATTATGAAAATATTTTTTTCTATATATATATATTTTTTTTGTTTAAATATAGTGATAACTCAATATTACACAGGTATCCACCTCAGAGTGGTCCTGCACCAGGGCCGTATGGTCCACCTGGACCTACAGGACCATCTGTAAACCAGCAATCGCAATATGCTCCACCAAACGGGCAGCACATGATGTAAAGCAAAGTTACGAATTCACCTTGTACTCTAACTCAAAACTGTATAATATTACTATCTCATAATTATTTAAATAAACATACCCAAAGTAGCCAAAGATGGGTTTTTAATAAAAGTTTTACGTTTGAATCTAAATGTAGGCTGTCTACTGTTTAGGTGCGACTAGAAGAGAGCGAACGCAGAAAGTGACTTACGTTGCCTACCAAACATTTACATTAGTTTTGTAATTGTTACATATTTATTGCTCAGACTGTTCAATTTTAGTTTATACATTCCTTCGGCTCATTTGATTTCCGTTGTTATTGTTGTATGAATTTAATTCATGATCAATGTTTACTAAATATTTGTATAATTGTATCCGTACAGATATCACAATGAGTATGCGAGTGTCGCATTTCTATATGCATTATTTTAAAAATACTTCTATTATAGTTACACAGAAATAAATTCTTCATGCTTTGTCCTATGCCTAAGTTGTAAGCATTGTCACATGTGTCATAAATTGTAAATTTCACATTTTGAATAATACAGGTTTGCAATGTCCTAAGCTACGTGATGGGTTTTGGCGTGAATGGAAAATTCGAGGAATGTTTTATAGTTTTCTACTCTGCCATTGCGCCTCGGGGAAGTAATTACAGAACAGGGACTGCAGCTAGGAATACCAAGCGATATTATTTCAGGGGTATTATAATCGCAGTGTGTTAAGACGCTTATAATTATCGAGCAACGATCGAAACAATTTTCGAAATAATTTTTGCAAGAAAACGTCACATTATTATGGTCTAGTCTACCCATGTATAGTAATACATATTCCTATTAATCACTTACAAAAACAGCGAGAAACTTTTTATGAATTGTTAATGCATGTGATAGCATTATATTTGTATATTCATGACGAAACGTCCTGCCTCTGATAAATCTAACGAAAATGACTAATGCTATTTGAATTGGTATTCACGACATACATTAAAATTGTCATTACAATATTGTCATTTTCTAGGAACACAGGGCATATCGGCATGATCGTTAAAGGCGCTCGGCTTCTCATATAAATGTAAGAAGAGTACACAATGGCAATGGTGGTAAAACTTACGCTTTAAATCTAGGTGAAAACGTCATCTTTGGTGCAAAACGCATCGATGTCTTGTAATAGTTATATACTGTACATTGTACGTGTATCTAAGCGAATGAAGGCGGAAACGAGAGAAATGACAGCTTTTACGGAGAGTAGATGCAATCTATGCTGTGTATATTACGTTACCATTAAACTGGCTTTATTTACATAATCAATTACCGTTTAATTATATTCCTTCTTTCTAGCATATTGATTTGATGGTAGAAAATGTCACAGCAAAAAGCAACTGTATATTATGTACATAGCGTAAAAAATACATTTTTCGAAATGTTAACTTACATGTTTGTCTACTAATATTATACTTCTAAATTACAGCTATATTAACGAAGCCTTGACGAAATACTAAAAGATGCAAAGATAAAACTTTATTATTTTTATACTTAATTATTATCTAAAATGCATGTATTTATTATTTACAAGTCTAGCATTTTGCGGTGTTAACAATGTTAATATTTTATGATTATTTTTGCTCAATAAGCAAAATGCTAGCAATGTTGAAAAATTGACAGAAAATTCAATCAAATTTGCTGACAATCTGCCAACATTGTTAACATTTGGCTATGTGGCTGGTTTCTTTTACTTTTATGTTTAATTTCAGATTCACTCTAATTTTGTCACAGATTGTTTTATATTTTGTAACTTTGTGCAGATAATGTACCTTGTTTAGAGGCCATGGACTCTTCATCATTTATCATTCTTAACTAAACAGCTTAATAACGCATACCGTTGTCGCCAATTATAGGTTACAGTTAATGAAGAATGGATTTTCCTTATTGTCGTGTTGACTTATAAATCCGTTGTGTACACATATCTGCTTATTAATTTTTCTCTTTTTTCTCGCCGCGCCTTGCCATGCTGACCTTCTGACTACTTTTACAGTATATAACAATTGCTTCTTACAATAATTATTAATGATACACGGAAATTATTTAAAATTTTATAATAGGCTGCGCATATGTAACGTACGAGAATAATATAGTTCCCCGTAATGGAAGATTTACGATCGATGGAACAATGAATTAATGATTGAAAAATCTCACAAATAAGTCCCGTTATTAATCGTTTGTTTTTCTTATACAACATGTATCCGCATGCATAAATCTTAATTGATTTTTATCAGATTTATATTTTCACAACATATATTTATTGCATATCTATTGTCTTATTTTATTTAAATTTATATTATTATTTCAGCTAATTTGTGTTATCAGTTAAAAATCTTTGATTCTATAAAATATGGCTTATATATTCAGTTATAAGCACAGGTAATCTATTGACCAATAATATATAAACGATTACGTGTAAGAATTGCAATCCTAAATGATTTTACAAATATGCATACTTTATGCTCGAATAATACAAACATCACTTAGCGTACCTGATAAGCGCATAATAGCGCATATTTAACATGTAATGTATGAGAAAATGTTTACGCAATTATCTACAGCGTAGTAAATGCTTAATTATTGTGATTATTTAATTATTAACGCATCATAATTGAAGGGTTGAAGTGTTTTCCATGTGCTCTTCTCAATTGACATTATTTATTTTTCTATTTATTGCATCCAGTTGTTAATATTATATCACTGATAATTATATTAATTGTTTGCTCTTAATTGCTATTCTCGTTGCGCGCTACTTTATTACTTTTTTATAGGTCATTTATGACATTTGTATCATTTTGTACATCAGGTGTATCGATAACGGATCGATGCAGCTTCCTCATAACTGTTTTGCTGATAAGATCGTTAGAATAATGACTAGATTTCCTTGGCAATGACATTTCTTGGATCGACAATGGACCAAGTAGCCTTGGCATTAACATTCTAGATTCTTCGGTTTCGTTTCCATGCCACAGACAAGACTTCGTGGCTATCAATCATGATAGCCAAGCCGCTGTAAAGTAGCCAGTCATGCGATAAAACGAAAATGAAAAAGAAATTCTAACTTACTATTCTTTATCAACGTCAGCGATCGTTCAATAACGATATTTTTCCTCAGAGATTTGCCGAGAAATATATGTAAATATATGTAAATTTTACATATGTATATATCACTAACGTTAAAACTTGAAGAAGGAGAAAATGCAACTTCTCAATATTTTATAATTTTGGCGGAATTTTTATTTAAAAGATACATAACGTTGAAAGTTGTGCAAAGTTGCAATAAATAATAACTTTCTTCGATATTTTCGCCAGGGAAAAATAAACTCCGATTCCACGCGAGTCTTCATTGATAGATTTTTATAGTCTCTTCGCTTTGTATAACATTCTAATTGCCGCTATCCTCGAATTAGAATTTTTTTCTATCAAGGCAGCGGCTTGTCTATCACTTTTACTACTCTTGCATGTAGCTCAAGGCCAACGCGATTGTTTCTAGGTCTAGGATCGGCTCATCCCAAGTTAGATTTTTCCGAATGTATTTCGATGATTATATAGACGTGTATAAACAGATTTGTAGTTTTTTTTTTTCGAAAGAGCTCTCAGACGATTTTACTAAAATAATAGATTTCTACCAATGTCTAATGAGAAATAGATGTTTAGAGATTTTATAACAACTTAGAGACAGTGATAATCCAAAAATTAATAGCTACCAATTAATAACCGTGCTCGATTAGTTTTTGCATTACATTATCTTTAGCTTCATAAATATTAAAATGTTTATTTACGGAATATTTACAACGTATAAATTACAATTTAAGTATGCAAGGGTTAACCTTTTAAACGGTTAATTTAAATGCTATGAAAATTCATTTGTTGTCGGCAGCCGTTTAAATGCTCGTTAAAAGCTTTGATTATTTTACTCCAATACAGATAGTAAATTAAAGACTATTGAGATAAAAATATACCAAAATAAATTGCGGAAGTTATCGCAGGAAAATTATTGATAATAGTTCTCATTTGTTAAAGATAATTGAATCTTGTTTTTTATCATAAAACACTTTCTATATCTTAACAAAATTGATTAAGATTTATAAATGTTGCCATTTTATATCAATGAGCTATACAAAATATGATTGCAGTAATGAACAATAATATCAAAATATTTAAACTATCTTTTTAGCGATTATAAAAAATTTAACGAAAGTGTTTTTGGAATCGCGACTTTTCTTTAAAGTGTTTGGCACGTTTACAAGATGATCGATGGAACATATGTATATTTATGACAGATTATCGAAAGAATGTGGAAATTAACATCGTAGAAAGGGAAAACTGAGATTAATTAATCGATGATAAAATTTGTTTTTTTTTAATTGAAAAATGCGAAATAAATATTTTGACCGATAACGATTTACGAGGTGTTTTTGAAGATAAAGAAAGCAATTTCGAAATGTGTCTAAAGTAAAAGACTGTCTTCTAGGTCAAAATAAAACGTAGTATCTGGCCGTTTATTATACGCGACGACTTTGAAATCTAAAAACATTCCGCTATGGGGTCACGTAAATATTTATTAGTTATTGCATTTCTATCGCGTAACTTGCCAATTAGAAGTTAAATTATAATGAAATTATAATTTTAAACGTCAACAAATCCTATTCTAACTCTGTTGTTTGTTATACGTATGAATAAAGAGAGAGAAAGTACGATGTTATCTTCCCATAAATAATTGCGTGACAGTTTTTCACGTCTTTATCAGATTAATTTATTGTAGAAGCAAGAAATTTATGTTTTAAAAATCAGTATTTATGTATGCTTTTCTATGAGAGAAGAGCATCTATGGTTTATTTCTAGCTCTAGCTGATTAAGCAACATATTAAAGTAATTGCGCTTAGAGTTAACTCTTAATTAATAATCATGCGGACTTACGGGTTAGAGTTCTCAAATTTCGATGGTAGATAAGTTTCCTCCTTTAAAGATCACGTTTCTATCAGTCATCAGATCGGTTGTAAATTAAACGGTAGTGAGACGTCGCGCAGGAAAGATTGTGCATTTCATTAATGGTATGTTTGATATTTAACAAAGATTGATCTCTCTCGGGAACCGTGCGAATCTGATCCATAAATTTAACGGATTGCATCGCGCGACATTGAGCGCTTTGAAAAAATCATCAAACCCGCAAAATCCATTTGATCGCGTCTGAGTTCTTCGCGATGTTCTTTATGAAGAATTATATCGAGATTACAAACACTTCTTTTATAGTATATAATATCAAAAAGGATAAATCTCTTTCACTCTCATAAATTCTAATATTTAAAATATTTTGCTTTAATGATGTCCGCGATATAAAATATTTTGTCTGATAATTTATACTTGTGATAATTAAACTGTGATATTTTCGTATTTTAGTCCAAGATTAACTTTAATGTTCTTATATATATTTAAGGTTAAATGTGAAGGACTTTTTCTCCGTCGTAGTACTTTATTTCTCACGTGTACACACAAAATAGAACAACTCTATCTCTACAGCCTTGACGAATCTTGCGCCAGTTTACATTACTCCATCATCAGCAAGTGACAGTCCATTCAACTGTGGTTTTCGTAATAATTGTTTCTGCCGTCCTCATTGCCTATGAACATTCTCAGTCCTGATATAGAAAAGACACGAGAAAATAATAACGCAACGCTAGTCCTAGAATGCTACTGAATATAATTCGTGCAATGGACCTATTTTTTGAGGTCGGTTTTATAGCGACGAGAAAAGAGTCATTTAAGTATTCTTACTAATCCACAGATATTAAGATTCTATGCAAATATTACATATAACATGTCCTTGTGCATAAAACTTAATTAAATATAAGCTAAAGTTGGATTATATAATTTATATTTTTTATCCATTCACAACATCGGCTAATTTTATATTTTTTAGCGCAAATAAAAATAGTAATATATTTTTTTAATTATATAGGTGTTATAAATTTAATACACGATAAAATTTTTCCTGGAATTAATTTTATTTTTGCAAAATTGAACTATGTATATGTGTAAATTTTAAAGCAAATAATAATATAATATAAAAATATGAAATTTAAGTACATTAAATCTGAGGATGGCAGAAATAAGATAAATGTTACAGATATAAATTCAATCAATCAGATATAAATACAGATATAAATGTCAGTAGTAGTGTTCCTCTATTTTTGAACAAACTAATCGTTCATTTAAATTGATTACCATACAGATTGATATTTGTCCCTTTGCATATTTTCTGTGGCAATTGCACGTTATGTTAATCAAAAGTAAATAATCGGAACAGGATCTGACAATTCACGCGGAATTTTGTAAGAAGGAAACGGTGAATCCTAGTGCAGGCTTTCGTAATAATGCACCAGCAGAACTGTGTTATCGAGATACATGATAATTCACACCATTGTCTTGGGACAATGTTTATTGTTTGGTTTTACGACTTTAACAGTCACGCGCATAATTTTAACGGTCCAAGTAATGACGCTGTTAATTTTGTGAAGAGAACTTTTATAGGAACAATTAGTAGATAGGAACAATTTATCAGTGAATAAGTGATAAGATTATAAAAACATTATAGAAACATTTTCTTTACGCCTCGTATAAATCCAAAGAATCAATCTTCTTATGGAAATATATTCACAATACGCGCGATTAATTTCTATCAGTAAAATCTTTGCGACTGAATCGAATTACAGGTTCATGTTACAAGGAACGAACAAGAGCAAAATGTGTAAAAGAGAAATCTATCTTCGATCAGCGATCGATATTTTAATCGAAACGTTCTTATAAATTTCAGTCATCGATATTTGTCTATATTTTGTGATTATTCACATATTTTTTTATTTAGTTTTTAATCATTAAACTTTTTTTGGTTCTTTAAAGGTTTTCGAACATTTAAGAATAAAATATTTAAGCATGCACAAGTAGACTAAATTCTTAACAAAATGTTGATATTTAAATCTGTTACTCAACATCGAATGTTTATATCGTATAGAACTCGTTTTGCAGACAGGATAAATTTTATGCAAATTAATTTATTTACATATATGTGTGTTGCTATTTTTGCTTTGTTGTCAGTTAAGGTCAGGCGGATCTACCGATGAAATTGCCATTAAAAGCATGAATAGCAGATAAATCTCAAACGAAACTTGGCCCCAGTTTCCGCACGCATTTCTCATATTTTCACACGTCTACATGCACATTTACGTATTCGCATGACCTTTCGCAACAATCGCACATTGCATTGTTCGGCAGGTCGCAAAGTGTTGCGCAAAGTTGTCGCATGTTGTTTCAGGTCGAGAAAGAGCGCCGGTCAAAATATCAGTGAAGGCATCACTTAACATTTTTATTGCATCAACGAAATGCAAGTCAGATCTTAAATTGCCTGTACCATACGCGAATTATTAATTATCACGACTGATTACGCACGTGAAAAAGTCGGCCTTCGTGCACGGTCGCACGCGAATATATCGTATTAAATTTATCGCGACACGAACTTGGACATTAACGTTAATATTGTTTATATGTTCAAATGTCTGCATATTAAAAGACATAAATTTCAAGGAATAAGGTGCACAGAGAATCGCCAACGAAAGACCGGCAGTATTCAATCTAAATGATCACCAACATTTAAGGATACGAAAATAAATATTTTCTCGAATCGCGTGCGCAAATAGCGGCCTTTTAAGTGTTTCCCATTTGAAATAAATAATCAGAGATGCATGTCGATTCATAATGCGAATTGCGTATTTGTTTGTCACTACGAATGGCGCAAAAATGTATAAATTTTTCCTTTTATACGGAAAAATTAACATATGTCTGCTTACACATGATCCTTGAAATATATCGCGAAAAAGTGATAAGCGAAATAAAATATCTGATGTTCTTACTGCGACACACACACACACGCACACACACGCGCGCGCGCACACACACACACACAATGTAGTTTTTTTGGAATAATGCCAATTTATAAACTAATTTCTAATGTGTTAAATTAATTTTTTTCTTTTTTACATACACTCATAGAAAAGCAACCCCCTGTTTAAAAAAAAAATGTCTTTTAAGAACACCACACCTTAATTTTAAAGCCAGAAAATGACATTTTATATTATTTGTAATTAAATGAGCTGACGAAGCATTATATTGAATATTAATTCGGAAATGTTTCAGAACCGAATACATTACAATACGCCTACTGTAGATTTATAAAATCTATAAAATCGAATCGTGAATCCACCTTCGAGGTTATCGGTCCAAGGTCTCCACTAATCCCATCAATAATTGGATATATTTCACTGTGTGTTATCTTTTACGTCTTACATAATTCTCTAGCATCCAAGAAAGTATATTTTTCATGATTATTTTTCGGTAAGAAGAGATTTCAAGGATACGATTCTCATTAACATTCTTAACTTATTTGAGATGTCGATGAACCAATATCGACACAATGGCGACACAAATATCGGTTCACCATTGCATGTGATTGTTACGTAAGAGTGCACAAAAAATATTCTAATTACTTATACAATTTTTGTGCAATTTTATTATTTATTTATAGAATTTCTGTCCTGTTTGGAACATTGTTGATATTTGGTTTCCAAATGTCAATTTTTACCCTAAAAAATTTAGCTTTTTTTATTGCGCATAAAATAAGTGTTGACACAAAAATGTCTTATACACAACAACGATTCTATTAAAATATATACATATTAATATACATCTTTTAAACTTGAATACACTATAAAGATGTATAAGATTAATAATTTTTTTGTAAGAATTATTACACATTATTTTTTATTACAGGTTTATTAATTCCTGCTGTATTTTGCGATCGTTTTTTTGTACGTTTACATAAAACCCAACTGCACCCAAACTCGAACGATGCAATTTTGCAGTCAAGAAAGAAATCGTGTATTCGTAAAACGTATATATCGTCGACCGATGTTGCGAGTATTACGAGCACGCGTAACAGGTGTTCGAGAAGTTACCGGAGCTGCAAGCAAAAGTGTTACATCAGCGCGAAGACGACGCGCGCGATCGTCGTATACGATCATATACACAGACTACTCCCACGAAAAAGGATTTATCGCGTCGCGCGAATCGCAATTCAGGAATGGTTTTCGACTGTGCAGGTAAATTGCAAAACGAAAATATGACGCTATTCAGTCCGCAGCTGTTTTGTAATTTCCTATGCATGTCCGTTGGAAAATAATATCATAAAATATTTACATAATAAAGTAAAAAAGTAGAATAATAATACTTTTATATAATATCTTAAATAAAATAAAAAAAAGAGAATTATATATACTTGGTCAATATAAATTCTTAAATATCTCTGGGATATTCGAATATGTTATGATATTTAAATGCATATTATTTAATAATTATTTGCTGACTATAAAGTATAGCTATAATCCTTAGTCTTTTACATAATTGAGATAAAAATATTTAAAGCTGAATCTTCAGTGATATTCGATATTGAAAAATTATGGCATTAAGTTTACACATAATTGTGGCAGAGAAAAAATATATTAAAATTTAAACAATAAATTAATGAATTAATTATGATAATATTATAGTATTATATACTGCAATTAGTATCACCGTAAAAATCGTCGCTTTGCAATTTGCCTTGCATGTCTATGCCAATTTCCTCTTTACGTTTCGCCAGTCTGACACAACCGGAACCTCCTCCACTTTTCCATCGAGAACGGTGGAAATTCCGAGAATGGAACTGTTCGTCGGGCTCTAACCACTAGTTGCAGCGCGGATGACATTGACTATCCTGTTACTTGTCTACCACTCGGTGAAAGTTGACAAAGCGCATCTTCAAGGTCAACCGTTGGAGAACCGTCTTCACTCGCAGATAACGTTTACTGAAATTCGGTGTCATCGCGAAGCGACAAACAAATTGCAAAAGTTGGAGGCGCGACTTTTTCCTTTCATTCTCAAAAACGATCATAAACGCGGTAAAACGCACGGAGATAACATCCTGAGTGACGTGCGAAAAGAATAGGCGGCGCCTTAATTGTCGGGAACGTTAATTGTTCCATTGTGCGTTTCAATTACCCGATACAAGCGAGTAACAGGTTTTGAACTTGCGCGCGAAACAATGTTGATAATAATTTAATAAGACGTTTAGCGCGGTTGACGACTACTGTACGATTCGCGGTGTGAATATCGTTGTTTAATGGAATGAATTTAATGGAGAGGTAATACTTTAAACTAGGTTTTCAGCTTGTTACGCAAAATGCTATCGATTGAAGAGGTACAATAATTTTACAATTTTAACGATTTAAAAACTTCAGATTTAAATAAATGATAAAATGTGTTTTTTATTTTTTTGCAATTAAATTTTAAATTTCAATAAGATGCAAAATATTGACATGGAGATAAAATATATATAAGCATTATAATGTGAAAAAAATTATGTATTAACTTTCCAAACTTTCCAAACTTATTAAATCTCAGCATTTACGTTACATCTCACATTGTTATGTAATGTAAATGCCTTTATTGTTAAATGTCATTAACGATAAATGAATTCAAACAATTATCATTGTTTGTTTTGTCAAAGAAAGAGAATTTCGTTCCAACGCCGTGCCCAGAAAAACCCATATTAACATATGAAACGCGAGATACGTACGGTCAACTATTCATCGCGCTTGAGTTGAGACTCAAAGAAATGGAAAGTCTTTTTATCTACCGTTGCTGCCAATGTATATCGTCGCGACGTGTTTCGTCTTAAATTCACAACAGCGATAAACACTTCTATATGCTCGGACAAAATACGCTTTCTAGGCCGGACATCGATTAACACGAGACTTCTAACAAATAAGTGCAACACCTTGAAATGAACCCAAAAAATTCCTACTAATTGTACGAGTAGTTTCAGAACAGCTATAAAATATTTCAAGGACAGAACGGACTTGTATATGCTGTATTTAATTTTTTCTTTCCAGCAAGACCTTTTCACGAAATTATGACGTTAAGATAAATCTAATTAATAAAATTAATTCTTCTCATTAATTTCACAGGTTAATTTTAGCAGAAATTTTATATTTAAGACTTATTTACTAAAAAGAAAAATCTCATAAATTGAAACATTTATCGTTTAGTTTGAAACATATAAAGAGATTAGTTGCAAATTATTGATCACGCAATCGACAGTATCGTGCCGGTATGGCTGTGGGAACAAAGAGTTTACTCCGACTGTCATTAGCTGTTAGCTCCAACCTATCCTATCATTAAACATGTGGATAAAAATATAGGTGAACAGTGATCGATCGCTCCGCCGCTTTGAGTTCGATCGAATCGATGTGCTGTTGAACGATCACTCTTTCTCTTTCTCATCATTACAAATGTATCCATGAAATTGAAACTGAGACAAGTTTCCTAAGTTGTGATAAGGCTCTTAACTTTTCAATTTTTATTTTTACATGCGCGCGTGCCATATAATAAAATTTTTCATAAATAGAGTTTAAAAAAATATAAATTTGATCATTTTTATTTCTATTGTATCAAAAATTTGACACTCTACTTTAAATTATTTCATAATTGTAATAATTTAACAGATGTATCTGACAAATATTTGACATTGTTAATTTAATTGTTAATTCGACAAGGCTTACAGGCTGTATCGTGCATCGCGATAGCGTAATCTCGATTTACTGCATCATCTAACATTAATAAGATATCCCGGAAGCAGCTCAAAATCTTACACAATGATTACATAAATATCTTTCGCGTCATTTTCTATCGATCAATCAATTATTGATTATCATTTTCTTCCATTAAATCTGTTCTTTTAAAAAATTTTTAGCAAGCCGGATTTGGTACACAATGAAGAGAAAACGAAAAAACGCGGAGTCGATTTCCCGTGAATTGCGAAAACACAATGCTACCTCTGTCTTAGGATCACAAATCAATCCGCGGAATCTCTAACCCCCTAATTATCCGAACCAATTATGACTAAGGTCTCGAGCCATCGGAACGTCACGTTGGGTCCTTGCAGTGAAGGGTGGGATGAGTCTACGGTCTGGTGGGGACCATTTCTATATAATCGACGGTGAAGGTGCCTGTCTCTTCATATCCTATCAGTGACTACGTTTCTTTAACAGCCGTCTTCTACGTCAATCTATTTTTTTCCAAGAAACAAGTGATACAAGGTGAGTGTTGTCAAAGTTTGGACATCGTCCAAGGATTGAAACCCACGTTATAATTTTTGGTGAGTTCAAATTTCGATGCTACGACCAGATGAAAATCTTTATAATCGTTAGCGACAATGAAAACGCGACAATTAAGGTAAAGTATATATTTTTCCTCTATCCACAGCATCGAAAATTGAATTAAGTAAAACTAAATAGACTCTTGAGTCACATTTCTAGTTAAAATCATTGTATCCATGTATCTTCCAATTTTTTATGAAATTTTCTTTGAATACGCAAATTAAAGTCTTCTTTTTGTTTGGTTTTTATTTTTTTTTCGTAAAAAATTGCTATTACTTTTAGCTTATGATTAATTTCTTGAAAGTTAAGGCTTCATTATGTGTGCGAAATTTTCAATATTATTAATAAATTGCACGTGGAAGAAATAAATGAAAGAAATAAAGAATGTAATTTAATTATACACGTAATTTTGTTTTTCTTTATTGTAGCAAAGATTACAGTATACTAATAAATCAATTACAGGCAGGCGACGTGAAGAAATTTTTTAAATTTGATAACAACAATATAACTGTGATTTCATACTATGTAAAGGCATAAGTAATCTTAATAAAATTTCTATTCTCTTTCAGCAACTTGTAAAAATTTACGCACTAATATGAAAGAATGAAATATTGTACAAATCGTAAAAAATATAAATTTGAAAATTCTTTACTATCTTTGCTCTAATATTATTGTAATTAATCATCAAATTTGTGTGACACTTGATATTTCTCAACATTGTTTTTTCAACGTTCACCGGAGAAATTTCTAATTGGGCGTTATCGCGATTTGACGAATCACGTAACATACGGATTACATTGGCGTTCATGCATAAAAAAAATCGTCTTACGACTTCATTAGAGACACTCCCTAAGAGAAACTTCTGCTTGATGGAAAGGAACTGTTTGTATCCGTGGAGTGAACCTCGCTCGCGTATGTCAACGACATTACGTACGAAACTCTCACCAACTGTCCCAGAAAGACCGTAATAATAAGTTGGCAAAATTATGCGATGACCAAATATCAAAATCGATATTTAAGTGACTTATCTATTCTACTAACACACACGCCCAACCGATTTATAGACTTTACATGTGTATGACATTTCACACATGTTATCTCTCAAACATATTTATTTATATTGTCGTTTCATTATATATTTTACATATGTATGTTTTATTATATATTATTTTCTAGGTATGTGTGATAATCTTTTCTTTTTATGCCTGTTTCTTAATAATCTTTGAAGTTTTCAGTTATCTTTGAATTTATATTATTCTGTTGATTTTAAATGATTTAGCTGTGATTATGTTTTAGTTCCTATTGATCTGCAGCATTAATACACAGACATTTCTAACCTGGAATAATTTTTTACAATTTTTACAAAGAAAAAAATTAATTATAATCAGAATTTCAATTTAAAATTTAAAATAAATAATATTAATCAAAGCCATAAAATAAAGAACTTTTTAAATATAAAAAAAATGGCTTTTAAGTCACAAAATTATGTATTCTGAATATTACATAATTAATTAATACTAATTTTTGTATTATTTTGCAACAGATGATGCTAGTGCCGCTGGCCGTAGTGCTCTTCGCGGCGTTCGTTAACGCCGAGCCGGCGATCAATGAAGCCCGACCGCACAGTAACCGACCTGGAAGATTCTTATCTCTTCCAATACCGCAAAAGTGCTCAAATCGTAAGTATAATTAGCCTTTTCTTTTGATATTAGCGTTCCCTGTCAAATTAATTACTTGCTTTATCCTTCTGTGGACTATGACAGCACAAAATGATTTGCCCTATTTCTTATAAAGTTATTTAGTCCTAAAATATTTTATACTGAAACTCTCTTTTCAAGAACTTGAGTAAATTTATTTATTTGTTGTACAAGCTAGAAAGATATGATCATGTAAAAAGATCAAGTCAGTATTTCAAGATATGAGACAATTGTTACTATGATCGTCTGATGACGTAATATAATTTGTTACGTTTACACAAAATCTCTAAACTTGTTTTCATGTCTGCATTATAGTAGTTATGCGGAATTTACTTATCAAGACTTATCTCTGACTTTATCTCTCATCGCGTATTCCGTAATCAAGATTGTTCGTATCTTATTAATAATTTTCTTAGCTGTAATTGCGCGGACAGACCGTTAAATGCGGCTTACTTAAGCGTGCAAATACTACCGACCGACGGATTTTCACGGTGAAAAGAATTTTCACGTTCTAATATAGCAATACCTCGCGTACAAAGCGAGCCCGTGCTGATTAGATCACTTGCGCGTAAAATGCCCGTTAAACGAGAAACACAAACGGCGAGGACTTTCATCGTCGTTTGTTCGCGAAAGGGGCGATCGTGTGTCTCGGCACGGTATTGCCGTCTCAAAGGAATCGAGGTTACAATGCTGATACATGCTAAGAAGGGGTTCCCCTCGCGCAATTTCACGAGCTACGAGTGTACTTTTAAAAGCAGACGAGCCTCTCTCGACTCTTGTGCAAGCACGCGCCCCGGGTATTCACTTTTGATCGCCGTGGGTAGGTGGTTACCGGCTCGTGTCCACTTGTTACCGCCAACGGGTCCCCGATACTGCATCGGGAACTTTCCTGATGATTCTTTATCTTGTCCGATGCACACTTTCTCGACGCCATTCGATCAAGTAGTCAGTCGCGCCTACGCGACGATACGAGACGCTTATTACGAAAGTGGAGTAAGTTCGCTTTCGAAAACCTTATTAGGATGCAGATGCTCCGTTAATTCCTGATATAATCAATACAATAAATCTGTCTTTGCAAAAATCATATAAATACGTACGGAAAAAATAAGATATAAATATTAAAGTATAAAATAATCAACGTTGCGCTATGTGTTCGCGAATAATGCTGCGTCATTTTAATACATCTAACGCGATAAGTATTATTCACATTTCTGCCACTAGAATATTCCAAAAGCAATAACTCTGCTTTCTATTTACTTAAGTGGTAATTTTCTCAAATAATAGTATCCTGATCCTGCGGCCTGCTCGTGAAATGATCACTTGAAACGCGATACTAATGTTCACCGGATTAGAATTGCTTTCAATCAGACAACAATCTAGCAATTTCCGTAAGGATCTCTCAACAATATTATACGGCGAATTAATTCAGTAAGATCTTCATTAATGATAATACAGTTATAGCAAGGACATCGGTTATTTAAATGATAATATATTCGCGATCTCTCGCGAGTTATTAATACCGTCGTACTGCAGCCACCAAGTCTTATTGTTGGCTCATGAAAGTAATAGTAGTTTCAACTTTAATTAACATTGATCTCAGTTTATAGTCTAGCTTAGTCTCTTATGACTAATAAAAATTTGATATAAATAAAAGATTACGCTCGTAATAATCGTGATCAATTATTCGATCAACCATCTGCTGTCTTTTTTTCTATATTATATTGTAGCTATGCTAATAACATAGATAAAGAGAGAGAAAGTTTACCTCGTCAGAGAGTTAACGCTAAGCGACGTTTGCGCGAACGAGGTTTGCCAAGAGAGGCAGATATTTGCGTTGCCAACGCGTTAAACATTCCTTGCTACAGAAGAAAATAAAACCGCGCAGGAATCTGGAGCAGCGCGCTCGCGAGTCAAAGTGCAACGGAGGGACAGGGAGAGATACGGAATTTCCAAATGGTCGCATTTCCACGGTATTTAATAACGTGAGAGGCGCGAGTAGGCCGTGGGAGTGAATCGGCTTTGCCGCAATGGTGCAACATAATGATGTTCGGATACGACCACAATCACCTAACAACCTAATGATTGCATGCTCACTCTCCTGGAATGCCCGATCGCACTAGCAGGATGGCAGGATGGAGTCACTAAGTCAATAGTAATGAGATGTAGCGTGATCCTCGTGCTCGCGTCAAGAAAAAAATAACTAATAAGAGTGTCAATGCAACGCACACGCAAAGAATGAAGCGTGCAGAAAGACTGAGCCCCATTCTTGCATGCAACAGAGAGATGCTTAAGTATATAACTACGTGTGAATTTGCCATGTAAAATTTCTAGTGACATTTCTGATGAATCAAGAGAATATTATTTTTATTTTATTCGTATCAAAATAGTTATTAATTATATATAAATAATTTATATAATGTTGTTATTTATATATAAATAATTTTATTTATACTCAATATGCGCGACTTTCGCTGCATCAACAAACGTACTAATGAATCGCGATATCTATTAATATTCATTTATAACTTCTGTCGGATCTTTTCAATCTCTCCGCCCTGTTAGGATGAAGGATTAACGGACATCGTGTGTGATTGATTCTTTTAAACTCGCGAAGTACTCGTGAAGCAGTTAATAATACAATGGAACACGTAATCTGCGTGCATACGTATCTCATACTTAAAGCGAGCGATAATGACACGCTTGTTGGGTAATATGTGAACAAGTATCGGCCGTGGATATTATATAATACCCATCGGCTTATTAAACCGTTGTCAGACCGGTGCTATTACGGTGAAGATACGCGATTCAGCGCGTTCCACGCGTTCTACCATATTGCTCGCGCGCATATTCTAATTGTCGTTGTCAGACGCGGTAATTTCATACCATTTTTTTATTTTCCTATAATTTCATATCATCTTCGAATTTTCCTCGTATTGTCCTCGAATTTTGAGCCAAAGAAAACCTGTCAAATCATACGATACGTGACTTGTAATACATCATTATGCAGTGCACAAGAAGACGATACAAAAATCTCGTGAATTGTATTTACTTTACAATTTCTCATTAACAAAAATATGCATTTGAATAATAAATAATGCGCGAATTATCATTTATAAATAATAACTAATTCATATTATATTTGTCTTTTACGTATTAGATATTGTCTTTAACATATTAATGTATAATTAAGATATATCGGCATAAAATTAATTAATTGAACATCTTACACTACGTATCATGTATCTAATTGCGAGATGCTACCTCGCGTTTTGTAGTAACGACGTCATCCTACGACGTCATTCTTTAGATCTCACGATCGATTCAGACGCGCGATAAGAACATCCGACATAATTTCGCAAACTTGGATTGAAAAAAAAAAATCAAGGCGGACAATCGCGTAAGGTTAATCGACGTATTATACCGCCGTTAATCACGATTGCGCAACGCGACTGACGCCGAATAAAAGACCATCGCTAACAAATCGCCGTTAAATCGCCTTATGACAGTGTGGCTGACCGATCAGCTGTTGCAATCTTACTCGTCGTGAGGTTGACTGACTGACAACTCTACAAAAGGCCGGTGCTACATCGCCACGAAAATGTCAGGAACTGCTTGCGAAATCGGACAACGACGCTCTTCGGAGATTATACCTTCAGCTGCCGTTTACGTGTATAACGAGCAGGCACGATTCGTCCGCAAAAAAACGTATTTTCATAATGACATACCGCGACACGCTTATGTTTTATACATCAGCGACTGCTTCCAAAATGTTTCTATTTTCAAGTCAAATTTTTAATAGGGTAATTTTAGCAATCACAATTTTAATGCAGACAAGTTTTTATAAAGAATCTTGACAAATAGTCTCTCGATTAATTCCGGTCTCTGTATTTTTGAGCTAATGATTAATAAAAATATTTATAGAACTATAAGGAAAAAGTGGAAACTACTAGCAGATATAAATTAATTACGTATTGATTTTAATTGAAGACTTGAACACTAAATCATATCAACTCTAAAATTGTTAAATTTAGATTGAACGCATCTTCGGCGAAATGTCATTTCTGCTCTGATACACCTTTTGTCGCTCGGATTGTCATACCATTTCGCAAAGAACTAGCATTCGCTTCGTGATAAGCCGACAGGAAAGAACACGGGAAACCGTTATCCCCAAGCGAGATGAGCCATGCCGGGACCCGTTGACCCGTCGCGCAGAGAGAAAAAGTTTCACGTTCTCCTGGCAGCTCGTGCGGAGAGCCACGAGAGTTTCCTTTTCCTTCGCCTTCGCGATCGAACGTTGTTTATTCACGACTTACTGTCGACCCACTGATCCCATTTGAGAATGAGAAATTGATTCCCGACGAATTCTCTCGTGGAGTGCATTCAATTAGAGATCGGCTCCGCCAACGTGGATTAAATGTATTTTAATCAATTGTCTGTTTTTGGTTAATTATAATACTAACTGTAAAATAGTCAATGATGAATATGACATAGTTAATTAAAATTAATAAACATGGATAATATCGGATCTAGAATGCCACAAATCGGGATTTCGAGAATAGTTTTGTCGAAACACTAAGTTTTATTTAATTGGAACACTAATTTATTTAATCTATGATTTTGATTAATTCTTAATTCAAAAATTCGTGTGATTTTACGTCCAAAAGTATATATTGTATAACATTATACTTTCTAAAAGACTAGAGACAATCTTTATATATCGATTTATAAATTATTATAATTTTATTCAGCATAAAATTTTACTATTTTTATAAATAACAACGAAAGATACAAGAACCATATTTTCTCCGAAGAAATCGCACTTTTGAGCATTTTTCCATGACACAAAGCATTTAATCAAAGTTGACACGTCATTGTCGAGAGTCTGCGAGTTTCGCGATTCAGATTTCGCACGCGGTACATTGGATTCCGCTTGCGTGACAATTATCAGAGATCGGTTGCGATTACAGCAACGTCCGTATTACAAGAGAAGCTCGCTCATTAATGTACACGCTCATTATGCTGTTCATTAACCAGCATGTCCGTTTTGATCGTCTCCATCACAAAAAATAGTCAGTTAAACGATACTTTCCTTCGAATAGCTGATCTGTTCCTCAAGATTCGTTCCATGTTTTCGATGATAATACCGGAAGTGAATCGCGCTGTCGAAATACATCAAAGGCACACTGTCGCGTCGCTAACGAAATCCACTTTCTCTCCGTCCCAAATAAACGAAGTGTATAGCCGAGAAAAATACATCCTGCCGTAGAAAATGACACAGTTCGCTATTACAACTAATTAAACCGCAGCCGCTGCTCAATGAATAGCTTTGACAATTCAGATCGATAGCATGATCGATGGTTCGTGACTGAATATTCTCAAGAAATTACAGTTATATTTTGTCACATTTAAGTGCGGGACTTTTTGATTGACATCTATAGAAAATGGAAAGTGCCAGAATTATATCAAGTGAAAATTCTATAAAAGCATCGCGTTTGCTTTTTATTTAAATTGAAAAAAAATCTAAAAGCTTGTATATTATAAAGTTTAAATCTTTATATAGTTTTTCTATGAGAAAAATCTAAATTGAATTGATTGAATTAATATTATTCTAAATATAAAAACAACTATCTATAAAAAGTTAATGAAATTCACTTGCAAATTCTTTTACAGGAGAATAGTTTTTATTCCGTTAATTTATTACCAGGCTGATGGATGTATGTACATATAGTGTTCGAATATCTCAGCGTTAGAACGTACTGCGCTATGATTCTCCATGAACAACAGCTCGCACGATTGAAGCGATTATCGTCGCGAGTTCCTTGACACAAACGCGTGAGACGCGCGAGGAGCATAAATATTTAATGGACGGTGATATAACGACCGTAAATTGCGATTACCCGACAGAAGGCAAACGTTTTTTTTTTTTTCACTCGATGCACGCGGATGCACCGTCGTCGTTGCATGCAAGCGTGTGTCTCGCGTGGAAAGAAGTCCGCCACATTTAATGATGATATAATCGCAAACGGTCAGTCTTACCATTCTTTTAATAATATGCATACACAATAGCATTCGCACAATAATAACATGCATACACAATAACACGTAATACTTGTATAAATCTCAATCTATAATTTCTAGCAAAGAAAAAGTCTATTGTAAAATATATTTCTTATATTATGAAAGATACATTTATATCTCTTCTAATCTTGACGAACATAATTTCTATTATTGCATTTATTTCAATATTGTATTTTTTGTAATATAAAAAACTAAATGTCTTTTGCAAGCTCTTATTTCATTATTTATTCGATAAAATAAAAATAAAATATTTTTAATTAAAATAAAAATTTATATCGATTAGTATTTTATTATATCGATGACACACGTACACACACAAACTAGCTTAGCAATCGATGTGATACATCGCGCTGCCTGTATCGCAAGTTCCAATATTGATTATTCGATCTGGACGAGAATAACTATGTGATGACAGCAATGCAATCGTGTATGTAATGTTTTACAATATTTACATGTCGATTTCCGCTCGATGCGGTCGTAACTTATGTCATGTTGCACGTGGCACCACGGTTAACTCATCTCTCCATTTAATACACACCTCGATTGAAGTCACGTGAAGTGACTTCGATCAATGGAAGCGTAAATTACTTTCTAAGTACGACGGCAGCAACATCGCGATAGAAGTGTTCTTCGATTTATTTATAAATATATTACTTTAGGGCGGATTGTAGATATTATATTTATGAGAGAGAGTCTTTAAAGTTAAATGCCTATCATTAATCAGATGTAACACGATGTCTCGGTATATTTTATAGCTATTTAATAGAGCTCTTAATATATTCACAAACAGGCAGGAATCACTTTCTCGTCATTGATTTTCTTGAAACTAACACCGACATCGATAGTCATTCATATTTAACGCCACATTCCACTGCCGATATTGAAACTGCAATTTATCAGTCCTAGAAATGCATAATGCAAACAGACGCGATAGCACGGTCAAATTGAAATATCCCGAGAAAAATACAAAGACTGACATTTCTGATCAAAATAAATAATTCGTATAAAAATACGAAATAAAAATGGAAATTGCAGAAACGTATATTACGTAAGACATTTTTTAATATTATTGACGGCTTTTATTCTTCTTTGCTTTATATTATTTTGCAATGCTTCCAATTTTTAAATTCAAAAATGAATTTTATTAAACCTTTATGTAATATTAACACGCACAGAGCTATTATATATGTATATAAGAGAATTAATCAGAGCGCTCATCTTGCGAAACGGTCGGTTCGATCCAAGCGCCGCGGGCAATGCGACTTGTATATAATTCTTATCTTCCATTACGAGGTCTTCGTTAAATTTATACTGACAACGGGAATCACGACTTTGTCCTATGTCGTAAACCCTGATAGACAGTCCTTCCTCGATACATACAACACAATCGCCTTTCCACAGTCGAGTCTCGAATTGAGCGCTCGGGTGGCTGACGCGACTCTGCAGAGAGAATCTTGGATATTCCAATTAAAATCTACACCGCTCTTTTCGGTAAAATAGTAATCGTCGTGTTTGTCTTTTCTCTTCTATTTAATGCGCCGTCAGAAGTTGTAATAAATAATTTAAAGCATAATTTTTAATAAGAGTAAATTAGTACTCGGTTGGCTGCGAATGTTTAAATTATTCTTATGATCAGTGCAGTTCATTATAAAATCATAATTGTATTTCGAGATATATGCAAAGAGATGAATATAGTTCTTTAACGCTTCACTGAATTATTCTACTTTCCGCTCACGGATGAGAGAGACTAGGAAAGCGGCTACGAAAATGGTCATTTGTTAAATTACAACGTAGCAAGACACGGCAGATAAAAAAGCCAGAGATCGTCTGTAAAATCGCCAATGGCATTACTGACCTTTGACATTAGCGTGTTTAATTCCTCGCGAATAGTAGGCGAAATTAATTGGTTGAACATATGCGTGAACAAGGATATGTAAGCAATAAAACGTAAAGGGCGTAGGTCCTTGAAGATGCAATCGACTTGTTTGCTCATTTTTATTCAAATTTGATGGCCATTTCTTAAGTCATGCATATAACAACGTCACATAATAAATTTCAATTAACACAGCGTTATTCCGGTTGACAACAGGTTACCAAAAATAAAGATAATGTAATTCTTTCGTTTTAATTAGCATTAATATAATTTACATACTATATTATCTGTTTTTGCTTATTATATATACAAGGACCGTTATTTTATATTGTAATATATCTGAGTATTTCAAAATAGTTTTTAAACATTCGATTTCGTCACTCTGATAATTTTATCTGACTTTGCTAATAATTTTAAACACCGTTTACATTTTATTGAATTACTTTGACTAATGTTAGTCAATTTCAAACTTATTGCATATCCTTGTATTTACTACATATAATATTTTTTAACGAAACAAACTCCAGATTGAAATTTTCAGTGTTTCTTTAAATTTTTGAATATTTTATTTAAAACTTCTGTCATTTAAGTACTTGGAGACACGTTTCTCAGATATTTAAGACCGCGTAAAATTACACGATGCCGGCGCGGTAATAATGGCGAAATGTGGGTTACGAATGTCACGACGAACCGAGAAGCGGCTCGAAAAATTGACTTGAAGGAAGGCCGAGAAGAAAAGGACGAAGAAGAAAAAGGCAAAGAAGCGCAGCGAGGGGATCGTGCACGGCGGCGAAATATAAAACGTTATGTCACAGCGAGAAGAGAGATAAAGAGAGAAAGATGCTCCTTGTAGCGCGGCCCGATGATACGTGTGCACGTATACGTTTCGTAATGCGGCGTTAGGCGCTCATAATGAGACACACGTCGTAAATCGTCGACGGGGAGAGGCATACCTGCATAAATACCGGGAAAAAGTATAAGACCGTTGACATTTAAAACGGACGATAATGACGCGCCGCCGCCGATTACAGATTCCCCGCCCGCGAAGTACGAGCGTACGTAGTACTCTAACTTTAGCGATCGAGACACAGAATGGCGTATGTCCGCGCGCGATAACATTCAATGAGAGACGCGGAAAATCCTGAAAATTACGAAACGTGGGAGAATAGCATCGATACGCGGCAGTGATAGAAATGTACATGACGCATAAAATTATGAAACATCTTTTAATTGAGTTAGTGCGTAACTCGAGAAAAAGATATAACACGATCCGCCAGCTTCTAAATTTATAGAAATGTATTCTTCAGAAGTTATATTTCTCACATATTTTAAAACCAACATTTACAAGAGATTCTTTCTTCCAACCAATAAAAATGATTTTTTGTTGGTGAAGAGAGCTTCTTTTTCTCATATTTTATGCACCTCTATATATCTATGATCTCATTGAAAACAGTTGAAACAAACTAGTTCTATACTTTTCATGAATTAAATGAAATAAAATTTTCACTATGCGTGTTAATAATAAATTTAAAAAATGATATTATTAATGATGATAAATGATATTATTAATAAGTATGGGAAGAAAATTGTTTAATACATCACTACATGGTTGGCAAAGCTATTTAAATATGACATGATGTCAATAATTGACGAAGAACTGAAAAGATCATTTTTCTACACGAATCTTTCGACCTTTCGAGTGACTAAGATTGATTTTTTACGACACAAGTGGAAACAACCGATTTAATCAGACAGCACTCTTGTATGCGTGCTTAGATTCAAAGATTACTTAATCGCAACAGCTGTTTGACCCCTGAACTATTAACCACGGGTCGAATCGAGAACCTGTTAACAGAAAAGAAAGGCGCATTGCGAGGCTTGATATAATCATCGATTTACCATTCTTTCTGCGAAATCCCAAATGACATGAATAATGCGACGATATGATAGAGAAGCTAATGTTCTTCGCATTTATAGACACAGGTGCAACGACAGGTGTACTTCAATCACTTTCTTATCTAATCCTCGAATCTCTTGCTTTCCGTATGAAAATATTTCAGAGATATTTTCTATATTTTTTTTATATAAAAATACAGTAAAATAACTTTAAAATACTTTACAGGGCCGAAGCAGTTTAACTTCCGAGGGCACAACTATTTCTTCAGCGGACATGTCACAGTCCATGCCAATCAAAAAGTTGACTGGTTAGACGCTAGGAACATTTGTAGAGAATACTGTATGGACCTTATTTCGATAGAAACCCAAGAAGAAAACAATATGATCTTCAGGCTCATCCAACAGAGTGAGTAATTTATTTCGCGACGCGAACTTATTTTAGACTCTCACAACATAATGGTGCGTTACTTTATTATGAATCATTTTCATTGTTGCATTTGCAAATATAAGATCAATGCATGATTGAAAGATGAAGCGGGACGATCCCGTTTTAGTTTATGAATAAAGAAGCGCGCGCGTAATGCTGCAATAATTTCTGTAAAACTAATCTTGAAAGCGCATTTTTATTTGCGATAAAAAATTTCTCGGGTATGCACGCTTTGTTTTATTAAATCTATTGAATCTTCGCATAAGTTTTATGCTTGAATATGATACGTTTATTTAATTTATAATATATATGCATTTTTATCTTGAAACTGAGATTAATATAATTTTCATCTATGAATTTTCGATAGCGCACCTTTTCTCAATTACACGCTTTAATCAAAAGCAGATATGAGAAATTGTATATTTTATATAGTTATACTAATTTTATGCTATTGCTTGTCAATGCATCGATACGCTTGATAAATCAAGAAGTACGAATTCTCGAGTTTATATTGCGATTGGGAAATATAAAAGCGAATTTATTCTAATTCCTTCGCTGTGACACGACGGGTCTTAGAAAGTTTTCACACGGCGTACAACCATAATGACGACGACGGTAGCGGGTCGTAAATACCGACATCGGCTATTTACCGCGGCAACTTTCATTCGCGCGAAAGATAATCATTCGGCAATATTTCGAAACGATGTGGAACATCACTTAGTCTTTGATTCGGATGATTAACGACGATGCCCTCCCCGCAAATCTCTTTCTTCCCCCTTATCCTTTCTCTTTATTCATTACGATCTTTCGGCTACAGTGCGATGCACTATGAACACACTATAAGCACATAATCTTGTAGTTCAAATACAAGATCCTTATAACTTAACTAACTTTACTTTTATTACGCTTTACTTTCAATACACTGCCTTTTCCATCTTTTTTTAGTATTATAAGGGATTACAAACTTTTACGATTGTATAAGTGATAATAAGATTATCGATTTAACATATTATTAATAAAGTATATTTGTTAAAAAGAAAAAAGTTCATTCAACAACAAATAACTTGATAATTCTACCATTTTAAAATTTGAAATTGAAATAAATAATTCAAGAATGGATTGGCTAATATTCTGGCTAGTCGAAAAAATGAAATCACGAGGTCAATTGTCATGGACGAAAAATGGATTATTTAGCAACTACGAATTAATACAAATTGCCAGAATATCTGTGACAACGTGAGGAAACTAAATCTGTCAGATTTCGTGCTGTCAGTCTAACTACCACAATTATCACACAATCGTGATGATAACCGCTCATCACGAGCGATACTCATCTCGACGAGATGTCATGGGTACGGAGGCGAGTTGGCGAGTATAACGACAATTTTCAAGGCAATGCGGGGGTCTTGAAGTGGGTTGAGGCTAGAGAGTCTCATCTTTTTATATAACAGCATTGCACGGTGCATGAATCTTTTTGCAGCCCGGCGAAAGTAAGATAGCACTGAGTCGATTTCGCTCAAGAATGAATGCTGCACGACCCGCCTTTTCGTTTTACCGCACGCCTCGAAGACCTTTTGTACCCGCAATCATTATTCGCACGGCTAGAATCACGATGTAGGATTCAATTAGAAATTGTAATGAATCAGTGTCTTGGATCTAAAAATGCTTTTCTCCTTTCTTGGAGCCTGATATTCGTCGTGATCCTTCCACGAAATTTCATCTGAATTCTAATCTTACGCTTAACAACGATATCGACAGTCATAACTTTCTAGATTTAAGAACGATCGCATCAACATCGCTTACTAACCTTCATATAAGGATAAGAATTACATCTTGGAAAAGCAAATAAAATTCATTGCACCAGACATTGGGAACATTTGCTTGGTAAGCAAGCGAGATTCTATTCACGCAAAATCTATCTTCTCTCTCAGACGACATTCCGTACATCTGGACGTCCGGACGTCTCTGCGACTTCAAGGGTTGCGAGAACCGGCGTGACCTCGAGCCTAAGGCCCTGCACGGTTGGTTCTGGTCGGCGAATCGCGAGAAGATGGCGCCTACTAACCAGGTGCCAAACGGTTGGGGCTTCAATCCGTGGTCGCAGACTGGCCACAAGAAGGTCAAGCAGCCGGACAATGCCGAATATGACATCAACGGCACCAACGAGTCCTGCTTGTCCGTATTGAACAACGTTTACAACGATGGTATCGCCTGGCACGACGTTGCGTGCTACCACGAGAAGCCGTTCGTCTGCGAGGACTCCGAGGAGCTGCTCAACTACGTGGCTAGCACCAACCGCGGCATCCGCCTCTGAAGCGATCGCGGTCAGCCGACACCTATATGGTGATCACGATCGTCCATCAGCGTCATATCAGCACCCACTCTCCCTTCTATACTTCCCGTCGCGGGACCGACGAGACACGTGCCAAATAGAGACACGTGATTTCCATGACGATCGTGTTGTCCTTGGTTCTCGGATGATCACAAAGAATTTTTAATCGCGTTAGATGTTAGAAAAAAAATTTGCAAAATCCCTCGTAATTATAATGGAGTTATAATTCATACGAACGCTAAATATAATTCTTTATAATTACATTTTATGTCGAAGTATATACATAGCTTTTATAATATGTTCGACTGAATATCGTTCAATATAATTAATCGAGATTGCTAGAATTGTAATTTTGTAGTTTACCGTTCTAAAATTATTGTATTTTTTTATTTACCGAATTTTTGTATGATTTTTGTATTTCACGATTGTGCCAACGTTTTGTATCTTTCTATACAAGGCAAATTTCTTGTTCCACGAGCACTTTTAGTTTATGTGATCATCGGAGAATTGTTTACGGCATTTTGTAAAAATAATACAAAAAAAAAAACAATTTGTGTGAAAATATGCGCATGAAGAATCAATAATTCGATAATTTTATATACGATTCTAGTAATCAGTAACGTGGAATTTTAGAGACGCGTTGATAAAAGTCTCTCAACAATTTACATAAAATCTTGTACAGCGACTCATTCATTGTATTATTTGGTGCTGTGACTTCGATTTAAAGTATTTCATTGTATAAAAATCAACTTATCTACTTATAGCAATTATCACTATACAAAAGTTTATAGTTTGCAAAATATGTTAGATTATTGATTGGAAAAGAATATTGAACGTGTCTCGTCGTTACGCTTTTTGCACTCATATCGAGGAAATTCCGCAATAATTTTGTATTTCATTCAATTTGTAATCACAGTATCCGCGGAAAAAAATAATTAATTGTATACATGTATTTATTGATAGATATTTGGCTGGCAGTCTCTGTACATTTATGAATAAACGTTAATCTTACATAAATTAAATATTTATTGTTCAATCCAAACTTTTAATGTCAGAAATATATTAACTAGATTTGTTTAGATTTGTGCATTGTGTATTAAGACAAATTTTTTTGCAAAGTTTGTCTTATAATAAATTGCAAGACTCTAAAATAAGCGTCATACACAATAGAATGTATATTATACAATATTTTGCGTATGTAATTTAGTGTGTGTAAGGTAAATGTCCCAGAGGTCGGATAATTTAAATATTTAAATATTTTTCTTATTTTTCTCAACACATAATAAAGATTGAAGTTTATCTAACAAAAATAAAACTAAAATTGTAATTAATAAACGACAATTATTAAAATGAAATATTTGCAAAGAAATATAAGATATTTATATTTACCAGTTCTGGCCATTATATTTATAACTATTTTAAAAAATTGTTTTTTTTTTTATAGTTGGAGATTGAAATATGTCTAGCCATTGAGACATTTATCTTATTACATTTTCTTTTAACAATTTAACAATTGAAATTTGAAAAAATGTTTTAAAATGATGTTTCTTATATACAAGAAACTTCTTCCATTCTCACAAAAGAGAATCTTGCTGCGAATCTTTACCCACCCAAAGTTTTGTCATTATCTTTGTCATCAACGAACTGCAAACCAACTGCCAAAGCAGAAGTTCCAAAGTTTATCGATAGCAAAGAATTAAAAAAAAAAGAAGTAATAAGAATTTTTTAACTTATCCAAAAACTCTAATGAAAAGAAAATCTTACCTAATAGAAATTCTACCTAATACAAAAACCTACCTAATAAGAAATTCTATATTTAGGAGTTCGTAAGAAATCGTAAACCAAAAAAGTTTAATAAGATTGAATTTTGCGCGGAATCGTTTGGGAATTTTTCGCAAGATGCTTAGCGCAGAGCTCAGCTCAGTTACCGCTATTTGCATCTGAAATTCGAGAGGGAGTTTTTCGCAGGACGCTAGCGCAGAGCTCAGCTCAGTTTCCGCTAGTTGCGTTCGAAATTTATGTTGATAGTCGACTATTGTTCAATAGTCGATCGTATCAACGTTGTTTCGAGATCCGTGCTCGACCATCATCGATGGGACCACGAATATCGAAAGTCCATGCTCAACCATGGGATCAACAACACTAGAACTACCGACGATTAACATATACCAATTTCTATTTTTTTTTTTTTCCTTTTATAAAAAGTGATGAAGAGAAAAAGTACATTAATCAATTTAATCATTTAACACAATGCAACAAGTAACAGAAAAAATGTCAGGAAATACAGCATTATAAATTTAAGTACTTGCTTTTAAAAAATAAACCGGTCATTTTAACCGCTTTGGTAGTTCTAGTTCTGTTAAGCCATAGGACCACGGATGCATGAGTAGGCTAGGAAAGATTACGAAGAAATTGGCGTATAGCAAAAAGACAAGAATAAATATATTTCAAAATTGTTAATAAAAAATGTGCTCCGTTTTTTATTAGATAAATTGTTTCAAATATACCACAATTTATTAATATATTTACGTTTGTGTAATAGAATTTTCTTTTTCATTTTTAGTTTATATTTGTGATACGTACATATGTATTTAAAAATTTTCTTACATTTGCTTCTCAACGCCAATTTATATAATATTTAACCCTGGAAAGATATAAAAAGATAAACCACTTACCGTAGGGAAGGAAGAAAAAAAAGTATACACATTTACACAGAAAAAAAGAATTTTGCTATCGCAATAAAATAATCGTTGATATTGCATGTTAAATATGTTAGCGATAAAATTTCGCTATTGTAACTACTTTTACAGATTATTCGATATGCAATAAATCTGTTTTGTTCAAAATATCGACAAATTTCGAGATGAAAAAACAAATTAAAATTTGCTGTTACAACAAAATAATTTATTTTTAATAAATTAATTTTAGTATTGCAATGAAATTGTCGCCACTAATACAAATTTTGATAGTAAGATAAAAAGAAATTTTTTTATTATATATTAACAATATAATTTGCAGATTTAACAAAACTAATTTTGGTAAATAAAATTAATATCTATAACAAATCTCTTTCCTGTTCAAATAATAATTAACTGCCAAAAATTTTGCTACGATAGCTTATATAAAATTTACTGCGGCAGCAAATACTTTTTTTCTATGCATTAATAAGTTTTTTCTTTTATTTTATGTATAACCTTATTTTTTTAAATATTTTTTATCTTTTATTTTATTCATATAAAAAAATATATAAATAAATATATAAACAAAACAAACATAAGTACATTATTGAGGATAAAAATATATTGAGTTATTTAGAAATTTGTAATCATTTTTATAATAAAATTGAAAACAACTTTTATGTTTAGAGTCATCTTTGTTCAGTAATATGTTGTTTTCGACAACTTTTGGCCATCTTTAACAACTTGTGCATTACTAAATAAAGATATATAAACATATAAAAATTATTTTCAATTCTGTCATAAAAAAATTCTACAAACTCTCCGAATAATTCAATATATCTTGCTCTGATCCGTCAATCATGAAATATATTTAGGAAATGTTCCAGGGTTAAATATTGTTCAACGCATCTAAGTCTTAGCCTATCCATTTAAGATATTGGATCGAAGAAATAGTGTACTTTTCATATTTTTATTTAAAGTTTTCTTATGTATGATTGTATTTTTAATATTATATGATTAATATTTAATATATATTGATTCGAAGGGTTATTAGGCCGATGAAAGTTGATCGGGCTCAATCAAAATCAATTAGAAACACTTTGCTTTTTTTTTAATGTACAACGCATTTTGCAGGTTACATATTTTTTAATGATTTTTATAATTCTAATCTAATATAACATCTTTTCTAAATATATATAATAATATTGGTAACACATAAATAAATTTAATTTAAATTAATAAGTAAATTAATAAGTAATTAAAAGAATAATTTTGTTTTTTAAAAATAAATTCACGTACAATTTAAAATATTTGAAAAAATACGTGAGAATAAAATTTTGATTACTACAAAGTGATAAAAATTATACGATCCGCAAAATGTGTCGAAAATATTTTTACGCTATTGTTCGATTCATTATCTTAATAATAAAAAAGACAAATTGGACTCACCGATCGATGCGCAGCAGCGGAGTTGTCGTTCTGTTGATCTGCTTAGTTGATCTGTAAAATACGAAAATAAATCAAAATTATAGTTGCATTCAAAATAATGAATATTTACAACATTTTCAACAAATGAATGAATTATTATTTACCGTAAAGTTGCTCCGCCGGCGCCCGATGCTCCTCCTGAACCTCCTCCTCCTCTCAGTGGTCCTTTGAAGCACTTACACTGAATCACACGTGTTCGCGGCGCATGCATTGCTCGCATGCGTACCTGAATACGAAAATCGCGCGATACTTAAAACGACACTCCCGACATTGCAGGCGAATCGAACCGAACTGTCCAAGCTGCGACGTTACGCGCGAATTTCGTCCGCGTTTCAGACGACCACATTTATCAATTGGGGCACGATTCTCTCAAAACAGAGGGCAAAGGTAAGCTCGAAGAAGATGAGGTGCGATTAGTCATGCAATCAACCGACTAGATACAAGACATCTGAAAAGCAATCGGTAGCGTTTGACTAACTCCGGTAGCCGTCCTCGACTACCTTTGACAGTCCGGCTATCTGTACAACTAGAGCGCTGCACGTAGAACCGAAGATTGCCCTGCCGTAGTCGAGATTTTATGATTGAAACCGACCTTTCCCTCCCCCGAGCCAAGCCCAAAGTCAAAAAAAATCGTGTCCCAATATTTGTCATACAGCAAAAATGCGTTCATCTATAGATTCGCTATAACTCTCGGCATTAACGGCACTCCCGACGCGCATTTTGTTATACTATACGACGGAACGAATATATTTTGTAGCACCGATTACGCGCACAAAGTTGATCTGTAAAATAAAAAAATAAATGCAGATTAGTGTTTGAAATAATTAATATTAATAAAATAATTACTGCGCACATTAAACTTTATATTCGTTTGTTTATGCACACGTCTAAACAAAGAATTAAATTTTTAAATTTAAATTTAACTCAAATTTACTTGAAATAAATTAAGGAATATAATTGTATTATTCACTTAAGCTTCTGAAGCTTTGTTACATCATATTGTGATCATTCTGTGTGTAATACGGATACATAGTTTTATCTTTTATTTTAATCAAAATAGCTCTTTGATTGAAACAATACTGGTGTTTTAAATCAGCCCCTGCACTATTATTTAAAAAAAATAACGTTTTTAACGATAAATTACTTACCACAATGTTGTTTTGCCGTCGCCTGATGCCTCCTAGGCCTCCTCCTCCTCTCAATTGTCCATCGATGGCTGCTTTTTTTTGGAGCACTCATTCGCGAAAACACGGTTAATTACAAACGCGCGATCTTTGTCATGATGACAAAGGTAAACTCGAAAAACGCGATCGTGCGAGGCTACAATTCGATATATAGCAGAAGCAACAGCAGAGAAGAGAAATTGAAAATTGCGTAATTAACTTTTCGCTTTATCCGTCGCGACTATGTTACATGTAAACTACTTTTCGTGCTTTTCGCACATGAGAATTAATACAAATTAGTAATTAGTTGTAAGGAATAATCTTTAATATGTGTCTTCATTTGAAAAGTAATACGGTAAGGAGAGCGATACGAAAAGACTCATTGCCGTCTGCTCTGGTTCAGTGTCCTTGGGCAAATGGTAATAAGGTTATAACGCGCTAAGGGTACGCCGCGATGTAAATCGCAAGAAACAAAACTCTCCTTGACGACACGCGCTAAAGCATTTCGATGCTAGCTCGCGATGTCGGGGATCGTTTTTGTTTTTCGTGATCTACGGCACGGCGTATGTTGTCTTGCGCGCTATCACCTTATTCACATTCTTATTCGAATACGTCACAGAGCAAGCAAAAATTTTTCTTTAATATTCTTCTTGCCGTATTATTCCTCACAATCACAACAAATATTAGATTATTTCCTACAAATAATTGTCGATTTATATTACATCTCATGTACGGGAAGCGCGAAAAACTTGCAATAGTGGTTTAGGTATAGCATAGCTGCGACGAGTAGTAAGCAAAATTGACTGCACAATTTTCGATTTCTCTTTGCTGTCGTTGCCTGCTGTGAGAATCAAATAAATCATAGTTTCATACAATCGCGTATTTTTCGAATTTTCCTTTATTATGATATGACAAAGAAAAGCGCGATTGCATGAAACTATGACCCGTTTCATTCTCACAGCAGGCAACAACGATAGAAAGATATCAAAAGTTGCGCAGTCAATTTTGCTACCATTCGTCTTGGCTATGATATACCTAAGTTATTTTTACAAAATTTCCGTGATTTCCGAAGATGAGAAATAGTATGAATCGGCAACTTTTGTTTGTAGAAAATAATCTTTTAATATCAATCGCAATTACGATTTGAAAAACAATATGATAAGGAGAACGATACAGAGTTATTTCCGCTGCGAATGCCGTCGTGCGAATGTGAGCAAATTATTACACGCAAGAACAATAAGTACGCAAGACAACAGCGCGCGCACGCGTCTTAGATCACGAAAAATAATTTTCGACGCTAGTGCCGAAATTACTCACATGTAGTATTAGGGTTTGTTTTTGAATTTTGTTTACATCACGGCGTACGTGCTCTCTGTTTTTTGCGTGTTATTATCTTACCAGAGCAGCAAAAGTTTCTTCGTATCGTACTTTTCACCATATTAATTCTCAAATAGCGATCGCGATACATATTAGAAGATTATTTTCTACAGTAAAATCCCGATTTATATTAATTCACGCACACGAAAAACATGGAAAGTAGTTTAGGTATAGCATAGTCGCGACGAGTTAAGCGAAAAATTAATTACGCTGTTTTCAATTTCTTTTTTATGCCATTGCTCTGCTATGTGTCGAATAGTAGCCTCATGCGCGATCGTGTTTTTCGAGTTTTCCTTTGTCGTTATAACAAAGTGTCGCGCGTTCATAATTAACCGTGTTTTTGCGAGTGAGTGTGGCATAAAAGAGCAGCCATCGATGGATAGTGAGGAGGAGGAAGCCCAGGGGGTATCATGCGACGGCGGAGCAACTATAAAGGTATTGTATAATATATAATTTATTATTTATTTATTATCTATTTGAAGAATACTTATCTTAATGATTATGCAGTACTTTTTTCACATGTGATATAACTAACTATATGTATAATATAATATGTACCAAATGTATATTTTAGACTATTTAAAAAGGATTAGAATTTTCAGTAAAATATCTATACTATTTAATATTTATAAATGGCAAATATTTTTTACATGTTTAAAATTTTTAATTATTGCTTTAATTTAAACATTATTTTGTATTTTATAGATTAACGTAGACTACAACTCCACTGTACATCGTGTACCGGTGAGTAAAAATCAAATTATTCTTGTTTTATTAAAGTATTGTTATATTAAAGTAACGGATTTATGAAAATTATGTTAATGAATGTAGATATGTTTATGAAGTAAAAAGAATTCAAAATTAAAAGTATTAAAAAATATTAAGTAAATACAATATTTCATAGATCTGTTGCTTTAAGATGGATAATCAACGAAAAATTAATTAATATTTCACTTTGGAATTCATGCAATTATTTGTCGCTTTATTATATGTATAATGAAGATATACATAAGCTTATAAAACAATCTTCTTTGCTACTTTCATTATTTCGTTATTTTATCATAAAATGTTAACTACGAGATATAAGATTGACTGAAAATTTTAAAATACACACAGAAAGAAAAAAGAGAAAACATAGAAAATACTTTTTATAAAATTTTAAGTTAAATATAAAGTTTTTAGTTAAATTTTTCTTTATGGTGTTTTCATACGTTAAATAGAGCTATACTAACAATAAGTATACTCTACAAGTCTAAGAAAGAAGGGTTTGTGGATTTATTTATGAAATATTCATATACTATTTTAAAATATATATTAGACATTCTATTGTGCATGACGCTTATTTTAGAGTCTTGCAATTTATTATAAAACAAACTTTGCAGAAAAATTTGTCTTAATACATAATGCACAAATCTAAACAAATCTAGTTAATATATTTCTGACATTAAAAGTTTGGATTGGACAATATATATTTAATTTATGTAAGATTAACGTTTATTCATAAATGTACAGAGACTGCCAACCAAATATCTATCAATAAATACATGTATACAATTAATTATTCTTTTCCGCGGATACTGTGATTACAAATTGAATGAAATACAAAATTATTGCGGAGTTTCCTCGATATGAGTGCAAAGAGCGTAACGACGAGATACGTTCAATTATTCTTTTCCAATCAATAATCTAACATATTTTGCAAACTATAAACTTTTCTATAGTGATAATTGCTATAAGTAGATAAGTTGATTTTTATACAATGAATGAGTCGCTGTACAAGATCTTACGTGAATTGTTGAGAGTTCTAAAATTCCACGTTACTGATTACTAGAATCGTATATAAAATTATCGAACTATTGATTTTTCATGCGCATATTTTCCCACAAATCGTTTTTTAAATTTTATTTTTACAAAATGCCGTAAATAAATCTCCGATGATCACATAAACTAAAAGTGTTTGTTGAATAAGAAATTTGCCTTGTATAGAAAGATACAAAACTGGCACAATCGTGAAAGTTCATACAAAAATTCAGTAAATAAAAAAATACAAAAATTTTAGAACAATAAATTACAAAATTACAATTCTAGCAATCTCGATTAATTATACTGAACGATATTCAGTCTAACATATTATAAAAACTATGTATGTACTTTGAGATAAAATGTAATTATAAAGAATTATAGCGTTCGTATCAATTTTAACTGCAATATAATTACAAAGAAATTTGCAAATTTTTTTTCTAACGTCTAACGCGATTAAAAATTCTTTGTGATTATTCGAGAACTAAGGATGTATAATATATATGATTGTTAACAACAAAAAAAAAGCTATTAATAACATTCTTGTCAGTACGTCTTTTTTGTATTTACCAAGTAACACTCTGCCAATACGAAATTACACATTAAACAGATGTTAATTGAACAAAATTTGATTATTATTACATAAAATAATTTTAGTTTAATTATAGGAAAACTTTCGATACTTTCACTTTGATTAAAACAAAGATAATTTGATCTTTACTCACCGGTACATGATGCGCAGCAGCAGAGTTGTCGTTCTGTTGATCAGCATAGTTGATCTATAAAATACGAAAATAAATCAAGATTATAGTTGCATTCAAAATAATGAGTATTTTTACAATATTTTCAACAAATGAATGATTTATTATTTACCGTAAAGTTGCTCCGCCGGTGCCCGATGCTCCTCCTGAGCCTCCTCCTCCTCTCAGTGGTCTCCAAAGTATTTACACGCGATCGCGACGTTGATACAAAAATCGCACGGCACTTTAAACGGCACTCCGCGTTTTATATTACTGTGAAATTACGGCGGAACGATATTATAATAATCATACGATATTTTAGCCGACACTCCCGACGCGTATTTTGTCATATTAGGACAAAAGTTAAACTCGAATATCGCTCATCGCACGGAATACGTGTTCGACACGTTGCCGTGTACGCAGCAGGTAACGTTAGAAAAGGGGGAGGAAGATGAAAAACTGTGAGGAGTAATAAGGATTGGCGGTAGTTGGGAGAGATAACGCACCGATACGCGAACGGTCTGTCTCACTCAAAGTGTCGCCGTGCGAATAGTAACAGTCCAGGAGCAAGGATTTATTTGTATAAGCTCGTGTCGAAGGGTAATTTAGGAGTAGGGGAAAAGAATGTGCCCCCCGATAACACGTGCGAGAGAGAAAGCGTGGCAGTGAGGGAGAGAGGACATAGAGCTTGTAGACTACAGAGCGTATGTAAACAACCCCACCAAACTTCCCCGCGCTGTGAGTCAACGAAATTCCTACGTACTCTATGTCCTCTCTCCCTCACTGCCACGCTTTCTCTCTCGCACGTGTTATCGGCACATTCTTTTCCCCTACTCCTAAATTACCCATCGACACGACCTTATACAAATGAATCCTTGCTCCTGGACTGTTACTATTCGCACGGCGACACTTGAGTGAGGCAGACCGTTCGCGTATCGGCGCGTTATCTCTCCCAACTACCCCCAATCCTTATTACTTCTCACAGTTTTTCACCTTCCTCCCCCTTTTCTATCGTTACCTGTTGCGTACACGGCAACGTGTCGAACGCGTATTCCGTGCGATGAGCGATATTCAAGTTTAACTTTTGTCCTAATATAACAAAATACGCGTCGGGAGTGTCGGTTAAAATATCGTATGATTATTATAATATCGTTCCGCCGTAATTTCACAGTAATATAAAACGCGGAGTGCCGTTTAAAGTGCCGTGCGATTTTTGTATCAACATCGCGATCGCGTGTGAATACTTTGGAGACCACTGAGAGAAGGAGGAGGCTCAGGAGGAGCATCGAGCACCGGCGGAGCAACTTTACGGTAAATAATAAATCATTTATTTGTTGAAAATATTGTAAATACTCATTATTTTGAATGCAACTATAATCTTGATTTATTTTCGTATTTTATAGATCAACTATGCTGATCAACAGAACGACAACTCTGCTGCTGCGCATCATGTACCGGTGAGTAAAGATCAAATTATCTTTGTTTTAATATCAAAGTAAAAGTATCGAAAGTTTTCTTATAATTAAACTACAATTATTTTATGTGAAAATAATTAAATTTTGTTCAATTAACATCTGTTTAATGTATAATTTGGTATCGGCAGTGTGTTACTTGGTAAATACAAAAGAAACGTACCGACAAGAATATTATCAATAGCTCTTTTTTGTTGTTAACTATCACATATATTATACGTCCATGGTTCACGGATGATCACAAAGGGTTTTTAATCACGTTAAACGTTAAAAAAAATTTGTAAATTTTTTCGTAATTATATTGGAGTTATAACTGATACAAACGCTATAATTTTTTATAATTACATTTTATATCGAAGTACATACATAGCTTTTATAATATGTTCGACTAAATATAATGACATTTATAAATATTAAATAGTATAGATATTTTACTGAAAATTCTAATCCTTTTTAAATAGTCTAAAATGTATATTTGATATATATTATATTATATAGTTAGTTATATTACACGTGAAAAAAAATGCTGCGTGATCATTAAGTATTCTTCAAATAGATAATAAATAAATAATAAATTATATATTATACAATACCTTTATAGTTGCTCTACCGTTGCATGATGCCCCCTTGGCCTCCTCCTCCTCTCAGTTATCCATCGACAGCTGCTCCTTTTTGGAGCACTCACTCGCAAAAATACGGTTAATTAAAATCGCGCGATATTTTGTTATAATGACAAAGGAAAACTACGGAATAACGCGATCGCACGAAGCTACGATTTATTCGACAGAGCAGGCAGAGGAGAGAAACCGAAAAATGCGTTGTTAGCTTTCTGTTCTACCCGTCGCGGCTATGCTACACCTAAACTACTTTCTATGTATTCCGTGGAAGTGAAATAGTATTAATCAGCAAATATTTCCAGAAAATAAATTTTTAATATCTATTGTGATCGCGATTTCAGATGTAATCTGGTAAAAAGAATAATACGGAGTAAATTTTCGAGGCCTGCTCTCTTTAAATGTCGCCGTGCGAATAATAAAAAGATAATTGTATATCGCAGTAATATATATGTATTGTAACGTAGGTCATAAAAACAAAATCATATCACGCGTTAACATATTTCGGTTGTAACTCGTAATGCGGAAGTTTAGTTCTGTTGTTTGCATACGCGCGCCGTTATCTTGCGGACCTCCTAATATTCGTTTTGTTTTTGCGACTTACATTACGATATACATACTCTGTTTACTCCGTAATAATACTTAAAATTTATTCCGTATTATTCTTCTTACCGTATTACATCTGAAATTGTTAGCTTCGTGCGATCGCGTTATGCCGTAGTTTTCCTTTGTCATCCAAAATATCGCGCGATTTTAATTAACCGTATTTTCGCGAGTGAGTGCTCCAAAAAGCAGCAGCCATCGATGGATAACTTGAGAGGAGGAAGAGGCCCAGGGAGCATCATACGACGGCGAAGCAACTATAAGATATTGTTTAATAATTTATTATTTATAAATAATCTGCTATTTGTAGAGTATTTATTTTAATGGTCATGCAGTATTTTACATTGCTATATAATATAATAAGTATTAAATATATATTTTGAACTATTTAAAAATAATTAGAATTTCCACAATAAAATATCTGTACTATATATTTAATATTTATAAATGTTAAATATTTTTTACATATTTATAAATTTCAATTTTAATCATTGCTTTAATTTGAATATTATTTTGTATTTTATAGATCAACATGAACTACAACTCCGCTGTTGCGCATCATGTATCGGTGAGTAAAGATCAAATTATCTTTATTTTAATGTCAAAGTAACGAAAGTATCGAAATTTTTCTACAATTAAACTAAAATTATTTGATCTGATTAGCCTATGAAAATTATTCAGGGAATTAACTGAGTAATTACATGTTAAATGAAGGATATTTTAATAACTGTGTAGTAAAAAATTCTCAAAAAATTTGAAATAATGCTTTCTAACATTGCATATATTTATTTCTTAAAGTTTCAAATAAATCTCGAATAATTGAGAAATTGTTGGAACTACATACCTTAAAATGGATAATCCATGATAAATTAATTGATACTCGACTCTGAAATTCATGCAATTATTTATCACGCTTTATTATATAACGAAGATGCAGAGCTTATAAAATACTACATTACTACATTACTACTTTCTTTATTTTGTTATTTCATTACATTACAAAATGTTTACTATCAAATTGTCTGAAAATTTTTAAATAAATTTTTATTCGAAAATTCGTCTATCCGTCCATTGAATAATTTTATTTAATATACAGTAAAATATTGTGTAACTACTAAATATTCCGTCGCAAAAGAAACTTTTACTTTTACTCAATATAGCGAATTCCTCAAACACTTAAATAAAGGGAAATAATAATATTAAACAAAAGAGATCTGTAAGCTTTTCACGAAAAAGCAATCAGAATGTATCGCTTTCAAGGGAGATATTTTTCTCTCTAATAAAATCTAATATTTTTAAATATTTAATTGCCAACAATAAATTTTATTTGCTTATCGTGAGAGTTGGCATATACGTGTGCTGGTATGGCACAAGTCGGTATACTTATCGAGATCAAACTGAATTTACTGATGATGGTACAGAGTACAATGTACCATCATATAAGCTTCTATCTATTATTCTCTTTTCAAAAACGATACCAAAATTTTTTTAGAGAATGTAACAATAATATAATTATCAATGTTAATGACTTTGATAATAATCTAATTTTGTTCAGTTAACATCTGTTTAATATGTAATTTGGTATCGGCAGAGTTTTACTTGGTAAATATGAAAGAGACGTACCGACAAGAATATTATCAATAGCTCTTTTTTGTTATTAACTATCATATATATTATACGTATATTGAGTAGTTTAAAGAATCGCATATAAATAAATAAAATTAAAAATTAACTTTTTATAATTAAATTTTTATCTATCTTTATATCATTATTAATTAAGTTTATACATATAAAAATTCTCAAAAAAAAAAGAGAATTGTTAAAAATGATAGTCATTTGACTTCGTCGTATTTAAAGATCTTTATTTCAACAGTAACAAAGTAGCACATTTTTTTTACATCCGTTACTGTTGAGATGCAGATATTTAAAAAAAAACTGACAAGTCTTTATCTTATCTATCACTAAATGTACATGTAATTTTCGCAATTACCATCTTCGATTTGTACGATAAGATTCTCTTGATTTGGGCACAGGTATAAGAAAATAATCATTTCACTTGAGTCTTTTAAATACCATTGTATTTCTCTTTGCCGCGGCGAATGTGTGTACAGAAAATTACTATGCGAATTATCTAAGCGAGGATTCGTAGTTATCACGTTTTGTACAATATATATAATGGTACAATAATGATGATAATAATAATAAGAATAATAATAATTAATTTATCGACAATGATGACTGGCGAAAGAATGATAATGATGATGCTTTAATGAACAATGACGAATGATGATCGATGATGGTAATTAATATTAAACGCCTGAAGTTTTTTTCTCGCACGCGCACGTATACGCTCTTTTTCTGTCTGTCTCTCTGTCTCTCCTTTACTAGTTCCACCTCTTTGGCTTGTGTACATTTTTGTGACTCTGTTCGTATATAATATAAATAATTAATGTTACTATTATTACTAGTCAGTGTGTGTTCACGCTGTCTCTCTTACGAGTCTTTGGATTTGATCGTTATCAGACATCTCGGAGTCTCGTTACAGAACAGAAATCGCGCGGCCACTGCTCGCTCAAACGCATTTACATAAAATTGGTCTGGGTTTTACATTTAATCGTATCTGTCGTTCGAACGCAAACTTCTGCTGATTAATTAAACAACTAATTAACTGATTTTGCATTTACATATATTCGCATTCTTAATTCGGATAATTTCACGATCGATTACAATGGTTGTATTTCTCAATTATTACATAAAGTCGCAAGCAGAAAATTGATAAACCGATGATAATTTATTCGTAAACACAATGTCTCTGCTGAACGGTAACTATGTTTTCTGTTCGTAATAATCGCTGTTTGTTTCACGGGATTAATTAGAAAGTTTTGCTCTCGTAGAATATTAAAGAGAAAATTCAGATTCATACGACGTGAGTGAACGCGCGCTTCCCACTTCTATTTCACACACGAAATTGTTTTCCGACTTCCATATTCTCTATTTCACAGATTCTCACAGACGCACATTCGACTCTTGGCAACATGTATTTAAACAACAACATATTTCAATTCAATTATACGCTGAGTTAATTTCAAACATTTTGTTGAAATTTGCTCAAAATGTTAACACCATTGTTTTTCGATAGTTAAATTGTTCCTTGAATACTACAAATGTAAATTAATATTGTATATACTTTGAAAAAAATACCATTCATTAATTAGATCAGAAATAATAAACAGTAAAAAAAAGTTTATGCTTCGAAAAAATAAAAGTAATCTTTATGAATGAATTCTTTAAATTAAAAAAAAAAAACTGAATAAATTGGCGTCAGAAAAAAATTAAACATATGTAACACATAACGTGTAACATATAGATCATCACTCTATTACCGAGGAAATTTAATTTTTCCGCATGGGTTCACAAATTAATATAAGTTTAAATACTAATAATATGGTTGCGGGTTAATGGCGAAATTTCAGAAAATATCCCAGGCGAACGGCGGTCTCGCCGAAATTGTCGGCCGTCGCAGGTGTTGCCGGGGTCGCAGGTGCGTCTGTGATGCGGCGGCGCGCCTTTGCTGTATTAAGCGGGCTAATTAAAAACAAGACGAAATGACGAACGAACAGACTGGGAGGCTCCTTCGCGCGCGCGCTCAGTTCTCTCCACTTTCACCAATAAATAATACTCAATGACAGTGACACGCACAATATAAAAATTAACGGCTCGCGTTTTTTTTTTCAGCCGATCGCTTAATCACTCGATCGAAGATCGCACAGTCAGAGAACTAAAAATTGTACGGGATAAAACGCGCGCTGCTTTCCGCTGGACCATTATGTATCGCTTTTTGTTACCGGCGCAGAACATATAATAGAATATAATATTAAAATACGGTAACATACGCTCTCGACGCACTTTCGGCCGAACATAGTTTTTTTTACGTAGCTTGTGCGACCTTTTTTCACATTAATTAAATAATAACAACATATATGTATATATACTTGTATATAATATATAATATACATACTATATACAAGAGAATAATAAATTAATTGAACACTAATGACCGTGGTCGTCGATGCGTTAAAAAAAAATAGATTGCAAATATTAAATTATTATACATCGCGATCATTTCGATTCGCGGACATCGATACATAACAGATGAGCATCCTCGCTTCAAATGCCCGGATCGTGATAAGCTCAATATATAATATTTAACTTATTGGCGAAACTATACTGTGAAAAAGTGGTCGGCAAATAGAAGTTTGCCTGCGGAATAGTTTCATATTTCAAGTTATAGAGAACACATGTACGGTGATATGTTTTTCTCGATGACTTCGAAAGATAAATGTTACGTAAAAAAAATATAGTTGGCAGTAATATATGCATTTTGTCTTGGCGTAGTTGAGAAATTAATTAAATTAAGGACGATTCGATAAATTCAATAGGGAACAATAAGCCAATAAGTTAACACTTGTGCTATCGCAGACTTCACGATCCTCGATCGTTCGATCGCTACGAATAAACATAATAGTACGTACTCGCGCATAACTCTTTGATTTAAATATATTACGCACACACAATATACACATACGCATACATACGCAATCCTCACACACATTCGAATACACCACCCCCTGATCTTTATATAAATAAAAAAAAAGAGAAGAAAAAATATAGTGCCTAAGCTCAAGCTTTCGCGAATCGAGTGCCAGCGGTGTAAATTAAAGTCCCGGATAGTTTCGAGCGAAGCATAGTTTCCCCGGTGTTGTTCTCTTATTTGTTTCGCTCATTGGACACTCGGACCGGAAATCCGATGACGCTTTTGATAGGGTGAGAAATACACGCGCCAGTAAGAAAATTCGATTCCGACGTAACTTTGACGGTTGCTGTTAAGTTCGTGATGAGAGCGGGAAAAGAGCGAGCTCTGGCGAACTCGAGGAAAAAATTCGACGGGAATTTATCTTGCCCAGCGTAATGTCGATATAGCGTATTTCCGACCCACGTTGCTGGATGTATACAATCAAAGTATAATTTTGATATTTAGCTACATATTTCGCGGGTTGTTTGCACGAGGGATTTAGAACGACGTATAATTTATACGCATGTTCGAGTTACCAGGCGTATGTAAATAATTATGCGTCGCGCGCGCTCTTTGGCATCGTCATTTAACCCGACAGTGGATTAATAAAATGGAAATCATACGTCATAAATGTTGTATGAAGTTCCTAAATTATGCATTTCTCCGTTGGTACGTTAATAGCCGGCGGATCGACACCTGTTCGATTTTCCCGGGGAAAAGCGGCTCTTTTTGACCAGGGTTGGATCTCGCCAATGCATAAATTACTGTTAACAACGACGGTAATTAATGGAAGCTCAAATCGATCGGTCGTTATGAAAGCTTCGGACTATTTCAAAAGAACTCAAATCGTTGCCGCATTTATGAGACAAATCGAATTAAACATTTAACAAGGCATCGGCGTACGGTACGAAAATCACGTTCAATTTATCGATGTAAACTAAATAATTTGCAATTACATTGCAACAGCGTTTGATAATTTATATTTCAGGAACAACATTTGCCGACAAATTACGCGTTTGAAAAATAAAAACTTTAATTCACTTCGCGTGATTCGCCCGACGAGCTAATCAGGCTTATTCCTGCGTATTAACGTATGAAAAACATAATTCAATTTCAAATTAATCTCTCATCTAAATTAATTTCACCCTTCTTTCATTTATTACATATTTCGCAAGAGTGTCGCGTGATCGAGCTCGTAAAATCAACGAAAGATCTCGGTTCGCCCGTAAGTGAAAAGAGCATATTTCCCCCGCTATCTGATTGCAATTAGAAACACTCGCGGACCCGATAAGCGCTCGCTCGCGTTTGCGATCTCTTCGGGCATAATTGCTGCGTCTAGAACCGTGCGCGCAATACAACAGCCGCTATTATTAAGAGAGCGTCACTTTTGCTCCCCTTTTGCATTCTTCCGCGTTTGCGCCAAGTACACATTCACCGGCTGACACAGCCAGCCGAGCCAGTCGTTCGAAACCTCTCTCCTTCGTCTACTCGACTCTTTTGAGCAACCACCTTTTGGACGCTCTTCAGCGTCCTCTTCTCGCTCTCTCAGTGTTCTCGAACCCTTAAACCTCCTAAGATCTCTCCTCAGCTGCCTCCTTTTCCCGCTCTCCCACCTTTTCTCGTGCCACCTCGCCCTCAGCGTCACCGGGGGGGGTCTCGACCTTCTTTCGCCTTAAAGCGAGTTACATAGCCGTCGGTACCTTAAGTTAGGATCTGGCGTTAGCTGCCTTCGCGGGTACTAATTGACTAGCATCGTTAATTACTCTCGTTTGATCTCTCGCCCGCGCTCGATTCGCCGCTCTTCTCTCTCCGAGGACTACTTTTCCTCCACCCTATTCAGATCGTGCTACATGCCAGCACTGAAAATTACTTTTTTCCTTGATGCCAGAAAAATACGACAGCAATATTAACAATAATAATAATAAAAATAATAATAATATATTACTGTTTCATACTAAATCTTACGTATTATTTGGTATCGTATATTAACGCCATTAGTAACGTTATGGTATCGCGGTATGCGATGTAAGTAATACATTAATTTGATTCCCGTCGAAACGAGGAAGAATTCACCGGGCAGAATTTCGAGTCTTCCTCCTGAACGTTACGTACTATTCTAAATCGCATACGTGGGAAAATAATTTTCCGTCGTCGACCCGTTGACGATTTTTCGCGTATTACATCCCGTGGCACTCGCGCGGGTTTTCCCGGCGTCAAGAAAAACGCCGAAAAAGTTCCAGATTGAACTTTCGTTTCGTACACATGAAATCAGCGGGCGACAGCTGGTTCTCTTCTTACGAAAAATAAATATAGGATCTCGGGGGAATATATTTGCGCTCGCCATCGCTAGGAATGCGACGGTAATCGCTAATTAATTGTTATACAAGAACACACATACGAAGTGAAACGCGCCACGGACGCGTTCGCCGTTCCGTTATTTCGCGAGAGGCGCAGCGACGAAAAACGAGGCATTTACGTTGAACGGAATTTACGTCACGCGAAATTGCGTTAACGGCAGACTTGAGGAAACGAAAGGCGCATTTCGCGCTAAGTCGTATTACAAAATAGGCAGTGCGTCAGGCTATCTCGACAATCGAACAACCTACACAGCTAAACACTAGAGAGACACGTACCGCGACTATCCAAACTGCTACACAGACTTTGGCTCGTATTTGCAACTTTGTTCAGCGTTTAGCTTGCGATTTTGAACTTTGTCAAAATCACCGCGCATTCAACGCTAAATGAGTCGTTGGGCAAAGTTAAATTTTCGATATTTTGAGAAACAAATATAAATTTCGAATGAACTTTAATTACTAGTATTCTAATTCTTATAATTTTATAAAGAAAAGGAAATTTTTTCTTACATCGTGAAAAGTCATCAATTTAAACCGAATTATCTGAAGCGGCTTAAACGCGCCTATGTAAATGTGCAGTAAATTTAACATGAACAGTTTATGGATAAATAAATATCCTCTCGGTGGAAATGAAATAGCAATGGTTAAATGCGCGGTGAAAATACCCGTCTAGACGGCCCCCATTGAATAAGCCGCAACGGGCGCTAAACGTGCCAGCTGGGGATACAAGCCATCGATGGTGGAGTTATCGTTTGGGTCGCACGTCACGCGGCCGGTAATCGCTCGATCCGATTCCGAAGACACGATATGATACGATGATAAATTAAAGGTGAGGAACATATGTCGCGTGTGACTATGTACACTAAGCGTGCTCTCCCGAGAATGTGCGGCTCCTCTCTTCCCTCTTAAATACAATATGTATATTTGTATATGTGTGTATATACTTACGAGACAACGACGCGAAACGACTAGACTGTGACCCGACTCGAACTCTCTTCCTTCTCTCCTCTCTTCCTTCTTTTTTTTCTTCTTTGCTCTGTCTCGCGCCTCCTTTTCCTCCTCCTCACTCGCGTCAAACGCTCCCACACACCACACACGCACACACACACATACATACATAAACACATTCAGCGAGTCCCTACATTATATACAGATATTTACAGTGGTATACAATTAATGCGCGTTAATGATCGCGCGCGCGAGCAGATACGCCGTCGGGGGGATTCTGCGAGGACATTAACGAGCAACCGTTGGTCGAAAGCGCGGATTGTGACCAAAAACCGACCAACTTGTCGGACAATTGTTGTTTTAGCGTAGGCTCGATCGCCGTTGCATTACGCGTTATTACATCTATCAGGTGGAAAGCTTGCGAGCTCTCGCGAAAATCACAACCGCGTGAACAGCAGTGTGCGCCGAAACGTTCGAAGCACGAGTGCCGTTTATATACACGATTGACGGTCCAATGTTTATTCAGAAATATTATCCTTTTGCAATATATTAAATAGTATCTCTTTACAATGACGCGGCATTCGTTTCGACGACATTGCACGTCGGTTTTGATTTTCGCGGAGTTGGAGAAGTTTTTTTTTTTAAACCTTTTGCGGGAAACCCGTCGCGCCGGTTCCTCAAGGATTTATAACGATGACGTGGGAAAAATGCAACGGCTATTTGGATGAGCTTTATGACTCGATGAATTCGCACTCCTATAGTGATCGATCTGCAGTACGCGGTAATATATACGAATATTCGAATACACAGTGGCGAATCTTCGTTGTGATCTTTGTTTTCCTTTCTCTCCTTCAATCTACTCATTCTCGCGAATGCATTAACGAAGATACAATACGTAAACTTGACAAAGTGTACAATTGCGAAACGTCTATAGAAAGCGTCGAACTATGATTACAAAAGTTTGAGAAGCAGACTTTTTCAGTACGGAATAAATTTACTTCGTTGCAACTTGAAACGTTTCCGCAACAAAACGAGTCTTAGCGGACGTAACAGTGTAAAAAAAATAATTATTATTATTTTACACAGTTCATAAATAATACTTACATCGTTTTCTACGAACACTTCGCAATTATTCGCACGATTCAAATAGCGATATTCTGCGCACTACTGCCGAATTAGTAGATTAATTAGAAGCTCTATGTCTTTCTTCCATACAATTTTTTCGCCGTCTCGTACCTGATCATTCATTGCGTTTGAAAAAAATCTCCCTCTAGGGGGAGCTTTTCATCATCGCATTCCGCTCTCGTGCGTTTCCATCCACGTCCACGAATTTGTCTCGCGTGCGTCGAGTGTTTTGAGAAGGGCTTCGAAGGTTTACCAATTTTCTCGACTGCCCCGCGGTTTTTGTCGTCTCCGCAGTTCTCCGCGGCGATCATTTGTACGATGTTTCATCGACCGCGGAGGATCCATTAAGTCCCAAGATCCATCCTCCCGCTTCTCTCTTTGCTTCTTCTTTGTTGCTTCTTTATTTCGTTGTTGTGCAATCTTTTCCTGTCTCTTCCTCCTCTTCTCGTCACCGAGCAAAGAAATTTCTTCAGCGACGCGACAAAAGATAGCGAGCGTCATCCACACAGTCGAGTATGATTCTTTGGTTTTTCCGAGGACGACAGGCGGCCGGTATTACGCGGAAATAAACGAACGACGAAAGTCACGAGGGAAAACTCGTCTCCTTCCCCGTATCTTTCCTCCGCATCTTGTCCGGATAGAAATGCGTTGTTCTCGCTCAAGAATTTCGTCCTTTCCGAACGACCGACCAGCTCGATTCTTTGGTTTTTCTTTAAAGACGCAGAAGAGTGAGATGACCGGACGACTAGACTCGCGATAACGCGACACTCTCTTCTTCTTCCAGGAAACCGACGAAGAAGATTATTTTCCATATTTCTCACGCGTGTCGCTGCAACGTTCTTCTCAACGACACGCGAAGATGTTTTAATCGCGGCAGATAGCTCGAGATATCGATCTCGTAACAATGACGCTCCCTTGCTCCGTTCATGGCGGGAGAGCACGAGCCGGCAATTTCTCATGATTATGCGTTCTTAAAATCGCCCGCATTCCGCCTTAATGAAGTAGCCCGACGATGTGTTTAAGAAGCTTCCGCGGGATTACGGAGCGGACGTTGTTTCGTCCGCGGAGACATTCATTCGATGCTCCTCTCCCCTCGCGTCTTCCTTCTTCTTTCCGGCGGTGCGCCGATCATCTTTTAATCGCTATCGCCCCGTGTGGAATTTTCTTACCTCTTAATGTTTAATCAGTAGCAGATTAATGTTTCTTCGCTCGCTTCTCGCTTCCTTCCGACGTGCGCTCGGTTGCTTCTCTCGACTATCGCGCGCGAACAGGCCGACTTGGAAGAAAATATATATGCTACGAAACTATTATGCGATCCCTTTCGCGCGGAGAGCGATCGAAGTTATGTTCCTCGGTGCGACGAATGACGGCCGACGACCTCGTCGCATGTCTCTGATTCTCTTCTCCGTCGCGTATTCCTTGCTTTCGGTGTCTCGGGAATGATCTGACTCTCGGTTCAGCGCGTTGTCGAGGATCCGCAGTATTTGACAATCCCTCTCAACATTGCACGAAGACACCGATCCCCCCCGCTTCTTCCTCCGTCTCTTTTTCTTCCTTTTCTTTTTCCACGGACAATCAGCTTCGCGTTACGTGTGCCTCGGCTGGCCGTACGCGAAGCTGACCTGGCGTCATGGATAGTCCGGATGCATCACATTGTACATGATCGCGAATATCGTGCAGGCGGCGTAGACACCGAGGGCGACCCACCAGAGTAGTTGCTCGTGTAACCGCTGCTCGAAGTTCTTCAGCACCAAGAGGCCGATCGTTAGGCCCGCCAGAGCGCCCGTCAGATGGGCGACGTACGACACTGGCGGGCCCATCTGCTCTGCCGCGTACCTGTCGTAAATCGCGAAACCCACGTCGGCGCTGGCTGTAATCAGAAAGATAAAGTTTTCGATGAACAATTTTTCAGAACTCAGAGTTGTTACGCGCGATTTCGACTCTCTTATCTTCCCACGCGTTTCGATTGATCGACAAACGCTTAATTTAATCATCGCAGCTTATGGTTTATCTGTTATTTTAACGGAAAACACTCGTGTATTTTTAATCATCCTATTTATCGGGTTTTAGATTGAAATTAGCCCACTTCTATCTATATTCTCTATAATATTCTCTACGGTATAAAATCCGCTGGTAAATTCAGCTAGCAAGCGCCAACAGATTGATATATTAATTTAAAATGACGCGGGTCAACAAGGAAAGGAAGGAAATAATAATGCTCTTATCGCAGCGTGTTCTCTCTTAAAGAGAGATATAAGACTCTCCGTCCTGCAAGGCACCGACCGATGGAACTGGTGCATAGGAAAGCAATAAGGAAAGCGCAAGATGAACAAGAAGGGAAGCAACAAAGCGAAAGAGAGCGGGAAAAAGTAAGGACGCTGCGAAAAGCCGAGCCGCCGGCTATTTGGTGAAAAGCTCTCGAAGTGTCGTCGAGAGAAGAGCTTTCCCGCAGCTTCCTCAGCAGCTTTTTTCTACGTCTGCGACCACTGTTGATGACTGCATAAGTCCAGTGTGTTCCCGTAAGAAATTCGCTTCTTCGTTTGTCAATGTAGAAATGAGCTTTGCGCAAACGGATCAACTCTCGTCTTTCAGACGCTATTAAGGATTTCTTCATCCTCAGTAACTTTTTATATTTCCCCTACAACGGCGTTTTTTGATCTTCTTAATAGATGGATATTATTACATTTCTCATAATCGTTATGACTAATTCAAAAGATCGGACTTTTCTCGGAAGCTTCCACTTTAATCAGTATAAAATATCGCGTCAGCATTAAAATCTTTACAACTGCGCAGGAAATCAAATTGCAAAACTGTACTTAATTGATAGCAATTTTCTAATTAATATTCATCGAAATTAAAATAACTTGAAATCGAAAATAAGATTTTATTATGCGTTTACAAAAAGAAATATTGGTTCCTGCCATTAAACGAACAATTCTGCGATTGAGTTTCAATTTTTCGCCAACGCGGAATCAATTCCGATCGCATCAGCTATTTCTAATGCTAGAGAAATGTACGAATTTTGATACTGTTTTCTACGTTCTGTATATTGTTTTCTTTCCGTTCTCAAACATTGTTACCGTTTAACTTGGATAGCGAAGCTGAGTTACATAACTCTTGAAGCAACAAAAGAGCCCGGGCCCCTTACCGACCTTTTCCGTCTATCCGCTCTCCTAACTTTATTTTCCCGACTGCAATCAGCATCCATGAGTTTTATATAATATTCCATTGCCGTATCTTTTTCGTCGTAAGCGATGTTCCATCATTTCTGCGCCGATATTCTACGCTGTCATCCGTTCCGTTTATAATCCGATTTTGATGGAATTACCAGATAAAAGCTTAGCTATATAATATTGGATTATATTATTATATCTGAAGAGCGCTTTTAGAGATTTGCGAATCTCATCCATTTCATTATTAAAATTTATTATTAACTAGCAATGTACGATATTTATTCCGCTTTGTTTAACAATTGCACGTTAATTATTACGTTAATCATTACGCTAATTTCTTCATGTGTCAGTCAGTAAACGTTCGTTTCTTTATGTCTTTAATATAATACAAAATTAAAAATTTCTCGTCATACAAAAAAATTTACTTAATTTCCTCATATTTTCTCGTTTCTCTATTCTTTTCGTTTTCTTAGAGACAAGATAAACTCCGGGCCGCTATTGTTCCATAATCTTTGAGAATTGCGTCCTTTTTTAATATCAATCAGGTTTATTCAGGTGCGATCTTGATGACTCAATAAACACGGTCAATGATATTCTTCTCGCTTGAAAATTTGACGGAAAAGCCACCTGTTCTTCTCGCGGCAAACAATCCCAACGTTGGCGAAAATTCTCCTCAGTGGTGATGGCGCGGAAGCACCTATCTTTTAATTAAAACTTCAGAATAGCGACGGCTTTTGTCGCTCCCCTTCCTCCCGCGTTTCTTGCCTCTTACGGGGCAGAAAAAAAGGAGGAAATTGAAGTTTCAGAAGTATCGAAATGAAACGCAGGAGAAAATCGAGTTACTGGGTCACAATGAACGAAAATAAAAGCAGAAGCGAAAAAATAATGAAGCGCATGCTATTGTTCAGCGGAATGAGAATGTTTTAATTGACAATATATGTTATATTTGTTATCGATTCCGCGGGATTAAATATAAAATGTATAATAATTAATAACCCTTCAAGCTCGTCAATTAAAATAAAACTGTCAAAATTCGAAAATACTTCTGAAACGCGAAAATTCGAATCAAATTCCTTTCATCGCAAAGTACTGGCGCTTGACAGTAGCGTATTTTCTACGGCGTCTCAAGGCGTTATGGGAGGCGGAAGACACTTCGCCACGTCGCAGACTCCTGCGAGAGAGCGTCATTTGCATTCGCGGCTACACGGATGACCCGCTTCCATGTCGTGAGAGAACGCGTTTATCGATCAAGCTCTGTTCCGCTCGTCAAGCTCTCGTGCGGGGATTGTGATGTAATCCAAGTCGAAGCGCGTAGATCGGCTAGGAGCAGCCCGGGCTGTTACCACCCGTGGACAGAAACTATGCGAATATATATTGGGAAACGGCGGGGGTTACGGAGAGGGAGGGAAAAGCAATGGCGGATATCCGAATCCGCGCTGACGGTAATCAACCCCTTAAACAAGGTTATTGAAGACTCGAGAGGCTCCGTCGGGGTGAATTTGAGGCGACTCTAGGGCCACTAGAACCGGATAATGCGCACGTACAGTAGCGGTCAGATTACGTGCTATACGGGCCTTCGATACTAGAGTTCTACGTCTTTGCCAATATCGCGCTATTATTACACCACGCCGCCATAGGCGTCGAATTCTGAGATTGTATTCTGTCCTCAGATCCGCGGCACTCCGCTTTAATCTTTGAGGACGTGCCTGTGAATTTGCGACGATCCTCCAAAAGTTCTCATACGAAGAAGTTAACAAAAGGATACAGATATCATTCAAAAACTATTTTTCTGCTTTTTTTAGATCTTCTGTAATGAGAATTGATCCTTCTTTTGTACTTTATGCATCGTAAAAAATTAGTTGTATCAGCTTTAGAAATTTCTCTGTTGTAATCGTGTTATTCAAAACATGTTATTCGCGATATTTCCTGTATTCTTCATTCGCGATATTTAATTCATGCTCGGCACATCTTTCTGTTACGTTTCATTTTTATAAAATTATAAAGCGTGATTATTGCACGCCATCGTCGGCGCCAATGGTCAATCGCGACCGTTCTCGAAAGCAACTTGGTCGGAGATATCGAGCAGGGCACAGGGCGAGGGTAGATAGGATTGGCCGCGGTGGTTGCGAGCCGATCGAGGAAGTAGGGTCCACTTACCAATGACGAAGATGCCGATGAGCCGAACTATCCCAAACTCCATATTGTTATAGTTGAGAAGGACGTTGGCTAGATGCGCCGCCAGAAGGGCATAGACACCCCCGCTTGCACCGACAAGGTACACGTCCGTGTCGAATACCGACGTGCCCAGCGAACCTGAAAACACAATAAACACGATTTCTCAATAGCTGCTTAAATATTCCGTATGTGTCGGTTTTCTTTCGGATCATTAACTTCATCGGTACTATCATTTTTCGCAACGGAAGTAATAACACGATTAATTTAGAACCTAACGATTAGTGTATCGTTATTCTAATTTAATGTATTAATTAATGATTCGAAAGAAGCATTTAAAAATCATAAATTACAGTTGTATTTCTATAATTAGATAACTTTTTTTTTTAAATTATTAATCAAGTTGATATTTTTTTATGAAATATAACAGCGAAGAATGCATATCAGTTTTATTTTGGTAAATTGAAAGAATGGAAGAAGTAAAAATTATATTTTCTCTCACTTATATTTCTATTTCGGTCAAACTCTCAATTCCTGGACATACGGAATTATGTAATCAAGGAAATTTTTCAAAGAGAGCTACGGCCGTTCTCACGAAGCGAGTTTTCCGTTGAGTGAGTTTCGGCCACTGTATGTCGGGGAAATTCTCGTTCTCGAACAACCACGAAGTGCGGGCGGAATTTTCCGCTCTCGCCGCCCTCGGCGAATAAAATAAGAATAATATTCGCTCAACAACTCGAAAGTTCGCACAGTCCCGCGCTCCAGTTTAACGGCGCCAAAAATCTCTCTCTTTCTCTCTCTCTTTCTATCCTTTTCTGTCCTTATCCGTGCTCCTCCTCTGGTTCGCTCGCGAACATCTGTTGCTCTACGTGTAATGTGGAAAATGTTCGTCGGAAAATGAGTGTACAGCATAGAAATTAGAATACCTGTGTATAAAATGTTTCTTCTATAAGTTTCTCTGCGAGCTTTTTTTAATATAACTTTAATATAATTTAGTAGAACTTTAATCAAGAAATTTTGCAATATTTCAGATACTACGAAAGTTTAATGCAGAAAATACAGTCAAATACTGTTAAGAATTTGTATGTCGTCTAATTAATATATTAATCAAATACTATATCGTATACAAACTATATTAATAATATAGGAACAAATCGACTGAATATACATATAGAGAATTAAGGAAATTAAATTTTCTTTGAACGTATGATTGCCGGAGAGTATCTATTTATCAGGCTTCAACTCATTGAGCTGGCATTCTATTCTGTACTTATGTCCACAGTACTTATATTTATGGACGCGTGTCGCCGCAATGCTCTCGCCGATTCGCGAACGTCGGCAGCACAAAGCGCTTCCGGGCATTAGCTAGTCCCGGTTATTAGAAGCGGAATTAGGGGCTTGTCTCCGAGTACCTGCTCCGTAATTTGACAGACTGCCCACGGCACATGGATGCAGGAGATGCGCTTGCTGCAACGCGTCCGAAACGCGTGCCAGCGAGAATTGATCGATACGCACGTGACGTGGTATTAGAAATTAAAATGAGCAATCTGACAGATGTTATTTCTGAATGTACGCTTACATACGTTACACGAGAAAATATAATTTTCTTGTCGCGCAAGCTTTGATCAAAACTAAGATACAGAGTTTCTCACGGAGTAATATTGATGTCAAACATATCGCGCGTGAAAACATCAAATAATGTCGCGTACTAATTACACGGCCGACCGACAATAGAAGACAATTTGATGCGTGATAGCATCGCGATAATAACCGACGCGTTCGACAAACTCCGCAATTCGCATGTTTCACTCGCGCAACCAGCACCGTTGTAGCACCAGGCGTGCAACGAGCGTGTAGTGCCCGCGTGCACAATTTCAACGCCGGGAGCAACGGTAATGTATCAGACACATGATCGCGCTAGTTAAACATTAATATCGCGCTGGGCAGGCAGGATGGTACTTAAAGATTAAAGGATTATTAAAAAGACATTCACAAATGTCTCATGAAATTCTTATTTCAGTCTTTTGATCAGGCTTTAAAAATATGAGGAATAAAACCTTATTATACTTTAAATGTGACGGGATAAATTTTATCTCAAAATGGAATAAATTTTAATGAAAAATGAACATAAAATACACATTAACATACAATACAATATTAAGTTGCACAAAATCAATTTTGCAACGAAAAAGATTTTAGAATTTTGTTTCATATAATTTTCAAAAAATTTACTTTACTAAATACAGAATCTTTCTCACATATCGATTTTTTTCAGAATGACGATCTTTGGAATGATTTTGAAATCTTTTTCTGCTATATACAATATTGATCTTGCTACAACAATCTTTTCAACCTTACAATAAACCAACTGTATAATGATTTAGAATTACACAATTAAAATTAGCAATAAATTATAGTATAGCTTAATAATAATATTATTTCTCATAAACCTGTTTTGAACGTTGTTATAATGTAAATGTATTTATATTTTACAGATAAACCTTCGCGCTTCAAATCGTCATATTCGTTCCACCGTAATTTCGTAATATAATAAAACGTGTGTCGGGAGTGCGCTATACGGAGATAGCGTGATAGTTTCACGCGAGTACAAAACGCCGTATTTTAGCGAATCTATAGATGAACGCATTTTTGCTGTATGACAAATATTGGGACACGATTTTTTTTTACTTTGGGCTTGGCTCGGGGGAGGGAAAGGTCGGTTTCAATCATAAAATCTCGACTACGGCAGGGCAATCTTCGGTTCTACGTGCAGCGCTCTAGTTGTACAGATAGCCGGACTGTCAAAGGTAGTCGAGGACGGCTACCGGAGTTAGTCAAACGCTACCGATTGCTTTTCAGATGTCTTGTATCTAGTCGGTTGATTGCATGACTAATCGCACCTCATCTTCTTCGAGCTTACCTTTGCCCTCTGTTTTGAGAGAATCGTGCCCCAATTGATAAATGTGGTCGTCTGAAACGCGGACGAAATTCGCGCGTAACGTCGCAGCTTGGACAGTTCGGTTCGATTCGCCTGCGATGTCGGGAGTGTCGTTTTAAGTATCGCGCGATTTTCGTATTCAGGTACGCATGCGAGCAATGCATGCGCCGCGAACGCGTGTGATTCAGTGTAAGTGCTTCGAAGGACCACTGAGAGGAGGAGGAGGCTCAGGAGGAGCATCGGGCGCCGGCGGAGCAACTTTACGGTAAATAATAATTCATTCATTTGTTGAAAATGTTGTAAATATTCATTATTTTGAATGCAACTATAATTTTGATTTATTTTTGTATTTTACAGATCAACTAAGCAGATCAACAGAACGACAACTCCGCTGCTGCGCATCGATCGGTGAGTCCAATTTGTCTTTTTTATTATTAAGATAATGAATCGAACAATAGCGTAAAAATATTTTCGACACATTTTGCGGACCGTATAATTTTTATCACTTTGTAGTAATCAAAATTTTATTCTCACGTATTTTTTTTCAAATATTTTGAATTGTACGTGAATTTATTTTTAAAAAACAAAATTATTCTTTTAATTACTTATTAATTTACTTATTAATTTAAATTAAATTTATTTATGTGTTACCAATATTATTATATATATTTAGAAAAGATGTTATATTTTAGATTAGAATTATAAAAATCATTAAAAAATATGTAACCTGCAAAATGCGTTGTACATTAAAAAAAAGCAAAGTGTTTCTAATTGATTTTGATTGAGCCCGATCAACTTTCATCGGCCTAATAATCAATTCGAATCAATATATATTAAATATTAATCATATAATATTAAAAATACAATCATACATAAGAAAACTTTAAATAAAAATATGAAAAGTACACTATTTCTTCGATCCAATATCTTAAATGGATAGGCTAAGACTTAGATGCGTTGAACAATATTTAACCCTGAAACATTTCCTAAATATATTTCATGATTGACGGATCAGAGCAAGATATATTGAATTATTCGGAGAGTTTGTAGAATTTTTTTATGACAGAATTGAAAACAATTTTTATATGTTTATATATCTTTATTTAGTAATGCATGCACAAGTTGTTAAAGATGGCCAAAAGTTGTCGAAAACAACATATTACTGAACAAAGATGACTCTAAACATAAAAATTGTTTTCAATTTTATTATAAAAATGATTACAAATTTCTAAATAACTCAATATATTTTTATCCTCAATAATGTACTTATGTTTGTTTATATATTTTGTTTATATATTTATTTATATATTTTTTTATATGAAAAAAAATAGAAGATAAAAAATATTTAAAAAAATAAGATTATACATAAAATAAAAGAAAAAACTTGTTAATACATGGAAAAAAAGTATTTGCTGCCGCAGTAAATTTTATATAAGCTATCGTAGCAAAATTTCTGACAATTAATTATTATTTGAACAGGAAAGAGATTTGTTATAGATATTAATTTTATTTGTCAAGATTAGTTTTGTTAAATCTGCAAATTATATTGCTAATTTATAATAAGAAAATTTTTATCTTACTGTCGAAATTTGTATTAGTGACGACAATTTCATTGCAATAATAAAATTAATTTATTAAAAATAAATTATTTTGTCGTAACAGCAAATTTTAACTTGTTTTCTGATGCCAAAATTTGTCGATTTTTTGAACAAAACAGATTTGTTGCACATCAAATAATCTGTAAAAGTAGTTACAATAGCGAAATTTTATCGCTAACATATTTAACATGCAATATCAACGATTATTTTATTGCGATAGCAAAATTCTTTTTTTTTTTGTGTAAATGTGTATACTTTTTTTCTTCCTTCCCTACGGTAAGTGGTTTATCTTTTTATATCTTTCCAAGGTTAAATATTATATAAATTGGCGTTGAAAAGTAAAAGTAAGAAAGTTTTTAAATACATATGTACGTATCACAAATATAAACTAAAAATGAAAAAGAAAATTCTTTTACATAAACGTAAATATATTAATAAATTATATTTAAAACAATTTATCTAATAAAAAACGGAGAACATTTTTTATTAACAATTTTGAAATATATTTATTCTTGTCTTTTTGCTATACGCCAATTTCTTCGTAATCTTTCCTAGCCTACCCAGCATCCGTGGTCCTATGGCTTAACAGAACTAGAACTACCAAAGCGGTTAAAATGACCGGTTTATTTTTTAAAAACAATTACTTAAAAAATTTATAATGCTGTATTTCCTAAGATTTTTCTGTCACTTGTTGCATTGTGTTAAATAATTAAATTGATTAATGTACTTTTTCTCTTCATCACTTTTTATTAAAAAAAAAAAAAAAAAAAAAAAAAATAGAAATTGGTATATGTTAATCGTTGGTAGTTCTAGTGTTGTTGATCCCATGGTTGAGCATGGACTTTCGAAATTCGTGGTCCCATCGATGATGGTCGAGCACGGATCTCGAAACAACGTTGATACGATCGACTATTGAACAATAGTCGACTATCAACATAAATTTCGAACGCAACTAGCGGAAACTGAGCTGAGCTCTGCGCTAGCGTCCTGCGAAAAACTCCCTCTCGAATTTCAGATGCAAATAGCGGTAACTAAGCTGAGCTCTGCGCTAAGCATCTTACAAAAAATTCTCAAATGGTTCCAAAATTTACCGTTAAAAATCTTTTTAATGGGAAGGGACTGGTTTAATACAAATATAGATACTGAGTTGTTTTCATAGATAACTAGTTACTCATTCGCAGTCGTATAGAATTATTCATATTACTTAGCAAGAGATTTAAAGTGCAATTAACCCAACTCGCGTAAATCGTTTTTTGTGTTTTAAAATATTTTAAAATCGAATGTTTTAAATAATCGAATTTAAAATAAAGAAAAACGATTTATTACGCACATACATATTCCATTTATGAAATTAAATAAGAACTTGTAAATGAAAAATTTTATTCCGTATCGCGAAGGATATATATCTTGTCACGAAAAATAATGATTGATCGAGGTAGGAAGTGTAATCATGTAAATGAGCGAGGACATTAGTCGCTTCCTATGTGGAAATGGAAGCGGGCGGCGGTGGTGATTCGGCGCGTCTGTAGCGGCCGGGCGCCACCTGACACCTGGAAACCTGCTGACCGATAGCCCTCCGCGAACCCCGCCCTCCCCTAGTGAGAACCTTTGATCCGTCCTAAATTACGAGTGCTGTCAGACCGATACGTCCATTCTGGCAAAGTTGCCCCGATTTATTAAGGCTGTCGCTCTTAATTCACCAATGTTGATGTACGGGATACCGTAGGTGCATTCGCCATGCTTCGTTTCAGCCGCGGAGATTCACGCCATAATTTGCATTTTTTTTTGTTTTACAAAAATGTCGAAATACCGACGGTTTCTGAATTAGAAAAGTTTCGACGATTAAGGAATTAAATTTTAGTTAAATTTAACGCAAGGGCGTAACAAAATTTATAATTCACGCGGCCTCAAATGGAGCTTGCCCCTTCGCTTTAGATTCTGAATTTCCCGAAATTAAACTTGTGGCGACGTCTCGAATAGCGTCACGCGCGCGTCGTACAGGACTTTACGCGCGCGACATTCCTGTTTCTTGCGAAACCGACGATTCAATTGGATTCGTCGCTACGCACCGGTCATTAACGCGCGACCTACATCCAGCTGCAGGCTCCATGGGAGAACCATGCAAACCGCCCGTGTTTCGTAAACTACCTGCACCGAGTTTCCGCAGAGCGCAAATCGCGTCTAAGCCGGCGCGCACCGGAGCGACGTGGAAACGCATTAAGGATGCAAACATCAATTCGTGCGAGTTCGCGAGCGCTTCGAATTACCCGCAATGAATTATTAACGTCCGCTTAATAAATGATCGAGTCACATCCAATCGGAACAAGGGAGCAATTATTTGAGATGCGCGGAATTAGGTAGCTTGCAACGTAACTGCTGAAACCGCCGTGCGCTCCGATAGACATCAATATTAAGCAATATCTCAAGGATGCAGTTGCATTTGTATTGCAGAAGTAAAAATAACTGAACACCTTAGAAGTATATTATGTTAAGTCACATTTTTCGAAGATTGAGTTATTATTATAAACACAAGACTCTATACTCCAACTTTCACTCAATGGCAAGCAGTTTTAAGTCCTGATGACGATTCAACGGAAAATAATGAAAGCAATAATAAAGAACTAGTTGAAGAAAACTTAAATGGGAAATGAGAATGATTTGGCAGTAAGAAAAAAAAAATTATGTTTATGTGACTTAACATACTCTGCCTCTGAGGTGCTCAATTAGAAGCTTCAATGAATCTCGTGTAAGATAAATGCGGGTGAGCTGAATTGGCAAGAAAAGCGGGTCGCTTTTAAATACTTCAAAAATATAAAGAATTTAAAAACAGTCCGTCATTTATTTTAATTATAAATATATTATTTAAAATGGTCGTATGTAAGGATCTTAATAATTGGACAACTGATATTATGATAATATAATAACAATAGCAGAGTGACAGCTGTGCAAGAACTTGGTAATTACACTAATCAAAGCAGAAGCGCAGTTTATTATCAGGTTCGATATTTGTAACGTAATATAACATAATAATGTCGCGCGGCTGCAGTAGCGGTAATACGATAATAAAAGAGAGAGCGTAGGGTCTCAGCTGTCATCGCCAGTCTGTTTGTCGTCGTGCCATAGTTAATTGGAAGTTGAAGCACGCCGAGAGACCACTTTACCCCCGTGCACGACGAACCATGCTTCTCTGTGTAGTAATTGACTCGAGTTAACGGATACTGGCTCAAGAGGGCTGCTGATTCCCCTCATCCGCTCTCTCTTGGTCCAACTTAGACGATGCTGCGAGTATTTACGGTTTACCGTCGTTTACCTAACCGAGACTATACGGGACAGGCCATAGCAGCGCAATAGCTTATTCAACGCGCCACTGAATTAGCAAATCGACGCTTCGTTGATTGACTTATTTAGCTCTTCATTATTATAAACCTTCATTACTCGGTCCGAATTGACTGCAATATTCAACAACACTTTTAAACAAAATTCACTTTTTATCAATATATTTTACGAATATATTAACAGATTTTTACATTACTAAAAAATTGTTCGATTGTACAATTTTAACTTTGCGTCTTGAAGCGACAAAGTATCGTCGCATACGCGATAAAATTGCAAGTCTTATAATCGCAACAGCCGTTTGCGGAATTAATTAAGTATCCATCGCGTCGTCTGATTCATACGCGCCGTGTGAAAAAGGTGAACGCACGTACAGGATCAAAAGGGAATTCTGCACGCTTTCTAGAAGAGATCATACTGCATGCAGATAAAAGAAAAAAAGTAACGGCAAAGCGTCTCGCTAAAAATTAGCAACCTAGCGCGAGGACGGGCATGATGACTAAAAGGAAACGGGGGGGAAAAAAAAGAAAGAGAGAAAAAAAGGAGAGTCGCGAAACGTAATAGAGTCTTCACGGACTTCTCTCGGGTTATGAAATTCATCCGAGGAGCCTTCGTTAGTGCCTTCGGCTTTACCATAAGGAAGAAAGCATGAAAGGAAGGGAAGTGGGTCGACGCGGTCTGCCAACGAGATGCACCGGCGCGAGTTAATGTCTTCGCGACCTACTCCTATGATTGCAGCGTGCAGCCTCTATCCGTGTATCTGCCGCTCTGCAACTCGCTGCAATCAGCCTGTCCGACAATAGTGACGTGGCTAACTTCGCCTAGATGTGAACATGCTGTGGAATTTTACTGTTAACATTTAAGACGTCGCATGTCTGAATGTGAATGCGATAGTTTTACTTTACACCGTCCCGATTTCATTACAGTCGCAATAACATTTCAGCGCCGTTGAGATTTATGTCTGGAATTTTTAATAGTATACCTTATACTTAAAGAAGTTTTCTTATCGATTAGCAGATTTCGCGAATGACATAATTTTTATTGTACCATAGATTAACGACTCGTTGGCATCAATAACGGAGTCTGCTGGAACCAAACGGCGCGATGTGCAACAGGTGCAACGAAACCAGCACCGAGCTGGCGTCCAATAGCAAAAAAAAGTATGAAAAATGTCGGAGATGATCTTCTTGTCGTTTTCCACTCTTAAGAAAATTTTACATATGTCAAAAGTATGACGATGAATCTGATTGACAAGTGATTGAACAAAGAAAGGGAAGACGTCAATATGCTGAGCATTTTTATTATTTATTAAATCACTTCGTACGTGAATAAATATATAACTTTTTAGTAAATATATCATTATTTAAATTCTTAAACTCTAAATAATAAAATTATAATTTTCTATAAAAAATAAACTTTTTTTTTAAAGTCAGTCAATTTTTAAGAGAATTTTATCTGAGCTTTCTTTGACTTTATAACACTTGAAAAATGCATTGACGACACATGTTTAATTATTAATTAAAGTAAATTCTGATGTCTATTAATAATAGATCGGCGTGCAAGGAAGCGCGCGATCGATAAGAACGATGTTACGCCGTCTTAACGCGAGCTATCACACTTTTACTATTCGAACGCGAGGACGGGAGAAAAACGAAACAGAGCGGGAATCGCTGAAACAAGTGCAGGGGCCTCGACGCGAAATAAAATGCTCCGTATCACGCGGACCAGTGGGGAAATAGAGCGCGCATTTTAGAAGAGCGCGTGCTAGGCACATCGATGCATTCGTAAAGAACCCTCTCCGGAGGTGAAAAACGGATGGGACAGCCGGTAGCAGCGGGCGAAATAGTTGGGAAAACAACGGACATCGAAGCTTTTCTCACAGAGAAAAGTGCCCGATACGCTCTCACGGCATTAAAAAATTAGTAGTTAACCACTTAAGCGAAACGCCAGTGTGAGCCATGGATACGGGCATGTGCCACATGTTTCTGCACGTTTCCCCTTTTATACGAGTGTACCTATTTTATACGTTCTGAAGAGGTTACGTTTCTGCAGATATAATTTAGAGTCCTGCGATTTTGCACGTGAATCATTAATCGGTGATACGTGCATTGCCAAAAATGTGAAACTGTTTTTATTTTCATGAATAACATTATTTTGATTAATAAGATTGGAAAAAAAAATCAATTTTTTTATGTCGCCAGAAATACTTTCTGAAAAATTGAGATAATAAATCTGGTACATTATTTCTTATTAAATGTTACATTTTAGAGAAATGAATTATGAGAGACCAATTGTGGATCACGTAAAATGAACAAAATTGATCGGCACTTTGTGTTGCCGCATAGGTACGATTATCTTCCGCAACTGCCGGATTTGCGGTCGAAATCACGCATTCGTTACCCATACAGAAGCCCAACGATCTCTTCTCCAATTACTGCTGCATATCATCATTTACGAATGGAATAATAGCGCGTTTTGTCATCGTTATAAATTGCGATATAAAACATACCGGCGACATTAATTAGACATCAATTAGATATCCACCAATTTCATCCGCAATTGTTAAGAACAAAGAGTCATCCGCGAGCAACCCCCGGGAACAAAGGCGATTATCATGCGAGAGGATGCGACGAGAGATAGAAGGGAGGGAATGGAAAATCGAGCGTGCAGTTAAACGAGTGCTGCACGAATTGCATTTGTAAAGAAGTGCGGAAGGGAGAATAAGGCCTTCTTTTTTTCCATTCTTGTGCAGCGATTGCCATTGCGCACCCGTCGATCCTGCGAAGTTTCAAGTCCCGCCGTTCTTGCGCAAACAAAACATGACGAGCGCCCAGAGGCTTACAACTCGGAAATTGGTTCCGATAGAATCAGCATCCGTTGACAAATACTACCGGATGTTAAAACTCACAGGAAATAGAAACATTAACCTTGTATTGAAATGTATTAGATACTACAACCTCCGTTCTATATATTTTAATATTATTTATATATTAAATGCTAATAATCGTGTAGTTAATTTATGATTTTTTTACAAAATGGCGTAAATCTGATCTTTTGAAAAAATAAATAAATAAAGGCGAAACGTGAGAGTATCGATGTCGTCACTATTGTAAAAATATCGTCGCCGATACAGTTACGTCGTTACCGACGCATCAGGTCGAGTGATGCACCGTGAATATCGTGTCCACTCAGGACGACAACGTTGTACAACTGTGTATTCTCGCGTGTCTATACGTATACATACGAGTGCCGTTGCGACGTCGCCGCCACCGTCGCCGTTTCTACGTAACCCGATGCATAAAATATAATGTGTGAAGTACGCTCTCCGGCCCGGGAAAAAAGACGGGAACGCCGTCGGAATTTTATGGTTATGGCCGTGATATTTATGACAACGAGACTAGCGCACACGCAGTGCAATGACGGCATACGAGAGGAATCGACGTTGACGAGGGACCTTTTCTTTCCTTTTTATGGTAATTCACTTCCCGCTGCTCTGCGACTCTTTCTTTTTTGCAATCCGGCGAGACGATCGAGTGTCGTCTTTTTTGCGAGATTAATAAACATTCGAGCTCGTGCGTCGCATTGTCCGATAAATTGTAAAAGAAATATGACGTTGGCGTAATTTCATGGCCACCGTGTATAATTGCATCTATAATGAAACACGTTAACAGGATGAATGCAATATTTATCGCAGGGTCGCTGGAAACAGTGTATTACCCGTGTAATAACATTAAAAATAAAATGCAAATTAGCGAAATTAATTACATGTAAATAAGTGCCAAAATTATTATGTACGAGCGTTTTGCATTTCAAATCTGTTTCGAGAATTAATTGCATAATGTCAAAGGAAATTGTCACACGAGATATTTTCTTAGTATTTATCATTTTGTCAAATATTTTACACGATGTCGGTATATCGCTATATCGATCATTCGGTAATGGAATGTCATCGGGTTGAGTTCTATATTTATTGCAGGACCGTTGGGAAATACGTATAACATAAATGTAATAACATTAAATAAATGGATGAACGCGTCACATGACAATCTTTTATAGTGTTATTAGTTTTGGCGTGTGAAGTTTCTTTAATAAAGATAAATTTGGAAATTCGGGAATACTTATAACAGTACTTTACGTCAAATTTTAAATTATTTCTATTCGTGATCTCAATTTTGCTCGCAGAGGATTATCTAATTAAATCCAATGCGATTAACGTCTCCACGAAGTCATGTCTACTATGACACCGGCATTAGTTCCCAAAAATAAAAAATGCACGAATATTCGCGAATATTCAATCTCGCGGAGAGCAGTATTTCAAAAATGTCGAAATTTCCAGCACGCCTGTTATTCGCACCCACCCGGCTTTTTTTCCGTACCAACTACCTCCCTCTCACACGCTTTTTTGTGAAACTTTCGGCATCCTGAGCGCGATCATCGACACGCAAAATTCCGAATCGAAAAGCGAGGAGTGCGCGCGCACAGTATCAACATTTTGTACATCCCACATTTCGTCCCGTTGTTTTAATATCCCTTTGACGCAACGGCAGACCGTGTCCGCCGGGGTTTTTGCGCTGAAAATATTAAAACGGGCGGAGGGGCGGAGAAAAAACACACACGCACGCTCGCGCGTGCAAACACACGTATGTGTTTGCACACAAAAAAAGGTGGCGAGCGAGAAGAGCAAAACCGTACATCAATGGCCGCACAAAGCGCGTTCGGATTCCTCGCGATTAAAATGTAGTGTAAACGGCTTTTGCTATCCTCTCCCTCCTCCGCTCATTTTTTTTTATTCCCATATGAAATCGACCGTTGCATTCTTTCGCGAGTTAGCGCGGCGCGACTAGATTTGGCGGGAAACCGCGTATCGCGTTGATCGTTTTCGAATCTCGAAAATGGAATAAATTGCAATTCGATCGACGAAACTGATAGAATCCACAGTTGGATAAAATCGTGTTTCTAGAACGTCGAAGGAAACGATGAAGACTTTACAGATTGTGGTTATATATAAAACATAGTTAGACAAGATGTAGAAAGTAATATAACATATTATTACAATATATAAAATTATAACATAATAGATTATAAAACGTAGATAAAAATAAAATTATTATATCGATAATAACGACAATGCGATAATGCTTTCTCACAGATTTGACATTCGCGTTACGTCGTCCAATTTAAAGTTTGCCTCGGTCATTCAGACGTCCTCGTAGTTTCCAGGATGATCGAAAGAAATAAGTGGAAAGAGACTAACGAGCCGGCACAACGCGATCTCGTGCTGAAAGAAAAGTTAAAGGCGCGAAAAAAAAATCGAAGTATCGACTGTCAGCTCGGGTGCATTATTGTCGTCGTCGTCGTCGTCGTTGGCTATCTTTGAGCCGAGTTAATGCACCGGCGACTAGCCCCACGCAGTCGTGCATACAAACGACGAGACGCGCCGTACGACATGCAAATACCGTTATATAATTGCCGATGTCACGCAATCGGCTCGACAGCGCCGCGACGACGACGACGACGACGACGACGACGACGACGATGACAATGACGCTACGACACGAAGCCATATCAGTTCCCCGGCAAAAAAAACTGGATACCGAGAAATGTTCGTTAACAACGATAAAGAGCAAAACTCGCAAATGAATGGCGAGTATATGGCACGAAATCGACGACATCGAATTAATAAGGATAGACAAGCTAGCTATAATGAATTAATAATATTATTCACTGATTATCACAAGCTCAGCCTGTTTAGATATCATTGATAACTTGTTAATCAGTTCCGATTTAAATATTAAATATTTCTCACTATTTAAATATAATAAGTATGGATTTTCAAAATTCTACATAGCAGAATTTTAATTATGATAAATTAAAAAATAAAAATAGAAAAAATACGTTTTGTATTTAAACGGTTTAAGTTATATTGCAAATTTCTAATTTTATAGTGCAGTTTATCTTTTGTCACAAAATATTAAATTGTAATAAAATAAATATACATGTTTGTTACAATTAAAATATTTTTTATTAATATGATTTTTATGGTATTATATGCTGCGCAAATTTGTTTTTACGAAACCTCTATCTCACTGCTTGTACCACCAATCAAATTCTCAAGTAGAAACGGTCAAGCAATGGAGAGGACAGGGAGTACAGTCAGCAATAAGTGCGGCAATGTCGTTCACGACATTAATCCCTGCCATTTCAGGAAAATGCATTTATAAGCTACTTCGGTTTTACACCGCAATGAGAATAATATACGCTTGTACGCTTCCAACTGCATAATTTTAAATGTTGATTTATGCACTCCATTAACTTGACTGTTATGTTTTAACGTTTCTTCTCCGATATTACGCAAAATTAATCGATGTAAGTAGCACAACATACACTTTCGCCGTATTTTATAACTAGAAGATAAATTTAAATAAACTCACAATTATCTAAATATATAACGATTATCTTAATACTTGAAAAGTAAGAATAACTATTTTGAACTCTAAATACTACAAACACGAAAGTGTTGTTTTCAACTTAAAAACTTGTTTAGTCAATAATTAATGATTTTATGTTGCATTTGGCAAAATTAATAAATATGACTTAATTCTTGAGATATTTATTAAAATCGTCAGTTATATAATTAATTAAAGTAGATCATGATTAGTAATTTAAATCGCTCTTTTCTTATAGTTTTAAAGACAAAAAAATTTGCAAGATTGTTCGAATAATGCTGTTACATAACTTGATTAAATTAAGAGTCGAACGAAAAAGACGTAGGTGTCAAGTGTGGCTACAGAAGGAATGAGAAAGAGAGGGGACGTAGGTGCCGTTGCACTTGCGTTGCAGCAATCGCATTACATCGTCGCGGTGCATACGAAGTAATCTCGTCGTGGTAGGCCCAGACAAGCTGTCGCCGTAGCGCATTCTTGCGGGCGAGTTAGACGAACAGAGATGGAGCATCGCTCGAAAACAGAAACAAAGAGAGAGATAAAATGGTCGAGTAAAGATAATAATCGGGACAGCAGGAGAAATGGCAGTCGATAACATTTGAAAAGTTTAACACTTCTGCCATGAATCATAACGGTATAAATAATAATAGCGCGTTAAATAGTTTTTTAACTTAAACAGTCCTCAGATTAAAATTGTGCTAATGTATATGCGAATGAAATAATACACCACTTTTCCTCGCTAGTTTACCAATAATAACATCGGCGCGCTACTTTGAAATTCCTATGTCTCCGTTCCTAATTCCTGCATCCCCTTTTGTCTCTCCGTCCAGCAGGAGTTGATTATTCATGCGCCCCATTTTGCCACGTTTTACTTTCATGACCGCTAATAACTCGGGATCTGCGTCTAATCGAATTTATGCAAATGACAATTAGATATATACAGATACGTTTGCTCGCACACGTACTCCTTTATATACATCTCGTACATATGTACACATGGAATGGAACAGTTTACCGGAATTACTCGGTTGCGTTTGTTGTCTCGATAAATGTTTCCGACAGAAATTGCTTAGCATATGCAAAAAAAGCAATAATATAAATTAGCAATATTTAAAATTATAATTTGAAAGTTTTTAATTGGTATAACAAGAGAGAAATCGTATGTAAAAAAGTTGTTCTCGTTCAAAATAATAAATTGTGAAAAATTTAGTTTGTTGCCGAGAAAATATTCGAGAGATCAGATTGACATGATTATTTGGGAAATATGCGAAATTGCGAACGAAAAGCATGCTATTTCATTATCCAGCTGTCGACGTACTTATATTAACATTAACGAATTTTAATTAAAACGCCTCGTAACAGGGAGCGTGTATTCGGATAATTAGCGTCCTACGTTATCTTCAACATTTTCGAGTGCAATTGTGTCTGCATTTTGTGACACATTTCGCTTGTATTTACATATCGTCTATTTAGAAGAATATGATCCACCAACGTAGAAAATATAAAATATGCTTTTTTCCGTTAAAAGTTTCAAAAACAAATCCTTGTTTTGCACAGGAAAAAAAAACGACACAAGTACAATTTCACGATCATATCGCTCTTCTAAATGAGCGATATGCAACGGATAAATTTCAACGGTCCTCAAATTGCGCAAAAATATCCCATGTATAGAGAAAAATGTAGAAAGGCACTAGAAAAAAATAGAGCGAACGAATCACATTGTGGATGAGAATGCCGTTGCATGTGAAACAGAAATTAACCGAATAATAATTGGTTGCAGATTGCGATTTAATTATAAACACAATAATACGCTTTGCTGCATTACATATGTGCAAAATCACCCCACTCTTATTTCGTGGAAGAGTGCAACGTTCAACATGGCATAAAAACATTGATATAATTATATCATATAATGAAATACCTGTGTAGATAACGCTGGTAACATTGGTGCTTTTTATATCGATATTATTTCGCTTTTGTTCTTGCTAATTACATTTCAAACCCGAAACTTTGACTTAACTTGATGCACGGCGAAACACGAAGGTTAAACGAGCATTTAATGCTCGAGCATAAATCGCAGATGCACCATAACATAATTCACATTGCAGACGACATTACTCACCGGCAAGAACCCCGGCCATGTAAACCGCGGCGATCCTCAGGCTTCCGTGAACCATTTCCAAGGGAAGTCCCACGACCACCTGTACCCCCAGGTTAAACAGCAGGTGAAGCCATCTGAAAGAAAAAAAAAAAAAATAACCGCATGGTAAATTACCAAGGCATGTCAATTGTTAGAGCGCAGCGCGCTCCGGAAATTTTTTAATTTAATTATGGCGCAATTGCATGGACGTACAACCTTTGAAATGTGTTTATGGCGTGACTCTGTTGTTACTTCAATCAAGATAATCATGTTACTAATGAGATAAATACGACATTGCAATATTTTTTAATGACGAATACAATAACCATGAAATTTTTGAACATAAAAACTTAATAAAAATTAAAAAATTAATTTTTATTAATTGTATGAATTATTACGGAATCATATTTGCGGCGGTATCATAATTATTATGTTGTAAAGTAATTAGGTACACGAGGCTCCGCCATGAAAACGTTGCCAAGTTAACGCGAGTTAACACATCGGTGCAACTTCGGTCGCCGAAGATCGCGAAAGTTCGCGATGTAGATCCGAGAGAAGAGAGGCTGTCGTTAATCGTGAATTATAACGCCGCAGGCGGTCGGCTATAGTTTTAATTAGGAACATCTCGTTAGCAATCCTTCCCCCCTCGCCACCGTTGCCGTCGCCGCCGCAGCAGATAAGACTCGACGACGGAGAAGCAGGCGGAGGAAAAGTCGAAAACGCGATGACTGCGAGTCGCGGTGGATTCCGCGCCGACGGTTCGTGACTATCGGCACGGCCGAGAGAATTGCGGTAATTATACTTCTCCACTTTGCTGGGCGGGGTAAGAGAAGGGGGGTGGGTCGCGCTAAACAATATTCTTATTCGCTCGGAACGTCGTTTCGACGAAAGTGCCGCGGAGGTTACGAAGAGCGCCGCGGAGTGAAATAATTGCGAGATACCGGCCGCGGTCGGAGGAAAGTTTTATCAGCGACTTCTGGGCCACAGAAGCACGAAAATCCGATACCTGGCCGTTATCGTGAAACTTCGCCCGACTAATTATTACATCTCGCCGAGGATCCTCACGCGCGCGCAGACGTCAGACGGCGATGATAAATCTCGCGAGAAACGACGTAATTTCGCAGTTTCATAAAGTGCTGCAAATAAAATGATGGCGAGAAAGGAAGGAAGGAGGAAGAGGAGGAGTAAGCGTTTACGTTACGGAATATTCCAGAGTCATCGAGTTGAGATTAGAACCGAAGCTGGAGGGATTTCGGGCGTATTCGGCAGCGATGGCTGGAACAAGAGCAATGCGAGATAAAACGCGGAAAAGATAAGAGCTAGAGCGAACGATACGATCGAGACGTTGGTTGGTCTTAGATAATTCCTTCGGCCAGTGGTGGACTACTGATGGGAGAAGACTGCGCAAAGAACAGGGCTGTAGAGCAATTATGAATACTATCTCGCAGTAAGGAGGAACTTTCTAAGCTAGCCGGAGAATGATCGTTCTTCTTATCTATCGTGTCACACGCTCGAGAGCGTGGAAAATCCGGGAGAGCGATTCCCCAGTTGACACGCTCGCGAAAGATCTGGGTTGTTGGTTGAGACGAGAGATGTACTATTACTTGTAGGATGATGCAAATCGCATAATATAATTTTTATAATCGCACATTTTATTATCACAAAAAAAGAACTAATTTCTAATCAAAAAACTATATTATTTTTTCTTAAACAAGAATTGCTTTTTGTTTCTAAAAAAATTATTTTATTTGAAATTTTTTGAATATATTTCTTCCTAAAATATTCCTAAACATTTTAGCTTTTTAGATTTTCAGATTACAAAAATTTCATTTTTTTTTTATTAAATTCTATAAGTAATATTTTATCTTTGATTAAATCTCGCAGATTGAAAATTGAAAAAAAAAAAAAAAAAAAAAAAAAGAAAAATGTAAATGCTTACTAGAACGACTGAATACCGATGAAGCAGGCTTCATTCATTCTCTAATAGATCCGACCCTAATTACTCTCCTAATTTAAGCATGTCCACTTAACCGACGCGAATTTCTTGCGTTCACTGGATTTTTCCCCATGGAACGAGACTCGATTCAAAAAAGAGGAAGAGACGATTCCACAGAGGTCTCTTTGCATCGGGGCACGGTCGGCCGCAATTAGCCTGCGTGCACCGTAGTCCCGTAGTCGCGACGTGCGCCTAGGAAGCGACCAATTTGCATCGGGTACGAGGTCTAATCGTCGTCGTGTGCCCTGTCGCAATGCGGTCAAACGGAAAAAATGCAGTTGCTAGAATGCTCAAGTATTGTACGTGAGCGCATCGCCGATCGTCGTCAGACAGAAATGGATGCCACGGCCTCCGACTGTCGCATTACCGAGAAACAATTCGAACGGAGGGCGGGAGGAAACTAACCGTGATTAGGTCAGAATTAAATCGACGCTCGGAATTCCAACGGGTTTCTTGCCGTCTCGTTGCCGCGCGAATGCAAATGCCGATGGCTCGATCGCGAGGGCGGAAAATCGGAGGTCGCCGCCGCGTCGGACGGACGTGATGTATAGGCATCGATACGTTTTCAGAATGCAATCATCGGAATGGAACGCGCGTAAGGAGGCGTCTCGCGTCGCGTGCGACCGTGGAAGAGCGGTTCATAAATTTTCGGTCTTGCCGTCGGTGCTATTTGCCGATGAAACTTCGATGGGACTTTCGCAAAATAGCTTTTTTAATCTTCCATTCAGATCATTCAATTGTCTATTTATAAACGTTATTTTCAATATTCAATTTTATATCTCACATAATATAGAAAATTCTAACAATTTAATATTAATTTTAGATAGACAAATTTATTTTTAATTGATGTTTTTATAAAATTATTTGCATTTGCTTAAACTTTACACAATTGCTAGAAATATTATAAAATTAAATTAAAGAATTTGCTGTAAAATGTACTTCATTCACATATTTTTTAAAAATTATTGAACAATACGCATTGTTCGGCTTCATCGTTACTTCATTGGCAATCAGAAAAATAGTATTAGTCGTATAAATTAATAACGGAATCAATATGCATATTCGGACGACGCGTCCGATAAAATATAACGGCGTCTATCATTGAACAATGGACCGCGCATTCGCGCGCCTCTCTCGCAATCAGCAAAATCTGCTCCCAAGACATTCAAATCACGATAAGGTTCTCAAATCGACCGCCGCCAATTTCGGTTAATTAGATACCAATTAGAACGAATTTCGGGCATTGCGCTGAGCAGACGAATTTCTCGATTTCCACGTCAGGATCATCTCCCTATCCTTTTTCCTCCGCCATCTGTTTCGGTCTAGGACGGACGAAGGCGATGTCGTTCGTGAGGGCCAAATTTCCATTCGACGAATACGAATGACGGTAACCGGCCTTCTACGACGGGTATCTATTCGTCTTATCGTTTTCACCGTGTCGTCCGGATAGGAAGGAAAGGACCGACGGGCTTTCTTGCGCGTTTCCAATTTCGACGATTGCGTACTTACGATGAATCACAATGCGATCGATACTCATAGATTCGCTATTCCAAAAAATACTGAACGATCTCCTAATAGCAAACGGATAATCTCTATAATCAATTTAAAATTACTCAAAGTTGTACATTTTACATTTTACTAAAAAATGCTAAAGAATTAAGATTTTATATAACCAAAAGAAAGATAAGACTTAAATGCTTCCAATGTTTCCAACATTTCTAGTATACGGCTGCATTTAATTCGATTTTGTTCGACAATTCGCGATAATTCGGGATCACGTGAGCGGATCGAAAGTATTATCGAGCGCAGTCAGTGCCGGTAACTTCGTGCCGAACCAGGAACGAAAGGATAAAGTTCCTGAGCAAGTTGACTCTAATGTTCCACGGGCGCAAGTGGTTTCGTCAGCGCCTCTAACTACTTGCTAGTAGTTAATTACGCGCCGAAAACTTCTTACTTACGAAAGGAGAAGGCGTGGACGAGCATGTCGAGAATGATGTTTCAGCAGTCAGCGATCCCGCACGGACGCTTCGGGGAAACCCCGATCTTAATTCCGATGACAGATTCTTTGATCGATTTCTTCCGTCGATGTCTTCCGTACTAAAATATCGCTGCGTTGACAGTCTTCGAATTACGATTGAATGTGAGGAAAGTTTTGTAGATTAAATTTCGGAGTGTAATTTATTGCAATTACTGTCAACTGCGTGCTTGATTATCATATAAAGAAATAAGTGTTTATGATTTGCCGCGATAATAATATCTATTGACAATATTGCAAAATGTAAAACAAAAGTTAGTTAGTTCATGTGATTAGATTTTCTAAATAAAAATTATATACATATATGAAACAATTGAACTAATTAATTGTTGTTTTCATAAGACTACATATTGTTTTCTATAAATCATTAGTGCTTCTATGAAGCATTAATTGAGAGTTCATTTATTATCTCGGCTCGTATAATATTAATTGAGAAATTTTTACTGTACTGAATATTTATGCACAATTATTCCACGGAGATTCTATTATTAAATCATTACTATTGCGAAATATGCAAATGAGTCTTAAATTAAACACATTGTTTTAGATAATTTATAATTCACGACAAGATTCGAGATAGAATCATATCATTGATATATATTTATTTGATATATATTTTGTACCTGCATGTACTCTGATTTTTAATTGTTTTCTATATTGCACGACAAAAAACTATATTTAAATATTTATAGAATTCTCTTATTTTATATCGAATTATAAATCGTTCAAAACTTTACGCAACATTCAGTATTTTTGTTGCTGCAATTTTGTTAAGTAGCAAAACAAAATATTAAATTTTTTCCGTTGATCTTTTTATTAAAGTAACTTATGCGAAACAGTTTTTTATAGACGTACACCATTTTCTACCTTCTTTATTGGAAAATATATTTTTTCGTATCAAAAAATTTGGATGAATTTTCCTTTTTGCTAGAATGTTTTTTTCGTATTGAAAAATTTCATAATCAAAATATTCAATGCAGAGTATATTTTACCGATTAATTCTTATAATTAACATATCGACAACTAATCGTATAACACGGCATGGAAATTTGCATCCCGACTTTCTGAGGGAGAAGAGGATAGACTGTAATCGCGCGTGTAATTTATTCGGTAACCTTCAACAAGAATTTTTATTCGTGGAGGGTTGAGTTAGCGAAAGTTTTGGTCCACGTGGCACGCGTTGCGCGCACGAGAGGCGAGAAGGTATCGCTTCGGTGATATTAAGGGGCACAGCCTCTGCTGCATTTATGCGACATTAGACGGACTCGCGGTATAATGGCGTGCCGCCGTACTCGTCGCGCATGCATAATGTCGCATCGGTAGCGAGTGACGAGGGCTTATATAGACGATGGAGCGCCGGCGACGGCGGCGTGGACATCGTTATTTAAATTGAGTTACGAGTCGAGAGATTCAGGCGCGTATTCCTTTTTTTCTTTCCACGGCCGAGAACTTCAGGATGATTTACGAAGCCTGAAATACACCACGTCCGCGACATTCTCGCGGAAGAAACGATGCAGCACTTTACGTGTTGCATCAATGAAGAAATAGTTTTTATCTGTGTAAAGAATCTGGTATTTAATGAAGATATGTCGATATTGCTTAATGCTTTTCTCCGCCGATAAAAAAAGGAATAATAGTGAACAGAATCAAAATTCATACAAATAGTTAAAATATGTATATCCAATGCAATCAAATATATCTAACAGCGTATAAATAGAAAGATAATAATTCTATATAGAAAATAAGATAGGAAACATTTACTTCTTAATTATTAATTGGTATGGAATAGATATTTGAATAAAAATATAAATAAAATATTGAATAAAATATTTCGCATTTTTAACTTAAAATAACGCGTTTTCCTACGTATGTCCATATATGGGTTTGACGTTGAGGCAAACAAAAATCGCTGCTAAATAATTCTTTCGACCAGCGCTTTTTTTCTACACGCGGACGTCGCGCGCGTGTCCGACGACAATTCGGACGCAACAAAGCGTCCTCGTGAATTCAAGCTTGATTCGCACGAATCGATATACCACAAGCGTCGAAATACGAAAGCCCGTCTCGAGCGACGCGATCTTTCTGGTACAGCTCGTATTTCGCGAACTCGGCGATACCATTGTGTCTGCACCGACAACGCTGCCGTGCGTCGACTTCCCGCAATTACGGCGATTGTCTCGATTTTTCCGCGCTTCCGGCTTTCTCACGGTATCGTACAGAGTGCACGAAGGAGGAAAGACGGGGGAGGGGGGGGGGGGGGGAGAGAAAGAGTAAGAGAGAGAGAGAGAGAGAGAACAGAGACTTCAGAGCGCGGCGGCAGAGACAGTTTTCACATTAATAACGGAGGAAGCTCGATAACGTCTGGCGGAGGTAACGGGCGTTACGCGGAGACGGAAAAAGGCGCTCGATAGCGCGGGCCATCTTGTTTTTATAATTAATCGCCTGTCGGCCGACTGAAGCGTCGAGCTTTTTACTCGTCGATTATGGATCACGCTTCTGGCCTCTTCTGGCAGCTCGTGTGTCACCGTCGATGCATTATACCGCTTATCACAACCCCCGACTCATGCCAATTAGCGTAACGGACACGTAACGCTCGCGCGTCTAGCCGATCTTAAGATTATCGATGCGGCTGAGGTTGCGATGGCTTTATTATCTCTACGTTTGGTCGTAAAGCGAGTGCGATTCGCACGTACAAAGTGCCTTCCCTGGAAAAAATCCGTCCTTTAAACGAATTCATCAGTTTCTACGAAATTTATCTTCGACTTAGCGCGCATTACCACGTATCTCGGCGCTCCGAAGCACTTTCGGAATCACGTAATGCTCGGAGAAATGACTTTTGATGGACGCTCGCAGAGGCGTTGCTCGCATTAATAATCCAACAGCCGCGATAGTGTTTCGCGCGAAAGCACGGATCGACGAAAGAAGTAAGTAGTAAAGAAAGGAAGACAAATATACAGGGAATTCCGACTTGGGAAGGAGTTTAAGAAAAAGAGAAAGAGAAGAGGCGAGACAAAGTTTATTACGCTCTAGAATTGAGATCCCGTTTAAACAACACAAAATAAAATGTTGCGAGAGTAAAATGGTGCAGCGCGAGTACAGGTAATTAGTAGTAGTATAAAAGTACAATGTAAACACGAGTAAATTGTAGGTAAGCGATTAATACGAAGAAGTACGCAATAATAGCGTAAAGTAATATCATCAATAATAAAATATCATAAAAAATTGGAGAAAAAGAAATAGCGATATTAAATCAAACATATGTAAAAAATAAAATTCAAAAAAACAAACGAGAATTTCAAAACAGCATTTTATGAAGAAAAATAAGATAAAAAACATACTGCAATGCGCAAAATATTTTACAAGAATACAAGAAACAAGAGAATGATGCAGTAAATAGATGCAATATCGAAGTGATTACAGAAAAGAAACAAGGAAAAAAATAGCAGGAGGAAGAAGAGAATGAAAGAGAACGAAAAGAGGAAAATGAAAATTGGGCGAACGCACGCTTTCCACGACAGAGGAAAACAGCGACGGGGTCACTCTTATCGCCGTTTCCATACGCACGTAGAGAAAACGGTCGCCTTATCAGGCGTTTCCATGAATAATTTAGAGAGCTTCGCGCGCTGAAAACTTCTATCCCGTCGGAGAAAGAGAAAGATAGAAAGAGATAGAGCGGCGACCGAGTGCGGTTAGCCGCAGAGTCTCGTTGTCGACTTTTTTCTTCTCGCGAGGCTGGTGGAAGGTGGAAGAGGAAGGGATGAAAATGGTGCGTCCAGAGAACATCGGTGATGGCAGAAGAGAAAGTAGGAGAGAAACAAAAAAAAGAAAAAAAAAGAAATTATCGTCAGAAGAGACGGAAAGATGAAGAAAAGAGACAGAAGGAAAAAACTCCGCAGAGAGGACAGGAGAGGAAAAAAAGGAAAAGAAGGAAAAGCACGTAAAATAGCTGTAAGCGGAGGAAGCTGCCTCCTTCTTCCTGTCTGTCGCTCTCTTTCCTGCGGCGTGGGAACGTAACGCGTGCCGGAACGCTTATACAATTTCGTTTCCTGTGTGTGGCGCAACTTAAATCGAATCGGGAGTGATAGAATCGATGCGACAACGTGATAGAATACATACGACAAGCGAAATTAATCGAAATGATCTAACGCCCATTGTCCACGATGGACGCAGGTGGCTGAACGTGAATGCATAGGATCGCATCTGTTTTATCTCGATAGGCTTTTTCGAACATCAATGTCTTAACATCCTGCGATTCGACCGCAGTCACAGGTAAACTTCTAGTAAGGAAATGTGAAGAGAAAGAAGCTTAATAAAAAATTTAAAAAGTAATACAAAATGGAAATTATCGATTAATTTACCTATATTAAATTTTTTTCGCTAAAATATGAAAATATTTATTTTCACGTAACTTTAATTATAAAATTCTTTGCTACGTTATTTCCAATTACGTTATATTTAAAAATTAAAATAAAAGAAAATTCTCATCAGCAACAAAATGAAAGATTTTTGAATTTATTTCATGATATACTTTTGTTATACTATTCATTTTTTCTTTCATTGTTTATTATATAATATATTTATAATATTATTATTTATTTTCTTTTATATTTTTCTAAAAGCTTTTATATATTCTTTTCGCCAAGCATTTCACTAAATCTATTTATGTGACTGCGACAAATGTTTTTCATGTTGATGAAATATAAACAGCGCAATTTATAGCATTCCTTTCTTAAACAATAAAATCGCGTGGAATTAGATTAGACGGCCTGTAAACGCAATGCACGCACAGGATGTATGTGGTACACTGATTCTGCAAGGCCGGCAAGAAAAAGAGCGAAAGGCACGGCAGAAACGTGGTTTATCTTGATCGCTTTTTCGCGCTGCCGTAATCGTAATAATTTCTGTGGCGCCGCGACGCCGTCGTCAATTTCGGAGTCCCAATCTTTTTTTTTCCCTCAATATCACAAATCGCAATATCGTGATTGTGGTGCGATAATATCGCGATGTAATTTCGCGTGTGCGGGAATAGCGTCTGGACGATTGCAAGATTTAATAGTTTTCGATATTCATCGCCGAAGTGATAGCGATGATGCGTTTAAAAAATATAATGGAATCTGCATTTGCGCGCGATAGAAGATACATTCTTAATCGAGATTCACGGGAGCGTCAAAGAGTGCTCGGCGAATGCTATTTACGGATGATACGAAAAATGCGCTCCTCGACGCGTCGCTCGAAAGTTCCACGAGGTTTTATCGACTCGCTCTCAGCTTTCCCATATTTTTCTAGCCACGAATTCGTCGGCGACGTCCTCGATAATTTGAATGCGCATTGACGCAGATTTGCTTTCGTGTCCATTAGCGCGAAAAAACATAGTCTGGGACGTTACGTAAAATCGCATCGGTACGTGATATAAAAGCAAATGTGTGCACGTATTACATCGGCGTTCCTCTCCGATGACAGGGAAAATTAACGACGCACTTGCACCACGAAACGAAGAGAGAATTGAGTGACCGATGTACTCCATCGGATAATAAAGCGCGAGGTTAGCGCCAGGACCGGATCGATTTCCGTTCGAGATATTATTCGAGAATGACGTCACAAATATCTGTTGAATACAAGCGAGAGAGAGACGCACGCTCACGATTACGCCAGTGGCCAAATTACGAAAGATAAGAAAAGAAAAAGAATACCCGCGGGGTCTATTTACGGCCGATTCAGGGTTGTTGACAAGGAAAATCGTGAGACTTACCCAGCATGCAGGAACATGTAGAAGGCGAACCTCCAGAGTTCGAGCCGTTTGTCCGGTCTGTAAATGAAGACACTGTCGATCGGCACCGGCCCCGAGGGATTTACCTCACCCATCGCCACTGTGTAGTATGTGAAGAAACCAAGCTGCAACAAAGACAAGAAAAAATATCGTCAATAAAAGTCGAGGCAGACAATGTAGTGGCGAATGAAGAAGCTCCGTAAGAATGTTTGCGTGCGCCGTTTATTGGACGTTGTCGCTATCTGATATTGTCAAGAGAAAATAGTACCGTTGCGACTTAATCAAGTGACACGTATATTAAATTAATACAATTCTTTAGAAATATTACCTAACCTTTAGAAATATGTCTTGGTCATTCATTCTGATACTTATTCAAATTTAGCAGCAACGCTGCCATATAAGAGCGTTATTTTGCGCCATTTTTTTCCACGTACGGAAAAGAATGGAAAATCGTAAATGATCGCGCAACCCCGTGACAAAAATACGAGGAAATATCAAAGAGAGAATGAAGGGTGCGCCTGTATGTTAAGACAAGTAAAGTTACTCGAGCCACGCGGCTTGAGTAGTTAGGGTGTGCGTGATGAATTAGTCACGCAATGCATAAGAATGAGCGATGTGTGCTTCGTATGGAAATGCGCGTCTGACGTTGCGTTAATAAAAATGTACGATTTCTCTCACAACACCTAGATATTCTGTATATTTATTAAATGATGGTTAAATATTATCAATACAACGGTTTTTAAACGGCGGAAAATACATTGCTCATTATTTAACCAGCGTAAATGTTCATTTAACATGATTTATTTTAATAGAGAGGATAAATTTAATTTAAATTGAGGATAAATAAACCTGAAAAATATTACAAGTAATAAATTTCAGACATGATATTTCAAACTTTTTTTCATCACAGTAATTTGATAATTTTAGCGTTTTTACATTTTTACGGATTCCCTTTACACGTTTAAGTGTCGCTATATTTCCACTGTATACCAACCAGAAATATTAAATGATAATAATAACAATAAACAATGTGAACACTAAACATAAATAGCATTAATGTCTACCGCGTGTCCACTCGAAATCACGCACAAAAGTTGCGGCGCGACTAAAACTCATTTATAACGCTTTAATCGCGTTAAGCGCACTCTACTACATTCGCCTGTCCCTCGGTGCATGACTTCGAAGAGAATAAGGGATGACTAAGAAAACGGCGGAATCCGACGTGCCAGTGAAATGTATGCGCATAAATTGTGCAACTCTCCGCAATACCATCGTCGTTGAAAGGGTTAATCAGCGCGGCGTAGTAGCAACCAAAAGGTACGTTGAACCCATATAACAGCGGCGATAAAGATGTCGGTCTGTATACGGTTGTAAAAAATATACAGCGCGAAAAGACGCGGAAGAATAAATGGAAAAAATCGCCGGCATGGGTGGGCACGCGCAGTACGCACGCATGCACCGAGTTGCGTGTACCGCGTTAATATCTTCACCTTGATAAGCGTCGCGCTTATAGTTTATGCGACATGACATTTTCCTCGTGAATAAAAAAACACGTTGTGTAAATAAAAATTTTCTATAAACTTCGCGTAGAAATTTTCTAATTAATTTAAAAAATTGTTATTTTTTTTACGTAAATTTAGTCATTTAATTAATATAGTTATGTTTGTGTTTATTATTTAATATCATACGTATAACTGAATCTAAAAATATTTATTATTTAGACATTTGAAGATATCTCGTTTAAAATGTCAAAATTATCAAATTATCAAATTTATCAAATCGCACAAATTAATATGTTCAAATAAAATCCAATCAAAATTATATAATAAATTTCGCAAAAAACTGCTACTGCAAATTACATTAAAAATAATTAATATCCCATTTTTAATATTACTCGGGTATTCTTATATAAATAAAATCTATCAAAATCCTGCAGAATCCGTAAAAAATAGAGGTTGAAATTAGGAATAAAATTTCGATTCGGGAATCAATGTCTCCCTCTCCACTCTTATTGATCTCAAGGTTTTTTCTTTTTGCCATTCAATTTACAAAGGAAAGTAGTATCGTCGCAACCGAAATGCAAGAAATCTCACGTGTTACGCGTAAATTACGGACACGTGTCGCCGTGTCGCGTCGCACGGAGCGGCCCTCTTTTCCCGACGTCGCGACGCCGGCAACTTTCGGAATTAAATCGACGCTTCGCGGTGCGAGCGGGCGAGTCGTAAATAAAAGGGAAAGACGCGTCCCGGCGCGCTACGGATTCGTGACTCGCGTTTGTAACCGGTGACAGGGTATACAACACAACGCCCGTTTATACGCCCGGATTTAATTTCGCGTTTTAGACTCATGCAACTTTGCGAGGTCGGCGGAACAACGTACGGGACCGCCCGTACGTTACCGTTGATGAGTCTATCTGAGATTTTGTTTCGGAAATGCGGGCGACATGTTTAAAAGGATGTCGAAGGGGAAAAAAACTTACGACATGCTTTCACGCAACTCACGCTCGCCATCGCGTTCGTTTGCCTATTCGTCCTATCTCTCATCGAACGTTACTTCGAATTGAATGAACAAAACAGAGCTCTGTACATTTATCGACATTCCTGCACTTTAAGATCTCATTTTTTAGAGAAAAATACTCTTCTATTTGTTTTTATTTTATTAAAAATTATTTTGAAAATAAATTATAAACGCGTTGAGCATCTTTTTTCCCGAAGAGAAATAAAAATGCGAGTAAGGCACGATAAGATTCTCTTCATAGGCTGTGATATAATTTATAATTAAGCTATTAATTATATTTAATTATCATCGCAATAATCGCTGAGATATAATCGATTCATCGAACATCCGGATAATCCTATCAATATTGCAATGTCAATCAACGCTATAATATTATGCAAATATAATATTATGCGAAGGATCACGAGTCACAATCAGGACAAATATGAATTCTTGTGTGGCCTCGATTAATTTATTAATCGATAAGTATATTTCGAATTAATATTATTATCTAATATTATTATCTCTTCGCGTTAATTGTTCATTATAATAATCGCTCGAGACTTCTTTCTAGCGCCGACAAAATCCGCTCGTCATGTTTCTGCGCAAAGAAATGCTCCTCGTAGTCGTCTGTAAAAGAACTCCGTGAAAGGATATTGCGCAAATATACAGAGACGCGTTTCGCCGTTGCATTATACAAACTATCCGGCTTTCGTAAATGACGGCAGCGATATTGCGCGGAAATATTAGAACGACCGAGAGCTCCCTGCGATACGGCGAATGCTTGTTTCGTTTAACAAGGAGAAGGTAGCTCAAGTGATTTGTCCCACCAAGAACTTTATTCTCTGCGCGCAGATATATGCACTTTCACAATTGCGCGACAACCGTAAAATATACAAGCGTCTTTAAAATACTAGAATTTCAATTATTTTCATGCAATTCAATTATTCTGAATAAAAATAATAGACTATAAATACTTTGTATGTGAAATGCTATCTCATATCAAATAATAAATACCCTGATCTGTCGTATAAATTTTCCGAGCTAATGTTTAAACTTTACGCGTAGGTACGATTATTGCGTGCGCCAATAAACGCGACTTTCCTTTCCCATGTGCGTTTGCACGAGGAATTTTCTCGTAGCGGCGCGTACGCCCCGAACGTTTATTACGTCATAATGATCCCGATTGCCTAGTGAGTGAATGTAATGTTGCGGGGCGGACCGCAGAATGGACGATATAAATCAGCCGGCGTAATATTACGCTGAGACGCGGCGGCGGCGACCGCTTATACGCTGTATTGTTTCAGCAAAACCGGGGAAACATAATGGCGGAACCCTAAGTATAATGCGGGCTTGTGCCGCGCCGCTTTAACAGGGAAACAAGGAGCCGGCGAGCGGGCAACAAATTGGTTTTAAGACCGAGAAGCACCGGCGCTTTCCGACATTGTGGTCGTCGGGCATTAATTAGCCGACGCGAGAATTTGTTCGCGCGTCTTTTCGCTCTCACGTCTTTGTATCATAATTTTTTTTCGACAGCAATATTACCGAAACGACACGATCAAGTTCGCGGAAGAAAAATTATTACTACATGAATTTAATATAATGTGTTTTCACACTTTTATATATCTTCTAGAAAGAGATTATTGCGTTTTGACTCCACATGAAGCTATTGCATATTGCAAGAATTATCATGTTCAAAATTAATTCAGGAATTCGGCACAAACAAGATGTAATTGGAATGAAACGTATCCTATCGGCCTCTAATTCGTTCTATAATTGATAAAAGAATGCGACTAATAACATTTCTCTGTGATTATAGATCAAAGCTGATGCAAGTAGGTAATAAACAGCACATCAAATGATCGAAATGAGCTTGCAGAGTAGAAAATAATAATTCGCTACTGATTCGCTTGAACTGGGCCATTTTACAGATTTTTACTCGACGAGTACCACGGGTAAATAATTACTCTTTCAATTGTGCAAATTTGCAATTTAATACGTTTTAATGACGGTTTATTAATTGCCGCTATTGTACGTGACGGTTGTAAGAATTGAACCATAGCGAGTGAAGCGATTACATTGCCAGAAAACAAACAAAATTCATTATAGTACCAATAATTCATTACTTATAAAACTCGCGTAAGTAGGAAACAGAAGCGTCATATAAAATTGATTACATCTAAAAGTGCAATTAAAATGCAAAATCTGCTGTGAATTGAAAATACCGTATGAAAGAATCTAAATCATTTATTTTTATAATATTTTACAACATCGAAATTTTGTTAGAATCAAACGTTTGGTAACGTTTGGTAGCATTTTCTATCTCCAAGAATGCAATTTCAAAGTTACTTTGAAAGCTATCACGTTGCCTCGCGAAACTACTGATATGTTATCTGGTGTGCGTTATTCAAAATAGTTAGGTTCAGTTTCACTAGATATTTTTTTCAATTGCCTCGCTTGCAGCCTTTCTACAGTAAATATTTTTCATCAAAGTTGATTTTCAAATATTAAGCAAAATTCAAATAAGAATTAATTAATAAAAAAAAGGACTATAAGTTTTAATGGCAAAGTTTATTATCATACACGATAGGATATCTTCACCAAAACCACTTTATGCAATTAAACTAAAAAATAAGTTTTATTTACACGTTGTGTGATTTCAACATTTCTCCAAATATTCCCGTCTTATCAATAATTGCGCGCAGCGTTATCAGCGTGAATCAATATTTTTATATTCTCGCGGCTTAATCAATCATGAAATGACGTTTCTAGTCTCAAGCAGATTCTCAAAGCACACAAAGCCAATCCGTTATCCTAATAAAAACGAGAATCACTAATAATAGCGTCTCTTCCGTCCACACTGTTTAATTTTACGGCAAGCGATGCACTTCCGTCGTGTTAATGGAACCGAGAAATCTCTGAGAAACAGTCTCAACGGTGGGAATCCGCGAATAGTCTTGCGAGAAGTCATTCCAGTAACGTAGCCAGAATGTTTTCAATTTCTCTATTGTGGGATCATCCACAAAACGATGAAGTTTGTCCACTCTTATTATAAACAATGAAGTTACTCCACTTTTATTAATATTTATATGTTACTATTGTGTAAAAAAAAATCAATCTATTAAATACAAGTTATTCATTCAATATAAACAATGCAGAAAATGTAATAAAGTATATATTTGTATATTTATTTATTTAATAATTGGATCGACATTCAGACAACGTTATTATTTGAAAATCTTTCAGCTATATTTTTTTATTCTGACTATTTTCTAAATTAGAAAAAAGAAAGGCACACTGCTGATACTATCTCGCATATTCTTGCTATACATAACTACGTTCCTGCGAAAGTCTCAAGGAACGTGAAGGATGTTCTGAGGTTGGAAACGTCTTTGGTCGGATGACGTTGGAAGCTCAGAAAGGAAAATAAAAAAAGACTAGAATGGAGAGCGAGCGAAAGAGAGAGAGAGAGAGAGAGAGAGAGAGAGAGAGAGAGAGAGAGAGAGAGAGAGAGAGAAAGACAGAGAAGAGGGAATCGATGAAAGAATGCGGGATGAGAAACGGGGAGAGACGCCCGGAGGGGGTCCTTTTTATCCCGAGAGGGGAAGCGGCAGGGCAGACGCAGGAAGCAGGAAGGAAGAACAGGCACAGAGGAATGCAAATGACCGCGTCGGGCTCGATATGCAAAGGAAGAAATATTTGCGCCGCGCACACCGTGGAGTATTGCGTGAAAGCCAAGGCAGGACTCTGCTACTTTCCATCCCGGAAAAGAAACGGGGCTAGTTGAAAGGGGGACGGAAAAGAGGGGGGGGGGAGGGGGAGGGGGCAAATAAGGTTCGTCGTCGATCGCTCGAGTTTTCCGCGAAAGAACGGCCGCGCATCGATGCATCGCGGTTGCATCGACACGCGATGCAACGCCGTCTATGCAGCAGTAACGGCGGCGCAGCCTGCATTCCGCCGCATCGGGAATTTTATCTCGAGGCTTTATTGCCACGGAGATGTTGACCGCGATAGCAAGGCTTGCGTGATAATCCCGTATCGACCCTTTTCTCACAACTTCTATAGATGTTTATCGATCTGATCGATGAGCCGCGCGAAAAGTTGATCTCGATGTTCGAGAATATCAATAGAGATTAAGCACGATTAGAGGAATATTAAAATAATAAAAAGCCTTCTTGAAAAGTGTTAACATGAATAGTTAAATTAGAAAAATAGAAATTTCGTTTTATTAGCCTCACTATATTAAAATCCTTCAACTATAAATATTTTTAACAAAAATGCGATTATTTTTGCAAATAAAGTAGAATGCAGCATAACATGTTTATACACAAACATTTAATTTTATTAAAAATCTCTGGATTTTTATGAAAATTTTTACAATTGTTTCGCGTTTTAATTGAGCACGAAACGATGCAGCTACGTCAATGTAACGAACACATGTGAGTAAACGCGTACTCATGGACGGTAACGCTTTATTTTCTAAAAAGCCACCTGTATCCGTATCTCTTCAGAGTGCCAACGTGGATCGGCGTGTGGATGCACTTTCCTCGGATGCACATTCATGGGCGGCGACCAATGGAAAAGCCGAGAAACGTTGTCGGCTTTTCCGCGGCTTACAGGGAGTTTCACGGTTGAATATCCCGGCTGTTGCTGATAGCAACGCGTCTATCGTTCGCATTTTCCTCACCGGAGGACGAAAGCTTGACAGGCTCGAGAAAAATTCTCTCCGCGACGAACACAGTTGTTACCACTCGAATAGCATAACATCCATTATTTTGTTTTCGCGAAAATAATATTATTATAATATCATTACAATAAAAGCCTACTTTCTTTAAAATCCTTCCTTTATATCCTTAAAATAGCAACCGATCCGTCTACTTTAAATTATCCGAATACTATAATCGTTTTCTCAATAAAACGATTATAAAAAATTATCTCGCGAAATTTCCGTAAGTCAACAGATTAAAATTATTGATTTTTTTAAATTAGTTAAAGCAACAAATATCGTTTTGTGATGTCGAGCTAAATGGGAGAGAATCGTTCTACAATCTTCGAAACTATTGATTCTTCTAGCTTTAAGGTATCCCACGTGTTATTAGACAGATATTGCAGATTAATCTTTGGAAGAAAATAGAGGCATTTAACGGAGTCTACCGGTATAAAGTTTTCCAATTTCAGCGGACGATATCTAATCCCCCCGGTGAGTAACGTTAACCTCTTCGTCACAGAGTCGCGATGCCACGACTTTCGCCGCTTCGCGTCGCGCTGGACTTCTCCACGGTTCCCTACGAATTCCGGTGAATTCCACCGCGAGTTATGCAGACAGTACGGTAATTGTTCCATTACCGCGAGCCCCCTTTCTCCACCTGCTGCGTAACGTATGGCCGCTTAACGGCAACTTTTACAGATACCTCGTGTCGCAATTAACGTCGTATCTAATCCTGGGACGGCGATTAAGCGGAAACGCGAACGTCGACTTTTTCGACGCTCGAGGTACGACGCGAAATTTCGACTCGTTATCTCTTAACTTCGTGAGCTCGACTATGTCACTAATGAAAATAACACACACACACCCGCACACATATGGGTAGTCACAAGCGCAGGCCAATATGTCGAGAATGTGTCGACACCAAATTTCACAAACTGTAACTATTTTACAGTAAAAATGTTATATCAGCAGATATCTTAAAATTTTAACTCACTATAATTGAAAATACCAGTAATATATGTTCCATGAAAGATTATTATACTTTTCTATATATATCTTCCATTTTTATATGTATATTTTCTATTTCTATGGAAAAACTGTTTTAAATATTCGATTTATATCTTTTAAATGTCTTCATAAATTTTATACTTTTTAATTTTTTTGATACACTAATCACAAATGAAAACTTAAATAATTCTCGTTCTATCACATTTTCTACTCTAATTTATTCCAGTTTTAATCTAGAATTACCTTCAGCACCATAAACTAAATCTCCATGTAAACTTTAACATATCGTTGAAACAGAGAATTACGAAAAAAATTCATCTGAAAGAATTCAAAACTGCAGCAGGATTTAATCCGCGATATTGCAATAGTCGTTCTCGTAACGATCATTATTTCGCCGAACTCATATGAGATGTGCTCCGTATTACTTTATTCGTCCAAAGCACCGCTGACTGATTCAAGTACGAGTTAATTAGCGCCGAAAACGCGCCAGAACGCACATAGGAATGTTTACGATAGTTCAATAGATCGATTCTGTTAATAACAGAAAGCAATATAGTAATAGTAGTGGTAGTTACGCGCGCGCGTTTACTGACGGCCTAAGGCAACCCTTTAAAGCCATATAAAGGGCACATCTACGTGAAACAGTACAATGCGAAATGCAGGAAAGCAAGCTTCGAGTATATTAATAAATCGAACTTGACATTTAGAGACAGATATATTGCAAAAATGCGACAGTGACAGCGTATTATATAATTACAATCATGTTCTTATCTTATTTTATATGTCCTTAGAATGCCTAGAAATATTATGATCTGTGTAATTTTTATTTATTCACTGTTAAAAAAAAAACTTGAGAAACATCGCGTCGGGCGATTCTCCTTCTTCATATATTTTCGCTAAGAGAGAATAATTTGCGATTTCATAATGTACTCAAAGCCGCATTACGCTACAAGGTTGCGCGCGCGGTGTCGCAGGACCCGCGCCATGGGAAGGATACGAAATCGGAGGTGCCGCGACGGCAGCAGCGGGTCGCTTCGAGGGTAAAGAGGAAAAATGAAGCAATTAACCCGAGTGTCGGCTAATGAAGCTTAATAAGAGTACCCGAGTTCTCGCGAGCCGTAACACATGGCTGTGCGCGCGCGCGCGCGCGCGCTCGTATCCGCATTTTAATTAATACCCCCTTACTGCAACGACACATCTTTCCCCGCTGTGGGGGAGCGCGCTCCCGCCATTGTCTCTATTGTTTTCTCATCATAACGCTATGTGCTCGGAAGCGCGCGTCATTAGATGCGTCTCTCGCAAAGCGACTCGTCGTCCTTTTCCTTCCGCGCGCGGTCGCGTCTGCTTCCCGAGCGAGACGGTATTCCTAATTTAATATCGTGTAGTACGTTTCTTGACGTCCGCTATTCACGTTCGCGATTTTTAGCAGTCGAGACGACGTTGAGAGCTGCTCGAAAGACGACGACTCTTTTTCCGCGACGAGCGACTTAATGACGCCTCCGGTTTTGTTTCAATTGTGTGTATCTCGGTCCTTCACTGTCGGTTTTTAGCCGCAAATAAGTGTTATTAATGCCGCGAACCATCGCGCCATCCAGACGCGAATTCTTTGCTCGTTTTCTCATTCACATGACCTGCCACGCGTTTTCCAGGCGTGTATAAGACGAGCGTGTGTAGATTCGAAAAGTATGCTGCATTTTCGACGCGTAGTTCACTTCTCGTTGAATCAAATGAACGAACCTCTTGACAACTAGGTCGGCGTCCTCATTTTCTAAATATCATGTTCCAATTTTTTTTTGCGCGTTTTTTTTTATATATCTCTCTTGACATTGTTTCGCGATTTTTTTTTTATTTGCCGCTAAACAGATGGAATTATTACGAGTTATTCTCGTGAACCTGTTATTCTTAGCGAGAGATAATAATCAACTTGTCGATATTATGCTTTCAACATTTAATGGTAAAATCCTTCCAATATAAATAGTATTCTTTTAATTTTTCAATTGAAAACAGTAAAGAAGTGCAATTGTGTAAAAGCATCGTATTTACTTGTCTTGTGCTTGTCTACTTTACACTAATTTTATGTTCGCACAGCTATGGTTACCGATCGTTTACACAGATTATTAAAAAAATACGAGCAACTCGTCGCATAAATCCATCTGCAGTTTGTTTTAACAAAGCTCGCATGCCCGTAGCCAGGAATTAAGCGCACTCGCTCTCGCTACTTTTATCCGCCTTCTGAAGTGTCGGTTAAATATTCCTTCAGAAAAGAATTGTACCGCGGATGAACGTTGTGCAATCACCGTAACGGAAAGAGAACGAGGAATAAGGGAAAAAGAGCCGTGGGCAGGAGGGGGGAGAGGGAGGGGGGAGAAAATGGAGGGATAATAAAGGCAAAAGCGGAATTAATTTATTACAGCCCCTCCGGGGGCCGGATAAAACAAAACGACACGAGGGCCTGTAAAGACAGTATCATCGGACGGAAAAAAGCAGCATAATAATGCCGAGTGTGGGTGAGATTAAAGAGAGGATTAATTAATTACGCTCGTAACCCCTAGCCAACCGAATTCATCCCCGGAAAGAGCGAGCAAGGCACGGAACTTTCGTCACAGCCGGATGATCGGAGGAAAGATAGAAACTTCCGGCGCGAGCCGTCCTTTCCATTTCTCCGTCAAATTCAGATTGAGATGATAGTCTTAAGCGACAATTACCTCGCAAATTATTTCCGACACAAGCCGATTTGTGATATCCATAAATACGTATATTATCGGAGTACATTATTTTTTTAAATTTATATAATAGAAGAAAAGTACTAAGTTAACAAAAAGATAACTTCGACATATGCCGGTGCATAATTATTTGTAAAATAAAAATTTTTATTTTCGCAAAAAGAATTAAATTAAATTATGAAAAAGTACTTGTAGTCGAGCAATTGTATTTTGCATTAAATATTTTAAAGACGAGAAAGAAAACTTTTTGTTTCATGAAATAAGAAGAATATAATTTATATGATAATATAGCAGAATAATACGGTAGTAAAAAATACAATTCCCATTCGCAGTCTCTTCCTGTCTAAGCTAGACACGAAACAAGCTCAGTCTTCCCTCCGCAAAAACCTTTAGTGTCAGTTAATATACAGGAATGTATAGTTACTTACGCTTCCATTACTGCCGCGTCAAATTTTAACGACAGATTCTTTGACGAGTGAACTTCATTCCCGCTTCGGGAGGCGAAACAGGTCTAACCGACGCGAAATTATCTGACTGGAGATAAAAAGAAGAACGGCAGGATCGAGATAATGGTCGGAGAGGATAGCGGGATTAAAGGAAGAATTAATTAATTACAACGCAGCTGGAAAATGTTCAGCTCCGCGAAAGTTCCGCTAAACACGAAATAAGGTTGGATGTGCGTTCGGAATTGGAGCAAAAACAATTTGGAGCGATGTAACTTCGCAAAGCGGAGTGGTAAGCCGGGGGGAAAGGAGAGAGGGGGAAAAAAACGAAGGAACAAGAGAGAAAGAATTCAAGCTTTAACAATGGGGCGAAGAACACGATCGCGGAGTGACATCCTGCAGAGTGTAAGGTGGAAAAGAGGCGCCTGTTGTACCTTTTAAGTGACGTTTCGTGTATTTGTCCGTCGGTGTATACCGAGCCAATAGATAATCTATACTAAAAGTCTCTTGGATGCAATCTTCAACTTTTTGAGAATCGAGTTTCAAAGGAACAAACAAAGCCATATTTTTCACATGACTTCGTAAAGCAGTCTTTACTTCAATTGCAGCGTGCTCTCGCTCGTTGAATACTTTTCCCCGCTTTCACTTTTTATCTTTCGCCACTCGGAGAACGCATCGGTGCATTAGCAGTTTAACCGGTGCACATTTTTCCTTCCTTTTTTTCCCCCTATTTTTTGCCGGACAAGCGAAACCAACTGTGCACGCCAGTGTCATATCACCTAATTACATCATCTTACTCCGTGAGCGTTTCATGTTGTCCGACGGTGGCGTCGTCGTTTAATTAACAAGCGGGAATATTCATATCCGACGCGGAACGGGACGCGCGCGAGACTCCGCGTCGGACCGCGAGCAGATTAAATGCGCGCAAAAAAAAGAGAGCAAAAAGACAAGAAAAAAAGGAGTGTGAGAGAGAGAAAGCCGACACGGTAACAGGCGCGACGCGCGACAAAAGCGACCGACCCGGCAGCGCGCGTGACGCGACCCGGGATTTCCGCGGAGCTTTTCCGCGTATTGCTTCCCGCCGCGAATCCGCTTGCGAGGACCCTTCTTCTCCACCTGCGTCAGCGTCCCGCAAGGATTTATGCATTTATACGGATCGGACCGCGACCGAGTACGCGCGGCCGAGAGAGAGGACGAGGAAGACGGAGGTGGAGGAGAATCCCTCCCTCGATAATCGTCGCCGGTGTGTAATCGCGTTTGCACTCGAACCCGCGATTTATGGCCGGTCACGTCAGCGTACTCGGATCGCCGTACGCGGACACAGTTTCCGACTTGATTAATGCAGGAAGGAGCGATGGAAATAATATACAGCGTCCATTCCCGGAAGGGGGCTGGTCGCGCCGCTAATGGAGGAGCTTCTTCCTTTCGTTGATCGATGAGCGCGACACGCGGATCCACACGGCGGAATAATAAAAGCACGATGGACAGGGAAACGATTTTCACTTCGATTTATAATATGTTGTCGGTAAAACATATCGAAATTATAATACTGACGGATAAATATAAAAAAACTAGCGAAGAATTTATCGTAATTAGTTGTGTGTATATTAAATTATGCATTAACTTCTGTGTGCTTGATCTATCGCTTTTAATTATTAAAATTTAAAATAAAATTACACGATATTATAATAAATTCAGTTAATAAATTAAAGAATTCCATTTTAATGTAAAGTCATACAACTATAATTATGAATAACTATTAGAAATGATCCTAATCGACGAAATAATGATCCACAGATGTTACGATAAATTTCTGATAAAAAAACTTAAAAACTTTTTTCTTTTTCAAAATTGAAGATTTTTGATTTAGCGATATATGCGCGAATCGATGTTCGAGCTATCATTTCACTCTTGATGGCTGGCGACGGTGCCGGTCGTTGTCGGCAAAAAGCCTCTTTCACGCTGTGCGAGCACCAGCCATCTTTCCCGGTTTAGGCGCTTTTTGCCACTCCGACACTGGTGAGAAAACGGATGGACTCGGATAATGCGACGGCCCCCGTGGAACCGGACGTGGATAAGCCGGTGGAAGGGAAGAGCCAGCGTGAGGTGAAAAGCCGAGGAGGGACGGCTAAAGGTACACCGTCGCCAAAACGCTGACCAAAATCGATCGAGTCTCTACGCGCACCATGAATATTTCATGCAATATTTGTCTAAGAAACAAAAGATAATTCTTACTTGATAAAATCGCGCCCACACGCGCCTTTCATGTAATATTAATTTTGCGAAAAAATTTGCTATCGGCAAGACAAGATCGTAAGCGAAATCCGGCGGTTGTTAAGAGAAGTGCAGGAGAGGAGGGAGGGGGTCCTATGAATATTTCATGCAATACTTGTCTGTAAAAATAGGGGAATATTCGTGGAAGAGCACGCCGGATTCAGCCGCGCGAGCGAGCTCAAAGAAATATTATTATTGTTCGACGTGAGCATGCTCCGAAGTGAATGTCGATAGGATATCTCGTAGAATAACTTGCGCTCACAGAGAAAAGAGAAAAAAGTTGAGGCTTCTCGCACGAATAATTTATTGCGTCTAGATGGCAATGGTAACAATAATTACGAATACTTCGATACTCACTTTATTTCAAGTTTTAAAAAAATATATCAATTACTCTTAACAAAGATGTTTTTCTTCTCAAACAACTGACATTTACAATTCATCTGAATCCTTCGTTATCGTATCTTTCATTGAACGGAAGATTGATTAATTTAAATGCAATCCAAATGTTTCGCGATAATAAAGCATAGGCGGGCATAAAAGTTTATATAAAGATTCTTATGCAGAAACTGCGTGAAAAAACATGAAGGAAAAATACGCCAAATTCTACGGCTTTCCCTTCCGTCATTCACGTGCGAAAATTCATCCGCTATACTCCCATCTCTTTCCTTTATCTTTCCTCCGCAGCTCGCGCCGCTGCCTTCGCGGAATGTAGAAGGAAGTGGGAAGAGCTATCTTTGAGTGCGCGGTATAATATTGTTAGGTATGCAAATTAAACCATTCAAAGGCTCTGATGAACTTCCGGAACTTCTAGCGTGCTGAAAAAAGAGAGGACGGCGCGACAGAGAACGAAAAAGAGCGAAGTTTCGTCTCGCTGAAGGCGAAGACGAAATCAGCACGAGTTTGAATAATTAATCTCGGATAAATGTAAAATGCGGCGCTTTCGCGCTTTACGTTTATCCAAGTACAATGATACAGTTAATGCAGAGTGCATTTCGCTTTCGGGATATTAATAATTATTATAAAATAAAACTATTAGACAATATATATAACATATCTTTATCCGAGGATATCTCGATTTCATGAAAATTATATCATCAATTCATCATCAATCGCAATATTCAGTAATATTATTCGTAATCGTAAGTCGCGAATCGATATTTCCGGCTACTTTTCAAACATCTTTACTCGCCAATTCCATTAGCATAAAATAATCACTGCGGCAACGTGGAACGTGATTTCGTATAAATTTTGAAGTTTGTGTAGCGCAGCTTCGAAATTCTTCCGAAAAAGAGGTGTAAAGAAAGCATAGAGAGAAAAGTTCGGTTTCAATTTTCATCTTTTCTATCCCTCCGCTCGCGATCGTCTGCCGACGTTGCTTAACTAAGAGAAAATGAAAATTATTTCCACCTCTCGACGAGTACTTCGAAGTTCGCACCCGCAATATTGTAATCCATGACTTGTGTAACAGACCATGTAACATCGAAAATGTAATATTTTGACTAACGATACACATGCCCGTGTTTCTTGCGCAAATTCGAACGGTACTGTGAAACAATCGAATGGCAAACTGTGCGATTTATTTCGGCGACAACTTTTAAATCTCTGTACACGTGTTCGCAAAGCCGGAATTGTTAAAAAAGCTTACGCAGAATAATTGCCAATTATAATCGTAATGGCTAAATGTAAGAAGCGTGGAATCATTAAGTATCAGTGATATAATGCCATTGTCGAACGTAATCCCGATTGCAACGTTTATCGCAGCCATTAAGATGCAAATTTTAATGTAATGGTGTTATCTCAGAGTGAAAACAGTTTCCTATTGAAAAATGTATCTTTAAATTTAAATCCTCGTATCTTTAATTAACAAATTTAATTAAAAGAAATTCATTACAGCGCTCAATAGGCGACGTTCCGTTATTATTCTACGTCGCAATTAAACGACGGAGGTCAATTTAATAGATTTTTCGAAACAATTTGACCCGTTAAGGAAATCCGATTTCAAACCCTCGGTCCTCGTCGATCGTACATAGTCGTCCGCTGGGTACGAGATTTACATTGCAGAGAATGTCCGCCCGTCTAGGACTGTCGGAAAGCCATCCCCCGTCCCGCCCCTTCGTTCTCCCGCCCATGCACTCGCTCTTGGCGCGACCGCTATCCCGTAAAATACTTCGAAAGTACGACAATTTACTGTAACTGTGGCTTTTCAGCCCACGAGCGTCGCGGTAGAAGAAGATATTACGCATGATATATCCGCGTCAGGCTGTCAGACGGATATATGTATACATCGTGTGCTAGCGTGTGCCATTAATGTCCCCCTCGGCGTTGTGGATTGATTATCGTCCTCCATGCAGTAATTTTTGCCGAGTCGCCCCGCGTAGAGATACGATTCCGGCACGCGGTTGTTTATCGAAAATCGATAGCGGCCGCTTTTGCATCTTGTTCGGCCGGAGTATTCGTCGGGCGACGTTAAGTTCCTTCGTTTGCTGTATCGTATTTAACGATGAACGAGAACGTTAAAGGAAGCTTTATCGTAATGCACGTATCTAATAAATATTTAAACAGGAAGTTATATAAAAATGGAAAAAATAATTATTCTATAATAATCATAGTAAAAACGATAATAATTCACGATTTGTTAATTAATATTATTCGAATTAAATTATTTCTGGAAATTAAGATTACAGAAAAGTATTCTAAAACGTCATCAGATATGCAATATTTCATTTACAATCAAGTAATATTGCCAAATCTATTTACTACATTTTTTAATTAACCTAGTGGAAATCAATAATATTCGTCGCTATGTAATTTCATTGTGCGGAGTTATGAGTTTATTTTATTTTTCAATAAACGTAATGAAAAGCTGAAACGAACGATAGGCAAATCCATTTTGCAGTTAAAATTCACTGAATGTGACTATCACGAACTTTTTATAAAAATCACGCGGTGATAAGAGCGGCGTATAATATAAGTAAAATCAGCTGTAACATTCGACATAACAGACAAGTCAACTCATTGTAGTGAGACAAGAGATAACATTTTTTAAATTAAACTAAAAAGATGAAATTAAATTTCACTTTTACTCGTTTCGAGAAAATAGTAAAATATTACATCATATTTCATAATGGCGCATAATTGCACAAAACGCGCGCAATTACACGCGACCGTAAGTGCACAACCAGCATGCACAGAGTGCAAAGTTTGAAGTAGTACTTCGAGGTATCACGGCTTTATATCGCTGTATCGCCAAGGGCGATAAAGGGGCTGTGTGTCAAGGTAGTGATTTGATGGAACGAGCGCGATCGGACGACGCGACATGGTGGTAGTAGTTAGCCGGGGTGAATGGTCAGACGTGGCGAAAACAGTAGTTAGTATCAACGTGGTAACCCTAAAATCAGCTACTGCCGTACGCAGTAGTTAATGTCGCCGTGCGATCGGCCGCGTCGTACGCGCCAGCGACATGTCTGGCCAGTAGTTGGTACACGGCTGCTGGTCAGACGCGCGGCACAGTAGTCAGATCAACGCGACGGACCGACGCGCTTACACGGAGTCGAGAGCACAGTGGTTTGATATCGACGGTGGTTGAACGGTAACAAGCCCGACAGTACAGACTGTTCGATCCTTGGCGATTCTATCGCACTCTAAATAGATTTGGGTTTCGGAGTTTCGATACACTCGCATCTCTCGCGACTGATTTCTTACTCCCAATTAAGTCACTCATTAGCTGAATCCGTTCATTTCGTCGCATTGCAAATTTTCTCAAAGATAAATAAGAATTTATTCGCGTGTAAGTCTTTTATCCTGATTTTATACATTTTCAAGGGAAGTACGAGCGCAATAAATGATTCGAATTTAATGAAACCGCCGTAATAGAAGTTAAGTTAATTAAAGCGAAAGAATTACGGCGGATTGTCGCGCGATCCCTTTAAACCGTATTGAAACCTTTTTTTATATATCGCATTCCAATTTAATATATTCAACGGGCGAACTTCGGTGTTCATTTATAAGGCGGCAGTAGTAAGAGTCGACGCAATAATCAGACACGCTCGGCCGTTCGAACGAGTTCCACTGCGCCGGTAGATAACGGAATTCATTACCAGGCATACAGTCGACGGTATTTCCTTCTGTACCCTTTAATTTACGATTATTCCGAGCGTCCTGATTTAATACCTGTGATACTTTAAACATATCCGTATATAAAAGCGCCTACATTATTTAAACTCAAGAGATTAATCTCCAATTCCAATATAATCTCCGCGCTAATTTATGCTCATATAAAAGTTATCACATTTATTTTACGTGTACATTTTAATTAATTATTCGTGAGTCATTAAATGTTACTCACAAATTTCTCGGATTTCTAGAATTAAATTAAACATTGACGAGCGATAATGAATAATATCTGCTGCAACTTTATCAAAAATGCATTCTTCCCTTCATTTTTCATCATATTCGATTTATACGTTAGTTAGCAGCTCCAATTCTAATGTACGTGGCGACTAACGAAATTAGCCTCGATATAAGCAAATTGTGAAAAGGACGCGTGAGATAATTATCCAACTATCATTTGCAAATTAACCTTCGTTAACCGTCAACTGCATAATTGAATCACACATAATTCACCTTATTCGTCCGACAGACATGCGCGTGCGCGCACGTGATTCCCTGGCGAATCCACCGGAAACCCATCTTCCGTGTGCGCAACACGCCGAGAGAGTAAACGCAAAGTCCTACGTACGTATCCTCGGCCGACGCAAACGCACGGAACTATTCCCATGCCATTAATTAAATTTCCGTCCCCTTCCCCCCACTTCCGCCTACCGTCCGCTCGTCGCGAGCCGGCTACACGAAACGATTCCTCGATTTCATGATTTCTCGACCGCCGGAGCTATGCGCCCCGTGGCAGTTCGCAGGCGACCGCAAAACTCCGTCACGCAGCTGAGAGAGAAGGGTGGTAGGCGGCACGGAGAGAGCTCGGGGGTGGCTTATCGTCCCTTCACCCTCACCTCCCCCGGCTTTCTATTCTCTTTCTCTTTCTCTCTCGCATCGTCCACGTCCTGCAGCTTGCAACGGTTTAACGCGATCCCGTGCAAATTTGTATGCGGCCAAGTTTATATGGTACCCGGGTTGAGCGTTAGTTCTATCCACCCCCTGACCGACCCTCCCCCCCACCTATTCCAGTCCCGTCCCGTCTCGTCTTGCCCGCCACCCCGCTTCAATCCACCACCATCATCCCTCCCTTGTCCGTACCTCCCCGCCCTGGGTCAACATCGCCGAGAGCGTAACAACACACACGCGCGGCAGTACCTGTGTGTCTTGATCACGGCGTGTACACACGTGTGTATACGGGGTGTCCGAAAAGCCGCGTATTTGCTCTTGACCGTGGATCATCCGGTTGTAATTACGTAATTTCCAACATTAAGCTCCTCGCTAATTAAATTGTAAATTAGATTTACGTTGCGGCAACGTCTATTTGCGTTCTGTTTATATTGGCGATTTGCGTCGCGACTCGACTCGCGAAAAATTCGCACTCTACGATATTAAATAACGCCACGACTGCCGGCATAATTGGCGCGATTGTCGAACATAAAAACGATTGTCGTTCTTAGTTTCTCGCATGGAAAACGTGAGAGGAAATACGCGAGTTTCGAAACACCCCACGATGTGCGCATCTGTTCGTACAGCGATTTCCGTGTGTGAGAGCGTATACACACGTGCGATCTGCGTGTATATGTGCTTTTGCGCTCGGCGCGTTTGCAGAACACACGTACTCCGCCTACGAACGCACGTATGTACATTATCGCATTGTATATTATGGATGCGTGCTCACGCGCGCGTAGGATATGCAACGAGCTACGCGTGCATATTCCTCGGGAAGCTTCATCCAATTACTTTGTTCTAACTTATGTATAAACATTGTAAAAAAACATTTGCATCGCTCTGCTTGAATCCTTCTCTTTTTTGGAAAAATAGAAAACTTTCACTGTTATAAAAATTACCACTTATGAGAGATGAAATTAAATAACCCATTAAACGAGAAACGCAAAAAAGTATTTTTTTATGTAAAGAGATAATTTAAAAAATATTAACAATAGATTTATCCTTTAATAAATTTCTTTGAAAACAGGTTAAATTATCCATCAATGTTTAAAGATGCAAAAAAAAACTGTCTTCTTAATAGAGATTGTTCGCACGTTTAATAATTAATCTTTTATTATAAATTAATTGTTATTATCTCTTCAATAATTGATCGTCAGTATGTAATATATTTGAATGTTCAATTATTATTCAAATTGGCGGTCGAATATTCAGGAATATTTTTAACTCGACTCATATTTGCCGAACAATTTGTAATAAACGTATCAGTTATAAATACCTGAAATAAAGTATTCATACGATGACGTCATCGTGTAAAACCCTCAGCACGTAAATTCTGTCAATGTCTCAGAATAATATTAATATCGATTGAATCATCGAACCATCGCGAAAATAACATCCTATTCCTAGTTGCCGTAACTCTTGCAAAGCTTTCGCCTATTTTTAAGCATCAGCATCCTTCCCCGTTCGTATTATCGTATGCAAACTCGCGCGAAGTACGCAGGAGTCGCCCGGGGGTTCGAGTACTACCAGCTATAACGGTGCAATAAAATTTACAAAAATCTTGCCGTGCTCTGAAGAATCGCACAAAAAACCACTCGGTCCGCCTTGTAGCGTACGCGCGCGCGCGCTCTTTCTCTCCCTCCCGCTGCAAATATATGGCCCCTTGCACATGCAAGCTTCCCTCGTGAGTGCGGTAGGAAGTCTCGGGCTGGGATATCACCGGCGGCCAGCGAGCGACTAGGGCGGACACAGTCGAAACTTTAAATTTCGTAGGGAAAGCCCCGACGGCGTTGGACCATGCTAATTTTACGATGCCACGTCGCCGTGCGTCACCGATGCGCTCCGACCATCTCCCTCCCCGTCGGCCCCTTACCGCTCTCTGTTCTCGCTCGAAATTCACCAACGCTCCAAACTACGTCGATGGCTTTTCCGCGCGAATACCGGGGGTGCCGGCACTCTCTCGTGCGCCCCTGGGGCGAAGAGGAAAAGCCATTTAGATGTTCGACCGGGCGACGTACGATGCACCTGAGGCCTCACTCTCTATCCCGCCAAATCCTCCCCCCCCCCCCTCGCCGCTCCCGATCCCTGCCCCTTTTACACTCTGCATCACGATGCGTCGCGCGCTTTTGACGCGTCTCGTTGAACTGACAATGGAAACCGCCGCAATTATGATAAGCTTAACTTCGATGAGCTAAAGCTTCAAAGTAAAGTGCTGAAAATAGACAGGGAAAATGTATACTGTGTCAAACGTAATCTGTAACAAATAAATACAGAGCTTATTTTCGTGCGCCCGCGTCATTAAAATCTGAATACGTCGATACTGTGTCTGCATCAAATGGATTGTCAGGCAATTATCACGTCGCGCGTTATATATCGCGTTAGCAGTCGAAATGTGTAACAGACTCGTTTGTTTTGATCAACTGATAGACTCGGCGGGTAACGGTTGTTTAACGTCGAAAATTAAAGGATTCAGGTTGAATTACACTGCGTGGGTATAAATGAAACGGCAAAACCTAATCTGTCGGATAATTTCCAGTGGATTTTGCTTTAATTGAAATGCGATCTCTAGCCTTTACAGGCTAAGATAATAAATATTGAAATTTTGCGTACTTGACTCACATTGAAATTTTTGCATTAATGATCGCAATAATAATCCACGATCTTGATGTGTAATAATACAATTTGTTCCGTTATTTCCATTTTGCAACACAGCGCGCGGATGTTTAACATTATTACAATCATAAAACTGCTCGAGGCTATTATATTTCTGCGAATACAACATATGCTGATACTATGCAAATTACTGTCCAAAATTATTAGAGAAAGAGAGAGAAAATAAATGCCATGGGAAAAAGTTATCACGATATCCTCCATCATACGTTATCGATATTCGCTTGACCGAACACTCGCGCGAATACAATGGGCGGAGAGGGCGAGATTACATATCGAAGCGAGCAATATGGGATCCACGATGCGCTGGTACAAGTTCCGGTGAGAGGCTATTGCGTCATTATTATTAATGCATATATAACGGCGCAACAAAGCGATCGTTTAATCGGCGCGGCCGATGATGATTTCGATCTGATTCGCGCGCGACGAGCCCGGCATTACGCATTACGCCACAATAGCGAGCCGGCGCGTATACGTCTGCGGAGAATAATAAACGTTATTGCACCGAATGCAGCGTAATTTGATAATTCACGCCGGCCCGATCGACAATAACGTTAATGGATTACACTGCCGGTGACGCTAATTTTCGGTCAATGCGGATACTTGCTGCCGATTCGCGGATGTAACTACTTGCAACGTGTGCGATTTAGATCAGTGATGTGATCATCCTTTCAGCTTATATTTGCCTAACGTTGTATAACGTATTTTGCTTCGTATAAAAGCAACAATATCAAACACAATTAAAAAGCAAATTATAAATCAGGGGAGAGCGCTCGATGATTTGCGCGTTTTACAGCGTGCCCATTATCGCGACAATATTTTCGCAAATGTTTACGCTGCTCCGGGAATGGAAGTTCATGATGCGATGATGGGAGACCGCAAAGCTCCGTCGTTTGCATAGACAAAGAAACGAAGACGGGAAAACACAGAGGTAAAAGCGAGAAGGGTAGCTAGGGTAAACAAAAGAAAAAGCCTGGGGAAAAAAGCGCGGGGGAGTTCGGGCTCGAATCTGCATTTATTAACTTTGCTGAAACATGAAAAAGGAAAGAGAAACGGGAGGGCGAGAAGAGAGGTCGGACAGGTGAAAACAGGAAGAAGAAAAAGAGGAGAGCATTTATATTGCCTTATAGAGACCCCTCTAAAAAATGGGAGAAAGTATGCAAAAAAAAAATGTAATATGTAAATATAGTAAACAAAGCAAGTTTTATTAAGTTTTATAAATATTGAAAGAGTAAACAAGAGAGAACAAGAATGGAACGGATTACATAATGAAATAGAATTTATTTTCAATTCAGACTTATGAAAGAGCAATATATTAATTTTCCATAAATTTATTATATAAAAAATAATCGTATATTATATAATCGTCTGTTTTGTAACAAAGAATACCAAAGAGCGGCTGAATTTAAATCGTAATTTTACGAGAGTAACACCGGGAAAAAAGGTGAACATTTATCATCCTCTCGCTTTTCTCCCACATTATAACACGGTAATATTGAAAAAAATCCGCGGCAAAGCCCCGCGGGATAGGAAATGTCGACGAGACGCGACGTAAAACTCCCGTTGCTTTTCCGAAACTGCGAATCACCCATCGTTGGCGAATACTCCGTCGCGTAAGGGGCGCACGTGGCGGTTTACCGCGGTCATTTCCCAACCGAAACTGACACCCGAATACTCTTCGATGAAGCCGCGGGAAATCCGCGTGCGACATAAAGCGCGCGCTGAGAGTGGGAAGGAGTGCCAATTCACGGAGTGACGAAAACGGGAGTGGTTGCACCGTGTGACGCGAAGGGTGGAAGGACGCCGGTAAAGCCGGAGAATCTAAGCCGGCGTTCGTACACACTTCGACGGAATGAGAAGGATAAGGACTCGGGGAGAAGGTGATAGAGAAACCGTGCATTGCGCTCCAGACGGAGGATTTGGGCGGATGAAAAAAGCTCCGCGAGATCCCGGCGCGCGCGGGCGCGCGAACGATCTCGTCTCGAAAAGAGCGCGCTTGAACATACCGAAGAAAAGAAAGCACCGTCGCAGCGAGGGAGGAGCTTTCCCGAGTCGAGCAAAAATTTCCGCGTTAAAGTGGAAAAAAAACGTGAAGAGATCGCGTATTATTTCATTTGTCTCGCAGTGGTGGGAAGCTTTCGCTTGGGAATCCTCTTTTCGAAGTGCGTTTTGCGCGTTAGCGAAAGTAGCGGACGTGTGTGAGAAAGGAAAAATACGGTCCGCGCGAACAAAAGTGGTCGACGTACGAATGAAAAACATGGATCGGACAGCCGACCGTCGTTCAAAATTACGCACAGAAAACACAAGTACGCGGCGAAACGTTCAGCTTTCTCGGTTCGGGTCAGCTTTTCTCTCCGTCTGCTTGTTAGAAGGAAACAAAAGTAGCGTATAAACTGAATACCCGCGCGTCCAATTAAAATGGCCGGCGCGCTAGATAGAACTGAAAGGATGCTGAAAGGATTTGTTCTGCTGAGATATCAATACAATATCGTTATGAAAATACAACGATTTTGAAATATGAAATAGATATATTTCCTACGTGCGATGCATGTTCTAAGACAAATATTCATAAGTTGAAAAATCTTCGAAGGATGAGAAAAGAAAAAAAAAATTATATATCGATATATTCAGATACAAAACGGTGAAATAAGAATTTGTGAATCATTTTAGAGCACAAGTCAATTACTTATTTTACGATACAGGTAAATTATTTATTCCACTTGTACTTCTATTCGTTATGTTAATAATGAAACAATGTAAAATACTAAAATTAAAAAATAGACATTCTATTCCGAATGTATAAAGAATAAAGTTCGCAATTTTTTTATACTCGCCGAAATAGTCGAACATTAAAAGTTCATTGTCACAAATCAAATTCTGTTAAAATTGTCGTTTAATAGGCTGCGAGAAACGAGCGATGAGAATGTCATCGCAAATGGGTTCCGAAAATAAATACGTTTCAGTAAACGCACAGCGGAAAATTCAAGTATAAAAGGCAAAGCGCGCTATTTTTTGTGTCATGCCAGAATTGGACACATGAAAAATTCTGTCATCGAATTAAATTTTATTTATATCGTCGTTTCACACGACGAAAATGTTTGACCAGACTTACATCAAAAAGAAAAATTTGCAATTTTAAAATTACGTCATAAATACGATTACATTATATGAAACGCACACGATATTTCTAATTGCACGCGTTAGGAATTTTTTATACCGAGTTAAATATTATCCACATCGTAGTTCTCATCGTAGTACGCGGATATAAAATATATCTGTCCGTTATACGTGTCAAAGATTACATATTTCTGAAAAAAGAGAGGTAGTAAGCGATGGCAGTCGGTGGAAAACCGCTCTTTACACGCGACGTGTTTTCATCCCGCACCGTCCGAGATCCTGCACGACAGAACGTCGAAGATATAAAAGATTGACAAAAAGAGTAATAACGATGGACTACGACGATGGCAATGATGGTCACATGAGGGATAGCACGAGTTGCGAAATAACGTGACCTTCTTTTTCGCGATTCATAGACGAAATGTCACATCCGTAAACGAGTCCGTACACGTCGCACTATAGGGATTTTCTTCCTCTTTACAGTCCGACCAACGACGTAACGGTCGAGAGTCCCTGCGGTGTACTTTTCCATTACCACCGCGCGCGTCCTCCTTTTATATCGCAAAACACAGCCGCGGAAAATTCCGCTTCCGCGATGATGACTCGCGACGTGTGAAAAATGAACGTCACGATTGTCGGATAATACTGTAGGTACTAACAAGTTTCGCTGTAGTGCAGAAAGTTACACGTACGCGATTTCAAAAAATCTGTAAATGATATACTGTATTTTGTACAGCGTTATATTTTGTGTCTTCAAATTTCTTTAATTTTTAAACAGGTTCTTTGATAAATGTAAAGAGATTTTTCGGTTAAATATCCGAATAATTAAACGCCAATTTTTTTAATTGGCTTAAAAATCGCTTGGATTTGAGTGCTTGGAAAATTAAAATTAGTTTCGCGAAACATTTTTATATTTATGATACATGCGTATAAAATGAAAGGTATCAATGCTTTGACATTTTTGTTATGGACAATTTCAATTTTGCATTTATCAAAAGAACTAGTAAACCTGAGTACTCTGCATATTGCTGTTTTTATTTGCTGATGGAATAATCAGTGTAAAAACATATATTGAAAATATGTTTCAATATTCACAGTTGCATTTATAAATATGCATCTACGAAATGTGTGCATTTTTAAAATCCTTTACTGTATGCAAACAGAGAAACACAGATTAGCTTAATGGTTCATACGCATTTGTGTAATTTGAGTATCTGACGGAACATTTTCCACGGTTCAAGGAAGAAAACAAAGAATGTATTAAAAAGCAACTAATTTGAATTCAGCAAATTTATTCGATATTAGTAAATTTTCATTCACTTACAAGTGATGAATTCTTTTTCATCACATCGACATTCTCAAAATTGTTAAAACTGTCATTCATTCACATTTTTACTCAGCAAAAACGGCTTACAATTTAATATACTTTACTATTATTAAGCAAGTGCATTTCTACACCGCACACTCGCCTTCGTGGGAAAAGGTTCCTTTGCAAATATCCTCTGTACAGCGTTAAAGCAATCGCCGTGCCTTATGCTCAAGTTCGAGACGTGAAGCAAGTTTCGCATGTCAATTCGCAATCTCGGCGTTACTCTCCCGATTCTTTTCGCCGCCTCTGTACATAATGGTGGCATTTAATCGCGACCACTCGGTCGAAAGAGAACTACCCCCCCCTTTTTTCCCTCTTTCATTCGCATTCGTTCGAGCGTGCTCCGAGCGCGCAGCGCTGCTATTCCCGACGATAACCACGGCAGTTCCCGCGGAAAAATGATTTTTCGTCGTGAATACCGTGCATTACGCAAAGGAAAATATCTCCGAGACCTTATCTCGCCGCGTGTTATACACAAACGTGGTGCGCTAAAGACATTTGAAAGAAAGGGAACGACCACGAGAATTGCTCTAATGCGCTGAACTAAATGCATAGTATATCTCGCCGTAAAAACGCAATTGTGAGGATAGTCTCGAATAAATCTCTTGAATGATATCTTTAGTAAGCAGCGTTTTAGCCGGATAATAATGCTAAGTCAATGATAATCCGAAAATAATAAAAATGGATAATTCCGAAATAAAATAGTAAAAACTCGTGCGTTGTTGTACTTTTTAAAGTTTACGAAGCAAAATTAACGATATTTTTAATTTTTAAGTTACACAATTAGGAAGTTTGTAATAACTCATACAGTAAGCGTGATTATTATCTTGATAAATGTACCAAGAATTTGCATTTTTGCCATTTCCAGCATTAATTCCTTCAAAAAGCTGCGGAAAGTTGAAATTTCTCCGTGAAAACTTTTGGGCAGCACAATCGCAAACGCAAACGGGCTTTCCTGAGAGCCTATTCGAGTCCGCTACACCATTGTCGAAAACAATGCTCATATCATTGCGTCTAACTCGCTGCGCTTATTGTCCACCGTTAAACTTTAAACACGCACACGCATACATGTACACTTAAATGAACCTGTTCGCTCTCTTTCTCTTTCTCGGTTTGTTCTCCGATGCGAGAAATAAAAATGTCGGGGTAACGACATAGAAAAAGGATCTCTAATCTTACTACTACGATTGGTCATCAATTTTACCCACGTACCAAGGAGAAAGGTGAAAGAAGGCAACCCCGAGGTGCACCGGTGATTCGGATATCAAGATCTTGATACCGATGGAATCCGCGTGGAAAAAAGCGGGCAATCGGGTATACGATTCGTAGGTCGAAGGCCGGAATTAGTAGAAGCGCGCACTCGGAGAAGAACGACCCGGAGGTCGAGCGAAAGTGGATGGTTATCCTGCGGCATTCGTTTTCTGACGGTGCCCCGAGGACGAGGGACACGATGGTAAAGGAGGAAGGGCGCGAGTGAAAATAAAGAAAAAGAGCTCAGAGAGGCGGAAATAGCGGGCAAAGGGCATAAAACACTGCGAAATGTGAAACATTAAAGAGAGGTAGCGGATTAACGCAAAGAGAATGCAGAGGAAAAGGACAAAGTAACCGAAGAATATGAAAATAAATGTAGTATATGTAAAATTAAAGAGAGAGAAAGAAAATTAATGAAGATGAAAAATACAGCAAAGAATATAGATAAGCTAAAGGCAAGAATAGTAATATGAGATAATAATAAAATAAAATAAATATGTAAAATAAAAATATTACAAGATGGTAATAATCTCTTTAATATTTGTCATCAAAGTATTTAAAAAATAATAATTATTAATTGTTTTCATAAAAATATTAAAAATGTTAAATTTGTCCAAGTATTATAATCATCTCGTTTGATCTTAAATTGTTATAGAAAAAAAATTAGTGAAAATATTGTCTCTCGCGAATAATCGTTCAACAAAACCAAACTCGGAAAAGCGCATCTTGTGAAAGGAGAACCGGGGGAGAACCCTTTAAACTCTTCTCGCGTTCGGCCGCGTCCTAAATTTCGGTCGAGCCTTAAAGCGTATTTACGGCGGAAACTCGGCGGAACCAGCCGGCTCGGTTTTAACTTCCGGAACGACGCGACGCCGAGCGGAAAGCGGGCTGTTTATTTCGCGGCGGTGTTTTACAAGGGGATAAAGCAACGAGCAGGAAAGGGTAGGGACAAACTCCTGTAATTACCGGGAAGAAAGAGGAAAAAGGAAACCAGGATGATAGCTCGCGGCTGTTGTTCCCCTTAAAAGGATTAGCGTTCGCACGCGTCTCCGCGCATTGATAATTAATGGTACCCAATGTTCAATTCAATTTGAATTAACAAACCATATACACATTCGATACAGCATGCAAAAAATATCCTAATTATTCAGAGAAATGCAAAACAATTATTCAATGCATTAAACGATCAATAAATGTAAAAAGGAAAATGCTAACAATTTTGGTTATAAATAGAGATAATATCTGAAATTTAAAAATTCAAAATCGACTAAAGTATTGTTCCCCCTTGCAGATTTTTAGTTATATCGGAAAAGTTAAAATGAGAAAAGTAAGCAGAGAGATGAAAAAGAAATGGGAATTTTCCTTCGATTTCTCGATAGAATCGGGCGTCATTCAGCCTGAGATCGCATATCTTTGGAATGTCTCCCATTTACTTCTATAGTACCTTTAAAAGTCCAGCGATTCGGCTACTTAAGTCGCCAAAAGATTTGATTATCGGGAATATATTATCCTGCATCCTCGATTGAATACTATAATTTTTACTGCGCATAATTCGAATCGAACACTCGTGTAGCTTCGTGAGATTTGAACAGACCAGATACCGAGCGTCCAGCGCTCGACGGAATTTAAGGGACGCGAAGTCAAACGGCGCGGAAAGTTTCCGGCAAAACGACGCAGAGATGAGATAAGAAGGGCACGAGAGGGATTCGTATTAATACTCAGGAAGATGGGGGCAAGAGGAAGAGAGTGGAGATGAAGTGGAAGAGGGAAGAGGAGAGGAAGTCCAAGGGAATGATAACGAGAGAAATAAGACCATCGATAGGAGACGGCGGGGTATCAAAGGAATAAAGGAACCGCGGGAGGAACGGTCCGTGCTATCTCGGCAAAGAAGTCCCTCGTAAAAGGGGGTCGGTGGATAGAAAGTGGTATGAGAGGGAGAAAGATACCGACGCGGAGAAAAAAGGGGCACCAGGAAGGATAGAAGGGTAAGCGAGGATCGTTTCTGCATTATCTGGAAACGTGGCGGATAAAAGAGAGAACGGTATATATCGCTCCTTCTCTCTCTCTTTTTCCTCTCCTCTTTCTCTTGTGCCAATAGCGACGTGATAGTCTGATATGTACGAGTTTGCGAAATTGTCGGATAAAGCTGCTTATAAGAGAGAACACGCACCTCTCGTTTATATATGTAAACGCTCTTTGAAAGAAGGGATCAAGACTGAAAGCGGAAGATGTGTGTGTGCCGTAAACACGCCGGTTTTATTACGCAAAGTTGCAATGTTTCCTCTCTTGACGAAGAGCTGGTCTTGACTTTCCCCTTTTAGCGAAGGAAACTCGGTTAATTGCGCGTATATTTTGATTTCAATCCAGCTTTCGTTTCAAGAAAGTAGCACAACTAACACGTGGACGGTAGTCGATATTTTACTAAAAAACAAGTGGTAACGAAATTGTTCAATTTGAAATTCAAATTTAAAAAATGTAAGCAAGAACAAAATTCATTTAAATTAAATTAAAACAGTACGAAAAAGCGAGGTATGAATCGTTGTTTTTACACAATTTTTACGATTAACGATTTATTTGTAACGAACCGTAGTAAATAAAAATTTTTAAATAAACAATCGTGTTCAATTATGCGTAATATGTCATAATAATAATCGATTCAATGTTACTATTAATACAAATTCCAGCCGGATCATGTTTCAATGATGAATAACAATAGGTATATTAATAAAAAATAATTACATTAATTAGCAAATTAGGTACCCATTCACTTAGAGCGCAGAAATGTGTGCAAACGCCGCAGAGAGGATACTAGTAAAATTAACTTTTCCATGAATATTCAGGATTAGCCGATATCCACGTGATCAGGCAATAATCGCGCCGCAATTCCACCTGCAGCTTTTAATATTCTCAAAACGTAGTTGCCATCCTTTCCTCGGTCCTTTTGTTTCCGGCTGTTTGCACTGTCGTGTGCATATGTAGAACGAGATAAGAGCGGAAACTCATATCTATACTAACTCGCGCGAAAAGTTCCCCGGGAAACGAGGTAGAAGTGCAAAATAAGAATAATGAGACGCGACGTGCCGCACGTCGAACGAGGGAGAGGGGAAAGGAGAGAAGAACAAAAAGAAAACCGCAAGAAAAAGTTTCCGGCTGGAAGGAAGTCTGTCGTAAAGCAAAAGAATGCCGACGACACATCGCGAGACGGTGGTGGAGCAGCGCGCGCGGAAAAGAGGATCGTATTTGTATCATCCGCGAGGGCCAAAAAGAAAGAGAGCGGAAGAGAATAGGAGCGGACGGGGATCATATTTACGCGGCAGGCCGCGACTGTTTTAATGTAAAATTGGAACGCGTTATGCAACGCGACGGCGACTTTTACTCGCCGTATTTATCGCGGACGCGCGGGAAAAGCGACTCGCGAAAATTTCAACGGGGCGAAGGAGATGGGATTTTCTTTGGCGCGTGCTCCGAAATCCGACAAAATGTCAGCCGGCTTCACGTCACACGGGAAAAAGATCGCATTTGTATCATCCACAAAGAGCGCGCGGAAGGATATATCCCGCGTAATATATCCCGGAATATACCCCGCGGTGATTTTGTGTAAATATACAACGAAAAAATAGCGTTGCAATACAGAATCGTTTAAGCAACGTATTTTCCCTTGTCTCTGCCCTTTCTTCCGGCCGCTCTTCATGAATAAGCAGTATATAAAAAAAAAGAGGAAAAAACACGGTAAGCAGAAACGGAGTCTTCGCGCGAGTCGAATAAAATAATGAGAATCACCGCCGGTAGGTGAAAGATATTAGAGAAATGAGACGAAGTGTTTCCTTCTTTGAGGAAAGCGTTTCTCCGTTCTCGTCGAAGAAACGGCGCGAGGGACGGAACGGGCAGAGGGGAAAAAGCGGAGATCGTATCCGCATTATCTGCAAATGACGTGGGCAAAAAGGGGCTGGTTGGTGGGAGAGGACGCATGGACGAACGGTCGGAAACGTCGGAGGCGGGAAACGTGTAATCCGCAAGAACCGTTTTAATACGAAATTATTGTCGTCCTCGTCGTCGTTGCGCACACTTCGTGAACGGGGCTCTCGTCCCCGCTCGTTCTCAAGCCCAAACGGCACCGTCGCGCAATACAGTCGCGTTTTAGTGCCCACCTCGAAGCATAGCCGAGCAGTCCACCAAGCTACCCACCGCCCCCACGCCACCCTTTTTATTCCAACGGCGCGGCGGCGGTGCACCAGCCGGCGGCGAATGCTCGAGACTTTACGATCTGGACTTCGTTTAAGAAGATTAGGTTTACACGGATCTTAGTTTTACTTGAATTTACGAAATCGCATCCCGCAGGAGATAGGTACGTATCCGCCGCTCCAATCCTCCGAGCTTTTATCCGAGTTTAAAGCGGCGAGTCTAGGTGAGAGGACTCTTAGTTACGGTGGCGAGAAAAGAGAGACACGACGAAGAGAACGAGAAAAGGATTATAGCCAAGCGAAAAACAACAAAAAGGAAGGCGATGCAATGCGACGGACGATTATTTTGAAGCATTTGTTTTCGCGGACAGAATGACGGGCGAACGGAGAGGAAAGTGGCGAGCAACAACGCGCCTGTATTATCCGACGCGGGAAAGGGGTGTCGAAACTATCGCGGATGCTCGCGGACTTAAGAGAGATTAGGTTCGCCGGAATGTTAGTTCTCCCACCGGCGGAATTGCAAAATCGGCTTGCGGAAATTTACGGCGCAGACTTTACCGCGAAAATTCGCCCGGCAACAAAACTTTCGAGTTTGAAGTGCCGGCACGTTTAGCGCGATGAAATTTGCAACGCGCTATTTATACGGCGTACACCAAATATAACTAACGTCGAACATCTTTGTACGTGCAATGCAAAGTTAAATAAAATTTATGTGGAATTCTGTTCTTTGTGCAATAAGATTTTCATGAGGGCGTAAAGCATTTTTTTTCTCTCTTTTGCCGCATAAACTTTACGGATCCAGATCCTGGTATTTATAGCAAAAATATACATTTACTTTGATAAACTCCGACGGTAATATCAATTTTATATGCGGACGTTGATTCCTTTTCGGTCGACGAACCGTAAGACGCAAATATAAATGTATGAGTGACCTGATACTTTAAAAATCGAATTTGTGTTAGCTACAACATCGAGCGCTTTGTAATATACGGAAATAACATTTGAGGGATAAGACTCGTTCTACGGCTCGGAGGATACGCACGGAAAATAGGATTCCATTTATGCGATTTCAACGATCCTCAAGAATACATCTGTCACGTGTAACGAGGACGAGGCGCGCTTTGCTTAGATGATACATTGTTCTTTATGCACTTATTCTTACGTAGTCTCCCTTTTTAACTCGTTTTCTTTCAAGCAATAGACCGCAAGACCGCATTGTGAACGGAAAGAATAAAGCTCGGGGAAAGCCCTGGAAAATGTAATAACTTTGAGGTTAAGAAGAGTATAAATTTTTTTCTCGCGCCTTGGAAAATTATTTATTCCGCTATAAGTGAAACTCAGTTCTGTATAATGGTGTTTACTGCGACACACATTTTCCGCATAAAAGTGAAATATTTGTGCAGCAACGGTGCAAATACAAGTCACGTTTACGAGAAAATGTAAATGTAAGAGTAAATGACAATGATTATTTATCACAGAAATTTTAATTAACGCGGAAGGGTCACTTTTATCTGAAGATCAGACGTACGCTGCAATTTTTTCTCGCCATTTCGGATAACTCTCTTTTAAATAAAATATTCGACGAACAAGAGTCCGCACAAAAACTGCTATTTACGACACTTGACTAAAAAGAAGACGCGATATCCGTATCACAGCGCAATTTTAATAAGTCAACTACCAAAGTTTCACGCAAATCTACGAAATCGTGCCCCGAGGATTCGACAAATTTTATTTTAGTTTAATTCTAGAAGCCAACTATAAAAAAGAGATAAAGTAATACAATAATCTATTTTCGAATGGTTTTGGAATTCGTTTTTTAAGAAAACGTTAATAATAATAATTTTTATAATACTATTATATTATACAATATGTAATAATTATTAAATTAAACGTTACAAATTTGACTATTACATAATTTCATATTGTAATGCATATATTCATTACAGTAATGATAAAATTACTACTGTTATCATAACATTATTTGATGCCGCAATCGAATTTTATGCTTAAACCGCGATCGCGTACAAACCCTTCAATTCAATGAGAAGTGGAAATGTCGCAGTTCCGAACACTCGTCTCGCTGACATGGGTCTGACTGGTTGATTTTGCATAATTCAGGAGGCATCGACCGCGCGCAGTTACCGCTCTTCTCCTTTTATTGTCGACCTTATCTCTCTCATCCACCCTTCTAACTTCCGTTCATCTCGCGGATATCAGATACCGTGACGAGGCGCAGATATGAAATCTAACCCGCCCGTGCGGGAACACGCCAGCATTTTCGTTTCGGCGAGCCGAGATGAGAAAAAGTTCACCACTGAGGAAGGGAGTTATTATGTCGCGGCGATGAATTGACAGCTGGCCCGCATCTAGCGCGATTAAGTTAACACTAAAGCAAGATATAAAAAAAAAGTGAAAAAAGGGAGAAGGGGCGCAAACGGTGGATCCTCGTAGATCGACATCGCGAATTAAACGTTAATATCGTGATACGCGGTGAAGCTTTTACCGTGAAACCAACGTGAAGTTTCGACAGCGCGTAGCGGTAGGTAATTCACCGAGAAAAATCTAGTCGACGTCGATATTCCGTCAAAAGCATTCGTGTTGAAGAGTCGTCTATAGTTGAGCGTCATCCACACCGCTCGCTATCGTCCGACTCAAAATTTCCGGAGCCGTGATTGCGCACGTCCATTCCGTCGTAGTTGCGTTGGCGTATTACGTGACGAAGTTTGTTGATTTTGTCTCCGGCATCAAAGGAACGACAGGTCGGGAAACGCGGAGAGGATCGAAGGAATGGTAGATGGCGGGGTGCCGTCGTACTTTTAATTCGTCGAGAAAATAAAATCCAGACACACCATCTCTCGTCCGTGGACCGTCAGCGGATGGGATCGGCTGAGATTTTAGGCGATTGGCACCCCTTTTTCTTGCTCGCCTCGCTGGAAAACGGCGGGCTGCTGTGAAGAACGGGGAATTAAACTCCGAATTTTCGCGTAGAAACTTTTGCCGCTTTCTACCCCCCTCTTTACCTCCTCCTCGTACTTTGTCGTGCTCCTTTTTTCTAGGTTTCACCCACGGGATCCGCTCCACCTATTCTATCCGTCGGATCGACATTGAGCTGCGCTGTCGATTTATCCCCCTCTCTTCTCCCTCCCCTTTCCCCTGAGTCCGCTGCTCTTCCTTTTGTTTTCCGCGCGATCCTGTTTTTCTCGTTTCGCGAACGTTTGCAAAGCACCGCTCACCGCAAGTTATCCATCTTTCTTTCCCCCTGCGAACTTCTAACCAGTGACTCGCCCCCGCCCTCCCAATTAAAGGGGCATACCGAGGAATTTTCCGGGCGGTTTTCCTATCTTTCTGTATCCCTTTAGCTTTCGCTGTACTACGCGTTGCTTCTGCCGTTTCCTTTCGTGAACAGGCGTTCCTCAGAAATTAATGACTGGCCTCAAGAATTTCCCGCGATGGTTTCTTTGATCCCTCGATCGTCGAACGAAACCAAAGCACGCTGCAATATTCATCAGATATGCTGATGTATTGTTAACGGCAACGTATATTTTATATATAAATCGACAGAAATCACGTATGTAATATAATACAATAATTGTGTAAGTATTGTGTTACATTGAAGCTATATGATTTATTCAAACTATTGAAAAAAATCTGCTAAAAAAAATCTATAAAACTTTATAAAAAATTGTATATACAGAGTGTCCTAGATCTACCGTAACACTTGTTAATGCCATTTTTTTTCTGTCATTAACGGGTGTTCCGGTAAATCTGAAACACCCTGTATAAAACAACGCATGATTTACGTTAATGGATTGTAAAATTTTCCATATCAAATGTAAAAAAATATTCTAGTTTCGAAAAATATTTTTTTTACAATTGTATTAATCAATTCAAAAAGTCATAAAAGTTGAGTAGGATTTTAAACATTAAATTACACGTCGTATTATTTTACAAAATAATATACTTGTATGTTAGTAATTGACATCTTTTTTATTACGCTGTTTTGCATCTCTTTGCTTTGGGTCCTCCAACCTCACGTCCTAAATACATAAAAATAGACATCATACGCATGCACGTTAAAAGAACGGAGGAGTTTAAAAAAATATATGCTCCAAAAAAGCAAATATGCTAAACAATATTTACATTTTTACTTCCCGTGTTTTATTAAACAGAAAGAACTGTAGTGGAAATTGAGAAATCATCAACAGATTGGAGGAAATGTTTCAAGTACGCCCGATTGCAATTGAACATTTAGATTTTTTTTCCTAACAAGCCATGTGAAAAAACTCTGGAATGCACTCATCAGGAAAATATGTAGGCTTTCTCATGTTTCACTCTTTGATAAGTTGCTTTCATGAATGGACAAATATATTGTTTCGAGTAGAGTGCGTTTCTTCCAATTTCAATAATTTAACGGCAGAATTCTCGGAGAGGTCGATATTATTTTTCCAAGCGTACAACCTCAATTTTTCTTTCATTTCCCTCGCTTTGGCGGATAAGAGAGCTCGAAAAACCACGCTTTAATTCGAATGCGCCGCAACCGTAATTCTTATTCATTTTTATTTTTATGCTCTCCTCTTACGAGACCGTCGATAATCCACTTCTCCTAATTAAAGAGCGGTATGTTCCGCAGGACCTTCCGAAAAGTCCTACCCGCGGAAACATTCTCGGCTCGATCGTCATCCCCTTCCCCAATTAAGCGCGAGCCGTTCCGAAAATGTCGTCGGAAAAAAAAGGAAAGTGAAAAGAGCAAGAGCGAGAGCGAGAGAGAGAGAGAGAGAGAATCCAGCCGGATTCCCGCGTTTTTCTTTTTTATCGCGACATTTCCGCCGCGTTTCGCTCGAGAGGGTGGCAGTGGTATAATCTAAACGCGAGATCAGATTTATATTTATTCCCGCCTCGTTCTCGCCGCGGCCACTCGACAAATGGCCACACGGGTGATATATCAAAGCTAAATCTCACCGCGGAAAATGTGGAAAAGCGGCCGCGTTGTTTGTATCGCCGCGCGTATTCTATCAAAACTTGGACGGAGAATTGTGTCCGAGTGCCGTGATAATTGCCGCGCGCGTTAATTAATACTTCAAGAATATTGCACAGTGGTGGCGTATTTCTTATACCGTCTATTAAATACTTCCAAGTTATCTCGAGAAATTGTCTTGCGAATTTGGAAAACTTTTCCCAAGGGGACCTTTTGTCACAATATTTTGACGTCCGCGTGATATAATTTATGTATATTTTATCATTTATTATGATATAATATACAACTTTTTCTGTAAAAGTCATTAGAGTTGGTAAATAAATAAAAACAGATTTTAAAGAAATTATAAATTGGTAGAATAAATCACCGATTAAAAGATTTGCGGCCAGAATTTAAATCCGGATGTAATACATTAATTAGATCATCAACATCCACCAGTTCTTCAAGTAATAATCTTGATCAAAAGTGAGATATGAGTGCTTGATACACAAGAGCTATCACGGAAATTAATATAATGTTTCGAACACGTAACGTTTCCTTCGTGTAGCGTTTAGAAATATTAACAAATGGAAATGTACGTTCGCGTGCACCATCTGGATATGACAGACGGCAATCTCTCGCGATCTATTAGCATTAAAGTATTAATGACACTATATTATTAAAGCGGCTGTCACATGCATAATTCCACACGTGTGCGATATTATAAATCGTAACATTAGCCCGATGTATTTGCTCGCGTTGGCGCGGGAGTACCGGGCGTAAGCGGCCGCAGTGACAAATGAAGAAAGAATGGACTGTTGGAGCACGCTATCGTCTACTACGACTCAATGTAAACTGCTTCCGATGAGTAAAAGCGCGAGTTTGTTGCACAGAAATTCTGCATTTCGAAACATACTTTGCGTGCAAGCTAAAGAAATAAAGTCGAACTTTCACATTCTCTTCCTTTGTAACTTGCGTATAATGCGATCTTCTTCGGCGTTAAAACGAACACCGCGCGCGCGTCAGTTTTGTTCTGTGAAAATAATACTTTGGACTATGCTATTCGGGAAGCTTTGAAAGCAATCCTTAAAGAATAAAATATAATATTACTGGCGCGTATAGCAATTATGAGAAAACAATAAAAGTAGATATAAAAAAAAATACATATAGACGTCGCTGCCTCGTGAAATCGATGAATAATGTAAATGGAGCCTTCATAAATGAAGCAATTGATATATGCCGAGTTTAATAAATATTAAACGTACCTTTCGCCCCTGTTTTTTTTTTCGCAATCTTCTTATCGTTTGCTCTTCCGAATTAGATCGAGAAACACGATGATGATATTCTATCCATTCTGCCGATCGCAAAAAAACCCTCGTATAAATATTACATCTGAAAGGAAAACGCGAGAGCACCGTTTTGGCTTCGAATGAGGTGTTTCTGAATCGGGAAAATGCGGAGGAATTTCATGTAACACGGCGGAAAATAGGTAGCGACGTGAAACTCGCGGCCGCGCGAGGGAAACCGAGACTACCCGGAACATCGTAAATCTTGGCGTGGTTTCCCCTCCACGATTTTTGGTCACGCGTGCCGAGTTTATGCCCCGAATTAGACGCCGACGGGTGGTCGGAAAGCGGCGCGCGGAGAGAGAGCGAGAGAGGAGGAAAGAGGAGTAAGCCGGCGTTTCCTCCTACAAGTCGAGGAAACACACTGCGTTTTCGAAATCGCCACGTGCCCGCGGCCTGCCGGGGTTTCCACGGCATCGGGAAAATGCCATATGGCCGAGGGTGATTCGTGTCATCCTTCCCCTTGGCCGTCGTGACGACGATTTCCGTGTCTCGTGCCCAGACGACGCACGCGATACGACCTCGCGCGTGGCTGTTACTTTCATTCGCGCGGATATATATACAACATGTGAAGTGTATGTTTTATTTTGAGAGTTCCATGAAAGATCGCACACAACTGATCGAATCGAAGATTTTAAGAATAGAAAAAAAAAAGTTATACGCAACAGTTCCTCCATTCGGGAAAAGCTACGACAGCTGCAAAAATCGAGAACATTTTCAATAATTTAATAGAAATTGGATTTGCAAATTTTTGTTGCGCAAAAATTTATTCGTCATTCGCTGAATGGAAATATATTTTAAATAAAAGCATGGATTTATACAAATATTAACGACCGGAGATTAAAATTAAATTTTAATCTCGCTTAATGCGTGCGCTCTTCTGTTTCTGGCTGTAACGAGAATTTAATCTCTTCAGTGCTCAAGTTTAAAGTGTACAATAATATTATGAGATATTAAGTGCTATAACAAAATAATTTACTGCATTTGATATTTTCACGATGTAGATAAAATGTTCTTTAATCATTATCCTGTTTTTAATGCACAATTTTGATCAAACAAACATCCTTTATACTCTTTTTCGCTATTTTTCGCATCAATCTCATTATACCCATTCAATGTCAAAGATAGCAAAACATAAACGTGTTTTGAAAAGTTCGTTTGATCGATATCTTACCGACTTCATCACTTTTTCGCCACGGTAACATATTGCTTCCACGCAATTTAATTCTTTTCAATCTCTTCTCAAGGACGTGTTTCCTCTCTTATTCTCCTAACATATTCACTCCTGACACGTGTTCTTCAAAGCGCAAAAAAAACTCCAAGACGAAAGAGCGACACGTTTTGACAAATTAAACAGCTCGTGCGACATGTCGTCAAGGAAATAAGCGGAAAATGAAAAAACTTCTACTCATGTAAAAACAGAAACATCAACCTTTTCCAGAAAAACATTTGGAAGTTGTTACGATATAAATTAATATGATCATAAAATATGAAGTTTCGCTAAAACAAGTATTGCACTTAAAATAACGATGTATATTTGCTCAGAAAGTTAAATCACAAAATAGGAATAAAATTTATTGAAATGTAACACATTGTAACAATTATTTTTTGCTACTCTTGTCATCGTCTGACAATTTGATGCTTTATGAGAGCAAGATATAATAAATTAAGTGTTGGAAAATAGAACAACATCGTGTCATCACTCGTTAACGGTTTCATTCGCGCCCTCCCGCTTTCTGTTTGACATTTTCACCTTCGGCACGATAAGTGGCGCGGCTACCCCCGGTCGAGTCTATAAAAATATTTTAATAAATAACCGAATGCCACGATGCACAGATTTTCAAATCCGCGCGGAATAGAGATATGTTAGTGTACGCCAGTTATATCCGCATGCATTCGCGTATGTTGCGCGTGTATGTCATCTGGCGCAGGTTACACAACGGAAAAGAATATGCGGCTGTGCCCGTGTTAATAATCCCCCGTATTATCCGGCGATTTTTATCCCGGTGCCCGTGGAGAGCGCTCACGGAAACGCGTATTTCATTCGAAACGGTTGACAATAAAATTCCCAGAAAATAAAACAGTAATTCCCGCAGAAAAATGCGGCTCCTCTCTAAAAATGCAGCGTGCGCGCCGCGCACCGGCAAACAGAATTTAATTCTAGCACTGCGCGTGCCAGTTTGTTATTAATAATCGCGCGCTCTGAGGCCCCGACGCCATGTATTCTATATACATATACCTATATCTATACATATACATATATATATACGTGGGAAAAGTAATGAAAACCAGCTCCACGGTGCGCGGTTCATTACGGTTACAATCAAATTCAGCGCGTGCAAATTCGACCAACGACTACAGAAATACTTGCGTCGCTTTGATTCGTCGGGCGTCTCATTCAAGACAACACGATTATTATTTCATCACTACGTACCAATTCGAAATAATGAATACTGAGCGCATTGTGGCCGGCGATTTCCGTGAAAAGCGGCGGTCGTGCAATTTTGGTTGATACGTATATTGCACCAATTTCATAAGTGAATAACAGATTGGCGCGCTATTGTTTGTGCGTTTTGTGCGCGACAAACGAAGTGTTTGGGCACACAATTTCTAAAAAAAAAAAAATATATATATATATATCTCGTAACGCGGTGATACCGCTGTACTAATCAATGAAATTTAATATTAATTTAATGCAACTTAATTTAATGCAACTTAATTTAATGCCCAAATATTGACGACGCTAGAAACAAGCTTTTCAAGAGGAATCTCAAAGCTGAATTATAAAGTTACGCAAGGATATGTAGATACATAAAGTTTCGTACGACTCTTACATATGTGATGTCTACTATATCATCATTTCGAGATGTTCGCATAATGTCGTTCGACGTGTTTCTATTGGGACGAATTACACGCTCGAGTCGAACGATACCACTATATTTCTTCATAGACCTGTAGTTAAATCGAAGCGAGCGAGAATCCTCGGCGCGACCATCGATTATACATGGCTGCCAGGACGGTAGGGAGAAGTGAAATTTGTAGCAGCGGCACGATGAAAATTTACGCCAATCCGTGCTCCTCCGTCCTCCTCGTTAAAGCGCAAAAACGTCAATGGACGCGCGCGCTGTAAATCCAACGGCACGATTGTCCGGTGTTTAAAGGGTTAATCGATAACGCGGTTATGACTCCGCCAGGGTCCCGGTAACGGCGGTTCGGACACGGAGCGAACGGCCGCTTCATCGTGTCGCGACAAAACGACGTGCACTTATCGCCCGTACTCTGTTAGCGACGTTATTCGGCGCTCTATTAACAAGACGATACCGCGCCGCAAAAATAGACACTGTCGCGCTAACAATCTCGACTTTTTGTTGTTGTTATAATCCCCGCAGACTTTTAAACGAATGAGAAAAAATACGAAAGAAAAAATTATTATTATTATTATTGTAACGTTCTGCAGACATCTATAATTAAGAAAAAGCTCTCTTTAATTTAAAAACAATTTATAAATGCTACAAGTCGGCTTAATATTTGCAAGAAATAAAATGATGTCTCGTTGAAGTAATCGTCTCTTTTTATAATCGCGATCTATAAATGGCTGACAAAAATTCCAGGTCTATTTTTCATATTATTTTTGTAGACATTAATCAAGCAGGATCGGAAATTGTCTGCGAGAGATTAAACAGATGAAAAAGCAAGATGCCCACCATCGCAATTAAATTGCGCGCCAATTAAGTTAACGACGCTTCAATTACTTTTTTGTTTGTCCACTGTACAACCGACCGATGGTTTCGAACTTTGACATTTAATATCATTTAGCCGGGCTTAATGCGCGCCGGGAAATAAAGGGTGGAATATCGCCGCGTCCTTCGCGTATCTCGTTCGCGGACGCGGTTAATAAAGAAGAGTGGTAACGCTAACGTATCCGGCGTAACGGCGGCGTTTCTATTTCATTTCGTAATTCGAAGCGGAGCGAGAATGGAAAGGCGAGTAAATAGATTTCGTCGATTTACGTGTGCGCGCTCGTCTGCCCGGAGTGAAGTATTGAAAGGATTACACAGCGCGTGAACGGAAAAATATTTTAGGCGCCCGTACCGTTTCGCCGCGGGAAGATTCTAAGTTAAAGCAAAATAACATTACCGCTGCGTATTACATATTCGCGTTTCCAACCACGGTTTTCATTAGCGCCGAGTTTGTATATCCGCGCCATCGATTATCACTTCTATGTTATATTTTCGCCAGGGGTGTGTACTTCCCGCCGTATAAATTAACAAAGATGCAACTACCTGCGCGCTTAACCCATATTAAGCGTGCACTGAGTAATACGAACCGTGTATCGATACTTCGTAAGTATTCCCGGACGGGATTCGGGACGCCGGTTTGAAACCAGCTTCGCTATCGCGGCTGCATCTGCACGCTGTTGCGATACTGCAACTCTCACGCGCTGCATCCCTTAGCTGCATCTCAAGGTCTTTCTCTCTCTCTCTCTCTTCCTCTCTCTTGCTTTCTACATCCCGTGGTGTAAGCCACGTGGGCCCAATAAGCTTCCGGGAAGACGAGTAGCTGTGCTCTATGGCGCCGCGCGGCAGCAGTTCTCTCGTTTGATCCCGCGATACCCCGGTTGCGAGATCACGGACTAACCGCAGAGAGAATATCGGATAACACCGCGGGCACGTTTTGCTACCACCGCTTAAGGTGGTGGCGGCGGCTCTCGCTGCTACCGGGTGGCAGTTTCGGTTGCTTGCGTCGCAGAACCACGGAGAACCGCGAAAGTTTTGCCAATTAAGCGGGGCCATTAAGTCTGAACCGTTCGGTTCATTAATGAAACATCAAGACGCTTATCGATAGGCGGGCTTACCCTCCTCCCCCGTCTATTCGCGGTTTTTCCGCGGTTGCATCAATGACGATGCTGAATTCGATTAAGCGGCACGGATCGCCGCCGAGGTCCCGAACTAATGAGGTATTAATGTTGCTTTGCTCAGTCCCATGTTGGTTCTTGCGATACCAAGTTACGACCAACATGCTGTAACTTGGTCCTCGAAGTAAGATAAGGTGCAACTTGGCGGTATCCAAGCGGTGGTGAATATTATTACATTATGGCAAATAATAATACATTGCTTGCGCGCGTAGCGGTAAATTTATTCTCGAACTACTGTATGCTTTATTAATGTTTACTTAACCGCGTTGTGTTAGAACGAATTGGACTACAATTTCATTGCGATATATTTTCGTCGCGATGCTTATCTCCCGTAAAAGAAGAAAACGAGCCTATAGCATTTCTTATAGCCACCATTTACTTTTCCCGGAAACTTATTCTATATACACGACGCGGAGAAACCACACCGGCGGCGCACCGCGCCGTAACTCCCCGAAGGACTGATAAAAGTAACGGAAAGTGGAGTGTGACGAAGAAAAAGATCGGATTAAAGGATAAGGCGATCCTGGTAAAGTCGTAAGAAAATCAGGAAGACAGAAACTCCGCGTCCCTCCTACGCACTAGATAAAAAGACATAAAAAGAAAAAAAAGCGAGAAAATCTCCCCTCCACTAAATCGGTCAAGCTGTTAGGTAGTTTCGCGTATCGCTTTAGACTCAGCTTCTTATCGGAAAAAGGATCAAAACGTGCGGTAATCAACGGTGACTAAATGTTAATGGGGATTTATTCGACTTTAATTTCATTCATTTTTATTAAAGTTTTTTTTTTTCAGGTAGTTTTGATATATTTTTATGGAAATAAATTTTTCTTCGTTTCAATATAGTTCGCATTATCAAAATAATTATGCTAAAAATTCTTTGATTAAAATTTGTAAGTAAAAAACTCTGAATTTTATGAAAAAATTATTAGTAATAATCTTTTATTTGAAAAATAATTAATTTTAAAAAGTTTGTAATTTTTCAGTTAAGCAAGAAAATTGTTCTAAAGTATGAAAGATGCATTAAAAAAAATATATAAAAGAAAAGGCGATATAAAAGTAAAAAAACAAATCTGCAGATGATTAGAATCCCGAAGGATATTCTACACTCGCGGAATCATTTATACTGAAAGTTCCGTTCGTTTAATAGTTATCCTTCCTCTCTGTGAGAGGTTGACGAAGTTTTCAGCAACTTCTCTGAGAAAGTCGGAGAAACGCGTGGTCTCTTCTTGTCCCGGTAAAAAGAGTCCAGGCGAATAAAAAGCAAAGTCCGAATCCAATGAGCTTCTATACGTCGGCGCACATATGTGCATTGGCCGAGAGTCGTTTCTCCCTTCCTTCCCCTTCTCTCTTCTCCTATCAAGCAGGGATGATCGTCGTGTGTACGTCAAAGTCTAAGTGGGAGATTGTAGAAGGCCCTCAGAGCGCGTCCTGCAGCTTAGACAGGACCTTCCTCGCTGTATTTCCCGGTTTGGTGAAAATGCGCAGCAGTAAATTCACAAGACCGTCGCGAGAGATGAAGGAGACGAGATAAGGAGGGAGGGCGCCGGCGATAGAGGAAGGTCAAACGAAGACGAGCCGATGTACCGACCTCCGGAATGGAAGCTCGCCCGTGAATCCTCGTTAACACAAGACGCTATTTCCACGTTTGGTTAGATCCGAGAAGCCCTCGTCCTCCGAGAGGGAACCTCTCGATCGACCCTTTCGCCAAAGTTGGCCGACCGTCTGCGCGCTTTCGCCTTTCAGGATCGCCCTGGTCGTCCTTGAGCCGAGAGGCCCTGCGAACGAGATTGCGTCTCTCGTCTCGGGGATTTCGGAGCTCCGCGATCCGGTATCTGCAGCCCGATATACCGATGTTCGCCGGAAATTTTTGGGAATCCGTCGGATATAGAGAATCGCCAATACGGAAGGTGCCGATAACCATTTGACAAAGAACGTTTAAATCTGCTTCCTTTTATCCCTTAAAAGGCTCTTAGAATCATTGAGATAAAAGCCTCCACTTTTGAATTTAACTTGATTTTCGCAATTCGCTAATATTATTGAGAAAATATTTACCTAAATGTAACCGTAATTTTTAAAGGATTAAGCTTTTGTTTAAATTAGAAGATTAAGTTGTCGTAAATTTTTACCTTGCAACTGCGGAAAAAAGCACGCAATTTTTTACAAGGTTAAGCCGCATTATTTTAAAATGTACTTAAGTTCTCGATAAAGTTTAGTATTTTACGTTGCAAAGATCACACTATTTCTTCAAGGAAGAACCAGGAAGAGATCACGTTCCGTTAGAGATATTTCGAAATTCGATTCGATCCGAGACTGATTAGATGAGTTTCTCGAATAACACGTATGTACTTCAAACGAAATATCTACATTAAATTTATAATTTAAATAAAAAAAATAATATGTTAGAATTCTGCTAAATTTTTAATATATTTTTTATTCTAACAACTTATAAATGAAGAACTTTTATTAAAGATTGTTTGCTTTAAAACTGCCGCAAATTCATGACATCGTAAAAGTAAATCTATACTATTACTACTATAGTTCTTAGAATAAATGACTCGATTAAATCCATTAATTATTGCTTTAATGTCTCTAATTAGATTCGATGAATCGTGAAACTTAATAATTTAAATTCTGAAGAGGAAGGAACTGCTTTTTATTCTTAATAAATGATAAGAACGATCTTATTTGAACGTCGAATCAAATTTTAGAACCGATAAATAAAAAGAAAAATTAAATTAAAGCCATTCATCCAAAATTTAGATAGATAAAAAAGTTGATATACAATCGCCAATATAATTACAAAACCCACCGCCATACAGAGATAAAATATGACGCGATGGAGATGTATTTTCAACGACGCGAGACAATTTCACCGCGCGAAACCGAAACTTGCCAAAGAAACAGAGACGAATAAAGAAAAATATTTAAGATGCAATAAAAACTTCAGAATTATTAGTGTCTCGCCGTTGAAAAAACCACCGTGTGTCTCCATTCTACTCCACTTCCAGTAGCCATATTTAAAAGAGCATTCGGTATTTTTACGATATTCTGTGTAGCACGTGAAAGTTTCGCGCAACGAAAATCTCTCTGTACTTTTTCTCAATAACACAAGGGAGTTTTTCGTCGAGGAAATTTAGCCCGCTGCGTGAATGCGTATATTTCGCGAGCATTCTCCGGCAAATTCTTGAGCGTTCCGCGCTCAATCAACGGCGCTGCTTAGATCTTGGAATCGAGATGGGAATAGGAGGGTTCAGCGATGCTTCTGGGGACGCGCCAACCCGCTGAAATTAACATGGCAGGGTCATGTATAATTGAGCGCCGTGTGAGGTGGAGAGCGAATGACGCGCGGCGCGTATGCGTCGATCCATAAGTATACACACACACACACACACACACTCGCCTACAAATACAAGTATGCGCGATTCGCCGGTAAATACTCGTGGACACGTCACTAGCAGCAAATTATATTTCTGCCCAAGTGAAAAAAACAATTGAATAATTATATTGCTTTCATCGCTTCGCCCGTTGAATCGATGCCGCGTTCGCTGTTTCCGCGAGCCCGCGCTAGTTTTGATTATTTTACCAACGTAATCGCACTTTGTCGAAAAGTAACGAGAGAAGTATGTAGCACGGTTTAATTATTTTCACCGTCAGAGAGATATTTCAGTCACGCCCTGTCCGAGTAATTGCCCATCGCTCGCTTCCTCGAATGTATTTTATGCTCCCTCTGTTTGTCCCGAAAGTAACAATTTCCTAATTTGCTCGGTAGCCGTAGGGGGAACGCGCAAGTTACAATAAATTCTGGGTATCTCATTTCCTCTCCCTTCTCGTGTGCGTGCGTCTAATAAAGGATGCACGAAACGAGGTAGACGGCCTCTACATACGCTCCACCCCTGTTTTATCTGTTATCCATTAGCTCGCCACCCTCACGCCTACAGTCTCGGGATTAAAATTCACGTATTCGTAAAACTCGATACAAGCACACGCGACCGTGCTAATAGCTTTGTGTCATATTATAATAGTGATCATCGTCATATATCGGGAAATTGACAAAGCCGCTGCTTACGAGCAGCGTGCGTTTGATTAGTCGTAAAACTGGCGCAAACTGGTAATTGGCATTCTAATCAAATGTCCTCGACCTGTAATTAGTTAACGGGTCAGTTGCAATTCCGACAACCAGTTACAGTCGAAATCTCTTGCGGTATTACTTACTAACGCAAATTTCGCGTTTGCAAAATTTTACCTTTCCTTTTATGTAAAATCTCAACAATAGTGAGGATAGATACGAAAGTATGAATACATTGGCATGAATCAAACTGCGCGAAAGAAAGAAAATAAAAAGGTAGGAAAGAGAAAAAGCGGGAGATAAATGCAATGCCATCGAGCGCTCCGATCAACCGTCGTGCTTAACGATACTATTGAAATTTTCCCGTCCATCCTCATCGCTTATCTCTCGCCCGTGTCGCAACCCCCGGATGCTTTGTGTTGGCGCCTGCATATCGCGAGGATGAGAAAGCGGACGAATAGTGAAGATAACAGTAATCCGTGTAGCTGAGGATGAAAACAGAGGAAAGGACCAACATTGAACGCCGAGCTTAATTAGACGAGTGGAGGAAAAGGGGAAGGAGGGTGTGAGAGAGTCGGGGACGAGAGAGGGCGATCGAAGAGGGAAAAGAGTTAGAAAAACTACCACTCGTCGTGCCGTGCGAAGTAGTCGCTCGATAGAAGGCGGCATCGATTCCACCCTCTCTTCTTGTAAGCGACGACTCGTTTCCTCTTTCTCACTCTCCGCCTCGCCCTCCGTCTCGCGTATCAGGCGCCTCACGCACGACAGTGCCCGTTTTCCGTGAAGGGAAAAAAGAAGGGAAGGAAAGGTACACACGACGGAGAGGCGCCGTCGTAGGTTTCGCGTTGCCGCCTCGCATGTTCCAGGATGTTGAATCTTTTATGCCGGCGACGCGCTGGCTCACTTATCTATAGTTTATATCGGCGTGGCAGACGATCTCTCGAAATTCTACGCTCGTAGAGACGCGCGCGCGCTCCGAGACATCGCGAAACTTTACGCAGTTGTCGGTATTGAATGTCGTATCGCCCGTATCAAGTAAATTTAAAGGCACTGCTCTCTCTTTCTACAGAAGCTACGGAAACAAAATCGCAGTAAAATTCAGCATTATCATTATTAAACGTAGAAGCTATATGATTTTGGAGTAATCAAAATTCCGCGAAGAAAAGATATTCAAAAGTACATAAAAATGAAATACTTCGAAATCTCTTAAGCGCACGATGTCGCCTTTCGTCGGTGTAAAGCCGATTTTAACGATGAGACTTGATCGACGCCTGTCAATAATTGATTGATACAAGGTAGCGCACAATTCCCGCGGGGAAGTCAAATAATTACATAGAATTACGCATAGCCTCCTGGCCGCAGAATGATTAATTGCGTCACGCCGACATTAGCGTACGCAGTCTGGCCGTTCTATCTCGGCGGCGGGTCGCGGCGTTTTCGAAATTGATTAATCGCCGAATAATTGGCGAAAGAGAGTGAGAGAGAGGCGAAGGTGGTCGAGACGCTCTCTTGTCGTCCGTTCGCTCGAACAAGCCGAATACATTCATAACGCGGAACACGGAACCGGGAACATAGTCGGAAACAGCTGCGGCGGACAGTGGCCCAGCATGCATGCGAGCTGGCGTGGACCGGCAAGAGAAACATTTCGACCGAATGCGACCTTATTAGAGAATTCGGTGAACATCCAGAAAGAGCATCTTCTCTCGGATTTCTCTCAAATTTGAATATCTCGAATTCCGACAATCAAATCGGTTTTCGGTTTTAGAACGGTATTTTAAAGATGTCAGGCAGAAATTCACGGAAAAAGCGCAGATTTCGACGTTTGACATAAAAAGCTCGTAATTAAAAGATCAAAGTATCTACGTGAAGAAAAGGTTTTGAAATATATTATAATGACAAAACTTGTCATTACTCAAAGTAACTAAATTGTGAACGTAAGCGTTCTTTTCAGAGTCTTACCTCTTCGCCATGAATAGCCAATTAAGAAACTTTTTGGAAGAAAATCAAATCTGTGCTTACCTGTAAAAAACAGAAAAAATCGAATCAATAAACAATTAGTAAATATTTATTCATGTTAAAATTAATTTTTATGTATGTATGTTCGAGGTACGATTAAAAATTCATTCCCGGTAAATTTTGCTCGCTTTTGTGAAGGAAACGAGCAGGTGCGATCAATTAATTTCTCGATTGTTAACTCGACAATTCGGGCGGCCATAATTTTATTGTCGATCCACGACACACATCGTCCCTTCACAAAAGTTAAACGCAAGTGTGCGCGCGGATAATCAATTGCTTTTCGATGCTCCTAATAAATGTGCGGGTTTGCTTTGTGCCGAGCAAATACACGAACGCGTGGAGTTACGACACAAACGATCGTTGCGAGTACAATACGATCACCAGACGAACGCCACGCTTCGACCAAACATCGAGTTTTATAACTGAGAATTAATTTGCTTATAACTTGTGAGAAAAGGCATATTTTTCTTTTCACCCGATCGATTTAACTATTATACAATATTTTTAAATGCACGATTTTAATACATAATACAGAAAAGTAAACAATAATTTAAAATATATAAAACGCGTTATAACAACTACAAGATTATAAAAATCGAAAAATAATATTCACTGAAAAAATGTAAATATTAAATAGAAAACATAAATATTAAACGACGAAAATCGTAACAAAGCGTCAACAATTTACATTCGTAAAAATGAGGACATTATTTTTTTTTTTTTTTCAATCAGCTACCAGTATTAATCAACAAACACATATACTTGCATGTTCTCATATATTTTTCGTTAAATAAATACGAGGAATGTTCTGCTAAATTCACATGGGAATATTGAACGTCAAGTACGGCAGAAAGGAATCGAAGTTAACGGAAAAGGAAAGAAAAGGCATATAAAAAGGAAAAAGAAAAGGAAAATGCACACATGTGTGGGCAAACCAGTCCGATGTATTGGTCTATGCGCCACTCTCTTATGTCACACGACGCAAACGTATGGCTCTATCGTCTGCCGGCGTGTGTGTTCACACTACAAAACTCCTTCCTTCCCCCCCCCCCCGCACTCGTGCGCATATATTGTGAGTCTTCGAAACTTCGACAGGAAGGGAAAGGCTCAGTTAGAACAGAATACTACACAGTAGGAAGCATCCTGCCGCGCGCTCTACACTATTCTTTTTCCAACTTCCTGTATTATATTTTTTATAATCATTATATTATAAATAATTTATGATATAACAATAACAATAATGTAATAGTATTGATCTACAAAGTATAACTTTTAAAACGGAGAAAAAAGTTGAAAAGTTAACTAGCTCGCACCGTTTTGCCAAGATGCAAAGTTACACACCAAGATTGAATCAAAGTTGCATATTCACACTCTGTGTCGTATCCACTTAACAAAGTTTTCACATAATTAATATCTACAAGCAAATTCTCAATTAACACACACTAAAATTAGAAGCAACGCTGGTCTAATTTTGCTTAAAACAGAAACAGTTAATGCAGCGTTAAACGTGTGAACAGCTTCCACGTGACCCTCATTAATTAGAAAAGCTAAAGATGACCATCTGCTATCCCTTAAGCGGCGTTGCTAAAAGTAGGTACAAGAGGGGACAAATTCAACGTAAAGTGATACTAAGAACCGGAAGTTTCGTAAAACGGAAGTTTCCTTATTTCAGAATTCTTTTACACTCAGTCACATACATGAAGTATTAGTATTATTTATACATACAATAATAATAATGCAAAAGCATGTATGTGTGCAATTATGTACTTATAACATAAAATTATTAATGTAATATAATTTAATACGTTTATGTATTTATGTATTTGAATTATTTAATAAACGTTCCCTCGTCTTTACGAAAGTTCGATCTGTCGCTAGTATTCGATTGCGCAGGATGTAATCGTCGTCCTGTCATGCGAACTTCATTTCCCGTGGGAGAAACTACGGAATCGATGGGCGCGGTCCACCCTTTGAAATATTCCCAATATAGATATATATGTACTACGTAATTAGTTCATAAATATAGCGACATCTTTCTTTAACATACATATGACATTCTAATGTTCACCAATATACAGTTACGAAAATTATGAATTTTTTTTCCTACCGCGACTCGAATACGTTTCATCGCAGATCGTGCGCTAAAAAAAATTTCGATCTAAATGATTATACACGAGTTCGCAATTTCAATTCCTCTAATTTTAATCACGATTATACCGCCAGCGCGAACGAAAAAGCTTTCATCAGTCGAGCAGAATTTATTTAACGTTACGTTATTTCAGCCCGTGTTTTACAACGGAAGCGGTAGACAAATTCTGCAGAATCGAAATATTACTAAAATTAGCATGTGTTTTAAATTTAATAAATACTCTATTTTTCCTATTTTTATCATATAAAGTTAATAAGTGTACGTATTTATAATTAAAGCCTGATTCGTCTATAAATTATCATTAAATCGTTAAATTTCACATGTTAATATGTCGGTTTTCAAAAGTTCAAAAATTTGGTGAACTAATTCATACCTATTCGCTCGACAATTCCAAACTATCAATTCCCTCGCGAAACAGCCGTGCATTTCGCGGTTAATTCCGTTTTGTCGAATTCTTATTTCCTCGTTGATTAAGACGGGCGCGCGTAATTGAGACTTGATTGTATCCGCGACGAGTGCGGCTTACGCGCGCGGCAGGAGAAAATTATAGTAATTTTCACCGCTTGCCGCTTCTTCGTTGAAGCGAACGTTTAGACGCCAGATAATTGACACTACAATCCGACCTCACTTTGATCGAACGGGATCGGGCGGGGATTTGTTTGCAACTTCGGAAATACTCGGATCAAGTGTACGGAAGCCTCGACGGCTTAAATTGGCTTTTATGACGATGAAAAATTGTCGTCGAAAGTTTTAAAGCGAGGTTCGGTATTTTTCGAATTCTTCCGCCGCTGCTAACGAAGATGGGCGGCGCTTTTAATCTGAGTTTGATTACATCGCCGGCGAGTTTGTCGCCCGGAAATAATTACGTGCCATTCTGATCCGTTTAACGCACGAGATGTAACACTTTTAACTACGTGCCGGCGACGTGTTCAATTTGTGCGCTTTTTCGTCTTGCTTATTTAAAATTTTGCAAACGTTTATAAAATTCTTTATTCATCATTAAATTAAGTTTTTGAATAATTATTATATATAAGAGAAAAAAAACTTAAAAAAGAGGAATTTTACCAACGATTATGGTACGATGCAACTTACATTTTTGTACGTTAAAAAAATAGAGAAATAGAACATCTTTTAATGCCATTCATTACACTACAATCGCGATTACACAATTGCTCGCGCAATTATATAGCGCAGCGATAAAATCCATTTTGTGATTTCCATTTCATTCCATTTTACAATTTGCTGACAATTCCTAAGGCGATGTCTTTAATGCCTGCCCGAATGTGTCGACGCGAGTGTAAACACATTAGAAGTATGTTGTCTGGCGAGAGGAAAACCAGACACACTCGCGTGAGTCGAAAAGCCGGGTGATAAATGTCCAAAGAAAAGCTGAAGGGCGCCAGAGTGCGTTATTAAAGACTTTATCCGTAGCGCCACATGTGTACCCTTAAAGTTTATTGCGTAAAACCTAAATAATATATAGAGAAAATTTTATGGATTTTTTTTATACGTAATAATGCAAAATTATGCGATAGACAATTGCAAGACATTTACGAAAACGATTGTACGAAATTCTTGACAGTTGATAAAAATTTATATAGCGCACGAAAGCACCGTGCAAAAAATGTATAATTAATTATATTAAAAAAAACGTGGCATGTCTAACGGAAAGACTATCATTTAACGAGTAAACATAATTTAAGTGTTGCTCATGAAATGCACGAACGAAGTAGCAGAAACCTTCACATCGCACTGCTAAGTTCGCGACGCAGAAAGACCGTAAATATGATTCTGCGCTTCGGTACTTTGCTTTTACGAATGAACGACGAGCGACTGTAAAACGACCAACAAAGTACCGAATACGAAATACTCGTGAATTTTTCAACAGCCCACGTCGAGGAGAAATCTCGAATGCGTTTCTTCGTAGCGTATCGTAACGTCTAGCTAGATGCGAAATCCTTGTCTCCGCATTTCGTATGTTGACGAACATCGTAATTATTTACATTATGTGCTCTACATAAAGTACTTTGCGTCAATCAGATCTTTTTTCTGACGTTGCGCAATCATCATGAAAACTGTCGCGTCGATTTTATAGAATCAAAAGTTGTGCGTATTTGTCAATATATTTTAAGACAAATTAAACATATAAAAATTATAATTCTTAATAATTTAAAAACTACTTAAATATCTTACTATTAATAACAGTATTCAATTGTAATTTATGGTAAACAAGAATAACTTAGAATTTCTTCTTGAAATGTCACCTGCGCAACAGGATTTTGTAATTAGATGCATTAAAAGTGCAAAAGTTTCAATATAAATAAATCTTTATTTTCGTTTGATTTACCTTCGTCGCTTCTATTATTATCAATATCTATTTTAGACGGACAAAATATTATAAAACAATACTTACGCATACCAATTTTATTTCCTATTTTAAAATATCAAATTTTAGAAAAAAAAATCAAATTTATCCGAACTCAATCGCACAAATTACATTATCTCCAAATTTTTTAATTTGCAAGTTATTTATATAATAATCGTTAATGCTCTGTATTGCTAGAAATAACCGAACGAATATTTCTTCTCCAATAAACATACTCTCGAAATAAAGCTCCGTGTTACGAGCGCTGCAGACTTTCGAATCTATATCTTCGTATGTACTGAAACATGTACGATATAAACACGTAAGGTGCGCGCTCTTGTTCACGATATCCATTGTTCGCGTCACATTGTAGCAACGACTGAAACTTAACGCGTTACTACAGTTGTTTGTTACGTAATGCAAGCACGTGTTTCATAATAACGCCTATATGATACAATAAAATTATTTTTCGTCAACCTCGGCTATCATTTGCCTCGGCGCGAGCGTTGAAAAATCACTTTACATTGTTCAATGCTTCACGCATATAATACGTATTTTCCGCTTGCATTCCGATGACGATTACAGTTAAACTAAATGTAAATATCTCTTTTATTCATCCATTGTTTATTAAGCGGTTAGTTCCCAATTGTTTATTCTCCATTTAAAAGAATGATTAAAACGCTGATATATTAAACAATTGAGAACATATCTCGCATTGTCCGCAACGGATTGTCGCACTAGCGAAAGACTTGTTTTTTCGTGAAGTATTTTTTAACGTACCTCTGTCTTTGGAAGTGCACCTGTGTACACAGGGGTTCTCTCTTTTAAATTTAAATAAATTACTGTGTAACAAACGCAATTACTTGGAATAACACGTAAACTTCTCTTTTACGCTTTAGATAAAATCCAATCAACTTTGCTTGCGAATGTACCGTTTAGTATTCTAGAGAGGCAAAACTTTTCTCACAACGATTAACGATCTAAAATCCTTCTTTATCTCCTTCTCATCCCTATTTTGTATTTATCACGTCCTTAGCTTTTATGGGAAGAGTGATATAACGCCCATGCGCGCGCGAGCGCGTCATCTACCTCGTCAATACCTTAGTCGTCCTCGCCTAAAAAAGATTTTCATTTTCCGCCGAGTAGCTCGACGCTGCTTGTCGCTCGTTAGCGGGTTTACGCCCTCGTGAAAACCTTCGTTTTACGCCCTCGCTCTCTCCGCGCGTCGCGCCGAAATCGCGTTACTTCTCGCCTCACGAGCTGGCTGCGAAGAGAAGAGGCGGCGAACCCTGAAGAATACATATATACCCTGCATCACTCGACTCGTTTCGCCCTTAGGAAACCGTACTTGAAGAATAAAGCAGACAGATAAGATCTCGTCTGTGTTCCTCGCACCTCAATTTGCCTCATCGTGAAACAGAAATACGGTTATTGGCTCGTTCTCGCGACTTGATCTCAACGATTAAGTTACGCTGAATCCGAAGATGCTACTCGCGCAATCCAAGCGATATATTATACAATGTCAAGTTAATTATAATAAAATATTCTTTTCATTGTATTTACGTTCCTACAGAATTTCAATCAATTTTAAATTATATTCTTTGTTATTAATTTTCCATTCAAATTTTTATAATTCAAATCAAAACTGACTTTTATCAATAGTCATTGATACTCTATCACTTCCGAGATCTGATGAATTATCCGGATAATAGAAACATTAACGTTACATATTTTACAAAAGTTACTATTTAATGTTTCATATTATATTCTATAAAAGTTAAATTAATTAATTTCAATTATAAATACATATTCTGGTCACTTTTTTTCTGTATTAATAAAAAGTTATTAATTTATTATTATTAGTAAAAAGTTAGACATACTTTTCAGTCCATTTTGTAAGTAATTTCGCGATTCCGAGATTCCTTTCCGAGATTCTCACTTTTAACGACGGGAATAGCAGAGAAGCGGTTTCCTGGGATTTAGCGGACTAAATAATGAGGCATAATGATTGCACGATCAGATTACCGAAATTGGAAAGACGCCAAAAAGTCCGCCACGATGCCCCGCGCATTTACCGAGGCACGCGCTGCACTCGGCTTCGCGATGCGTGACCTCGATGAAGGGTCGGTTGTAGCGCACGCGAATGTTGCGTTACGTTTACAAACAGTCGGATTTATTCTTCGTGTTGTAATGTTTATTTGCGCTTTTAGCGGATCGGCACGTTTTGCGGCAGGATATTCGTTTGATCCTCACCCAGCTCGGCACTTTTTCCAACTCAAGCTCGTCGAGGCGACCGTAAAATACAGACGGATCCCGCGATTAACTGCTCGCGCTCTGTTTAATCCTTCTATTCTCACACAAACTGTTATAGAATTAACATCCATCTATCCATTCATACTTTTAATTTTTTAATGAAGCCAAATAGCTAAACTGAACGACAAATGGCACAATAGAATAATTTTCCGAATTATATAAGATAAAATTTTCATTTTTAACGTGGATTTTCTGATAGCCATCGAATAAATAGCCACAAATAAAAATAAACTTAAAAAAAGAAGAATGTTATTTTGCATTAATTTCATTTGACGTGAACTCGTTACTCGTCGTCGACGTTAATTACGTCCCACGAGATCGCGGCCTACATTGTTCGAATATAGCGAAATAATAGCCGGCGGCCTTCTCGTACGCGACATGTGGCGATAAATAAACTTAATCGATGCGCCTCAAAAGGCGAAGGTTAACAGTGTCATCGCTCTCATTTCATTGAACGATGTACACAATAAATTCGCATAATGGGCGCGTATCGCGCGCGTTGCAAAAGGTTAATGACCGTCGCCCGGCCGTCCGGTGTATCCGCGGCGCCTTACTTGCCCGACGCGACCTCCCCCTGAGAGGAAGGACATGAAGTTTGTAGACAATACGCCTATTTCCCTAAGGGTCCGTTTCGTGTCGGCGCGCGCGAAATTGACGTCTGGACGTATTATAAGGGGGACAGTGCTCCGAGGCGATGACGCGCCTGACGCGGGTGCGTGTTACACGTCTATACATACATACATCTATCTCCGCGCGGTACGTCATCATAATTCAGCTAAACGGGTAACGGTATGCTGCACATGTGGCGAGGGATAGACGGACCATGTTTGCGCGAGGGACACAAAGCTTCCCCCTCCCACTCCCATCCTCCTCCTCCTCTCTCTCTCTCTCTCTCTCTCTCTCTAGTTATGAGTGACACACGCGCGCCAGATCGGGGAGGAGATCCACGGCAATAGCGGAGCGGCGCAACCCCTGTGTAAGCTGTCGCTTACGTTGCGCCCACTTGAATAAACAACAATTTGATATCGCTGGATATTGTGTCATCCCGCACGCGTGCATTCGGCCGCGGCATTCGGAGTCGCGCACATAAATACCGCGGCGCGTCCGCACCTGTGCGCGTCGCCCGTGCGGTCGCCAGTCGCAGTCGCCCGTGGCCGCGTAAATATCCCTTCTCTGCTCCCCTCCCCTCCTTTTAACGCATCTCTCTTTCTCCGCGGATGTGTTATTTTCTAGCAGTTGCGTTGTTTTGTTATCGCCCGTACGCGGGCTCCATTAGTGGCGTATCATCGCTGTTATCGCACGGCAAATATATGCGGGACTCGCAACGGTAACATTGAAGCGGCGGGGAAGAGCGCAATGCTCTTCGCCCGCTTTTCGCGTATTTCCCCGCGGTTTCGGTGCCGGCTATCGCGCCGATTTATCGCTATCGAGCTGATCAATTCGTCGATTCGATAGCCCCCGTTATCCACTCGAAAAAGATAGAAAGTATGGCGATTCGACCGTACGCGATCGCCCGCACATTTTGCCGAAAGCGGCCGCGTCCTTTTTACGATTACGATCAGCGGGTGCACTCAAATATTGATAGATTAATCATTAAATTAGACTTGTCAGATCTGTGTGTTCGCTCAAGTGAACAATAGGAGGCATCGCACAATATGCATAACGCTAGATCGTATATAATCTCAGAAAATATTGTAATTTTTGAAAAAAGTGTGGATATTATACGCAAACTGTGGAAGAAAAAGAATTACGCGACATGATATACGTAGGATAATAATGCGCGGTGTACTTATAATGTATTACAAGTCTGTCGCAATATTCTATCATTGTTGTTACATGTTGCGCATCAACCGCGGCGGTTATTGCGTATTGCAGTTGCGTGAGTTCTGTGCGCTTGTCGATAAGCGCATACATATATAGGAACAGCTTGTTTAAGGTATTGCTATTGCGGTGTTTTAACGCGTGATTAAAAGCAAACTCGTCAAATGTACATTAGATGAGAATGAAAACTGACGGGATAGAATATAGATCAATAGGTAATTATAAGGCATTATTATGTGATTCAATTCAGTCGTTGAATGTAAATATTGAGATGCAGATTTTCCAGATATGTTAATTTTATATATAGAATGAATTGTATTTAACTTACATGCTATTTAATTGAACAATTCAAATTGGTAATAAAAAAGAAAAGTTAAATCAAATTAAGCAATCATTAGATTTAGTAAAAAATAATTCATTAAATTCGCAACTATTTGCAGGTATAATAATTATTAAAATTTGATAAACAGTTAATTAGTTATATTATTTTACAGAAAGATTATGTTCGCGTTAATGCTTCGTCATTAAGAATCCTACAATCGTAAGAAATGACATTTGCGCACACAGAGGCATCCGTGTAATCATATTCGTCTCCTAGACGCGATTTTGTAACAAAATGAATAAAGCGAAATAAAATGGGAGCATTTTTACCTAGGGAACTTTTGCGCGATGAAATATGTAGAAATTCGTGGAACAAAAATCGTGCGCTAAAATAGAAATCCGAATCCTCAAAAATACTGCGCCCGGCGACATGATACGGCGAAAATCGTCGGTTGGCGCGATGAGAATTTAACTCAACTTCATTTTCAGCCGAGAGACATTCTGTCGTACTGTCTAGTAGAATTCCGCGAAATTCGCGCAGCTACGAATCTCGCTTAGCGAGCGAAATTATTAGAGCGCGCGGTAATCAGCGGAAATTTATATAGACGACTCGTACGTCGCCGTTAAATATAATATTATGAAGTCACAAGAGCGCGCGGTCGCGGAGTTCGAACGAAAATATCATACCAAAACATCACGATCGCGTGATTATGCAATCGAGCCCGCGACTTTTGCGGGAGAAAAAAAATATGCATCCGCTTCTGGAATTATGCGGCGACCTTCTTACGAAGGGAGCTTATTAACCTTATTCCTAAATACTGCTAAATATGCTAACAAGATTATTTTAATGTTTCTATTAATAATACTCAATTCCTAAAAAAATAATGATAATGTGAAAATATATTAAAATCATTCATATGCTGCACGATTATAAAAACCATCGAGATATTTATATTGCGAATAACACGAGTTCACAAGGGCTAATCTTACTAATTGTAATATAATTGCTTGAATCTCCATATGCATATCCGTATTATTAATACGGACGTATTAATGCTCTTTGTACGGCTAGACATGAGAAAACAACACGCAGCCGATTTATTCTTCCGCGCTCGCAGGAATGCGGAGAGAATCGCAAATTCCGCCCAGCGGTTGCGAGGAATAATTAGGCCGTGCAACGGCAACAATAATGCGCCATAGAATAATTGATACGCTCGCCGTCGAAGGAAATGCCGCGTTATGAAAGTGCGCGCTCTCGCGCTCACACGCGGCTGAATAAATAATCGTTCTCGCGCCTATAATATGCGAACCCGGACGTCGGCTCGCGAAATAATCGTCCGCACGACTCGCAGTCGATAGCGTAAAATGTCGTCGGCGGCGACACTCTCCGCTTGTAGTAATTCGAGGGGGAAAAACGAGGAAAAACAAAATAACGCGACCGCTCCATACGCGAGATATCGAATTGCACGCACGCCAGCGAAAGCATTAGGTGTATCGCTGCGACGCAGTGAATAACAATTAAAAAGAAAAAAAAGAAAACAGGGAAAAAAATGGGGAAAAGGACACACCCGCATAAACCGTTCAACGGTAGATACGAGCGTTTTATTTTCGGTCGCGAATAAGCGATGAAATCGTCGGCGATATATGTGAGCGTGCGGACCGTAAAAATTTACTGCTCGCCATACGTTCGTCGCGGTTTCATCGTCGTTTCCGTGATTTCGAAACGTTACTCGCGGTCGCCGTTGCATTGTTTATATAATTTTTGGGCATCCGCCAATTCAGCGATGTTTTATCGCTTCGTCGTCCATCTTCATGCTAACCGTGAATCCAACAGGATAATCGTGTCAACTACCGCTTTTGAAAGAGAGAATAATAACATTCACAATCTAAATTAATCTGCATATAATAGTTGTTAGAAAGCTGTTATTATCAAGCAGTTGACGCGAAGTTTTTTTAAAGACAGTCGTATGTGGCGCATAGAACATAGATACACAAATGCAATTAGCGAGAATGTTTGGAAGGTTCAGTAGCGTAGAAAAATTGTGCCATCTCTCGATCTATGTGAAATTACACATATTTCTCACATTGTCAAACAGACAAATGCGCCGCACGATGAGATGAAAGAGATAATATGATTACATCTCAATATTGCACTCGGGGAGAGGCGTGGTGGAGGACCGCTTCGTGAGCGGTCAACCGCCAAATAATAATCCGCGATCGGCCGCCGCGCTCACGCGGGCGTTTGTGCGCGAGATATTCGGTCCGACCTATGGCAACACGATCGAAGCGGATGGAAATTTAATTCCCCGGAGAGGATGGTCGAGTATCGCGGGACCGAACGAAGTACGTGAAGTCGCGGAATTGAATTTTGAAGGGTCCTATGGGTATAGGTATGGTTGCATCGTGCGCGCGTGTACACACGTAGACGACGACTTCTCGCGATGTACGCTCGATGCGTATTTTGCACTCGGAGATGCATGCACAATTTCTTGCGAACGAATCAGCTCCCGCGAAGCGGATAAGCAAAATGGATCGAGCTCATTGTGCGAATTTGTGGAAGATGCTCCACCTTGCTAAATCTTATCCAAAACTGAAGAAAGCACGTGGGAGAGAAAAAATCCTTGAAGTAGAAAGAATTGATTGTTCTATTGTTTATATAAAAAGATTAAAGAAAATTTTTTTTAAATATGCTTGAAAGAAATATAATTTTTTTTATATATGTCTTTCAGTGTACTATTTAAAAAAAAAATTTTTTATTATATTTTCAGTAATTTTTTGCCAACTATTTTATTCGAATTTTATCATCCTGTTATCGATAAAATGCATTCAAAAATTGAATGCATATTTATATGTAAATTTCGCCCCGCTGTCTGTGCTCAAAATAATATAGACACCCCTCCTCTGTCTCTCCTCATTCCTTTTGTATATAAATTAATAAAGGATGACCTAATATATTAGGATTACATATTACATATATATTAAACACACGTGTGAGGGCGAAACTGCCGGTACATGTAACACAAACTGTTACTCGCATATTGTGCCGAGTATATTATCCACAAAGGGATCCCACTAAATTAAACGATACAGTGATTGTGAATGACAGACGGGGAAATTGATATACGGACGAGGGAGCATTGGCTTAAATAAGGGGTATGTAGCCTGTGTCACATGGTATTACGGGAATCTCACTGATCACGTCAAAGATTAATTCTCGGAAAAGAGAAAGTTCACTTTCAGCATAAAATTTATAATTTTCAAACAGAAGATCTGTTAAATCTGACAAAGACGATTAGAGAGGTGGAACTGCGTTAATCAATTTCTGCTCACACTCTATCAGTACTGGTTAACGTATAAGCGGGCTCAGCTCGCGAACCAATCGTATCGGCCGTAGAGAGACCGATGGAATATATGTGTTCACGAGGGATTGTACAGGATTTCCAACGTCCAAGAGACTCAGCTTCACTGCAGACAATCCCGAATTTTGCCTCTTCTCACATCTCATATCCACCGTGTATCGCTCAGCTGTTCCAAATAATGCCTGAAATCCTCGAGCTTAGATTTTCTTCGTCTCTCGAGTAAATGTGCCGAAAATTGCGAGAATCAAAACTCTATTGTACACTGCCGAGATTTAAGATGCACGCTAAAATTACTGCACTTTATACAAAACACAGAGTTATTACTAAAAATATAAGATCAATGCAAACCGGACAATTAATTAATAATAAAACGATTGCGCTATTATCCACTTTACATACATTAATTTTTCAGTCTATTTTGTTCGAGTAAAAACAGATCTCTATACACTCAAAAAAATATTTCGCTGATGTAGTTAGATTTCTAGATATCGCAACAAGAATGTATCGCTATTTTTCGTATCTGTGAAAACATTGTTTGTCACATATAGAATTTATAACAGTAATGTTCTAGCAATAGCTTCTGAAAAATTTAGGTACCATTGCTAAATGTTATTCATTGCATGATCTAACACGTGATTGATCTTATATAGATAGGCGCTTTAGAAAAACTTTCTTTTTAAAGTTCACAAACAATACAGATATATATTCTGTTTCTGTCATCTAAACTGATTAAGTAATTACATATGCAATATCACAACAGTTGCTAATAATTTATCTGTTTTAGTTAATTTTTTACACCTAGAAAATTTTAGCTATTATTGCAAGATCATTTTTTTGAGTGTACTTTTTCCTTTTATTTTTCCTAAGTTTCTTTCTTTCTAAAGTTTCCTTTGTCGTGTGATTAAATGAAAAAATCCGATTGCTGTTTCCACATCAAAATCTTCTATTTACCCGTCCTTCTGCTGCAGCGCTCCAATTATTATTGACGAGTCGCAAATTTCTTGGTCGAATTGCGGTGACATAAATTACGCTGTCCTCATCGCTTGCTATCTCGCGCGCACCGCTCCATTTCGGCAAACAAAATTCTCGCGAACGTTCCCGCGTCAACGACGGTATTTTCTCAGTTTCAGTTCCAGATAATTGCGTAATATTTGTACGTCCGCAATTCGACGGAGACTGACCGTGGAGCGTCGCTGCTCCTTCGCCTGTAATATCGTTTCATCATAACGACGTTAGTTTAGCCGGCGAGTAGTTAGGCACGGAAAAGGGCGAGCGGAAGAGTAGGTTGGTAGAGTGTTTGCTGTTAAGGCAAAGATAGGTAACGGCGACGAAGCGCTGTGGCAGCGAGAAACTGGCAGCGGCGGGTTTCTTCCCGCTGAACACGGAAGACGGGGCCGCGCAGTTTCGCTTCGACGTCTTCGTAATATCCGACGTTCTTATCTCAAGGTCGCCGGACTTCCGGTTATTGCGCCTTGTATCTGTCGATTTTCCAGGCAGCGTCAGTGTCTATCAAGCATCGTCGTCTTATCGATTCCGTGAACTTTGCAGTTTTACGTCAACTCTGACATGGTAATCGTTAAGAGATCACGACGAAGGGGCTGAGGTTCGCTTCGTGTATACATCGCAGAGAACTGAATATACAACTATCATAAATTGGAACGTAAGTTTATAATTAAAGTCCGACCCACTTTCTGTTCATTCCTACTCCCGCTCTTAGAAAAAGAAACTCGTTTTAAATCACAATTAATACTTGTTCAAACGATATTACGGCACCGTTGCGCGAGGGAGAAAATAAATCCGTCGTGTCAAAAAGATAAAACTCATTATCAGAATCAGACACATTATTATTCGCGTACCAGTTTCCGTTATGTTACGTCATGTTACGAAACTTGATTTTGTCTTCATGTCGGGCAAACTGAACTCTCCAAGCCAGTCGATTCACTGAATGCACTTTCGTAGGCATCGCTTCGGTGTTTGATATCATAAACACAAATTTCGATGAGCAACCTGTCGCGATTTCGACAAGCTAATGCAATGCAATGCTCGTAAAAATCGACGCGACTTAACGCGCGGCGCGATCCGAACTTTATCCGAGTACCGTGTAAGCCCGATGACGCCACATGTGTGATATGCATTCCACGACAGTATAAAGTACAACTCCTCGTTGCGACGGAAAGCGGAGGAGAAAAAGGGAACGGTAAGAAAGAAAGAAAATGTAGCAGTCGATAAAGCCTCACGGTTATTTAGATAACCGTGCATCCGCGCGACATCACGGGAGCGAGAAACGAGGAGGAGGGAAGAAAAGATGCAAGCGTCGAGCGAGCGGAGGATCGAGATTATCGATTCTCGAAGCGGAGACTCGTCGACGCCCCCCTGCTCGAGCGCGTCGCGGGCGAAAATATGCGACAGCTAGAAATAAAGGCTGGTTCCGCACGAAAGATTACCGGTTCCCTCGCCGCTCCTAGCTGCCAAGGAGGCGAAGTGGTGAAGTCCTTCCGTTCCGACCTTCTTCTCGTTTTCTCCCTCCTTCTTTCTTTCTTTCTCTCTCCTTCGCGAAGGAATGCGCGACCGTAATTCCTTGTGTTCGAGAGAAAGAGAGAGAGAAAACGCGCGCGGAAACGCTGAATCGGTCATGCGTGCGAAAGATATGTGAAATAAGATTTATCATAAGGTTTCGATAAGTATTTGAGAGTGTTAAATATCGGTGAGAAATAATTCGTCGCTTGATATTAAAATGGTGCTGCTGCGTCAATAATTTTTTTCAGTTAAGATAAATAAATGAAACGCTGATAATAGATCTGCGCGGTAAAAGCCAAATTTTGATAAAAATAAAAAGTAATTTCGAGAGGATGAATCGATACCCAGGTAACAAAAGGAATTCGTATAGTATGCTCTCAATTTCGCTTTTTTTCCGGAATTACAGTTATTCGCCGGCGTATAGAAGGTTGCGAACGAATCCGAGGAATGTCAGGAATTTGTGAACACGGCGGGCAATCTATGATTATAGGCGTGTCCAACTGTATTCAGGAGGAAGGTAGTCATTTAAAGGCGCGGAGATAATTGAATCAACAGCTTTCATGTCAAACCGCTCATTACGGAGATACAAAAAAAAATTAACCCGAACAGAATAAAATATCGGGCGCGTCTATGTACGAACCCTCACGTGGTTCTCAAAAAGGTTACATTTTTCTCAAATACATCGCACTTGTTAAAAAACCATCCTGCAATGTATGTAACAATCGTGCAATCAAGAAAGTAGAGTCGCGCGAGTCATGCAAAAGAAGAAAAACAGATGAGAGTGCGCGGCAGGAACGCGAAGAACAACTTTCCTTCGTCGCGCGACGTCGCGCGACAAAACAGATACACATTTATTCGCGGAAACTCTCGAATGTCGGGCGGGTAAGGGCGAGGCAGAACGACGAGACTCGTCCACCCTCGTCAGGAGGAGTCAGAAGAAGATAAGATGGAACGGAAGTTCTTCCCCGACCTTCCTCCTCCTCCCCCGACAATGTATGTTCTCACACACCCTAAATACATAAACACCCTGTACATGCGCTTTCATCCCTACGCTCGGTGCCAACACGGATGCACATTCAGAAGTACACGACCGGCGAGACGCGCGCGCAGGGCCGTCGCCGAGGGTGTCGCAAAACAAGGCGTTGAAAGGCGAATATCTGCAAATGTAAATTCCTTGCGCAAATACCAAATGGGTATTGGACGAAAGGATTAAAGGAGATGACTAATTCAAAAGGATAAATTTTGAAAGACAATTCTCTCTCTACGTAAATATAAAAAGCTGAATAAATAAAACGCCATAGTGCTACATACATATTCAACAATACTTCCAAAAAATAAATTTTTAAAAATTATACATAAAATTCAATTAATTTTTTTAAATTATTATATACATATGCATACATTTATAATTGCATTTAAATTTTCTTTACACAATTTTGCAATAAATTAAAATATGTCACAAATTAATGTAGAAATCTCTTTCCAGTATAACTGGAATATAATGGAATATTTTATTATATTTTACTTTATTTAATATTTTATCATATTTGCATTAGCCAGTAATAATTATTAAATAAAATTTTATTTAAACTTATTCAAAGTCGACAAATAGCGTCACCGGCCCTGAACGGAAAGACAAACGAGAGTGTTTCGTAAAAGAGAGACATTCACAAGGTGATAGGAGTGAGGAAAGAGACACCAGCTAAAGCTACGGACCACCTTGGACCTACGCGACACGATGCGAGCGTCGCGACGTCAGGACAATACATCACCGGCGCTGAGATAAAAGTTCGCGCCGCGCTCATTGCCGCGAAATATGGTGGTAAGCGCACAAAGTAGAAACGAACAGCGGTAGTTATCGCATAAACAATATATTCTACTACATGTGTACGTAGTTGTAAGCCATAGTTCGTCAGCCAAAGCAGCAAGATCTAGTTCGAATTTGCAATACAATGAATAAAAACTGGATCAATTAATATTATCTATAATATTACATTATTATATATCAAAAAACTACAAAAAACATTTTATTTAATATTAGACTTAAAATAAAAAGTTTTATATTTTTTATATTTTGTATTAGCATATTCTTAATAAAAAAAGTGTGAATAATTATATACAGATTATAGATAAAAATGAAAAGGCAATCAAATGCGATTATGCCTCATTGTTATAATAAATCGCTCGTTTAATTTCAATTTGAGTTAAATCTTGCTCTTTCTATTTTTTTACTGTCGTTCATGCACAATTTTTACGCATTGTTTGCATTCTCGTATCGATTTTTAAAGACGCTTGTAAACAATCAGTAACTTTATAATAAGTATACGATGAAAACGCGAACTAGCCGCTAATTGGTTTCGTGAAGAAGTTGCAGTAACAAAACAAATGACGAGAGAAAGAATAACCTGCAGGACACAGCATTTTAGAATAAGATCAGCATTTATTAGCGAGACGACTATCAATTATTGATTTGCATTTAATAAAATTATTCTTAAAAGTAAAATACCAATTAACGATAAGACGACGTTTCCGCGCCAACGGCATGATAACGACGCGAAAAGAATAATCCGCGTATCATCGCTACGGTGCAATTGAAGTTGCAACAACCACAGTTGTGTGGATGAGCTATTGGATTTATCCATTATGTAACGCTAACTTTTACAAAAATAGATTCCAGCCCTTATGCAATCGTAATATGCTTGATTAACTGCTGCGATTTCACGAAGTATGGAGTTATCTGCTTCTCATATTCAACCGCGAGAGAAAAATACATATCGAATAAAAGCACAGATGTATTTCAAAAAGAATTAAAAATACAATTGTTTCAAAAATTGTTTAAAAATGTTCGAACTATCAAGCTATATTTTAGCTACATTTTTTAATGATTTAACTCAATCCAGCAAATTCACGAAACGCGATTCTGATTTTTCTGCGTGATGTTTTTCGATTCGCAAAGGTCGCTTCTGTTATTTTCCTACCCGGTACTTTGATATCTTCAGCATTTCTAGCAAGTCATCATTGAGCGATCGATCAAGCGGAAAATTAATAGGCGATCTTATTTCGATGACGTCGCGGCGTGAAAAGCGGTGCAGTCGTGCGAGAATCACGATATGTCACGCATAAGTAAGCGTTTGGCTCGTTTGTAATGTGGAGTAATGCGTGTTTAAATCGTCGCTTGTAATTCACGCAAGCTGGAATCTGGTACGAACGCGTACGGATATACACACCCGGATACATTACATATATCTAGTCGATAGTTTGCGTTACGATTACCGCTGGGAAATCAGAAAATTATTGCAATTTTGACGAAAAAAAAGAAAGAGAGTTTTACATTGTACAGAAATTTATTCGCGTCACGGAATTGGTTTTCAAACTTAATTTTAGCAGAACGAAATTCCGTATCGTGATGAAACAAATGAATTAATCGCGTGCATCAAAATAAATCCTTGAATCTATCATTCAACCAAAAAATTAAAAAAAGAATACAGCATTAATTATAATGTAATATATTTTCTTAATAGACCAATGAAAAAATATAAAATATAATAATTTTTCTTAGTAGAAAATATACAAAAATAATATTATATTCATAATATAAAACTGAAACGATACAATGATCTCGGACCGTGCCTTAAAAGTCAACACGCACTTGCACTATCGACCGTTGTGTATATCATCGCGAGTTACATGAGCTTTTACGCGCGACGTGGAAGTCGGGTGGGGAGATCGCGTACGGGCGATAAATTATAATTAGAATCGAGCCGAATGTGACAATCTCTGGCGCGCGTGAATCATGTATTAACCCAGTCGCTAATGGGTATTAACCGTGAGCCGTTTAAAATTACAGCTCGTCCCGCTGTATCCATCGCAATGCGCGAGAGAGCAAGCCGGTGCGCATACTTTATCCTACATATTGGGATGCAATACCGAACCGGTAGCAACCAGTAGTGCGATTCGACGCTTCCGGGATCGCTTTCTACGCCGCACTTACAATACATGAAGATTTAATTAGCACGAAAATTCCTTGATGAATAAACGCGATTGAAGTGAATGCGCGTGCAAGCGCAGTCACTGAATGTGTTCGACATTTCTTTGTCCTTTTTTTTTTTAAATTAAAAATTTTTTTAATTGACAATCTATGATATAAGAAGATCCCAAATAACTACGCATTAATTTATAGAATTCTTTCATAATTGTTCGTATCAAATTGAAAGAGATTTCACATTTATATCGAGATTTAATTAATTGATATTTATTACGTCTTTAATTCATCTTGACAAAGGCGAAATATTAAGCGTTATTTGTGCGCCTCAAATTCTCGTGCCGTTATCAGACTTCAGCGTTATTCACTTTGTAATTGCGGGGAATAAATTATCTTAAGCTATCTAAAATTGCGAATTCCCCTTCGCAACTTTCATAGCAAAGCGCAGAAGTTGTTCGCGGCAACCGTAGTATAATATAATATTACCAGCATCAATGCTCATGACACGAGCTACTTGGAAATTTAATTAATTAAAAATGCTTTGCTTGGGGGTAAATTACACAGGAAAAAAATGATTTTTCTTCTCTGACTTCATTCAGCGTAGCAGAATGACTCGCGTAAACGGCTTCAAAGAAATTATTAAAGAAAACATCGAAGAAAGTTTGCAATATTGTGAAATTATACAAATATCTCAATATCTAAATAAACTCAATTTACTTATCAATAATGTCGCAGTGTCTTTCTTCCGTCTTCGTTCCTTCATTTGCATTTCGCTTAATGCGAGCTAAAATCCAATTTTAGCCTCCATCTGGATGAAATTACGAATGCGCAACCTTTTAGCAGAGCTAAAAAGAAGCGCGATACTTGCGATTTAATTAAATCATAAAATATGACGACCGAGCGGCGGCAATTAAGTACTCTTTTAGAGAATACCGATAGCAATTCACTCTTTCGCGTCGCGAACATTTACCTCCGTAAACCGGCATGCATCTTACCCCCAGTGGCCGCATATGTCGCTTCCGGGATTGGGGTTTACACCGTGAGGGTACTTCGATATTTAATTAACGAGTGCACTTCGATCGCAAGCGCTCACGCGTCGCGCATCAAACCAAATCTGTCCGCGCCTGCACTCGGATCACGTGCGATCTATACATCGAAGAGCGACGAGCGGTTGAGAAAAATGGACCGCGCGCCGGTTGAAACGCGATTTAATTGCATCGTGATGTAACTCGTGAGAGAGTGGTCGCTCCATAATCCGACACAAATTTCCAGCATGTCGAGTATCTTTGCAACTATCTTGTCGAATTTATTATAGAGATATTTAACTTTTCTTGTATACCTGCTAATTACAAAAATATTTAATTTTCTCTCATTTTCAGTTAAAAAAAAAAATGATTCTTTGTATTTTGTATTTTTCCTTGATTTAATTTAATATGACGAAATAAAAAAGTCAACCAGACAGCTGTCGCAAAATTCATCATTAACGCTATACGGTTCGTGTTATATGTATAATGTCTAAATCATGTTGTGCGAAAATTACACGAGGCAGTATAAAAAATTTTTCAGTGAAATTGTGTTTTTTCCTCTCGCGTTTCATTCGTCTAGCCAGACGTTAGTTACGGTCGAGTTAATTTTATTATTGTAACGACGAATATATTGTTAGCGGCGAACACGCGCGAGTAAGGGCGCATAATTTCGGCCGGAGAGATTAATAATGGTATTCTGAACTTGAGATCTGTATTTCGAGTACACGTTGCTCGCGCGCGTTTGCGATTAACGTCGCGCGTTGTTGTCCGCGCGTAAATTATGCACAAACCGTGGTCGTTAAAAATTTATTAAACGCGCTTGCGGCGTTCTCGATGTTCAAAGGAACGTCGTTACTTTGCAAGTCCGCGCACTAGCCGCTCATTACAGAAGACAATTACGTTGTCTCTCCGTTCGTTCCGTCGAGACAAATGACAAAATAGAAAGAAACGGCGGACGAACGACGATGTAACGTATCGCGCGTCATGGCCATGCATTCACGATTTCCGCGTATTTAATAATAATTTTTATCGCGTATTTTTATTATTTTACAATTATTAATATTTTATAACGTGTTGGTAATAAGAGTCGCGAATCAAATGATAAATTGGTGTACATTCTAACATTCGGAATTCGATATATCGCGATAAAATTGCAAAACGAGTTTCAAAGCGCATTACAAGATCATTTGAAAATACAATTGCTTAACTTTCCATATCATACTTCATATAAATGTTTTATTATATAGTTTCATTAAAATTTCATCATAAGCGCGTAGAGGGATTGTATAATCCCTGGAAACAGGAAACAGAATAATTATATGCATTACTCCTAGTGGTCTGTTACAACTGAACAAAAATAATGTAAAGAGATTCGCTTGGGTGCGCATACTTTTATTACGACGATCCGATATGTGTATACATTCTATGTAGTATACACATATATATCCTTTGACCCCGCCATATTTCATTAAATCAACCTCTAATATTTATAACAGCCCCGCCGTCGAGCGACCAAGCTGTGACATAATAACCAGACGCAATTTTAATTAGCATTATTGTGCAAAATGTCTATTCGTATCGCAAAGCGTGCTTTTAACGAGGGGTGGCTTACGAGTATCGAATTACTTTGCGGAAGATTAAAATCGCCGCCTAACGAGGTCGGCCGGCAAAATAAATTCGTCTCCAAGTATTTCACGCCGCGCGTACCACAAGGGAAAGAAATGTAGAGAAGGGAAAAAAAGTAGAAAAATGATCATTAGGGTATGCGGTGACAAAAAATAAAAGATGAAGGAAGAGCTCAAAGCAGATATTAGTCAGGGCGCGGATGTGCGCGGAGATCAAAGGGAGGAGGTAATGTGCATACGCGTAATACCTGGCCCACTCGGTATAAGAGAGAGACGATTACTTTATCAATTCATCTTGGTAAAAATGTAGAAAATAATGAAGAGGGAGACGAAGCGGACAACACGGCAAATGCGTAGCGTGGCTCTTGCACAAGTGCAGTTAACTCTTTGACCACAAAGGATATTAGACTGCTCTTTTCCCGCTGTTCTATGTTCGCGGCTCCCGTAGCAAACTATAATCTTTGATCACGTAACGCGATGTTACGAGCGTACGCATGTAAGAAACGAGAACTCGCGTGTAGTGTTGGGAAATCTTCGCAAGTAAATCGAGGAATATATATCAAGAAATCAAACGCGCAACCAATATATACGTTACAAGATGTGCTTCCAAAAATTACAAAAATAATTGAAAGGACATCTAGAATTCTTATTACTTTTTTTTTTAATTTTTTGGAAAAGTAAGGCTAACTTTACATAAGTAAAATAATATTTTAATTATAATTTAAATTATTTAATTGTATTATAATATTGTATAATATTGTATTATAATTGTATAATATTGTATTATAATTGTATTATAGTAATATAAATTTCTCTCGCAAATTCTTTTGTGTAATTCCGAAAATCCCGCGCATTTTAAAACAGAAACCATGTAACATTAAAAAGACAAATTTGCAGGTTAAACGGAATTTATTACTAAACTAACTCAGTAAAAGTTATAGATTTTGATGTCTGAAATCTAGGAAATTATAATAGCTACGACGACAACTATTATCAGAGTTCGCTTAAGAAAACGAGTAAAATAATAAAATAAAGAAAACGACAAACGGCGCGTCGACGAAATCGTCGTTCATATCGCCGGTGCGTCCGCGCGCACAAATAATCTCGTTAAAAATTTATTAATCACGGCCAGGTGCACGGATCAAAGGGCAGAGAAAGCAGCTACTATACACGTGAATTATCTGGCGCACGCCTTGCTCGTTACGAGGGAAGATAACTCTAACTACTCACCTCCACGAGGGTGATGAGGATGATGAAGAGAGGCGGCGGACAGCACGTATAGTGATCGGCGTAGTACTTTCGGTCCCGTTCCTCCGTTAGGAATTCATCGCCGATCATGCGGACCATCCTGAAAACACAAATGCATCGCAATGATTAGAGAGTGTGTTTGTAATCATATTTGTCTAATCCCCACCAAAAAAATTGAAGACCTATGCTAAAGTTCTAGTGTCATTCTTCACTACGATGCATTGAAATCTTATATTTTAAACAAAGAAATGATCTAGAATGTTAATCAGCTAATACTGAACACTTGATTATTATAAAGAAATGTTTTAAGTTCTTCGATAAATTTAATAATTAACTTTTTTCTAAACACAGATATATTTAATTTATGTTTCAAATAACTTTTTGAACGTGTAAAAATATCTTTACGGTAAAAATGTAAAATATTGATTCGAATTTAACATGAATTACTTAAACAACAACAACAACAATTCCTATATTATCGAAATGCATATATTATGTGCCCTATATTTAATAATATACATATCAAAGACTGACGAGTACTTTTATTTGAATAATTGCGACTCAAATTTACATACATTATTGTGAGAAGCATCCGCTAAATGTAATAAATAATTTTCCATTAATCGACTCAGCATCGGTATAAGAATATTCGCGTGCACAAATGTAATTATACATTAGCAAATAAATAACTAATGTTTGCCAGGCAAACAAGGCTGTATGGAGCCATATGTATGTATAAGAAGAAATTCATAATAGCATTTTATTTATGCCATTCTCGTGGCGATGCGTCAATAAACGCGATCGAATATTTCCAATTAAACTTCTCCATAGTATTTCACTTCAAAATGGGAGGGCTCGGCAAAATAGCCTGCAATGCACGCAATCGAATCTTTTGAGCCAAACTTCGCAAAATGACTTTGTTTGCGTATGCTGGGTATTAAAAAAATGAAAAAATTCCATAAATTGAATGCAAACGCAGTCATTCTCGCAAAGTAATCTACGAATTTGCCTAAAACGTGAACCGTTCAACCTTTGTCCGAATAATTTTTGTTCTTTCAAAAACAGTTTTTTAATTGAACGAGTACAGTAACCGCAACGCGTATTTGATTACACCGTGTGAAATACGAGCGTTCCGAAAAAAATCTGGTCGCTCTATTGTCTATCGTTAATAACGAAATGATTTTCGAAAAATACTCGGCAGATAAATTTAAGACAGCGGTCGGGAAATAATTGTTTTTTGCGTACGCATCTACAGTACTTTCATTAATTCAGATCTTGTTCCACCGATTGGAAATAACGCGATACAATGGAGCAGAGCAAACAATAAAGTCATGTTACTAGTTTGAAAAGCATCTTTTCGTTGATAACGCAGGCTGCCGCGTTTCTATTGTTGCTGCTATTTCGCATCGGCCAACAGGTGAGAGCACTGAGTTAGACGTACATGTAATCGGTAAACGCTCGGCCACGGTAACGAGATACATCCCAGTAATTAAAAAATAAAAAATTGGTCTGACTCTTGAAAAGAATGTCGGACGCGGCATTCAGTGAGTTGAAATTGATAACGCAAACAAGTTTAATTAATGAGAATATAAATGGATAAAGTTTAAATTTGCAAAGCAAATTCCTAAAACAGACATGTGAAAATTTGATAAATGCAATATTGAACATCACAAAAAAAAATGCACATGATTGTATTTCTTGAAATGTTTAAAGAAGATATTTATTGGGAAAAAAGTACGTGAATAAAATAGTTTTCAGAAAAAAGAAATACAGTATTTCTTCCAGAAAAAAAAAATAAATTTTCTATTATTCAATTAATTTTACAAATATCTATATGATTTACAAATATCTATATAAATGAACAGATGCTCACAAATTGACTTTTCAACTTTATTTAGAAAAACAATAACGGGACTCTCGTGGAATTCCGAAAAGCCGAGTTTCAAGACAGCGCTTTATATACTCGCATGCGAGAACGTAAAGAAGAATAGATAAAACAAAAAAAATGGACATCTTCACGCAGAGTCCTGCACGAGTTAGAAAATTAATCTGTCGATTCTCCAGAGAGTGTCTTCGAACTAATCGCCGGCCTTTGTAGCAATTTTAATGCTACGAGACGCCTCGTTAATCGTCGCCGGGGGTAGCAAAATAATGAGGAATTAACTTCGGCGAACCTCCTTGCCGGCCGATCCCCGAAGAAAAGAAAAACACTCTCGCGAACAATTACGCGCGAACTCTCTGCTACCCATAGCCTTCATTATGCTCGAGTATTCTTTCCTCCTCATTTACGATCTTCGTTACGAATGGAACGCCGGGCGGGAACATTGCCGGGAAATTCTTTCTAAGAGCGCCGGACAGCACGACGAAAAACGCTCTCTGCATACAAATGTTAGTTATTCCCCCGACACGCTTCAATGCTCAATATTTCTTTATAATATTATTACTTCGGACTTGATTTTCAAACGGTGTAAATTTTTTAAATACAAGATTATACAATTGCGGGAACCAATCGATATGATTGCGGCAAAAAAATATAAGACTAATAAACAGTGTGTTGCAACATCGTAGTCCATATTTTTATGATTTCTATTTGTCCGTAAAATTCACATTCTATCTTGATCTCTTCTCTACGACTTTCGCTTGCTATTCACTCAAGATATTCGCTTTCGAGGTATCTTCCAAGACATCAAATACAGAGACTGATCTGTATTGGTGAACGATACGCACGATCTTGCACGATCTCTTTTCGAGTCTTATCCGCTTCGCCGACGAAATAGCTTTTGCATGCCTCCGCCATTCCTTCACGCGCACCTCGATTCCTCCATCAGCCTTTCCATCCCTATTCTATCGGCTGTCTTACTTATTTACCAATCTCGTGGAGAGACCACCACGGTCACTCAGAGATAAAGTGCCGATCGGATAAGACACGTCAACGGCATTGCTACAAAGAAACGTAAAAACAATAGCCTCGTTCGAAAAATAACTTCGCGTACAAGAAATTAAGTAAAGAATAAATTAAACGCAAACGCAGCTTACATTTTAACAAAGTCAACCTCGTTCCATTCAACATTATCTTGTTCGTTTCGAGTAAAAGAAAAAGATGGCAGTTTTAAAAAAGTCATTAAAATAAAATCAATTATACTGTCGTAATATTTTTTTAATAATTATGTAACGAAAAATTTTTAAATATTATATAAATGAGATTACGCCTATGTATATATATATATGTTTATATATTATATATCATATGTGTGATACATACAACGTGTTATTTCATATAATACAATAGATAGTGCTCGATAAATCTCCGCTGGAAGCCGTCATCGAATCGCTGTAATCATGAAAACCACGTTGGGAAGGGTTATCATCGCGCTAAGCCCCGAAAATCCAGGTAATTCGCTCGAAAATCCAGGTAAAATCGCAGTCCCCTACACGAAGGCGCGTTTACACGTTGCTCATTTTCCCCGCTTTCCCTCATTCGGTTCGCGACGACGACGACGACGACGATGGTCGATAGATAAAACAACGCTTGGGAGGGAGCCGTCGACTAAAACGTACAAACGGCGCCGATAAATCGACTGCGCTGATCGTGGGTCGTGGAAAAAAATCCAATATCACGTACGAGGACGGGTAATAAAAAAACGGGATCTAAATTCGGAAAACGTGGCGTGGGAGAGTGGAAGACCGGAGTGAAGAAGGCGGTGGTAGTGCAGTGCGGCTCTTATACCTTGGCTCTTCTCTCTCCGCGATGCTATCTCTCTCGCTACGTAGGAGAGCGTAGAATAATTACGAAGAAATATTGGCCCGTAACTCAGTCCACTATCCATAATATCTGCAACGTTTATGGCGCCGGGGAGATAAACCATACCCCGTCTCGCTCTATCTGGTGGCGCGTGCGCCACCGCCGCGGCCGCACATCGCTTCTGCGTTCGTTCCGATTCATCGCGCTGACGAGAGGCGCGTGTATGGGTGCGACAAGTAACTTGTGTACGCGATACCGGTACTTACGGCGCTCGCACTTACGTGACGACCAGGCGCGCACGAATGCCACGATCGGATGGATCGGCAATTAGTCGAGGCGCGAGTGTTCGTGACACTTCGCACGGAGACGCGTTTCAAATGTTTCGCGGAGTTGAACTCTGCTGCAAACGTAAAAATGCAGCGCAAATCGAAGTCTTTCGCGTTTCAAACCATCGGTAAAATTATTGTCAATTTTCAGAGTTTAAACTATAGAAAATATACGATTAAATTTATTAAAAAGACATACAGATACTGTATGCATAGCACACTTGCACCGACATTAAATATAATTAATGAATATTTCTATATTTTACGTCGGATATTTTTGCGCAAACTTTATAACAATCGGCAATATACAGTATTTCATTATAGCCTTTTCGTTATTAATCAATATAACGTGCAAAATTAGTTTAATTAATTTCCACACGCGATGCAAGGATAGAAATTATATTATCCATTCAAAAAACAAAATTCGTCCGTTAAATTTGTCATGAAATTTATGAGAAAAAAGACCTCGCCTTGTTTACATCGGGCTCATTTTGCAAATTGTCCCTTGTTCACTTCGCTGCGACTTTGATAAAATTTTAATATATTGCGCTACAATTACATAATATCAATTTCATGAAAAAATAAGCGCAAAATACATAAAACATTAGGCGTGTTTGCGTCGTCGTATTATTCAAGCTTCATTAAACATTCAACATATGCGATTCGAACTAATGGAAATCTGTGTTTGTAACGAATATGAGTTTTATTTTCATTTCGTGGTGATGTAATCGCGACAATATCCACGCCAATTAAGAGGCGACAGCGCGTAAACCTGTCTGCGCGACGGGCTCATCATCAAGTGCATCGCCGGGCAAATATACATATAAAATATTAGAGACACCTTTGTGTAACCACGTTCATCGGCGTAAGTACATTAAGCTCTCTAATTACTCGATCTTGCGCTAACGGCAATCCGTTATCGTACCGTGGATATATAATTTACTGCTGGAAATTGCATCCAGGGAACGTGTCCGACAAATTTCCCCTCAAAGTAATTCCACGTGGATCGAGTGACAACGACGGTCGTGTTGATCATAAAGTGTCAATCTTCACATACCACAACTCGTCCTGCTATCCAAACAAAACTCTCGTTAAACTAAAAGTTAACTTTAACACACGACAAAATTCATGACAAAAAAATGTTTTAATCTCTGTCCGAGTTGTAAATAATACTTAGACAATTCAAAAATGTTATAATTACATCTGCAGAAATATTGATAATTTTAATATTCGAAAGAAACTATTGTTAGAATGAAGGCCTCGAGGCATACACCGACAATGAGTTATGTGCTCAAGGATTAAAGACCAGCAGAGAAATGCATACCGTGCTATAACAAATGGTATCTTCCGTCAACACAAGAAAGCGGGAAACCGGAAACTTTCTTCCTGACGTAAAGGCCTACCAACACGGCTGGCGGTTCGCGGTAAACGCACACTTAATTGCCGGTATGAGCCGCGCGAGACATTGTAGATCGCACGAGCGATTTCCAATTAGCGATATGACTGATATAGCGGGGTTCAAGGAAACGAGAAAGGGGTCGTCTGCGCGTATGAAGCATCGACACGAAGTACAGGTGGTTAAGCGCACGCTCGACGTCTGCCGCGCTTGTAGGTCGTAAGAGAAGGAGAGAAAGAGAGAGAGAGAGGACAGGTAGAAGCAAAGGAGAGAAAGACAAGAAACACGAGGGAAAAAGAGAGACGGAGCTGTTTCAAGGATACTGATTAATTGCACAAGCGGGATGTATCGAGGCTCGTCTGCCGGCCTGTAGAATTGCAAACGAGTTGCGCCAAATTGATTGAATGCACCGAAGTGTGTCGAGGTGAGCCGAGTATTTCGGGAAAAAAGCCCGCGTGTAACGAGAACCTATTACATGTTTATAGCGGACCGGTATTCAATTTCGGCCCCTTAATTACGAGCGATCCTAATAACGAAAAGCATAGAGAGCAACGATCCCGGCGAGTCCACGTATAATTCACTGAGATTCGAGGAAGAGATCTACTCTATCCGAAGTAATTAGCGCGCGCGGTTAAGAATAAGTCGATGTTCGACCTCGCTAAAAATTGCCAGTTATGGAAATTGCAGCGAAGAAGCGGCGCTATCTTTATCAAGAAGTTCCGCCGAGTTGTGCCCGCCCAAGTTCCAGTATGAATTTTATACGCTCCTTGAATTTTCAGGGTCTAATAAATGTGATTAAGGCATCCTAAAGATCCCGCCGAGTACTACCCGCCCGATCCAATAATTACTGTGTAAGAACAACTAGAAACAAAATTAATTATGAAATTATTACAGAGTTGTAAAGCGGCGTTGCAAGGAGGAGACATGGTGTACTTTAATTTCCCAAGCTCGAAATTACACAACCGTTTCGTAAAGTACCTTCAGAATTCTAACGGTATGAAGCTATAAAAAAAAACATATTTTTCCTCAATTTTTTAATTTATCGTGCAAAAATTATTTCTAGTTTTATGACGAATTACAAGCGCGGTAAGATTTATATATGTTTATGTCTGCCATAAAGCTAGGATTTTTCGCAAAAAGCGTATTTATTTTAGTCATTTAAAAAATGTCAATATTAAATATTTCCCAAAAGAGAAATTATACAAGACACAAAATTTATCTGCATTATTATATTGTTGCAATAATCTACGACATGTAACAAAATTGTGTCTTACGAAAAATACCAACAGTTTCTTCATTGACCGGCACATGTGTTACGCGAATTGAATCCAATGGAATGTTTTCTAATCAAATGTTTCTCATCTCATCGTTGGCGCGATGTACTTTTCTGAAGAACGAAACATCATTTCGTCATTGTGTTATCCAGGTACTAACATGATGAATATTCATAGATCGCGGCGCATCCATTTGTCACTTCTTTTAAAGAGTTTTCCCACCGTGCCACTTTCGTAATGTAATATTTCTCACCTGCGTTTACTCTGGACGCTGCCAGAAAATTGCATCTTCCTAGACTGTGAACTCGATGCTTATAAAATATCCCCGTAAGCACTAGATGGCTTTAAAATTGTTTCTGAATACGTTACGAAAAGTTACTCCTGCAGGAGAAAAATAATCTTGATATTCAATAACATTGTCGTAACATATTTATGAATGAATTATCCGTGTAAATAACTTTTCAATTTCTTATCAATCCACAGATTGATTAATAGATTTCTATGTAGAATTACAGATTTATCCTAAAGATAATGTTCTTATTCGAGTTGCGGCTGAATGACCCTAGAACAGTGGCACGTGGAAAAGTGACTTTTCTCATTTCTCAGCGTCAGTGTCTCTGTTCGCTGGCAGCTCCGAAGACGAAAGGCGAAAAACAGTTACGACGACGGCGAGAATGTCCCAAGAGGTTTGCGAGCGTAGCTCCCTGTTCACATCTACAGGCGCGTACGATGTGTATATGTATGTGTGTGTGTGTGTGTATCTGTAATTTTATTGTTTCTGCAGCCCGGCCACGGAAGCGCAGCGGCGCGCGAGCAACGATATTATCAAATTGGTTCCGCGAGTTTTCCGTGAGGCGCCTCCGCAAAGTCGCCCGGTCGGGGTGGAGAAGTAAGAAATTGACCCACGCCGGAGCGGCTAAAGTAAGAGCCGGTAACGACCTTAACTACCTCGTCGAGCTATCGCCTCTAATTACCGGACAGACAAGGAGCGGTGCGTCCTGCTGCTCCTTAGAGCGATCGCGAAACTTCGGGCGTTCTTTTCGCCGCGAATTTTCATCTCCCGCCACCGACGAATAATTCCAAGTTTGTTTTAAAAAATATCAGTTACGTCGCAATTAAATACAATTACAATTCGTTACAAACTTATAATTGAAAAATTAATTGTGCAACTTGCGTGCGTCGTTTGGAGTTTAACGTGCTACAGATATTACTCGCATAACTCAAAGAGTATCCCTCGAGATACGCATATACTCTATTTCGAGAAACAACAATTTAGAACGTTGTGCGGAGCTGTGTGTCTATCGGATCCCGGGAGTGTCTGTCAAAATAGTATTAGGCTCGACGGGAAGTTGGCGGCGCAGCCTGGCAAAAGAGCGATTTATCGCTGCCGATGGACATCGCGTGCTCCTTACTGCGTCGCTGCCGTGTTAATATCGCTTTAATCTTACCGTGAGGGTAACATCACGCAAAGCCACGAAATCGAATCAAATGAATTCTTTAGAAGTTTATTTCATAAGTTATTACAACTCGGGAAGTGGAGAACGCGCAATGAGTCGGCGCGAACTTTCGAAAACTTCACGTGTGCTCGTCGAATTTTTTTCGAATTTCTTTGTGCGCGTATCAATTAATCCGTATATTCGAAAAAAACGTCGCAATAATGAATCACGATACCGATATTGTATCGCACGAAGAATATACATATTTTCGAAATATCATCATTTATCAATTTAAAGAAGCAAGCAAAATTATGCTCCAAATTGTGCAAAATTCATACCAAATTATTCCTCTAAATATAAGAGTGAAATTTCGTTACAAAATTCAATCGCCTGTTTAAAAAATTATAATGATTAATTGCAAATATCATGAATTCATATCCACAATTTTCACAAATGCAAGAACTATAATGTCAGTATTAAAAAAATTATTTTTCGTATAAAATTTTTGAATATTTTTATCTTGCGTTAGAAGTAACGTCATAAAGAGATTATTAAAATCGTACGCACTGCATATAAAAGTATTTATGTTACAAAAACAAATAAATCCTGGCAAACGTGTAAAACGCGAGTAAATAATTCCGGCACGATATCAACCTACTGCGTCACCCATATGCGGCAAGATTAAAACGCTATTTATCGCATGCGCGCAGCGATACAAACAAAATTACGAATATGAGTAAAGCATAAATAAATAATTCCCTCTTCCCTTTTTGATGTCTTTCATATTTTTTTCGCGATGTAATACAACATTATATAATATCGTAGGATATATTCCGCGTCATTATCCCGTGTAAAACGAGAAGATATTCCGTCGAACAACTTGATACCCGGAAGATTGGATCAAGTGGCTTCGGTTAAACTTGTGCCTTTGTAAAAATCGCTCGAGCGTATCCTTGCGGGACACGCGTACAACCCTCATTCTCCGCTTATTCTGTGCTATCCTAGCGCGAGATTTCCCAGATAATCTATGAGCACCACGAAGAGCTTGCGAGTTTTCGATAGATGGAAAAAGCAGAAATTAAATCTCTTCAAAAGCACTTTGTGAAAAAATCTATATCAGGAATTTAAATTTTATAGTAAATATAAAAAAGTCAAAGATAATTTTTTTTTTTCACAGCATAAACATGAAATTTACAAAATATTTTATAGAATATTAGAAATGTTGTCATAAAAAATTATCCACTAATTATTTTCTTTAAATGGGAAAAAATATTGCCGATGTAATCATGCACTCTTCTCAAGACAAATCCTGTCGACACCGCTGTAAACGATTGAAGTTTAAAAGTTCACCGAATCGTTTTGGATCGATCGTGTATGCTCGCGTGCAGATTTGGTATCCTACTGACAGAATAGAATAGAATATGCAAGGCGTCTAACGCACGGCGGCCATGGACGCAGATATATCCACCGCGCTGTGCATGTAAAGCGCATAAAAGCCGATCAGAGTAAAGCGGCACGAATTCGTATCTGTCGTATTACACATGTTCGTTTAGTGCTTTGCGATGCGAAATGGATCAGAAAAATTGCGTGATTACGAGCGTAAATATTGCTCGCTGAATAGACTCCATATTTATAGACTTTAATCTCGACTTCATTTATCCAATGATAAATTCGATATAACGGATGTACTATCTCTATTTTAGAAGAAAGAGCGATTGAAGGAATTAATATGTAACTAATTAAGAGTTATATTTGGAGAATAAAATGAATTAATTAAAATTCGCAAAATTTTATCAAACAAAAAAGATGAACGTTCATGCAATTATATCGTAATTATCAACAGGTAAAAGAATCGCTCAGGATGCTTTCCAACTGACTGAGTTTTCAATAAACAGCAATAAGCGTTCTCTGCACATGCAGATACGCGAATTACGTCGCCGCCGGGAGAATTTAATCCGTTATCGGATTTCCAGGTCTCCAGTCGCCGACGGTTGCTACGATCATCTAGGTGACCGGCCCACCAGTGGTCGGCGGTGAAGACGATGCGAGGGCGGAGGGGAAGGAGCGGGGTGGTAAATACGACGCTCACTGATCACATGGATGGAGAGGGAGCGCTCCTTCACACGTGTGGCCGAGGAGGCATGAAATTGCGCTCGGGTCGCGGCATATTAGATTATTAGGAATCCACGCGCAAGTCGGCCGGTATTCCCCGTGGGAGCGCGGGGCAATTTCGCGATAAATCAAACGTAGGCGACGGCGACTGCGGCGCAGCCGCGACGGCTTCCGAGTCCGCTGGGGCGACGGAATTTTCGCCCGAGCGACCGTAAAGTCGTTTGCGACGCGGTCAGCGACGCGATGGTGTTCTAATCGGCATAAATTCGGGAAAATAAATCTGAGTTTCGAATATTAGCAGTGGGATGCCGGAGGAGTAGAATTCTAGAGAAATCGTGCCACTTCTATGAAGAAATAAGAAATAATCCTAAATTTGAGATAAGACCGTAAGATTGTAAATATTTCGCTTTTTATTTTGAATATTTTCTGTGCCCCAAATATGACACAAAGCTGACTTGTGCAATATTCATCGAATATTCTTTTATTAGCCAAACACAATTTTTATAAAACCGTAAAATCACGAACTTATGGTTGCAGCTTAACATATAGAGCACCAAGTTATTTTTACGCATACGCTCGCGCATACTGTTTTACTGCATCTCACCCGGAAATCCGCACCAATTGCTGTCACGGGAAGGCCGCCTAAAGCCCCAATTTTCGTCTATAACAGCACCGCATCGTGAATTTATTAAGCCGACAAACGATAGAACACTCTCGATGAGAAAGAGTCGCAAAAGGAAAAGGAAGGAAACAGTGACGGTCCTCGACGAGGACAACGAGGGGGCGAAGACAGGTTCCACCTCCCAAAGGAGCGAGGACGGCGAAAGCGGCGGAGAAAAGACTTTCTTCGCGACGAAGGAAATTGACTTCTGGCAGGTAAGAACGCGTGCTCGGACTGCGGACGTCGTGCTCTCGTCGCCGCCACCGTCAACCCTCGGCGCACGTCGTGCCGTAAGCTCGTAAACGTATCTCGCTTCTCGAAGTCGCTCGTAAAAAAGCTCCTACATACGACGGCACTCTCTCCCTCCGTCTCCCTTCTGTCACGTTTCTACTTCAAGTTTCCTCCCCTCCCCTCGCTTCTTCTTCCTCGCACCTTCGCGAGCACTCCCGGCTAAATCCCACTGATATCTACCTGACTAATCTCGTCGAATCCATTCTTACCCCCGTCGTGAACAGAAATCGTTTCCATGTGCAGGAGCGGGGGAGAGAGAACATGTGGATGGATAGATAAGTGGAATGATAAGAAGGCGGTATGGATATGGCAACGGCGTTGGAATAGCACGTATAAATCGCTAAAGTAAGTGTATATATATATGGATAGAGACAGATAAAGGATGAAGACAATGATCGAGTTCTTCAACAAGAGACACGATTGAAAATCTTTTCAATTTTGTCACGTAATAATTGAAATGTATTGTAGATAATATTTTTTTATTTCATTAAAAGAAATCAATAAGTGAGCCAATCGGCGATGTTATAGAAATAGTAAAATATAATATTAATTATGATATTTAATATATAAAACTGCGAGTTGTAATTAATGTTTGTTACGATTGGCAAGTTAATAAATATAGTCCTTTAACATGATAAAGTTTGTAAAAATCTAGGATTAAGATTTGACGTGCGATGTGTACTCTTTAAAATAAAGCTGTCTTTAAAAATTCAACACAATCGCTATTCGTATCAAATTATCTAAATCTCAACCAGCGAATCGTTGCACTGTTATTTTGTTACAAATTAATCATCTTCAAAATTCCGTGCGATTTTGTCAGCAAGGAACTGTAAAAAATTGGACATAAACGACGGAAATGTAACGCCAGGCAATAATTGGCAAACGTTCGTGCGAAAAATCAACGACAGACGGCTGAAGAGAACCGCGAAATGGCGGGACAGATATAACTTGTCGGACTTTATAAGCTGATTGATGAGACAGGAAAAAAAGGTATATTGAGGAAAATGCCTGGTTTTTACGAGTTCGAGTACGCTCGAGCTACTCTCGACGTATTTATACGAGCGGAAAAAACGTGACAAATTAGAAAATCGAACGGAACGCTCGCGAGCGCTCAAATAGCAGAAAATAAATAATAAAGCGCAAAACAGGTTACGCTGTTTTTTACTGTTGTGTTTGTTATTTATTTCACGCGAGCTTTATTACAAATTGACATCAATTAGTGCGAATTGAAAATGACGACGACAAAATCTCACGGAGCAAACAATGATGCGATATTTACGAAGTGTCGAGACACATTGTTAAATGCGGATAATATCATGAGCCGAGCGATCGAATGAAAAAAGTTATTAAAGTCAGGCTCCGACCTCGTTTCTTCTCCGTTGACGTTGTCATATTCGTGTCTTATGTAAACGCAGCTTGCTTTATTCCAGAAAATATCCTTCTATACTCGATTGAATCTTCGATACGTGATCCGAAAGTGAAACAAACCGGACAAAAGACATTTTATTCGGCCAATTTTTTCCTGTATTTTTTTTAAGCACTGTGTCGACAATGAATATCGACAGGAGTACGAGTGTAATCTTCGGTATTATTTATTTAAGTTTTACGCAGTTAAGGCGCCGGTTTTTCTGTCGAGCAATTTATCACGGGATCGGCGAAAGCAAATTGAAGGTAAACAAATAGATATCCGGCATTTGTTGGCCGACCAGTGAGCAAGTATTTATCGCGCTGGAGCATGGGAAGAGAGAGAGAGAGAGAGAGAGAGAGAGAGAGAGAGAGAGAGAGAGAGAGGAAAAGCGGATGCTAAGCGTTAAACGGGAATTAATTAGCGCTCACCCAGCCCGATACTTCACTCGTAACGCTAAACTCGCAAAGCCCGACGAGCCAAACAAGTGCCTGGCAACTTTTCGGAACTATCTTGCCGCTACAAAGATCAAAGGACCAAGCGCGCGTCCGAGGAATTCGAGCACCAATGGTATCGCGCACGTGTCAGCAGAGATCGGTCCGACGCATTGCCAGCAAAACGACGCGTGCACCGCAATTATTTATATTAAAAATGCACTCGACATTTGATAATTCAACATAATGATTTTGCATGCAATCGCAACGATCGATAGAAATTTGATTCGATATTCGAGAAAATTATTATTAATAGTCACAAGTGAGAAATCAATCGCACTAGAAAGGAAGATTAACGCAAGATCCTCGTAAAGTCGTCATCGAGATCATCATCAGAGATGTCAATTATCAAACGAAATCGCGCAATATTCCAACTCGCTTTCGAATTTTGAATCTTGTAATTCACATTTCGACTAATATATTTTAAATCGCTTTTTTCTTAAATAGTTTTCCATCATTCAATTAAACGAATACGACTTTTCAATATTTTAGGTACGCGGAAACTAAAACGTCTTCGTATTTCATTGCTTTAATCCCTTAGCATCGCTTGATATCTCAAGTCAAAGGACAGACGCGCACTTCCGAACGGATGGCTGTATCGGAAGACGCGAGTGCGATCTGACTAGCCATCCGTTGAGAGAGGAGAGCTCGTCCGCTCTTGTAGAAAATAAGCCGAAATAGAGAGAGGGGGAAGGAGGGGCGTAGAGAGATTGCTGAAATTCTTCGTGTTTTTCGCTGCTTCGCGTGGTCCGGCTTTGCTCGGTAAATAGCGCGGGAAAAGCGGATCAAAGAACGCTCACCGTTGATCTCCTCTGTCTCCCCGCTTCTTTGCCAATCTCTCGTCCCTCTCATTCGATCTTCGGTATCCTCTTATCATCCCTGTCCCCATCCCTGTCCCCATCCCCGTCCCCGTCCCCGTTCTCCCGCTATCTCCCGCGCCCCTCAAATATCGCAATATTCAAATACTGCTTGGACACGGGGCGCAGTCTGGCGTGAGAAAACCGTCTTCTATAAGAAGAACGAAATCCCAAAGGATGCCTTTGAGCAATAGTTTCGCTCATCCAATCACCTTTCACTGTTACGTACAAAAATTGACCGTGCATCAAGGGAAGAAAGAGGGGGGGAAGGGAAGAGGAGCATCGTCTGTAGATCGCAGATGAACGAATTGTTGAAGAAGTTCCGCGATCCGCGCCCGATTATGTCCTCGTTCGTGTACGCGAAATGATTTCCCACAAGAATATTTCAATCTTAGAATGGCTATTTCCGATCCAGCTCCCCTTGTTCGAATGAAGAGAGATAAGTGAAAAGGCGCTGATATCCATAATTGAAATATAACTTCCTTCAATTTTCAATCTTCTACCAATATAACAATATAACAGATAATATTACTCAAACGAAAGAAATTCATAGTATATTAAAGCGTAATTATGGAATTTTGAGAAAGTTATCTGCCTTGTAAATATTTCGACAATGTTGAACTGAGCAAAAATAATTTTAATTATTTGAAAATAATCGGATAAGTGAAGAGGATTCGAATTTGTCAGACATCCGAAACACGTCTAAAAGGATCATTGTGTCATTCTACTATTACGTGGATTACACCGCTGTCATTTTTTCGTGCGGGATTAAGGAACGGCTTTAACATTCCGCCACATCAAGGGACTACGTAGGTCGCGCGGTGATCCGTCGCGGAAAAGAGAATCCGATTGTACGGTCGTGGCGGATCATTCGGACTCGGACAACCAGCGCGACCAGGAGCGGTTAGACCTGGCACAAACCCGACCGATGATGAACGACTCTATGGTAAACCACGCGTACATTAAGTGTGCCTGCATCCCGCCCCCTGCCCGCCTTCCAAAACCTCGCACCTTCGCCAGTGTCGTCAGCCACCGTGACACCGACATGCGCGACCTAATTATTCGCGCACGTTTTGTACGCATATATTATGAGTACGTGTATTATTCGGTAATCTTGTCTCTCCTCTTATCATTCAATTATTTCACATTTTAGTTCTATTTTTTTCTTAGTTTTTAATTTAAAAAGATGTACCAAAGATAAAGCTGTAGAATATAAGTAAGGACACGATTTGATATTATAAGAAAAATACGTCTGACATTCTATAATATTCCTAGAAATTAAACTCTAAATCGTAATGTACACTAATCAAACGCAATAATGCTAATGTCGGATCGTTGAATAAATCAATTTATGAGAGTGTAAAAAATATATATACACGAGGTTAATAACCAACAATTTCCGCAGCTAAGAACCGCCTTGCATCCCCTTGTCCGCTCTCCGGAATGAGAATCTTAATAATCCGCAGCGAGAGGTTCAACCCCGTAAAATTTAATAACATTTGATGCGCAGCGCTCGTAAATTTTACAACGTCATATAAAGTACACTTCACTAAGCCAGACAAAAATATGTCGTCGATCCAAAACTGGTTACTAGTTACTGGACTAGTTACGAGAGAGACGTATTCGTAATATTTGAACATTTCTGAAGACAAGTTTATGATTATTCGCGATTACTTCACTGAAGATAACACGAAAGATCTTCTGCACTTTTAACATTATTGAATTTAAACTTTACTTCGACAGTAATATAACTTGCACTTTAATTAAAAAAATTAAAATTGTTTCTTTATGCGAAAATGTAAAAAATTGAAATCGATGATGTTATTGATCACATATCATTTTTTTAATAAAAAAATTGAATCCATAAAAGAATCTATCATCAAAATAGTTTTTGACGACGATGGAATACCTTGTTAAATTTAATTGTAGATATTGTCGTGAGAAATTAATTCTATTTTCGGAAATAATTTGCCAGCTCGACGTTATGCAAAAATGTTTGGCATGCGGAAAAATATCCATGTAGCTGCACATACAAACGTGAAAAATTTTTGAAATCAAAATCATAGATTATTGAATAAACTGAGAGAGACATCGAGCTGTATTGTGCGAACAATAGTTCATTTCGGACCGCACAACTATGCTATGGCACATGAATCAATGAGCTTTTATCGTTTTTAACATAGGTCTCTCTTATTCACGTACGTTATACATAATTCTACCGTGTTAAGCACATCAACCTACTTTAATCTTTAGCAACAACCTACTTTAATCTTTTTAACTTGATGAATTTTATATCTTATTACCCGATAAAACGTGCACAAAGTCAGAAAAGTTAAAAATAAGATTTAAAAATTTTTTAATTAAAAAAAAATTTAATAAATATTTACATTAATTGTAAGAGAAGAAATTAAAATAACAAATAACCAAATCAATTAAAAATTGCACTCTGTGTGCTATCAATAAATAATTATATACAATATCATAAAAGAATTATATATAATTGTAACAATTCTTATAAAGAAAATCATATTTAACCGGAGCGTTTGACGCACGGCGCGGCGATTAATCCAGCGCATCGAAATTTCCAAAATTACCGGTATGACACGTCGCGAGATACATGGTGCGGGCAGGCGCGGCGGGGGCCGAGAGAGCACTTCGTCGTCGAGGAACAATAGCTCGTTTGGGGTCGCGTAGCTATGCAACGTATGACGTATCGCCCAATATCCTTGGTACACGGCAGCGGAGAGCCGCCGTATGGCCCTGCCCGGCCTGCTTGCCGCCTCTGGTCCCGCAACTCTCGGTCGGCGGCCATCGTTTCTCTCCCGCGGAATCCCGGGGGCGTGCGTGTAAGTGGCTGCGGGGGCGCGAGCGCGGAATTACATACGAGGTGGCTAATTAATCCGGCAAATCTGAATGCGCCCGTGCGCCGACTATAATCACGTTGCGCGCACAATACATGTTTAACCCTTTCACCCGCGGCGACCTCGATCGTGGACACGCCTTTTCTTCATTCGCGAGACAAATCATTAGAAGAATCATTGGCATGAGAAAATCATCTTTAATGTATAAATAAATAATTAAGTGCCTGTTTTCAAAAAGTTTAAAAAATAAGACGCAAGAGGTTCAGAAATCACATTAAACATAATTACACAAATAGCGTAAGCAGAAAATGAAATTTTGTATTATTAAACGCAATATTAAAATTCCAAGATAGTGAATTTTAAAAGGCGTTTATTATATAAAAGAAAGAAAAATTTGATACCGGAAAAAATACTCTCAATTCATGAAATTGTTTTCTTAGTAAAATTGTTTTCTACACCGATTTTCTCGTATAAAATTTTTAAAAATAATTTTAGATCTTGAAGACAAAAGCTCTTTGCATATTACTTTTCAATAGAAATAACTGCATATGGAAATAATACAATTAAACGTCAACTGAATAAAATGATGACAATTATGCATTTTTTTTTTATCTGAACTGTCCGGCGAGAGAACAAAGCACTTGCAGTGTTCGCTCAAACTTCTAGCTCACTCGCGGCACGTAGAAATTTGCATGAATCGCGATAACGAGGAGCTGAGGAGAGCTCGTTTGAGAGTACGTTAGGAGGGAATTTTAGAGAGCCGTAATCACCACTGGCTTTGCCGGTGTTGCCCGGAATCGAATCGTGGATTACTCACTCGCGCCAAGTTATAATCCGGTTTCATTATTGCCCTACCAAATATTCTATTCGGCCAGATAGTTCACTGTATATTCGTACAGGCATCTCGCACAGGCATTAAATATGATGTAAAGTTTATCATCGCGCGTTTACGACGCCCTTTGATTAATACAACATTATGTTAACGTATAAACTTTAATACATGATTGCGGTAGATTATAACATTGGTTGAAAATAAATACCGATTTACTATTATTGTTTCTGAAAATTTTTCTACTGTCTACTTTAATAATAAATGCACAGTTTTAAAACATTATAAATCTTACTGAGAGAAAAATATAAATTAGTACGCTGGATCGATTTTAACAACATTAAAAACAAATTAAATTTACACAGCTTTCAAATAAATTATTCATATCTTTCGCAAAATGCGATTATTCAATTAGCGTCAGTTATATTTAATTTACTAATCCTCATCGTTATCCTAGAGACGACGCAATCATGGAATAATAAAACGGTTCCGCTGTTATTCTAATATTTTCGTACTCCACGGATATACGATTAAGAATGTATTATTGACGAGTAAGTGTGTGCAAAATGAAGTGACGTAACTCGAATAGTAACAGTGGGACGATCTAATGTTGGATTAGTCAATAGTTGTTAGTGTAAATTGCGGGATGGTTCTCTTAGTAAAGACTATAGACTGAATTCATTTGCAAGATTAATGGAAGAGAATACTGTCCTTGCCAATGGTATTGTAATATTTCACCGACATACATTGTAAAGACGATGAGTGCACGCGAATAACTCAACCGACAGACGACTCGCCGCCGACGGCGCGCGTCAGTAGTAGAATCCCGTACATAGTCAGCCGCTCGGTGCTTTTCGACGGAACCAATTTCGATAGTAGGATAAAAAGAAAAAAAGTAAGTTAATATTGACACTATCGCAAAAAAAAGTCAAAGAAAGTTTCAATTTAAAGTTCTTTCAGACAACAAAACTTGTGGCGCTTTTTTAAAATTTAAATCAAAATTGCTCGCAGCTTGATTAAAGGAGATAAAAAAGTTTATATAACGCAAATAAAGTAAGATAGTCAATAAAAATATCAATATGTGAAAAAGTTGGACGTAATAAATATTTGATAAAAACTAAACACTGGCACTTTCAAGACTCGTTACGGAATTTTTTATTAAAGTGTCGCGTCTCTAATGGGCCGCACGACCCAAGTTTTTCCCGTCGATTACGATCGAAAAGGTCTGCTTAGCGTCTGCTTTACTCGAGCCGTTATCACTCCACAAATTGTGTTGGATAAGGCTATAGAGAAGCAGCGCAGTGACGAGCTCGAGAAGCGACACACGGAGCGTGGGCGGCGAGCGTGTCAGATTTCGTCGTGCATCAGCGAAACCGGAACGTCGCCCGGCGCCGAAAGCGGGACAAAGGAGAGAGCCAGAGAGCGAGATCAAGAGAGAGAGAGAGAAAGAGAAAAGAGAGAGAGAGAGAGAGAGAGAGAGAGAGAGAGAGAGAGAGAGAGAGAGAACGGAAAGAGAAAGAGAGGCAGAGCGAGAGGCAGAGTACCGGTCGAGAGTACGTTCAAGCACTCGATGTTCGCCCGGACCTTCGACGGTGACCTGACAGCATACGGCAATGGATGCTTCTCAATGAACGGACGTTCGAGAAGGACCATTGGGGACGAGGAGGGAGGAAAGGGCAGAGGGAGAGAAAGCAGAGGTTCGGGACTTCGGAAGCGGACCTACAGAGCCCGCTATGAGGCTGGTTATACACCACGGGCGTCCCGGTGCTCGTTAGCGCCGGTAATTGTCACTTGTTAGGTGCCACGTCCTTCCCTCCTACACCTCCCTCTCCTGCCGGCCTCTACCTCTCTCTTTCGCTCCAGACTTGCGCGATCTACCATTTCCCCTTCACCGGACGGACTCGGCGACTCTCGAAAAGCCCCGACACAGGCGAGAGCTTTTTCGAAAGCACTTCACGACGAAAGCTTAAGACCGATTCAAGACCGACGAGTTCTTCTATTTACCCGCGCCGTCGTCGCTACAACCTCTTTCTTCCCCATTCCCGATCCCTTCCACGCCCTACAACTCGTACACGCCCCGCTTGTTGCACGATCGCGCGAAAAATTGCACGGCCGAAAAGACTGGACGCCGCTCACGGCGACTTTTGTCATGGCAACTGGTTGTTCAAGAACGTCGATCGATTAGCGTCGAACATCTTGCCGACGGAGTGTTTGATTTGTCGGAGGAATGCTAACTCGTTCGAGAAGCGCGTGGAAGATGGGAGGTCGGAATGTACAGGGCGCCAATAGAGTGTTACCGCGATCGAACTTACCCGACAAGATCGACAATAATGCGAGGAACTCACGCCACACCTGCGAGATGATGGGGGATATACAGTGAATTAATCTCGGCGGGTGGTTGAGAGAGACGCGCGTCGAAATATAACATCGAAATAATAGACGGAGCAATGAGATTTAAAATTATCGTGCATTAACGAATAAGCGATTCAATTAATTTGAGCGTATAACTCTTGTTGAAAGTGTAAATTAAAAGTCAACGAGTCTACTGTATAATTTTGAAATAATAATTGTGAACCGCATTATTAATCTAAAGTAATATTTGAGATGGGTCGTTCATTTAAATTTACAGAGAGAGAAAAGTTTTGCTCTCGGGAAAACCGTGTGATTCCATAATTTTTCATCGTCGAGACTCTTTCGGAATGAATTTCCGACTGAATGTGGAACGCGATTTCCTAAAGCTCGCGTCGCACTGCAATGTAACGATCTGTACGACAAGCGAAAGCGGCATTTTTCAGAAGAGTTCTCGTCCGCTCGACAAAGTAGCGTTGCGTAATCTCTGCGAAGTAGAATTAAGAGTTCTGGGCTTATTATTTTTTTCACATCGCGCACATACGCGCAATGCCGGTAGTGTAACGAACAATCCCGACGCAAGAGAGAAGAGAAAAAGGAAATGTAATAATGCATATTTTTGAGAATCGAATATTTCATAAAAAATAATGACATGCGTGGAATTCCTCAGGAATAATTAGAACATTTTTTTTCTTCTATAAAGAATTGACGTAAAAAATGAGAAAAATAGAAAGTAAAAGAGAAATAAAGAAAAAAAAGTATCAAAAAATTGAATAAAAATATACAAATATTCTATGCTTCTAGTTTGAATATGTTATCGCGAAACATCATTAGCCGTCAAAATATAATCAAAATCGGCAGAGTCTAAAATAAGGAATATAGAGCTCTATCAATTCTTCAACAAAAAAATGGCAGAAGCTATTTACGCCATTGTGGACACGCGTCAATATTTTCGGAATACCTTCCTTTGATTCAGCTGTCTGGAACACGGAAGTTTATTCGGAACAAACATACGCGTTTCCAGGAGCGGCGATTTATCCCGGGTACGATCGACGTGAAAAATTAGTGATAAATATTCACGGCCTCATGCGTGCCGCGTACCTTCGGTAAACATCAAACGCAATTCTAGTATCGATATATTCGCAATGCTTCCCTGTTTATATTGCCTTAATAGAAAAAGCACGCCGAATAAAAAATAATACAACGCGTATCGTTTCGCTATATGCGCAATCGGGTAAACGATAATTGTTATCGCGTGGCTACGCTATCAAAATCCGAGAGACAGAATAAACAGAGGTTGTTTGCGCAACAGATTTTTTATGTGAGACATAAATTAATAGAAAAAGTACATAGAATTTTAATGCAAAGCTAATAATAAATATAACATGATGAACAGTTATGTGTATGGTTTATGTATGCAGTGATACGAAATAGCGGTCCGAAATTTCGCGTGCAAACTTTTGCCATGATTTTCTAACAAAGAGCATTGTAGCGAATATCATATAGATTCGAAAAAAATATATTGATTAATCTTACAAGAATATTCAGTTCAATATAATAATTTGATAGAATATCGCTGAACGTCAGAAGATATCGGCAACTTTATTTAACAGATCCATTTCAATGTCATGCAAAAACGCGCCTCGGAGAAAACTCACAAAACATTTCCGTTCGGTGGAGAAAAGCGGCAAAAACTTGTACCAGATTTACAGTGAACCGTTAATAGAAACGTATGAAGGTAATTATCAGATTATCTTTTAAAACAACCGGAAATAAAAAGAGGAAAAGAAGAGTTTATTATTCAAAAGTAAATTCAATCAGAATAAACAATACAGACAGTATTAAATAAACATAAGAAAAAAGAAACTGAAAAGCAATTTAAAAATGCAATAAAACGACAAATAAAATTCAAAAAAGCTCAACAAAATAAATATAAAAATAAAATATGATTATATCGCGAGGTGCTATTATATTCAAACGGTCATATTTATATGTGTTAAAGAAATTAAGTAAGTTGATGAACACAATAGGCAAATAATGATATAAAATAATGATACGTAGGAAAAATGATAACGAAAGCTGCTGAGGACAGCGCTATGAATTACAAATTAGCCAAGTACGTTATTAGAAGCGAAAGATTAACCGTGTTGTGCGCCATCACGAAAATCTGCGCGATCTCGCGCTGGGTGAAAGCGTGCTAGCACGAGTGGACGCGAGGATGAACAAGGGAGAGAGAGTTGTACTTCGTTAGTCCTTCCCTCTCCGCACACCCCCGCCGTGCAGGAGCAGCGTGTTTAAACGTGAAATCGCGCCAATGTCGCTCTGGGTACTTATGCGAACACGCGCTCGTAAAACGTTCCTGGTATTTGGCCGGTTTTGCGCGCGATTTCGCCCAACACGTTCGCCGCGTCGTGTATCGCCAGCACACGCCCCGCGGAAAATCATCCGCCACCGATGGGAAAACGCATTCGACGACGCGGAAGCTGAAAGGGGACGGATGAGAGAACCGAAGAGCGCCGGAGCCGATTCACAATCGTCGCAATCACGGTAATATATGCGCCGATACGCCGATCATTAACACAGGAGTGACGCGAGCGTGCGCGAGAGCAAGCGGATTCGATGATTTCGCCCAATATTACCGCAAATTGCATAAAATCGCGATTAGCTCCGAAAGAAGATTAAGGTTTCAACTGCAACGTGGCCGATTAATAGCAAATTAATTACAAACTATAAATATTATTTACAGATTATATATCTTTCTTATTGTTTAAAAGTTAAAAAAATTGATTTATCACAATGCGGACAATAGGCAATACATTTAGAAGCTCGACCAACGCGAAAATTCATGAAAAATAATGGCATGAAATCCTATTGGAATGCTGCGCACGGTATTGTCTCTTTTACCGTTATATTTTATGCATTACCGAGAAGGATAATTAAATATCAGGAGGCTTAACACAAATAAAACGTTCCGGGGATGATACGGTGCGCTCGTAACGAATTATTAGTGCGGTTAGCGCGAGCAGAGGGCGATTGATCGAGCGTGCGATCGCAAACAAAGTGCAGCGGCATCCGAATATCCAAGCGATTTATCTCGCCAGTATTATGCAATGGCCCAAATTAGCAGAGCGTTATGTTGCGCGCATCGACGTTCGTAGATTTATCAGTTTCGCCCGCGTTCCTTTACTTAAATTCGCGCGCCCTCCGCTGTTGCGGAAATTTCGCTAGTTAAATTTTTCAAACTTAACATTTTCCAACTAAAAGTCCAAATTCTGATAAATTAATAAATAACATGCGGTATTTTACCGCAATTTTGATGAATTTTGTCAATTTTGCATAATCTCGCTCCTAAACATGCCTCGAGCGTTACGCGAAATTCACCGGCCGAATTTACCTGACTTTCACGCTGGTCAGCGCGCGTGCACGGCGAGAGGCAGGCGTGCGTTTTCAGTTTTCTCCCTCCCTTTCTCTCTCTCTCTCCCTCTCTCTCTCTCTCTCTCTCTCTCTCTATCTATCTCGTAATTCAGGATTATTCGTGCGTGGCTCGCGATGACCGCACGCATAATAATTACCGCGATGCCGCGGTGGAGTACGTTTTTGTAATTCGATATTTAGGGTCGCGCGCCGCGCCCTCATCGGGCGGGGCACATCCGGGGCGTAATTCCGCATTCAATATGGTTCACCGTCGTCGGCACCATAAATTATCGCTAGATTCATACGCCGAGTGCCGGCTCGAACGAGAGCGGCAGTAATGATGTCGCGAGATGATTTTCGATTGTTTCCCGCGTTCGTGACTTGAAACGAACCCGACCGCGACCTTTACTTCGTGGTTCAGCGTGAAAACTTGAGTAGCTTTCCGTGTCGGATTAAAAGCGAGAAAAGTGTAAACCTCGGTGAAATAAGGTCCGATAAAGTCACCCTACATGAGATGTCTATCATAAAAAACTACCGTAAGAAATGTGAAGAGGGGTTATTGCAAACGACCGTGGAAACATTTACAAAGTTTTAAATTTATCATCGATGGACCTCGTGAAATACGACACACTTAATGCCTTCGGAAATATTTGTAACTTCCGCGTATTGGGACCATATAAAATCGATTCGACACAGCTGTATGTTCTCTCCTCGGGAAAGAAAACTGCTCAGACCAGAATATAGTCTAACCCAGACGGCTGTCAAATCTATATAACGAGAAGTATCCGGGAAGCGATTAATTATGTGAAAAGTTTTGTGCGAATCTCGCGATTGCGGCAAAACTTTTTTTTAAATCTCACGTGTAAAAAGAATTTTAATTTTAAAATCATTCCTCAATTAATCGGTAAAGACAAACGCATTAAAATTATTTTTCTAATTGTCTGTAGAGTATTAAAAATTGTAAATCGCGCTCAGAAAATTTGCATTTTCTAGAATCTTTAATATTTTTCTCAGACACGTGTTAAATGCGTAGCATTATTTTTTCCTATATTCTCATATATACGTTCTAACATATTTGGATTTCTGTAACTATATACGTTATCCGCAAATTTTCTATAAAAGAATCATGTCCATCATAAAACGAAATCCTTAGGTAGACGCAAATTCGAGGCACGCACACGCGTCCGCAAACGCACGCTTGCATCATCGTAGACATGCATTTTATACATTTTCGAGAGACAGTCTCAATCCCAGCGTACAACAACTCGGAATAAAAGTTCCGTATTTTCCTCGTATAGTCTCCTTACCCTCTCCTCCGCGACGCTGCCTAACCCACCCATAACAGAATCTCGTCCAAGTAAAATACTCGGTAGACACTACGGCTAAGTAAATACGCGAATGGGCTGCATTGAATTTGCGAATCCGCAAATACCGGCGCGACATACGGAAATTTTTGCACATTGGAATGGATATTATCGTCGGCTAAAAAATTCCCGAATATAACCATCGAGAATTTCGGTGGATGATAATTTTATCCGCGCAAATCACAGCGAGAATAAAATCTTTGTATTTTCATTATTATTATCATAACACGGCATGAGTTATATTGATAAACATAATAATCACATAATTATCTCATTTCTGTATTTCTATAATCATTCATTGTTATCTGCAACTTCTTTCAAACTTATGAAACCGTTCTGAGAATTTATAAATTTAGATTTTGTGTTAAGAAAAATACAAACAAAAATACCTTTTCGCATTTCTTTGTGAAAAAAGGTGTTGTATTCGCATGTAAATGACGGCGTATTACATTATCGACACGGGTGTGTAATTAATTGTTGACGATAAACTGTAACATACACGCTCAATTGCGAATTGACCGAAACATCGACAGTTTGTCAGTCGGATGTGGGTCGCCGCAATAATTTCTGACGTGTTTCGCGCGCCCCGACAATAACGTATCGTCCCGGCGTAAAACGGATCCGCGTAATGCCGACAAATCGAGGTGTGTAAAGCATAATTGATCATTAATGACAAATGACTGTCAGTGACTCTATCGTAGCGTTGGCCGTGTGTCTACGTAACATTGCCGCTAAATATGACGATTTGTCAATTTTGCGCTCGTTGCGCAGCTGCGTGTAAATGCATGATTGACGACTCCCATGTGAGTGTTTCTATTTTTTAAACTAGTTCCGACGATCCGATTACCGCGATCGATCACCTTTCAAGTCCCGACTGATTAAATTATATCGCCATTCGTCGATTCGCGATATTCACGTTTGTGCTTTTGCTTGCAGATATCGTAACGTGAATCTAAATGATTCGTCTAGAAACCGATAAATCAATAATACATGACATTTATGTGTGTGTAAAATTTTTCTATATAATTTATCTGCTTAAATAAACTTAAATAATAAAGCTGTATACATAGCAATAATTGAAATTATTATTTTATGTAATTTATGAAGCATATTCTTATATAAATATATGCAGAGTGAATAAAGTATATTTTCATTATAAATTTACAGTGATAATACCTCAACAAGTAAACTTGTATATTGTTTAAAATTTAACATCATAGATAATGCACGTCAAACCAAATTCACGAGAGATATGAAATTAAAAATTACAGACACATTTCACTATAATAGATGTATTATTTCAATCATCATTCACATACGATTTCTCCGAATCCGGCGAGACAGACGCGACGCCGAAAAAATACTTGCGACCTCGAAACCTATTTTTTGGATCGCGAGAGCTCCTGTCGCATAAATAAACGGCGCTGCCGATTAATCTCGCGACGATACAATCGCTGACTAACGACCGGGAATTAAGACTGTTTTATCGTAAATCAAAACCCCTCTTGTTACACGCGGGATGATACCGTCACGTACGATCACTCGTATACATATTACAGACGGAACGTTATCCGCTGTGTGCAAATAACGAACGAGTTTTTTGTCTATCGCGTGCTTTCGTTTCGTTTAGCACCTGAGACGAACCCGAAAAATCCGACCTTCACATTTCCACGCAAAAATAACACGGTTCGCGTTAATGTATCAAATACGCAAATAATTTATTTCTTACGCGAACCAACTTCATCACTTGTCTATTATTCCAAAATTTATCATATATGAATTCACACCATTAGAGAACAGAAGAGGCAATCGATTCAATTGCGTATTTCATTGGAGCAAGATTAGGCAGTTGGTATATGCGCCAACATGACTGTTCAAGGATTATTCATCGAGAGATGGTTAGCTTTTACATGCCATTAAACAAATGTGGCCAATTTGATCCTACCTGCAGTAACGGAATAAATATTAATGGACCGCGAACACATATTGACTACGTTTACGACTAACCGATTACGCAATTAAAGTCTAATTAAATGGCTGAATACATCACGATATGTTGATTATAAAGATTTAATATCTCTGATGTGTGTTGTCGCGCTCGAATCGATTGCATTTAAATTTTTTATCGCATGTAAGCAGCTTTGACATTTTGCACAATTTATATAATACATTCACCGTCCCACGGGCGCATGTGATTCACTTAGATTATACATTCATTAACGAATGATTAAGTTAATCATTTAAAGCAACTCTTTTTGCGGCCAATAAACGCAAATAACATTCAGCGCCCGCTTTACATCATATTTGCTTCATTAATATGTGCACAAAAATGTTTATGTACATACGTAAAAAGAGTCACATGTGTCACCTGCGGACAGTAAATACATTATCTATATATATTCCTTGAAATGAAAATAGATGTTTTTCTCACGCTTCAAGGACGTAAATGACGATCCAAGGGAGAGAGAAGAGAACTTATCGGAGGATTTCATTAAAAACACGGACACGTTTTACTAGTTTCCGCTGTAAATAATATTCCAGAGATCCGCTTCCGAATACGACAAAGTCGTACGGCGAAGCGATCGTCTTGCACCATTGAGATAAAATATTCCCAAAGACACTCCACGTGATTCGTATAAAATTGCTAGGCAAACCTCGTAGGCAGGGTAAAAGTACCGAGTGGCACGCGCCGTGGAACTGTACCACCGTCGAACTATCGAAGAGATTTACGAATCCACAGTGAATCGGCCGAGTAATAAGCTTACGTGCGACGTGAATTATTGAAAGGGACATGTAACCGATGAATGTGTGCGTTTCGCGATATATCGTTAACCGATACGCGCGGAATACGTCGCGAAAAAATTCAGTGGCAAACTTACGACAAAAGCTTATGCAAATATTAACGTTAAAAATTGAACAATGGCTACTTCTGGAAGTTGAAAGAATGTACGACAGAGCGAACGATATTTGTTTTTTCTACTTCTAAATATTTCTGTTTTTCTCCGAAAGAGAAAAATGACATTTCTAAAACATTGATGAGTTGTTATCATATGTATACCGAAAATCGAGGTACAATTTGCAACTATTTTCTTCCGCAACCGGGCGAACCAGAACAATACGAATCGATGTCGACCGAGATTCTTGTTGACATTTCAATCGGGCAATATTTATTTTGTTATCGTTCAACATGTTACAAGCTGTACGTCAAATACAGCTAATCTTTTGAGTGCCAATTCCACGAATGTAACGTTACGAGTCATCTGTCTGAACGATGACTTCAACGTGATTACAAAACATTTCGGAAGTCTCTCTCTCTCTCTTCGGGTCATTTAAACTTTAAATATAATATTCATCAAAGATAACTGTTTGAATCAAAATTATTTGTTTCCGTCAGTGTATATCGTGTCGCGTGTTATATAATCTGCACAATCTCCTAAGAACTATTCGAAAAACTATTCTTGTACAATCCTTCTGTACGAGTTTCGGTTCTGGTGACGCATGCGACACTTTTCACTGTCGTCGCGGCCTTGACACTCAAAGGATTATACAATGTGCCAATCGATCGCGCGAGTTCGTCGTCCTTCCTTCATGCCGCGAGACCGATCGTTCAAAACACTCGGTATGCCCACGTTGTAGTGAGTGAGATAGAAAGAAATACTGCTATATTTACATGATCGACGTGTGCTGCGGTCTGTCCGACTCGCCGGCATTGCGGTGATGGCGGTTGTTGCTGTTGTGGTTGTTGCTATTGCGGTTATTGCCGCCAACCCCGCCGCTTAATCCTTGCACCTGTGCACTAGTCGCGATAGTAGTCCTCGCCGGTTGCCGGCTCGCGCTATCCTTCAGTATCTTCTTTGCGCTCAACGGCATCGCTGTCACGCACATCGTTCCGCGCGTTGTTGCTGGCAACACTTGGTCGGTGGCACACACACTGCGAACTCGTGAGCTCGACACCCCGCGCGAGGGAGAGTACGCGATCTCTCAGCTCGGCCAAGACATCCGGACCGACGACGCCGACGGCGCCGACGACAATGACGACGACGACGACGCCGGCGGAAACGGCGGCGAGGACGACGCGATCTTAACGCGACGTCCTACGCGACGCGACGGTGCGCGAAACAGTGTTCGCCCGCTCGAATTCGCAGGTCCGCCCGTGCCGATAGCGAGCATCAACGCAAAGTTGGATGCGCTTTGACGCCGAAGGAAGGAGAGAGACGCCGAAGAGAAGATGTTTGCGCGCACGCGAACCGCAACGATGACGGGTCTCTCGCCGTATGATTATCCGCGCGCGCGTGTAAATAATACAACTTTCGTGTCTGCAACGTATACGCTCGCAAGTCCCACCTCGTGGCGCGCCGCGGGCCTACTGAGTGACTGATTGACTGAGTGACTGCCGCGAGCCTCGAGCCACGAGCTGCCCTGCGTGGGTGCACACGCGGTCTCGGGCGAACGACGGGGCTAGCGGCACGTCGATTGGCTCGATCCAGGGGCAAGCCCGCATAGTGGGGTGTCATGGGCCAATAGGGCGCCGCAGTCGCCGGAGAGACCCTTTGCTAGTCACAGCCGACACTCGGTCGCGAGCCGTCGCGCCGTGCGTATCGTGTGCTTTGCGTGTTGTTCGGTTCTGCCTTTAAAAGTATCATCCTCCACTTCTCGAAAAACCAACTTCGCATATCGCGCGCAGGTGTTTCTTTCAGTGTTATTGAAAGATCGAATACGAGATGGGGAGGGGGGGGGGGGGAAGAGAAATCGATTCAGAGTGCCTCTGACGATTAGAGAATGTTCCTTCTCTAAATTCCTCGGCTTTCTCTCTTCGCATTCGCGCGTGTGATCGATAACGAGAAGCTCAAAGCAGGAGTCGGGTTATACGCCGCGGAGCGAGTGTGTTCTTCTGGGAATATCGCCACACGAGCAATTCTGATTCCGAATAGCTGGCTTGTATTTCGCGTCACGATACATCCCAGAATTCTCCGTGTACTGCGATAGTGTCAGTGTCGCTTTGTAGATGTGATCGATTACCTTCCCTATTTTACTCCCGATTATGCTCGTTTTTTCGTATACAGCATAGTGCAAGTGACTTGGATTTCTATAGATAATTATGTCGCTGTAAATTTTCTCCCAACGTCGCGTGCTTTAGTCTCGTACTTCTCGATAAATTATGTTCATTTCAGATATTTATCTTTCGTTGACATTGCCGTGTATCTAGTATATTATCGGAATATATTTTACTCAAAATACATTCATTCGCGTATATCCAAATTTATACTTTCATCGAAAATACTTGTGTGTCGCGATTGTAAAAATGTCGTGGCATTCAAGCGTATTCATCAAAATGTTATTTTCTATGAAATTTTATGATTGTCACGCTATATCGATATTTATTGCGATTGGATACAAAATACTGTCCTTCCTTCAACACACGGAAATGATCGATGTTGCGCCGATTGACAGATGCACGCGTCATCCGTGTTAAAAGTGCTCCTCGCATCGAATTTTACCTGTTTTCCATTCAAATGTTGCTTGGTACGACAACGACGGCACATTTCGTCGTCGTTACGATCGTCGTTTTACGAGTCTTGTCCCGTAAAACTTTTTATTGTTCCATCAATCGTCGGGTATACATACATTCTCGCGCGGTTTAAACAGATGTCCATATCTTTAAAATCCGACAACTACTTCTCGTTGAGTTTAACAATTTACAATATTGTCGGTGCGTAGAGATTTAACCGAGAAAATAGAAAAGAAAGAATAGAGACAATTTTACAAATTACATTTTATATCTAAATTTATATATTTTCAAATGATGGAATTAACTCTAAGAACGGAAAGGACGCTAATTTCTGCGAGTTATACCGGCTTTTAACGCTTAATCTGTTTTAATATCGTTAAATTCACTGAGGATAATCTGCTGCCGAATTGTTTGAACAATTTAATAAAGACATTGTATATCGGCACGTACATCTCGCTGTGACTCTTAGCCTTTTATTTCACGTATTTAATCGTATAAGTCTTCTTCAATTAATTTAAAGAATTACATACAATTCTTTATAAATAATCAATTGTGACGACTGAATAGGAAAACAAAATATTGAACAAGCGTATCGGTTCTCGTATTCATTTTTCTTGACAAGATATTGTCAGGCGAGCTGTTATCGCGTTCTCTGATAGAATGTGACATAATGAACGATTGCATACACTTGTGCCCGATGGATGTTTGGAATGGCAATTTGAAGTCTTCGAATAAATCTTTGTTACGTCTCGTTTTCGAGATTTAGCGATACGTAAAAATAAACGGCGGTAATATTCACATAAGATCGACCGCCTTAGGCTCGTTCTGATTTATAGCTCGAAGTGCATTTCCATGCATGCAATTACACGCGATTCCCATACGCGCGCGCGAAAATATCTCTGGAGATATTAATTCTGTGATTTCTATGCGCTTCTCTGGGACGCGCGATCGGCCGCGTCGTTTTGTATACGTCGATTGAAATGTAAATGGAGAAAGAATATCGATAACAGAGAGACGTATTCTCATATCTCGTGAAGATTTTTTTTCCCCGTTCGTGCGTTTTTCTATCACTGCTAACGGCATTAAGGTTCGTATGAACGTCGCAATGCGCAGAAAACGTCACGCGAAAATATCCTGTTATCTATAATATAAATTATATACATTTGTCGCGGATCTGAATATACTTAATTTTTCATACTACTAATTAGAAAAGTTATATTTAAAATAATTTTTATATTTTTGTAATAATTTTCCTACCGGGTTTTTTTCCTGCAATAAATTGACTGTGAAATGTAAGATTTTATATCATTTAATTTTCTCCGGCTTTTAATAATAACTAAAATAAAAACGCTTTTTCGCAGAATTGTTCACCAAGTATTATATTAACTTCTAAGAAAATATTACAGAATTTTATCAAAGATCTCTGAGTGGACGTAATAATACCAGAGGACATCAAAGAATTATATGAATGCAATAAGGAGACGAATTACGTCGCTGTCCGCAATTTTCCGGAACTCGCGTAGAATAAAGACCGCTGCTTAGCTCGAAACGTCGGCGTTCATTCTACAGAGCTACTTTGCGATCGCTCATCCGAGCCGAGCACAAACGTTTGAAAGAATGATTTGGGAGCGCAACGACTGCACGAAACGAAATAAATTACAGGGCAAGGCCGAGGCCCGTAATCAATGCTTCGAAATGTCAAATGCAGGTTTTTACAGGATCCACCGACACATCTGGATGGCAGCATCGGTAGCCCTGCGTGTACCTGCCAGGACACGACCGGCGAACATTGTTCATCCTTCTTGCTCTTCCACGCTCCGTTTTTCAGGCGCGCACGCATGCCGGAGCTGACCAGGTGCGGATTTCCAGACCTCCTCCTGATGTCTCGCGACCTCTGTCGCTCCCTTAAATACGTCTTTCACAATCTGGTAGAGCGCCCTTTGCCGCACACGGCCCCTTTATATCGCCTATTAACTTTGGCGCTCCACAATGTGTGCTCGCCGCGATGTTATCGTATAGCGAAGGCCTATCGTCGACAGCGAAATTGGATTTGACGGGATCTTTCAACGGACGAGTGATCACGTGTAAAAGTTACACGGTGATTAAATGGGGGATCGAAAAACGATACGGGAAACGTCTCGGAATAGACGATTACGATTTCTATTACGATTTCTTGCACAAATCTGGACTTTCTCATAAAGAAAAGCTCACGAATCTATTATCCTCCGCAATTTTTCAAGAATTAAATGTTTTGACGAATAAACTTTATTTTAATTAACATTATGTGCTTCTTATTTTACTGTTATTTTAATTATATAAAGAATTGATATATAAGAATATAGATAATCTACACAGCGCTTTTCTGCTAGCGCCGATATTTTTCATCTCAAATAAAACTCAGCTTGGTACTCGCCGACTTGATAATAAATGACTGCGCCAGCTTTCGCGCAATGCGAACGGAATATCTTAAAATTTGTGGTCTACTGTCTGCACGAAATTCATAGATATTCACACTTCAAGATGAAAATTATGGAAGATTTGCGGATCTACAAATGAACGCGCTTACTCATTACTATCGCTGATTTCCCGAGGAAGCAAAGCAGTGCGGATCCGCTACACCGCCGGAAAATTAAAGAATGTAAATTTAATTCTATCGTTGTTTCTCACAGCAAATGAAAAAATACATACCAAATATTCGTCTCGCAAAATTTCAACCAGTGCAGCTTTTTTACAATTTTCATTATATGTATTAAATTTTTTTTGTTTGAAGACAAATAAAACGGCAGATTGACGCCAATTTATTCAGATTAATTGATTCTACTGTAGTTATATTATCATTCAATTTATTAAATATTTAAAAATCCAATAATATGAACAAATCAAATTTAAATTAAAAAATCTGACATGTGTTTTAGACACATTAAGTTTGAAGACTTATTTATGTTCCGCACTGATTGTTGATTTTTCCCGTATCTTTCATGTATTTCATATCGGTGAGCTCGTGCTGCTACAGATCCTTAGTGCATCGGCATTATATCATTATATGTATGCCAGTGATCAACTAAGATGACGAATATAAAAAAAATGACCACAGCTTTTGCCAGAGAAGATCGGAACAGCTTCCAATTTGCCGGCTTCTCTTTTCCGCTCCAAGCGATTTTCGACGCAGGACGCGGTCCTTTGATGCACGACAATGAGCGACGGGCCTTTCATAATGCAGCCGAACGACGACAAAGTCGACTTCGGCAACGGCGACAACGAGTTCGTCATCGTCATCACTGAACATCTTTAAATCGCGCGGTAGGTAAGCAAGCGAGGAAAAAATTGGAGCCTCCTCTGGAACGCGCGCGCGGGCGGGCTCCGTTTGAATGGCGTCCGGCATATTTCAAAAACGACAAATATTTCCCCCAAAAAGTGTTATTCATGCCGCCACTAAAAACGGACCGCCCTACAATCCACGTTCCGAGGGCGAAAAACCTGACTAACCGCGTGAAATTGTTGCGGAAATCGGTTTACCAGATTTCTTCACGGGTGGACTCCGTTCCAAAGTAATTGAGTCATCGGCCATATGGTGGATACGAGAGACGGAAATAACTTTTCAATGTATATTCAGAAATTTAAGTAATTGTTTCGACACCGAAGACTTTTCTTAATTATTCGACAATAATGTTCCTGCAAACTGCAAGCAATTTACGGCGCGAATTTTTAATCGTTCAACAGACTTTTTGTAAGGAAAATGCGGCCGCGTTGTTCTCGAAGTTACCGCCGCTTCGGCGAAAACACCCGCACGCTCTTTCTGAAAGTACGAGCCACGGCGAGCGTGTTAAAAGCGCGAAATAATTACGCTCCGCTCCCGGTGGTTTGTATAGCAGTTACATGTGTGTGCGCGCGCGGTGGAAAGGATGGCGAAGTGGTTTTCCGTGAGAGCAGAAGCTCATCGTCGCGTCGACGAGAAGCGCGAACGAGCGCATAACGGCTGGATGACGCTCTCGCGAAAGCGAAAAATGGAAGCGCGCGACGGGTCGACAAAGGGCCGAGGCCGGGTGAGAAACGCGCGCACGACGAGCTCCCGCAATGTGTGTAACTGGGTCTTTTTGTGCAACCATCCCAGTCCGCCTTGCAAAATGTCCGCTTCGAGTTTGTTAAGCGAGAGCGAGCGCCGACAGAAAGGTGGAAGAGGTGCCGCGGCATTCCGGCTCTCTTTTTCGCGACGAAATGATGATATTCGGCGGAATGAAAATCGGCCGTTGGAATCGTGAGAATTTTCCATCCGTCTAGAATTTCTAGTTCGCTTCGTATAAAATGCCAAAGTTTGTCGAAAGTGTAGGTTAATCGCGACTTTTACGGCGCGCATCCCGACTCCACGGATTTTGACGATTAAATATTAATGTCGGCGTGCGCTCCACCCGAACAGCTGTTGCGATTCGTGTTGGAGAATCTCAAGAACCTCGATGTCTCTCTCTCTCTCTCTCTCTCTCCCACCACGTTGGAACCTTATGACCAATACGGTTCTCCTGCAAGACATATCGCCCGCTATAAAACACCGGCGCGGCTAGGTTTTCCAGGTATGTCAGGTGCATGCGAGCTCCCAGGGGTGCGAGTGAAGAAGTCCCACCTTTTCGCGAGTCAGCGGTGAAATTTACATACTCTTCGTCGCGTTAACGTAACGGAGTGCGCGCAAGGAAAGAAGAGAGAAACACAGAGAGAGAGAGAGAGAGACGACGACGACGACGGGGAGATACGCGGTACGCGATCGCGGAAGCGGTCGGAGATGACAAAAGGGGCGAGGAAGGGAGAGAACGGGGTGGCGATGGCGCGCCCGAGACTTAAGGGTTGTACTCACACCGAATTCCAAGCATGCGCCCGGTACCTGCTCGGAATATCGTCTCGTCATATTTCCGTCGTAACGCGTTGAATCCCCACCCGTCCGAACAACCCTCCTGTCCCCGCTAAGCGCGACCGCTTGACACGAGACGATATTTTATTTGCAAAGAGCCCTGCAGGTTGCCGCTTCTTCTTATCTTGTGTGCACAGGAATTCCTCTCCGCGACGCGGCACAGGCGGGGCGCGGCACCTAGGTTTCACGACACTCATCATACTCCCGCCTCTTTCTTTCTCTCCTTCTTCCGCGAGTCTCTACTTTTCATTTGTCTTTCTATCCTCGTTTGGCCTCTCCCTTTCTTTCTCCGTTAGTTCTCTATTCAGAAGATTGTAACTTTCGAAGGTTAAAGCTAATAATTTTTTAGTAATCCCAACAGAAAGCAAAGCGTCTTAAAAAAAGGGCTTTTATTCTATCTTCGGAATTTATAACAAAATTTTTAAATTGGAAAATAAAAAGAAATATTTCTAAACAAAGTTATTATCCGGTAAGCCGTGACAGCTGAGAGCTTGAAACTTCAGTTCCATCAGTTTTCATATAGAGCCGTCCCTGTTTCTACTTCAAAGTCTACCTCGCACGGCCTATCTCTTGTAGGTGTCTTCTCCGTCTCGTTTTCTCATTCTCCCCCTCACTTTTTCCTTCTCGCTCCGTCGAGCACCACCTCCATCTCTTCTTTCGTGCGGGCGATACGATGAATTATTTATGAATAGCACCCAGGAACAAGTCGAATCGACCACGCTCGAGAGACTCGGCGCGGGCGGCGTCTTCTCGATGCCCGATACATATCCGAACCTATTCATCTTATCGAACTGACCCGCAGGGAAAAAAAAAGGAATTAATATCCTCGGACTCGAATCGGCGAAACAAACACGCCTTCGAGATCACGAGGTGACATCGATACGCACGCGCGCGTCGCGGTATTATATTATAATACTATAAATAGATAGATAGCGCCGAATGCGCCTTGATTTAAATTGCATACCAAATATTTCGTCACGTACGTTTGCAAATTACGCTCGAAACTGCATCGCGCCGGTGACGTCAATAAATTGTGTTATTAAGCATTGCGTTTATTAATCCCGTCACGTAGTAGCGATTATATTGTAAGTTGTATTGACGAACTCGTTGGACTCGTTAAATGTATGATTAACGGCGAACGATATCATTGATTACAGCAATAATCCGACAGCATAGCTGTTGCGATAACACCTCGCGTTCAATTTATATCTTCGTCTCGCGGAAATTTCTCTCTCAGTTTTTCATACTTGCGTCACTTTCCGAAACAAAAGAGAGAAAAGAAGAAACGCTATTGCAAAGTGTTTAACAGCGTGGAAGTGTGTATCGGTAAATAACGACGTCGTTACACTTGTAATTTTGCGGCGCGTAAAAGATGCAAGTGAGAAAGGCACGGGAGAAGGAAGTGGGATCGTAGGATCAAGTCGTAGGAAGCAGGAAGATGTTGATGTTTCGCAGGTCGTACAATGTGCGGAGGTATGTTGCTACCTTCTCGGGGTTCTCTCGCATGGGTAACGATGCGCAGCATAAAATGCACAGCAGAAATACTGTAAGAACGGTCGTCCTCGTCCGCGTCACCGTTGCCGTCTTCGTCGTCGTCACGTCGGATGTTCCGTCGGAATAATAAAATGCAGGGCTTCCTTCGCCTCGCGTCTTCGTTTTGCGCGCATTCCTTACATCTTTGTACGTCTTTCTCGCCTCCCGACGTCGCGAGATAAAAGAATCGGTTTATCCCCATTTCGACCTATCACGCTATCTCAACCCGAATGTACGTGGTATTCGCAAAGAAGCGTTTCGGAGCGCAAGATTCACGATCAACTTTCCTTTATCTATTTATCCTATCTTCATATATTTAATCACGATAACTTTAGTGACGTTAGTTAGTAAGCAACCACAATGTATAAATCAAATTATTTCTCATATCTTAATATACCATGCTTGTCTCTCCCAGAGTTTCAAAAATTTCAAAAGTTTATCGGATCAGCTATCAATCAAATCCTTACAATCCTTAGTGAGAAAATTCAAATAAAAATCTCTAAACTGCTTTGTGAAAGTCGTATGGAATTCAAAGTACGTGTTCTGGCATGTTTCTACTGCATTTAAGCGTAGAATGTGAAACCTTGTATTAGGCGTGACTAATCGTACCTGCGAAACAGAGGCGGCTCATGAACGAGCAGGTGGAAATCGTTCTCGGAACACACCTCTCTGTCCCGATGGTGCACGGCGCATTTAAAACTTCTGGTCCGTTTGCCGCTCATCTGTAATAAAAAACGTATATTAAATTAGATAAGAATGATTATACAAGTTACATCGAATAAATTAGTTATTTCAAATTTGATAAACATGTATCGTTTAATACATATTAATAATATATTAATTGCCAAGCGCGTGCTGTAGTTTTCCAACAATTTGATTGCAAAATAAATGCGTCTCTGCTTTCACTTAAAAAAATATCAAAAGATTACAAAGGTTCATCTCATAGTGAGCGTTTGCACTCCATTTGAGCGGTAAATCGCGAAACTCGGGATTTGTTTTGCGGGAATTCACAGGGACAAAGGGGCTGCCGGTCTTGGCACCGACCCTGGGTGTGCGGGAAGCGCGAGCCACAGAGGGTTCCTCGAGGCTGATATTTGGATCAGGATCCGTTAACGCGGTTAGGTAAATGCAAGCAAGAACGCCGGCAAACTCCTCGAGGTAAGTTGTGTATACGTAGACGAGTGCTGTGCTGGTGGCTAGACCACCGCATGCCCGTTGTATTCGCGCAAACACGCACGTACATACACACACAAACTCGTCTCGAGATCGTCTTACACGTGTAGTTTGTACCCCGTTTACACAGGGATAAGCGCACACGCAATGGCGTAGCCAAAGGACTAATGCGGTGGTTAAAATTAATCAAGTATCAGCGTAGTCAAATTTCCAACATTGTTGTAAATAGCCGTGAATACCAGTGATTACAATGGTATGTCTGGACAAACTAAAATGGTAATATATACAAAATGGATTATATTATACATTCTGAATTTCAGCATTCCTAAAATTTCGAATACAAATCTATTTGAATTTTTTTTGTACGAAAATTTCGGAAAAAATATGATTTCAATAATTCATCATGAAGTATAAATAGACGGAAAACATTTTAATATTGGGTGTTAATACGCAGATAAATGAATATATTCCTATTTGAAGTGTAATAATTATAAACCATATAATCATGCACATAATGCAGATCAATAAAATTTAATCCTCTTGCATTACTGTTTATTTTCTCATGCGATGTGCCGCTCTGATTGCATTTGTTCCTCGCGCGAGAAATTTGCGCGATATATAACACGAGTTTTCTTCGGCTTCCACACTTTTTCTTTATTCACAAAGAACATTTCCATGAAAACTGGATAAGCCGCCGGGCGTCCTCATATCTTGTCCCGATGGCATCTTAGAAATTTTACATCCAGACACTTTTTATCTTCCTTTCTGCTTTCGTACGTTTCCTCCGTGATTTATGCCAGACATCATTCAAGAACAGTTACATTGACTTTTCCTAGCGCATCATAAAACATTTCATTTTCATTTCTTAATTCCGCATTTCGTATCGTTTCATTTCATATATCATACGAAATATCGCTAAAAGTCTTGAGAATTCCAAAATAAAAGAAGAAAAATGGTGAAAAACGCAAATGGTGTAGCATAAACATTAAATAGAGATTTGGAAAACATTTTGCAAGTATTTTCCAGTTTTTCTGCCAATTGTATTCTCCAATTTGAATACCTGTCAGTTATTTTGTTATTATAGGTACGACTTATATTCTGATTTTTCGACTTCTTTTATTACCTATCCTGCTGTTCTATTTTATTTTCTTAACAATTTTACACTGCCAAGGGTCACTCGGTATTTGAGAATATATTGACGTGAATTCTCTCACGTTCAGCGAATACTTGATGCCCACTGAGGCTTTTCAGGTTCGACACAAGATCGAACGTGTCAGGGTACAGGTTTGTCTTTTGCAATCGGATTTCTTTCTTTCTTTTTTCTTTTTCTTAAAATCGATACATTGTTATATATTACTGCAGATTGCACTCATATTAAAATAGAAATATAAACATTTCTTAGCAAGAGCGTCTGAAATAAAATGTGAATTAACAGATGATGTTCATACTTGCATGACACACAATTTTCCGTCTGAGTAATTTTTCAATTTACGGAAGCAGCCGTTAATTATGTCATCATAAGAAAACAAAGCGACGAAAGAAGCAGGACTTGCATCTTGCGGTTGTGCCTCCAGGAATACGGCGATGGTACAGGCTTGGCTTCTGCTCGTTTGATTGCCAAAAAGGAAGCCGTCGAGAGACAGACGAGCTGGAAGGAAAGGAAGGATGCGCCAAGAATGAACGACGCGACGGGACAAATTTGGACTACTCAATGAAGAAAATTTAATTTGTTCGGCGCTCGACGGCCTTCGTTGTCGTCGTCGTCCGAGCACAGTTATCGAGCATCCACTTCACAGCGACTTTATCGACGTCCATTTTGCGGTCTTCCCTCTTTTGGCGCTCGTTTTCATTAACGATGTGACGTGCTTCCAATCGTTAGATTTCTCCGCTGACGAAATGCTCTTAGCGAAAAATGCGGTTAGAGCACAAACAGCTCTATTATATGTCGGTTCTTCTTCCTCGTCGTCAAGTAAAAGTTTCGCGAAGTACATTACAAAAATACGCTGCGGAAAAATCTCTTACAATTAGTAGAAATTTTATATTTCGAGACACGTTTTCGTTTAATTTTAATCGCGAACAATAAATTCTCTTTTCGTAAAATTAAGTTCCATTTTCATACTCGAAAAAGAAGTCTCTCTCTCTCTCTCTCTCTCTCTCTCTCTCTCTCTCTCTCTCTATGCTTCTCAAGTACTTTTTTTACACGAAAATTACACAAAGAGATATCTTCAAAGGTAACAAATGCTAAGTTATATTATTAGAGAAATGGAGAAAATTTAATCATTAACCCGTCTTTGTGTTACTTTACCTTTGCAGATTTTTCTATTGCATCGAACTCATTTTTTTCTTTAAGTATGTTCATTCTGCCTCGTTTAAGATCTTTTTCAGTTTTAACGTATACACAAAAATAGTAAAACTAATTTTTCCTATCATTTGAGATAAAAAGATTTTACTATAATGTTCCAAATCTTTCTTTTTTAAAATGTCTCATTACATTTCTCGCCGGCGTGTAATGAATCTTTTATACTCTATGTGCATGCGCATTCATCTCATTTTCTTCATACATTCGTTCCTATTTTCTCATTTAACACGAACATACGGCAGAGTTACACGGCACGATGAGAGCTCTTTATCACTGAAAATGTAAAATTTCGCCTATAAGATCATAACGCGGAACACCTTGCGCGCGTGAATGAATGCGGAATAACATGGAAATCTTTGCCCTATTGCATTTCTTTGACGGCGTAAGATATTCCTGAAATTTTTATCGATCGCGTCAATAAAAAAGACGTAAAACGTAGCGTAGAAAAACAAACTCACTTTCCTTCTCTCTTCTTTATACGTTTACGTCTCCGGTTTACAGCACTTACATTGCCTACATCTCGTAATGAAAGCGCGAGCAATTCGTCATTTCTACCGCAAGCGTTCCTCAACTGCTTTTTTCTCGTTTGCCTTTTATGTCCACGCGTTTCGCTGAAAAGTTATTTCATCGTCGGACATGCATGGTTCTATAAATAGTAATGAACAATTTCCGTCATTGATCAATTAAAAAATCACAAAAAAAATAAGACTGGAATTTATAGTAAAGCAGCGGAAAAGTAAAATGCAATCGAGTTAAGAAATTTATCACATTTTCTTGAATATCTCACCCATTCATTATTGTTACACTTCATCTAACAATAACGAATCTCTTATAAATTCCAATTTTTTTAGGCAATTATTACGCAAATATTGCTTCGCATGCCTCTAAAAAAAGAGGGCTCCAGGGAAAAAAAATAAAGTTAACCTAGATCGTCGTTGTTTCGAGAGAAATGTGTAAACCCTCGAACATATCGGGTGAGGATAAAAAGCGAATCCACGTTGGCTTGTTTGTGCGGCTATAAAGAAGGCCAGATTCGTCCTCGTCGTCGTCGGCGCGGCGGCGACTTCACTAAGTAAGTAAATCTTCGACGTGGATTTACGATCCCGCAGGGAGTCGGCCGTGTATCTCGTTCGCCGTGCCGTGGCGCGGATCGATAGTATCGCAGACGGGGCCCCAAGCCTCGTTCTATTAATCTCGATCGTTTGTCCTAAGTTTATCGTCCGCCGCGAAGTACCGGCTACGTTTAAGCAGGAAGGTCACCGCTCCGTCTCCGTATATGTACTTGTGCGCTGAAGGGGACCACCTTCTGACCGCCCCTTATCGACCGCGTGCACCTTAATTTCAGATAACTTTTATCCACTCTCTGCTTATAAATATAACAAATCATTTTTTAATCTCTGTAAGTGGTCAACAAAATGCGTGATTTTTTAATAACAAATATTGAATCGTGTCGTTCAAGATTCCAACTAGATCAAACTAAGGTTACAAGAAATAATGAGTTCCCGGAGGAACACTGCAAAAATTCAAATATATGATGCTTCAGAAAACATGATCAAAAAATTTCTAAATACATATGTGTATATAACAATTTCAAATTAATATCCAAATTTAAATTAATATAATAATTATTGCATTATTAATATAACAAGCGCTAAAGCTTTGACGTCAAAATTACCAAAGTGATTGGTTTAGCGCTTGCATAAGTTTTCAGACCGAAATACGTCTAAACGGCAAACGGTAGCTGTTTAGAAAATAACGATGAAAGATTTAGCGTTGTCATTTCGCGTTCGCTATCGGGCATGCAGAATCGCCAGAATGATACCGATAATTACTGGTCGTGATATCATCGAAATCGATTCCGATTATTATGCAGCAATAAACGCTCGCAATCGCGAGATAGACGCGCTCGTCGCGAATCGCGCACACGCTCTCACGCGCGCACACCGAAAGTCGACTTAACGGTATTTATCAGCATTATCCCGGCGTACGACGGGATAATGGGTGTAGGGATAATATTTCCGGCAGCGCCATTCGTCGGCATTGCAAATTCGCTGGGACAACAGTTTTGCATTCCAAATCGGTTGACTGTCGACCGTGCCGCATATAACGCGTCGCCTCATCCCTCCGTCTGCCTCACCCCTTTCCATCCCAGCCCTTCTCGCCGCTTCGTCCCTCACGGGTTTACGGCCGTGAAAGCCCGGCATAATGAAATCCGTGCCATTAGGCCGGACAGTAGGGTAAATTCGTGTTCGCGCAAACGTCGGTTTCCGGCTCGTTCGGCGCGCACGTACTCGAATCGAATCGAATAGAATCCAGATCCTCGACAATGCTCCGCAAAACTCTCCCTAGTCCTGCGTGCACACATCTACACGGTGTCACGCGAAGCGATGACCGTCGCTGGTCGCCAACTTAATGTCATTCAAGACCAATGTTTCATGAATTTGATATTTTTCAATGATTAATTGTCACAATATACATCTCTACACTTATGTCAAATGCATGATATTTAGTGAAAAATTGTCCGATTCAATTTCAAGCTATACTTTCTGTACACTGCGTATACATTCTAGCTTCTGCGAGGCTCGCAGGGTAAAATCAGACAGGTAGACAGACAGAGGCGAGAGGTACACTCTGTGTGCGTTTCTGTGCTCACGAACGAGTATTGCCCGCGTGTACCGAATGTAAGGGGACCGAGAGAGAGTAAGAGATGTGAATGTCGAGGGTGGCATGCGAGGGAGGGAAAGGGGAGTAAAGAGAGATAAAGAGGGAAGGGGGCCGCACGAGCGCGTCGGGGGAATTCGATGCCGGACGATCGAGCAATCCGATGATCGCGTCCTAATCGAATTAAACTCGCTGGTTGTGCCCGTGTTTACGATGGGCTGACTCGTCGATTTGGATTTGCTACGTTCGCGCGATAATGGCCGTACGCGCGCGCGCACGTAGTGGCGGTGCCGGCACCATTCTCTCGCTGGAGTGGCCGTAGCGATACGTGCGAGCACCGCGTGCCTCATCGATCCCGGTTGTTATCGCCGAATGGAAAACGTAGGGCACTCAAGATCCTACCCTACATATATATGTCGCGTCGTAAGTCTTCGGAGCTGTTTATTTTGCACGGGAGGGTGGGCGAAACAACGGCGAGGAATATTTCAACGTGTGAACTGGACGATGCTTCCGTTATCTAAATTCATCGTGCAATGAAATTGTAATCTAGATCCGCATAAAGTTGCAATCCACATGAAGTAGACTCTTTCATTAATGAGATCTTCATTGCAAAACAGTTTTGTAAATTTTCCACGTGTGCCTTAATAAATAAATTACCATAAACTTCTAGCAAATATCGTGTTAAAAATATACACCATGCTAATTAATATGTACTTTTTATTGAAACGTGTTTTATTTTGCACCAATCGTTTTAAGAAATTTAATTATTCATTCGAAGCTAATTTTTCAAATGATAAGAAATACGAAATTACCCTTCTTCGTTTCCCTTAAGGCAATTACTTTAACAATTAGCATGTTCACGTAAATCTGAATATCTCGCATCCATTTACATTAGGACGTTTGTATATTGTGTGTGTTCCGATAAGTTTCAAACTCTAAGTGTTACCGTCTTCGAGTATATACTGCGTTAAAGCAACTCGCCCAACGATATATCTTGGGCTTTCACGATAATTACGCTGGTTTACCGTAGGTATCACCGAATCCGACTTAAACCGCGGAAGTCGATTAAATTTTAACTCTCTCGCAGCGTCAATATACCGATTGCCGTAGCAGAAAGTTTACTTGGCGCAATCGGATCGTACTACTATTTTTATTTGCCGCTAAGCGGAAATTTGTTTTTCTTTTTTCTTGCTGTGTATCGTATTTTCTGTAGAGATAGATATATTTTATTTCATTTGAAATATATATGAAATAAAATATTTTGACGAAATATTAACGGCACGTAGATTAAAATTACTTCTGAAAAATTAAAAATGTTTTATTTTATAATTTATATGTGAAATATAAGATATATTTGGTGTAGTTACGAGTAATCTGCCAGCTCGAAAAGCGAGAATATTTCGTTGATATGTAAAACATATTTGGAGATATTTTATTAAATTTAATACATTTTATGTGTCGTATTATACGTCAGGAAATTATGTGGCGTATTATAAACGATTCTTCCTGATCCGAATTAGAGCACCGTTTTTCACTCACACTTCACGCTTTCAAAATGTCATATCGCTTCGGAATGAATTTTCGACATTATCCCGGTTTAATAAACAGCAATCCACTTATATTTATTCATGTGCTTACAGAAATCATCATAATACGCCGATTTACTAAAAATTTATTGAATCGGAACTAATACAATTATATAATTAAACAGCGCGTGTAGATTAGTATAATACGATTTTATCGTTTGATTTTATAATCAATCACACAAAGAAGTAAAATTATGAACAATTAGAAATCAAGCATTCCAAAATTCTATTGTCTACTGCCTTTTCTACTAAACTTTTGCCAAAATTCTATTATTTGCATATCGCGTAAAAATCTGATAAAATCCGAATATTCAATATTTTTTAATTAAAAATTCTTCAGACTTCAAAATTAATATTGAATGTATTTAAACTTATTATCTTTGTCATAGCTGTGTCAAAAGTCGATTACCGCACAATCGTAGCGCGCGATGCGTAATTCCTACGATGCGCGTAATGAAGTTGGGCGAATCGCGTTACAGAACAAGTATGCGGAACAAGCGTTCAACACGGTGTAACGTAATTTCTTCCGTCGGGACGGAAATTTCGACAAGATGACTACGAGCGTCGGGAATGGCGGTCGAGAGGCGGCCTGCGGTAACGCCTAGACACCGGATAGATCCGAAACCGGAGAACCACTGCAGGGCAGTTCCCGAGTCGACTCGGTCAAAGTACGAGAGTTTGTACAAAGCCCGCAGGCAAAGCGGATCCGTTTACAGGCGCTAATTGTAATTTTAAAGCGATCGAATCCGCCGACGATGTACGGTGCGGTCGCGTTAGAGAGAGAATTGCGGTTGCGAGCTTACCCGCTAGTGGCTGTCCGCCGTTTAATTAACAATTACGGATTAATATCAATCGGTGTGCATCGATTGTTGCGCAAATTACCGACTTTCCAAGTCGTTTTTGGCGACAGTATATTCTAGAAGAATAAGAAAGCGCGTAGAAAAAGTTATCTGACTGATTTCCACAAACATACTTCGCTAGAATCTCCTAAAATTGATTTATATATTTTACTGTAATGAAATGCACTAATTATTATAAACTCGACTGGAAAATGTGAGAATGTAGGATAAATGAATTCCATAAAACTGTATAAAATATTAACCCACTCCAACTTTACAAATTATATTTTTGCACGTTTTCTCTCGTCTCGCTTACAATATTATAACATATAATATATCGTTAAATTTATTTAAAGATAAGTAACATATCGTTAAATTTATTCGTCACAATTATACTGTTCGTTCACTTTGATAAATGTATTATTAATTGATTTTTAGACAGTTTTTTTGCGCCGAAAAATTTTTTCAGCAACGCAACTTAGCAACACAAATATTTCGAACGTTAGTGTTCGTTGGCACTTACATTTCGTAATGCGAAATGCACGGTCGGTAGTTTGGGAGGCTTTAGCCAGGAACATAACGCAGAGTCAGGTAGTGGCAGAGCTATAATACAAGATGGCCGTCATCTGACAGAACGGGAGTTCTCCGGCTCAGCTCTAGTTTGTAAGTCATACTGTTCACAGTAGGGCGCCACGATGAGCTGTCAACGGTAGTCAACGTGGGCAGCGACATGATGTACGTACGTACTGCGAACGTACGCGGCGTTCATGCAAATAGCGAGACAAACAACAGTCACCGCAAGTTTCGCGGGAAACCCTCTCAAGATACCTCCTACCTTGGAAACTCGACAGCCATCGGTTAATTCTGAGTTACGTTTCTACTCGAAATGCGGCACGCGTAATTCGCACAGATAACTGTTAACGTTTAATCGGTTTGTTAGAATTACGTGCAAAATAAATATTGCAAAAGACGCGATTGCATAAATTTCATTGCACAAATGTTTGAAGTACATCTGTCTATCTCACAACAATAATTTTCGAAAAATCCCAGCAAAGACATACTTGCAGAAATTGCCCAATTAAATTTCAGAAATTTAGAAAATCGAATATTTTCTTCAATATACGTGGAAGAGACATCCTCTTTAACATTCTTCAAAATGTACCTACTGATTTTTTAAGTACTGCAAAAGTAACTTACTTACATCACTTTATGCAGATTGCATAAACACACATATATATATATATATATATATATATATATATATATATATACATATATACGTATGTATCCACGATCAAGCCGTTTGAGAAACTCGACCTGGTTTGTCTCGACGTGTCTATCGATTTGCGCTCTCGCGTAACATATTCAGAGAAACATAATGCCCTGCAGCAATGGTGATATATAACAATGCTACGATAATGGCAGCGACTAGGACAGCTACATTATTCCGTTTATGTTCACATTTTGTATTTCTATGAAAGCAGCCAATAACAATTTGACCAAATTAACTATTATTTGCGCAGGGGGGTAATAGCAACGTATAGAATGGGGCTCCCGCCGCCGTCCGAAATCAGAAATACGCGTTTCGCCCGTTTACTATTCCGTCTAAGATGGTTATAGTCATATTGCCCATTGTGCCGTGCTTAGATCCTACAAAGGACGGTTACCGGTAGTCAATGCACACATCGGCGCGGCAAGACCATTCGCGTGTGTGCGTACACACGTATTCGAGTGTACGGGCGTGTGCGAATCTACGAGAGAAACGTGGAAATCAGATAACTGTTGCAGCTTCGCGAATTTGTCCCAAGACGGTTCTGTACCTAGCTTCGACCTTCTCGCTCTTCCTTGAAAATTTCTCTTTCCAAATATTTTTTTCTCGTCAACCAGAAATTGCAATTCGTCAATTGGATTTACTCGTAAAGTTTTCAGGTCAGCCATTACGATTTGCTAACTGCTCCATGTAACGATCAGTTAATTCGCGAAGAGTGAAATAGTTACACGGAAAATACATTAACGTTCAATGAAATTACATATCCCATTAGAAACATGATAATGCACTAACGATTTTCCGTGAGTTTAGCGCTCGGCACGTAATAAATTCTATTTTCGCGTCGATTGATCAAATTAATTTTCATTGGTTGATAGAACATCGAAGAAACAGTAAGAGCAATTCTGTTTTTCTTTTGTAAATTTCGCCCGGAACCGCGTAACTGTCCGCAAAACAAATGCGCATTGTTGTCAGATCCGGAACGGCGTTGCGGATTCCTCCGGATTCTTGCTTCCGGAGAATCGTTCGTCCCCACCGCTCGGCAATCCTTGCGGTTCTTGCTGTGTGTGCGTGCACGTCCTCGTGTTGCACGCGCCGCAACTTCCGCACTGAGAAGGAAGAGAAGGAAGGAGGGCATGTTGCCACGGATATCTACGAGCAATTTCACCACAAACGCAGGGACGCTTCACTGTTTTCCTCCTCAACTGGTCACGCCCGGAACGCTATTCGCATTCACCGTCGCGTAATATCGCCGTGGCGATATTTTAATGCCGACGCTTGTGAACGGCGTTACGAAGCGATGCGACACGCCGTCACCGAGTCGCATTATTGCTGCATAGATAATGCGATTCTTTCTTCACAATTCAGAACTGTCAGATTCTGTTTCATGTGTTATAGCAAAACATGCGTTTTTTTATTATAAAACACATAAAAATTTAATAAATTCGGAATCAATTTTTGCCTAAGAAAAATTTGACGCATATTTTCATCATAAAATATTTTGAGTTTAATAATATTATTATCAGTTGTAAAGCAGTATCTGATTTGATATTCTGAAAGTAACATAATTCTGAACATCTTGTCAAAATAGGCGTATCAGCGTATTCTTTTCTTAGATTTTAAATTCACGATGTTTCGAGATTCAACTTATGCCGTGCTTGAATTAAACTATTTGTCGAAATCTTACGATGTTTTGAGATTCAACTTGTGCTTTCCTTGAACCGAGCCATTTATCGAAATAGATGGTCGGATCGCAATGATACCGAAAAGAAGAGGGACGTCGTAGGAATGCGGAGGGGTCCGTGAGGAAATCTTTCGCGACAGGGCCACGATGGGTAGAAACGTGCCGCGATGCCAAATGCAATTTACTCTGACAGCTCGTCGAGGGCGACTTGTTTCTCCGATGCCGAGGGGAAATTGTCCGTGGATAACGAAGGAAACGCCGGTGTCACTGCCGTCGGCCGTAAGTCGCGGAATTTCGTCGTTTAAAAATGACGGAACAGCCTGTGTCACGATCACGTGTACGCGCAAGGTCTGTAATTTGTCATCGATTCTGTTCTTCCCAATTAATAAACGTATTCCTCTTAGAAACGCTGTTATGATGACAGCAAGAAAATGAAATAGATAGATAGAGTAATGTGCTTGATAATAATTCATAAAATTAAATTTAGTATGTCCAGCGTACTATGAGCGTACAAATAATAGAAATATCGTAAGTCATTGTTGATCCAATTATAATTAAAAATTATATGAAAGCATTAGCACAATTGACGTTGTAAATTCTATTAATTATTTTCGTAATGCTCTAACAAATACAAGAATATAAAATAATGTGAAAATTATAAAGATATATTTTCAACGAATAATAAATGATACAATCTCCTATGTTAATAATTAAACAAACCGTAACAATAAACAAAGCTTGCTAAATTTCAATTTAAAAATTTCAATTCGCATGTACGTTGTGCAACTTTCAGCAAAATGCAAATTCTATACTCCCAATGCAGTATTGTAAACTCCAAGAATACATGAACGATAACATGACTCGTAAAAATAAAGATTGCTTCGTATATCGAATGCGAGTTACCTAGCTTCGAGACATGAAACTACTTTTCCACTTTCAAAACAGATCCTCCATTATTTCAATCCATTTTCTATAAACGAAAAGCTATTTATCTCGGGACGGTGCGGTCAACCTAAGAGCAGTGTTGCAAATAACAAAATAAGTTACAGAAACAAAATATTGTGAGTATACTCGGCCGAGGATAATGGAAGTTTGCGCAAACAATAGAAATCACTCGCGCAACGTTCCTTTTTCGTATAAACCAAAATTTATAAGTTTGTTGTCGTAAAAAGGGCAAATAGACAGGTTGCCGCAAACAAAGCGTAAATAAAGAAGAAATTAGTTCAAAAAAGACGGAAAGAAGTGCAAGTTAGATCGCGACGATGAGAAGCGACGCAGAATTAACACGCGTACGACGCAGGAAGTGGTTTCTGCATGCGCCGCCATATGTAACGCGCTCCGATTTGCATAACGGAGCTTGCTGGAGGTTACTATACCTTAACAACGGCTCTTGTGCGAAACAGCGTTTCGAGATTCAGAGTGCAGCAAGGATATGCAGAATCGTTCCACCGCGCGCCTATTCTGCAGTCTCTTTCGCGATATCCTTTCTAACAAAGTTCACATTAAATCATAATGCCACAAGACAATTAATCAATTTTTCTTATTAAAAACTTTTTCATACGAAATGAAAGAAACATTCAAATATGTCATCTAAGAATGCAAAACTCATCATGAAATCTGTTATTAAAATAAAGACCAGACATTCTGGAAAATTCTGCTATAATATTAATGCAAAGATATTATAAATTGATATTCTTGTTAATTGCATTTAGAATCGGCTTCTCGGTTCTGATTTATTTTCGTATATATCTTTACTGATGAAAATTGTATATTAATTTCAGTAGACTGACTATTAAACTTCTACTAATTTCGTTATGTATAATTTTAATTTTATTATCACATATATAAATTATGTTACACGTGGTTGGGCAAATGAGCCAAAGGGTCGAAATAAAGAGGGTCAAAATAAAGTATGGGGCACAATTCAATTTTCGCGTATGGGCGTGCGAGGCTCGCGCAAAATTTCGCAAGCCGCTCTCATTTAATTTGAACCGCGGCAAACACGCGCAGCAATTAGACGGCAGTCGACGAGCGGAAGAAAGAGAAGGGGGCCTACGTGAAGGTTCGTTTGCGCCTCACGAGCAGCAGCGGGCTCCTAGATCCCATCTTCTAACGACGTTCCCTCGCCCCCGCGATGCGTGACCGGGGTCAGGATGGCACCGTTAGAAACCGTTTCCACGGGTGCTCACCCACTCGTGGAGAACACGTACCGCCGCGAAAATAAGCTCCCGAGTTATAAGCGCCGTGGGACGTCGCGTCGAGGGAGCGTCGTGCTCCTCCTTTTCGCCGGCGCGGCGCGTCGCGGTGCACGCCGACACTGTGCGATCATCGAGACTTTTCATTTGGCGATACTGTCCATTCTCATCGCGACGTAATATCATTTTTAACGCAACTTGCAGTTTCACATGTGAAATAAAAATCGTGTTTTGTGTTTCTTTACAGCAACCTGCTGCAAATAATAATTTTCAGCGCGAAATTGCCGATAATATAGAATGTAGTCAAAAAATAAATATCTCGTTAACTGTACGGATCCCTTGAATAAAAATAATACTAAAAAGTAAACGATACATTGTGAAAAAAAATTGTTACGCATTTTAACGTCGGTAATCAAAGTTGAGCAAAAATTATTCGAACAGCAGCAACTATACTAATCCCTCGTTAGTGCGGATTATAACGCTGTTGCATCCGGACATCTGTTTAAAGCGCTTAGATCTGGCGGCACGTCACCTCGTTATACAAACTATTCTGGATAAATCTCTAATTGGCACAATATTCTACCATCCTGATTTACTAAGCGTTTATGCGGAAACAGTATCGATTAGAGACATCCGATAATACGATTTCAGGATATTTTTAACACAGCAGAGAGAAAACGTCGAAATATAATAATCTCAATATTTATCTATATTTATATTAGTAAAATATTTGTACTTTCCTTCAAAATAAATTGGCTGTAATTTAATTACAATAATAAATATTTTCACACATTTGAGATTATTATATTACCTCTAATACAGTTTAGTGGAACGCGATAATAATTAACATTTAATGGAGCTTTGTAAATTCAATCATGTTTGCACGCCCGCTATTACAGATGCACTGTTAATACATAAATATATTGTAATATTCGGAATATTTGGATTTAACGAAAGATGCATGTTTATAAAATCAAATAAAGGTATTATCGGGACTTTTGTGATAAATCTCGGAATCGGTATTCGTGTGAGATGCAAAGGCGTTGTGATATATGGCAAGGAAACGTGTCGCCAGACAGACTGACATCGCAAATTATTTATGACATTCACAAAAAAAGCGCTGTCAATTTATATCGACGTGTCACAATTGGGATTGACATTATCGTGACACGGATAAAAAATATTAGTCCCACATGTGATCCAAGAGCGTTAAAAATAGAACAAGTCATAAATGGAGATCCGAGGAATTATATTAACGTTTGCTTCATCACGCGGCATGATTAATTAACTTCTTAACCTAATTCTCATTTTGTATCACTTATTATATCACTTTTCTATTCTATTCTTTCCCAATTTCTTCGGTCTCTTCCAATTTACGTGTCGTTAATTCTGCGAGGAATTATTGATTCTTCGTCCGACAGCACTTTTTAGGAAGATAAAACAACTGGATAGAAAAGATTCGATGGGCGATACGAATATCATTAAGTTCGTCCTGCGAGCCGGTGACGAGTCAGGTCGGTGTTATTTCATTGACCTCGATCGATCGTGCGCGGCTGGCTGGCCTCTACGCGCCGCCACTGACAAAAGAAAACACTCGCGGGATACGAATAGCGCAACGTCCGTCCGTTCGTCCGGCCGTCCGGTCGCTCGTTACTCGAGCCGACGAGCCAGAGCGCGAGCTGATAATAATAAGGTGCTTTCATAATTACCGATGTAATTAGAGGGAAAAAAGGCGGAGGTGGAGCGCGCAATGCACTTCCTTCGCAGCCGGTGACGGCTCCGTTCTGGTCGCGCCCAAGTGCGCGCGCGCTTATTGCGGCAACTCTGTGTCGAGAATGCAGAGAAGTGCATTCGAAAATACGCGAGCGTCCGGCCGTCTTCTCGATTCGGCGAGTTAATTCCTTGCGGACTGAATAATTAACGTGTCGGGGGCGCATCTGCGTGTCCCGCTCTTGTATTTTTGTTTCAATATTTCTATTAATGCGGAAGACACACATATCGCGTTGATTCCCGTGCGGGAGTTTTGCGGCGTTTTTGCGAGCGTAGTCGAATGAGCATAACGACAAATACATTAACCTGCTAAATTCGCTCGCGACCTACTTTCGCCACAAGCGGGCAAATCTGCAAAACGGGCAAACAAATAAATTATACAGCCCTATGATAGTCACAGAGAGAGAGAGAGAAAGAGAGAGAGAGAGAGAGAGAGAGAGAGAGAGAAAGAGAGAGAGAGAGAGAGAGAGAGAGAGAGAGAGAGACTGAGAGCGCCGTCGGCGCTCATCGCAATTATTTACAGTACTTTACGGCGCGCGTAGTTCGTCCGCTTAATTTAATCTTATTTAATTTCTAGAGACGCACGACTCCTCGTTGTGTAGTATCAGCATACCCTCTGTCGGGGTTCCCGGTACGATTTATGGTCGTTGCTTTCGCAAAACTTTGCGCTGAATAAACGTTTCTACGCGACTCCCCGCTTTGTGTGTCCCTTCCACGTACAATACATCCGCAAATTTCACGGAGCGCAGCTGGAGACCGCAATTTTTTTCATTTTTTTTCTACGAGATTCCATCGATCAATAGCGAAAGAATTCTAAACATAACGTGGGTGCGTGAGAATAAATCGTAATAAAGTGGGTGCGTACAAATAAATCGCAATGAAAATGGTCCGCGAGAATCAAGCGTAGGAGAAACGTAATGATAGACGCGCAATTCCGTATAAATTATTATTGTGAGGTGCATAAAGTTTTCATCGTTGCGCACGCACTGCGCTTCGACTGTTTCTACATGTGTGAAGACCATCGCCGGCAAGGGGCATTAATCGTTTTCTCTTTCCCGTCGTATTTGAATTATCATGGGTAACACATCGCGCGAATAATTCAGCCATAATTTCAGAAATAAGATCGAGCGTTAGATAGCGATGGAATTCAGAACGCGACATTAGTTCGTGAGAACGTTGATAAAGGGTACGAAGAGCGAATCGCGCGAAGGAAGAGAAATTAGGGGAAATGTAATGATAGAGAGTCTCAATGCGCAATTCTGACCGTAATGGATTCATGAGACAGCGAATTTATAAAGTGCATAAAGTCTTCCTTATCGTGCCGTATTTAAAATAAAGATTTTGTTAGCTCAGAAGAGTTTTTCGAGTTTCGAATAAAATGATATAAACTTCGAGTTGCAATTATATTTATTCTCGCAAAAAATATATGTATTATTTTATTCTAAATTATCAAGATGATAGCGCGAATAGCGCGAATAATCCGATCAATTTTAAAAATAAGATAGCGCGACCGATAGGCGAAGAAATTCGGACCGAGACATAGTTATCGAAGAAAGGCGGAAGAGAGGAAAGTAGCATTTGCCGCTGCTTTCGGAAAAGAAAAAGTGCAAAAGACGAAGAAACGGGGAAATAAAAAAGAAGGGCAAAGAGAGAATCTCGGCGCAGGGATGGAAACAGGATCGAAAAGAGGAAGAGACCAAAGCGGTCGGATGAAAATTTAATTTTGCCGATCCCGGAGAAGGCCAGAGCACTACGACGGCATTACGGCACTCTCTCTCTCTCTCTCTCGCTCTCGCCGAGCCGGCAACACACTGACGGTCACAATTTACGAGATTACGGTAACGAGAACACGGTAATATTACGGGGCGATGACGAAATTACCGGTCGTTCGCCCGCTTATCGCCTGAAAACTCGCGCGAGAGGAAAGGACGGAAAAAAAATTTCCGAGTGTCCACGTGATTGACCCTACCGTTCAAGCGGAGGGTTTTCAACCGACATGGTCGGTATCCGCGGGGCGAAATTTGCGCGAAATTTAGTAATTGCGATTTTGGCCGTTGCCGTAAGTCATAGTGAATTACGAGCGAGTGTGATTATTGCGCCGCGTTGCCGCAAACGCTCTCGTTTGCGAACGCGCGCTATTAATTGCAACCGGACTAACGACTTAAGCCGCACGACTCATAGTTGTCGGAAGATTGCATTGTGGCAAGCATTCTCGGTGCACACTGACCGAAATCTTGACACCAACCAAATTACACGCTCAAAGGCAAAATGGAAGAAAGGATATACCTATCTATTTTTCGTTCATTGGAAGAGAATTAAAAATATGTTAAAAAATTTAAATAAATATAAGTGTTGAGTAAGAAGCAAAATTATTCCTAAAATTATGAGATTGCGAAATTATGTTCGCTGCCGCAATATTACAGATGCTTACAAAGTATTTCATTTCTTAAATAAAATAATAACCAAAATGTTAAACAAAATTTATTTTTTATAAATCATTATTTTTCTGAAGTTAATTTTATGTATTCTATTTTAGAACCAATTTATGTGGCATCTAAAAAAAATAATTGATTTAATTGCGATAATTTCTGAAATATACATAAAACGATTAAATTAAAAATGATTTCAACATTGGTTAAACTTTTCCCAATATCATGGATAATTATAATTATTCACTTTCAGTTCTAAATGAGATTGTTTGAGAAGGAGAAATATTGGCTTCTCGATAGAAATTTCGTATTTACTTAGAACTATGTAAAAATCACTCATTGATAGAATTTCTCGGACAAAAGAGCTCCACGAACGATAATCGAAATGCATTTTGCGTATTTCAAACTTGATGAGCGACCAACGTTAAACTATGTTCCGAAATTTAGCAATTACTATTTGGATGTTTACGTAGCTACGCCATAAGTCATAGTGAGTTACGGGCCATGAGTATTGCGCTACGCTGGTCATGAGGCAGGAAACGCTCGCGTGCTAATCCTGTTATTAATTGCGAGTGCATTGAGGAGCTCAAGACGCGATTCATAACGCCGCAAAATCGCCGTGCAAAATTATTTCAAGTTTATTCGATTAAAGACAACTATTTTATTCTTTTTTTTTTATTAAATTTTTTTACGAAATGAGTCGTCAAGTAGAAATAGTACAAATCATGATTCTCACTTTAAAAAAAACAAAATTTATGGAGGTATCTGATATAAAAAAATATGTTATTGTACTATTATTGTGTTGTTCTTTTACGGCTCAGTAAAGAAAGAGAAAAGAAGAGATAAACTTAAAACTTTATGTTAGCTTTCCTCTTTTCATTTGTCTATTTTTTATGTCTATTAACTTATAGTATAATTTTTTCCAACACAGCTTGAAAAAATAAACTATTAACAAAATAATCGATATTAATAAATATGACGAAAGTTCAACAAGCACCTCTACGAGCTTGCTGGTCACGTTCAATCGCCATAAAAGTATTGCAATACGGACACCAGATGCACATAGGAAAAGCAGATTGTAATCTTCTATCTTTTTTCTGTGTATGATTTACGAAGTATAGCGGACACGAGACAAGCCGCATGCCAATACGCGTTCCATAATGCCGATTTATTCCGAGAAATAAAGTGTACAGAGGTGCAGGTGGATGCCGAAGCCGCCTATAAAGTTCATGGCTCGCACGAAAAATCCCACCTTCTCCGAGAATTTTCTCCGAAGATTCCGCGTGGCGTAAAAAAATACGATTAGAAGGTAAAAAGAATTGATGATATTCCGCGTGGCCGGGTTAATGAAAATCGCGCTCGCCGCCGCATAACGGCGGCTAATAGCATCAAGGTTCAACGATGCGAGGCAAGTATATAGGTCGTAAGGCTGATTGTGAGAAGGCCGGAACACCTGCTCTTCCACCGTCGCCGGTTAAACTTGTAGTTCTCGTTTTCCGCTGCGGTCGGCCGCAACAATAATTATCGCTAATAATGTCGGGATACTCGAACAGAGTTATAACGTAGACTCCCCTAGAAGCGCCGCGCTATTTCAATCGATTAGATTCGCGAGAATCTATCTAGGCATGCGGAACGCAGATACATAATATTATGCGTGCTATTTTCTATTTTACACTCCAGAATTGAAACGGAATTTTATTGACATTTTAATTGGAATTTGCAAATAAATATCCGCAATTTCGATCGCAATTTTGGAGTCTCTCGAAGCTATAGCTTTGCGATTTAAAAATTTAATATCGATATGCAAGATAATATTTCAATAATTCCAATTTGACATACCTGCTATGTTCAATTCTTATATTATATATATTATTTTAATATCAAAGAAGTAATGCACAATCATAATCATATTGATCACTGAAACTCATAAAAAAGCAATAAAACAAAAAATTTGTTTTGCGACAATCCAGCTTCATAGATGCAGTATAAAGTATAAAAAAAAAAGACATGATGTTGCATACGCGTTTCCATTTGCCCGCAATTGGTGAAAGCGCGACGAACAGAGAGGAGAAGAATAAAATTGAAAGAGAGAGAATTACCGCGAGAACGCAGACGGTGGCGCGGATCAATCGCGCGTAAAGCGTCTCTTAAAAAATACTTCCACCTGCGCGCAAACTTTCCCTTCTTCTTCTTCTTCTACTTCTTCTACTTCTTCTTCTTCTTCTTCTTCTTCTTCTTCTTCTTGGTTCTTTACTTTTATGCTTTCTTTGCGCCGTGCGACCACCGTGCACAGCGAAGTTCAAGCCGTTTTCCCTCACGCGGATGCCTGTCCTCGGGGAAAGAGAGGTATTACCTCCAGGGAGGAAGCCAAGCTCTCTCAGTATGTACTTCATTACGACTTAATTCACCTTCGCAAGAAACTCCGCGGGCAACAAGGACCCTTCTTCCATGTCGCCCGCGGAGGGAGTTGATAAGTGCAAAGACGATTCAATCGAGGTCGCAGCGCATGTTTTCGCAAAGAAATAAATCAGTTATATTTGGTCAGTTATATTAAATTACGAATATTTTTTTTAATATTTAATTAAATAGGCAAATAAATTGATAAATAAATTATAAATTATTAATATTTTGATCGTACATATATGTATGCGTATTATGTAATATCTCACTTTTAATGACCGCATAAATTATAATTATAGTAAATTTTTAATTTATTTTGATAATAAAAATATATACAGAGTGTCCATAAAATTTTGACAAAGCGCTTGTGTGCAGGTAGAACAGACTAAACTGAATCGAAAAATTCTGTACTATTTTGCAATTTTTGCAACAGTTAACGAGTTATTAATTACTAAATATCGCCGAATAAACGCATATCCGCTCAGCCTACTGCCGAATGCAAGCGCGCGACGAAATACAACCGCCCAGCGATCATAGTCGCTAAATGCGCACAGAGTTGTTTACTACAAACGGCAAAGCCTGCTTTGAGATATGATTGTCTCCCGTTTTTTATTGTAAAATCTCACCGCGCGCTTGCATTCGGCGGCAGACTGGACGGATACGCGCTTATTCGGCGATCTTTAATAATTAATAACTCGTTAACTGTTGCAAAAATTGCAAAATGGTACAGGACTTTTCGACTCAGTTTAGTCCGCTCCATCTGCACACGAGTGCTTTGTTAAAAATTTAGGGACACCCTGTATACAAAGAATTAAGCTAATTTTGCAGGTTTCTAATTTGACTAATTTGATTTGTTTCAAAACGATAAATATAAGATGTTTTCAAAATATCGCATAATTGAATCTTCTAAACTTTATTATATTGCAATCAATTAAAATGATTCAGTTTTAGATCGGTTATTCTAAAACATTCTGTCTTAATTTTGGCGAAATTCGCACTGCAAATCGGAAACATGTCATTTCAAAGATGTTCTAAAATTATATATATATATATAAATTTTCTTATTAATAATGCAGTCTTGTCTGTGTTTGCAGAATTTCGCGGTATCTGGACTATATTTGCGCCATTCGCACCGCAAGGCGACGAGGAGGATGCAGCCAGCACTGCGTGAGGAGCACAGAAAAAAGTGGGCCACCGCGTCGCATTTCCAGGATGGATTCCTTACAAGCGCGGTGCGCTGATCGGAATCTTCCCCGACACGAACAAATGTTGCACATACCCATTCCAATCTGAATAAAAAGAGGGCTGGGCCACGGTAAATTGATTGGTCGACCAAGGTAATCCCTATCTTGTACGTAACCGGATATTAGTAATTTTCGATAAGAAGGATCGGACGGCGGAGCTTTGTCCAAGAGATCAGATTGGCGGCTGCCCTAATTGGCAAAGCGGAGACGAAAATAATGGACGCTAGACGGTATATGTATATATATGTAGAGCGATAATGAAATTACGTTACATTAGACTGACCTATTATGATGTAGAATAAACGCCAATAAAGAGCGTTGAAATCTAATTAGGCCGATGCGAAAATAAGGGAAGGTAAAAGAACGTGAAAAATGCAAAGAAGTGATTAAAGACTGAAAACGCGCGGAGAGAACTCAAGTTCATTATTATAGGTATTATATTATATTACATAGAATAGTGTTAATATACTATCATATTATGTGTAATTTGACCACAATGTTGCTTAACAAGTCTAATGAATGCCAAATAAAATGTATAGAATTTACATATTAATAGCGAATAAAGCTTTTAAAAATTACAACGTTGCACGAAATAAGTTTAATTAATGTATGAGACATGATTATGATCGAAACGTTAACATAATAAATCAACATTTTAAAATTAAATTAAATTAAAAATTTTTAATTAATCTGATACGCGCGTAATTTTGAATATCTTTCAATGTATAAACTAATAAAATTATATAGGTTACAGTTTTTCTGAAATATTATTTTCTTAAATCTCTAAAATTTTATATTCAACAACTGAAACTCTTAAGATATTTTTCCACTTATAAATATATCTTGTCTGAGAGAGATTTCCGCTGTATAGGATTAATGACGACGTTGAGTGTACCAGGGCGTACTTATCTCGCTACGTGAAGAGACATAGTCAGCACAGGAACAGAGCCGGGTGTGCAATCTTGCTGTTCTGAATCGTCAAGTTTACATGCGTTCAGCCGCATCCCGAGATACGTTACGGGGCGATAGGGCCGACGCCAAATGCGCGCCAAGCCACGGTCAAAGTGGGGCCGAACTTTAGCGACGGCGACCCCGCGCGCCGCGCGGAAGTTTAGAGCCGCGAGATGCCCGACGGAAGTTGGACAAGTTTGAAATGCCTGATATCACGGTAGGCACGTAGAGACGCGTAAATTTCAGATGCAGATGCGACGCCACGGCACCGGGAAAACGATGGCGCAAAGCGGCGCTTGTGTGCACAACAACGACAACGTATGCGGCATCGCGCTCGCGCCCGCGTGCGAGAACAAACGAGCGCTATATTCCGCGCATTCAGCAATGCCGCTGCTGAAACAACAAACTGGACATTCGCGCGGGCGTGGAACACAATTATCCTCCGTACTAATTTCGTCCTGGGGGGAAAGTGCCACGCGCGCCGTTCGTTCGTTCGTTCGTTCGTTCGTTCGTTCGCCGTAATGAGCGAGAAAAAACGCAAGCTGTTTTCACAAGAGAAATTAAGGAAATGTCTTGTAAAGAAAGAATGGCTAATTTTTTTAAGTGGAAGTATCATTACCACATTTGTTCTAGGTAGCGCGAGTAATTACAAGATGTAGCATTTTTTTAATCCGCACGCGGCCGCGTTGAAAAATGTTGCATTCTCCTTCGCACGCATCATTCGTCAACATTAAGGATTCATTTCGCTCAACATTAATAAAGACTTGATCATTGTCTGTGCATTATTACGAGATAGGATAATGCGGTAAGTAAATTTAAACCGCAAACTTTCCGCCATTTTACGTCGCGTTTTAACAAGCGTTTAATTCGCTCGTCATCATGCTCGCGAAACCAAAGCGGAAATAACTTTCAGGAGACGGCGTTACACATTACACATTGTAGACTCGCGAGCGGCTTCAGCGGTTCGCCGAGTCGACGCGACGTTGTAAATATTCCATAAAATTATCCTCGCGGAAACTTTACGTTCTTGCCGAGATGCGAAATGTGGCGCGCACTGTGCACGCCGAGGACGAGGCAGGCATTGTCTCCGGGACTCGTTCGCGGAACCATTTCGCGCCCCGCAAGATGTTATGTGCGGAAATCGCGCGCGCGGCTCTCTTCTCGCGCGGAACTGACGCGCTTTCGAAGCTACTGAAACGCACCACTTCCTTTCAGGCCGTGAACCGAGAACGAATGGAGAAAGTTGGTGCTCTGACCTCTCATAGAGATCTTTGTCGAGAAAAGAAGTCGACGAAAGCATAGAAGCGACGAGAAAAAAATGATAAAAGTCGCAGAAGCGATGACAAGTGCGCACTCTGAAAAATCGCAAATATGAGTGATGCAATAATGTCGAGTAAGATGATATTAATATCTGCAAGAATACTATATAATGCACTGCGTCACACTTCTTGTTAGCAATGCATAGTAATCTTCTTTTAATGAAAATAAAAGTAAATTAACAATGTTATATATATTTTTGATTTTATAAAAATATAAAATATATCAATGTATATAAATAAACTATATTTAAAATTATATATTTAATCATATCGCTATATTTATTTACATTAAATACTTTTGCTCCGCCAAATAAAACAATTTCCGAAATACTTTCCAAGTAGAAAAGCGTTAATAGAAAATCGAGAAGCAATGAATAGTTGGACGATAAAAGTGATAACACTTGAGGTTGTTGAATTCCACGAGAGTTTGTAGCGAGATTTATAAGCGGAAATCGGAACAAGAACGAACAAGCGATAGTCGCGCTCGGCTCCCCTGGCCGACAGTAATTTTCGGTTACGTTTGGCGCTTCTTCTTTACGAGCGACAGATATCGAATCTCCGCGAGATTTCCGCCAGTGTGCGGCACCGCGACGTTATTTCAACGATTTCGCGGTTTTCCAAACCTGGGATTTCAATGGAAGCGGTCCAGGCTCCGTAAATTTTTCCTCACTTCTCCGTCAGAGCCGCGCGATCTCCACCCGTTCCCCCGCCTCCTTTCTGCCGAGAAATTCCTAGCTTCCAGCACCGAAGTTTCTACATTCGTTCTCGGTTCACGGTGCCGCGAAAAGAAGTGGTGCGTTTCAGTACCCTCGAAGCGTACTTTGTTAGCTCTCGCGTTTACCTTTTTTTCGATATGTCACTCGCGGTTCCCGAAACTCGACATTAATGGCGATTTATAATATGGAAGATTGTACGGTACGGCGGCGATAACTCCAAAACGTCATAATATAACGGCAATAACTACAGGTATGCTGGAACTTGCTGAAAAATGTGCGGGTTTTCATTATTTAGCAATGCCCGAACGCTTGTTACTTTCGAAGCGCGAAAAAGTTCCCGCCAATGCTGAAAACTATTATTTTATTCATGTGACGTAATATTCTGCGGGACACACGCTGTACTTTCTTTTATATGTCGCTTTAAAAGAAAGGAATACATTTTCCTGTCTGAGAGAACGTCGCGTCTACTTAATATTCTTTATATATCACTTCATAATCTTTTCCTTTGCGATTGTCGGAATGTATCCGTAAGAAGTCTCGCTGAATGATCTTAATTTAATTTTCCCGCCTTTTCTTCGTGTTTTATACAACTCCGCCGCAAAATTTCCCGAGATCTTAAAGTAGTATTCGAGCGCCTTTATCCTCTTTCGTCGCATTAATTTCTATTCTAGTTAAGAGTTTGAATTACAAAGAACATCCACCGGAAAATATTCCCTCTTCTGTCGGGAAATTAAAGTAATTAAGTCAACCGGTGCATCGCTGCAAATTATCTACCTTTGCGAGCTTGTGCGATATTTATTATTGCTTTTTTTATTTATTTATTTTTATTTCGCGACTTTCCTTATTTCCATCTTTTTGTTTGTAAATTTACATCTTTTTATTATTGTGCATTATTACGAAAAATGAAATAAAACTACAATATATATAAATATATAGCTCTTTTTCTTATTAAAATAATATTCTTGAAACAACAAGCTGATAGAGCACAGAAGCTAGTTATAATTGCTCAAATTTCCCATTTATTACAAAATAATCACAAATACAGACGTTTGAAATAAAACTATAATATAGTGAGACAAACGGGATCAGAAAGTCTGCCAGAAATTGTGACCAAGACACCTCGCACCAGCGTTTATCATGTTTGCATGCGGATGAAAAGAATATCTGCGATCGAGATGAATTCTCAGGCTATTCGACAACGAGGAGATGGAGAGGGGGTCAAAGATTTTCACGGGCATCTTGTCTGCGCCGCGCTCTATTCCCTTAGAAAGGATTCGACCGTGCAAAACGCGCCGAGCACAGTCGATATATCATCGCCAGAGATCAACGCTATATCCACTATCGCTATATCCGATCGATCGACACTATCTCACCGTCCGCTAACTTGCGAATCTCAGAAAATGCCTTAAAGAAAGATGGATGTAGTACATCAGCGATGAAAGCTCGCGGATCAAGCACCCGATAAAAGCTTATAAACCATTTATTCGTTTGACGCCAAATAAATTAGCGCCTCGTAAAAATCGGTATCCGGCTCGTAAAAATGTAAAACGGAAGATAAAATTGCATTAACCGTTCCATTTAATTATTGACAATAATCAGGTTTCGCGCAAGTAAAAAGATATTTGCGAATATTCATTGGTATGCTATAAAATCGAATCATGGTTTAGATAATTAGCTTCATTCTAAATCATGCTAATTCAGTTTCGCCGATATAATTGTGAATATAACATAAATTTGGCCGGATACGACAAATGAATGTATGACGTGCAATGTGCAGAATGTAAACGTCTGTGCAATTTACATTTTTAGTGTTCCTGAACACTCACGGAGATTCGATTAATTGATAAAACGTTTGGTGTCGTGGTTAGCTCATTCAATATCTCACTCTGTCATCCTTGTACTCTTCTCGTTACTTTTAACGTCCTTGCCACTTTGCATTAGCATGCCGCGCGTGCTTTATCTAAGTCTCTCCTTTTTCTCATTGAAAAGCATTAAAAAATTATCATCTTATTTCCAGAAGCGTCTCGAATATAAAACCGTGTTTTTCAACGCGTATATGTCATGCCAAAATAAAAATGATTGATTTTCTTAGACAATTGCAATTGTGAATAAAATCGATCCAAATGATTTAATGAGACCAAGCCTTAGTAATAATTGTAAGATTAGACTGTGAAACTTATTAATACCTATAAAAGCTTTTTTCTTCCAAAGTAAGATATTACAAGGCGCCGTGAAGGTGCTCGATACAGCTCTGTTCTCGTCGCGTGTGACAAAATACGTACCATTTGCGCTCGAGGCGAATCGCCATTCAGCAAACACACAGACGCACACACACGCACGCAAACGAGCTTCTATTTCTCCGTGTTTCTCCCAGTTTAGGTTCTTACCCGCCGCGAATTTTGCTCCTAGGTCGGCGCGCGCGCACCACCTGAGCCAAACGACTGCCAGAGCCCTGGCTACCTACCAAATTAACTTTTACTACCATCTTCCCAATTAATTTACAGGCCCCCGCCGCCGCCTAATTGCGCGCATAAATTATCCGCACCCTCGAGATTGTCCGTTCCGAGCTACTCGAGATGTCCGCCGCGCCGCTTTTATCACCCTCTCTCGCCCCTCCCCTCACCGTGACCGCCGTTTTCACGGCCATTTTCGACACCCACGTTGCATCGCCCTCTTTGCGACGTCTTCACTTTCTTGCTGAATTCGTCGCCGGCGGACCCTCGGGCGATAATAGTGCCAGATTCTACGAGTGTCGGGACTACGAACGGTGACATTACATTTGCACGATTATCATATTAATAGCTGAAGCAATTAATATCGACAAAGTAGATATTATATTTTTATAAAAGAAATTATTATTTAGAATTTTTATTCGCTTTTATATGATGTAAAAATAATTAAAAACAGCACGAGTAATAATAAATAATATTAATTATATTAATAACATCGATGTACTGAACGTACAACCATGTAAAATAAAATAAAATTGAAAACTAAAATCAACTTTACAATAATACAAATATGCAAACGTGTTCTCTTTAGCTAAACTCGCAGTTTCAACTATTGGTACACGATCTCTCTGCGAAATTAATTAATTAAATTAATTTAGAAAGCAAACAATTCTTACATAATTTTCCAGCCGACTTTTGCGATGCAATAATTAATTAGACAGTTCTTGATCTCACATCTTACAATTAAATTAATCGCGATTTTTAGCGTTTCGCCGCAAATTTCTTTAGTAAAGGAATTACTATCCACTGGCAAACATATTAAGTTGTTCCAGGTGAAATCATCCGGTATACTCGACGTGCAAATTTCGTTCCCGGCGAGGACGAACGGAATTAACGTCAACCGCTGCGGGCAATCGAGAAAGTTTGACTTTGAATCTCGTCGTGATTCGGGAAAATTAACTAACAGCAACAGTTTCAATCCTTCCTATGCTCACATCAGTTGAAACGTAAATGCGTGCACATACGGGAAATAATGTTGCCGACGTCGCGATGATCCAAGTTAACTAAATTATTTCGTAATTACTAACAGTACTAGACACACATTGCGAACTGTTTGTTATTTGAATTGAATGTATACGGCAATCAGCAAAACTTGCATATAATAAATTGCTCGACGTACGATTAAATTGCACGCGTTTTTCAATAAAATAGTTCGTTATTATAACAATATTTGCGCACAGATAATTGGTCACGCTTTCGCCTCGATGCTCCCATTCGGCAATATTTCAAATATAAATTTTTACACGCAGAATTCTAACGCTTAAAAAAAAATGACTTATACGATCAGCGAGGTGTAAATAATGAAAGCAGCCTGCAATTACGAATGGAAATGCCGCACTTAATGCGGTTGCAACCGTGCCATTCTTCTCCGCCGCGTCGATTGTCTTCTTTCCGTTGAAGCGAGCAGCGGGAATTTTATACCTGTCGCGTTTACATATTCATAGAGGAACGGCGAGGAGTGATGTACGCAAGTGCGTCGAAAGTGGGCTAGACGAACGAGTTTTGCCCGCGATTTCGCGCCCGTTGCATCGAGCGTGCCGATAATTCATTCCTGGATGCACACTCGCGCGCTGTATAACGGGGGCAACCTCACCCCCGGGCCAGTCGTATACACCGAGCGGATGTGTATTAATGACCGACCGGGGTTTAAAATACTCTCGAAAACGAAGCGATCCGATGTGCTCGCAGCGGCGCTTCACGCGCGACACGTTTTTCCTTCCAGTGACGTATCGCCGAGCCTATATAAAAATGAAGTGGCCTCCATGTCAAGGGAGCGTTGCGATTGACAAAGCGATGGGAGTTGTTTCGGAAAAAAGAAAAAAGAAAAATAACAAAATAAAATAAAATTTTATTTTTCGGGAAGCTTTGGCCTCCTGTATCGAGTTTTTTTTCGAATAACTCTTCCGATCATCATCTCGAGCACGGAGAAACAATTATATGAATTATGAAGTGTCAACGCGAGGACGTATTTCCGGTTCAACTAACGTTAGACACCTTCCAAACGCGCGACAACTACGATACTTGTCAGTCATCGCGCGTGTACGCGTTTCCCGTACGCGCGTTTCCCATTTTCCTCTTCACTTCGATGGCTCTCTCTCTCTCTCTCTGCTCTCTTCTGGCCCCCTGCTATTTCACCCCCCTTTTCGCTAGGTGGACGATAAATCCGCGGCCTATAAATCAGCGGCCATTTCTGGCCGGAACTTTTTGACAAGGCAATTGGGAATTGTTTGGTAAACGACGGTGGCGGGAACCGAAAAATCATGAGGTACGCGCTTTCTGCTGTGCACTCTCATTCAATCCATATCCCAAACGAGCGGGCGGCCTCGCCCGGTTTTATTTATCGCGAATTCGCGGAATTTCGCCCCGGCCCGGAATTCGGCCCGCTCGATCATCGCGCGAAATTTTTGCCCCGAAATTTTCTCGCGCCCTATAAATCGGACAACGTTAAATAGGTCGGCGGTGGATTTAATTACCGGTCGACCTCCGCCTTCGCGGATTTACAAGCGCGGAATGTACGACTGAGATCTGATTGCGAATTCTTAGTTTGGCGCTAGAAACACATTGCCGGAACGGTAATGATTTATTCGTGTTGTATTTTTCTGGGTTGTATTTCGAGAAACAGTCGGTATAGAGAAGTTATATGTTACTCGGTTGTCGCGAGTCATTGAGCTTTTTAAAATAAATTTTGCAACTTTGTTATAGCCATTGCTTAAAAAATTTATATTAATAATATTGTTCTATATTTTGTAAGTAAGGCGCACATTCGCGAGGTTTTTTTAAATAATAAAAACATGGAACAATAATTTTACATTATATAAAATTAGAAAACTCCGTATTCCAAATTAGCCAGTTGCTTATCCAATTCTGTTTCACCGTACTATTTCGAGCGGAAAGAAGTGTTTGCCTCGCTAACGCGATTGTGTGCAATCAGCAGGTCGAGTTCTGTCCATTTCGCCTCATTGAAAGCCGGCCTGATCGAACGATCGGCGCGGCAGCGGCGGCGAGAAATAAGTGTCCGACTGGCGGCGACTTGATGTATCTCCAGCGAGCGGTCTATAATTCGTCCCGACGAAGATACACCGGGAAAGAAAGAATCGAGTGGTGTAGCACGCGACAGAGAAGGAGAAAAGAAACGACGAAGAGACGGACGGAGAGAGAGAGGCGATGAAGAGCAAGGTAGGTACACGATTTGGGTTAGCGCCAGCAACGCCGACACCGACGCCGAGCAACGTCGGGGGTCCGTCACTTGGCGCCGCAATTGCTACGATACGACCGTGCCATAAAGGTCGATACACATCGCCAACGGCGAGGGATCGCATGGTTATTACCTTTGGGTGACCCCAGCTTGATTGCCTACGTTCGCATGCGAGTAATACAAAATAGGCATAGAGCGCCTACGTGAGGGACGTACGTGAGGAACTATGTGAAATGATATTACATTACATGGGACGCTACAGAACGTTTGACGACGTGTCCGTTTGAAATAAATACTGGTTTTTCTCTTAGAGAACATTTCGAGGATTTCTCTCATTTTTTTTTCATATTGGATGTCTCTGTAATAATATTTTAAATTAATTTTCTTAAAGCAAAATCTGCTGAAACTAACTAGAGAATGTGTTCTGTATCCAAGCTTTAGTCGCTTGATTTTCATTTTTAAATGCTTAAATTAAACATTTTTATTAGACATTTTAATTAAAAAACTTAACACTGGATTAAATACATTAAATAGAGACACGCATAAATGCAAACTTAAATAAAATTAGTAATTTTAGTTAAAAATAAAAGTTAAGCAAATTATGTGTTCCACGACTGTGTAAATACTTAAAAAAATTTCGCTTAATTGATTATAATAGTAAGAGCAGTTGATAATTAAAAACTCCACTATTATTAGTCGCAAACGCGGCGGGAAATGTATATCCGCGCAGAATGAATCGGGCTTAATACCGAGGAATAGATATCCCTCCCGTTCTTTTATTTCGCCTTCTTGTCGCATCTACCGCGGTCTCACTAAAGTCCCTCCACTATAAATAGAACGGACCGTCTGACTATCTGTCTGCTATGTCGCGAAATGTACGATGCACGAGTTCCTCGTCTGCAGAGGCGTCTCGAAGCTGGTCTCACGGTCTTAATCGAGATAATCCAGAGAGACGCGCTGCACGACGATGACCATTCCGTTATACTTAGCGAGGCGCGTCTGCGGCGTAATGAGAGGTCAAGGATTGATTGCACGACACGCCTAACGCGGATGCTGAATCATTGACTAAATATTCGAGCACGTAATATTAACGAGGCTATCAAGAAACGATATGTTACCGCTTAAAGTTAAAGTTTGGCGCGATGTACCTTTTACAAAAAATTAAATGTTATTTACACGTTTTTTTAGATTACGGATCTCTGTGTGAAAAAAACTAACAATTAAAACAACATTAAAATACCATCGAATATTAAACGCACAATATTCGCGTTCGTGAAACGAGAAATAAATATAAAAATTTCACTGCGCAATGAAATATGTCGAAATTTTTCATCACAATAAATGACGTCAAACCAGCGGCCATGAACTATATCAATTTCCCGTGATACTACTAACTTGGGGAAAATCGAGAGTTAATAATTCTACGAAACTTCTCACTTATCAAACATTTTGTACAACTTCGATGAAATCGTCCTACTGTCGCTTTCAATGTCTCCTCTCAACATGCATAGTTTAAGCAAAGTTTTTTCGAGAACTCTTGATGGCTCGTCAAAAATTGATAACCGATATCCGACAAACATGTCAGCGAAACCTTTAAAGGTCCTTCGAGAGCACAGACATTGCACGCAACCGAGCGTCAAGTAGTGATATTCTCTTGTAAGAGATATCGAACATCTCGACACTGTGTATCAATTCTTCACAAGTTTCCATTATGAAGCGTACAAAGTATAACTTTAAAGTTGATCTACTTTGATACTTCAAAGTTTATCTACTTTGACACTTGCCTCATTTAACTAACATACATAAATACTTTCTCAAAAGCACTCGTGTCAAGATATATTACACATCGTAAAATACGTATAGAAAAACTCAGGTTTAAAAATTTTTGCAAATTATATATTGCGAGTATTAAAAAAGAGATCTCTTCGTTTTTACTTCGTCTACTAAAATTATTAGCTTCAAACTCTGAAAAATAAGCGCCATACTTGATACTATCACGAGCCATCCACTAACATCGGCGTATCGACGATTCGCAGTTGACATTTTATCAGGAATTCGCCCCGATCATTTGTCTTGCTGTCGGTGCGTTAAGGCCGCCGTTGCGGTTGTGTTATCCGCACGACGGAATATTTATTCGCGAATCAGATAGGTAGACAGTTTAGGTGGATACGTTAGGGGTGGACGGGACTTGCACACGCGATACCTGCTGGGTTCGCGGGAAGCACAGTTGGGAAGACGGCTACGTGGGATACGGGCGAGCCAGGATCTACTACCTGGTGTGTGTGACAAATGTACTCCTTATATGACTCCGGGTTTTCTGCCGTTCCCACGGGAGCCGTGACCAAGAGATATTGTGAGCGCCTACCGACGCGATAAGACCTGGCGTGGATATTCGCATTTACGTCCTTTCGCCATTTTCCATAGCATATAAAATAAGGAAGCATCCCCCACAGTACGATTCCGTTTTGCTGGTAAATTTCTTTTTCTCACTGCAGTTTCTTAAGTAACCGTGTGCCGTAGATATATGTAGAAGTTTCGAAGGAGGCTTAATGAATAATTCCTTATGCGCTTTTCATCGATATCCGCGACTATCGAAATCTCTACAGCCGTCGCCGTGTGATTTCGACGACAGATGGTTGCCGCGCAAAATTTAATTTCACGCCCGATGGGGGAACACGGCGCCGACGACGAATTATGGATACGAGAACGACGCTTTTCAACGGTGCAAGCGCGGAGAAAAGTCCGATTTGAAATAGGCTGAGTATCGATTGTAATACTTTCAGCTACAGAGACTCTCTGGGAATTCGCAATGTAGGAATATCATCGCGACTTCGATGTCTCGCGCCTCGCGGGCGATATAAAGCGCACAGATCGATGCATGTATGAGGTATTCGTGGCACAATTGGAACGGCACAGAAGCATCATATAAGGCAAGTTAAAAAGGTGAGATATTTCTGCAATTTAATTTTTTTTTTTAGAATAATATAGCCGTTTGTAAAATCTGAGAAGATAAAGTTGATCAGATTTTAAATTTATTTGATGTAAATTTTCTGCACTTTGTTTGAAATCAGTGCATTTCATAATCTACAAAATGTCACTTTCCAAATAAATGGCTCTTACACGAGATATTTTTAAAAATATCTCCTCATATATAAATATTTTTTTGCTACTTGATTTGACATACGTGTCTCATTAAAAATTTATGTTGCTCCATTTTTTTAAACTATCACATTTAGTTAAATTGTCGAAGTCATCTCTAATTACGATTGACATGCTTAAACACATGCAAAATCCAAAATTGTTGACGTTCTGAAATTGTTTTTTTTTCCTGAGGGGAAATGTAGTTACTTTTATCTTCATCATAACAGCGATTATTTCTATTCTTGCAATGTGCTTCGTCGACTTTAACCGATCATCTGACGTGCGTCGAAAGCTTGTAATTTCGAGCTCCGTTCACCGTTGCGAAAGACAGACGCGATAATACAACGCGTACGACGTATTAGCTCTGTTACACTCATTGGCGAAGAATCCAGACAAGCCGTACGGAATGAGGAAGAGCGAATCTTCGTCGGCCGTAACGACGCTCGCAGGCTGGCAGTGATGGAACGACGACGGGCAAGTGGAACGATGGCAGAGGTATGACTTTAAGCACGGTGTCAAATCGAAAGGGAAGACCCGTGGGGTACTTGGGAAGAGTGGGTGAAAAGGTCGGGTGAATGCCTGTCGAGGTCGTCCAACCCCCAGTCTGCCATCGCACGATAAAGGGTGAGCGGGGCCAGCCCCCTTTTCTTGCCCGTGACAGTTCGTCTTCTATATTCACGGAGAGAGCCTTTTTACTTCTACATTTTCCGCGTCTCTCCGCGCCGCGAGACGTCGACAACTCAACTCGGTTTGACGTCGAACGTTTGCTTTCGGAGTTATTAGCGGCACAAGATTGATCGCGGCAATATCATTTTATTGTGCGGTGACACGCGCACGCTATGGCTCAGAACTTAATTTAATTTTCTGGTACAAATCCTTTTCCGTATGTATATATATATATATATATATCTGGCTTTCATTTTTGCGACGGCGTCTTCCAAGAAGTTTAACAGCAATTGTAACAACTCATAAACTAACCAGCTGTAAAACACTTGTCTAAATATCAACGTAAAATATATATTGTTGAAATTTATAACTACTAATTAAACATCATGTTAGTTTTGTTATTAGAAGCTTATTGCATTGTTTTGTTTGTTCAAATATTTTACTTATCCGCTTAATCCTAAATTGTTTTCATATAAATCGTATTTAGTATAAGTAATTCCGCGTTACTTCATAAGTAGCGAAAGTCGTTCGTGCGTTAATCGGTATTACCTTTGTTGATCCTATGATCTCGCTTATACGTCGTAAATATTACGAGGCTTTACCTGCGAGACATTAAACCTCGAAGCTATTACGCGCCGAGATTTAAGTACTGCGTACCGATTTACAGACCGAGGGGGGTAATTGACGCCGCCGCTCTTTCGCGAGACCGAGCGGAGAGTCGCGCCGGCAAAAACACAGAGTTGCGAGAGCCATCGGAGCGTATTAATACCGTAATTAGGTTAAATCACCTGTCGCGTCAATGTAATTACTCTCGGCGATGCAATATTGTGGCCGCGGCGACATTTCGTTCAATTCCATTAGCGCTAACAAGTCCAACCGTTGCGCGCTCTTCCGAAGTCTGTCGACTCTACCAGGGTTGACGTTAATGCATCTCGTCGACAACCGCCGGCAGCGTTAGAGGAATTAATTAACAGTCAGCTCAAACGAACCTTCGGCAAACACTCGGAAGTATTTGCACGACTTCCTGCTCGTTGCGCGGGCGTGCGCGCGCGCGCGCTCGCGTATATGTACGTACATATATATCTGCGTGTACAATGTGCGTATACTCGTGTTTGCTGACTTATATCTACGAACGTGCGCACCCACGCCTCGCCGGGACTCAATTACGAGTCTTAATAAAGATTGTGAAAACAGTTAACGCGATTCGCCCGTGATTAAAAGCAAACCTTGCCAACGTGATGTGCTCTCGTTTAGTGGCGATCAGCCGCGACCTCCGCGCCCGCCTCGCTTTTATCGCCCACTTTCTTCTTCCATCATCCGGAGACTCCGGCTCTCCCAGCCGCGGCGAACCATTAATCTCGTTCGTGAGATTATCGGTAAACGCAATTCGCCCTTTAGAACATAGACGATTAATTTAATGAATTTTACGTAATCCGTCGCCACAAAGTACTTAATGTAATGGACGTTTTACCTTTATTTGTAATATGCAAACGTGCTAAATGAAATTAGATTAGTAAAATTTTTGCAAGCATATTCTTCAAGTAAATTTGATTCCAAATTTTCTCACCAAAAATTTAATCAACTGTTAGTTTTTTAACATCTTATTAATTTTTAACATTCAATATTTTTTATAATTAAAATAATTCGATAACCACGTTCGAAACAAGATTATTAATAAAACATGGATAAAATTAATCAAAAAATAAAGTTTTGTTCTTCATGTAATTAGCATGTAAAATTCGCATTTTTAATTGCAATTAATTCCATATTTTAATACTTCAGCTATCGATATTTTAAACGCGTAATAAAGTGGCTTGACAGAAATATCAATATTTCACAACTTTTAATCTTCTGTGAATGACGGGTACAATTTACATTGATCTGTCGCATGTTTCTTCTCATTAGTTTAATAACGTTTCCCCTGTTTATTCATATATCTAATTTCATTATACGTCTGACATATTTTATTAAAATATAACGTTCTGCAGTTTGTAAATGCGAATAAAAGCGAGAAAAATGACAATTGAGTCCGGCATCATCCAACATTATCGATGAGATATCTGATTGATGAAGGGCCTGGCATTCGATTCCATCTTCTAATGTAGAGCAAAGATAAAAGTAAATCGATAACGACCAGGCATACCAGGTCCCTAATCGATAAGATGGCGCGATGTCGCGCTTAGATAAGCAAACATTAATGAGAACGCTCTTTAAGTGGCCTCGTAACCAGCATTCTTGGAGGGTTGCTATTCCGAAAGAGTAGGTTCAAGATGGGCGAATCTTCCGCCTCGATGCGCGCGATAATTACACCGACGATAAGCCGGAGATATTCGATAGGCAATTTTAATTATATCATAGCCGATAAGATTTCGGGAAAGAAAAATGATCTCGCGTGATAAGAAAAAATTAGAATTCTTAGGAAAAACTACTTTTCCGAATTAAGATTTTTCTTCGAAAGCGATACGGAGAGATTTTCTCCTCGCGGTGACACAGAAAATTGCGACGAAATAAGGGTCGAGGAAAAACATGTGTCGCTCGAAGAACCGTATAACAAGTAAGCAAACATCCACAGCATATATTCGCGTTGATCCGATTAAATATTTGCCAACGGCATTGAAGATTGATAGAGTCGTGCGAAAACGGCAACCTCTCAATCCGGTCCGAAGGTGGCGAGAATTATCCCCCAAAGCTACTCCGAGGCGAGAGTCATCCCCCGTGAAATTTGAGGCGTCCCTATACCTTTTGAAGGACCCGACGTCGAGCTCCTCCGACGTAATCTCATCTTTCGACAGATACTCCAGCGTGATTTATTCGGATTAAACGATTTCCCATCCCCGCCTGACGCCACCGTATCCACTCGCGTCCTTTTCGCCCGCCGTCCTTATTAAAGATCAGCGTGAAATTTTCCTTTCGGAGACCTCACGAATCTTACGCCCGCCTATCGGAAACTCATGTTCTCCAAAGAGTGGCAGAAGGAATTCGTGCGAGAAAGCGAGAAGGGGGGACTGAGAGATGACTGCAGAAATTAAATTACGTTCCTGAGCAAAATTCCGCTCGGGCTAGAACGGTGTAAAAAGACGGAGCGCGTTTGTCAAACACGCGGCGACAGTCCTCGCCGTGTCCCTTTGCCTTCCAAGGTCCGTTTAATGTATTTCGCGGTGCATGCTCGTTTGCGTTCCCGCAAACGCGAACATTCGTGATTTCACAGGAGTGTAAGAGATGACATTGTAACCGCGAATATATCTGGATCACGTCCTCGAATGGGCGAAGGTCAAAAAGGCCTGATGAAAATTCATGAGGGTTTGCCGCGGTTGTATCACAAAACATTCCGTGCTACAAATTACGTTGTCCCTACCTTATCTAGCGAAATAGACACGATTTCAGTCGGAGCATAATGCGGCTGTACGTATATACGGCGCTTTATTCTTTGCGGGTTTCCTCGCAATGAGTCAAGCTTGCCCTTGCACGAAATAGAATGTGAGATGATAGTGGCAAGCCTGACACCATTTCAATATGGTCTCGTGGCACGAAAATATTTCCTTTTGCAATTATTTTTCCTAATTTTTGTTTCCTGGATTTCGACAGATATTAAAATTCGATAAACGTATTTTCTGTGATTATCACAAATTCATCAATTCTTTATTTTACTTCGAGCGTATATATAATACGATAGTAAAATTTATTCGAAAGTTCTCTGCGTATCATAAAAATACGACGATAAGCACGTTGGAAAAATTATTATATTTTATTACTAGTATACTAAAAGGAATTATACGGGAAGCCCGTATTATTTATTAGCACATAAAACACTTTACCCGTATAAGACATCCCGTAGTGTCACCAGCGAATACTAATGCGTTTCAATTAAATTCTGCAAATGTCCTAGGAGCATTTGTACCATTCGCTTAATTATTTAGAGAATGAGCCTAATACCGCACGCATAATGGCGCCCATAAACATAAAGGGTATATAGAGTAAAGCGTAATTGTAGGTTGTACTGACAATGAGTCGGCGAAGCGATGTTCGAGCACACAATAACGACGGAAGACGGGGTCTTCAGTCGAATTAGGGTCGAGGAAAGATGTCATCGTGGGGATACAATAATAACAAACATTAGCTCCCGAGGTTAAGAACCCTATCTAGCAGCTCGTATAAATAAATTACTTTCGCCTGGATATTTGGAGACACAGATAGGCAAAGTCGTTGAAGAGAGCTCGAAAGAGCACACGCGAAGGGGTTTGATGTTATCAGTGACCCTCCCTTGTTTACGTCACAACTTAAGTGTGTCATACTTTCTATTTCACTGTTATTTCTTGTTGGTCAATATTTCATCAAAAATTACAGCGATAACACAAATTACATATTTACCCCAATTTTGTTCATTACTCAACTCTCGTTTGATATACATTTTTTTACGATAATATCATAAACCGCAAAAATTTCCACCGCAAACAAATTTCACCGTAGATTATGCTTCAAATTGTAGTCAGCTAATTATCGTATTAAGCAAACATTTATTCATAATGTAAAGTATAAAATGTTTTCCAGACTCTAATTTTAAGCGCTGGCTAAAGTTGTATAATCCATCTATGCTACGCCATTGAAATAAACCCGGTAAAATAATATTTTTCGTTCGCTCCATATTTTTAAAACAACATTCGCTGATATTAGAACGGCCGTGGCGCTTCCTGAATTTCTCGCGAAACGACGGCTATCCGCATGATGGTTTGACGCCTCCATATCCGTTTTGTTATGACGAGCTCACGGCTCATCAGTACTACAGAGATTTCTCTGTAGCGCGGCGATCCTCTTCCTGGTACATGCATTAGTGCACAATGGGCGTTACATGGTAGCTCCGCTATTCGCGGCGAGCTGCCATGACTACCATCGTCCCTTTTCATACCTTTTCAGCCGACTAAAACGATGACTCGACATTTTGTACTTGCGAAAGGGGCTGCAAATCGCCGCCCCTTCGAAACCCCCGAAACTTGCGAAAAGGACGAGGGCGCCGAAGAAAAATGTCTCTACCTTCCGATACATATGGACGTCGACCTCGACGATGCGTAAGGGACCGAGGCACACGTGCGTACAATCGGGGTTGTAAATCAAGTCGTCGGCAGAAGTATATTGATCTATCTCGATTCTAATTGCGTTCGCGAATCTCTAGAAAAAAGCTACGAACAAAGGCACTAATTATGATACTAGAATATTCTTCAGCTCATCAATAGTTAAAATCATTAAAAATGTAAGTGTTTATTTAATAAGCAAAATTATTGAGAAATTTAAAATTATTAAAAATATATAATTTTATAATTCTGCCTTTCAATGTACGGATGTCGATTTATATTTCATCACTGATATAAAAAACAGTTATCGTTTGTAAAAATTATATTTCTAAATGTGAAAGCGTGGATTCTTTACGGCAAAATGCCGTAAATATTATTGCGCTGTCCCTCGTGTATGGCAATTCGTAATTTTCAGAGAGAGATTGCTAAACGACAAAGTGTCAGTCGTGATTCTATCCATCGAAATGGTACAGATATGTATACCTCTCCATTATGAGATAGTCAAACGTGGTGCGCACTCAAGTGTTCACCTGTGCAAGCCCCACGAGTCCTCACCCACATACATTGTGTGTGCATACATGTACAATCCGCTTGGCCCTTCGACAAACTGTAACTGAGCTCCGGCGCGGATGAATTTGCAGATAAGTACTCGCCGATGGCGAGCTGTCCTATCGCTATAAATTACAGCCACAAATTTACGACCGCAAAGCTGATTACAGCGTCGACCGCGTGATAAACATGAATGCGATACAAAGAAATTGCCCCCTAATTTAAAGCTGATCCTTTCGAATTAAATTATCATTAACATTTATCTTTAACGTGGAAAAAAGAGTTTAGCATTTCTTACATACGTGCTGCGATTTTCACGTGAGAATAACACGCCATTGAAAGGGCAAGTCAATTGCGATCTCTCGCGAAAACTCGCCTGCTACAAAGTGCTGTTACATTTGATGTCGCTGCGAGCTTTTCGACGCTTTGAAAGCGCTACGAAGCCATTATACCCGTCTCTCGTGTGCATTCAGGCATAAAACACCGATGCGTCTCGATGGCAACGAACGTGTCTCCCGATCGCGTTTCGTGCCCCGCGGCTCTCTTCTCGATTGAGAAGAGAAAGACAGAGAGAGAGAGAGAGAGAGAGAGAGAGAGAGAGTGAGATAGCGTATCGAGACCGATCGATCAGTTTACCAGTAAACGGAGTGATGGCCAATTCGACGAGAGGATTTGACGAGTAATCGTCCGAATAGCCTATGGCAGTTTGGACGCAATTCGACCGCGCGCCGGTTAACTCTTCCTCTCTCGATCTTCTATTCCTCTCGTTGTCCGCGCAATGACCATCGTGGAAGGAACGCATGTGCGTGCTTAACAATCCGCAGGCTGCAACTCGTAGTTAGGAATCGCAATGACATTCTCGCACGACATAACGCATATCTATGTACGATGGCGTGCACGAAACTTTTGCAAGATTCAGTCGTTCACAAGAACAAATTTTAAATATTAAATTGTGAAAAACATTCAGATAGGTATAATGTCTAAAAATATTATGAATTTATTATTTTGCACGCCTATCAACGCAAAAATTATATTTTGCATTACCGTTAACTTTTTGTATTTTTTAAATGTTTTTCTCGCTTTTCCTCTTGCATGCTGTTTTTCCACTATTTCACAGTTTTATAATCATGCGAATAAAAAATGAGAAAACGAGTGAAAAACAAAAGATACCATGTAATGCAATTGATATGTCACCACAGAGATTACACTTCTCTTTTGTTTAATACTATCTGTCAATATTAAAAAATATTGCACGGTATCTTCTGTCTGTCACATACTCACTTTGTCACTCTAAGCTTGTCATGCAGTTACGCAAACATGAAGTAGTGGAAAGAGGAAAAATGAGAACAAAAGAGAAAATTAAAAGAAAAAGTTTTTACGGTAATGTTGACGTTTTCAAAACAAATAACGATATTTTCCGAACTAAAGTTTGATGAAGAGCTATCGCTAGTTATGGTTGCACTTGCGTGCATATTCGAGGTGCGAATTCGGCGATGGAAAACCGAAATGTCTGAAACTGGAGCGTCAAAGCGGACGCATTGGCCCGAACAAACGCGAAACAACGGCCGAACGCGGGAAACATATCGAGAAGGAAATCGAGAGGGGTATTCCGGCCCGGTGACGTTTCACTCGTAATTCACTCCGTCGGAGTGTCTATATTTCGTCGGATGGACTACGCGCGACGTTGAAAATCGAGAGCCCGCTCGGAGAACGTACTCGTATCCGTACTGTACGTGTTAACGAATTCGAGCAGCGAGGTGTGATAATGCATGACGTGAACTGAAGCGGGCAAAAATTCCGAAATACGAAAATTATGAAGATAAAACCTCTCTCGCGATAAACTGCTCATTATTGCATAGTACAATCGTGTAGTTTCGCGTACTAGAGAATCGCGCAATATGCATTCTCGAGCATTGTAGCATTAAAATTAATAATTAAATTTATATGAAAATTTTTAGTTCTTTAAATAATTTATCAAGTACTTATTTTTTATCAATCAAAGTAATGTTGAAATGAATATCACGCAACCATTAATTTTACGTAATAATATACGATCGAGTAAACTTGTATTTTTTTTTTATTTGACGAGAGTTGCCGTACTAAAATAATATTCAATTATTTTTTAATAATTTCAGTGTACGTGATTTCTCAAAACATTTTAACTATTCCCCATTAATGTTGACCGAAATTGTATATATCTGTCTGTCTCTCTCTCTTTTATTTTTTACGCTTAAGCGCTTCCCGAACATCATAAATAAAGTAAAAAAACAGCTAAATTTTCACACTATTTGTTGTTTCTCTCTTAATAAATGCAAGATTTAGTCACAAATGTGCATTTGGATTATGATAAATTCCATAATTTGACAATTACTAACTGAAAGGTAAACTCGAAAAATCGAGGAGAAGAACCATCGCTCTGGTATATGTACAAACGAGAGGGGAAAGACTATTTTTGATTCAAAACTGGGTTACTCAAACAGTTTCCCAACCGAGAGCACGGTTCTGTATTATGTGCATCCTTCATAGGTGTGCGCGAAATTTTTCTACGGAGACGCTGTGTATTTTTCATGACACAGCTTTTGAAAAAGGTTTAAATATGACAGTTTTAAACAATGACGAAAATTATTGTATTTTTGTCTCAATTATTATTTATATATTCCGAATAATTTTATCTAAAAAATAATATAACACTAAATATTTTAATTAATAAATTTAAAAAATACCAATTTACAATTAATATTCGCTCGATACATTTTATAACATAGTAAGATAATAATTGTGATTAAAAAATACAATGTCGTAATATTTCTTGCATAACACATATTAAATAGCGTAAACAAATAGAATTTAAAGAAACAAAATGTTTTATTAAATTGAAACAACTTCATTTCTTTGTAATGCATTTAAAAAAACAAAGCATATTATTCTTCACGATTAAAAATGGATTGCTTAAAAAATGAACAAAAGTTTCTCAAAACAACAAATAATGACATTCTATAATTATCATGGTTATCTCGATTCTATTGTTTTTTAAAATAAATCTTTCTTCGAGATTGCCTTCCCAATATCTCTTATTCCAAAGAAATATGTTCTCTCGTCGCAAGCAACAACGATCGTTCTCTGATATCAGTGTAAATATCAGAAAATCTCGTACTACCGCGCGTATCCATGAAAGCACCGGAAGCCTCTTTCGATCCGCGGTGTCGGGAAGAAAGAATCTCTCCGTTAAAAATAAACGCAAGAGGCAAGAGGTTAAGCTCCATCTAAGCTTCACGTTCGACGCAAAGCGCCGCGATATATCGAACCTTAATGAATAAAGTAACAAAAGCATAAATAGGAATCACAGTGCCGAGAGCAAAATATCTTGACAGAACAATATAATTCATCATTTTTCTAGCATTAGCCGCTGGAATGAGATGGAACATTAATGGAGGATTTACCACATCAACTGAGAGCTAAGAAATACGATACAAATAATATATAATAAAAATTACTTTTAAGAATCATTAATTAAGAATTATTTTCATGTAATATTCAATATGATTAACGCAATTATTTTAATTGCATTTGTTTATTGTTGCTTATTACGTTGAATATATGATAACGTCTAAAAAACCGCATAACCGCATTTTACTACAACTGTAACGATCAAATACAGTTTTTTAAGCTATAAAGATTTAAATTCTCTCCAAGGTAAAAAGTATCTCTCATTTTCTTGGGGCAAATTACACGAGTTACTTTCGCATTTTATCGATGGAATTCGCAGAATCCGTCGACGTAACTCTCATTGAAGTGGGTGCCATCGATCAAACTTGGCCAAGTGGCTGCCAATCGAGTCGAACCTTCTCAAGTGCGTAACTCTATTGGTGTGGCTGAACGACATTTATCTTCTTCTACGACGGAAAACATTTTCGACATTATCGTCCGTCGACACGTACATACATGTCACTACTGCCTTAAGATAGATCTACAATAAATTTTGGGAAACCGCGACAGGTGCTATTAAATTTAAACGTTAACTTTTAACTTGGGAATTCAATGAGACAAATATTATCTCAGAATAATAAACTATGATGAGTAATTAGATTTGTTTGTGTAACAAGAAAATATTTGTTATTTTCGACGTCAATTTCGTTGCCTTCAATTTTATAGAATAATAAATATGTTTTTCAGTTAATTCGATCAAGTTTTCAGTATATTATTATCTAAATAGTTCAGAATTTCATATTAAATCTTATCCTATCTACGAATGAGGAAAATAATGACAGATAACGACAAAAATCTTGTATTAATTTAGAATGCTGCTGAAACCTTTTAATTGAATTTAATTTATTATTTAAAATCAAAATACCTGTATCCATAAATTGATCGGGATATTTAAGAAAAAAGTGGAGAATATTCCACGAAAAAAATTTGAGGAGCACTGTTTTACAAACTTCCAGCGAACGCTACAGCGAAAGAGTCTCTAGGTCTGGATCAACGCACTGTTCATAACGAGAGCACGCGAAGTGAGAGTCCGTGGGGGTCCGCGACTGAGTCCGCCAGGAATAGAAACCCGCGCTTATATAGTCGGCGACTTAGTCTTGGACTCTGAGTCAGGCGCGAGGATTCCGTCTTGGAACTCGCACTCTCGCTAACCTGTTCCCTCTCTTTCTACGTCCGTCACTTTCGTTCATTCTCGCGTGGCTTAAGCTGCGTTCAAAGAGTTTTAGAGGCTTTAGAGCATTTAATATCCGATAATGCTTAGAAAGGAAATTTAAAATTATAGCGAAAAATGTGAATAAACTGTAACAACAAAGAGTTCGAAACTCTCGTTATAGTTTTTCTGTGATGAATAAAACAGAAAATAAATATACGGCAAATAAAACAAGAAACGTAAATATAATACGTATGCTTTTAAATTTCAAACATATAAAACATATTTCCAAGTTTAATATTAATATTATATATGGCTCTTTTAATTTTTCAAACGTTATATTTTAAAATAGAAGTAGAACACAAAATATAAAAATCACATCGCAAATAAAAAAAGTTAAATTTGAAAGATATAAAAGACAAAACGTGTACTAATTACCAGCTCGTAAAGATGAAATTAAAAGAGTTGTGTATGAATTACTAACAGCTGTAATACGCACATTTACTTCGATGTAAATTGCAAATCCAGCAGATGCAAAAGAGACACAATATATATTAATATAATACAACTTTATTATTAATACTATACTCGACGATGTTATCGCAGCACAAATTTCAAATAAACATCATGGTTATGATCTGCTGCATTTACAATGTGCGATCAAAATTAACAATTGTCATAAGAATTATTAAGCCATGAACAACGACGGATAAAATATCCGCTTTTGTTTGTTGCAATTGAACATAAAGACTAAAAGTAATACAATTTTAGCGAATTCCTATCCCGAGGCTACGAACGAATAAAAATCATCCCCATGTTTATCGTCAGTCTGTCGGAAAATTATGAATTACTACGCATGAGACGAAATTTCATATAATACTATAATAATATAATAATTAATTACCGCGACAGACATTATTATATTCAAAATATAATTTTCGATAATGAATGTTGGGTCAGTGCCGGAATACAAGTTAATGACAAAGTAAACGTAAGAGAAACGCAACAATGGAGACAAACGAGACAATGAACGATTTTCCAGTGGCAACAGTGGTCAAAATTCAATTTTCAGCTATTACAGGTTTGATATTCTTGCAGTTACAGATATCCCGATTGGCGTGATTCAGAATCACAACAAACGCGGGCGAAAAATTCGCTCGTCGTCGAGAGGCGACTTCGCGCGGGGGACGAGGGGGTGCAGCGGCGATTTCCGTAAGCGTCTTCACAAACGGGCGCATTTAAACTTTTCCAATTCCCGGGCATTTCATTTCCCAGATGGTCGAAGCTTCGCCCGGACGACGCGTTTGCTTCGCGCGTTCGTTTCTTTCGCCGGTCTCTCTCTCGTCTGGCGATAGTCGCCGCGTCTCGAAACGTTCGGGAAAAGTTCTTCACGATTCTCCGCGGTGTCCTATCCTCCGACACCTTTCCCTCCCTTCCGTTTCTTGCGTCCCCTCCCCCGCGCGAATGTCTCGTTCGACGCGAACTGTCACGGTATGAACGGGACTTAAAACTTTCTCCGTACGTACATCCGCTCGTTCCCCACCCGTCTTTCGTCCCTCTTCCTCTTTCTCTCTCCCCCTTCGAGCGGGGTTGTCAACCGTACTAGGGATTTGGCATTGGCCCTCGTCGTCTGGTCTAGCCTTCCCCCTTTGCTCCCCGCCTCATCTCTCATTGTCGCGAGAAGAGCACTTTCGCAATGACGCGCGGTCTCTCCCGGCACTGTCCTTCACCGCACGACACGTCATAACATCGGACAATTTTTTTGTAGTTTGTTCCCAACGACCGCGAATTTATTTATTCTCCGCGAGAAACGGATATTTCGGGAATCGGTGGCGAGTGAAACGAGGCGAATATCTCCGATATGTCTCCGATATGTAAACCGCATATGTTTCCAACAAATCCGCGAGATGTTAATCGTCATTTTTTTGTGCGACATTCGCGCGGTTTTGGCGTCCTATAAATGCCGCATATAGAAAAGAGCATATATATAATAGACTTGTGTATTTATGGGTGACAGGACTGACGTGTCCAAGCAGTATTTCAATAATTAAGAACATCATACGGGTCAAATTTATTTATTTATTGTTAGCATTATATATCCGTTTCAGTTTCTGCTATTCTTGTTATTTCAGAACAGACGCCAGGGATATACTTTTATTTATGTATATGCGCGATCATATATTTGCATTCCGGTATAATCCAAGGTCTTAGCTACGCACACCGCTATGTGACTATAATAAATAAAACCCTTGTTCTCGTTCTTTTCTCTTTCTTTTTCCCACTGTATCTCTGAGAAAAATATTTATACATTTTATTCTGAAATATATTAATATTTAATGCTCTTCTATGACAGAGTAAAAATTTTTCTAAAATGTTTTTAAACGTTTTAACATTAATGGTACGAATATTCATAGAAATAACTAAACGATTCAGTTATTTCGAATCATCAATCATTGTACCCGATGCAACCGTTCCACGGTTACGCGTAATCCCGCAGCGACGCGACGATGACGATAAATAACTCCCCGCCGCGCGTGCTCTTCCTCTCTCCCTCTCACTCAGCATCTCTAAAGTCGACCGTCAACCGTCTGGAGTACTTGGCATTGGCCCTCGTCGTCTGGTCCGGTCGGTGCGTTTCGTCTGGGAGCGCCGTATCCGTGCGTTCTCTCGCCCCTCGCGTTTTCGTCGATTTGCATAGCGGTCTAAGACCGAGAGAGAAAGAGAAAGCGGCCGCTTTCGTCTCGGCTATTTCCTGTCGCATTTTCCACGAGAATAGAACACTGGTGCACGATCGTCGACCGCATTTCTCGCGGGGCCGCCTCCTCCAACCGCATGGAAACCACCCCGAAACAACGCGTCTGCCGGTCGCGACGATGATGATTCGGTCGGCCGGAGAGAAGAGAGAGAGAGAGAGAGAGAGAGAGAGAGAGAGAGAGAGAGAGAGAGAGAGAAATGTGACCGCTACTTCCCGCTTCCGTTCGTCGCGAGCTTCTTCTTATTGCGACTTCGCGGCGCGTCCCGTCTTCGACTCGCCACAGAATTGTCCTATACTCGGTGTCCCGAATACACCGATCTTGACTTTAATGACAAGTTCTTTGACAAATTTTTAATTTAAATGATTTTTTTTAGAGATATCCAAGTGATGCATTAAAAGAAGTTTCAATATCCTCGAACAAGAACATTTTTATTCTCACAAGTGTAATTTTAAATAAAATATAATAAAAATTTTTATCCGATTCAATTCCGATTTTTATCCACAATCGATGAAAAATCATTAGATATCAAAAAGGAAACTTTCACGAGATTTTCATTTTGCGCAAGTTCCTACTTTATAGAAAATTTTATTATATTTTTTTATATATTCGATTCCGATCCGATTTTATTATATATTCACCGCGCCGGTGCACTTCGGATTTATAACACTGTAATAACTTCTCGCCGTCGCGTTATAACGATTACAGCGATATTACTACTTATCAAAGTGACCGAATAAGCACGCGCTCGCCATCGCCATCGACAGTCGTCCAAGTTTAAGCAGATTTTCATTCTCCGAAGTTCAGAGTTCCGATCGAGCCGCAAATAGTTTTCATCCGCCACGAGTTGCACTCCACCGGCGATCTCGAGGGATCATCGGGAACCGGCTTTCAGACTCGATTGGTTTTTACGAGAAAAGCGGGAAAGAGACGCCAACGACAAAAAGACGACTGAAAATGCCCGGAGGTGGAAAAAAGGCGCGAGGGAGAAATGCGTCTGAAGTACAAATTGACTCTCCGCACACCGACTTCTTCCTTCGAAAAAGAATCACAGTGTTCTTCGCCGACCGGCGAGAAGTTTAAAGCGGCTTTCGAGAAAACGCGATCATCTTACCGTGTTCGAGGGATACGAACGATTTAATAAATATTAATCTTTTACGCTCACAGCGCCATCGAAATGAGACAATTTTATTTTTTTATTTTAATAATAATCATACCATGACTTGTATAATATTAATAATTATGAGTCAATACCTGAGTTATGATAATAAATCTGATTCCAAATTAGAAAATAATTAGCCAATAAATTACTAAATAGACATTTTAATCGAATTTTATCGTAATACAAATTAAATCGGGTTAAATCTTTCTTTTAAATGAGGTAAAAGTAATGAAAGAGTACTTTAATAGTGAATCAACTTATACTAACGATAGTTAAATGTAAAAAGTGTGCAACGAGCGCCACACCGTGCGCGCCATTCACTCGCTCGGTGCCCTTAATCGGGAAAAAAAGACGCCGCATCGCGGGCGCCTTTCAATCTGCGCCGTCATAAGAACGATCTACGTGATCGAAAGCGCTATATGCGGTTGTCAGCAATTTTCAGCTCGATCGGCGAGAAGAGAAGAAACTCAGGCGCTCCGTTACGGCCGGAACAACGGATCGACGTCGGCAGCGTACGCCCCCCCTCCCCTCCCTTTCCCTCCCTCTCGTCCGGCAACATCCTCATCGGTCGGAGGTTCGATTAACGATTTCTAAGAGGGTGCTGCCTTAGGTGTCCCTAATAACCCCGCGAAATTACGCTCGCCGCTTATTGAATCCGTTACGGCGCCGCGCGCCCGATAAGAAGCGGCCGGGTGATTAATGACGAAGCGCCTCCACCGCTACTTTCTCGCGCGCTCTTTCTCCCTTCGCACGGCGTTACGTTTTCACCCCCCGGAAAGATTAACGGACTTTCGACGATCGCTCATTTTTTGATTTTCGCAAGTCCTCCTCCTCTTCCCGGCAGTTCGTCGGCGCGCCGTCACTGCCAGATTACCTCCGCGGATGGAGTTCCATAGCCGGCTGTTGCCGCTTAAGCGCTCCGGATTTATTTCCAATCTACGAAGTCGCGTTATCGATACTGCCGGAAGATCGAGCCGTCGAATAAACACGATTCTCTTCCGCCTTTCTTAACGCGACTTTGCCCAATTCTCGCTCAACATCGGCGATACGAAACATTTCACGCGCTTACAGAGCTTTAATGCACCACGATTGTCTTAATAAAAAAAACATAAAATATCATTTCTTATTTTTCTCAATATTAATTCAAACTTTAAGTAAGAAAAATTCTAATTTACACATCTCCATGTCGTAAAACATACAATCGCGTATTTAAATTGGTAACTGAATTATTAATACATACAGTTGCCGGCATGCCAATCGAACGTTCCGCGAGCGGCGGTTCTATCGGTTATCGGAAAAACGCGAATGCACTTGGCCGTTATTGCGGAAAAGAATTGATTAAGTTTAACGAGTCTGAGTGGTCGCAGCATCTGTTGCCATGCGACATCGCTCTGATTCCGATTTCGTTAGTGTAAGTACAGACGTTCCGTCTTGCATCATACGTCAACAGTATAATATGCGAACCTTTATGAAACCCTCTAATAAATGACCATGTAATAAATCACGGACTTACAGACACTTTCCCATCAGGACGAGTCCATATCTCCAATTCCACTAAAATCTCTGCTCTGTTCCATCAGTTATATAGTCAGCCATTAAATCACACACCCAATACTTATAAATATGTAAATATAAGCCATGATTCGTCTGTCTCGATCAAATATTAATGATAATATTTTCCGATTTTGGTGAGTAATATTATGTTTACCTACATCAGAAATAAAAAAATAATCCAACAGATTTCCAGCTAAATATAATATAAAATATTAAAAGAGTAATATTATTATAAAAATAATTTTTAATAATTTCACCTGTTATTAAAAAAATGTTTGGAAAAAAAAAAGATTTTAATGTAATTTATTTAAAATTTTCTGAAAAATAGCGCTGCCTAATCTAAGATGTGTAAAAACAACATAAAAAATTCCTTTCTTTTGATAAACAAAACTCAATCTTTTAACCGCAACGTTTAATTTACATATCAACGGTTAGCTTATCAGTGCAGCACCGAGAAGTGATTAATATTTAATCATCCCAAGAATAATTAATACCGCCCTGTCTTAATCATGCCCTAGTATATTTCTATTACACCGTATTACCATTGCGCCGTGCACAACCATTCGTCTTTGTTATTACAAGCGAATACGACAACTGGGACGGTTATTACACCGCGACGACAACGGCGGGGATGACAACGTCGGCGACGGTCATCGATAGAGAGCGGACGAATACAAAGGGTCCTCGAGATCCGAGGACAATGTGGCGCTCGAGCGGTCCCGAAAGCTGAGTGAATCGAAATTGGGATCACTGGGCTTTCAACCGTTGATATACTCACCGGTCGCGGCGTATGCAGTCCTCCTTCGTGCGACTTGACATCGCTCAAAAGATTGCAATTTCGCCGGCGGCCTCTCGAAAACCGGGCCTATTGATCGCAGTCAAGCTATAGAATCGCCGAGCGGATCGTTGCTATGTATATTTCGACTGTTTGGATCCAACCATTATCGTGAGCTCTGCACTATTCGATCCGATAACAATTTTTTAGACACAACATGCGTGAGTGCAAACAATATTGTTCTCACGATAAAACCTCGAATTGCAAATTGTTCCCTCGAATGACTCCTGTTTTCATTCGTCTTTCTTTATTCGACGATTTTTTAATTGCTATATCACAATAACAATCACATTATTAATACAAAGTATTGAGTGCTCACGAAAGAACCCTTTTCTAGAATTTTTCTATTTTCATAACTATTTTATCTATTATTCTCTATTTTACTTCGTCAAACTGATTATGAATTAGATTCACATATTCTTAGAATATTCTTAGAATATACTCGTCGTCTGCGACTATTTTTTAATTCAGTTCAAATGCGGTTATATTATCAAAATGTAAAAATTTATATGCGACGGGTATATTTTTATCCAACTTATAAATAAAAGTAGACAACGCGAATGTGCGTTTACACACTCAGTAAAAACAAAGTATCAAATTGCAAAGAACCTACAAGCCACCGGAACGTTTCTTTCGAAGGAGAATCGATTCAGATGCATATTAAAGATATCACCCTCACAATTTCTCACGAAATTGGTGCGTCTCGCATCTTTCTTGTTATGGCGGAAAAAATTACGTGTCACGTTAGACGGATGAGCCATTATACAGCCGGAACTTTTTTAACTTCCGAGAAGGGAAACACGGTGCGCTACTCCGCGCTACTCGATTTTGCGATTTGCATAGTCGTGAAAAGGTCGTCCCGCATTTGCGACGTTTTCCCGCACGTAACATTGAATGATGTTGTCGTTAGCGCACGCATCTTTCAAATGATATGCTACGTCACGATATTGTATCATAAAAGATTAAAATGTTTTTTTTATAGAGATATCCACTTCTCGAATACTTATTAAAAAATGAACGCAAGATACACCGATAATGGAAACTGACGACGAATAAAAGCTTTTTCCTTTAATCCTTAATATTCGACCCAAGCTATATTAAACTGATTTTGATATTTCCCTTTTTTTTCTAGCAAAAATTCTCAATGTAAAATATTTGCAGTATTGCAATATCGCAAATGCACAGATCAATGATATTTTTTAAGCAAATATGCTGACCTCGAAGGCATTAAATACATTCGTGAACATATCATTGCCATATCCATGTTCATTACTCTCAATGATTCCTATCGGGAATGACGAAACACTGTACCCGAAAATTATCGGAAAATTGTCACAGCGATAATCTCTCGAGGATAAAGTTTGCGGTATAAGCGACAAAATGTTCGCCGGAGAGAGAGTCTGTTTTACTCTCGACGTGCGCTGTTTTTCCAAGTTCAATTAGCGAATGTTTTGAGTGAAAACCGTGCTAATAGCTGCCATTCTCTTAAGAGTTTCATCGGCTAACAATCTCTTAATTCCATCCAGTACAACACATATATGTACGATTACTTTAAAAATTAATTAAAAAAAGATATGTAATTACTTTCCGTAAAAAAATTAAACCAAAAATATTCCTTGCAAATTTTCCAATAATAAGTTTCTAACAATATTGACCATTAAACATTGAAAAATTCTATAATTATAGATTGTAATCTATAATTATATTTGTTTATTATATTAAATTTAATGCTGGTTATATTAAATTAAATAACAAAAAAATTTGTGTAATTTATTATAAATTTAAGTTAAATAAGAATCATAATTTGACTTTTCACTCAAAAATTATTATTAAAAGAGATAATTAAAACATGCTAAATAGTCATACACTTGGCTGAAAATAATTTATATGACTGAACATTTGCTTCTTTCAAATCTTTTCACAGTCAAGTTCTCCTTTTCGCGACTAGATAAGCGTTGTGCCACTTTCGCGACACGGCATAGACTCGGACGCATTACTCCACGTCGGCACGGCAGAAAGGGAGCAAAGTCGCCCCAGTCAAATGATTTATGATTCGCCAGTTATATCGCGTATGCGCGTCCTTGCATCCTTTGCGTCTTTCCCTTATCGGCACAACTGCACTCTGCGAAATTACTCGCGATTCCTCGAGTCGATTTGGCCCGAAGTTTCAACAGTTTTTATCCGCGAGTTAAAGCCGGCCTCGGCGGCCGATATCTTTTTCCGAGTCCCTTCAGAGGTAGTTCCCGTCTCAATCTAGTTGATGCAATTCCAAGTAACCTAGCAAGCCGCGCCTAATCCTGGGTGCCCGACGATTTATGTGCCTCCATTGAGGTCGGACCTTTCCGTGTATTCTACCATTGTGCTGCTTTTCTAGCATTAACAGATTATTTGATTTTAGATCGATAGCATTCTCTTCTCTTCTTATCGCTTCTTATCGCTTCTTAAAAGAAGCTAATTTCTAATTTTTTGCGTTATTCAAAACCTTTCAAAAAAACCTGTCGTATATATTAAAATTTTCAAAAAAAGCTATCCTATATATTTCTTACAAAAAAATATGATATCAGGAAATGGCACCAAGTGGGACTAAAGAACTATGAAAAAACTTGTACACTATTTCTATAAAACTCTTCTATAAAACTCTTGTACATAAAGTTGTTGTATATATAATTAATTATATTATTTAATTAATATATTATTATTTATTTTATTAATTATTAATTATTAATTATTATATTATTAATTAATATATTAATTATATAAAATTTAAAAAATATTTAAAAAATAAAAATATTTATTAAAAAACGCAAAAAAACTTGGCGCTGCTACACCTCAAAGTAATAAAATTAACATGTAGTTTACTGTAGCAGCGCCAAGTTTTTTTGCGTTTTTTACTAAATATTTTTATTTTTAAAATATTTTTTTTATTTTTTTATAATATATATAGTATATATAGTATAGTATATGTAAAATATGATAAAATATAGTATATAATATAATTAATTATACTATATACAACAGCTTTATGTACAAGAGTTTTATAGAAGAGTTTTATAGAAATAGTGTAAAAGTTTTTTCATAGTTCTTTAGTCCCACTTGGTGCCATTTCCTGATATCATATTTTTTTGTAAGAAATATATAGGATAGCTTTTTTTGAAAATTTTAATATATACGACAGGTTTTTTTGAAAGATTTAATATATACGACAATTTTTTTGAAAAATAAAACAATACTGTTTTGTTTTAGTTATGACAAGAGCGTGTACTTGGCGCCTTTTTTTTACCTTTTTTTATTATCTATACTGTGCAAACTGTACATTTGAACATCTAAACGCATGTGCTTTTAGTGTAATGCATTATTTGTGCAAGAAATTTCTTTCATTTTTCGAAAAAAATTTTGCTGTTTGCTCACCCAAAGTTTTCATTATCTTTGTCATCGATAAACTACAAACTTACTGTAAAAGCAAAAGTTTCAAAATTTATCGATGCAAAGAATTAAAAAGAATACAAAATTTGTAGAAAATTGTTCACTGCTCGCATGCTAACAACGCCCACTGTCCCCTCCTTGCCGCTCGCATTCTAATAACGAGTCACCAAACGCACTAACAACGCCCATAAGTAAGGTGCGCGATACTCAATCTCAGGAATGTCCAAATCACAAATGCAACAAGATAATAAATATGGGATAAATATAGATTTCCATATCACCTGTGAGATACTATTGTTGAAGAACGCGTTAATAATTGTCTCATACTTAGGGTGCGTTCCACTTAACGCCCGCAACGCTCCTAGGATCATTTTATCCTTGTTTTTCATCGAAAGTTAAACGAGGATAAAATGATTCTAGGAGCGTTGCGGGCGTTAAGTGGAACGCACCCTTATTATCTTGTTGCATTTGTGATATAGACATTCCTGAGGCTGAGTATCGCGCACCTTAGTTACGGACGTTGTTAGCGCGTTTGGTAACTCGTTATTAGAATGCGAGCGGCAAGGAGGGGACAGTGGGTGTCAATCAGAAAATCGAACCGAAAGTTGCAACTAATTCCCATCACTGAATTAAGCCATGGGACCACGGATGTATGGATAGACTAGGGAAGATTATGAAGAAATTCGCATATAGCAAAAATATATAGCCATGGGACCACGGATGTATGGATAAGTAAGGTGCGCGATACTCAATCTCAGAAATGTTCAAATCACAAATGCAACAAGATAATAAATATGGGATAAATATAGATTTCCATATCACCTGTGAGATACTATTGTTGAAGAACGCGTTAATAATTGTCTCATATTTATTATCTTGTTGCATTTGTGATATGGACATTCCTGAGGCTGAGTATCGCGCATCTTAGTTATGGGCGTTGTTAGTGCGTTTGGTGACTCGTTATTAGAATGCGAGCGGCAAGGAGGGGACAGTGGGCGTCAATCAGAAAATCGAGCCGAAAGTTGCAACTAATTCCCATCTCTGAATTAAGCCATGGGACCACGGATGTATGGATAGACTAGGGAAGATTATGAAGAAATTCGCATATAGCAAAAATATATTGTTGATTTAAAAGCTTTTAATCGCAAATGTAATCGCTGTTCCATTAAATAAATTATCTTAAATGTAATATTAATTTTTATTTTATGTTTCTGTGAAACATACTAAATAAGAATAAACTTATAAATATGTAAGAATTATTTTTTATTTTGTCATAAAAAAGTCTACACATGTTCCGAATAACCCAATATATCTAACTTGGTCTGATTAGTTATTCATAAATATATATACATATATATATAATTTATGAACATATCATGGAAGAATATAAATAAAAATTTAAATATATTTATATTTATATTTATATAAAACTGATATTTTATATGAAAATTTGTATATTCTAGACTTATTTTATTTATTTTTCTTCTTCATATATAGTTTTTAAATAATACAGCAATAAATTTGAGAATTTGAAAACTGAGAATAAAATAAATGTGCAATTAATTATGTATATAAAAAATAGAATCTATCATATTAAAATTCGTATCTTTATGTGTTTATATTTCATATTCAATTATGCATTGTAATATTACCAAGGTTAAATATATTGAGCAACTAATCTAAGTTCTAATCTATCCATTTTAAAACAATCGATTTATGAAATGATGTATTTTAATTTGATATTATTGATACAATAATACTTGTATTGTATTGTATGATCTGCTTTTTATTGTGTATTAAAATTTATCATATTCTATTGAATTCATGTATATGAGAGTAAGAAAAAAGTGAAGAAACTAATGTATTAACAATCAGAAATATACATAAAACATGCGATAAATACTAAGTTTACTAGAATAAGAAATAACTTTTCTTGCAAATCTATTTTACTCGAATTATATATTCATTATTGTATAACAAATTATACATATCTCTTTAAATAATACTTAATTCAAAGTTATGTCAAGCAGTTTTTTTTATTTTAACAAAACAAAAAAAGAAATAAATTGCAAAAGTAACAAAGAAAAGAAAGTTATTTTACTCTCATTGTAAAACGATACAAAACATATAACTTTTATCATCTAATTTTCAGTTTTTTTTATATATGTTACACAATGCGAGAAAATGCGATGTCAAAAAACTGCAATAAAAATGTCTATGCTCCTAGTAAATTTGATTATGCTGTATTTTATCTTGCCGTCCGATAAATTCATAAATATAGTATGACGCAAAGAAGTTGAGTTTGCTCCGTGTCACATTTCCTTTTCATGAAAAGACCTTTCTCCTTGTTTATTAAATTTACTCCTGTAAGTCGTGCAGTTATTGGGATGCCAGTAATTAGAGATTTCAACGTCGTAGTAACACTTTTTCTCCGTCTAGTTTAGACGCAACGACATAGCGCGGGAATTACGAGCATGGTACAATGATAATCACGATGACGACAACGGGCACGTAATGTAGGGCTGTAAGGACGGCGATGACGACAATGGGCACGACAGCGGCGACAACAACGATGATAGTAGGGGTGACAGGACAACAAGAAGAGGATAACAACGCTGATAGCCCATCGTCCAGAAGCGATGCGGCGGTTCCTGTCACCCTCCTCGAATAGCCTGCATTACACTGTACTAAATTTCGTGCGCAGCAAGTGAGTTTATTGAATTTGTGATTATTTTACGACAATTTGAATTCTTAAATATTTAATATGTGAAAATAACGTGAAAGATAAAGAGCATAATTCCCAAACGTTAAGAGTAATAATGTGATCTTTAATATCGGTAAAATGGTAATAATATTTTCATTCTATATCGAACAGAGAAAAGTCAACTAAATAGAAAAATATTACATTATCTCTATCTTGCTCTCTTGCTGTTATCTTTTGTCATTAATAAAAAAAAAAAAAAAAAAATTATTATGGCAGACGACAGTAGAATTATTAACGTACAAAGATAAAATTATTGGTATGTTATTTCAAAATTGCAATGGTCGATATGGAAGTCGACTCGTATTTTTCACACGCGCCTGCGTAAATCGCAACTTCCATCGGACTACCCGGTGTAATAGATCGGACGTGGGCAGAAAGAGCGATATCAGCGGCGGTATTTCGACGCTGCGAGCCGGGAAAAAGAAAGGAGGTCGTGCGACAAAAGGTCGAAGGGTAATACGTCAAGGCGGGGAAAGGGAACCAGTTCGTCGGCCGGTCGGTCGGATGGGGAAAAACTAATTTCCCGCCGCTCCTGTAGGTGCACGATGCCGTATTAAAAGCCCTACGGGGCTTTTGCGTGCGCGCGCGCGCACGCGTCCGAGCACGAGTCAGCAAAACCTTTTCGGCGATTCGTTCCAACCCGCGCCGGTCTCCAGTGTCCCTGTAATTTATATTCTTTCATATTCGAGCCACCCTTACGAGTTACGATCGCGCGAATCGACCTGCCGCACATCGTATTCCCGGCGCAGCCGCGAATGCGCGGAATGCTTTTATGTGAGAGATAACGCGATGGTTTCAAACAGCATTCGCGACAATTGGAGATTCAGACAAGTCGTAATTATTACACTGGAATAGCATACTTGAAATTAGCAAGCAAAAAAGAGAAATTATTCCACAGGAGAAAAAGTGGAGTGTAATGCGTGGAACGCGTTAATTAAATCTCCATCGTACACGTATTTCTGTGTACAAATTATACAACATATGAATGTCGTAATCTTTGTTTAAAAATATGTATGCTTGTTTTCAAATAAAAAACAATCAACATACCGATTTAATTTTTCATTATCAAATATTTGAATATTTGAATAAGAATCTTCAAACTTGTGAATAAAATTTAATGTGTGAGATATTATGTTAAAATTAAAAGAGAGATCTTAGACACGAAAAAATTCTAGATATTCCGATTAACAAAGTTTAACCGATTAAGAGCGAGAGCGATTAAGAAACTCTAGTTATTTTAAGAGTGATTTTATTACGAAAGAGAGAGAGAGAGAGAGAGAGAGAGAGAGAGAGAGAGAGAGAGAGAGAGAGAGAAACTCCGAGAAAGATTTCGGCAGATTTGCGATCGTCCACGTGGTTTTCCAAGCTTTTCACGTAAATGCACGAAAATGCCGTGGATCCATGGTGGTGGATGGGTAGTCGCGAAATTGCGGTAATTTCGTTAGCCGCGCAAACGATGTAATGAAATAAAAGAGTCGACCGGGGGATATAATACTATACATATATATATGTACATGCTATACCTAGACACATATTCCGGTAATGGTACGGTTTTAATAGCCGGCGACCGGAAGGAAGCGACTTTTTATCTTGCCTTATAAAGACTCGTACACCCGTATCGCCTCTTTAACATTCGCAAACATTTCCCATACCAATCTAATTTAACTCCTTTCTTTTTTATCGCCTTTCATTTTGCCTCTCTGTATATCTTTTCTATACATTTCGCTCGCAGCTTGATATCCTGTGGCTTTCGCGAATTGGTTGTTAACATAATATCATTTCTCTTTTTATATATATATATATAATACGGGCTTATTTTAATCGATATACGACCGTCTTTGAATGGTAAATGCAGAAATGTTTTATGCATATGAAGAATTTATTTTACATTTAATCCGCATTAGAATATTTCTTTGGCTCTAGTCGGATGTGAATGGTTTAATAAGCGAGTTGTTTAACATAAAGCTTTAAAAAATTGGCAGACTTCACTTTAAAAAACATTAATTAAGCAATAAAAATTTATTTTCTTGGTTATTTTCGATGGACAGTTTTCCTAAGATTTTAATCTGACATTCAATTGTATAGATAGTTAATATCGAAAATTAGGAAGTTGTAATAGATGGAAATTATAAATTAAAAACTGTTGCTGAGAAAAAGTTGTCATGAAATTTTTTGGAAAATACATTTCTATTTCACGCCTTTCGGTGCATTACATTAAAACATTTCGTATAAAAAAAGAATTTTTAAAACCTCCAAAAATATTTTTTGATAAAATTTCCGTTTAATATTTTGATACGTTATAAATATTACTTTCATGAATAAATTAGTGCTTTTCTCTAGCTTTTTGTACGATATAGAATGCTATTGTAAAATGTTATCGTTAATATGACAGATAAAAATAAGAATAAAATTGTAATTTCCTCCGCACAATATATGTCCATTAAAACGTGCTATTATTGCATGATTATTTGTAAATTTATGTCAAAGAAACTATGTTATAAAAATCAATTTTATATATAATACAAATAATGATATTAGTGGTTTTGAGAAAATCATAATTTTATTGTATATACCTAGTTTGTTTGATAAAATTGCAAAAATAATATTAAACGTTCTATTTATTTAACGATTCAACGCAAATCAATCTTTTAAATTTAAAATATGATTTATATATACCTTCGAGAATTTATAAAAAATATATGAAAAAAAAAATATGATAATCCCAAAATAATAATGCAACGACCCGGCATCTTAAGCAATTAAAATATCAAATGCTGCCCATCAATCAACCGTAATAATCACAAAGATAACGTATAAAACCGGAGATAAGTAGACTGCGAAAAAATGTCGGCGTAAGACCATAGTATTTTCTCATTGCGCAGTCTAATATGTCTGCGCCTCGGATTAAGTACGAAGGAAATTTCATGAGCCGACCTGGCAAAAGCTGCCAGCACCGCTTGAATGATGCGAACCTTAAGTTCTGAAATGAAAAGCAGTCCGTGGTAGTAACAGAGACGACGGTGCGCGCGGATAGAAACGGAGCGGCAGCGAGAGGGTGAGAGAGGCGTAAGGTGCGCCGAGTGATAAATAAGCCTGCAGATATTGTGTTTCGCTTCTGACCTTAAGGGCTGCGCCTCGTATCTCCACCCCGGGCCGCGTAATCCTACTCGGAGTTTCAATAACGCCCGCGGCATAAACTAAGTTTAGCATAAAGTATTTTGGCTGTTCGCCGTTAGGAACACCAGCAGCCTCGAGCGCGGGTCGTTCTTAGAGACACTCGGGTAAGTGCCCGGCCGATATGCCGGCATATGCAGGCAAAAATCGCGAACAAGCGTGGCGAGCTGTGTATACACTCAACTCGAAAGTCGCACGCTTTCAGCAATATTTATTGAAACTCATTACCGCAAAATTTAGAATTCATAATTTACGTCTCCTCTAAATTTGCACAAATTACTCGAATTCTTGGTTTCTTATACAATTTATATAATTTTCAAATTCTAGTTCTAGATATTTTTTACTAAACTCATAGATTTAATATTAATAAATTTTCAATCTGTATTTATATTCGCCATCCATTAAATGATAATTTAAACATTGTCGAATATATTTGGCTGTTCAATTAAGTAATCTGATATAGCATGCACATGAGTAAATCAAGTTAAGCGAACGACTTAAGGCGTTTCAGCTGTTCGACCAAGTTGCCTCCTTTATCTTATCCTTTCATCTTCGCGCAAATGCATAGAAGCGCGTTAGTAAATAGATGCTGTCACCAAACACGCGCCAACTGTGCACCTGTGCACAAATGCAAGAGTATATACATGTCATCTACAGCCGCATAATTCGTTGCAATATCCATCTGACGCGGCTCCGTGTTATTTTATACGTCGTATTATTTGCGTCGCGTTATTCATTAAATGTAAATCAATCATAGATATATATTATTTAAAAATTTTCGATAAACGTTATATTGCTCTATCAAAGAATAGATGTAACGCAAAATACGTAAAATATTCCAGAATTAATGTGACAACTGTAGCAACTTATTTCAGTTATTTTGAAAATATCAAAAAATTCTTATTTAAAAAAAGATGCGACTACTTTATTTTTTGAATAAATAAACTATTATGTTAATTAATTCAACATATGCGATTCAACGAATGCGAATATATCATAGAAATTCACATCTCCGTGTACATGTAACTTGTGCAGTTACAAAGGTAAGTTCATATACCACATAGTTAATGCTTAATTTAACACGTACATATCGTAGGCATTATTCTGTAAAGTTCTATCTGCACGAGTTTATGCACACTTGGCGTGGAGTTACAACGCGGGAAAACGCCAAATCAGCTTACAAACACGAACGGCTGCGCTAAAGGGATTTAATTGCTCGATTCAATTGTTGCCCGTTGATGACACCGTGGTCAGAGCACCGGTGTACGAAATTATACGGAAACATGCATCCAAATGGTCTTACCAACGGCGGTGTATGTAATGCGCTTACGTTTTCGACGATGTCGAACCTGCAGCGCGGTAAAGTTTACGTTCAACTCCAGGTATTACACCAGTTTACGTCTTGACTCGCTCTCTACGGGACGACAATGTTTCCGAATTCGTACAACCGCGATTTAGGTTCTCGCGGTTATACGTCGAAAGCTCACGGAAAGCCGAGCTCTCGATGCTCCCGTCGCGTATGTCTCGCATTTCACGATTTAACTTTTCGAATTTGTATCCTGAGATATTTTCCAGGTTTATGGAAATACGATTTTCGCAAACGCGAAATGTATACTTCAAGAATAAATCATTCAGAAAAATTGCTAAAGTTATTCTAATTAAAATTCAAGGCTTGTTATTAAAACATAATTTTATACTAAGATATCCACAAAATTATATTAATTATATTATATTAAATTGTGCAAAATTGTGCAAAATTATATTAAATTGTGCATTCCACTGCTTTAAAATTTGAAGAAGCGGACTCGAGGCTTTCGATATAATTGATATGATGATTTAGTAATTCTTTAACCGTTTCCAAGAACACTAAATAAATAATCCATCTTTCAAGCATCACTGGTGTACGATTTATTTAAAAGAGACAAGAAAAACGTATTTCTGAGAAGAAATAAAACGGTCAAAATAAAATTATGAACATAAAAGTTACGACAATTTGGATCTATATACCGTATCTAAACATGCCTGGGTTATCAAATCGCCTCAGTCTAACGATGCAGCAGACACGATAACGAGGTTATCATATTACACTGTTCGACGAATCTGCATACGTTCCGTCGGCAATCAACGCACGCAGGTAGATGCTCGATAACGTGCCACTTGTTGAAGTCGAACTAGAGAGAGTTGTGGCAATCGGCATCGAGAACTGATCGATCTGTTTGAGCTACTAGCATATTCTTCTGCAATGCCTTTTGCATCCTTTAGTTAGAGCGACTGCGATTCTATCCGCGATTCTAGGACGTGGAAAATTCACGATTAGAGACGTTGACAAACGTCCGTGTCATAAACGACGAACTTATGCATTTCTCGCAAAGTGAAACACAGGACGGGAAAGCAGACGGATACGAAATACGCCTGGGGGATACGAGAGATTTTGAATGGGATGAGAGAGACTGAAAAATGTGAAACTATCGACATGGGAAAAACGAATGTTCAACCGTGTGGAACACACAGCATCGTCGAACACGAGACACTGTCTGCGTTTTTCGCGACGCCGCGCACACGCGAGAATACCGCCACCCTCCGAATGCAAGCGCTTTCGAAATAATTTTATCTCGTAAAAGGATTTTCACTCCTAGAGAGATATATATTCCAAAAGCTAAACTCGAAAATTCAAATTAATAGTTTGATAAAAACAAATATTAAATAATATTCCGCGATCGATCGACCAGATTAGAACTCGAAAACGTAGGTATTACTTTTTAACACGATTATTTGTTACAAAAATAAAAGAAAGACGACTATCCATTTGTTTATATCAAACTTTTGTTTTCGTGTATAAATGCAACGAAGAACATCGCGTCATTTCGAGGCTTATTACAAGACAACATCATAAGGTGACACACGACTCTATACAGGATGCAGGATGCCGGGAAACGAAGGCACGTTTGCGGCAGATAGCTGAGTAGGTGAGTAACGAAGCGTGAGTAACTAACGGCCGTAAAAGCACGAAACAACGTACGGCTCTCGGCTCGTAAACCGCCGGCACGTGTTGGGTTCTCTTGATGCAACGTCTTTCGGAACAAGATGACGAGCCGCAGGCGAGAAGGACATTACAGACAACGAGAATGCTAAAAGGAATGTTCCTGGAGGAGAGCAGTTCTATAACCTCAATCTCCGAAAACATTGAATATTTTAACGAATCGTTTATTTATTCAGTACTTTTTATCCCCAATTTTTGATTCCAGACGTGGTCGTTCAATATTGACTTCAGACAAATTTCATCGAGATTCACCAAGTTTCTCCAATAATAGATAATTAAATGGTAAGTAAATCATTTAGAAAAGAATCAATTGATTCTTTCAAATGTCACAATATTTATGTATCGTTAAATTTTTTTAGAAAACAACAGAAGAAAGTATACATGTCGTCAGTCAGTTTTGTATAAAAATATATAACTTCTCTATATTACCTATATAATATTAACGATACATAACGCGTATAACTCTGTAAAACGTTTAATAAAGAGCCTGAAATTGATATGTTGCAACGATTAGTTAATCGAGTGAGAGAAATATTTTACGATACCGCGCTCAACAAAGCATACAGAAAAATCTTACACGTAAATCTTCCTCTCGATATATCTTCTCTCAAGAAAGGAGAGTTGATATACGAAAATGTTACATCTGGCGGATTACACATCGCGATTGTGCGCGGTGCGTTGCGTACACCGCACGGTAGATCGTATCGATCTTCGTGGAGAGTCGAAAAATATCGGATGTACTGAGCGGGACAACTCGCACGCTTGTAGGTAATCCACGTAGTGCAAACTTAACATCATCTCAACTCGGCAGTCGTTCTTCTTTCTGTCCTTCTTGTTCGTATCCCCTCCCCTTCTTCTCTTCTCGTCCTCCGCTCACCTATTTTCCGGGAACCTCGATCTATTCAATCTCGATGCAAAGGCGATCTCACGTGCAGTAATAGCTTGTCAGCCGCACCGTGCTTGCCTCTGATAAACGGCAGCCTCCCGCGGCAATCCTTTCTTAAAGCTGCATAGTATGAATGTCTACCTCCTATTCCGCACCCCTCACTCCGTCACCCGCCCTCGTAAGCCCATCCCTCTTCTCAACAGTTGGCACGTAATACGTTTACCACTGTATAAAATCTCACTGACACGGCCACTTCCGCTTTGAGACGGCGAAAAGGAATGTTCTTGCCAATCCCAAATCCGTTGCCCGATTGTAATTGCGATTATTGTGGCATCAAGTGAATTCAAAGAAGATAAATGTCATAAGCATATATAATTTTTCTATTTAATGTGTTTGTTTATTTTTTATCTGTCATTGCCAACTTTTTCTCTGACACACTTTGGCTATATGTTTTTTGCTGTTTCAATTAGCTATTTTGTCAAAACAGTTGAGATTTATTTACAATTCTGTTATTGTATCGCACAACGAGTATACTTTTTCAACAAATCGATTTATACAGCATTCACCTAACAAAACAAAAACCGAACTTCCTGTTCGACAAATACTATATAACGTCGGAAGAAAAATCATTCCAATGGTATTTTCCATGTATCGTTACTAACGTGATTTCCCCATAGACTGCACTATTTGCGAAACAATAAACATCGTTGAAACATTTTTCCATAATGTTTGCGTTACAAATATGGTATTGTTCAATCTTCATGCAGCGAAGAAAGAAAGTGGAACTTGATAATGAATTAAACAATTTAATTAAAAAATTCTTGACGTTCAAAAATAGCATCTACCGTGATTCCATCACGCTTGTAGCATGCGGGAGAAAAACATTCGCGCGAAAATAGTTTACGTCGTGTCTGTTATTTCTACGCGGTTATTACGACCGAGCTCGAGTAACATATTGATATTCGTTGGTAGATAAAAATAACCGTTACCAGACGGGAAGCAGCTTTTCGATAACAGCCCCGGCTCTTAAAAATCGACTCGGCAATTAATGCGAATACGGTGCGGCTCAATGTGAGAAAAATATCACGATGTTTGTGGAAAATTTAAAATGCAAAGTTTCTTGCAATATTGACCTTAATGTCGCTTTATCGTGTTAAAAAATTGCTGGTTGCGCAGAAATACGAATAAAATGCAACACAACGTGATAAAATGTAAAAAAAAAACATGGCGATATAACGTGTGTATATTTCACAGAATAATTATCTTATAAATAATGAATGTAATAATAAGTAGACGAATATTTATGCCGTTTCATTAATATGTGTATATCATTTATGTTCTCAGAGGTACATATAAGACGAAGACATGTGTGCCGGCATTCTCAGCGACTTTCGCGTACCTGCACAGGTGAATATTACCTTCATATCAGACATTCGTATTCTCCCTAGTGTCGCGGATCGAGTCATAGCGAAGACACGTGGCGATTCGTACGGCTAATGAAGGCAGGTGAGCCTCTCAAGAGGGAAACAAAAATGCATCGTATCTACGGCGCGGCGCGTGGTAACAAAGCGATTTTTTTTCTCGAATCTTTTGTCCGCCGCGTCCCACCATCGAGGTAAAAATACCCTCGAAGTATTTAATAATCAAAGTGAACGCTTGTGTGACGACCAACGTTCCAGCGTGGTCGCCTCACGTGCTGTTAATGTGATTATCACTGCGCAATATATAAGCGCGCGCGGCGACGGCGATTGTTACACGTCTCTACTTCTTTAACTTTAACCCCGCTCATGTATTTGAGGAAGGATAACGACACACACAAAAAATTCATAACGCAACACGAAACACTTGGAGAACTTGCGATCTCGATACTCACGCATCGCCCCCCTCGCGATTAATCTTCGTAAATTAGTTAAAATTCCTGGCAAGCAGACGTGTAATTTTCCCGTTATCGAATAACAATAGTTACACTGATAACAATACAACGGCATGTAATTGCACACTCGGTAATTAATTGTGCAATTATCCAATTATATTTTACTCAAATCCAACAGGTCACACGCATGTAACAACAATGTATCGAGATAACGTCCCGACGTTGCAACGCTGCATAATGCGCCCGGTTCGAAGGAACGCCCTCCTCCTTTCTTCATAACGTTACCGCTAATTTCCGCGATGCTATCGCGCGTTGTGTCTTCGTTGTCAATGCATCACGCGAAAACGCATTACCGTCACACGCTCGCCGGCGCGCCGTCGCGGACAGGATTGTCAATCCGTCCGTAGGCGGACACGATAATAAAGGGTGTTTCGTGGATAAAACGTCGCTTCCTTTGCTCCATTTTCCGCGCGAGACGCGCATGTCGGACGTAAAAATGGGATTAAAAAAATAATTAATGGACACGCCGGGGATATGGAAATGCTTTATAACGTAACGCGGTTAATAAAAGATGCACGTCCCGCGTCACGCGGCTGTGATGTACGGTTATAAAAAAAAAAAGAGTGGAAAAATGGAAAGGCACACCGAGGCATTACACGAGACCGGCTTTATCAGCGACGAAACTTGTGCCGTATTTAACAATATAAGCGAGCCGTTAAAACAGACGAACGGCCAGGGATATTCCTGCGCAAAATACGGACGAGGCGACCGGTGCGTTTCCGTCACGTTTCTCTAAAGTCTCCAATTATTCCCTATGAATATCTTTACGATAAAAAAATCACGCAAAATAAATGTAAGAAAACTATTACGAATTTTAGATTAATGAACAATATAATATCTTCAAATAATAAAATTAATTGTTATATTTTACTGATTTGTTTTGATAACTTTAAAATTTTTCCGATCAATGTTTTCTTTTTCAAATTTAAAAATATGTATTAACACATTGAAATAACTGCGGAAGCAACATTAACAAAAACAATTGTATTCACTTTACATAGGCACGTATCGATTATATGTACTCGCAAATTTTCGTCATCAATCTTCGTCGTTCGTTGCAATGCATTAATCCTGACCATCGTCCGATCGAAAGTGACGGCACTCGTAAATGAATTAGGGTAGACCGGCCGGTTATATAATCCATCCCCGACGAAGTCCCACAAGATCACGCATAAACTCGACGCATAGATTCGCGCTGTCAGCCCATCATCGCGTTTCAAGCCCTTCGATTCGTCTTCGTCAGCCTGCGTGTCCGCACTGTGTGTCTTGACGCGCAATCCGTTAACATTAGCTCACATCGAAACCGGTTGCTGCACTTTTATCGCACGCACGTTCGCACCGTTGCAATAATTACGGCGGATTGAAACGGAAATTAATTTCGCCAATTTATTACACAGTTCCTAATAAGTAAATAATTAATAACAGATTAGTAATATAATTAACTGTAATTGTGAAATTTATCGTTACAATCGAAAAGACTGAAATGATAGAATCGACGAAAATGACAATAATAATTATCTGGTTGATTTAATAGTTTCGTTAATTGTACGCGATAATCCTCGCATTTTTGCGAACAATTAGGAAGATTAAAAGCGGACGTGTCGGGATAATAATACAGCGATTGTCGAAACAAAATATTTGCAGCATTTATGAGAAACGCGAGGAGTGTCAGTAATTCGCGTTGCAGTATTGTGCAGTGCGACAAAAGCAGGCTACCGCGGCCACTCGCCGACCAATTAATATGCTTCAACGTTTCATCGCGATAATTATCTTGAATTAATTTTCTGCAACTATTAACAGCGCGCCCCGCTGCAACGCGATACCCGCGCAACCCACCGCGATGTAAAATTGTGATTGATACGTCGGACGGCGCGTTTTGTAAATTGCTCGCGATACGTTTCGCGTGGACGCGTGCGACAAATATCAACGACCGCATACGAAATATAAAACGCGCGCGACTGTAAACGCGATGCGAACCCGATTTTTGCTTCGTAAAGTTTCGCCGGAACACAAAGTCACATCGTATATCTGCCGATCTCGATGTCACGCATACGAATGAAGATGTATATTTGTTTTTTCAAACACAAATATTTTTAATTGACTTTAAAATCGTTGCACGAGGAAAGGTATACGACCATTTCCACATTTCGCGTTTCACATTGCAATGTTTACCGCTGAAATAACAAATAAAATGGATCTTGTGCACGATAGTTGACAAAAATATTAAAATTCATGCTTTCATCGTCAAAAATTATTATCGAGATTCCACTTTACATATTTTCGTCATTTTAATTTTTATGCTTGCAATCTAGTTCAACATCACAATTTTTTTGAAACCAAGTGTTACGCAAGCAATAAATACTTCTCGTATACATCTTCATGTAATAATCAATTGTTCAATAATAAATAGTGCCTCTCAATTCGATAGTCTGAAAGAATCTTTTCAGCATGGCAGAGTAATTCCATGCGTTGCTAGCTAAAATTTGTTCGACTCGTAGGTGCTGCAAGACAAGCGTAAACGAACGTGCGGAATGACGTGCGATACGCGCGCAGTAGAATGTAGATATTTACAGAAAGTCTCGTCATTTTTTTTCCTTCCGTATCGCATGAAATAACTTGCCGCAGGCGAAGGTACGAAGGAAACGATCAATGAGCTCTGGAATACAAACCGGTGCGCCACAGTATTCCCAGTGCATATATATATATAAAGTGTGTATATATATATATACTTTCACACGAAACGAAAGAGTTTGGATATTTATTTATTTATTTATTGCGTCTGGACTCTGCACGAAGTAGTAAGCGCCGCGGCACAAGTGCACTACTCCTTGCTTCTATTCTTTCTGCTTGATTTTTCAGAGTACCAATACCCGTAACTAACAGTATCTCGCGTGACCTGACTACCCGTTTCAATTTTCAATACTTTCGATTCTTAGAACTTAATTAGAAATCAATATTTATTTACGTTATTAATCAATCATCACAATAAATAAAAATTATTTATATAATGAATAAAATATTTGTCCTTTAATCACGAAATAAATTGTAATGAAATATTAAACATTAGAAAGATCACGTTAATAAGATAATAATATTAAATTCGAAAATATAGAAAGCGTCAAAAGTAGAAAAAATAATTTTTAATAGCCCCATTGTTTCGCAGTATTACATTTCCTTAAAAGCGCTTAATTCTCAACTTCGTTTTTTGCTTCTCACTCGTCTCTGCCAGTCTTGTTTTCGTTCGCTCGCCAAGTATGGTACTTAAATATTGAACACTCGCAACATTCCGAGTTGCGTGTTTGCGCATGAATAGTTCAGAAGCGCAGCCCTCTTGACCTGAGTGCCGGATTAAAAATTGAGAATCCATCGAAAGATCGCACGCGTGCATTCTTAACGGCGACTGCTTTGCCTCCCGTACTTTCATCCTTATTTCAGAACAGGCTCGTCTTTATCGCGCCGGATGAGTCGTTAAATTTTCACCGCACAGTGCGCCCACTGCTCAGACGGCGGCGGTGTTAACGAAAAAAAGAAATATTCTTCGCATTCGTGACGCGCGAAATTTCGCCGGCGACGAGAATTTTTCCGCGACGCCGCGGAACCACTCGCGATTATTTACGGCGGGACGCCAGTAATGGACGAACAAGATGCTTCGATTCGACGTCGGCAACAGCGTATCGGCAAAGCCATTACTTCTTTATTCTAGCCGCGGGCCGACTATTATTTCGACGGTGAAATAAATGCAGAAGGATCCATTCGATTATTCAAACCCGAGGGTTCTTTCCGGCAGACTGCCGTATTATAAGTCAATAGTGGTAGAAGTCGTTCGTACCAACGAACTTACTCCGTTCCTCTCTTCCTTCCTTCCTTCCTTCCTTCCTTCTTTCCTTCTTTCCTTCCTTCCTTCTTTCCTTCCTTCCTTCCTTTCTTCCTTCCTTCCTTCCTTCCTTCCTTCCTTCCTTCCTTCCTTCCTTCCTTCCTTCCTTCCTTCCTTCCTTCCTTCCTTCCTTCCTTCCTTTCTTCCTTCCTTCCTTCCTTCCTTCCTTCCTTCCTTTCTTCCTTTTTTTCTTCCTTCCTTTCTTCCTTCCTTTCTTCCTTCCTTCTTTCTTTCGTTCCTTCCTTCCTTTCTTCCTTTCTTACTTCCTTTCTTCTTTTCTTCTTCTCTTTTTCCTTCCTTCCTTTCCTCTCTTTCTTCTTTTCTTCTTTTCTTCTTTTCTTCTTTTCTTCTTTTCTTTCTTTTCTTCCTTCCTTCCTTCCTTCCTTCCTTCCTTCCTTCCTTCCTTCCTTCCTTCCTTCCTTCCTTCCTTCCTTCCTTCCTTCCTTCCTTTCTTCCTTCCTTCCTTCCTTCCTTCCTTCCTTCCTTTCTTCCTTTTTTTCTTCCTTCCTTTCTTCCTTCCTTTCTTCCTTCCTTCTTTCTTTCGTTCCTTCCTTCCTTTCTTCCTTTCTTACTTCCTTTCTTCTTTTCTTCTTCTCTTTTTCCTTCCTTCCTTTCCTCTCTTTCTTCCTTCCTTCCTTCCTTCCTTCCTTCCTTCTTCCTTCCTTCCTTCTTCCTTCCTTCCTTCCTTCCTTCCTTCCTTCCTTCCTTCCTTCCTTCCTTCCTTCCTTCCTTCCTTCCTTCCTTCCTTCCTTCCTTCCTTCCTTCCTTCCTTCCTTCCTTCCTTCCTTCCTTCCTTCCTTCCTTCCTTCCTTCCTTCCTTCCTTCCTTCCTTCCTTCCTTCCTTCCTTCCTTCCTTCCTTCCTTCCTTCCTTCCTTCCTTCCTTCCTTCCTTCCTTCCTTCCTTCCTTCCTTCCTTCCTTCCTTCCTTCCTTCCTTCCTTCCTTCCTTCCTTCCTTCCTTCCTTCCTTCCTTCCTTCCTTCCTTCCTTCCTTCCTTCCTTCCTTCCTTCCTTCCTTCCTTCCTTCCTTCCTTCCTTCCTTCCTTCCTTCCTTCCTTCCTTCCTTCCTTCCTTCCTTCCTTCCTTCCTTCCTTCCTTCCTTCCTTCCTTCCTTCCTTCCTTCCTTCCTTCCTTCCTTCCTTCCTTCCTTCCTTCCTTCCTTCCTTCCTTCCTTCCTTCCTTCCTTCCTTCCTTCCTTCCTTCCTTCCTTCCTTCCTTCCTTCCTTCCTTCCTTCCTTCCTTCCTTCCTTCCTTCCTTCCTTCCTTCCTTCCTTCCTTCCTTCCTTCCTTCCTTCCTTCCTTCCTTCCTTCCTTCCTTCCTTCCTTCCTTCCTTCCTTCCTTCCTTCCTTCCTTCCTTCCTTCCTTCCTTCCTTCCTTCCTTCCTTCCTTCCTTCCTTCCTTCCTTCCTTCCTTCCTTCCTTCCTTCCTTCCTTCCTTCCTTCCTTCCTTCCTTCCTTCCTTCCTTCCTTCCTTCCTTCCTTCCTTCCTTCCTTCCTTCCTTCCTTCCTTCCTTCCTTCCTTCCTTCCTTCCTTCCTTCCTTCCTTCCTTCCTTCCTTCCTTCCTTCCTTCCTTCCTTCCTTCCTTCCTTCCTTCCTTCCTTCCTTCCTTCCTTCCTTCCTTCCTTCCTTCCTTCCTTCCTTCCTTCCTTCCTTCCTTCCTTCCTTCCTTCCTTCCTTCCTTCCTTCCTTCCTTCCTTCCTTCCTTCCTTCCTTCCTTCCTTCCTTCCTTCCTTCCTTCCTTCCTTCCTTTTTCTTTTTTCCTTCCTTTCTTCTTTCCTTCCTTCCTGCAAGAAGCGCTTTAAGACGCCCGCGATGAATGCCGATGATCCCACGCGGTGTCCAAATATTTGGATCCCACGGCACGTACGGTCGGAGAAGGAAAAGCATTCTGGCCCGACGAGCGCACGCCGAGAGGCTTCTATGGTTACTTCCACGCTCTACGAAATCAGTCGAGCAAGTGTGTGGAAATGTACGTTCGTCGACGTAGCCGACAGAAAAATATGTCAAAGTTGAAGGAAATGAAAGCTATACGATGAAAGAGCACAGGAGCCTTAAGATGCCAGGTTGAGCTAGCGAAGAAGAGTTCTCTTAAGAGTACACTAACGACGTCTCAAAAATATACAATATTTTTTGCAACATTTTTTTACCTTCTAAAAATCTGAGTAACAATTTATACAAGATTTTCGTAAAGTTGTTGGACAATTATTAATATATCTATAATATAAATCTAAAAATCATCGAATTTAACAAGCTCGCAAAACAAAAACTTAATCGCTTTCCGATATATCAAACATGAGAATATGTTAACACCATGTTTCGCCGCAACAAGAACAATTTTCGCGTTTGTATCCCCTTCCAGCTGAACGTATCCGAAGAAAAGTCCGAGCGCGCCTAATTGCGCTTTATGAAAGCGGGAGTGGTTCATAAATTCAAACGACCGCCGCATTACATTAATATCAAAACCGCGCGGCGACGGTAACGGCGAAGCTGCGCGCGTTTCGCTAACTCCATTATAAATATCTGCTTTAACTCTGCGCTCGGAAAGCCACCGAATAAAGTTTCATCAATCATTCGCCGCGCCGCCGCTCGCTCGCTCGCTCGCGCCGTAGAAAATAGCGGCCGGATAAATTATAATGCCCAGAAAGAGAAAGAGAAAGAGAGAGAAAGAGCGGTCCGTGTTAAACCTCATCAGCATTACTATCCATTATCTCCTTCATTAACGCGACTACTCTTTCTCTCTTGCTTTGGTACCCTGCCTGGTATCTCTTTCTCGAGAGCATGCTCGGTTTGCCCTTCGCGAAACGAATAATATCGTTTCGAGTTGTATTTCGCCGCGTGAAATTAAATAAAACGAGAGTTCAGTGTCCATCCATGCCGCGCGAACGATCCATGAACGATGGCCGAAAGAGCGGATAGTCAGCAGAATAGATACATCGATATACGATCGAATCTATACGATGGAATAGTATTTTTCTAGGTAGCGGCGAGAGGGGTGCGTCGACGCGAGAGTCGCGGTGGAGAAACGCATCCGCACGGGAATGTATGTGAGTAGAAACGCGACAGGCGGGAATGCGTTGGCGGATAAAAAGTGGAAGAATTGAAAACCGATAACCGATCGCGCTATCGACCGTGCGTAGCGGTACGGCAAAAATCGAAATCGGTAATTCAATTACGAGAAAGAGCGGCGTGATATGGTACGCGGATGTGAATTCTCTATCACGCCACACCGACCTCCGGCGATGAGCTGTGAATGAGAGTCCCAAGATAGTGTATGCATTTTAATTATCAGTCGCACGCGATGTCCTCTTTATTCTTTTTTTTTTTATATATAAATAGCTGCTCTTAAAAATTATACTTATAGAAGTGAATTAAAGTTTTTTAACGCCGATAATTTCTATACATTTTCTTCAATTTTTTACAAATAGCTATCTGTAAAAAAGTAAATTACACTCGTAGAAAAAATTAAAAACTTTTTTTCTATATATTCTCGAGTTAAAATTAAATGTCTTGCATTTAATTCCGGTAAGATAATTAATCTGATTTATCATTGTTTAAATTCCAAACTTGTTATTTTTTTCTTCCCTCAAATATCACTGATCGATTTACTTACGCAAATAATTTATCCAGAAATTTATTCGAGTGTAAATAACGGATAGAAGAACCAGTTTCTATCATCGCTAATCACGAATATTCGTGTTTTCTCGAATTTTCTCGAATCGCTGCCTCTCAGTAATCTATTCTTCATTGTCGAGATATTTACACTGCTCGCAACGCGCGCGGTTCTTCTTAATCGATTACCGTCCGTTTATCTAGCGCGTGAGAAATCGCTAAAATGAAGTGAAAGGCGACAGTGAGTAAACAAACTGCCGGCGAAAAAGAGAAACGGCATTTGCCACGCCGACTGTACAGATCTTCAGCATTATGAATGTCGGGCATTTAATGGAGAAAACTACTAAAATGGCACGCGTATTATATCGCGAGTGTTGTGTAGCGGTAGCTATGCGGCGAGAGCTGCCGCGCAAGCTGAAATATACAGTCGAATTAGTTGCCACGAGAGAGAAGGGCAGAAGCTGGAAGAGAGAAATCATCCAACAAGGATGCTGAATCCTTACATTGTCCCTTTGTCTTATTAGCCACCGATGACGTTTCGCGTTTGTGTAACTTTAGTCAATGGCGGAGCAAGATGCTCGGCGACCATAAGTGCAAATTGCTGTTCGCAAGTTTACTTGTTTATAAAATACAAGCGATATATTCCCAGCGCATTAAGCACGCTTGATTACAAATTACAATTTGCAACATATTGCTAGCAAAAAAAAAATAAATAAAACTAGATTAAAACATCCAATAAAAGAATGTGAATCTTTCTTTAAAGCTTCACAGAATAAGATGCTTTTCATATTAATTAATATGCCCTTAACAATAATGCTAGAGTTACGCCTGTTTGGAACTTGGTTGATGTAGAATGGCTCGATGGCGCATACGGGCCTAACAGTTAGTAACGGACATTAGCCGTTATGGAGGTGCACATATATTTGTTATAAGCCAATTTAACGGGAACAGACGGTGTACATTGTACCTCAAGCTTCCCTCCGATCGCACGTATAATCGACCTCGTCGATCGCAAACTTTCCTCAACTTTGCACAAGTTCTAATCGAAGTCGGATTAATACAGTTTGAGGATGGAGACCGATAATTAGGACATCGGCCACGTGACACTCTTCGATCGATCCATTAACCAGATGCGGGGTAAATATGACGACATAGACGCTAGTTCCAAACCCCATTATGAGCATCCCTCTATTAACAACGCTTTCACAACGTAAGAGCAAGGCGATTGTTTCAGATAACATTTTCAATATCCGGCAAGCTAACTGTTTAACACTTGTGAATTCCTATTTTGAAATACAACGTTATATTTCTAAAAAAGACCGAGATTTTCTGTCACATAAAAAATAAATCGCAAGCTAAACTTGTAAAAATCAGCGGAATTAAATCAACGCGATAAAATGACGACACATATTTCACATTTGACATTTTATAAAAATAACATCTCGAAAAAATAAATTCAAAAGTGTATGAAAATAATACTCTCTGCAACTGAAAAAGGATTTGTGTATTTACCAAAAGGTTGCAAAATAGATACATGATCAGCCAAAATAATTTTTCTTTTTTTAATGAAATCTTCAATTCTGGGAAACAGGCGAAAGAAATCTGGACTGCCATCGCATAAATCAACCCGACATAGTATTGCGTGGGTGTGTCGCAAGGAATACAATCGCGTGTCTCTGCGTATTACGCCACGTATGCGGTGGAAGATTATCCCAGGGATAAGTCGTGACCATTAATGAGACGTCGCTGCTCTTTCATTAGCTTGCCTCCTGACAGGTAGTCGCGAAAGGCCCTATCTGACCGCGATGGTGAGACCTTATTCGAGCCGCATTACAACGTTGTCTCGTCTTTTCTTCGAGAGACGAGATCAGTAAAAAGTCAAGAAAACGAGAGATACGAATCGGAAGAAGTAATTGTATTAATATCTATAAATCGTTTGATTTATAATTAAACAAAATTGTATAATATTATGTAAAATATCTAAGCGTAATCTTTTTTTAAAGTATTAATAAATAAAAAAATTTAGATTTATTATTTAAAAAATGCAGCGAAGAAAACCGTATTAAAACTTGTAGTTTTTCACATCTTTATGCAATTTTATCATTTTTAGTTTAATATTGTTCTTGCATTGTTAGAGGAAATGTGATGTCGTACTTTAACAAACTAAAACGTCAAGGATGGCATGCCAAGAAATTAATAATGAGATCAGATTATTATTCCGAAAGGACTTTGTTATGTATCTCCGAGTGATGCCGGAGAAATATTTTATTCTTCAACTCTGCAACAGACAGAGAGATCTCGAGCAAGAAAGAAAGTAATAAGATGGCGTCTTATTATTAAACGTTTTTAGAGACTGCGTCATTAATAGAAGAACTCGGAGCCATGGACTTTTTGCGCGCGACTCACTCAAATCTACATCGTTAGACCTCCGTAAGAAAGTCTTCGTTGTTGACAGAAATATAAGAGATACAGGAAGAGAGAGAGAGAGAGAGAGAGAGAGAGAGAGAGAGAGAGAGAGAGAGAGAAATCTGCGGAATTCCTCTTGTTAGCGAAAGTTAGGCAAAATTCGTTCTGCGTTCGCTTGACTTCCGGTTCGCTGGCTTGACATTCGCAAATAAACAAACGGCAAATTTGTCGCCGCGACGTGTGCAACGGCGCCACGGCGTGTTTGTTCAACAAGTCTTCGCTAAGTATGACACTTAACTCTTTCGCTATTGAAGTCGACAGTTTCGCGACTGCTAACACCTCCAACTTCACGTGTTTCTCGCGTGTAATGCTTATTTTGAATCTTATCGAGATTGATGCAGAAATGCTTCTTCGCGCGCGATCTTCCACAACACATGAGACAACACAATTTACACGTAAGATAATAATTTAGTATTATTTCTATTTTACTTTTGCTTTGTTATCATCAAACTATGATCCAATTATTTCTTTCTAATTTTCCGTTCTAATATTTAATTTAAAAAATTCGCTAATAAAGAAGGGATGAGCGTTGATTATTAGAGCGTGCATGTGGAACATTCTGTGTACGTCGTCGACGCGATGCCATGACCGGAACCGAAACCGACAGAGGGAACAAGCGCGCGTATTCGATCTTACCCGCGTATAATAGCCGCGATACACACTGAAATTGTCACGCGACGCCGCGCGGCGGACAGTGGGATACAGCGCGCGTGTAGACACGCCAAACGCGACAGAGCGTGAGTGCGCGACACAGCCCGACACAATGGTAACGGCACTCGACTTGACAATGAGCGTGAGTGGATGCGCTCTCCCATTGGAGGCGTCTTGATGTGTACTCACACATGGCGCACACCACGGCGAGCATTGGGTTAATGCGCTATTGTCCTCCGTCGCGCACCTGCGAAGGATTACACACACTCGACCACCTTATTCCCCCCCTCGCAAGCAAGGTGCTTGCGTAATACACCGGAGTACGCGATCACGGAGCCTATCTGCATTTTCCTAGATACTGAAAATTCTATTGTTGATGGAAGAAGAAGTTCGAATTCTTATCAAATTATTTCAAGAAATCGCTAAAGAAATCTCTGTTCCGAAAGAAATATTCAGGACATTCTATTTGTATTTCCTGTGTCAGATCATCCTGTATAATAATCTCACAAAATGTTCCTTCCCTGATTTTAACATTGTTAAATTGACAATTCGAATTCGATAGTGTTATCTTTGCTTATTGTATTTATTCAAGACTATACTTGCCGGAAAAAAGCCCGCATAAGTGCAACAGAAAACATTCTCTTCTCTATTCCGCGTGCAACTGACACTCCCGATAACATTCGCGCACCGCATTCACCGGCGGTCGGGTCGGGCGATTACATCTGCGACACGCGAGAACACGTGCAAATCCTTTCGCGGTGCTCGCCGTCGCTTCCGCGCAGACACTTCGGATTCCGGAGTTTACCTAACCCGAGCCCGATTCCCGAGAAGAACGAGGGAGATCCTTCCTACCTGCCCCCTTCGCGCCACCGCCTTGAGCAAAGACGCGTCGAACTACGAGCTCGGGGTGGTTAACTAACTGCGAGCCCGGCCCATTAGCATTTATAGTGCAAAGTTGTCCGGGCGTTAAATCCACTCCGCGTTTTATGCGTTCCTGCACGGCACGCGCCCCACTCTAATCTGCAATTACCGTTTCCGAGAAGGTTCTCGATCTCTACGAATAATCGCCCATCTCGCCGTATATTGATTTAATTGCGATCGTACGGTGAGTTATCGGAAGCAGATAGGCGGATAGATATGTAGATTTATCTTAGTTAGCGCGAGTATCTCCGAGCACGCGGTTCAATTTCATAAGAATTTTAATTGCTATCGACGATAATTAATCAAAGATCATTCATTTGGCACAAATGGAACTCGGGTGTCTCAGGCAGATATTGTCTGATCGATATTTTTATTTTGCTAGAAATTTAATTACGACAAATGCTAATTTTTTTAATTACATCATATTCTGAGCTTCCTTAATATTTGATTTTTCGATTGCAGAATTACCGCATTGAGTGATCTCCGAGCTATTGTACGCTCTGCAGCGCGAACTCAGAGTGAAAAATACGAACAGTTCTGCTAGCGGGAGTCACGACGCCTCGGCGCCTCGGGTGATGAATTCAACACGACGCCCATTTATATGCGTGCAATTCGCGATCGGTCCCAGAACGCACCTGTAAACGTCTCGTTGCAAAAGTTAGGACTGGCGGCGCGCGTTACACTCGATATTTGTTCAACCGGCGTCCCGCGCCGACGAGGAAAGGCTTTCTCTCGGGGTCATGTGTCTCCCCCGCGGACGTACGGTACCGTTTCTCGTGTGAGAGCGCGCGAAACAGAAAGTTACCCAGAGTGACGAGTCCCCGGGGAAATTTCCAAGTTTCCTTTTAATGGAATTATAAAGAGGAGCGGAGAGGGGGATCGCGCGCGGAAGACCCATGGCCACGTGACATTCGGTAAACTCGCGGGGAATCCCCCGAGGGCCGAAACGCGAAGTATCACGGTGGCAACGAGAGATGACGGCCGACTTTCGGCGTATCATCGCTAATTACGATATATCTCGCAAAAGGAGAAGTAATAAGATCAATTTATAAATATATACAATACTACTTATTTTCAACAGCAAAATGATTCCCCCTAAATTATTTTATCCGCCAAATTCCAAGTTGTAATGATCGTTCAATCAAATATTCCGCATTTATTTAAGTTACGTCATTTTTTTAATAACAAATATGTATTATCAGAGCAGCATCGTTATTAGAAAAGTGAGAGCATACATTCGCCAGAATAAAAATAGCAATAGTATGTAAGAGAATAAGAGGCATTCAAACAACTTAATCTAAATCTAATCCGACCAGAAGCCGGATTCGCTAAGCGCAACGCGCGTTTCGAGGCGAGCAGCGGTATTGACTGCCAATCGATAACAAGGAGCTTATTGAATAGGTAAAGTGAATTCGGGTATATAGAGAGAAGCGGGGAAGAGCGGGAACGGAGAGGAAACCCGGTAGTGGATGATTAAGCGTTGCGACATCCCCGGCCCATGCGAAGATCCTCGTTCGACGTGCTACCGACCCTGCCTACTGAGAGACGAGGGCGGGACGGGTCGAGATTTGCAGAAAGTAATATTAATAGCTGTAGCGTGGAAGGGACGTGAAAGGGTTAATCCACGCGTCTCCCGCTTAATGCAAGAGTTGGCAGACACTCCGTCTTGTATAAAATATAGCAAGAGATTTCACAAAAATGAACAACAACATTCATTGTTGGTAAATCCTGAAATATGTAGTTCGAATGGATTGCAAGCGATAAAAAATTTTTTTAATAATGTCTCTCTCTCTCTCATACAATTTTTATAAATATATATATTTATCTCTTATTCCGATTTCATTGAAATTAATTTTAAAATATTAAAAGACATGGGAAGAGAACACAATTTTGTTTCGAAAGTTGGAAATGAATAAATTAAATTGGTAAAATTACGTTGGATAAATATATAAAGAAAATTATAAATCTTAGATACACTTGCTGCTGAATAATATTCTCTTCTTATCTGCGTATAAATTCCAATATTTTGTGCAACTTTCACCATCAATATCTAGTTGTAAGGCGACATAATAAAATAACGTCCACGCGGGTATAATCCATTACAGAATCCAACATATTTATTGCCGCGGAACCCGCCTCTCATCCTGAAACAAAAGGATCGTCCACCTCTTCCGCGAAGGTTCGGAGCTCGTAAGATTCATGAAGAGTAATATTAATGGCGTGATATAAAAGGGATAATCCTCCGCGCGCGCCCCTTTGCCCTCTGCGAGCGCTATTTGTAACGATCAATATACCGGATCATCGTCCGAAGGCTCGTTTTTCAAGCGACGGGCCACGCCATCCACGCATTTTTCGTCCACCTAATAATCCGGATCGGTCGGTGAAAAACCGGCGCGAGAGAGGGCGTGATACGGCGGCCCTTTTGATTCACTCACCGGTAACGGACATTCATAGCGCGACGGAGATGGAAACGTCGGCGTCATTTCTCACGCTGTCCCGAACAAATTTTTCTGAACGCTACGGCAATGTGTCGGAAGGCCCTCGCTTTTTTGCGCGTCGTCTGATGAATATGTTTGGCAAGTAAGTGTATCTATTACGAGGGCGTTTTGTTCGGGAATAAAATATGTCAATGCTCGTCGGATACGAGCAGGCGAAGGCTTGAAAAATACAAATCTTCGACTGGTGACATATTTCAGAATTTACTCCGATACACCGCAACAACACGCCCGTCGAAACCCGCGTCGAAATAATTTCGAAATTTTCCTATCTTGCACATGCGTGCATATAACAATTTGCGGCAAGTGAATTCCTCTTCATCTAGTAGCATTTAATTGAGAGCCCCGATCGTAAAAACTGTGTCACGCGTAAATTTTAAGCCAAAAGTGTAGTTGAATTTTTTTATATCATTTATTTTATTATAGTTTCAAACAACAAGAGTTATTTGACATTTATTGAAAGCTGTGTAAAAAATAAATATAAATTGTAATATATATTCCACGCGAAGTTTTAACCAATTTTTATTGCGATCAAGTAGGCAAACCGAGAGTATAAATCGACGTAGTCACGTAGAATACAACCAAAGAGATGCACAACAATATAATATACGTACATTTCGAGTCGATAGGCCAAAGTTTCTCGCCGTATCTAGCCGGTTGGCGCCACGCGGCTCGTCGTTCGGTGTTTAATAATATTTTTTACAGCGTGACAAAAAGAGAGAAACGCGCCGCGGTATCGTTACAATATAACGGGTCGCGCAATAACGAAGCACGGGAAAATCGTAAAACGAAGTGCCGCGTAAACGACGTACAGCCGTCGGCATATTGTCCCGTGGATAATTCATCTTGTAATATCTTAAAGAATACGGCACTTTTTCACGTCTTTTTCACGGCTTCTACCTAATTCACGCCATGCATTTTGTATCACTCTCGCGCTATCACTCTCACTGTGAACGCTTCTCTCGTTTCGCGTAGCGCGCGTGCGCGCGTACGGTGCTTTATCTCTGCCTGATTTAAAAATTACGAAAAAAAAGAAATGATATTGTTAAACGATATTGATATTTCCACGGCTCGTTATTTTTGTACTCGTCCATTATAAAAAGTGCGACACAATTTGCTGTGATTATTTTCTCATATTCCGCATTTCCACCGGTGTTACGTGGATAGAATATTTTTCATATTATTTCCAATTATGTTGATATGCATATTTTTCATTTTGTTTATTTTCCGAAATGGTTATTTTATAAATTCGTCACGGCTACATCTCGCATTGTTACATTTGTTTCGTTTTAACTTTTACAAATTCTGTTTCCATTTAAAAACGGGAGATACATTTAGGCAAATGCATTTGAATGAATTTACAAAATAATTTGTACCTCCTATAGTCCGTAAAATATTGAAAAATTATATGAAAGTCGAGAACTTCTTTTCAATATAATTTTGAATATAAATTTGAATCACACCGAAAAGAATAAACTTGTATTCAGTAAAAACGAAGTAAAAAAGATTCAGTACATAAAAAGACGCATACAAGCATTGACCTTTTCATTCGATTGACAGAATTTTTCAAAGATATTTTTGAAAGTGCAAAGACCGCGACCTCTCGAGCAAATCCATTTCTAAAAGAGGTCGGAGACCTTCGATTGGGAATTACTCGAGGAGAGCGCACAGAATCAACCCCGTTTCACGAGAACTTCTCGATTGGTTCGCCCAAACTCAATATTCCATATTGCGGCTCGTTTCTCGTGAAAGCCTCAAGAATGCACTATAGGCATATTGTTTTCCTGAAGTGGTATTTGCAGATAGAATACTAGGGAATACTCGAGAAATACAGCCTTGGATACTGCAATCGGCGAGCAATTTTTCGGACGAATGCTATAATTGTCGAAAAGGATCTAATATCCAATCTCATGATGAGAATTTCTGTATAAAATCGCCCTAAATGCGAAACAATGCACTAAAAAATTAAAACGTGTATTCCGATATTACGAAACGCAGAATGGGTTATAGTGAAATTTATGCGTATATTGTTATTTAGTTTCCTCTACTATTTTACATATAAATATATTTCTCTTGATATTTCTCGATAACAATTATGTGCACGCAAAATGTATAAAATACACATTAAAATATTTTATGGAAAATCAAGTAAATTATGAGGTCATAATGAAACGATCGATCTTTCTCTTCGCGCAGCATATTGTTCCGAAAGAGGCGGGAAAAGTTCGGCGGAAAGCCGAACGAGTCAATCAAACCTTCTGCGGTTTATTTTCGGACGATCGTAACTTACTCGAGTAGCACGGTAAAAAAAGGCTGCCATACGTACGCTACTATCGTGCCATTGAGTATCGCGCCGGCCGTCGCGGTTGCAACGACGGGATCGACGGGCAACGCGTGTATCCTTCTAGTAGGTGTATTTTTACCTCGCGGCACTTCGCAAGCGACAAACCGACGTACGATGCTTATTTATAGGCCGCGTCGTGCGAACTTTGCGAGACATGTACGTGAGGCCGGCCCGACGTTTCCGTTTCGATCGAGATCATCGTCTTAATTGCTGATAAGACCGGTTATCTCTGTCGGCAAATTATATACATATAGCACGAGATCCACTTTACGAAGTATAAAGATATCATTAGAATGGAATAATATAAGTATATCTATATTTTATTCATCGCAACGATTAAAATTTAAATACAGACTAAAATTAAATATAGAGATTTAAAAAAAGTAAGTCTATAATTCATAGATCCATTTTAGAAACGATTTCGTATTTAAATCCTACAAATCTTGCACTTAGTTCACTCTTACTTCGAAAGAGGATTAAAAAAAAAGCAATGCAGGCAACCATTTGGTTCCATTTTCACTTGCCTTTATCCCGTCACGGCTTCAGTTTGCGCGACTTTTATTTTCACGCATTACGAGCTACGCCGCGCGTCACATCCTTCCACCGAGAGTACATTTCCTCACGAGCGAGAAAAAAGCAATGGGAGTGAAAGCTTCATTGGTTACGAAACACGATCTGGCGCCTAGAGAAGTTTTTACGATGACGGAGAAATGAATAACGACAGGACGAAATTTTAAAGCGCGATTTTCGGAGCGTCCGACACCGGGACCGATTGCGCCAACATTTCCAGTTAATTCCGAAGAATGTCCGTTTCAGCATTTCAAATCGTAATCCGACCTCCTGCACCACGCGTCCCAGCTATCTCGTTTATATACCGCATCGCTTCGGGGTGTGCGGTCTTCTCTCGCTATGTTGAAAATCCGAATGTTCGGAGCATACCGGATAAACACAGGCCAATAGGCTTTTATTTGCGGTTATGCACCGAATACCTTAGACGCGAGTATAGCTAACGCATTGTTTGCACTTAATTCGCTTACAGTTCGATGCGGTCTATTTGATAAAAACTCGTATCATATACAGGACAGCAATAGTTATATATATATATAGTTAATTCTCGATAAAAGATAAGCAGAATGAGATTAAATAAAAATATGCACGGCTAATTTCTCGTGTAAGAAATTTTTTTAGAATTGATGCAACGTGACGTAAAATTTCCGTCCTATATTCGTGCTGCTATATTCGTGTTTGCAGTCTGTGATATTCTCCATGCGCAGCGCACACAGTTGCAATTTTCATCGCAAAAACATCCGAAATCCGTCGGCGCGTAAATATTGCCGCGAAATGAAACGTTCGTGATTTATTTTTACGCGTCTTCGCGCGCATTCCGAAAAGGAAGTAGATCGCGACGGTGTATTTCTTTGGTGCGCCTTTGAGCGAAAAAAGAAATTCGGCGCGCCGACCAAAGGGGCACACGATGCAACAGCTGAGGACGGTAAGACGAACGCGTTAAAGAGAGAAGAGACAGCACCCGGCGCACCTCTTTGTTCTCTCTCGCTATTTCTGACCGGCTTCGAGACGGCTTCCCCGCCGCCGCCGCCGCCACCGCCTCCGCCTCCCGCTCTTCCTTTTCGCGGTCGGTCGCCTCGCACGCGTTGCATACGCCGCAATTGTGCGCGTGGCCGCGCCATGAATGAGCGTCATGGTGTGGCGCGTCGTGACTCGCCGCGGCGTTGTCCGTGCAGACGTCATGCATCAATGTTGCGGCCCCGTGCATGATGAATGAAGGGCAAGAGACGGCAAAGGAACAAGCGAAGGAGGAAGAGGAGGAGGGAACGCACAAATGCAAGCGCGCACCGCGCGGAATGGAATTGCTACGCGCGGAAGCTACGAGACTGCTTTATGTAAAACGCAATGTACCTACGTACATAGCGTATGCTGCAATATTAAACGTAATACAGTGTGTACTATACAGGCGACCACATATCAACCCACGTATCGGACTAACGTAACGCTCACCCGCCCATTCGCAGCGGCGCGTTCTCCATTAGAAGGGCCAGATGCGGATCCAAGATGCCGAGATGCCTGGATAAATGGAACAACGCGATGATTTCTCTTAATAATGAAACTAATTGTCGAGGAACTATTAAGGAACAATGAGTATTCGTTTAACAATCCTTATAAAATCATTCTAACCCGACAACTGCTAGTAAAACTAGTTTTACGAATTTAAATAATAAATTTTTTTCATTAAGAATTCAGTTATTTTAATTTATTCACAAACCTGCATCGCTTTGATTAGTTCTGCGGATACCTTTTACCGAAACATATCTCTCGTTTGAGACGAAAACTTTTGCGCAACTAGTAGAAAGTCGAATTGACCCGTGTAAGATCTGTGTGCTCAGCTTGCGGAAATGCTCGGGAAACGCCCATCGACACAACGTTCGTGTCGCGACCATCGTCGTCTCGATTAAAGGGCCCCGCCTCGCTTATCTACGCTTTAATCAAGTCAGGTTTTGTTTCTACCGTGTCATGAATAATTTGCACAACAGAGGAGCGCACAAGCGCGCGCATCGCAGAGATCGCGTTGTTGTTTAGGGCATGTATATTACCACATACATAGGGCATGCATACACACGTACACATACACACACACACATACATTTCTCTCGGATAAGCACGTTCCTACCTAAAAAGGAGGGAAGCGCGCGCTGGTCGACGATGCGGGCAGACCGCGGCGAATGCATCGGCGTTGCCTTGAAGCGGACCTCAGCAGTATGTATCGCCGGACGAGGATGCGCCTGGTATTTCCGGACGCGGAAATATAGGGGCACGTGACTACAGCCAATTTCCTCGTGGCCCCTGGTATCGGAGTAACAGCGAGATCGCATAAAGGCAGGATCACGACGGGGAAGAAGTTATGTCCACGTTCGTCAGGTAATACGTAAACTCTCTCGCGTCGCGAGCTTGTTGCGGATTGCACGTATATGCTGTTCGTCGCTGCACACGTATTAATAATGCACGCACGAAGGACTCTGGGAGTTTCGCCGGGACGCTCGAAATTCGCCAAATCGTGGAGCGCGTCCGAGATATATCCTACGACGAAAGGACGCCGACGATCTTCTCTATTGTATCCCTCCCTCTCTCTCTCTCTCTCTTTCTCTCGGGCGCGCGCGTGACGTGAGCGAGTTGCAAATTGTGTTGTTAATGTGGATACGGATTAGCGGCCATAGCGCGCGTAGGTGTGTTATAACCAAGCGCGAGTTATAAGTTATCTTATGTCTTGCGTTCGCTCTCGTTTCGTATTCATAGACGACGGCGTGCGATTAAAATAATATTATTGCAAACGCGTATGTTCACGGCGCATTCAAGCGAGTAATTCTTGCAATTACAATACGCCTGGTGGTTAATATTTATATTTAGATATTTCGAAATTTCGAAAATCCGGCTTAACTCTTGACAAACTCATTTTAAAAACGATATTGAATTTAAATATTGCTTTAATTCATCTTAATTAATTTCCACTTATTCGCGTTTGATTGCTATAAATAGCGTTGGCTCTAACTTGAAATGTTTCTAGTTTGATTCTGTTGGGTAAAATACATAAAAGCGACGACAATACAATTAATCATCGACTCAAACAAACAAAGACAATTACTCAACATTCTTTCTCAAAACGAAATGGATCGTTCTTGCAGAATTACCTCTCGTCAACACGAGTGGTTTGGAGCCGCCAATCCGGGAAGCGCAACGACTTTGTCGTTCCTAGAAACGCATCGCACCTACGCACTTCCGACCGTCGTTGAAGTTAAAGTGGTTACTGGGTGGATGTAATTGAATGACTCTGTCTGAGCAACTGGAGAAACGCGCGACGGAACATACGCTCTCGAACGAATTTGTCGTTCCTATTAACAATTTCCTGGCGTTATCATTATGCTGGTTAACATAACATAATTACGCCAAAGAGGTTCAACCTTCGCGGAGAAAATTTCGTATCAAAAATTATTATGTACGGCAATAGCCGCGAACCATAAAGAAATTATAAAAATTTTCACTATGTTTTTCACATAATGGCCACAGTATTTAAACTTATAATTTCTCTCATGGTTCGCGGCTACCGCCGTATCATAGTAATTTTTTATATAAAATTTTCTCCGTGTACGAAAAACTGTGGCAGTATTTCACAGTCTTGTAATTATGCAATTAGAATCTTGTAACAATGATTATTTTACCCATTTTAAATGATCGCATATAGCGATTTGCAGTATAAAATTGCAACGCGTTTCTAAGCCCGAATGTGCTGTCAAATGCAACTTTTATTTTAAATTACACATTTAAAGTTATGCAATGTTACGTTGCAAAATATAATCTGCTATTCGTCTTCATGAAATTTATATTTCGGGCTAGAATAAATCTACTTATTCATTTCTCTCTACCTCGCCGCGCGTATAGTTAAGACGTATGTATAAGATGATTATGCAAGATGTGGAAAAATCGGTAGCAATGCATTTACCGTACTGTTTATCATTTAATAATAAACTATGATATATAGATAAAGCTAAATGGAGCAACCGGTGAAAGATTTTATTTTTATCCATAAGACGTGACGAAAGTATCCTAGAAACCGCGCGAGATGCGAGAGATAAAGAAGGACAGCGAGCGAGCGAGCGAGCGAGCGAGAGAGAGATGAAAAGGGATTGACCTCTGCACCCCGGTAATTGCTTGTTTTATCTTAATAAGCGTACATACCGTGGCGGTTCACAGCGGTTACATCGTCTAACGTATCCCGTTTAATTAAAGCACGTTGCACGAGCTAAGGCATATTCCCTCTCACTCCCTCGCTCATTCTCTCCCTCTCTCTCTCTCTTCTCGTTCACCACGTCTCGCTTCCGCCTCCAACCCGCCTTCCTGCTTCTCTGTCCTATTATTAAGCCGTAAAGCGGAAGGATAATTTAGAATAATATTCCGGAGTAATGCCTGGGCGCAACAATGACAATATTGCTCGCCCGCGAGACAAGCTTATTATCGCAGATGTATTTAGTTGGTTCGAAAAGTCGCTCGAATCATGCGCGACATCAATTTTCCATTTGTATCTGAGTTTTTCAATCCTCCAGTAATTTATCAATCAGACGAACTTTTATATTTCACGATAAATCTGTGTCGATTTAACGTAACGTCTCAAAAGAATTCTACGCTCTTATCTATTGCAGTTTCTTTTCATTTATCTGCAGCATGGCGCTAAAACACGTTTGAAACAACGCCGTCTTAATTGCACAGTCGATAAGAATAAGAAAACGGTGAATATCGCTAATTAATTATCGCGAACAATTCGCGGAGGGATAATTCCACGCTTTCTTCCCGTTGGCTCGAACAGGCGATATAGCAAACTAATTGGCAAACGTGACGATCGATTCGCGAATGGCGTTTGCTTTGTTTGCCGCTCGCAACAAGCGTGGTAATCGTGTTGCTCGGAAGATGGAAGACAAACAACTCCGATCCTTACCAGCCCCTTACCAATCTGGCGGCAAACGAAGATACATCGGGTTTCGCTTTCGCGCTAGTGGAAAGACCAATTTCGCAGGTCTTCGACCGTCTAGCGCCACGTTAATCGTTATTTATTACAGACTGCATCGTGCACATACACACCGCTGCAAGTTGCGCTATTTGCTTATCGATCTTCACAACCGGAAAACAGATCGAGAGATTCGCCACCTACGCATTGGCGAATGTAATTTTTACGTTTCGCGCGCTCTTGCAAAAGCAAAGAAAGGAGTCGAAGCGCAGAAAGCATCGATACTGATATCGCGTATATTGAAACGGAAATTTATTACGAAAGAAAATGATGAATACATCATGCGTAACTCAATGAAATTCTAGCCTCGTTTATTTGTTCAGCTTTATAGAAGTGTAATATCAATTAGCGCGTAATCGATGTACATATAAATAATTGGAAAAGCAATAGCGATAATTACAGCTTAGTAATAATAAAGCTACCATAAAATGAAAATATTATTAGAATGCCAGATCAAATGCTAAACCGTTAATCGTTAAGATTAATCATTTAGCCAATTTTTAATTTCGCATCCAATCAATGCACAAATTAATTTTTAATTTTGCATCCCAGCTAAATAAAATAAAATTCTAATATTTTGCGCGTTTCACATCAAAATTCTCAAGTTTTATAATCTTGATTATGCTTAAATTTCATATTTACGCTAGACAGCCATCGATTGAATCGACAAAGCGGTCTATAATCGTCGCATGTCGCCGATACGTACATACGTGGGGCTCCGTGCATCCCGGCACCTTCGACTCCTCGATCTCAAGCTTCATAAATCGTGAGAGCACCCGAGCATGAAGTCATAACTCGTGGTAGTGGTCGGCGAAGGAAAGGACGATAGTGGAGAAGGAAGAAAAGGAGGAGGAGGCGTCGGACGTTCGTTTCTTATTTCGTTTCGTACCCACGCGACTTCCCAACGGAAGGCGAGGTCTCGCTCCTCCGGAAACGAAGCACTGCCGTAACGCGCATACTTATGCCCGCCATCGAATCGCGCGCGTAGTCTCACGAAGAGTGGATAGAACACGGCGACGAACAAACGCTACGAATCACATTTGCGCTTCCGTCACGTTTTAGCGCCGGCTATGCGGCGCTTTATGACATCATCAGTTAGAATGCGAGCCTCTAATTTTATGTGCTTTGTATTGCTGTCTGAATACGAGCGTCAACGTTGCCCAATAATATGGTTGCTGCAGCTATCATGCAAAACGTTTTGTTTTATTACTGGTTGTTTGATTATTTTATACTTGAAGCAAAGAAAAATGTTAGATATATATATAAGATATTTCTAATTTACACTAGAACATAAATAAAGCAGCTCAATAGTATTAAATATAAAATGATCATTGGAACGATACAGGAAATCGGTTTAGCTATCCGTTGATCATATCGAAGCACACAAGTTGCATTTTGCAATCAAATACGTAGGCTATGGATATTCTGTTGCACAATGGCATTATCGATCTACAATCACGTTGGATTTTTGTCAATGGCAATGCGACAGCCGAGGCTACACGAGAGTTTAGATTGCAAACGCGTGGGTGGAATAACACATTCAGACATATAAGGCTGCGCTAAAGTTTCCGATATACTATTAAGAATTCGAACAATCATCCAATTGAATCAAACCTTAATAGAAAGAGATATTACCTTTATGAATTGTGTTTTACATAAATTTTTAATTATATAAAAATAATTTGTAATTATATCATTAAAATGCAGTTAAGATTTAACACAACAGACAAGTTAAACATCTGTGTTTCAAGATGAGAATAAAAAATAGTCCAAAGGGTTGGATAAGTGATGCTTAATAAGAATAATATTTTACACTGCCGAGAAATATATTTCAACTTGCATTTTTCGTAGACACCCTGTGTGTTGCGCGGCAGAAGGGCGGCACGGGCCCCAAGCTCGGTCATGCGATATTATACGCGTTTCTCGGCGATGAGTCACCTCCACCTCGTTTCGACTCCGGCAGGCAGGTAAGACCCGGCTCCTCCTCCGACACATACATACATACATACGCCCGCGCATACTTACCTGCCTGCCTGCCTGCCTACCACGGGAATCGCGCGCGTACGGTTGCACCTTTATCCCACTCGCGACGGGCGCGCGCCGAACGTAGGCTGGCGCGCGCCGAGTCGTCGTCGCGTCTCTCTTTTTCTCTCTATCTCTCTTTCTATCCCCGTCTCTCGTTTCGCGCTTGGGAAAGTAATGTCCGGCGCCCATTGAGGGCCCATTGATAAGGGCCGCCGTCCGCCGGCCTTTCTTTCGCCGGTTTCGCCGTCGGCAGTGAGCGCGATTTACATAGCACGGCGACTCGCGCACGCAGGTGATGGAATCACGTCTCCATACGTGCGCTTTGCACTCTTCCCATCCTTTTTACCGGTCTCGGCCCGACTGCCATTCGAGTGTGCGCGCGTCCGTGCTCCGGAAGAGAGAACGGACGTGTTAGTATCAATTTTAATGATGCGCAGAGTGCTCCAAGCTGAGATTGCACATCTTAAATCAAAAGACAAAATTACAGCAATTTTTTTATGTCTCCGAGTTGGAATATTTTTATATACCTTTATCATTTTTTATCGCGCAAGGTACTAAAAAAAAATACTTTACTCTTTTATTAGTAAAAATTTTGTGCTTATTAATATAAAAGTTCCGAAGATTTCTTTTATACGATATCATATTCTTCAACATTTTTTTTTGTTCTTCATAAAGCGGAAAGTATAAATCAGAATTTAAAGAAAGGCCCCTTATAATCACAGGATAAATCCAAGAGAAAAAGAGGACGACGAAAGAGTAAGAGAGAAGGTGAGCACGCGCGCGCGCGCGCGATGCTTTTGAAGCGGATTATAAAGGAAGCGGAGGTAGCGTGGGTCGTAGTCGTGAAAATCTGAATTTTAAGAGGGCGCGACGCCTGTGAAATACGACCGCGTGGGAGAGAAAGAGGCGAAAGGGCTGCCGCAGCCGCTGTTGGGTCGCCACAGCCGCTGTTGGGTCGCCGCAGGAAGGCGAATCTGTTCTGCACGCAGGCAGGCAAGCACAGGTAGTAGTAGATTGTACTCGAGGCGGCGGTACTCGGATGCCCACTTACACCGAGGAGCTACTCGTGAACTAGCTGTGCTACTCCCGCGAGTTACTCTCGGCGTGCCCCCCCCCCCCCCCCCCCCCTCGTCGGAACCTCAAACGCCGACCGCCGCCGACCACCAACTACCGACCATCACCTACCATCATTCTCTTTTCTCTTGCGTATCTGATCTGGCGCGAGCGAGCGAGTGAGCGAGCGGACGGACGCGGAAATGTTGCATTCGCAGCGCCAACGGAAAAACACTATTTTTGCGTTTTATCTTCCAACTTTTTGTTTTTCTCCCGTGTTATTTCATAATTTCGTTACTGCGCAACTTTGATACGATTGTGTTTTCGGTTGAATCTGTCTATTTGCGTTAAAAGAAATATACATGCCCTATGAAAGGAATATGGAAGTATATAAATGATAGTGAAACTCAGTCAATTGATATAACTTTCAATATAGAAAAAAAAATAGATATTTGACAATTATTGAAAACATATTTGTGTATGATAGAAATATCATTCGAGCCAAACATAAATATTGTATTTAAACCCAACATATAAAAATATGTGAAAAGTTAAAAAAGCAACGTTAAACACAATTTATCTTATACTTTCGTTTAGATCAAGGTAATAATTACGTAATAATTTAAAATGTTAAATGCTTTCTCGTTTAAAAAAATATAAGAAAGATTAAAAATGCATAAATTAAGCTATAATGCATCAAAAAATAACTTTCGCATTTATTGAAAATTCTGAGTTTGATTACCAAACATTGAACAATATATCATTCTGCTAAAAAAAATGGAAGAAAAAAGCCAAATGAATGATGGTGAAACGCGGACAGACGACCATATATCTCATGGAAACGTAAACTAGAAAGCCGATCGTTCGGATAACATTCGCTTCGACAAATCAATTTTCGCGCAGTTCCACCGCGCTGAAAGCACGTGCATATTAATTAAGAGCACCATCCAATCCAATGAGGACGTTTCGACGATACTGCGATTTTGTTGGTTACCCGGGCAACGTGGCCCATTGGGTAAACACCGTTTCCGCTTCGACCATAACTTTGTTGATTTTGCTAGACAACTGAGCCCAATTACCATCGGGGAAAGAAAAAGAATTTCAAGACGCGTCGCATGACGGAAAGTGCTCGACAATTTCTGTCGATAATTAGCGCAGGACTGGTACACGCTATTTGTAAAACTCTCGCGTGAGAATGAACGCGTGTAAATGTCGTTCCTTGAAAATGCTATCCTCATTATATCACCGAATGACATTACGCTTACAACTGTCTCCGACGTTCACATCAGCATTTACGCGCGCCTAATCGTTTCTAACAATAGAACTCAAAGCAATAGTTGGAGCAATTATATGCAATTTCCACGAACTCGCGTTGGATTAGAAATGGATATAATGTGCAGACGATATAAGGAAAGACTGAGTATTATCGTCGCTCTCATTTATCTTTTAGACTTCAATTTAAGATACAGCTCAGATCCAAATATATTCCTTTTGAAATATCGAATCGCGCAAATTTTATTACTATCGATCCGAATCGACTTAAACTTAGCGAAATTCAGCATCAAGTCATGAGCGTTTGCGAGCTTCGAGATAACTTACCGCCATTATATCCGGGATAAACGCTTTATTGTACGTATAAAGTTTAGCGCGACGATTAAGGATTACGAGACGCGCCATTACTTCGAATGTCAGTAAAATGGTATTTAATCCTAGTTACCGGCTAAGGAAGGGGGGAGGGGGGGAAGAAAGAAGGAAAGAGCGAATGAGTCGCTCGGCGAAACGATGAGCTTCCGGATACGAGCGCTTTCAGTGCATTTCGATGGTATATAATTTCTAATGCTTCATGGCGGTATAGCCAATGAATTCCGTGGTCGCGCAATTGTCACGTTCGCATTGCAAAGTTCTGCCCGGTGTTCGATATGTAAATGCGATCAGGCTGCCCGTAAATATTTACGAGTCGCAATTAACGATTGCTTGTCGGATTTCGAAGAACATTTAAATTTAATTCAATATTAACTAGTACTGTCTCTGTATCGCACGGAGCAAAAATCAGCACTCCGTTTTCGACACATCTCCGATTAATCGTATATCGTTATTAAAGAGAATAAAACAATTTCACATATGATTCGATAATTTAAATACTTCCAGCAATTGCTGGACAATATTTCATAAAATACGTTTAAACATATGTAACTTAAAAGTAAAAATCTAGCGGCATTCAGTTGTTTCACTTTTGATGGCGTAATTTTTAAAACTCTCAATAAGTGTATATATATAATTAAACAAGATCTTAAAAGGAAAGTATATTTTCTTCTATATAATTTTAAAAGATTGAACATACCTTAAACGTATATCAACGATGAGACTCCTTGACAAATGTGAAATTGAAGCTCAAGTTCCATTATTTTCTGTATAGATTCGCTCTTGCTTCCAGCAGATCAAAGTCGTGTCTCGTGCAGCTTCTTCTGCAGTTCCCGCAGGCAAACTTATCAGAGCGGCATCACCGCGCGGCCTCCGCAAAGGCAATCATATGCATTCATGCTTACTCACCTACTTACGCTCAAAAGTCGCGGCAAAAGCCGCATGCAAATGCGATCGAACGCCCGACGCGTAAATATTTACGAGAACGAATTGAGGCTCTTGAATGAGGTGGTTGTGGGAAGCGCGAGGACGGCGTGGGCGACGGGTGCGTGTCAAGGGGTTGGCATTGGCATAGCAATGCATATTAAACGCAGACAGTACGGAACAGTCCACACGCAGGTAGATATCGCTTTCCTAACATCGTACCGCATTGATTTCTCGCTCGAATAACAACTGCGACGCACGCAACGTTTGAAAAAAAATGCTTCCTCGTAAAAGGGATAATAATATAGAAGATGTAGACAGTAAAAGCAATTTTCCACGATAATCGAACCCGCTTACATTGTTCTCTGACGTTACGTCGCTCATAGCACGCGACCGAAGCGCGAATTTCAAGATGTTCATGCGCGACGAACAAGACAGAATAAATAAATTCTTCGTCGAAATTCAGCGCGCGACGCACACCGCGCGAAAATTCGATCGATCGACTTCCTGTCGTTGCGTCGACGCTGAACAGAATTCGAATCTCTCCCGACGGCTTTACGCGTCTTTCCCCGGGTTTCTCCCGTGATTTTCATTGTCATGAAAATCCCGTTCTCCGCGGTACGCCCCGAATCTTGATTCTATTTTATCCCGAAATCGTGTCGTCTCATTGTCATCGCAGTTTTAAGATTTCGCCGTGGAAACCGGATATTTCAATGTCGCTCAATATTTTAACAATATACCGTAAACAGGAGTGAAACTTAAGCTTCAATTTAACGTACTATTGTGACAGAAAACTCACCAGAACCGTTGATCAATAAAGGTGCATGCGAGAATAGTAATACACTCACCTGAAACAAAAAAAAAAAACCATTTTAATTAGTCAAATGTCTACATTAAAAAGTTATTCTAAATTGTTCATTAAAAAGGTAATTAAAAATACTTTTCAAGAAAGTTTTATACGTCTAAATATTATATGTTTCACGAATACGTTAATTGCTCTGCTCATTAATTTCGACAAATCAACCAGAAAGCATATAAACCTTTTATGTACCTAGTAAATATTTCTCGAAATTAACTAAATGTACGCGGAAGCCTTTCGCTTTGCGATTCGAGATGCGATTTTTTCACTTCTTCACTTCCTGTTAAAAAAGTCAAAACACACCAAAGGTCAAACAGTTACGTAGAGTCGGTCATAAAGAGAGGCGTACGTAAAAACGAGTCAAAGTGGCGGTCTTATTACCGACTTTGCTACTTCAACGCACAATTCACGCAAACCCGAGTTTCGCGCGACTCCAGGCTTAAGTCCGATGAAAGCCCACAGAGACTCGGAGCTTTTTCTTCATGCTATTCGAGCTTCCTCCTCTCAGACTTATAGCGGACGCAAGCGCGCCCGCGTATTCCTTTCACAATCCTTTTCTTTCTAAAGTCTTTTCAACGCGTCTGCATATCGTATTCCGATCTGTCTGCAACGAGCACTCGTGCCTCCCAGGTGCTTTCCGCATGCCGTCTTTATTCCATCCCGCGTCCCATTTTTCCTCGTCAGAAGCTTATTTCTTACGACACGACGATGGTCAATCGAAAGAGATCAGCGGAGCTTGAAACGAGGACGACGTCAACCTATGCAACTGTATACGTATCATAATAAAAAAACTGACATTAAAAGTGCTACGGACGTTAAAATAAAAATTGCAAAGAAAGCTTTCGAAATGATAATTATATACTTTGAGAAATTAGATCATATGCTAAAAAATATTCTTTTTTTTTATTTAAATATAAAAAAACTGGTTATAATTCTCAGGTGTCCTACTTGGGCGAGAGTGCGACATATGGAATAATTAAGTAAGGCGTTCCACATATTCTAATTTCGATCTATAACAAGTTTCCATCTTTGCGTGAACGGAATCAATCATCGACGAGTCACAAAGCTGTTTCCACTCCCACATTCAAGTTAACCGTGTAATCAATTTTGTAGCTCGGCGCAAGTAGAGTCTTCATCGAATCAATTGTTCGTAATGTTCGTAATTAGCTGTGCAAACTGTGTATTCACTGATCGATGACTTTAGATCGAGGAATGTTTCCGGAACATTACGCAGTTTAAACTTCACTGGATTCTTGTCCGTCAGCCGACAGTCAACCTGATTTCAACCGTGGACATCTGCCAAAATCGGTAATGAGTTCACAAATGAGTTCCGGAAGGACGACACGCGTGTGTGTTTAAACGCGGGGACACATACCACCGACGGTACAAATGTGTGTGTGTGTGCGTGTGTGTGTGTGTGTGCGCGCGCGCGCGCGTGTGTGTGTACACGGCGCGGAAGGCAAAAGACACGCGACGGAACACGGGAAGCGCAGGGCAGAGCGGAGCCGCGGAAGCACGAGAGGGCAACCGAGCACGTCAAACAGTAATCAGCGGAGGCAAACACGATGCGTAAATATGACGTGCCTTCTGCGAGAGACTTGGGAGGTCCCGCTGCTACGGCGGTACGTAGCGGTAAGGATTGCAAAAGAAGCTTTCACGACTACAACGAGACTCTTCGGTTCGCCTCCTTGTAACAGCGTCTCCCTTTACCTAAGTTCTACTGTCTCGGTGAAAACAAGATATCTGTGACTATATAAGAACCACTAAATTGCTAATAATTTAAATAATCACTAATAATTTCAAACATTTTTGTTTCCATTTTTAACCATTTGTTTCCCCTTAATTTTTAATTACTTCTTCTCAAAAAGAAAATAAATAATTGTCGTACGTTATTTTGCATCTAATGGCTATATCTTTCAATTAATCGTATTTCTCGCATTTTACATTATATTCTCCACGACGGTAACAACATTTCTATATTTACTTATATAATAAATTTCGCATTTTATTACGAACTGCGGATTAGTTTTATCATAACGCGATTTGTACGCAGTTCTACATTTTGCTCACCGCATTGCACAATTACGGCAGATCTTCCACGAGACATTAAGGCAGCCCATGGTTTATCTTCTTCAGCGGAAACTTCGTTATTACCATAGTACGCTGCGACACGGCCGCATATTAATTCTCGTCACGAGATCGTAAGATGTGCAAAAGGGACTATAACTGATTCAAGGAACAACGAGGAAAATTAATGGTCGCCGGTATAAATGGCCAACGTGTTGCTGCAGGCGATGTCTCGGCGTAAACAGCATTACGCTCTTTCTGTTAATCATTGCGAAGAACTTGAAACATCATGAGACGACTCCTGTACATTTCGTCCTATTTTCAATATTTAACAACGAAAATATCTTCGTACTCTGCTGATATACGAATTTTAATAGCGTACGAAAGAATTTCTTTTGACAGCTTTCGCTATTGGTTTCGAGTCGAAGATAACATCCGATGGTTTAACCAATATGTATTAACAACTTTTCTGGAATATTGGAAGACATTCATGAAATTCTTGTGAATATTCAAGGCGGCATGGGTTTATCTCCTAGCCGATAAACTTCGGTATTATTATTGTACGCCACGGCGTTACCGTATATTAATTTCCAGCGCAGGACACCGTAGGGCGTGTAAAGCGGCTATAACTGGTTCAAGGTGCGACAAGGAGATTTATGATCACCCGTGTATAAATTGTTAACATGCTGCAACCAGCATAAGCTGCTTGCGGATAATATCCGCCGGTATACTACTGCGTAGATCCGCAGAAGAACCAGGGGATAAAATTCGATACTCCGCCGCACTTGTTAGGAAAATTTTTCCGCTAGAAAATACGACGTGACTTGATAATACTCGAAACTCGCATACGTCTTCCAGCAATACCGCTTCACGTGGATGAGCTGATATCGCGGAAAATCATGATAACACGGCTTTTTCATCGAAATAAATATCAACGTCACGATATCATATAAATCCGACAGATTTTATATACGAATAATTAAATTCCCAATTTAACCTCAATTAAAAGAGATAGTAAATTGCCTCAATAACTCCGCGATATACTGTTATAAAAAAATCTGAATTTGTATAGTAAAATTATATACCCGCAGAAGCGCATATAAATCGCGTATACCGCACATACCACAGTGTACGCAAACAGAATTTTTAAATAAAATATACAGTGTACATAGAGTTATTAAAATATGGTAAGTATGAAAATTTTTTCATTTTCGCAGAAAATACTTTGCACACGCGGAAAATGTATTTTACACACAAGAAAAACCATCAACCAATTTTTTTTTATCATTTTAATCGCTCCTTTCAAACTAGCTTCCATCATTTAACAAAAAAGGCTATACGTACAACCAATCAATCACAATATACATCATAGAGATATATAAGCATCAGTTCTTTTGTTTCTCCGTATATATATATATATATATATATATATATATATATATATTGTGCACTTACGCATAGCCTTTGTGCGTTCGCGAACTGTTTGCATGGAAACCAGGTCATGCATGCGGGTATGCGTAATGCTCGTTTATCCGCTTTATCCGAGCACAACACCTGTACAGCTATCGTCTTTAATGATGACACGCAGAACGCAATGAGGGTGAATGATTCTGTTGACAATAGAGGATTTAAACAAAACGCGAAAAAATTGAAGCTAGTTAGATAAATAAAATTGTGTAACGACAAAAGTATAAGATTCAACTAAATTTCCATTAATGTTAAACTTCATACACAAGTTATATTAATTATTTGGAGTCAATATTTTCTGTCTCAAAAAAATTCAATTAATAACTACTAAAAAAAATTGATAAGTAAAATTTCTTTTTACTAATGCGGAATATCATATGTAAAGTTGAAGAAATAAAAATAATTGAAAAATTGTATGGCAAAAACAAAGTTACATTATAAAATAGAATAAATTGCTGACGTATTCACAATAGTCATAGCAATCATTACGTCGCGGAGGAAGATGTCATGTGTAGAAAACTATATTGCAGTGAAAGTAAATGCGTGTAAGTATAACGTGAAATATTTTCCTCTTGCCATGTTTCCGCTTTCTCATATTTTAAAATGACGATGGAATTTCATTTCGCATGATATTACAATTTTTCCGAAGCTATACGAGAAACGCTATAACCGCTATACGCTTATCAAAAGTAGCTTGCATATGCTTAAATCTACGGAAACGTAAAACTTTTTAAAAACGTGAATTTCTTCAGCGAACGTGTTATATTTGTCGTAGGAGAAAATTTGCACAAAAAGAGAAATGTATTTGCCATAAAGCTATTTGAATTTTATACATTTGATGTATAAACAATCGCTGTAATATAACAATAAAGATAAAATTCAAAGTAAAGTGTTGATGTGCATGATAAAAAATTACGGTCATTCGATATTGCAGAATGTTCAGCGCATTCAAATATTACTGTATTAAAACGACGTACAAATGTGGTATAATAAAGAGACTCCAACTTAATAGAACAATAGAATCGAATCCAGGCGGCTTAAACGCGGAAGTGAGCTTTGAGTATTCGTCTCTGAGGAGACATAAAGGAACGGATGAAAGACTCTGCGGTAATTTTCTTCGGTTCGACCGCATATTCCCCATGCGAATGTTCATGCTCGGTTACCATGCACAGAAACGATCGTACAAGGCACATTTCGCATGACTCGAGCTTCATCGAACATCCCACGAGACTACGGCGCCAATAAAAACCTCCCGATATTCCACCAGTTCAATACGTGCGAATAACGGATATAGCGCGAAACGCTGGTTAAAAGCCGAAGAAAAATAATTCAGCGCGTAAAACAGAGCATTCTGCGCCACTTCGGTTAACCGATTAAATTTATTTTATTTTGTTCCCGAGCTGATGATGATTTTGTCTTTAATCATTGATTTCATTAAAAATTTGAAATTGAGTGCGAATAAAAAATACTATAAATATTATCTATATATCAAATTCTCAGTGCGTTTGCAACGTGACACATTTTTTCTTCCGATTCTAATTACTCTCGTATCAATTTATTAAAATTTGTCAATAATTATAGAATTTCAAAAACCACACGGAAAAAATATTATATTAAAAATTACTATGTACGGCAGTAGCCGCGAACCATGAAAAAATTATAAAAACTTTTACTATGTTTTTCACATAATGGCCACAGTATTTAAACTTATAATTCCTCTTATGGTCCGCGGCTGCCATTTTATAATATTTATTTATATAAAAATTTTCTCCATATAACATTTATTTTACGTCAAATCATTATTCGTTTTTAAATGGTACTTAATTGTAAATTTCATTTTTTCACAAATTTCAAATAAACTTAAATTCAGAAATATTTAACATTCCAAGTAAAAAAAAATCATAAAGACGATCAATTCTTTTATGGAAAAATCTGTTTCGAATATAGAAGTATCTATCACAACAAAAAGACTATCGCAACGCAGCTAATGATAGATCCTCATATGTATTATGAGCTTTGTAACTTGATGCTATTTATATATTTGCGAGTTCTCATTACATAAATGTCAATCCAAACGTCTTTGCTTAATTGGTGGACTGAAATGTGTATTCGCGTTTCTTGACGATATCGATCTAGCGCGGAAACAAGTTGTGAAGCGCGATGTTTAAGAGTGCCGCCGGAATGTTCGCGAGGACGACAGCAGCTCTTTAGCCAGAGCGCCTGTGTAATAGAGCTCACGATTAATGAGGTACCTAACTATAGGTGTCCCTCTTCGTCGCGAGAGTTCTCCAGCGGTGAAGAACCATTGAGATTACAACGTGGCGCCACTTCGCAAAATGGAAAAGCGTTTCTCGGCGGCTGAATATTTGCCAGAATGTCATATGCCCATATACGTATCGAGTCGCGTCCGAAAACGAGCTGCTACTTTTTCACGCGGTGTGATAAAAAGTGATAAAAAGAACCGCGATGAGATAAAAAAAAAAGAAAAACCGAGATGAGATTGCAATTTCTCCAGACAAACGATGTATTTTTAATCGTTCGCGATATATCGTCGCGTATATACTACGTATAAAAATATATTTCAAAAACGCGCTCGTGCAGACGATAACTAGAATATATATAGTTTATAAACTGAACAACAATACAGCTTCTACTAACAGCAGATTTTTTACATTTTTTCGTTAAAGATAATCGGTAAATCTATGTATTTATAAAATAATTATTTTATTATGAGTAAATGATTTATGTAAAATCAATGTCTTTTTTGGCATTTTTTCTCACAAATTTTTAATACATTTTACACATTAACTTTATAATTAATTTTTATACGTTATTAAAATAAATCTTGAAATCAAAGAATGAGTAAAGCTTCAACATTTACTCGACTAAAGTTCGAATTACGAGAAATTTTATTTTTAAACGCTCTAAAATCGTCTGTGTCTCACAATCAGTGCTGAGAAAAAATCGTCTCGGAATTAATCTAAGAACACTTAGTCGAAGGGGAGCGCGGTAATAATAGGACACTTTGTTCACTTCAGTAAGAGATTTCGAAGAATCGGCGGGGCCGATACTGCTAGAAGAGGTGGTTGAAAACCACTGGAGCGATCCCTCTGGACCAGAATAAATTGCAGCAGTCGTATAAATAGAGACATTCACAACTCGTTCCGCTAATTATATTCTTGTTGGACTCACACTCGCTCGCCGCGTATCGCGGGAATGTCAACCATGCGATAACGCATGAGATGCTTCAGCAGAGCGAAGATTACAGCACAAACCACGCGCGCACCTGTCATCGGTTCCTTTTTACTGAAAGCCTGACGCTTGCTCCACAAACTACCAGCTCGCACTCTTTACTTACGGTACACTCTACTTATCCCACGCGCATTCGTAATCGTGATTCTACTCATTATCCCGATATGAAATTCAAATGTGTTTGCGGTGGTTCTGTTTACGGCAACTTACGGTAAAAAGCTGAAGATAACGAATAACGATCTCCCGGCGATGATGCGAGCAAAGAAAATCGAGTCGATTCCGAAAACTTTTATCGTCAATAATTTCGAAAATTTTTATCCGTAATAATGTTCCGTAATTTAAGAAAAGAATTAGATGGTAATAATTTCAGTATTTTTCAAGTTATAATCTGTTGTGAATTAACCTAAATATTCTTCTAAAATTATATACTTCACGAATCCAATTAGTGCTTGCATGGCAATCTCAAAGGACTTTCAAACGTTACAGCGAACAAACTTCCCGACATTCAGCGTTACGTCAAAGCAAATTATTTTGCGAAAGCAAAACTAATAAACGATCGAGTGCCGCCGACACTCCTTTTGTCTCTATTTTACGCCTTTGTCCCCCGAGCTCGGGGAAGTGGCCTCTTCTCGAGAAGGTTGGAGCAAAGAACTATGTTTAGAAGGCTCGCGCTCGTCTTTCGATCGAGAGATGGCTGGAGCAAAAGTGCCAAAGACTCCCAACTCGACCTTTCCCCCCTTCGTCACGACGGGCTTTCGTAAGGAACAGAAATAAGTACGCTTCCGGTCGCCTGGCCAAGCTTTCCCTCTTACTTTGCTACTTTATTCTTTTTTTTTCTAGAGAAGCTGCAACTTCTCAGTCCGGCAGAACGATGATTTGATTTAAAACTTCGTTAAGCATAATTCCATTCGGATAAATAAAGAAGTGCCTTGCTTTAAATTCATATTAAAGTTCAATAAAATCCTCTTCTACATTCATATTTTATATTCTACGCTATAGCCACTAATTTCTTTTTGTACGAACACGTGAAAATAAAATCAAACTTCAAAAAAATTATATTATATGTGTAATTGAATAATCTCCACAGTTGTTATCATTGATTATTATCGCATTCGTTATTACGTTTCACGAATGTTATCAGCACGGAGCAGCGACGTAAATGCGATTTGTTGAAACGTTAATAATCGTTAATTACAATCTGCTGGCTGCGGGCTTTTTAACGATATCCGTCGGAAATAAACGAGGGTCGAGAATGCATTTTCGCCGGCGTTTATCTAGGACGTATATTTTCACGATGTAACGAAAGAGGCATGAGGTTGGCAATGGGGATTTGCGAGTAAAGCGATATTAGGAGTTCTCCGGAATGATTATGGTCGGACTTGGGTTGCGGGGATCGCGGGGCAAAGCTTATGAAAACGAGCGGGCAGAGAGTTCGCCAAGACGCAGCTGCGTAGGTTATCTCATCGTTGATAAAAATCTGAGAAAAGAGACGCCGAGAACGAAACGTTTTCATCAACCTGATCGACTCTGTCTCATAAATTATGGCCGACGAGAGAAGCGGTTCATAAATAACAGCTGTGACAGTAATATTTAATAAAACTAAAAGTACAATTAGAAAATTAATTGCGAAATTATATATCATTATTTGAAAAATTAGAAAAAGATTCATTGTAAGAATATTTTTATTCTCTTACACACGCTCCCCTATTTTATAGTATTATTTACCTAGCGGACTGTGAAAATAACTGAAAATAATTGCAGTAATTTAATAGATCATTAATATAAATAATAATGTAAGAATTATACAATTTAATATGCAAACTTTGCGGAACTGGCGTGTAAACTCTTAATTAGTGCTTTACTTTCTCAATCGATCTCATCCGATAGAACGTCAGCGCAGCGGAAGGCGATGAGAACGATGAGAAAAGATGCGTATTGCGTCATCGCTGGGAACCTGGCCGGCGCTATCGGTGCAACGCACGCGTGCGTTGCACTCTTCGGGCTCGGTCGAGCCGACCGGCTCTATACCTGAGCGCCGGCGGGAAGTAGGTATGCGCTTCCTCATTAGCAACCGCGCGAAGTACACTCTTCCGGTTACCGAAATAAATCCGATGATTTTAACGAGCCCGCGAATCTTCTTCTCCTTTCTTTCTTTCTTTGCATTTTTGACGACCTGCTAATTAGTCGTTTCGCAGTACATTTGACATCTGCCACGTTCGCCGTCCGAGAGACAGCAACTCGATCAAATCTCTCTCCTTTCTCTCCGTCTTATCCCCTCGGACTTGCGCGAATCCTCGCGCGCGATTCCGCATTCACGATAGCTCCGTGTAATCTAATTAGTTCGTAATCTTGATCTTACCGCGGCGCGCCGAAATTAAATCGTTCGCGTGGAATTATACACCGTGCAACGCCCGACTGCTCCTTCGCCGTTAATTGATTCACGTCAAACTAGAGTTGGTACGACTTGATTGTCCATCAGAGCTTTTCACGAACCGTTGTAAGTTTCAAGATATTTGTGGAGAGTTGATTACAATTGATATTTAAACGCAATTTACATCCACTTCAAATTTTCAATCGCATAAACAAAAAATCAAAAAAGAAATAGGCAGCAGTAAATCTTTTACATGTTCATTTTGCAAAATGTCTCACAATGATATAAAACGTCTTGACAATTAAGTTTCAAAAACTCATTGACATAAAATACATGTAAGATTAATTGTTATGTAAAATTTGCCCACTTATTTATATTCTTGAAAATTATTTTGTTAACATTATTTAATTTTCAGCGTTGAAAAACTCGCGTTGCTACCAATGAAGACCGATCCCCGACGCGCGCACTCGACGTACAACTTCGCGAGCGGACAAAGCGGAAGAGCCGCGCGCCGGTTCTGGTCGGCTTCATCTTTTGAAACTCGACGTACACGTATAGATACTCGCCGTAAATATTCGCCGCTAGGTTCTTGCATATTCATTTCTGGCGGACGTACACAGGGGGTACCCGGCCGAAATAATGGCCGAGGATTTCGCCAGGACACGTAGCCCAATCTCTCTCGCGTCGCCCACCTTTCTCTCGCCCTTTTGTAAAACCCCGCCGTCTACGTCTTTCTCTTTTTCTCGCCCAGCTCCACCCTATGTGTAGATATTCCCTTGTATTTCGCGTTGCTCCTTTTTCACGTCGCCTGTTATTCCCTAGCAGTTCTCTGCGTTCAACTACTCTACATTTTTGTGTGTCCTCGCGGAATTATATATGGGCGCTACAAGTCGGCCTGCACTCCGAGGTTTCCGTTACTTAATCAAAGCGAGACCAGCGAAGAATGTACGGTACAATCATACCCGTAGTTCTTGTTTTATTTGCATAAGATATTATTAGGAGCAGCCATCAATTTTCGATCGTCTCCAGTATTAGAAAAGATTCTTCAAACTTTCAATGAAGAAAAAAAAGATACACACACTAACAAGTTAATAAATACGCGGTTTAACAAAATCTTGTGGAGCGAGGTAAGTCATTTGTGCGTTGTTTTATGGCGGTTTACGGAATTTCGAAGACCCAAATAGCGCCGCGTGGAACATCATCGCAAAAGCGGATCCTGACTTTCGTCGAGCCGCGTAGAAAACCCGCGCGGCATCCACCTTCCTTCGCGAGCATGTATGCATGCATTTGCTTTTGCACGCAGAACAACGAAGCATAGCGGCATAACACGAGTGCAGGCACGTGATGTAAAAAGTTGCGACACGCTTAGCCGGCATGGGCGAGAACGCTATAATGCGGTCGCTGATAGAACTCTTTTACTACACTCACAAGTGAGAGAGAAAATTGTCATGCCAAAATAAGTAAATAAAAAAAAATTTTTTTTCAACTAAACTTTAAAAAATGAAGAAAAAAAAACTAAAAAACTGAAACAAAAAAAGCAAGAAAATTTTTCCGGCTTTTAATATGTTTTGAAGTACGCGCAAATACGAAAAATTCAGTTGAAACGTTCTGCATAATCCTTACCGACGCAGGACTATAAATTCGCCTCGCGGAGGGGCGTGTGAAAATTAGATTCCGAACGCGACGGCGTTCAAAGCGTCAGCCGATGTTGAGGGCATACCGAAAGATTTCGCAAATTTCAATTTGCACGTCGTTAATTAACGGCGGATTTCCTGTCACGAGAGTGGGATAGAATAGTGCCCACGCTGGAAGAAGGAGCTTGGACTTTGAGACACGCGCACAAGTTAATGTTAATTAAATCGAGACCGGGGTCCATAATTTAATTAAAGGAGCCTGCAGCTGCGAGAGAGGCTTGTGTAACCACCCATCGAAATGGCCTTCCGCTTATGTAAGTATATAATTATCCAATATTTAATAATTATATCAAGGAAAAACACTTGAAAACTTTCGTTTTTTAAATCGGCGAATATAAAAAAGGAGACGCTGATTTTATTTCGCTTATAACCAAAACTATATATCAATGTCTACTTTCGCCAATATTTTAATTACAAAATTATCCGTGAGATAATAAAGATTAAGCTCTAAAGCACATTATGAAAACTGCTTTCCGCGTGAATTTTCGCTATATAATTTCATCGTAATTAAAATTATTCGCGAATATACGTCTTATCTTACCTTAAGTTGTCTCAACGTAACACAACTATAAATCTTCACTTCTGCTAGATGATATTTTGGTGTATTATTTAATTTCCTCATATTTGTATCTCGGTGAACCTCGGAATTTCACCAGAGACACAGAGGAAGTTCTAAGAGCGACCTAACCCGACGTCGTACGCTAGAGTGGTCACAGTTTCTATAGGGGCGCACGCGAGAACTAGAACGCGTAACATTTTAATAAACGCAATTACTCGACCCACCGTCATTTAGATGTGCGCGTACGTACTGCGGAGTCTGCCGCGCGCTCGAAAGGAGGAAGGAGCGACGGGGAGCGGCGGAAGCGCTCGGAGGTGGACGATAGGACGTGCACCTCTCGACGGCGGCGTCTTAAGAATAATCCACGAGCCCTCCATTAAGCGGCGTATTCAACAGCGCGGCGGCCGCCCTTTGCGCGCTACCTGCCTACTTAGGTTCGATTATAGCTACTAAGCAATCCGCTACTACTTCAACCGCTCCCTGCTGGCTATATTGCTCGGTGATGAGCCCAGAAAAAGGGTTTAGACATTAATGATTCAATATACGGAAGTGTTGCAGACAGTAATATCTTATTATTTTACACAACACTTTACTAAAATAATCCTTCCCTAATTAATAATTTTACATTAAACGAGTAATCGCTTCGGCGTTGCATAATTTGTGCTATCTCGTCTTATCTAAACACTCGGAACGAGGCTAAAATTCTGCGCAATATATCTGAGCGTATCCGCAGTGATTCAAAATTTATATTCGGAATTTATGTGGATAATATCCGAATGTCGTAACTAAGAATATTATATATACTTCAATTTTAATATTAATTTTATATAAAAATTGTAAGCTCTTTTTTTTATTTTAATAAGAAATAATCTACAATGGAAACTACGACAAATATTAAATCGGAATTAAAAGTATACAAAAAAATCATTTGTAACTTCGTTAAAACATTAAAATTTGCGCGAAAAAATTTGCATATGTAGGTGTTAAATTATTAAAATCTCTGTGGCGCGTTATTCTCATTTATTATTCAGCGTGATACAGCCGAAAAGACTTTTTACGTGTAACTTTAATTAGCTCTGTATCTGAAATGGCTGCGCATATGTTAGCCTCGGCAGCTCCGAGCGTAGTCACGCGTAGTTGCGCCTACACCGCTTATAAATAACATAATTAGTTTTCCTACGTCCTGCCGCTCTCGTGCGCTAAACTATATCTTTCCTCGCGTCCTACTCTCTTTTCTCCCCCCCCCCTCCCCCTCTCTCTCTTGTTTTTTTCAATTAATCTTGAAAGCAGAGCGAAACGAAGCGTGCCCGCGATCCGTCGATCGCGCTTCCGGGTTAGGCGAGCTTTCGCAAAAAAATACCAAGAAGTACATCTTCTTTTGATCAACCATTAGCATATTATTGCAAGATCTTTCGAATAATCAGCTTCATCGAATCGTGTTTATTTAAAAAATAAATCCCAAGTTCCGTTAAATTTTCAGTCAGCTCCGAGATAATATTTGGGATCTGATGATTAAAAGCTCAGTCTTGTTGTGAACGTACGATCGTCACACCTGTTAACGTTCGCATCGCCGCATCAATTCCGCGCGCGTCGGTGAAACAAGTCCGGGTCCGGCGAAACGAATGGCCGCGTTAAGGGGGAAAACGTCGAGGATTACGAGCCTCGTCTCTCGTCTCGGCGAAAACGGGAGCATGCAGTGTCGTTGCGATCTCGTTCATTCTTTTTTTCCCCGCTCCCCTCGCGCTTCCTCTATCGGCAGGACGTGCCGTTCGGGCTTTTACGCGGTCGTAACTGTAAGACCGTTACACGTATCACGCAGAATGACGCGGGATAGTAGAGATCGTACGGTCCCCGGATACTGCTACGGAGACTATCAAACGTCGTCCTATCAGGTCTCGCCGTTGGACGACCAGCGGAGTAACCGCCCTCCTTTCCCGCAATCCCGCAATCCTCGACCGTCCTTCCGGCAACTTTACCTCGTATTTCGCAGTCGTAACGGACGCCAATAGCGCGATACATCGGCTCGTATCCGAACGTTTGTTACTCATGAACGACTAAACTCGTAAATAACACGATCGCTAATCAGACGTAGTCGTCGCTCTTACGTAGTCGTCGACTAAAGCTGCCTTACGATTATGGAATTATCGCGCGAGACACGCCGGCGCAGTAATAAACGTCGGTTATTAATTAAATACGAAAGTCATGCGTTTTACACGCCACTTCGGCGTAACTAGGTGAACGCGCATTCCGGGCACTCAGCCCTTAAGTGCATCGCCCATCTCGTCCTACACGCGCACCTCCTTATCCTTACAACACGAGCAGTATAAGTTTATTAGTAATAGAAAAAGACGGCCTCGCAGTACATTAATAATGACTGCTGCGGGCATCGCGAGTAAATTGAAGGTTCAGCGTAAAGAAATTTATTCTCAAAATGACTTTCATAAAAACCTTTCGCGAGCTCGTGACGCAACAAATAAACACGCAAATGCTATCTAAACAATTTTTTTCCAAGATCTTTACCCTCTTCTCTTTTCCGCCGTATTTATATTTTCAATATTCTTCGCTCTCTAATGTCAGGTTTTTAACTTACACTGGCCAATGTCGCATTATCTGAGCGATAATAAAATTCCTCGCATACCTTCCGCACGGCGGCATGGTAAATCCTCTTTTTTCATCGCATTATATTACATACATTACGCTTGTATGTGTTGTTTCCCGCGTGTTAAACATCCCCGATACCCCTGTACAAAACATTACGCAACTGAGGCGTGACCGCCACGGTCAAGCCTTTTAATCCAGACCCTCATCCGAGGGTGAGTTAATTTTCTTCGTCGGAAGGGCGAGAGCATGTCATGGTGGACGGATGAAAGGAGAAAGAGAAAGAGAGAGAGAGCGGACGGGCAGAGAGCAAACACCAGCGATGAGGGTCACCGAATAAAATTGTGGTAAAACCTGCCTCCTCGCCGGCCCGGGCTGGTTTGCGGCTGCGACCACAAATTAACGACCGCGACGCTCGAGATAAAATAACAAGCCGCATAAAAGAGCGCCGATACGTACCGATTACCTCGACCTACCTCCACGATAGATCGATCTCCCCGCAGGTCTCGCATCGCCGTCTCTCTTTTCGCTCGTCTCTCCGCGAGGACACAACGAGGAGTGTCGGACCGGATCCTCCCACGAGCAAACAGGGAGGATACGTTCCAACCTCGCTCTTCTAACAGCACTGCCTTCTAACCATGATACACTTTTTATCCTTTTCTATTGCTTACAAATTTTAATCGATACACGTTTCCCACATTAATACCCGCAAATTAATTTTACCGCATAAAGAAAGTGAAAGCCGATTTCGTTTCGCGCACATTAAAGCCCGCCAATTGTAGTCTCATCGTGATGAGGGAAAAAATTTGATGGAATAATGTATTGCTTCGGTAGGAATCGGAATCAATGCAAGATGAAGAGAGATCCCTTTTTTGTCGCTATAGAAACGGCCTGCCAAAATTGCAGAATGATGAGACGGATCGCGATCCGTCCGTCCGTCCGTCGGTTGTAAGTATGTTAATCGCACCGCGATGTCTATTATCATCTCACTGTCGAAGTTCAAGTAAGGCGAATCGCCGAGCTCGGGTGGAAGGAACGACTAGCAGGACCTCCCACCGGGGGAACAGCCTTCGCCAGGATTCCCGTCCCGGGAGCGTTCTCCTGGGGGCCGACTTAATAGTTCGCCTTTTTTGTCCCGCGATCAGCGCGCGGGTGGCGGACTTCTCTCCTTTGCCAGGCTCGCCGACTTATCACGGGTCTCTCTCGCCTAGGTCGGTGCGTTCACCAAAGGCGAAATCAGATTCTTTGCGAGCAGCCAGGAGGTCTCGCTCGCTCTTTTTCTCTTTAACGGGCCTTCGACCTTCTATCGTTCCTTGTTTTGCCGCGGAACGCCTCCTTCTTCTCTTTCTCTCTCTCTCTCTTTCTCTCTCTTGCCCGCCGTGTTGGAATGAAAAATCGCACCGGTCAGTCGCGCTCGTCGGCCGGATAGCGCCAAGAAACGCGTAGAAGGGAATCCCTCCGCCCGGTCCCGCCGAAAAACTTTAGGAATTCGTAGCGGTCGCCCCAGCAGCGGAAATAGCACGCCAAGAAACGAATCGAGAATGCGAACACTGATAGCCGAGAAATTATTAATAACTTACATGAGAAATTGACTGGTCGAGAAATGCAACGATATCAAGTAGCGATTAGTTGCGAAATTAAGATGTCTGAAAAATTATTCTAACGATATAAAATAGATCGCATAACATTGATTGATTATTATACAACATAAGACGAATCTAATTCAACTCTTTCTTGGCTCAAAGTAGATAAATTTTACAGTTGACGTTCTATAATCCTGCAAAAATTGCTCGTGTAAGCATTGCAATTCGTATGTGCATGCATTAGAATATATTATCTTCTCAGGCAATGTTTCGCAGCAAAGCTTTTGCTCTTTGTTTTGTTTGATTTAGCAATCTTCTGGAATCATGAATAATTGCGGCTCTTTATTCTCTAATAATACAGCAATTTTTATTGTATTTCATGATTGTAAATCAGTAGAATCTTATAATAAGTATTGATCGCAATAGAAGCAACCAATATATAAAAAAATTCTGCCGACTTAAAAATTAATAGTTTCTATCAAAAATATAAAAATAAAATATTAAAAGAATGCATCAAGTATGCAAACGAGTAAGACAATCTGCAAATATATCCTTAAGAAATACAATTGTATACGCCAAACTTATCACACATTTTCATAATTAATGTAATCTCCGTATTAATAATGAAGCAAATTTGCTGCCAGTGTGAAGTCGATATCAGAACAATTAACAAAAAAAATGATCAAAGTTATTAAATTGTCTTTTTAACAAGAAAGGAATTGTTTAATGTGTGCAACAATTTACCGCAATTTCCAAAGTGCACATCACATATCGGAATCAGTCAACCAAAAGCAACGCGCGTAATGTTCGTTACATCGAGGAGGCGGGATATTTCGCGATCAATACGTCGGTCTAATTCGCTTCTGGAAGAGTTAATCGCGCGAGACGTACAATATCAACCACGATAGTCGATTGCAGATTAATGAAGGTTTAGCCGTATCGACAGCTACCAGCAGTCGGCGGTCTGCGTCGCGATAGAACGGAGGAGATAGCGAGGTAAAGGTCCTCGTGGAAGAGCGGATGGGAGGAAAGGCAGAAGGGCGTTGAAGCGTGGAGAACAAGGAGAAGTCGCGGGCGGCGGGAAGCGGGAGGGATGAAGGCAGATAGAGAAGATCGTAAGCCGTGAGGTTTACTTTGGGTGATCCCATGACTCCTCCGCGAAGACGACACGGTTTAATGGTTCGCCTGAGAACGCCGCGGCAGGAGCTGCTGGCACCTTCGTCTCTCTCTCTCTCGCTCGCTCGCTCGTTCTCTCTTTCTCTCCGTTTCTCACCGTTCCCTGTCCTCGCTTTCGTCCTTCTCCAGTTCTCCTTCTCATCCTCTTTCGGATCGTCACTACGTAAGGCACTTGGAACAGACCGTACAGCGTTCAAGATGCTCTGCGCCGCAAACGAATTTACTCTCAAACGTCGTTGACTTAGTCTGTCATTCTAAGTATAAGCATAACGCATATCGGCAAAAAGATAGAGAAACTATACGTCATTTCGGTGCACTTAATATTTATTTCGCCAAATAACGCATTTCTAAAATCGCTTATTTTTCGTATTGCAAAATCTGACAAATAACTTAATTCACCGCTAACAAGAAAATAAATTGATAAAGTAATTTTTCCCGCAAGGCCTTTAAGCCTCTTTTTTCAAAAAGCGATATCTAGCGCATAATTCCGGGCGCGATGGTGCCTGCAAGGCGATATCTCATTCTGTAAATTCTGACAATGCAAACGACAAACTTTTTAATTAAGGTCGTTATCTCGAGAAATAGGAGAAGGTCCATTCAATTTTTAATAGATCCTCCTCGGAAGCAGAGAAGGAGATTCTCCAGTCCGTTCGTATTAAGGGTAAGATGTTCAACAGTACTCTGACTGAATAGAGCGCGCGGATAGAGTTGAAATTCGAGTTAACTTATTTTTATTTGTTTTTATATCTTATTAACCGATCATATATAACCGATATCTATTGCATCGATAATAATTTAGCAAGCGACAAATTTTGTTTACTTTATTTTTAAAAATTTCCTTCTATCTTATATATTTTACGACTCACAGCTTTTATAGCTTTATTCCCCTCTTCTGTATTATTTATCATGTTTTTGTATAAAATATATTAAACAAATAAATAGTCATTTACGAAAAATAATCATTAATTATTAGAGAAAAACTTGCTCTCTCTTAGAAAAAGAGATTGCCCGTAGAAGAAACAATCATCCATCTAAGATACTCGCGATTCTCGGCGCCGTTTCGATAAAACAGACGCTTACATTATCAAGCTTTCCGATCCGTGTTAGCCGGCTGTATCTCGGCTGCGGGAAAATGGATCTACGATCGATCTGGTTGTGCGCGGTGGCGCGCGAAGAGGATGAACGATTTGATGGTTCACGAGAGACGGTCGAGGGGCTTTAGAAACCCTTTCGCCACGAAGAGCAGGTGTTGAAATGGGGTGGAGGTAGGCAGGGATAAGTAGGTGTGCCAAACTAATATTTTCGCCAACTTCTCCACCTGAGAGAGCCGCCACCACCGTATTTCCCCGACACGCGGATATAAAACGGAGGGAAAAGAGCTAACGCTGGGGCAGTCGGATGAAGGAGCTCCGACGCTACCAAAGTGGATGGGTAATAACCTTCTTGGCCGCGGTGAGAAATGATTGGCAATCAAAGTTGGTATCGCCACGCGGGGGCGACCGAGAGTCGTGGCGGCACACCGTCAATGCACTCGGTCTTCTCTTCGCGAGACTTCCTCGTTAACCGTTTCCCTCCTTCTCTTTTTCCTCCTCCCCCCTCCCCACCCCCGCCCTGCCCATTCTGTCCCTTTTTCCACTCTTTCTGCCCGCTTTTTTCCCTAGCACTTTTCCTCGCAGGCAATTCTATTTCCTTCGTCCACCTCGCGGCAACTCCCGACTCCGTCTATTCGCAGAACGAAGCTCGTCGGGCAGAAAATCGCACCTCTCTTTATACTTAGACGACCGAGGGATGCACCGCACGTGCATAACACAAGATTGCAACATGTGTAATCGAAATTAACCATCTTTTCTCGTATACGGAATAAATACGCGCACGTACTTCACGTAGTAAGATTTTCTTTAAATCTGAAGATGATTTTTTTAAAACAAAAATTTGATTAAAAACTGTTTTATTATTCCATTGAATTAAAATATTTTAACCAAACTTTGAACTGGAATTTTACTTTTTCGTCAAATCTACTCGAAATAAATTAAAGAATATGACTGTATTATCCATTCGTTCGTAAAACTTCTGTATTTAACGCGTTAACTACTCTGTATAGCTTCGTAAGTTGTTGAAAGGATGGCATTATATCGTAATTGCGACTTGAAACTTACAAATGTCTATTATTAGTAAACAGCGGCATCGCATCGGTGGTCTCGTTACGACCGTAGAAATGCCGAAGAGACGGGACGCGTGGTCGCTAGCGCTCTTAAATACTGTTTGCTCTCGGAGCGGCCTCGAAACGACGGGACGGGACGGGACGATTAAAGAAGACAAAAAGGCATTTAACGAGAGGTTAAGTCGGTAACATTTCTACTTCTCCTGCGTGCCAACGATTTGCTCCTAATGGCCGAACCGTACTGTCCGAGTATAAAAGAAACGTGAAGAAAAAAGTGCTCTTCTCGTCCCACCTCCTCCTTCTCCTCCCTGCCCGCTCCTAACCGGGAAGGTAATAGCATCGGTTTTCAGCTAAAGGGGACCACAAGAGTGGACGAATATCGAAGATGAAAAAGAGCAGCCGCCGACGATCGCGGACGAGGTGTGGAGGAGGAATAATATGAAGTCGGTGGCATGAAAAAGAAGCGAGAGAGAAAGAGAGAGACAGGAAGAGACAAGGTCGAGTGCCGCTGAAAACGAGGAGCAACTACTGCTCGATATGACGAACAAAAGGCCAACGCGTTTGAAAAAAGGAGAAAAAAGAAATATAAAGAGCAGACGCTTGCAAAAGGATATGATGCGACATAATGACAGTTCGCATAGCAAGTACAAATGTAATTAAACGCGAAAAAGGAAATCAATAAGAATTAATAGGCGCAAGCAATAACGACAGTTGAGGAAAATTTACATACTTATATACGTTTGGAATTGACTTCTTCATTGAATGTTTTCACGTGTGTTACCTTTTCTTAAAACTTGTTAATTTGAAAAATATCTTTATAGTATAATAACTTTCAAATTAAAATTATATTAAAATATATCAATTAAAATGGAGACCGTATAAAAATTAAAGTTATATGTATTTTAATCAATTGGATTCCATAAAGATCGTGCAATAAAGAGTTTGTTTTCAGTTAATAATTATTTTATAAATGTTCATATATTTCGCGCTGGCACGTTTATAATTACTTCAAATATTATCCAAGTAACCCGAAACCCGCATATAACACGCCATCGGAATTCACCATCTGCCGCTTCGCAATATCGCACTAGACACGTCATTGTCTGATAATTAACACTATACACGATATACTTTTAAAAGAAAAACGGTTCCCGAAATATTGCTAAGTAGCTGATTACGCTACTTAGCTGTAAAACACTACGCTATTTGCTATAAAACAAGCTACTTATTATTTTTTTTTAAATCATGATTCAATAATTTCATTATTTCAGATTAAGAGGGACTTTACATCTTTCCAATCTTAATCAAGTTAATTTCTTAACACAATAAATGTTCTATCGACGCCAATTTCCGACAGAAATAACTTCAAAATTAGCGGAGGAATACTACAACGTTCGATATGTTACGAAGGAGAGACAGAGGAATGCGAGCAAAAGAAGCGGAAGATGCAGAGAGAAGACGAAAGAGAGAGAAAGAAGTAGGAGACGAAGAGAGAGACAGAGAGGAGCAAAAGAATTTGCGACCTTGCCGCGGCGCGGACTAGGCCGCGGTTTCCAGCCGCCGAGACTTCTCCCATCGCCGGCTTCTTCGTGGTGGTTCGCCGCTGCCGGTGAGATCGCTCCTGCCGCGAGGAGAGGAGATCGTAGGTGATTATGGGAAGCCCCCGGTCCCCGTACCGGAGGCAGATCAGAGGTGCCGCCTTCTGCGATGACGGAGCGATCCTCGCGAAATAATCACCCGTCCGTCCGGACGGTCCTGTTTCCTTCGCGCCGGTATACAAACCTTCTCGAACCGAGGCCGAGGAGATAGTATAGGTAGTCCACTTGCACGCGGGACCGATTAATCACCTGGAAGCTGCGGAAACGCCTCGAGACACCGCACCGGCGCGGCGACGCCGGTTATTTGCATCGCAGCGCGCGAGTCGTGCCGGCCGGGCCGGCCGGCCTCGAGCGAGCCACGAAAAACGCTCACGGGATCATTAGGTCGGATTAAATTAACCCCTTCGGCGATGCGAGGTTTGATGAAGGATGCGCGTTGTGCGCTACTACAACGGCAGCGTGTACTTTCGATCAGACATGCCTCCGTGCGCTGGGACGTCAAACAGTTATGTTCACGTTACTTTTGTTAAATTCAATTCTCACGTTTCGTCTCAATATTTCTCATGATAAATTTTAAAACATTAAAGAGAAAGAGTCAAAAGTAGGGAGTTGTCACTGCATTAAAACAAAAAATATCATAAACGAAATGAATAATTTTGCTCATGCACGAGTTCGTGCATATTTACTCGTTTTTTTTTTATTTGCAATTACGCACATTTTAAAAGTTGAGTAAAAAACAAAGAATTTTTTGAAGAAATAAAAAGCAAGTTGCACTGATAAGTAATATGGATAAAATATCACAATTTTCTTAATGCAAATTAAATATTAGCTTTCATATTTTTAGTAGTAAACCAAACTTGTATCAGACGTAATTATGGTAGTTGCTTTTCTTAAGTTTAATTTATTATAAAGTCAAATACACGGTGCATTTCGGCGATCACTTTACGGAAAAATATCTCTTCGCTTCGAGTTCGTGCATATTTTTCGCGCGCTTAGCTTTCCGTATTTCTCTTGCGCCGTCAACAAAGTGCATCGCACTTCTTAAGTAACCGTGATGTCCCATATTTTGCGCACACATCTACAGAAAATATAGTCGCGATAACTTTTGCTTGATATAATTTTCCAAACCCCAGTATGCGATGATAAATAAACATCGCGCGAGAATTATAAGATACGGAAAAAATTTTATATCAAAATTTACTATATATTTACTTATATATAAGATATATAAGATATATATACATATAAGATATAATATGATAGTAGTCAGACCATAAAAAGAATTATAAGTTTAAATAACTATTATGTAAACAACATAGTAAAAATTATTATAATTCCTTCATGATACGCAACTACTGGCGTCCATATTAATTTTTTATATAAAATTTTCTCCGTGTATATAATCTTCATTTCTCCATTATTCCTCAATTAATAAAACAATTCTAATTATGTAATATAACTACATTTAATTAAATGCAAGAGCAATTGCAGTATAAAATGAAATAATGTGGCATCAGTACACAACGCCTTTTATATGTACAGTTTTCAAACGCGTTAAATTCTCGAGGGATAAATCGCAATGTAAAAATTTGGTCGCCAAAACCGTCGTCGGGAAAACCAACACCGACCCTCTTCAGATATTTGATACTAGAAGCCATGTCACACCGGCTGTTTCTAGTATACGCGGCCTTCGTCATTATTAGCCTCTGCTTAACCGATCGAAGCATCGATCAGGGTATCGTGTTCGTGTTACGCGAGCTGCCCACGTGGTTATTTCCTTCCGCTATTATATAGCCACGAAAAGTGAAAGTACCATTACAAAAAGTGTGCTCGATAGAATAGCCATAGCTACCTAATATGTGTGCTGTAATTAATTGTAGTTTCTGCATTAAAGTGTTCACTTTCTCACAATACTTAGCGCGTAACGCAAAAGTGGAATACAGAATTTAACTATTTTTACAGGCCAAATATTTCGGCAATTAAGCGTTGTGAGAGCAATTTTTTATTAAAATAAAATCCGTTGAAATTTTTCATATTAAATAAATTAATATTGTAGTTATTGTTATCTCGATATTTTCATTGTAGAAAAATTATTTTTAAAACGGAAAACAAAATTCGCAAAACAAAAAACAATTTTTTGCGTTATATGATTTTAGATAATACTATTTGAATATGAGTATTTCAAAATTTGATTTTACAAATTCGTCGCGATACTTCAATCGTTATCAGCTCGCGCTGTTCGCGCACACTTCACTTCACACCACCGCTCGCGCATAAATATCCGAAGCTCAAGTGTTATCGCGAAAAATTGGCGGGAGCCGTTAAAACTTCCGAAGTTCGCGAAGTCCTCCAAGTCAGACGAGTCGCTCTTTCTTGCACGATTAAACCAGCGCGGTAAGTGCTAACGTCGGCGGCGTCGTCGTCGTCGTCGTCGTCGTCGTCGTCGCCGTCGTCGCCGTCTCTACTCTTCGTACGTCATGATTCGCCCGAATCTCGTCCATCTTTCCCTGCCCGCGGCACCTGTTTCTTTCAGCTCGTTCCTTGGGAACTCGACGAAATTAGCCGGATTACCGCGGACGTGGGACGGCCTCGAACTCTCCTCGGAGGCAGACGGAGACGACGGCTCACGAAAAAAAGAGCGCGGAAAGAAGGGAACGGACAAGCGACGGCGAGGGGGAACGAGAGGGTGAGCGGCATGCCGTGTGGAAGAAACGGGGAGGGAGATGCAGAGGAGGAACGAGGAGTGCAAGGAGCGTGACCCGCGTAGCAGCGGGAAGGAAGAGGCACCTTCGAAACAGGTGTAGAGTCCATTCGGCGGGGGGAGTTCTCGCGAGCCTGCACACCGAGGTTAATGATTCACCTTTACGACCAAAAGACGCCGGTGTGCGCCCCGTTCGTTCCCTCGGCTCGGCACACCGACACGGTGTGCCGGCAGATTACTCGATTTTCGTTTATTAGCCGCGGGATCGCTAAAAATTGATTCTAACTATTATGTTACCTGCCGTTAAGTATTCGTAGTGAATACGTTGGGACCATTAAGTTGAGATAATTGATTGTTTATAGTAATAGCGAGTACCTGAGCGTTTAGCTTGGGCTGTTTGCGATAATAACACAATTTTTCTCACAGTGCTGTTGGTATAAGTGCAGCAATACAGTTATATTGATGTAATTCATTTATGAAGAATTCCATTTTTTTTGCAAAACGTTTTTGTTGAAAAATATCAAGTTAAAATTATATATTATCTTTTTTCGCTACTCAAATATATGAATTATATAAGACATTCCTATATAACTGTTTGAAAATTGTGAAAAAAATTGATAAAATTTCCAAAAGTCTCCGTTGTGTTTTATTCAAACTAGTAGTACCAAAAATTATTTTGCAGAATCCATTGCAGAATCTAATAAAACTAATTTATAACTAAATCTCCCCTCCAATTAATATAAAATGTTTAAGCTTTCAATAAAACGATTTAAAAGAGTAGTAAGTAATGAATTAATTAAGTTTTCTCTTTGAAAAAGAATCTATAAATAAATATAACATAGCAAGATGTAGCCTCAAGTGTGAGAAACATAAATCTTGGCGAACGAGAGCGTCGAGTGACTCGTAGGCGACAAGAGGAGGGCCGGCGACGCGAAGGTAAACGAGTGTGGAGTGTCGATCCCGAGTTTGGGCATCGATCGTGGACGCCACTCTGCGCCGCGACAGCCGTTCCGCTGGATGAAGTCGTTCGGCAAGACCGGCCGGGCGTTAAAATTACCTATCGCGGTAACCTGAGCGAGACGGGGTCGATCTCGCGGCGCGGTGGCCGGGAGGAGGACGAAACGACCTGGAATAAAAACGCAAGGAGAGTAGGAAGAGAGACGTTTGAGCGCGGGGAAAGAGAAAGAGAGGGAACCGATCGCCGGGAGGTAGGATGGGATAATGCGTTGCCGATTTCGCGATGACGCCGAGGGAAAAAGGAGAGCGAGAGACCGGGCGGCGGCAGGACGATCTCGGGAGAGAAGGACGACGATGGATAACGACGCCGATGGAGGAAAAGAAAATAGAGAGAATCGACCGCGCGGACGCGCGGAGCGGATCTTTCAAAGAGGCAATTTCGTAATTATGAGAGAGGAACGGGCTCCGTGGGGCGACCCGCCGGCCGGAACGAGATCGTATCGCGTTTTTCTTCTTTGACTGCGCGCGGAGTCGACCGCGCGCGGGGGCATAACCCTACCACGATAAGGATCTCGAGGTGAAGCCGCGTTGTATATATTTCGTACATGCGCTCTTCCCCCTTTCGAGCTACCTTAAATACCGGTCGTTTAAGCGCTAAAAGCACCGCTCGGCGAGGTGCACTCTCGTGCCTCCTCGACAAAACGCGGTCGCACACCGAAGGAAAGAGAAGCACCGTGTGGCCGAAATGTTGCGACGCGAGCAGATTTTTCTACTTTCATGCTTACTGAACAAGTGTCTGCTAAGATCAGCCAAGATTTTATTATAAAAAATACATTTATTAATTAAATTTCATTAAATTTCGGTCGAGCAAAAATCATAATTTGTTAATCAATATGTGCCCTATTTTTTTTTATAAATCTGGAATGATTTATCAGTCCGAATCATTTTATGAGAAAAAAAACTTTTATTTTAAGACCCTAAAATATTTTAATAAAATTTTTGTATTGAGAAAAAGATAATCACCCTATATATTTTGTGGCCTCGACTTAAAATAATATCTGTGAGATTAAAGATACAAGTGACAAGAATTCGACTGAGTAATTAGGCCACTATATTGTGGCAAGATTACTCGCGATAACAAAAACACGGCCTTGGGAACTCACGATCACAGGAAGTATAAAGTATGAGATTCAAATATCAAAAAGTGCTCATACACCGGAACAACCATAAAAACGGACTACCGCGTGTTTAACTACTTACCGTGATGACGGCGCGCGATACTGCATTACATAAAGCAAACTTCGAAAAACAGCAGTTATGCGACCGCATTGTGTAGCGGTTTTTCATCTTCGTATTTAAAAAAGAACCGGGTCAAACTTCTGCTTTCGCATTCTGTGCAACATCGCGACCAGAATGGTGTTATTAAACTAACGAGAAGAGAATTAATCAATCCAAAAGTATTGCAGCACAGCTTCGGCAACAAGACGGCTTATCTGTCAATTTCAAACGCTAAGACATAATATTATAAAAAAGCTTCAAACATTTACTAAAATGTCTATTGAAGCTCTAGGACTTTTAGAAGTTTGGTAAAGCTCGCTTTTTCATAATTCAACAATTATTGAAGATTCAGCACGGAGCGAATTTCAGAAGTTAGCTGCCGCGATCTCTTTACGAATCCCGAATCTCGCACGGAACTTTCAAACAATCAAACTTACATATGATAATCGCTAAAATTTCCTCGCGGGCAACTCAAGTATTTTCCGGTAAACGTACACGAGCATGTCGAGCAAATTCGAAGTTAAGGAAAGCAGAGAGAGCACCCGTGGGAACTAATCACGATCGCTATGCAGACGCGTCTCTTGGACCTTCTACGATACTCACGTACGGTCGTTACCGAAGTTTCCCCGTCGAACAGTAAACGTAACGATCGAATGCAGCGAAAGGATGACTCCCGGCGTGCAGAGAGGAGAGCATCTACCCGCGGATAGATCGAGATATCTCCAGCCAAGCCACAAAGTCGTTTGCCAGCCAAGTTTCGGCTACACATATATACCGCAACGTGCGCGCAGCTACCTCTCAGACCACGTGGCGACCGCGTAGAAACCGCGCCGCTACGTTGCATCGCCGAATCGCGTCAAGCTACACCGAAGTAACGTAAAGCCTGCTTTTAGCTTATTAGCGGGCCAGACGAGGCGATCTTTTCGAACGGGAAAAAACTCTAATCGGCGTTGAACGCCTGTATTATCGGTATGATGCGATCATTTAATGAACGCAAGCGTTTCATTAATACTTTCATATATAATAATTATATTATTATAGAATAATAATTATAATTATACGTTATTAAATTTAATTTGATAAATCAATAAATACATCCTGAATGCAAATTCGGATCCACCGATTCGTGCGTTATTAATTTAAAAATTAACTTTGATTCTCCAAGATAACTCTAGCGATAGACATAATAATATTATAACTATATATTCCATATATTCCATAATAATAATTCGTTAATATATTCCATCCCGATCCCGATAATAATATGTTACAGTCAATAATTAAATTCGATGCAGTTAAACGCGAATGATGCAGTTTACAAATTTCGCACGATTTCACGAAAGATCGACAGGACTAACCACACGATGCCGGGAAATTGATTTTTCCCCAAAAAATATCACTGCGAATTACACGGTCAAGGATGAGCGGCTGTGAATAAAGTTATTATGGTTCTCGCTGGGGTACGGCTGATCAAGCAGCTCAAAACGAGACGATCGAGGCAAGAAACACGAGACAACGGCTCTCAGACCGCTCGTAAACTTCTCGAGCCGAGAAATTTCATCGTCCACGCGGCGGCATAGAGCAAAGAATGATACAAATTCTCATAATAAGGACAATCATGCGGAGGGCAGGGAAGCGGAACGACGACGAAGTGGGCAGAAGAAATTAGGAACGAAGGTAAGAGTAAAGCAGGATCCGACCACCCGGTCGCGACTCGATTCGGACGGACTGCAGACACGAAACCACCAATGACCAACCGCGCATTATAAAACCGTAAACCACCACTGATCATTACACCTAAAATGGGAGATGGCGAGGAAAAAGAGAGCTCCCACCTCGATAATCAACGATCGACGATTATATTTGGAAAGTATACATCGTAGAATTCGAGCGGCCAAATGGCGCGATAATTTTTCTCAGCTAATAATTCATCGAAATTGGACAAAATTAATTTAACAAATAATAATTGTGCTATAAAGGTAGATTAAAAATTTCGTCATTATACAATAATTTTTTTATAAAAATTTGATATAAAATTTAAATATCAAATTGTGAAACTAAAAAAACATGTCTGCGTGTGTAAATACACAGCAAGGATCTCTATATGAAAGTGACTTAATAAATTGATTAATTTTCTAGACTGCAGCTTATACATTAATTAAAAACATCATCACTTTGAAAGCATCTATTTATTTGAAGCAACACGCAACGAGAAAAATTGCAACGTGAAACTTGAAGTAATAAGAGAAAATGTTTTATATCTCTGGACGCAAAAGAGAATTCAGTTATTAGTCATTCAGCGCGACGCGTATACGTGCAGATTTTATTGTCTCGACTCTGTGACGTGTGTGACATTGTTAAACGCGAATACCGCAAAGCACTGTGGCAGGCCCACAAGACAGGGAAATTACATTTTTACCGAATATGTATGTGGCTTTTTGCGCTCGAATCCAGCGGAAAAAGTATAAACGCAGATAAAATTTGATTTCAGCCGGGATGCGAGGGAAGCGAGTGCATTTAAATATTGGACTCGGGTCAACGGCAAAGCGTGCTGGGTCGAACATGAATTCACCGCATAAAATATAAAATTTAAATTTTTTTCTATAGAGGAAATTGTCATAACACTTATATCCGTTGGTGGATCATTTTTTTATCATCTATACGATAAAGTCTATTAATTCTAGTTTTTTATTAAATGTTTTCTATTTAATATTGCACCGACATTGATCGTCGCAAACGTCAACTTCGGGAAGCGAAATCTACATAAAATCGCATTTAATACTACGACGTAAAAATAAAATCTTTTACTTGCGTGAAAGAACAGAAAACGAAGATTTAAATAAAATGTAATTTGAATTTCATTCATTCTTTATTAGAATTTTCAAGTACAAAAAAGGAATAACAATGGCTTTCACAAGCTTTTACGAAGGTTTGGAAAAAAGTGCCTGTCAAGTCCTCTGCTTACACGGCCCGTCATTTAACGTTGACGATGAAAAGGATTTTCAACCGACCGAACACAACAGAGCTGCTGTCGGAAAAATACAAGCAGTCCTCGCGACGACAAGCCCGGAAACTAGCAAACCGCGAAGAGATCAAGGACCGAGAGAGAGAGAAAGAAAGAGAGAGAAAAGAAGCGAGCGAGAAGCCTGCGAGTCGCGCGTCCCGAATCACTCTCTCGCATCCTCGCAATCAGCGTCGCGGAAGAAAGTCGAGGCGTTTGAGAACCGTCGTTCTAAACAATGGTGAGAACTACGCTGATTGCGGGACGCCGAGGAACACAAAGTGAGGAACCGAGGAAGAGGGATGGAAGGAGCGGAGGAAGGGACCTCTCGAGAGTAGAACCGTCTCGAAGCAAGACCATCGGGAATCATCTCGGCACCACCTGTGCGAACTATTTTGCGAAACAATCTCTCGCGGTAGTCGCGCCGCCGTTACTGCGAGAGTCGTTCGACCGTTACGATACTGGTTCGATCGGGTCGTTACAATGTCGCGGGACAATGCTTCCCATTCAGACCTCAGTGTCGGATGTCGCGACACGTTAGGCGGACGTCCGTGTCCCCGTGGCCACGGGGGATTGCTCATCCAGCTGTTCGTCCCGGACGAGACTGCAGTGGATTGGCAGTCCCGTCGAAACTTCTTTCCCGGCGAACGTGTGAACTGGCAACTTCGCGAAAAGTTTGTATACATCTATCAGTCCTATTGCATAATGTGCGATATCAAATATGTAAATGTGACGACGGAACGCGCTTTACGAGGTACCGAACTTGGAAACGACGATGAAAAAAAGTCAAATACATTTTTCACGCGCGCGACAAGCATTCGTTTAGTTGCTCGTCGACAAGTTAAGACTACTATTGCTGACTTCAATGAAATTTTAAACATTAATTTTATTATTTTTTAATGTAGAGTGTACATAATTTAGAATTTTCAATTATAAAAATATTTTATGACTTTGTCACGATCGAAGAGAATTAAATTGACAAATGACTTCTGCAATTTTACTATTAACAGAAACTTTGCTATTAAAAATCTTGACACGAGGAAAATTCCACGTTTATGTAAAATCTTTTATTGCGCAGGACTGCGCCATAAGAGTGACACGCAAAGTTGCACGGCAAAAATTACGATTATTACTAGACGCGGGTTAAATTAACGACAAAGGGGAAAGTAAAACGAAAAAAGTGAACGACGTGGAAAGTAATTAGTTGTGACTACCGAAGTTATTATCACGCAGAGCATTCTGTGGAAAGAAAGACAGAGATCACTTTAGCGTCATTGCGCACATTGCAGTTTCGGGGAAAGAATAATTTATCGTGTGGATGATTGCAGTCGATCTCGCTATCGCGCTTTAAAGAGTACAATAAAGATCAGAAACTTACGACAAGCTTGCGCCTGTTTTTGTAATGATAAATCTTTTTATTATTCATAAAAAAAATACCGATAAAAAAATCCATTAAATAAATTTATGAGAAATATGAAGAAAACTGGATTAACTAGTCGCAATACTTTGCCGTTAACCGTTATTTCTATTATATAAATAGCTTTTCTTTCCTTATTTTATAATTTAATATAATACTTTCCCAAAAAACCTAAACGTTATAATACTCCGTGAAGAGAAATAGTAGAATCCTGATTATACTTTTCGGATTTCCGTAATTTTCAGCGCCGAGGAACCGAGGATACGCTGTTACCTCGTGTCGGTTGTAATTAGCACGGCGAAAATAAAGAGGGGAGAAAGGTGTCTTTTAGGCGCGACAAACGAGATGCAATTAACCAAGGCAGCGCCGCGGGACGACTGCTCGTTGTCGGATCGGCCGATCGCGGATGCGCGATTAGGGGATAAGAGCGGCGCACCTTGGTCGTTGTAATTACGCCTGTCACGAGCTGACATTGTGCCGCCGCCGAGAGAAAGATTCGCGATGTGTTGTCGCGGCTGTTTCATTAAGGTGGTTGTCGCAACATCTGCCAGGAATCGTCCCGGACTTTGAGTATCGTACACGCCGCGCGTGATATTCCGCTACAAGGTGACTCCATTAGAATACGATTACACGTAAGCGCGGAATATGCCTATCCCAGGAAGCTGCCTGGAGGATGATTAATTCCCTTAGCGGTAAGGATAAATTTTCACCACAGACAGTGTCGAGATGAATATTCCGGCGTGCTTTATTTTGTTGAAAACGTGCATATTTTACGAGTTTGCTGAAAATAGGCTCGAGAACGAGATTAAACGATAGAATCGTTTCTTTCTTTGTAAACTACAATTTTTATTAACACCGATACTTTTTATCTATTAAAAATTCAGCTATTTATACTCCTATATGCAGTCCATATTTATAATTCCTTATTATGAACGCCGCCACGAAACAACGACATTTATAAATTAAAGTAGCCGCGTCGCAATCTCTTTAGCCGACGGCGAACGCGCTTTTCGCCGTGTCAGTCCCGCAGTACGAGAACGTAAGATAAAGCGTTGAGAGAAAAGAAGGAGGTGGGAAGGACAAGCTAGGACGATAGGAGACGAAAGCACAGAGACGAAGAGAAAGAAGAGGAGGAGGCGCACGCGAGTCTCGCAGACTGTAATTACCGATATCGGCAGCGCGATCGTTGGTGCAACGAAGGCGCATCGTCCCGTAGCAAGCCAGGACGAGCGACGGAAGGGAAACGGCCGCGAGAATAGAGGAAAGGTAGAGAACAAGAGGAAGAGAAAGAGAGAGACATCGGGCGGGGTCAAAGGTGATTGCGAATACGGCGCGATACACAGACGGAGCCACGCGAGATCTCTGCCCACCTCGACGCACCTTTCTTTCTCCCTCTCTTTCTCCCTCTTTCTTCCTCTCTTTCTCCCTCTTTCTTCCTCTCTTTCTCCCTCTTTCTTCCTCTCTCTCTCTGTCGTCGAGTTGTACGAACGTAGGTTGCTATAGTCGTACCACTACCATACGGGAAGGCAGATATGACCGTAAACCATAAGGATCTAAGAGCCTCGCGAATCGTCCATTGACCACCCACGCCGCTCAAAAGTCCTCGACTCTACGTATAATACTTCTGGCCTCCGTTCCTATCTGCAAGCGCGAGATTCGTCTGGATACAGACATCATCGATCTGCATTCAATATCAAGCAAATTATTTACATTACTACGTCATTACTACGCCAGATATTTTACTGTCATCTTTGAAAGTTATCCTCGAATAAAAAAAGTAGTAATGTAATAAGATCATTATTTTGCATTTACTGATTTATGTTTTCACACCTTCTAAAAAAATAAACTGATGATAAAAAGATATTTTTCGAAACGAAACATGCTGATTTTTAATAAAAGAAAAGCAAATATAAATTTTGCGCAATAAGACAAACGTTACATTTGTGCTGTTGTAGCTAAAAAAATTAAAGATTTCATGCAAATTTAAAGTAAAATATTTTCAAACAATTTATCATATCTGATAAATTAAAAATTGCAAATTCGCTAGATATTAATGAGGAAAAAAATCGGAAAAGCAAAAAAGTTAATACACGAACGGCGAGTTATTCGTATTTCAGACCACCGACAATTTCAAATCGTTGGCGCCGAAGGGCATCCGTTTCGGATTTCATTTGCAGAATCGTAACTTCTTCGGAATTCTATAAGGATCCCACCTCCTTTCACCGCAAATGTGTTATTGGATGACCTGTTCAGCCATAGAGTACCTCCCCGGTAGGATTCAGTTAAATACATAAAGTCGCGTTTGTGCTTTTACCGTGAAAACTCGCAGAATTTTTACCAATATTTTATACCGAACGAATGCTTTAATTAGCATCTCGCTCTAGTTCGGGCAAATCAGATTTTACTTATTGATAGCCCGAGCAAAAACTGCCAACCGTGCTTAAATGACACCAACAGTCAAGAACAAAGAGAGTCAAATGAAATGAAGATGGAATGGCTGAGAGAAAAGAAGCCAACCAAGTCCCGAAATGACGTCGTTTGATCCCTTTGCGGCCTCTCCTCTCTCCTGCCATCACTCCTCTTTCATTTCATAACGACGGATAAATGGAACCGTCGGATTTCTCATTCTTCTCGGCGGCGCAATATGAATCCGAGTCGAGATGGTGCATGGTAGAAATTCATGGACTTAATGACTGTGAGTGAATAAACATTTGAAAACTACACTGAACAAATACTGTTCCATGTCACGTCTAATTTGTTTCTAGATATTTTACTTTATATGTAACTTCATAGTTTAGATAAAAATATTTTATTTAGATAATGATTAATTTTATTCCTCTTTAAATAAATTACTCCCGCCTCCTTCCTGTGCATGTTTTACTTGTAATCTACAAACGTACTAACATCGTAACTAATATCATGACGATAAATCGTCAAATGTCACTCGACCTCGCGAATATTTTATTAGCGTTTCCGTGAATTCGCGTATGAATAAGTAGATCTAGCGATATCTCCTGATCGCGTAATTGAATATACTCTTTTTAAAAGAATGGAACGAGGAAGAAATCAACAATCGATAACGCCGCCCGGTATTTAATAAGGTAGCTCACGCGAATCCAAGAACGAATCGACTAAACGGGCTTTTGAAAGGGGGTCCATTCGATTCGGTATCGACGACCATTAACCTCTCGTACGGAGCGCAGCCTGCACGTCGGGATAAAGTAATTAGCCTCCGACCTCAGCAGCCGGCCTTCTTCGGCCTGCTGCTTGAGGAATTCTTTCGATGCTTTCTCTACCAATTTGACAATTAGCCTCGCAGTCGTATCGACCGTCTCGTTATCCTGTTCGAAACCTCGATGGCACACACAATACGAGAATCGTAACTCGAAACAATAATTCCTTCAGTGCGCTATTACAATTGTAGATCTCAACTTCGTGCCGCCGAGCGTACTTCAACATTTAACAGCACCATTGAATGACACAAGTTCTTTAATGACAATTATTATAATTTAATTAAACAATTAAAACAATTCAAATCTTAAAATATGAAAAAAAAATAATTTAACATGTATTCATGTTTTAATTCTAAAAGTTAAAATATTATTCTTTAGATTGTTTTCTCTTCAATTTTTCCTAAAATTAATTCTTTGTGATTAATATAATTTCGCAAATAACGAATCAAAATTTTATTAGAACAAATGTTCTCAAAATTACTCTCAAACAGTAATTATTCGTTCTGCAGGAGAACGCAGAGTCCGGATTCGAGCGTACAGGCTCTCCTCGGATTCTCGGTTTCTCCCTCTCGGGACCTGAGAGGCTCAAGGCGACCCGTGGGAGCCACGCGCCTGCCGTGCGCCATCTCTCCCTCCACCTTTTTCTCTGCCCTCCTCTCGTCCCGACCTCTCGCTCTTTCTCTCTCGACTGGTGCGCCTTCCGTTACACTCGCAGGCCAGCTCGGACCCCGGCCATCAGGGTTAACCGTGGAAGAGATGCGTACTCGAGGCAAGGCGCGGATCGATCCACGGAATGATTTTTTTGACCTCGCGGCGCTATGATTTATTACACGCAGTCAGCACGATGAAGAATACATTATATTTACTAAAGTTGAATTAGAGTCTGTTCTATAAATTGTATTGGCATTTCCAAAACGCAAGCAAAATTATAGACCTCTCTATAAAAATCACGTAAAATAAAAATTACAAAAAATTGATTCTGAGAAAAAAATAGTATAAAAATCATTATTCATAATTTTGCGTAATTCTCACGTAACGCAACATATGAAGATGTTAAATGTTAATTTATCTTTGCTTTCCGTTTCTCTTTTCTTTTGGCATTATGGTTACTAATTTCGAAAAGTATTTGTACAATTTCATATCACATTACACATTTTATCATCCGCAAAAAAGCAAGCATACTTTATAAATTTTTACAGAATAAGTTCTAGAAATTTGCCAGGAAAAGGGAAGTTCTCGGAACACGAGGAATTCCAAATCCGATGTTACGTGAACCGAAAGTTTACGAGTTCCGACTTCATGTACTTTCGCGCATCTACAATTTTTTTCTTTTTTTGTGTAGAAAATGTCACCGTATCGCTGCGAAAAATGTTTTCCGTACATCGGAAAACTTTTCCGCTACATTCCCAGAAAGTGGAAAGGAGACACTCGGACACGTGTGTAACTGACCTCGGCCCTTTCGCGAGAAGCCCGGCGCCGGAGCATTTTCGATATCGCAAAATCCATTTCGCGGATTCCACGCGACAAAAGGAAAACGAAAGGCCATTGTAGTGAAAGTATTTCACTTTTGCAGCGAGTAGAAACCCCCGGCGACCCTCGCTCGTCAACCGTCCGTACATATAACAACACATATGTCCATGTTCCATTGAGCAGACAGAAATAATGGCAGCGAATGGTAAGAGGAAAGCGGAAGAAGAGATTCTAAAATTCAGCGGACCAATGGAGAGAGAGAAAGAGAGAAGACGAAAGAAAGAAAGAGAGAGAGAAACGCGAAGAACGACGCTTTTCCTGAAAAATGATGGGATCCAATATCGCGCTCGAATTCGAAGGCGAGGTACCGCAGTTAGTCGGACGTATAAGGAGGCTACCTTCGCCCTCTATTTTCTTTATTATCGTTCGCGGTGGCTATGTATGGGTGGACATAGGAAACGTATCCTGGAAAAAGGAAATGTATCTGGCCGCGGAAGGTTCGTCCCCGCGGACCGTTCCATCGGACGCGATTTCAAGGCTGACTGCTCGTATAAAGTGAAAAACTTTTCTCGAAGTCCGAAGAGTGTATCTATTACACACACATATATGTACTGTGACGCGTTCAGAACTCGTACATGCCTAGTCTATATTTATTCCCATTACGAGGAAAGCCGTCCAAGTGTCTGCTTCTTTTATTTTTGCGCTAGAGTACTCTCAATCCTCCTGATGATATCAAATTTCGGGATCAAATTGAGAAAGTATCATTTGATAATGTTGCAATATAACTAATTACTGTGGAAGCTCGTATAATATTATCATTAATTAATTAATTAGTTAGTTATCATCATCTGATTATTCAAATTTTGTTCGCGACTAAATTATTTATAATATACTGTTCAATACCCAATCAATTATTTGAGAAAAAATGGTTTCTTTTCTATTATATGGTTTCTATTTTATAATGGTTTCTTTTATATTTCCAAAAACTTATCTTGACTTACTTATCTGCTTCTTTAAACAAACGATTCTTATTCAAACTTATAGAGTTTCGGAAGTTCGGTATACAATAAATTTTGCTATATGCTATGTAATTTTTACAACAGTTTTCGGATTGAGAAATCGTTTGGTGCACATCCGCCTTCGAGTCGCACTTAATACACATCTACATATGTCTCGCATGATGCAAGTCTTATTTTCTTGTTAATCCATGAGTTCATCGTTAAATCAACCGGCAACGCTCGATGAGAGTCGTAGCGAGCGTTCAGGTGAAAGTAAATGGATGAGATGGATTTCATTCGGACTAATAAAAATGAGAAGTAGATATTAATTTATGATCGTTAATTAAGCGCAACAATGCAACATCAAGCGTTCCGAATGAAGCGATGTGCAACGAAGAATGCGCAACGGCAGAATGGAATTATGCCGCGCGATTTTCTAATTTGGAACACGGTTCCCAGTTGCAGTCGGCATTGAGCGGCGCGTCGTGTTGCAACGTTAATGAAACGAAAACGGGGTTGCCAGGGATACAAGGCAGGTGTCGTGAAATAAAGCGATTGAACAGACAGCGGATACGCGACGCAAAGTAATAGAAGTGTCATGGACAAGTGCATTTGTTCTGTCGTCCGCAACGAAATCGATTCCAGCGCTTTGCGCGTCTGCAACCGCGTGAGACACACGAAGAAAGACAGTTATTTCGGGAAAAGCCGAAAACCTTGCCACGAGTAATGGAACTATAACTGGAAATGCGATTGCTTTGAGAAAACCAATAATTCGCAAGAACTTTTTACTTTTAGCATTAAATATGTCTTAAGTTTTATTAATTTTCAATGAGATAAAGTTTTTAATCATTTTAATAGAATTAAGTCAAAAGTAACAAATAACAAGAGCATCGATGAATGAATTGGCTTGAGATTTTTAATTCACTTAAATTTCATCAAGTTTACTGTTCTCTTAACTATTCTGCCATATTAAACATACGACATTCAGTGGTTTTTAAGTAATCTGCATAAAATTCGTCCGTACATTTCAATTTCTAACATTGATTCGAGAGTGAAGTATGTCGAAAGGACCAAAAAGGTACAGGTAGGAAGGCCGTCGTGCGGAATGGCGACGAAGGTTACCGTCCGTGTGATGCAAATGAACTCCTAAATTAAATTTAGTCGGTCCGAGAGAGGCGAAAAGAAGCACGGAGGAAGAGGAATGAGGGGGCGAAAGCACTCCTCCCTCCGGGACGTCGCCGGTGAGATTACAACGGGGAGAAAGTTCTCTAGAACGTCGGCAAAGTTTCATTCGCCGATTGCTTTTGACTTCACGCGCTGTGCGAATGATCTCGCACATATATCTGTCGAATTCGCGACAGACGGCATTTCGATTCAACGATCTGTGAAATCTTTGGTTTCGCGTCAAAATACCAATATCGCTCTGAAAGTAGAAGCCGTCCACTCGTCGTGTATCGCTTACATTACGTACACTCGTAAATCTCGACGCGTGATATATATTTTAAGCCAGATTGATGATTCGCGGGGATTTTATGAGGAGAAACATATTTTCTCACAAACGTTTTAGCTTATAATCAACGATAATAATTTAGAATATGTGGCTGTGATTAACAATTGCGATATAATCGTTCAATAATGTCCGGATGTTATACGTATAAAAATAGCCTTTATATTGTACATATATTAATTTAAAGTCCTAGTTTTATTTATAATCTGCGGTGTAATACAATATTTAATCACCAAAATCTTATTAATCAGAATGTACACAAAAAATTTCTTTTGAAAGTTAAAAGTCGTAGTAATACTTGAACCTTATTCAAAAAAAACTTTTCTAACACGCTGCATACTACAGTTATAACGCGGTAAAGTGCGTTAAAATAGCCCTTTTTTACAACTTTAACCTTGAAATTTTCAAAATTATGACGGAACATTTATAAATTTGGCATCGTATTCAGCATAAAAAAAACTATAAAAAGAGATATTTCGCATTCTTGTGTTCGAAAAAAGCCACATTTTTGTAGAACTGTGTAATCAATCCCCTAAATTTGAGCTTTTTAAAATGAGCTTTAGTATTTAAGCCTAGACGATAAAATGCTTCTATACGTTCTTGTCGTTTTGGTGGCATTCTACAAGAGAGAAGCCTTCCATGTAAAGTTTCAACGTAAAACTCTAATCAGGTCTCTTTATTAAAACTTCCGAACGTTATGGAATTTTTTTGCAGCTCATTCGTGCTTAATAAAGCATAAGCCCTCGAGAAAAGGAACATATCGCTTTATCGATCGCCGTTCAAACTTTCAATATCCGGATAGGCAAAGTCGCAAAACGGAGAAAGTAGATTTCTACGAAACTTTTCGCGCTGATGAAAGACATAATGAACAAATTTGCGTCCCGTTTCATCACGTGATTATTATGACTGACGAGACTACGCATCATAAAACACGATGCAGCATTAATTAAGTTGCTGCATAAATTACGTCATGTGAAATATACTAATTAACAAATTTTTTTCTGTCTACAATATAGAATATCAAACAGAATATTAAATAAATTTAACATTTTTATGTGTGTAATTTTTTAAGATTAATTACTCTTCTAATTTAATTAATAATCTTTTAATTTTGTTTATTTAATTCACTTTGCTTTAATCTTAGAAATTTGATAAATCAAATAACTTCATAAATAACTCACGTAATAAATTGAATAATTATGTACATTTGTTTTGTATAAAAACTCTTTTACAATGCCACACCTTGCACTTCGAAAAACATCGAGAAAGTTAAGTATCACACGAAATCCGTGGTCGCGTCTACCAAGTTGACATCACGTTCTCGAACCGATGATCATATGTACAACCGAGAGTCCTGGGTGGGCGTTTTTCCCAGGCTCGCACGATCATTCCCCCCAACCGATCTGGCGCCTCGATCCCGCTCCGCCAGGTAAAATATTCGGACTGGTCGTCGGACTCAGTCGGGGCAGATGAAGGTGTTACGTGCCTGGCGCGCACGAAACACGTCTCCTCTCGACGATGCTTTCCGATGTCCCCTCCTCCTTTCCTCCACCACGGTTAAAGATAAAACGAGCAACAGAGGGATGAGACACAGACAGAAAAGAACGAAAAGAGAGAGACTGAAGTGGAGAGAACAAAGGAAAAGCGGATAAATATAATACACGCTGCCTCGTTACGGCTTCAATTATTTGCCGGCTTCTACAATGATTTAGGCGCGGATTGTAATTAATATCAGCTTCGCGACAGTTTTAAATAAGTGACGGTAAGAAAAAAAAGAAGAGTACGATGATGACAATAATCATGGTTATAATAAAGAAGATTATCTCCAGTTGTAGATACGCGTACAAATCGGTTGGAATTCAAAGATCAATTTCTGAAGAAATCAACAACATTAAAAGTAATGAAATTGAATGTGCCATGACGTGTTAAAAAAACAAAATATATATAACTAGATATTCCTCGGTCGTTGCAGACATTCAGAGTGATACTTCGAATGGTGAACGCACCGTAACAAAACAGAGAAATAATGGAAGAGCGCGAGAACCATAAACGGGAGGGGGAGAAAGGATCGGCAGTGGAGTGGAAGAGAAGCGGAATGCAGGGAGGATGAGAAGAAGGATGAGAGGGAAAGAGAGAAGGAGAGTTAAAGGGCCTTCGGTATGCGAGCGTGGGCGTGGGTCCAGACTGGGCGCGTGTCTCTACGTTCCTTCGGCGTTCGAAGCAGGAGATGCAAGAACGAGAGAAAGAGAGAGAGAGAGAAAGAATACGGACAGGGAAAAAGAGAAGGAGAGAATAAGAGAGACATTGGAGAGAAAGAGAGTCCGGTCCGAGAGAGGCGCGATCGCGTCCCGGGTGGGCAGGATCGCTTCGAACTCTCAAAAATTTATGGCCGGCGCTTCGACCTACGAGCAAGAGGTGTTACTCCCGGGTCCTTGGGGCAGGGACCGTAAGATTTACGCAACGCCGGCAGCAGAGAAAGAAAGAGAGTGTGGAGAGGAGAGGGAGGGAGGGAGGGGGGGACAAAAGGAGATCCATGAACGCGAGCGTGTACGCTAACGAAAGAGCGATCGAGCTCGTTAACGTCCGTCGGGATAATCGATAGTACGACCGCACCGCCTGATTATCGAACGGGAGAAGGGAAAATAGCTCCCTGCACCAAGAATAAATATTTGGATGCGGCACGGGAGCCCGTCCGGCGACTCTGCCGGCGCGATGTAGGATAAAGTAACGTGCATTATAAAAATATTGGCAAAGTAATTCAGTTTGTAGCGTCTAGCAATTAGCGGTTACTCTTTTCATAAGTAATAGCGCGACATTGTATGTCGTCAATAGTGTGATATTAATCTGTATGTAGGATTTTTATACCGCGAATGATACATCTTAATAATTACAGAAATTATTCTGTAAATCATAAGTTATAATCTGCCTACACACTATCGGATTTCATGTAATTAAATGCGTAAAACTATTAGAAAGTAAATATCTTAACTCTTACAATAACAAAAACTATTTTAGTTCCTCAAATAATTTTATAGTTGAAAATATTAGGCAATTATTGGCTATATTTATGAGATATTTTTCTACAACACACTGCGTTATGTGTTTGTGATCGAAGAAAAATTTCCCATTGGCGTTTTCATATGAGACAGAGAGGGACCAAGGCTGCTGAGGGAAACTCTTTTTGAAATTCACACGACGGATTTTCCGATCATTTGCGAGTGAAATAGTCGAACGATGGAGCGATGTCGGCCGCACCTGCGAGAAGATATTTCAGATCGCAACGACGGCAGGCGTACGCGCGCGGAAAAATCGTATTTTCTTTGCATCTGCCAATCAGACTAGCGCTTTCAAAGCCCCCCTTTAAGCTAAGTCACATAAAACTGGTTCTGGTCCAAATAAAAATATCGCAGCGTCACTCTTCAATTTCCGTTGCACGTCTGCCTATGTAGTATAAGCTCAAATTTGACATGCGATATTTTCGTCGAAATTCACTTTGTAGAAATTTTATATCCCGCCAATATCAGGAATCGTATGTTATCAATACGTCACTCGCCGCGTGTGAATATTTTCATTGTATTATTTTCTAATACATACATTCCTCGTTCATCGAACTTACTTGATTTATTATTATTATTTCAATTAGTTTTAATTTTCATAGAACTTAAAGTTCGCTATAATTGTGCATAAATTAATATTTGCTCCAATTCTGATATCAAATTAATATCATTTTTTATATATACACATGTATTAACATTTATTCTTAACATAAAGAATTATAAAATAACTAATGTAAAAAATAGAAAATTAAAATTAATATTTTATTGGTGAATAAAATTACGCGATTAAATATATATGCTGAATTTTTCATTAAAATTATGTGGAAAAGATTCATTTAATTAAACTATTAATTATTCATTTCTCTTGTTCCACATTTTCATCATATAATGGACGTAACAATAGATTGTCTCGATTGTTTGACTTATTAATGAGTATATTTATCCAAAAGTGCTCGATATTCTCGCGATCGCTATTCAGTTTATCTATTTGCAGCTAAAATTGTACACTATGCAAATGTGTACAAACGGCCATCAATGCAGTTATGCCGTCAGTGACAGAAAAAGTACGAAAATGTTTGCACGGCAAACTACGCGATTGTATAGCGCTGTCGGCGGAAAACGATGCTTAAACGAGGTGTCAATGAAAAGAGAAACGACAAGAATGTCCATTCGGCATAAATATTAGTTTGCGGGATAAAACGAATCAAAGTTACAACTTGTAATCGATATAAAATGTGATTAAATATAAAATTATTTGTTTCGCGGAAAAAGTTGAGAAAATTCAAGTAAAAAATAACAGATTTTAAAAAAATGTCAAACATTTACAATTCCATTCCACTTTTCTCTGTTCCGTTAATTCAATGGCTATAAATACAAGTTGAAATTAACACGTATTTATAAAATAATATATAATATAAGCATGATTCTAATCGCTTCGTCAACAATATACAAAAAAATTCGGAAAAAATCAGAGGAAATTTTTGACATGCAATTCGGCTCGTTGACCCCTTCAAGCCCGTTGACCCCCGTTGTTTCAAACATGGATCCTAGCTCGCGGTGCGATCTCGCGGGTATTCATTTAAAAGCTCGCACGACGGTAATATTCGAAAGCATAAATATCACACGTCGCGCGCGTTTCGTCGCGTTCTCCACGGGCCATAAAAGCGCTCCCGTTTTTCCTGCCATTATCCAGCCGGTACGTCGTCGATGAGACTGGGCATTAGATAAATACTGGCACGGCGCGGGGGCGAGAGCGCGCGTTAGCCAGCTTTAAAAGGGAATAAAAATATTTATCGAGCAAACTCTGGCGGACCTCCACCACCGCATCGCCAGCAGGAGAAGAAAGGGGACGACAGAAAATGGCCCCGTCAGAGAGGGACAGGGGAAAAAAGAAGGCGGAGGCGGAACAGACAACCGAATGAATTTTGAGTGGAGTATTACTCCACGTATTAGGACCCGCTCGACCTCACAGCAGACTTCGGCGGGGGTGGAAGAGTCGGGGCGTATTATTGGAAAACGGTAAATATTTCTCGGCATATACGAAGCCAACGGATATAAAAGGAGAATGAGAAAGGATGGGGAGTGAAAGGGGGGATGAAGTCGAGTGCTGGTGGAATCTTGTTCTACGCTACGATTACCGCGCGCGCATCTCCCAGAAAATCGGTCGGCACGATCCGGGGTAAAAGGGGGAGATAAAGGTAAGAAACGAGAAAGTGGGATGGCAGGGGAGAAGAGCGAATGGAAGTGCTTTGGAGGCCTCGTTTCTCCACGTTGGAATTAAAATCGAACGATCGTTCGCCGCGCGCGAGAGAGAGCGAGCGAGCGAGACTGGCGCGCGTTACCTCTACCTCGCATTTCCTTTTTCCTCATTCTCTCTTCGTGTGCGGCATGCACTTCCCTTTTCCCTCCCCTACGCACCCTTTGTCTCACGCGCCGCACCTACGGCAATATCGCGAGCGCGCGGCGCAATAAGCGTCGACGATTTTCATACATTACCCGTCGAACAGCTCGATTAGCGTTCGATCGGTGTTTTCCGGGGCCGCGCGGGAATAAGAGAGGCCACGCTGCAAGAGAAAAAGACCGTACGGCGACTTATTGTTTCCACGGAACGCGGCAGTCAGCGATCGTATAAGCTCGGTATGCACACGTGACCGTACACCATCGATTACCCCTGCTATTGATCGTTTAACGTTCCGGAGATGATCGTCTCATGAGAATAAAGATCGCGTTCCTTCTTACTCGATGTTTCTTTCCTTTTTCAAGATAATACCACCATCTGATCTTAATTAATTTTTTACCAATATTAGACAGTGATTTATTTATTAATTACGACATAATCAAGTAATACTTAAACACTGTTGTCACAAAATTCGAAGATTTTATGGAATAATAATTTCTCGCGACATCGATGAAATAAATGGCTTGCTGTGCCTCGTTAATATGAGCAATCGATACGCATTTCATATGATGGACATGCAATGAATATTTTCTCTCTTGGATATGTATAAAATGTTCCGTGCTAAAAGTACATGTGTACAAATTTAATGATTTCAGTTTAAAATGACGATATAAAATTGCTCAGAATTTAGATAATTTAATGATTTTTCAATAAATAAATAAAACTATGTTCAATATATAAACTAAATATAACAGATTATTGGTTGATATTTTAGTTTCAAAATTTTAGTCAGTTTCAGAAACAGCAACATAAAGTATAAAGTTGAAAAATTATATTCATTGTATTCATTCTGACACGTAATGCTATTTGTACCGCGCAAAAATCTCGACAAAAATGCAAAAAAAGTTAAAGAATATCAAGAATCTAAAATTTATCAAGAATTTTGAATATTCAATAGAGAGAGAAAGATATATATTCTTTCAATATTTGTACTTGATATATAAAGAATAAAAATACGCTGAGGCAAAATATACTTTCACTGTCAGATACGTCTGTTTTACTCTGTGCACTCTCTACTTTGTCTTTGTTTCACGTTGCGTCTCAACGGTCGCATTATCGACAGCATGTTACGTCGAGCCGCGCGTATCACTTGACGCGACGAGGCAAAGCTAAACACACATCCATCGAGAAGTTTATCGAACGAGAGGGTGAGAGAGAGAGAGAGAGAGAGAGAGAGAGAGAGAGAGAGAGAGAGAGAGCGAGAGAGAAAGTGCAGTCGAACAAACTAGCTCACGGGAACAGTCACGCGGGTTTGAGGCAAAGCGAGTCGAAAAGAGACGCGAATTACGAGAGCGAGAGCAATCGACGAGAGTGCCGTTTGCGCATTCACAGAAAGGAGACATGAAACGGCAACGCATGTGCAAGCATGCGACAGCAAGAAGCGGATAAACACGACGGTAAACTCGGAAGCGCTTTGTCCAGCGAGCGTCGCGACGCCCGGTGCCGTTTTCGCGGTGGCTTGAACTGCGCTTGCTGTGTAAACTGCTTACGTGCCACGCGGGTGAAAACGAGATCCCGGCGTATGTCATAGAGCCCGCAGAAGGAAGTAGAGCCGCGAAATAGTTCCACACGACGCGTGTATGTGTACCGTGTATACCCTAACATCCGCGACCAGTTCACGGTAGACACACTCGTCATTGAAGATAAAGATGAGAGGAGAGAGAAAGAGAGAGAGAGAGAGAGAGAGGGGGGGAGAGAGAGAGAGAGAAGCGCAATAACGGATAGACAAATATTTGAGCGCTCGTGAGAAACGCGAGTACTATGTAACGTGCGCTGTGACGAAACGTCAAGCATGGATAATAGAGATAGATAGAATAAAGATAACAGAGAGAGTGTCAGAAAGTCATTTATCATTACATACAAGAGTCAGAAGAGTTGGATAACCAGAAAAAACTTATCACTACAGTATTTTAATATCTTATTACGCTTGAGATAAAAAATTATTTGCAGAGAAGAAATAATTATTATGTCCTGTTGCAATCTTTTTATAATAGTTTATCGTGGCGCATATTATGCATTCTCTAATAAAGGATTATATTATTATCTAATTTATTATAACATGTACTGATTCGTTAATCATAAGTGATTAACAACGCGCTAGATGAAACAAATTCTAGTATAAAATAGTCGGAGAACAAAGAGCGCCTGATTCGAAGAGTTTAGTGCCGCAGAAATAATGGATGCTTTTGTAAAACGAATTCGGAAGAGCGATGGCAAGTGTTTGATTTTCCGTCGATGTGCCGCGCACGGAATCACTGCGAACGTACCGCGATTATCGTAATCGACGTCTCGATAAGCATGGCGAACGACCACCATTTCTCGCCCGTGGCTGATTGTTCTTTTGCAGTCGATCGCGCGTATAATTCGCAGGCATTGGATGGGAAAATGAGGAAAGAGCAAGAGCGGATGGTGACTTTTGGAATCCACAAGCTGATTATTCTTGAGAGCTTTTCGCAGGAGAATAATCAAGCGAAGAAAAGAGTTAAAAGAAAGTCCATTATTATTCTGCACGACATGTACGTCCAATCATCATGACATATTTTTATCAACGATAAAAAAATTTAGTTGAGTTTTAAAACTAAAAAATAGAAAAATGTAATATTTTATCATTTATATCAAATTATTTTAATTGATCTTAACATTAATAGATATTTTCAAATATATTATATTCTATAACAATGATTTTTTAAGAAAGATCGGAGATATATAGCTCATGGTTCATTAGTTTCTATATGAATCCGCTCCTACTGAAGAAAACCACCCACAGGAGATGTTCGAGGATTGAGGACCGGAGATGAGACGAACGAAGGAAGGAAGGGTACTCTCGATAAGGATACGATTGTCCGCATGGGAATTGCATGGCTTCGCGTTCTCGACCCACCTTGATAACGAGAGAACTACCCAACTGGTGAAAACGTCCGCTGGGATGATACCCCGCTTTTAGCCGCAGAACACTTGCCAAAACACGACACGAAACAGAAGACCACGTCAGGTTTGATATTGAGCAGTTTAATATTTTTCTCCGTGGCAACGTTAAATATAAACTCTATAGTTTATTAACGCATATCTTATAGTTGCAAGATTTTAATTAATATGTAAAAAATATTTAGTAGAATTCAAAGATAAAAATGCAATCAAATTTGGTTAAAAAAATGCAATCAAGAAATATTCATTATAAGAATACAATATAAACATAAAAAAATCAAGCATTTAAATAAACATGTAAAGACAATTTCATCGTCACATGTATAGATAATATAATAATATAAAATGCAGTTGTTTCTATATTATAGACAATTTAAAAAACTAAAATAGATTATACTTATGGCCATTTATATAACATATCTATGAGAACCCAGTTTAGGATCGAGCGTTCGAAAATATCACAGAACATACGAATATATATCGTTCAGTAAATCATATAACACCTCTTTATAGATTCACATCCACGTGCGAACCATTTCGCTCACGATTCATCGACGTTGTCCTCGATTCCATCGAGTTACGAGCACTCGACCGGGACGTAAAGTACTTACATATCGACTACCCTCGAGACTAAACTCAGTTCGTTCTACCTAGAAGTGCGTCAGCTTCTCAGTATGCCCTTGGGGTGTACTTTCCTCGATATGCGTCAATTTCCCGGAGGAGCCGCACCATCGGACGTATTCCCAGATACTTTCGCGGTCATACTTTTCGTATACGCTCGGTCACGTATACAATTTGCATAAAAAATCGACTCACTAACATCTTTACAATGACTGTTTCGATTCTAAGATAATACGTGTTGAGAAACCGCTCGATATCAAGTAAAATAGTCTATTTTAGAAATTCAACGATTTGCACATTTGCGTCACAAAAATATAGAGTTATTACGATTATAAAATGTAAAAATTAAGTTTTTGACTTGAAGAGAGATCTGCATAATTAGATTTTATATGTTCAACAATTATTCTTCATATAAACCCATATTTATTTTTAGCAATATCATTTATTATATGTTAAACTGCAAAAATAAGAAGGATATTTAAGTAACAAAAGGATATTTAAGTAACAAAATTAGAAAAGCGATTTGGAAGCGACAAATAACTGGAATTCTCTAGACTAATTATTACACATTGTGCGCTTTCTGTGCACGAGAGAATTTCTGACTCTCGACAATGTTGGACATTAAAAATCGCTCACGCTTGGTGCAAACACCTGTTGAATACATAGGCTAAATTTTTAATTGTGTAATGTATACAGAGAAAGAAAAAGAGACTGTTATAGACTCAGAGGTTTTACGCAAATAGATATCTTTACTCCCTGTTTATTTAATTTCATAAAAATTTTTATCGATTTCAATCTCTGATTAAAAAAGCGTATGCTATGTGTACAGACGTATGTACATCAATATGAATTTTTTTTTCTATATGTCGATATAGATTTACACTCAAAATTTGTGTTCACACAGAATTTGTTTCGTTAAAATTATAAATACTTATTTCTCGCTGTCACGTCGCGATAATCACGCAATGCTGTATGTTTCTTTCTATCGATGTTTGAAACACTTTCAGAAAAGACAAAGGCGCGGCTCGTCCGGTTGATGAAATACGAAGGGGTACGAGAAGGAGAATTTCGCACTTAACCCTAATTTTTTATTCCTCCGCCACTTTGCCGCGCTGAATGTATTATCAATTGCACACTATATATATCGTATTAGATTTAAATTTTACCAACACTCACCGAAAATCGTAGACAAGCAATTACAGCTCTTCTCGATTAATCCAATACCATCTCTCTGCTCGATTCCGCTCGATTTCTGATGTAATCACGGTGCATTTCTAAATTTCACACAGTTCTATCACACAGGGTATCACACTCGCGAATAATACGAAACGCGCGCATTCGCGATAATGGAAAATACATTGGCTCACGATCAAATGAATGAAACACGAATGAATACACCAAAACTCGCCCGATTCTTTCGACACTCCCGATTTGTCACGAACGTATTCTTGACAAAAATTCTAAGAAAATTCTAAGAACTAGTCAACCGGTGACTATCATCGCGGACGCGAATATCGAACCGAATAATAAGCCAGCGGAATCGCCTGCATTCATTAATCCGTCGCAGCGGTTTCTCGATGTTCCTTCCTCTCAATGCTCCACAATGCTCTGCATACTGGATATCACTCATAATGTTCACCAAACACTGCGAAATACGCGAAACGTGCGTGTTAGAAGACAAAATCTTCTGATAAACATTGCTTCGAACGCGAAACAACAGACGACGAGAGATACATTAATCATGATTGTATTGGTCAATACATTGAGACAATAGTTAGATTCGACACTTTCGATGCTCATTTGTACACATATAATTCACGCGAGATAAATAAAAAGATGACAACGTATAGCGACGCGAAGAAGATATGAGCATATAAATCTACGAGATACGCGTCAATCGCATTCACACGATCCTAAAATAATGCATTAAAATGCTCGCCTATTACTAGATTCAACATTGTCGACACTTATTTAACGACAAAAGTCATCTAAACCGCATAAAAGATGCGAGAATACTCACAATTCGGTTGTGTATCAACGCGCGATGCAAACTAACCTCCAATTATTAGCCCAAGTTAACTTTGCTTCTTTACGCAACAAAATACAAAATAATGGATACATAAATCATTAAAACAATTACCTTTCATCATATTCAGTGTTCTCGACACCCATTTGTATGCAGGATTCGCTTGAGATGGATAAAAGATGCGAAATAAAGATGCGAGAATGCATAGCGGCCGCGATTTAGTTGGCGCGAATAACGTATGACACGAAGTAAACAACAAACGCGGTGACGTCATCGCGGCTAACTTCTATTCTATTGGCGCGAAATGAAAACATTTCAAACAGAACACAAAACATGCATCATCGAGAAACATGTTAATGTGTTTACGTGATCAAAATAATGTACCGAAATTGCTCATCACTCAATCCGATATTTATTCCTGAAGAAAATACTGCAATGCGATTGCAATTCGATTATTCATTGGCAATACGTAATATGAGCTAACGTAGAATTATTGGTCATGTTTAACTAGCGGGTTTACATGACTTCGCGAGATGATAGCATAAATAAATCGTTAAGATGATTACCTGTTATTAGAATTGACATTATCAACACTCATTTATATGCAGAATTTGCTGAAGGATAAAAAGATACAAGAACGCAAAACAATCGCACTGCGACAGTGGCGGCGAACAATGTGACTTGATCGGCAATTATTGAACTTTGGTAACGTAACCGTGACTAACTCTGCATATTTACGCGGCGCGAAAAAAAACAAAACAAAACAAAACAAAACAAAGCGATAATGTGACAACATTTAATTATAACAGTTTATACTGCCGCAATAAGATAAGAAAGATAAATAAAAAAATATAATTCACATTTAAAATGTGAAAAATATTCCAATCACTGATTTTACGGGCACGATACAGCACATATAAACTCGCTGGAGAATACATTGTTGGCCGCGATCTCAAAGTTTGCCTCTGCTATCTTGTCCATCGAGGCGCCGCCTTTGCTTACCGAGACAGATTCTCTTTGCTTTTTTTATCTTCCCGTTGGTTTCGTAAAAGGAAGAGAAATGGGAGAGGCGAGGCCTAAGCGAACCATGGTAGGCGCTGATTGACGCGCAGCGAGTTTATCTTCGAAATTCCTGCATCGGAAATATTTCTAACAAAAATAACATCAACGAATATGCCGCATCGTAGAAGCAATCGTTATATATTTAAAAAAAGGTACAACCCTAATATAAATTATAAAAAAATGCAAAGCACAATAAATCATATTTCTCGAGAGAGAATGGTAAGAGAATAGTAAGAGAATGGTAAGAGAATCTTAGAAATTTTAAAATCGATATATGTATTGCATCGTTGCGCGTGATGCATCTCAAAAATTTTAAAACAGATATGTCGCACGATATTGCGTATGTCACTCTGTCCTACTTGAAGTTTTACTTTTGAAAATCTGACATGTGCAATTTTTGAAATAAATAACCCATGTTATAGTACAAGTGTCTTGATAGGAAATTCGTCAATTTCGAAAATAGAAATGTGTGCGATATTGACAAGAACCGGCACAGAAGGATATTAATTTCCTTCAGGATACGCGCAAGCGGGAAAACGCGATCGCTGTTTCTCGATCTTCCACGCCAAATGATGGAATCAAAAGATCTGCCTTCCGTATCCCGATTCCGAGAAATGTCTGTATCCCGCACGAGAATTGCTGAAGGTTCCGATCACTTCAGAAAACGCCAGGACTTTCCGCCTTCTAACGGACCCGCGTCACGTAGCGATTCGGTGCTGGGATTTCCGGGATATCAAATCGCGTTATAAAGTTGGCAATCTCTTTATCTCTCTCTCTCTTTCTCTATCTCGCTTTCTCCGAGAGAATTTGCGATTATCCGCGGTACAATCGTCGTACCAAAATCACCGGAAGATCGGCGGCGGCGTTTCTCGCAAGACTTCTCAAAGTTCTTACCGCGCGTAGCCGGCACGTAGGCGAGCACGCGACGAATCAATCGGCGCGATTTTTGCCTGAACGCAATTATCGAGCCTCCTCTGCTTGATTTTACGTCTCGAACGCGATGAACTCGCGGCGAACGCGCGCGGCAAAAAGCAACAGCAATCGATGGAGATACGTGCGACGTCATACTGCGATGAATTCCCACGGGTCGCCGTAAGCCGATGTGAAGGAGCCTGCAGCTGACACGTAATTACCGGTAATGAGGCGATACAAGGGCCACGGATTGCGCCGAGATGCCAAGGAAATTTGAAATGTATCTCACGTAAATAGGAGTGCGAGGATTCCGCAAAAATTCAAACGCCTGAATTATGATCGTGAAACGCGTTATAATTAAAAAATCACTCCTGGTCTTATCGGTCTCGGATCAAATCACAATGTTTCCTGTGTTCGTTGACGTGAACCGCCGATACGATCGAAGGAAGATGCAGCTTCGTGAAATATCAATTTTCATGCTTTCTCATCGCTCGCGTTTCTAAAATCTCTCAATTTCCTACAGACTTGGAATCCGTGATAATCAATTAGGTGGAAAACCGAGGTAAGATTGACCAATCAAATTAAAACTGCGGAAGTAATAGTACTTTAAGAAATGAGAGGAAACTGTTCCCGCGTAATTGCGGAACTCTGCAGATATAATAGGACAGATCTCAGCTCGAAAAATGGATATAAAGTAAAATGGAAGTAGAAAGTGGATCCGTAATAATTTTATGAAGAATATTATGTGGTTCAATATATAATATCCTCTTGACGATTCATAAATAATTAGATTCAGAATTCGGAATTGAATGGAGATGTAATACTAAATGTACTCATCTCTGAAATTTTCACAAATCGATATGCGATGAAACAAAGAGGCAGAAATTGCGGTATAATCTTTATCAAAATTTTATAATATTTTATTTAATAACGCATACGTGTTGTGTAAATTGAACTCTATTTTCAATTAACTGCTACTAAAAGTTTCTCTACTGTGATTATTATATAAATCTATTATATAAATCTATATTGTGTTTAAAATAATTACTGATAATCCAAGTAGAAAATATTGATAACCTAGTTCATATATTATAACTTTTCATGTAATTATAAATACCTATGCAATTATTATCGCCGTTTCAGCGCAGTAGACGCTACACTGCCACATAATTTTGATTGCGAGAAGTCACCTCATATGAGAGCGAAATTTAAAGTGACTAGGAAAAGGCCACAAAGAGTCAAGTTATCAGTGTTCAAGCCCCTGTGCATTTTAATAAAGATCCCGAGCTCGCAATTCGCACTAGCTCGAGAAATCAAAGAGTGGTAAAAAGAGAGAGGAACAAAGGCCAACGCTCGACTGGATAGCGCGTTATGAGAGTCCGGTAATACCCTCGAATATAGAGCGTTCCCGAAACGTGTGATTATTGCATGTAACGCGAAAATCGTGGAACGCGTGAAAATTAATCCATCGTAATCCATCGGGAAAGTTTCTAGGATTTTAAAATCCCTTCCGCTTTAGATAGTTCAAGCCGTGAGAATTGTAGCCTCTAAAGGCTGCTGTATAAAAAATTCTTTATCTCTATAAAAGTACGAAAATTCTGCCGCAATTGTTATAAATAGTTGAATTCTGCAAATTTATTTTTTTACGACAAGACAAATATGACGTGCATCATCGTTTCGTATTTTATTGTACAATATTTCGAGAAGATGCGCATCACTAGCTAACGCGAATGTACCACGAGAGAGAAAATGAGAAGGGAAATCGAAGCTTGAGAGAGGCCACGAAATGCCGGTTGGAATGCCGTCATTCACCGATCATTCGGTAATGGCTACACGTGTATACCATAACGGCCGCACAACTCCGACCACTACATTCGTGCCACTCACGCCGTTGCACTATGGCGAGTTATGCGCTGCGTGTCTAAACGTTTTGCTATTTCGACGGCGATAGATCCATCCGATTTCGGTATGGTTTCCAGTCTGGAAATCCAGATTATATCCAAGCGAAGTGGCACTTTGGCAATTGGAGCGCATTAAGTGTACGAGTGTGTGATTGTCAATAATTCTATACGGTACTGGATAAAGTAGTAGATTTATCGACAAGTTTGGGGCAGTCTTTAGAGGCTTTGACTAATGACAAAAGTCAACCAAAGCGTTAAAGTCGTGCTTTTGTCAAAAACATTTTTTGCGCAACAATGATTTTTATGTGGCATTTAATGTAATTGTAGATTATATAATATAATATATTCTATTATCATATATATAATAGATGATCTATGATTATAGATCTATGATTATATATATAATATATTCTAAAATGCAAACGTGGTCAAATAAAAAAGAAACAAATTTAAAATTATGAAACATGCATTATACTGTACTTTAGGAATATATAAAGTAATGAAGTAGAAGAATGCTTTCAGTCAGAAAGCTCTTTTGAACTGTACATCATAGAATCCTAAACGTTGTTGCGCGTTTAGGGATCATAAAGCTCTATATGTGGCTTTTGGCCTCTGATGAAGGATAATCTCTGTAGAGTAGCCTCGCTTTTCAAGCTCGCGGGAGATCGGCCGATGTGCGTGCTTGCTTGCTTCCGAGAGCGCTTGTAAATTTATGGAGTTACGAGAAGCGTATCCGGCGATGCTGGATGCGGAAATTATTACCGCTTTCGCGCGGTCGAATTACTTCTCCGTCAACACGATGCGTCGTATCGTATGCCACCGCATCGTGTGCTGATTTGCTCGTGCAAGTCGATCTTCATTTCTCTGGTTTCTATACGCGATTATACATGTAATAATTAGACGACACGAGAAACGCATAATGCCTGCTATTATCAAGCTATTGAGATGATGGAATATTGAGATCAAATGTATTCGTGATACGCGAAAATTTAGAATAATTATAGGTATACTTGCGCCACAAAATGCATATTTCTGACTAATAAAAAATTTATTTTTTTCTCAAAAATGTAATGCCAAGTTATTTATAAAATTTGCAATGTTATTCATCAAATAGTAAGATGTAAATTTTCAATTAAATATCCGATCGATTTGAATACAAATGCTAAGCTCTCACTGTTCGATTCGAACAGCACGGTTAAAGAGGGTCACGTGAATTATTTGAGAGACGATTAGATCGACCGCAAAAGCAGGCTTGGCAGTATTACCGGGAGAATACGAAATACGCGCATAACCGACGTAAGGGATACAACGGATAGTCCTTTAGCATGCGAAGTAGATAGCGATAAGTTAGACTGTCGAGCAAATTGTGAAAAAGATAATATAGTTGAATTGTTTCACGTTATTTTATATCACGTAATAATCATAAGTGTTATAAGGAAACGTTCCAAGAGAATGATAGCATTCAGTTCTCTTACATCTATTTTATGAATATACGTTGTAAAGTAATAGTGTTAAATACATAATGGCCAAATTCCATAATCAAGTTAATAATTAATTTCATCGCATTGTGACTCTGTTTAATAACTTTCGATAAAGATTTTCAAACTCTCTATTGCAATCTCGCAAAAATCGACCGTTTTATCGTCGCAACGGCGCGAAAGGACGGGGCCGAGTGAGGCCAGATCGAACAACGTGAAATATTCGCGCGACGATTAGATCGCGAGAGGCGCGCGTGCTTTTGTCTCGCATTAACGACCACAGGCCGCGGGATTTATCCGTCTCGCGATGCGAGAAGGCGGGCATAGGACGCCCATAGACACGGGGCACGTAAACTGGACGAGCGCGGGCCGCCATAGCCGCCGCCAGGGTCCACGCGCGCGATGTATCTCTCCTCCACCTCGCAAGTAAGGCCGAGCGGAAGTAATCGTTTTAACGCGCAATGGCAGCGATCGTTAAGTACCGCGGGCCCGGCGTTACGTCAGTCGGCGATCGCACATACGCGAGCGAGCGAGCGTGGACTACCTACGTACTCCACACGGCTACGCCTCGACACATTGCGCCCGACCCACGCGTCCATTGTCTTCCCTTTCGGAGACAGACGGCGCGTGACGTAAGAACGTAAGGACGGAGAAAGAGGGAGAATCGGAGTCAGCGATCGCGGGAGAGAGAAAGGTGAGAGATGAGAGAACCGGCCCGTACGTACGTACCGGCGGATACATTTCATCGGGAGAAAGAATCCCGCCTGGAAATTATAGGCAGATATACGCGGATATACGTAGGACGACGATCGGCGAAGGATATATCAAGATCTAACGTCGAGACGCGAGCGCGGGAAAAGCGCGGGGAAAGGACGTGAGAAAATAAAGCGCGCGTCGATGATAAATCGCAACAGGGACGGACCGGGTCCGAGTTCGCCGATCGGTATTGTAAAACAATGTACGCAGATGTGGCGAAATGCTCGTGGTAGCGCGACTGGCCTTCCTCTCTCTTTCGTAGTAACCTTGATCATGGATCGTAAATCCCGTAGGCACGGAGAACAGCAGGGATCATTGTACGAGGTAACGCGGATTCCTCCGACGCGTAATGCCACCTCGATCTCGGCCCGATTGCCCCTTTAAGCACCAACGTGAACACAGTGACACTTGTGACTTTTTTAATCTTTCCTTGTTAGAAGATAATTGTCGTTCGAAACTGTTCTTCAAAATTAAATTTCGAGGTTCGACTAGTCTTTTCCTACTTTTAATCGATTTCCCAATTCTTTCTTTTTCTTTTCTAACAATGAACGAGCGAAGTTAGGAGAGCAGAAATTAATTATACGTTATAAAATCTGATTAGTCCAATATCTGTCACATTAATTGTAAGAATAGGTCATTAACTCTTGGGAAGTTGAATTCATCTAATTAAAACATTATATACGATCATATGTCATATTTTTATATCTATCTATATCATGCATCATTGCATATTCATTAACTGCATTCCATCAAACGTGAAGCTCGCAGTTCTATCATTTTCAGATTAAAAAAAGCCGATGACAATAGTTCCCGCGACTTATCGATGAGATCACGCGAAAAATCCTTTAAGGATAGTTTCGGAACGCGAAGAGTGTCAATGCTGCGATATGTGGCACCTACACGGCCTCGATATATGTACACGGATCGTGAGCTCGGGATCACGAGACGAGAGGCGAGGCGGTGGCGACGGCGGCGGCGACGGCGGCGGCGGCGGCGGCGGCAGCGGCGAGTCGTATTCCGCGGGTCTCACGGCTCAGCCTCGACGTGAATCATGCCAGTTCCGGTCCGACCCACGCGTACGTGTCCCTGAAACAGCCGGTCTCGCGTTCGTCTCGACGCATCCCTCCGGTCTGAGTGCCCATCTCGATTACAGCCGCAGTTTGGGAGGAATTTCGTTGGACAAATTCTCACGCTTTTGTTTCCACGAAAATGCCTGGCGCGCACAAGCATGTTTTATCAGTGTTGTACCAAAGCGACGTTCCGTCATTATTTGTCCGTTCACGCGGTGACACGCGTTTCTAATTTTAGATATCTTTGTACTCACGCTGATGGCGGTTGCTAGCCGTGCACCAAAGCTGACGATGTAATAATTATATAATTATTATTATTATTGTTACTTTGATTATTATTTTTTAATAACGGTTTCGTTGAAAAATTATTCCCTCCTTTTATTATGCGGTTCTTACACCGACTGAATTTTTTGTGATAAAGTCACTCTACAAAAAAATTGCTAGGTCATCTGTCCCTAAGTTGCGACAGCGAGGTAACAAGCGGGTTAATTCTCACGCTGACGGTCTTTCGTGTAGAACGGAGACGGTACGTACCATCCAATTACGCCTCGGTCTCGTGCGCGTAAACGTCATTTAATCGCAACCTACGTGACTAGTGGGAATCAAGACGTTAACTCCGATATAAGACACGAAATAGACACTCCGCCGAGAAGCAAAACGAGTATACACACATTTCTCGTTCGTCTACATCATCCCGTATGACAGATTACGACTCCGCAATTTTGTCATTGCGACTATTAATCTTAGACTATCACGTCGGTATCCATTGGATTCCAATCAAATCTCTTCGATCTGTATTTTTTTGATAAAACACGTTTTTTGAACGTTGTAAAATGGAAGCTGTGATCTCAAGGTTGACTCTAGATATATGAGTCTGTTACCATGATTGAAGCTCGGAAAAAAAAGATACGTCGCATGCGTGATGTAAAATTTATATTCGTTTCCCACCAGATTCTTCGGAGATCATCGTGATATTCAAACCTTTCCCTCCAGTGGCTTTTCTCCGACCGGGAAATGAAATAAATTTCGATATACGCGCGGTTTTATGAAACACGAAATTGTAGTACTTCTCTCGAGTCCGCAATAAACTTTCGGCCGGTGTTTGCGATACATTTCATTCCGTGGCTGCCGAAACCCTTTACCTTCATTTTATGACGCGATCGGAGGACGCAGATTGATTCCATAACACAAATATGAATAAAACAAAATGCAACATTGATAGTGATCGATATTATTTCCCGAACGCGGGTTGCCGTCATTGGCGTGAATAGAAATATTCGATTTTTAGCAATATTTCGGCAATCTTTAAACATAAAAACATTTTATATTTAAAAATCAATATAATATCGTACAAAATATTTTTCTTTATTCATGAATAAGCTCTGTATAAGCTTCTTTCGTTGCTTATTATTTCTTTAAAAGTAACTATAATGTATGCGTATTTGAGAATTTTGAGCAATACAACATAAAATTTAAAAAAATAGTAAAAATAACGTTAATTTTTTATATAATCTTTTTTAAATGCAAATTTTATAATAACATAATTCCATAAAAGCTTCATATATTTGCCATTCTTAATCCTTGAAAACATAGTTACATGTGAAAATTTACCTCGAGGGAATTTTATGACTGTGACAGTATTTAAGTTCTTAACATGCTTGTTCCTTTACATATTCCCTTTAGTGAACAGTAACTTTAACACAAAACTGTCAGACTGCTTTTAAACTGTTCTACAAGATAACAGTATCTATACAACTTATTCTATAAATAGCGCTATAGCTCATTCATAATAACTTTTCGCTGCCTTTCATATTTTATACTGTCATTTTAAAGTTCCCATATAATTTTTTTGTAACTCATATTTATTTGCTCAGTTAAGTTAATTGAATAAATTTCTGAGTATTTCAGAAACTGGGAGAGTTTCCTTCAATGATTTACGCTTGGAACAAAAAAATATTTAAATGTCTGTCCGTATGTGTTCATTTAAGCTGCAAACCTATTGTAATCCGGCACGATCACATGTCATAAGATAGCTCTGTGCTCGCGAAGTGGGTCCTGAGAAATCGCTTTGCTTCGTCGCGAGGTAGTCACAAGAGAGATACAATACAACGGACACTCAGACAGGACACGCGTACCCTGTATAAGGGCCCCCAACACCCCCTCGAGTCCCGCGCGACTCGTAATACGAGAACGGGACTTTGTGCCACGTAATGCTGGCGCAGCACGGAAGTTGCAGGCGTTCCCGTTGGAACGTGAACTTCCAGCTCCCCCTTGGAACAGATCTGTGCGGACAGGAACTGGATCCCGATCGATGGGACGAGAATCCGGAACGACAAACGGTAGCGCAAATAAGGAAGGGATATTTTATTGAACAATTTGACGACGATTGTTCAAGAAATGTGCGAGCGTGTGATAAATTCTTTATATGTTCGTCATTATTATGAATTACAATAGCTGAAGGATCTCAAGAGAAATGAAAATAATAAAGTGGAATTGTGAAAAAAAGAATCGCTAAGTTAGGACACAATAGTATCATTAAAATGAATAGCTTCAACGAAACAAGCATTATGTGTAATATAATTGAACGATTGAATGAAGTTTTGCGATATATATATGATTATTAAAAAAAAATAAATCTTTTACGAAGATATTTAACTATAAATTACTTTATTTCAATACCTTTTTTATATAATTCTACGAGTAAAAAATTTAAATTTTATTATCAACTTTAAATAATTAAATCTCATCAAAAATAGTACGGTGGAATTTTATTTCTACTATCTCGTGCCATCACTGCATTCAATTACAGGACATAATTGATCATCTCTAATTGCGATAATTATTTCCGATATCGAGCATAGAAATTAAGTGATGCGTAGCGGCGTTTTTTGGTGTCGCGATAAATTCCGATAATTGACAAAAATGAATAATAAAAGTAAAAATTGATAAAATAGTTGACATACTTTGCTTAGGTTGCTTTGGACGCCGTTCGCGATTACACACAGATCACCAGCAAAAACCAGTCAGGAACTTCGTTATTACAGAGATATCGAGCATCGGAGGTGCAAGAGATCCCCGATATTTTTACCGGACGAAGCTCACTGGCGCTTCTATTAATTACGCGGCTGTCGTTCGGCGATGGTAGCGGCGGATCGCGCGATGCCGACGCGCGCTGGCGTCGTTAATTTCCCGGGGCCGATTTTCCCGCGATTCAACTCGAACGCCGAACGCTCCGAATCGCCTCGTCGCATCGCGCATCGGTTCGCCGAGCGCACCGTTTTTCACTCTCGACTGCCGCTGCTCAGCGTGCTTCGACGGGCACGCGTGTGTGCGCGTGACACGGGCCACGATGGGGCGATATCTCGCCCGCGGCCCTTTTTCACGAAAAACCGCTGACGAAGACGAAGAACCGCGGGCAATTCGATAGAGCGTGAAGGCGCGATAACACACCGCTATTTCTCCGTTGCACGCATTGGTCACGCGCGTAAAATGCACGGTTAGACGACTAGAGGTGCGCATATACCTGCAGAAAATCTTATTATATATGACAGTAAGTGACAGAAAAAGAGCTGGCAAAATATACCGAAGTTTTGGAAAGACTCTGCAATATTAAAGATCATGTTATATCGAATTGACACAAAATTGACACAACATTTTTAGCAAAGTCTCAGTTAATAAAATATTTAATCTTAGAAATAAGAAAGTTATTGCTAAGAAACTTGTACGTTTCACAGATACTGTATCCATTTTATTAAAGTAGATATAAATCTTTTCGCGCTGTGAAATAACTTGAAGTAAAACTTTGATCCGAAGCTTTCACTTCAAAGATATTCGCCAACTTGTCGCAAAATAATTTATTGCATCCTTCTGCCAATCTTCCGCAATGAATCCTGCGTCCCTCGTCAGAACTATCGGACGATCTTCGCGTAACTAGAAAAGGGAGGCGAACGAAGGGGGACCGAAGGACGCAGAATGGCGTCTAGGGCAGCGCTGTAAATTTATGTCCAATTTCGCGGCGGATTCGGAAGCGGCGGCCGAGCGGAATTTTCGCACGGAGATTTTAGCTCGCACGGGCAATAAACCTTCGACCAACCGAGCGGGTACACGCTGCCAGAAAGCCGTGCGTGTAACTCGTGTGTGCAAATATCCGTACGCAACGGAAAAGAGAAAGCTATATATATATACATATATATATACGTGAAGAAAAAAGAAGAGAGGGGGAGAGGCAAACGTGGAAAGAGGGAGCATTGAGTGACGGGGGTGCATGGGGAATAGGTCGGAAAGCCGACAAATGCAATCGGAGTTGAATATCGAAAAGCGTGACGAGCGGGAATTTTCGCGAGTACGTGTGCAAATATATTTAGGGTGGATCCGATTTCGGTTGAGAAACGTGTTTTTACGGTTTGCATCGCCATCGCTGAAAGGGACTAAATGCATTTACATAGAACTCGTTATAGCACTGGAACAGGAAGCGGTAAAACTTTTGAAACATTCAACATTAGCGTATTAAAGCAAGCACTACAAACCGTATGAATGAGCCGAATATTCGAATAATTGAAAATTTCATTATTCAAATTATTCAAAAATTGGAATATTTAAATACTTATGTCGAGATATTTTATAATATTCAAGTAACATAGGTATGGAAATTTAAATTTCTCAATTTTTAGTCCATTTTGTCTCTACCACGCGCTACAGTAGTATAACAAAGCTTTTCTCCATACTTTTTCTACGCTATATGAAAATACTATCTCAAGATTTAAGCGAACACAAAAACACAGTTAAGATGCCGAAAAAACGAAGAAAAGAGGACGGAGGAAGGAAGATGCGGATGTAATTTTCTTGTTTCTAAGCCATAGTCTACTGTGAAGAAGAGAGAGACGTACAGTTTCCCCCTACTACTTCACCAACACCGCATTCGTGCACTCCGGCGCGCGACGGTTGCAACCAGAAAGTGCTAGACTGCCTCGTCAGATCCCGTCGCCGCTGTTTTGTCCTCGTTAGGTGACTGCCTCTTCGCTAATGAATCCTTTTCGTAATTAAACGGCAGCGAAGCGCAATCTCCGGGGGAGACTTCTTTAATTAACGACAATTAACGGCGACAACGATTACGAGGCGCGGAAGATGACGAGGACGACGGTCCTGGTGGCTGCGATGCGATATGCGTGTTTCTTGATCTCTCTCCCTCCCTCGTTCTATCCCTCTTTCTACCGTTCGTGATCTCCGCTCATTTAAATTGTCAACGACGATTTCGCGCGTGCTTCGACTGCAAAAAAGGCCACCTATTTTCCGCGCAAAAGTCGGTCGTCACTACGCAGATATTTAATGATGCAAATGTACCACGTTGCAACTACTGTTTCATTTCGATATTTTTACTTCTTTTTACTTCGACACGCCCGCTAAATTCAAGAAAAGTACGAAACCTGGAATTTAAAATATGCTGCTGCCATATATTGACATCAATGAGAAATATTGTACAATTTTTGAGGAGACCTTTTTAAATCACAATCATTTTTCAGCGCTGTTCATCAATAACCGCAGAAAAAGTATTGTAATGCTAATCCATGCAGTTTTCAAATTTATTTAATACTATCGTAACGCGCGGATTCCGAGCAGTGCATAAATGGGTCTATCGTTGAATATTTCCCGGCTCGAAGAGCAGGAGAATATATACGCCGCTCGCGTATATCCGGTGGACATGGAAAAGCGATCGATCGCCTCGTGATCGCCTCTCTCAAGCGCGCGTATCGGGGGCGTAAAGAGATCTCCGCGGCGCCTCTATCGAAGGGCGGCACTTTACCCGCTCCCCGGATCGGATGCACGCTCGCAGGACCGATCCTGCGGGAATAGCGTCGGGGATATCCAAAACGGAGTGTGTTGGCGGCCGCGCATCGGATTTATGGTGTAATGCAAATTTATCGGAATTTTATTCACCCCCTTCCTTCTTCCGCCGTCCTCCTCCGCCACCACCACTTCTTTTCTCATCTTCCTGTCGCCCGCGCTCGCTCGCGGGCGCGAAAGATACGGCGCGCGGAGGCGGAACGGAGAGAAAGAGAACCGAGTAGAGACGGCAGCGGATACTTCCAGGTTCTTCAAAAAAAATCACGATTTCTCGTAAATTATGAGTGTCATCAATTTCTATCTCGGTCTCATTGCGGCCGCCAGGGCGGTACGTTACTACCGGCACCACCCTCTATCTCTCTCCCCAGGGTGGAAAGTGCGCTACAGGCGCACGGGAAAGAAAGCAAGAAAGGGCGGGAGGACACGAGAAAGGGAGGGCCACCAGCGCGGCGGCCGTCGCTTTATTATACCCCTGCCCTACCCGCCGTTCCTTTCGGTGTCCCGCAAGAACCGTAAAAGCGCTATGCCGAAGAAATATTACGAGTGCGATTTCATGGCGGCCGGCTGCACACTGACTTATATACACGGTAGTAAGGATGATCTCTCTCGAAAGACGAGTATTGGACGTATATCACCGGGATGCGGATACTGATCATAGGGCTTACGGATACACACATGAACCCGCACGACCGCGTAATGCACCGGCTGCGATGTATCGGCCTGTAAAATGTCTTTTGTACACCCCGGGAGCATGCTGCGACAAATTACTAGGATTCCAACGACAATAAAGATGAATTTCCGCCGTTTCTCCAGTTTATATTATTATTTTCATCTTTTTACAATCTCATATTTTTTTTATCAAAATTCAAATAATAATATTAGAGATCTTTCAAAATAATTATGCGTTTTTCCAGCAATATTAAATCGTTGTTAAAATGTAAAAGAAGCGATCTTTTTAGCAAGTCAGCTAAACGCAAAATATTCTGGAAAAGTAAAGTAGCGAAAGAATTCATTTGTATTTTTAACAAATTATTTACGAGAATAATTTAGTTTTTGCTAGAATTTTCATATGTGTATAATGACATTGTTAAAGCTCTTTGAAAACACACCGACTGCACAAGTGTAACTCTTAATAACAAAAGCGAAGCGACTGTGCAAAAGCACAAACAGTAAGATATAATCGCACGCATACACTTTTACTCGACTTTAGTCTACTTATTGTTAGTTACTCCAGAGCCATTAGCAAATGCAACAAGAATTCATCAATACGAAACTAAGTGAGTTCAAAGGATGCAGAACAATGAACGATGAAAGTACTTATCAACTATCACAATCTTGCTCATTAGAGTGGTCATTAAACCGCCTAGAGCTTAAATTACTTCCAAATTTCTGTCATCACCGAATACCTATTTAATAGCGAATTTCGAGCTCTTTCGCTCTCACTCGACTTCACCGTCAGTCAGCTAAGACGATCACTCCCCAAGAAGTTAAGACGATCAGTTGCAAAGCGAGTTTCTATCTAAAAGCTTGAACGTTGGAAACAATTTAGCTTACGATCTTTGCACAATACTATATCGTCTTCGCATGGTTACAGACGCCTCGATACCAGGAAACATCTCAGTAGCCTCGTTGCTCATGTCCGGGAAAATCAAATAACTCTCCGGCAGGCTTCGCGTTGTGAGAAGCACTCCATCCGGCGTTATCATCCCGGCGTGTGCATCATCTAGTTTGTGGAAAAAAGTTCTCCGCGCTGCGCGCCTTCTTACTTCGGAAAGTCTGAGATATAGCGAAAATAACTTCCGCGGAACCCATAAAGTCTTTATATCGCGAGTCTTCAACCAGAAAACGAATACATAAGAACACTTCGCGAATGTTACAAGCAGAAAAGCTTTCTTAGAGAATCTTTGGATTTTCGACATTGGTTACATCAGGAATTGAATCACAAAATAGAATTTGATTCACAAGTAGAGAGTACACTTGAAATATATAAAGTATTAAAATAATTAAGTAAAAAATAATGTTTTATGTCTCAAAAGATTTACTTCACACTATCGATTTTTAAAAAATATTTGAAATTATTTTTTAATTGAAAGTTAATATTTTAAACATAATAGCTATGTTCAACAGCTATGTTTTTTAATTCAAGCTTTTCCGCCATTCAAATTGCCAATTATACTGTTATGAATCACAGAATGAAATAACAATCAAATTATGTCCCTTTCGCAGAACGTGGAGATGACTGTCAGAAATCAAAGGGTAAGAATATTATTTCATCGGACAAATGGAGTTGAAAATGCATTGTGAAGCTAGGAGATAAAAGACAGTTCGACAGTCATTTTCAAAAATCTCGACTCCCCGAACGAATGTCAGTAGCTTCTTCGCATTTTCGAGTTTAATAGCCTTTCACGGCGAAGCCCGGACTTACGTCGGTTTTCAATTTACGACGCGCGAAATTGTCAGAAACTTTTTCTTACAATCAGGAAAAGGTCCGCGCTCTGAAGATCAGAACAATGAAGTAATTCCTACGCGAGATTCCAATTTTTAATTATAAAATATCGTAGAAGGGTCAAAAATTGTCAAAAAATTAAAAAAAAAAGATCCTTAAAATTTTTTACAAAAATTTCCATCACAAATCGAAAGCATTTATAAATTTATCAGAGTTTTGATGAATTCGCAAACATGTCAGAGTTCGAGTAAATTAACAAATTAATCAAAATTTAAAAAGTAAAATGTCGTAAAGTAAACAAGACAATTTCAGCATTCCAGAGTATTCAGTTTTATTAATATCGCAATTTACTGGCTTTCGGACCTGCGACTTCCTGTTTTTAAACTCAGAATATACTGCAAAGCAGTTACTACGCAGTCACGAAACGCTACTTCGGTTAAAACGGGCAAATCCTCGAAGGGACTACGGCGATTTTCCAGATGGACGAAGTTTTAAAGCACATCCCAGGATAGTACGCGTCTCGGTACGACAAGTGTTTTCCAAAAGCCAACAAGGAAAAGTCTGCGTAATCCCAACGGCACTCCAAACTTAACTAAAATTTTTCTACCTCTCTGAGAGTACACCGTCATATCAAACGCATCGTGCTAAAACGTCCAAACAAAAAATTTCAAAATTATATACCATAAAATCGCGATATACAGATTGAATTATGTTCCTTTGACGAGGATTTAAAAACTGCTGGAAAATAATCGCTCGAATATTTCATTGACATGAAGGCTTTTTTTGCTTCCATGGCATAATAATTATTTGCGTGTGTGCGTGCGCATTAACAATAATTCGACAAAATATGTGATAAAAGAAAATTGTCCTATCAATTTAATTATCAGTTACGAAAATTTCACGACTTCTATTATTAATCAAACCATTAAAATATGTATTAGTAAATATTACTATGTAAACATCTTTGTAGTTTTCTTTGTCGCGAATCAATATAAAGCAGAATTTCCGCAGTCATATTCCCAAGGACGCGTTACCCGTACTTATACCGCTATTTTTCATACTTTAAAAGCTTAATCCCACGAATTTATGAATTCTACGCTTACGGCTCGCTCCCTATGCCCGTCATCTTCTCACCCTTCTATTCCGTCTTTTTTTCTCATTATCATCCGTCAAAACCACCACTTTTCTCAGGAGAATAAAATATTCAAAAAACACGCAAACTGAAAGCAGATTGTGACTTCTCAGCGTCAGAACCTTATAATTTCTAAAAAAATACCAATAATGTAGGAATAAAAAAAAAATACTTAAAATAATATCGACTTATATTTCATTATAATGTGCATATTTTATTAATATATTTCATCACTGATTATATTAATAAAACATACTTTTAATGTGGAATATCTAGCTTTAAAAAAATCACTAAATATTGAACAAAATTATTTAATAGAATGTCTCAAAACTGGACAACGTAAATCTTAAAATTTTATTAATTGCCACAGAGATCTAGCTTTTCTCACAAATATTAGTAAAGCAAACGCAGAATATAGAATACTCGCGACAACCGATACCCATCGCGATTCTCCTAGGCGCGATTTAAATTATGAGCCCTGCAGATAATGCTGACGTATGCGTCAGTGATATCGCGAAAACAAGTTACGTCTCGAGCCTGACGTAAAATATAAAGGACAGCATCGATCGGCTTGCATGGCTGTTACGAGGGCTGTGGCCGTCACTTTTTCATTCGGGATTATCGCGATTGCCGTAGCGCGAGCCTTTGAAAAATTAGCCGGCGGCCTTCTCTCCGTCCTAGGATCAGCACCAGCTTTTTTCCCGCGAGATGTAGCAGCCACAAAAGGGTGGGTGGAGACAATAAATGGGATCGAGAACTCGCGGAATACTCCATTTACCTTCGCTTCCTTATCGCATTCTCCCCTCTATTCCCCTTGCCTGTATTTTCTCAAATGCAGGAGAATCTGGTCGAGCTCGCGGAAAAGCGAAATAGAACAACGTTAGCGGAAAGCATTGATAATATACTAAAAGCAATCTGTAAAAAATCTAGTGGTTATTTAACTTAGTATAGTTTAATTTAATAGAAAAAAATAATTAAAAACCATGACGATTCCAATTTAATTGTATTAAATTATTTTTCAGGATTTTCAAAATGCACATGTTATCAATAAGAATCAAATAAACATTATCTCTACGTACAAACGAAATATACCATTCTTTAATTTTCGAGAAAGTTAAAATTCAATAACTTGCTATATATTATATTATTGCAATCATTCTATCGCGATCGCCATTGCAAGAGCAGAACCTGATAGCTTATTATCGATTTGGCAAGCGTTCGTTCCACTCTATGCGGGCGATTCGCTAATTACGACACATCAGACTCGCAACACAGGATGAAGAGAGCCGACGAAGCTCGCGCTTTGAGAACGATATCGAGAACGGTGCAGAAAGGAGCGCCGAACGAAGTTGCATTGTCGAACGATCAGACTGGCTGGCAGCCAAGCTAACAGTTGATTTCGATGCCAGCCGCACCGGAATACCGGAGAGCACGGCCGGCCGGGAATTGGTCAATGTCCGGGATCGCCGGATATTATGCTACCGGATATTATGGTCGAAAGATTTTCGACGAGTAAAAATAACACGACACTGTACATGTATAATGTATGTACATATGTATTATTCAAATCCGTCGACAATTAAGTTAAGTAATTTTCGTACTTTTCGTAAGTATTTAATTCAACCTGCTTGAATGCATAGCTTGAATGATAACAAGTGTTGCATAATTTTCTTATAAAACAATTTCACTGTTACGAATACCTTCTTGGATAAAACAACGATAAGAATTAGAAGAAATCTTAAGTGATACAATGTTCGATAGATCATTTAAGCATGAATTATCAACTGTTTCCCACCAACAACATAAAAAGCGCAAATGGATGGACCACACGAAAGAAAGTTGCACTGCAGAGATCCAAGCGTTTCATTTCAGACTCAATTCCTGGCAAACCAACAAAGCCGCGCTCAACAACGGAAACACGTAATTCTTCGACATTCCTCGCGCCGCATAGAACGATGCACACCATAAGCATTCGACGCATCCATATCCCGAATTACCGAGGTGAGCGCGTTAATTAGCAATTCGAATGCAATTCGCAAGTTCTTCTTCACCCAGCGCGGTTTAATTTGTTCACCGAGATCGTCTGATCGCAATATATTAAGCGTATATAAGCAATCGCAACGATAAAGATAATAGGATGATGATACTGGCGTAATAATAATAAGATGATTTAGAGTTTATCGTAATTTAGATATAGCGCTAATATTTTCTCAAAACATATTCGCAGCAAAATTTTGCGAAGAAAAATATTTTATATTAAATATATGGCTATAATATAGAATATAGTGTTAAAAATACAGCTACATTTTCCTCCTCCCGCGTAATCTACCGAGAAATAAAACACACTTACTTTACAACGTGATTCATAAATGAAACGTTTATATCTCTATAAAAAGTTATCTCGTATCTGCAGTAATCGTATCGATCGTCGTTCTTCATAACGTTTCCTTACATAAAATTTAAACGGTCTTGATGTCGCGATGTCTAATATATTAATAGTTGGATTAAGATGGTAATTTTTGGCCTCAGACTTTATCAACGTAATTTCTCGCAGATAGTCGACTCGATCATAATATTAGGATTGCGACGTAAAAATGAATGTTGTTCGAAATAAATGCATAAAAATGGAAATGCAGTAAACAAATTTAACCTGCACACAATGCTGGTAATTAATTAGTAATAAAAATATTTAATAAAAAAATAAAATATACATAACGATAAAATCATATTACAATTATTTTTACTGCAATATATTTTTAATATTTTAATTATATTCTATACGTATGTAGAACTTCATTATCGGTTTTTGTTACATATTATATGTTGCGGATTTTGGTTTTCAACAACAAAGTTTTGACTATATCGCATATTGGCAGCTCTCTTCCGTAACGCGAATTCCATAAAACATTATCTAACCGCAATATCGCTTCATTAAAATCAACAGAAAATCTATTTACTTGTTGTAAAACTCTGGATTTAGGTGAAAACTCCCAGTTCGTAACAGACCGTTGACTGAAACGATAATAATGTTTCCTCGCAGAATTGCCTTTGTATTGACTATCGAAACTTCGATAGTCATATCATTTATTTCGATCTACATAAACAACTAATAATAACACCGATCTAAATGTATTACTTGAGAACGTAATGCTACCGTTCCAATCATAAATTCAATTAGTATTTAACTAACCGCATCCTCTCTCGAGGTTGATAACAGCGCTCATCCTATTAATACTACGCTATTATTAAACCGGATATGCAGCGTGTCAATGAATTTTCACTCGATATACATAAAGCAGTTTCCACTAATGCTGGTTGCCATAACTAAATTTGTAGGCAGGTCACATAATTGCTATGAAATAAATTGTTATTGCACATTACAAAAAGAGAAAGAAAATGATGTCTCTATTCAAAAATCAATTATTAACTTTAACAGAGTAAAGCTTTTGATTGTAATTTAATACCTAAAAACAAGTAAAAAATTCTAATTCTAATTATAATAAAATATAAAAAATATCAAGTGTAGAAAGATTTTTTGACAAATTATCGAAGATTAAAAGGATGCGACTGATTTTTCTACCCCACATCTCCTTAATCCTGCTACGGTTAAATAACCATTATTTCGATTGGCGATTCATTATTCGCGTTTCATCTGTCGCAATTACTTTGCCGGCGGTGAGCCACCGCTAAATCGACAAGCGGAATCTCATAAATACGCAATGCGATTCGTGCTCACCCTTTAAGAGCTTCTACTTAAAACTGCTCGTCCCTGCGAGATCGTGGAACCTTTTCTCATTCTCCGAATTCTCTCTCTCTCTCTCTCTCTCTCTCTCTCTCTCTCTCTCTCTCTCTCTCTCTCTCTCTCTCTCTCTCTCTCTCTCTCTTGAACTGCGCCACTTTCCAAGTTATCGGCGCAAGTTCGTCGTGCGAAACGCGAAAGAAGCTCTGATCACTCCTGGGAAATCTCGCGAAGCTTCCGAAAGAAGACAATAATTAGAACGTTCGCCACGGTACTTCCCGTCAGTAGCATTTAACCATCTATCCCAGAAAGCGAGGATATATCCTGATTACTATGAAGAATCGTTCCTCAACATTTCAGAACAGTGAAATTGCTGATCGTTTTCACGAACTTTCTTATAACTTTCGGATAGCAAAATACCCACAATAATAATAATTCCAGATGCCAAATTATACGGCATTTACTTTTGAAATTGTATTTAAAAAATGATTTCTCTTTATAACGAAAAACTTAATATAAAAAATTAATATAAGCTAATAGCAATGTGAAAAATTCCAACAAATTAATTTGTTTTAATTTATCGATTTACTTCATAATCTCTGGATAATTTCTGTATATACAACTTAAAGTTTGTAAATCGTCGATATATCATTACAAAATATTCCATCGTAGTCGATATATCATTAGTAATATATTATCAGAGATATACATATTTCTTCATTAAGGCAGAGTTAGACTGGCTCAATTTACGCGTTGTTCGCATGCCGACGTTATTGACCATAATTCTCGGTTGTGGCAAATAGCTGAACCCATATAAACGCGCGCGATGATTACGTCAAAAATATGTAAAATGTAAAATGGGTTTATGAGTTTTCGGTGTAACATGACTCGCGCGCACGCTTGATGATAATTAGCTCTGCAGGAAACACCGTAGCACGCACCGTAGCATGCGTACAGGCCCTCCCGAACGTGGAAATCGATTGCGCTGCGCGATTACGAAGACGGACGTCGCGATAAGTTCAAACGAACCAGGCGAACAAATAAAAAAAATATGAAAAAATTTATAAATTAAGCACGGATGTCAGTGAAAATATAACCGTGCGCGGCATAAATTATGAAGACATGCCACGTACAAAAAATGCAAAGTAGCGCCAAAATACATCGCGCACTCTAGATCCGAGAAATAACTAAAACATGCGAGAATACGGTAAATCGCGAGCAACGACACAGGCTGGCGAATATTGATGACCAACGCTTCGGCCGGCATTAAAATAGTAATAAAACTGACAAAGAGAGCCAAATGTGTATGCCGTTAATTATCCGTCGTTTGCGATTTCGTTTTTCGTTATTCAAGCGCTATAAACTGCGGGTTGTGTGAATATTTAATAATGTCCGTTTCCGATAATAATGGATGTTTAGTTAATCGATTGCCTTCCGGACTAACATTACTTTGAAAAATGTCTAATTGAACATTCAATATCAATGATGCAGTTCGAACATTTCCTATGCAATTAATTTTTTTAAAGATGAGCAATAAATAAACTTCAAATAAATTACTTCAAAATATTTGGTATCAATTCAGAGATCTACAATAGACTACAATATAATTCTCCTAATCACTTTGATTTATTATTCACCTATTTTTTATTCATATTCAATATTAAGTAATAATGTCTAAATGTTACAATTATTGTTCCCTTTATTTTGGCGATAAGTAATTTCTGTCAAAAAACGCGTGTTACACGGTAAAACACTCGTGAGTGTTTTATTTCAGGCTTCCATAGTTTCCCTTTTACCGGCTCAATTATCGAAATTCCACCGTGTCACCGGAAACGAATAGGTCACTGGTAACCCTTTCTTCCTCCCCCTCCCCTCCTCCCACCAATGCAATGCGCAATATCAAACAATGATATTTTGCACAATGTCGTCGGCTGAGCGGATCGCCTGCATTCGTTCGTTCTGTCGCATCGGTGCGGAAACGCGACAGCGGATCATCCGGTCTGCTATAAACGACGCCCGGAAGCTTCATCCGTTATTAAACAATTTCATCGTATCTATCGGACCGCGCAGACTTGCTATTTCGCCAAAAACCTTCCCCTATGCGAAACAATCGTAAGGGAATTGTAACTCCGAAACTTGTAGTCTTCGAAATTCTTGTCTGTCTCTACATCCCTTCTCGATTAATTAAACCATACAAAAGGGTCTGCTACAAGAATTAATTTCTGACTAAAACACCCGAAAAATAATAATTTATCCAATTTCAATCCATTCTAATTGCTTTTAAAAGTTTAAAAATACGCACAGAAAAACCGTTTACTTTTTAATATAATATTATTTCTAAATGGTTTGTTAAAGATTATATTAGAGAAATAATATCATTAGTTATGACAATAATGTGTATATTAGTGAATCACGTATAGGTTTATTTTTTTTTTTTATAACCATCGTCTCTACAACTCTGTCACATTAGACGCGATCGTATCAATTCGTACAAAGGGAATCCTGAATGAACGCATAGGTATACAGGTGGCTATCTATGTCCGTCTGTATTGCGTATTACTATTCCGTCGACCGCGCCGGACGTCCGGTGTCGGTACAGGAAAACGCGTCTCGTCGATCGGGAAAGGTAGCTCAGCGTAGTCATGCACGCAAGTACAAACATGTATGTATAGGGTGTTTGATAATCGATGATAAAAATAAAAATGTCGCAGAGAATTTTACTCACATGGCCAATTTTGTTCCAAAACTATTCCTTATTTATTGAAAAAATTTTGTATATTGTTCTGTTTCATTTACTTGTTAATAAAAAAAATAAAAATAATTATTCGTTGCCTGCATATGTTACTCAATTGTATAAAACCGAACGATATGAAAAAAGTTAATTACGGGAAAAAGTTACTCTCGCAAAATTGATTAATTCCGTATTAATCCGAAACACCCTGTATACGAGGCGTGCTGCCGTGTGACAAACGCGCGTCCACTCGCTTCCGCTTTGCGTTCATTCATTCATTCTTTCGCCTTCACCTACGCGCCTCTCACCGTCGAGCATTTCCTTCGTTCGTGGAATGAATCATCGAATTCCCGCGTTTCTGAGCGTCAAGCGCAAGTACATGTTCTTCGACGATTTCACAAAGTTCTCGACATAGCAGAAATTAATGGTCTGCTGATGAAACGTGCCGTAATTCGGTTATCCGTGAAATTCAGCGAAAACGTTCGTAGTTTACTATTAGATTTTCGTGCAAGATGTACCATATAAAGGGATTTCGTGCAATCGATAAAATTTTAGTGCATACTGAAAGTGTATAATCAATCATTGTGCATATAAAATACTATGAAAAATATTGAATTAAAAATAAGCATTAAAAATTAAATTATATTTTTCACTACGGAAAAATAATTTGTCTCAATCAATTATTGTCTTAATCAATTATTTCTAATATATATAAAGTGTATATTAAAATATACTGATATATTAAAAAAGATATTTGAGAAGCAAGTTTAGTATTAATTTGATAAGCAAATAAATTTCTGTACAATTTATCTGCCGTTTTACTGATTCCGTATAAAGCCAGATGGCAAACCACGTTGCGTCACAAAACTCCGTTTCACCGCTCGACCGGTCCGGAATTAGCAGCTCCGTTCGGCTGATTTCCGGTTGCAAATCTCCGAATCCGCGATTAAATCGCCGTGTCAATCGACGTGCCGACGCGTCGACGCGTAGAGACCGTCGTCCCTCTTTCGCTCACGTATCGCGTTAACAAGCCGCCGTACAATAGCTATTATTGTTCGGTTGGGTAGGTAGGTAGGTAGGTAGGTAGGTAGGTAGGTACTAGGTAGGTGGAGGTATACTAGACGTCCGGGCACGTATATATGTGTATGAGGAGGACCTAGCCCCAGCTCGTGCCTACGTGGTCTGCCTGCGCGCCTCTCGGGCGCGAGAGCACACATCCGACATTAGCGGTGATCGCAAACTTTCTCACGGGGGGGACCTGCCGACCGCGATAATGGCCGGCGTTACGCATAATAATGCCGACGTGATTGCCCCTCGTAACCGATTTCATCGGACACTGCACATAAGCCGGCATCGACCAGCACTTGACAGCTTTATACGTGTTCGCGAACAAATATTTGCAGGCACCTCAACCTGCGAAATTATGAGCGCTATCTTTCTCCCACGTAAAACCATGTGATATTTTACCCGAAAAAGTAAATTTTGAAGTAAAATCTGAATTTGCAAACAAAAAGTACGAAAAGACTGTTAGTGTGTAATGTGTTCAAAAATGTTTATATTGTATTGATTAAAACCGTACGCCATATATGTGTTCCTGCCTTATAAATTCATATAAAATTATCTCTATTTTGTATACATTTATACACCAATTTTGTATATTATTAACGAATTAGAGATCGATATACTGTAAGCTATTAATGTAAAAAAAAATTTCGACCACGGCAAGATTCATATTTTATTAATGTAGAGATGAGGACCGAACGATAAAAACTGATTCTTTTTTAGTATTCGCCACCAATGCGTAAATATGTAGTGGAGTATACGTATAATCGTTCGATACAGGCAATCCTCAGGTCACCTTGTCGTCATCGGCTCTTCACATCTACCGGGCGCGAATGGAAAAATTCCGGTCACGAATCCTTTTCAGGCTAGGTAGAGTCACTCTCACCGCGAAAGATCGCGCCTCCGCTCGACCGTTCCTCCCATTTTCGAAATAAAATTGCGCGATTACCTTTCGTTTCACGCTTTCTACATTTCTGCGCGACGTTATACCGCTCAGCATCACGCGTTACTCGATAGAATATTCTGTCATTTCAAGAACAAAACGCAATAAAAAAACGCTTTGACGCGACGCGTCAATCTACGCTTATCTAAATGCAGATGGCGCAACTGCAAATTTTATGAAAAATTTTTATATCTAAATAAAATTATAGAGTTCATACAACGAAACATTGCATGGTCACAATGCAAGTTCAATGTGATGTTAATAATAACATCAATTTTCCAAATCATATTTCGATAACATAAAAATAATCTCATGTGTTTGGTTATTTAAAAATCAATTATTTTATTTTTTACTTCTAATAAAATAATAAATCTGTTATTGAAATTAAAGTCAGGAATAATAAAAAATTTCGGAAATATATTATGATAGTTCGAACAACCCGTGCGTTTATATTGATTGTTATACATAATAATACGTCTATTTCGAATCCTTCTCTTTGTTTGTTTGTCGAAATTTTATTATATCATCGCAGAGGCACAGGTGGTGACAACAAAGTCCAGTCGGCTGTGTTGCGGTCATGCCTACAAATTGGCAATTAACGCTAACCAAACGCAGACGGCTAAAGGCTATGTTCCGTGGGGTTCGAAGGTATGACAGGTTTTACAACCACTTGGTTCTCTACGAGCCCTCCAAAAAAGATAATTTTACGAGTACCTATCGTGGCAACATCGTTGAGAGCGGCGTGAAAACAACATCGGTTTCGACAGGAAAATGGTTCGAGAATGACGTTGCAAAATTCCTTTCAAGTAAAACAACGCGTGTCTGTGGTATGTTTGTAAGTCATTTCTAAACCACGTGTAGAAATTAACAAAATATTCTCGTGAAATGTACGGTCATTATGTATCTTTCCTTGCAATTATTTTCAAAGTTAATATTGTAAACTGTCTAATTACACTAAATCACATGTTTCAAAATTTTATAAATTAAAAAATTTCCATAAAAACTAATATTTGTGTTCAATATTTCCATAAAAATTAATAGTTGTAATTTGTAATTTTTCGAACAATAAGTGCAGTGCTTTAATTTTATTATAATCTATTATAATACAATTATCACGAACTCTTCATAATTATCTCTAAGAAAAAGTATATAATTTTTAAATATCTTGCAGAATATTTAAAACAATTAATTATATATTGGTTTTTCAGATTACAAGAAAAGATAACATAGTGAAATTGTCATACTTCTCCTAATTTCCTTCAATTTTCTCTCGCTTATATTTTTGAGTATCTTCTCATCATTTTACATAATTGCCCAACTATGTAAAAACTTTAAAGTTTAGACAAAATATACAATGCAATACATTTTGAAAGCAGAAAATAGTATATCCCTAAATTGCAAATCAAGAACATACCTCGTGTAGAAATCTTATTATATAAAAGTAATGTGAAATTGTATGATCATGACTTACCGGTACATGATGTGCAACAGCGGAGTTGTCGTCTACGTTGATCTGTAAGATAGAAAAATAGGTATATTTAAATCAGAATAATTAATATTTTCAAAGCAATTACAGAAAGTATTGAATTTTTTATTTAAGACGACAAAGAAAATATTGAAAAAACTATAATTTTTTATTACAATTTATATATATAAAAAATTTACAAAATATTTTTGATGAATAAAAATTTAATGCTTATATAAATATTCGACAAAATTTCATTTAAAGTTGTAAAAGTGTGGAAAATATTTAATGTTTATTTTTTTTAAGTAATATTATTGTGAATATCGCGGAAATAAATCAATATACTACAAGTAAAAAATAAAAAATAATAAATTACCTTATAGATGCTCCGCCGTCGCCCGATGCCCCCTGGGCCTCCTCCTCCTCTCAGTAGTCAATCGACGTCTGCTCTTTTATGGCACTCACTCGCGAAAACATGTTTAATTACGAACGCGCAATCTTTGTCATGATGACAAAGATAAACTCGAAAAACGCGATCGCACGAGACTACGATTCGATATATAGCAGAGGCAACAGCAGAGAAGGGAAATTGAAAATTGCGTAATTAACTTTTCGTTTTATCCGTCGCGACTATGTTAAAGGTAAACTACTTTTCGTGCTTTTCGTACATAAGAAATAATACAAATTAGTAATTAGTTGTAATGAATAATCTTTAATATGTGTCGTCATTTGAAAATTAATACGGTAAGGAGAGCGAAAAGATTCATTCCCGTCTGCTCTGATTCAGTGTCCTTGTGCGAATGGTAACAAGGTTATAACGCGCTGAGGGTACGCCAGGATGTAAATCGCAAGAAACAAAACTATCCTTGACGACACGCGCATTTCGATGCTAACTCGCGATGTCGGGGATTGTTTTTGTTTTTCGTGATATACAACGCGGCGTATGTTGTCTTGTGCGTTATCACCTTATTCACATTCCTATTCGAATACGTCACAGAGCAAACAAAAACTTTTCTTTAATATTCTCCTTGCCATATTATTCCTCGCAATCACAATAGATATTAGATTATTTCCTACAAATAATTGTCGATTTATATTACATCTCATGTACGGAAAGCACGAAAAACTTGCGAAAGTGGTTTAAGCATAGCATAGCTGCGACGGGTGGCAAGCAAAATTGACTGCGCAATTTTCGATTTCTCTCTGCTGTCGTTGCCTGCTGTGAGAATCAAATAAATCATAGTTTCATACAATCGCGTATTTTTCGAATTTTCCTTTATCATGATATGACAAAGGAAAGCGCGATCGCATGAAACTATGATCCGTTTGATTCTCACAGCAGGCAACAACGATAGAAAGACATCAAAAATTGCGCAGTCAATTTTGCTACCATTCGTCTTGGCTATGATATATCTAAACTACTTTTGCAAAATTTCCGTGATTCCCGCAGATGAGAAATAGTATGAATCAACAACTGTTTATAGAAAATAATCTTTTAATATCAATCGCAATTACGATTTGAAAAACAATACGATAAGGAGAACGATAGAGTTATTTCCGCTGCCGTGTGTTCCGCGCGAATGCCGTCCTGCGAATGTGAGCAAATTATTACACGCAAGGACAATAAGTACGCAAGACAACAGCGCGCGCACGCGTCATAGATCACGAAAAACAATCTTCGATGCTAGTACCGAAATTACTCACATGTAGTGTTAGGGTTTGTTTTTGTTCCTTGTTTACGTCACGGCATACGTGCTCTCTGTTTTCTGCGTGTTATTAACTTACCAGAGCAGCAGAAGTTTCTTCGTATCGTACTTTTCACCGTATTAATTCTCAAATAGTGATCGCGATACATATTAGACGATTATTTTCTACAGCAAAATTCCGATTTATATTAATTCCGCACACGAAAAACATGGAAAGTAGTTTAGGTATAGCATAGTCGCGACGGGTTAAGCGAAAACTTAATTACACTGTTTTCGATTTCTCTTCTATGCTGTTGCTCTGTTATGTGTCGAATAGTAGCCTCATGCGCGACCGTGTTTTTCGAGTTTTCCTTTGTCGTCATGACAAAGTGTCGCGCGTTCATAATTAACCGTGTTTTCGCGAGTGAGTGCGTGCCATAAAAGAGCAGCCATCGATGGACTACCGAGAGGTGGAGGAGGCCCAGGGGGCATCGGGCAACAGCGGAGCATCTATAAGTAATTTATTATTTTTTATTTTTACTTGTAGTATACTGATTATTTATTTCCGCAATATTCACAATAATATTACTTAAAAAAAAAAAAAACATTTCCACTTTTACAACTTTAAATAAAATTTTGTCGAATATTTATATAAGCATTAAATTTTTATTTATTAAATATATTTTGTAAAATTTTTATACATATAAATTGTAATAAAAAATTATAGTTTTTTCAATATCTATCTTAAATAAAAATATCGATGTTCACTGTAATTGTTCTTAACATATTAATTCTTCTAATTTAGAAATATTTTTCTATTTTACAGATCAATGTAGATGACAACTCCATACCATGTATCGGTGAGTAATAATTAAATTACCATTATTTTAATTATGAGACAATATGCATTTGTGAACAATTATATTACAAATGCATACAAAATATTAAAAAATTCAAATTAAAAGTATGTAAAGATGTAGAATAAATAAAAACAATATTTCACGTATCTATTGCCTTAAAATAGATTGATTAGAATAAATTAATCAATTAACATTTAATCCTGGAATAGACGATTATTCACTACTTCTCAATACACGCAACAATGCATGAAGCTTATAAAATAAAGCTCGTAAGTTAGCTACATCGTTCACTTCACTATTATACTATTTCAGCAAGATATTAACTTCAAAATATGATATTGCAAAAATTTATAAAACATGATTCATAAATATAAGAAAAACAGAAAATATTTTTTGCATATCAAGAACACTGTTGTCGCACAAAATTTTCAGAAAATATGAATAAAAATACCTTAAAGACGCAATATACTTATTATACTTATTAATTTTTACTCGAGCAATTTTATTACAAAACATATTATTTAATTATTTAATTAGTATTAAATTTTTATTCTGTAATTAAATTTTTCCTGTTATTAAATATATAATGAGAAATAAAAAAAGAGACAAATCTATAATACATGCAATAGATTTGTAGAATAGAGTTTTTATTTAAATATCTCTCTTGTTGTGTAAAATAAAAATAAATTAATTTATTTTCAATTCTGAAGTGAATACAAATAGTAGTATTGAACAGTATTTGTCGTTAATAATAGCTGAGATGATTATTTTTAATATTATCCGTTCCGTATTATTCTGTCAAATATGATTGCATGGTATGTTTTATTTTTTATTCTCTTTCTGGTCTGTCTTTCTAATACTGTTACATAAGCAAATATACGAAATAGCGGAAATACATCGTAAGGAGAAAACACAAATTTGATTTTACGAAAAAATAACAGAATCTTTAAAGCGGAAAATTTTATTTTGGTGAACAAATTCTATTTTGGCGCGAAACCGTTATCTATCGATCAATGACCCGAAATTAATTCCACGCTATTCACGGTAGTGAACGGTATTGAAAATCGGGGGCGTGAGATTGCCGGAAGAGGGAAGAGACAAAAATCAGCGGCGTTTTTGGAGCGACGCGACGACGTCACGTACGCACATTCGCCACGGCCATATAACCGCGAACGTGCTGTCTGCCAACCGCGCTCGTATAAACCCGAAACTGTCTGCCGATTTTTCGAGAGGGGACCCTAATTTTTGTGGCAGGACGATTCTCGACCAATTTACTGCTACGCTGCGCACAAAAACGCCGCTGACGGAAAAATGAGCGAATAGACGCGACAAGGTGTCTGCGGTTTTACAGAATAAAGAAATTAGAACCATCTGTTAGTATAACGAAAATTAAAACGATAATTTGTGATCAATAAAGAAACGGTAGGAGGGTGTGCGTTCTATAATGATTCTATTTTCCGTTCTTTCATTAATATTGCTGTTTCACGCGAAATACAGTTCTGAACTTTAATTACTTCATTTAATAAAAACTGAACGTAAAAACTAGGCATGTAAAAGTTAATATTTGTATGGAAATTAATTATCATTAATTGTTAATTTAATAACATTCTAACTAAATACAGCTAATTATAATGCGCTCCATTCGTCATTATATTATAATTTAAACATTATTTATTATTGTCATTGCAAATCAAAAAGTCATTTACTTGAGATCACAAAAGTGGAAATATGATGTAACGTTATTATCATGGAACAACCGAGATGATTTTCCGCGTGAACACGCAACAAAGTGAGAATTGAACCTCCTCGCGGCGAAAAAACAAAAGGCAATTTTCACGGTCGAGAGTGAACGAATCGGTGATTATGTCGTTTGAGCTTCTCACCAGATCGCTTACCGCGTGATGAAGGAAATCGGTCAGGCGCAACGATGCAAAGAGAGAGAGAGAAAGAGAGAAGATTACGAGAAAGACATCGGAGATCAGCCGGCAACGTAAGAACCAAGAAGCAAATTCCTTTTACGACGTGGACCCTCCGTGTAAAGAATACCTCCGACCGAGCTGTATGAATTATCTCTACACCTCGGTGTCCCGCCAACAGTTCCGTTCGCGACGCTTTTTATCGTCCAATTCGTCTGATAGACAGCTGATATAAGGAATGAGAGGGAAAGATGGAGAGGGGAGGCGATAAATACCTCATCGTAAAACCCCGATCTACCTCGTCGCCGTTGAGCCGACATCGGGAAACTACCGTGGCTATTCAACGAGAATCACTCCCACGAGGTTTATCGTATGAATCGTTTGAAAGTGATATCAATGTCCATTTTCCTGCTAGAAATCAATGCGCTATCACCTCGTAATTACTTCTATAATTATTTTATTATTCGCCCTGAGATCATCTGATTAAAACTAATGTTCAACTTCAAATCTGAGCTTTTTTTATATCGCTTTTGAAATCAGCAGCTCGTATGCGAAGCTACATCGATTATCTGGCCTAATCTTGGTTCAGCGCTAATCGCCGATGCCAAGTGGACCTTTGCGGCATCATGACGGAAATATCATCTTCGATAAAGATGATAAAGCAAACCGTTAGAGGAGCAAATTAAGGCTTGTCGACTTTCCTCGTTCACGATCTCGGAAACCCGACGCCGCGCGACTCTATCTCCGATAAGTTTTGACGTCCAGCAAGTATCTCGTGTAACCGAGAACCGCGGATTCATTTCTGCGGGGCAACCACGGGGTCAGAGGTGCTCATTAACCGGCGAGAAGCGTCGGATTACACGCTGCCGCCGCCTTTTTCCATCGAGACTCCTCACCGACGGCAAGAAAGCGCGACGCATTCGGAAGTTTCGCTTCTCGCCGCCTCGCTTCCTCGAAAATCGAGTTCTTCGCGCGTGGAAAAGATAAAATCGGAAGTAAACATGCCTTGAATCGTAAAAAGTACAATACCTTTTGTAATTCTATTTTATCTGATTATAAATATTAATATGATTTATCTTCTAGATCAATAAAATCTGATTTTAGTTAACTATTCTCTATAGTTACATATTCTCTTGTTGTACCAATAATTAAAATAATATAAAGAATATTTTTAAAAATTTCTCGAAAGGTCTAAAAATAATAGTACAAGTATGCAAATAAAAGAAAATTAAATATTTGTGACTTAGTATAGCCAAAAGCAGGATTAGAAAGTAGCATACATATTTGATGATCACGACTCATAATTTGCAAGAAGCGGTACGCCAAATGCTTCAAGTGGAAAATGGAAAAAAGAAACGGAAAAGAAGAAAACGCAACTGTAGTTCATAAAAACTCAACGACGGAAAAACGGAGAAACTTTTATTATGCGAATAAAGAAACTCACGGCTTCCTCAACTCGACAAGATTATAGAATATGAATTGCAATTCGTGCTAGATGCTAATCAACTGCGCGCAGGAGTTAAGTTAAAATTGATTACCGACAAACAAGGATGACGTAGCAGCGAGAATTATCTGGCCCCGATGTCACGAGGCGATATTAACGAGCAGATTGTAAATAAAACGGGACCGTTTGATCGACGGCTTTGAAAAACATCTGATATCAGAGTCGCAAATCGATGCAATCTCGCGGACATTACTCCCTCATTAATCAATAACGCGAAAAGCTCATTAATCGAAAGATCTTGTGTGTATGTTTAAAAAAATATACGACGTGCCCTAGAATTATTGGATGTCTTTCCAACCACAAATCAATCTTGAAAAAAAATTTAGATTTTTACATGATTCTATTTCTTGTGGCAATATTTGAAAATTTATTATAAAATAAAGGCGCTACGATAAAAAGTAGAAATGCGATAAGAAATCACGACGAAATTGAAGAGCGATAGCTCTTTCGCCCCTTCGAGACGCGAATCGGAAGAATCGTCGAGTATCGTCAGAACAAGATAAAAATACATCAGATACGCGGGAGTCGGAACTTTTTTCGCGCATAAAATACGAGACTCGAGTATGCGCACCTGCGACAACGCGGCAAGTCTACGTAAGGCACTACCATCGTTCGGGTTTCCTCACACCCGCACGAGGAATTTCAGGACCATGAAAGGAGAATAACAATGTCGAATTTCTGCAATTTGAGCACAAGAAGCTTGCATTACCCCACGAACTAGTGTCTAGTTCGCGACAAATGTGCCCTGAAGAGGGAGAGAGATGATATATATCTCCGACGACCTGATACGGAATCGTCCGAACCCCTCCGTTTCTGGTGTGCATAATCGCGCGCTATTCATTATCCGCGACAGTAGTCGGGTCGAAATGCTAATCGGCCCGTTTCTTCTGGGCTACCGCTGAGATCCCGGACGGAGGGTGCGATTTCGATTTATGCAAAAAGCGCCGAAGACGTTTTTCGCCAGGGCAACAAATCCCGCGCGAGACTGATATTTCACACGGGAGATTTGTCGAATGGTCAGATTGGCCGCTCGATGAGGAACGTCGGGAAATTATACAATTTTTCGAAGGAACACCATATGTTCCCTATTCGTCGCGGAACATACGAAATATCCTGTACATTATTATTCCTAATCTCTTTCGTATCATATTTTTCATTTAGTAATATATTTCCGATGGCAGGTAAATTTCAACGAGATTACTTTATCGCCTAAATTCGCTTACGTTCAAATCTAAAATACTAGCGTAAATCAAGAAGCGGAGTAATTGAATTTGTAACGTGTGATAAAATTTCAAAGGAGCATCCGAAATCAAATAATCGTAAAATCAGATCTTGGACGGGTCGACAACTACAAGCAATCGAGCGTCTCGTCTATTATATGAAAAAAAAATATTTCGACAGAATAACGTCCGCTCATTGAAAGACAAAGCAATTTGGAGAGCAATTCAAGAAATCACGCTCTCGTGCCCGTGCCTACGTCTCTCTCTTTCTCTCTCTCTCGCTCTTGCGTTCAGTCCACAGTAGCAGCAGATGTTTTTAACGAGAGCTTCATCCTATACTCTCCTTTATACACCGGCCCTTGAACCTCCACAAACGGCTGCTGTTTAACCACAGTGGCGGCACAACTTTTATACCACCTGCCGAGACACCGCCTTGGATTTTCGATCTCATTGAACCGCATGAGAAGCCTCGTCAGAACAAAGAAATTGTGCGCGAGAATCGTGTATGCAGAACAAAACAATACGAGCGAAATAATGAATTTTAAAACTGCACACAATACAAAATTATTGGCATTGTGAAGATATTAATTTCGACTGTTTTAACACAGGTAATTGTCAATAACGTTATTTAATAGAATATTTCCCATACGTAATGATAATTAAACCGATACGCTTTCCATTATTTCATATGGATTTGCAAATTGCATAAATCCATCTACAAATAAATTAAATCTATCGTTCAATATACATAAAATTATATATCGATTTGAATTAACGTAAGTTAAATTTTACGTGTACAATGATATACCTTTACAAATATCTAACGGATTATTACTTTTTATTTTTTAATTTGATAAAAAATACTCTAATAGAAGATACGATATATTATCTCGATACAAATCATCTGGACAACCGCAAAGATGCAATGAGAAGATAAAGCGGCATTTTTACATCGCTAATCGATCGGAAATCGTTAATACTTTATGTGTTCTATTCTATAAGCAATAATTCTATAATTTTTGCGTTTTTTTACGGAGAAATCGTTATGAAGATTTATCGTTTCGCGTGGATGAAAACTGATGCGGCGTTATATCGCGCGAAAGGAAGTTACACGGCATGCAATACCGTGGATTGCAAGAGAGCAGATCGAATATAATGAACATTATAATGTGCCGTGCCCGACTGCTAGCCTTTCGTGTGGCCTATTCGTTTACGTGCAAACGAGGATAATATCGGATAGAACAAAAACCAATTCCAACTCTCAAGCATTAAATTGAAAACGCGGATATGGAACAAATTAAATAGATTATAATTAAATAGATTGTCACAGAATTATTTGTATTATTCCGTTATTCGTGTTGCAACATTATTTCCATTATTAATCATAAGCAAAATACTTTGCATGCAACGTTAACATCAACAAGAATATTACATTCGAATAAATAGAAAATTAATATGAAAGACAATGATATTATTTGCGCGCTCGTATAAATTTATTCAATGCAGTTGCACGATGCAGCAGCGATGCATTTGTTGCACATTCACTAGAGCACGACAAATTGCTCTTATATGCATTCTTACAAATATATATACTTTTTATTCCTCAATATGGCGCAACACGCGGTCTATGATTCTCGCTGTCGTCATGCTGACGTGGCGATTAATTCATTTAATTTCCCGAAACCGAGAATCGTGGTGATTTACTGTTACATTCCCCCACAAAGACGGATATACTGGCGCGCTGATGAAACGATCCGAGAATAAATTAGATCTGCCTCTAAAACTCGAAAGAGCGGTTCGACCTTCGAGACGAGAAATTCGGACCGTTTGCCACCTGTCGATGCCAGAGCACGTGCCACCACCTGGAAGCCTGCCGCATAGCTGCAGAAGTGCAACCGATGCACCAGCCGCGTCGCTTAGGCGCCTTCGCAGAAACGTACACGGCAAAGTGTAGCACGTAGCCAACGAGCGCGTTTACACTTCATCGTTTCACATGATCGAGCATAATTGAACTACAGCATTATAAATGATTTATGATTGTTAAAGTTCTGTTACATAAATAAATGCAAAAAAATATAGAAAGATTAATGGTAATCAAGCTAGTTTGCTCGACAAACAACTTATAAATTTTTATTTAATCAATGATTTGTTGATTTGATTTTTATTATTGCACTGACAGTATTTATCATGTTAATATGAAAACGTAAAAGAGGTCGGATATTCAGATGTGATTGACATCTGTAAGATAATGCGCGATAAATTGTATGCATGTAGGCAACACGCAGTTATAGAAGTTATTGTAGGAAGAGAAACATAGTCTCCCCTAATGACTACTTATTGTTTTATTCCGCGGCGGCTATATTTGTTCCAAGTCGGTCGGCCGTAACGATATCGTTGAGAACTCCGATTATCATAATTCTATTTTCTCTAAGAGCCGGATGAGTCAACTAAGAAGTAGGACGAGGAACGGTAGACGAGGGAGGGTTATCGCCGTAATCGAAGCGATCCGCAGAAGATTGGCCAAGATCACTATGCTTGCATCCAACGACCCTGACGAGAAGACGAAGTTTAACGCGTGGATAGTCAAGCGGTTTCGTCAAGCGTGAAGTTGAAACTTCGTACACTTCGGCTCGTACACTTCGTACTTTGTAACCGCCGAACTTGGAGAACTTCGCATAATCGCGCGGGAGTAGTTAGGATGCTTTTAACCAAACACAATGTTGTCGGAGGAAAAACCCGATCCGCCGCAGCCGTCAAACACGTTTACGAACTGCATTGCGCAAAACATTCTAGTCGAGTGAAGAATCGTAAAAGCTCCGAAAGCTCTTCCAAGTAAAATCAAATTCGTCCTGAATAATATTTCTGATAAAATATAAATTGCCGAGAAGGAATATACATATATCATTAACAAATAATATATATAGCACAAACGGCTTTACGTTCATAATGAAAAAGAAGAGAAAGAAATCGTGCTCGTTGTGAATCGAAACGTGACGCGCGTACATTCATGTCGGTGAATGGTGAAGTTTCATCCCGGTTACGTAACAATGCGAGCCTTTAATCAGTCGACATGTGTAAGTCGTAGGTACGCGTTCAGCGTAGAAGCGACGAGGCGTATAAGCAGGTCAGCGGCTGGCGCCACGATGGCATTATCCAATGAAGCGAACAAATTATTCTATATAAGATAATCGCTTCTGCTGCACCGACTCTTCCTCCTCTTCTTCTCATCCGGTCCACACGGCTCGTCAATGAGCCGTGATCTCTTCTAGGAAAACGCCTCTCGCCGTTTACGTTACTTGTTGCGCGTCGATACTCCAATCGACTGTAAAACTACCGTCCGCTTTGACGCGCCAACAAATGCGTATCATACGTATACCAAAATTCATAAAGTACACATTATACGTTGTATAACTATAAAAATGTGTTGAACTTTAAGGATTAATTACGGATCTTTCCGCGTGCGAGTTAAGAGTGATTCACACACTGCATAAGATCGATGCCGAACTCGAATGTAGCGAAGATTCTGAAGAACACATGACCTTAGATACCGAAACGATAATAGAACATACATGGGAGAAGCATAGGGGCTCTATCGGTCTTTATAGGCGAATTATGAGACGAGAACCTACGGTCGATGTCATAAACCTACACGGGCAGGCAGTTTGTGTGATCTTTGACGGCGCTTTCAGAAGGAAGGTTCTCTCGTTATCTCTATCCTCGTTATCTTCCACACACCGGAGTCTCGGCGCGGACGAATTCCGTACGGTCTCTATTATCCGCAATGTTATCTCGAAAAACGTTAACGCTCTTTGAATGCACTGTCGATGGATCTTGAAAGCATAACGGGTACCAAGATAAGCTTCGCGTGGACTATCTTAATTAAGCACGTTTACCACTCCTGATCTCTCGTTGAACAGATGAGATGTGTTCAGATTACACTTGGAGAAATTATTCGAACTTAATTAAGAGGCTGTCAATTTGTTGCGCTGCGTTAGCACGTAAAATTATCTTAGTCATTTAGATACTCAAATTACATCAAAAAGCATCATCGAAAAGAAACGATACCTTTCTTCGAAATGGCTAGATAAAAGGCTAAAAATGTGACAAATTTTTGGCATCAAAATGCAAAATTTGAAAAATACATATCGCAGCAATCATGGCAAATAAAATAATTTTCTCCATATTGCGACGTAGCTCCCAATTTTCTTGAACATAAATATTTGTATATATTTGCACATTAAAGTAAATCGACAGAGTTATCCTTATCGCCAATCTGAGACCGACTAAACAAAATGGGGGCTGATTTATCTATTCATATACTCGCACATTGCAAATTCGTTCGTGATATATTCGACCAACGGAATTCAGCAATATCACCGACGGCAGTAATTAATGCGCGTACCGCACGCTTTACGCACATATTTTCCGCAACGTTGGAAATCGTAGCGCTAATGCGCGACCGCGACGGATTGAGCGGCGCGTGCTTCCGGGAAAGTCTGCTTTGGCGCACGTATAGGGTGTATCAAAATACACAGTAATCAATAGCGTAGCAAGAATAAATTTTTTAATAAAATTGTAATTTGCTAGCGAGTATATCAATGTTCCGATTTACTTTGAAAACATAAAATATTAAAAGCAAAGAACTTTTCGCGAAGGCGCAAACAAGCAATGGAAAACATTACTTTAAAATTCACTTTAATAAGATTTTTACTCGATGATACGTTATTATGGACTAAAAATTTACAAAATTGATCGTGCGCTCTCGTTTTAGGAAAAATTTTTACTTAGATAAAAGTAACTTGAAACATCGTAAAACTTTATCGCAGACCTATTTTTACAATATCACGCGGGCATTCTGAAACACCCTGTGCATACACGCAACGCTTACGCGCGCGGCTAATGCATCGCGCGATTTTATCGGCGTAATCGGCCGTAATGCGTGCGGATCTCCGCGACGCGTAACTCCCCTCTGTTCCTCTCTCCTCCTCCGCACCCCTGCGCTGGTAGAGATAATGAAACGGCGATTAATAACCGCGGAGACAGTCTATGATTATATGGAAAACGGGTCACTTTGGTATCGCACGGCGCGCATTTACTTTGATCGCGATGAAACGTTTTACGGGTGTTACTCATGCACCGGATGAATTTGCAACATAGTCGACATTAGCAAATTTTGAAATGCGTATATCCATTGCGATAATTCTGAGTAAACGGCATAACGTGATGACCGACATGTATAATCCGCATTGCAGTTTCATTAATATTCAATCGCCACTGCGATCGCTGTCAGTAAGTCATCTCGAACTACGCGTATAACAATTCTCGTAAAATAAAAGCAGCGAATATTACGTTTAAAAAAAAGTTTTCTAAAAAATATAAATATGACTACAGCTATTATTCATATTCTTAATTGAATCATCAATCAATATCAATAACATTTGTACTTATTATATTACAAACTCATATGTAAATTAAAAAAAAAATTCCATATAAATTTTAATATATTATTTAATTCTAAATAAGAAATTTATTTATAATTTCTCTTCGCGAGAATTAAAGCGAATACATATATAGAAACAGAAAGAAGTTTAATAATATTCAAGTTCCGTCTTGATATCAAATATTGGAATTTCATAACTTTTTCATGTGTGAAACGGATTTTTATTAAAATTTTAAATTTACCTACACTTTTGGAGAGTCAATATATTCAGCGTCCCGTGACTCTATCATTCTACTCCGCGATTTTAAACAGTCAATCGAACATTCGACCTGAATATATTCGATATTTATATTCAACAAGAGCTAAGTATGTCGTTTGAAGGGAGAGTGGGAAGACGAGTGGAGGAACATTGTTCGTCATACTGTGTTCTCACCGACGATTTTCAAATTCGGATACGATCTCGAGGATCTTGGCAATTCAAAGCTGGTCGGGGACACTCGCCCTATCTAAGAAGGATCGAAGATCGAGAAAGGATGGGTGCAGGCGATTTACGTAATTTCTATGGAGGATAGCAAAGGACCTCCCGGAAGAGTTATGGCATCTCTTTGCATACGAGCACGAGGGATCCATCTTAATCGGAAGCCCGGCAGGTTACTCGTGCACGATGCACACGCTGCATTCAGAGCCGTATTCCCAATGACGGCGCTTTCCGTGCCGCGAATTGCATTTTTTACGCCCCTTTCCTGCCCGCCTAACGGAACTAATCGCGACCTTGTGACTAATTTCGCCATATGTGTTTTATTTCTCAACAGTACGGAATGAATGCAGCATGTATATAAAAAAAAACACAAAACTTTAATCTTAGCATCTGTCGTCGTCAACTACGAACAATAGCAGAATATAAAACGAATAGATTTGATAAAAGTGTAAAGGTACTCAAAACATTTACGACTTCATGTTTACATTAAAAATATTGCGATCTAAGTTGATAACGTTATCACGATAGTTGCATCAAAGTAATTTCCTACAGTAGCACGAAAATGTAATTCACTTGCAGGCACATTTGATCCTTTAGATTAAATACAGTCTCCTATATATCGTATAGTGCAAAATATCTTTATACAATGATATATCAATCTCTTTTCTCGCTCACATAACTTTTTGAAAAAATTAGTGCGCAGTATAAATTGAAATATGAATCACGTATTATGAACATGATGAAGTAAAAAGGACTTTTTTTTAGATACAGTTACACATTTACGTATATACACTATAAAAGATGCAAATATACATTTGTGCAAATATGTATTTGCACTCTTCGTAATAAGATGAAAGTTTGCAAACTTTTTTTACAAATATATTTGCCAACAATATTACATACAGAAGAATTACTTTATCATTTGCAATTTAAAAAGCTATTTCTGAAGGAGATAAAAATTTGACTTAATAAGCGCCACGCGCATTTGTTTCAAGAATAATTCCGTTTGATATGTATCTTCCTATTTTTCACAAGCCGCACACAGAGGATGAACGACAAAATAAATCTTGGTCCACCTCCTCTCTCTTAATTTACCACCTCGGTTGGGAGCGGCGGTTCAGAGAGAAAATGAAAAGAAAAAAAAATACCAAATCCTTGCAACAACATTTCCTCTTTGATCACGGCCAGAATCAACGGACGTGATTCTAACGGACTGTAATGAGATGTTTTTAATAAAACACACGAGTTTTGATGCGATGCATCATTCTGTGCACATAATTTTCTCTCCAGCAAAAGTCCATCTTCATTTATTATAAAAGATCTATTACGTCATTTATTAGAAAAGCCATAGTTTTTCAAGCACGGAATTACATCAAAAATATTTTTAAACATAATTGAATTACAAAATGGCTTATTTTTTTATTTATTAAATAATTCATTAATTAGAATAAAATTTATTATTAAATTTATTCGATTTTCTTGGAAATTGTAGTTGAAAATATTCGTGGCTTTCTGAACCGCCGCAAATCATGATAGGCGAATCAAGCATATCGGGAAAAGAATAGAAAGTTAGTCGCTTACTGTACGACGCGCCTAAATTTGCAAACAAACTGCACATTCACAAATCTCACAGAGCTATTATCGATCATAGAATGATCACGTAGATCGGCTTACTAGTATTATCCCACAAGCTGCACGAGAGCGAGACGACGCGGCAGAAAAACGACGAAGAACGAATAGAAGGTGGAAGAGTATTGCGGGATCGTCGACGTGAAAAAGAGAGCGGGGGGGGAAAAGAAAAAAAGGACGTCGGGGGAAAGGATGGCGGCGACGAAATAACGTGTAAAAAGGACAACGCGCCGCGGCGACTCGGGGAGAGAAAACATTAAAGCGCGAGGATGAAAGAAGTCCCTTTGTGTTTCCCAGGTGAGCGTTATAAATGAGCTCCCGGAGGGAGGCGGCTGACAGAGGGGGTTGTCTGGGAGAACAAGGACAGAGGGGCGGACGGAACACCATGGCTACACCTATGCAACCAGAAGCTAAAGACGAGACCACCATGGGAATCCGAATCTACTTCACGAACAAAATGACCTTCGGCAATAATTTACGAATAAATTTTTCCTAAGAGAAATCCAACTCCAACTTGACAAAAAATTGACGATTAAACTACTCATTTGTCGCACTGATTAAAACATATATTCATTAATTGCACTGATTACATTGTAATCATAAATTGTTACAAGTTCTATTGATGGAAATATTTCAGATTTTTTATCCTTCAGATAGCTTCAATGGACAGAATTTCAAAAAAAAAATTATCGGGATATTTTTTCGCGATTCTAGATTGTTTTTTGTAATCGATATACTAAACGCAAATCTAAATACGGTGTTTCAAAGGGAGGAATTCAGATCGCTCGGTCACAGGATAAAAGATCGCGGCATACAAATGGCGGTTGGTCACACATCGTTCGTCTCGTTTCGGAACGATCACAAATAAAGTTCTAATGGTGGCCGCGTGTAGTATATATACCTCACGCTTCTGTCAGTGGATACAGGTGGCTCTTTTACAGAGATAATCGTCAACCCGGTGGTCCGTCCACCGAAGCTTATGCCGGCCGTGCCCCCTCGCCAACCTTCAAATTGCTACCGCGGCTCATTATATTCGCGTCAGCGCCGCAGTCCGACGGCATCTCGTGCAGCCGTGCGTGAACGGCGCAGCTAGAGGTGGCTAGTCCCTCTTGATCTCTCTCAGCTTCTTATTTCGCCGGTCCCGGTCTCGTTTCGTGTCTACTTCGCTCATTGTGACGGCTCAACCGGTTCTCCCTCTCTCTTTCTCTTTCTCGTCGCGAAGCTCGCAGAATAATTCAATAGCGTTGCTAATGCCGCGACTCGGATGGTCGGACCCTGCCACCGCAGCTTTTCAATTTAGATACTGTGCGATAGGCGTGTCGCATCTTTATTGATCGTCACCTGGCTTAGAATGCCGACAATAGATATGAATATTGAGTTATTGTGTCGCCTCTCAATGTTATGAAGTAGAGAGAGTCTTAAAAACTTAAATTCGTAGAAAAGAGAGAAGTCAAATAACATCACATAAGATGTAAATGGAATCTATATTATATAAATGTAAATTTATCAAATAAGAAATAATATGATTTTATAAGACTAAAGATATAAAAGAGTAAATTATACATATTACGAGCAATCGCGATTAATTTTATTCGTTACGTATTAAATAAATTCTTACATGTAACGTTAACAACATTGTCAAACAAATATAACATTCTGACACCTCATATATTTTTTAATCAAGCAGTTAGCGCGATAATGAACAAAATATATGGATTTCAATCTCCATTTCATCATATGCAATCATGATTCCTGAAGGTGTCTCGAATCTCCTTCACACAAGGATAACGAAAGCAAGAGGTAGGCAGATTCGTGGCCGGTGGTCACAAGCGTATTCTAATCCAGGGACACCGAAGATAAAGCATATTATATACACGCGCAGGAGAGAAAGCCAGCAGGTCTGACAATGAGTCAAATAAAGATGCATCCACGCCCACGCGGAATTCCACCTAATGCCAGCCGTAACGATTTTCGAAACGACGCGCGGAGGCGATATCCTGACACGCGTTCGGTCGGTTGATCCTGGCGCGCCGCGGGGCGCGCTACCGCTTGATCTAGTACGAGCGAACCCACACGGAGATAACTATCGTCTCAGGTGGACATTCGAGAATATCGCGCCTCGCCGAGATCGACGCATTTCGAACACCTGACTGTCGCGTGACTCACGTCTAAATCAGTAGATCCTTGCTCGGAGCATCTTGTTGCTCTCTCAATCACCGACCTCATCTCACGCGTCGGCTCGTATCGATAGAGTAGAAAATTCTGCCCAAATTAGTCAGATTTATCATCTTGTGCAACTTTACTAATAATTTAAAAATATGTATTAGCTTTTTTAGTATTTTTTAGAATTCTTCTTCTGATAATTATTGTAATAAAATAATAATAATGATTCTGAACAAAACGTAATATAGATATTTTTCAAGTATTGCTTAATAAATTGTGTCAAAAATTTAGTTTACTATTTTTTATGTATAAATTTAAATTATTTAAATATTCGATGTGTTCTCTCTCTCTCTCTCTCTCTCTCTCTCTCTCTCTCTTACTATGGATAAAAATTATTTATATCTCACATAAGAATTATACAAAGGTGATGTTGAAATAATCCATCATATGTTAGCGACAGTACGGTATTCAATAGATCCACGAGCTGAAAGATAGTCCACGCGAGAAGGCCACCGCACAAAAGTATTCAAGACATATGTGTGATACCGAATAATGTCTCGGGAACCTGACATTAGGGAGGATCACGCGACGTTCTCCACAAACGACTGCAAAAGCAGTTGATAATATATATTATGCGCACGAATTACCGTCAGCAAAAAATTGCAAAGACTGTTTTTTAAGCCGGCTATTCACGAAATAAGGAATGCCGAAAATTCGACGCCATTTAATGTCAAAAATCAAATTACAAAAAATTATGAACTGTCTCGACGTTTTCACCAAGATTGCAACTTAATCAAGGAATTTATTATTAACATATGATTTAACTGAAGCACGATAGCGCTGGTAATTTTTACTGATATTAATGTAGATATCTACATGATGTGTCGATGTGTGTTTTTATTACGGCAACATCAGCCAAGTGTCATTATTTTACTTTCTTTTATATAAGCTTCTTATTAGCGTGATCATCGAAATGACCGATTTCTTAGAAATTTAAATGATTATATATGTCATCCCGTGTGTATTCTAACGACAAGTACGCTCGTTGAGTCGCACATGGCCTTCGAAACGAACGATTCGAGCGAGTCGCTGCTGCGTGGCCTGTTCGCGAGTCCTGCCCAGGGGGCGAAGCGGCATTAATGTCAGTAATTCGAGAATCGAGTCGCTCGCGTGCGCCCGTGTTGCACATGTGTTGCAATGAGCTGCCGATTCCGGACTACCGACCGCCCGGTCTCTCAAGTCCCCCCTCACCCCCGCCCACCATTCTTCTCTTTCGCAAGGAGGCGCGGCAGCGCTATCGTACCTCCTGAAAATCGAGCCGAGCTAGAGAAGAAGAGAGGGCCCGGGCCCAGACATCAGCTGTGCGCATGCAAATTACAGCTCCACGATGCAACCATGCGTCCATATGGTGGTCCACCATTATCCGCACGATACTTCTTCGCCGTCTCGTAAACAGACGCATTGCGCGTGCTTTCGCGTTCACTCAACCTGCCTATCGCGCGCTGCTGCTTTTCCCCAAAAAACGCCCGATATTCCAATGGTCGTCGGATCGCAGTTTCGCAAGATTGCGTTGAAATTTAAATATCGCCGTTAGACCGAACAATACAACGCGCTTATTGCGTTAAAGTTTAATGACAGATTCTATGACAAAGTTGGAGTTGAATTTTCCATAACGAAAACGAGGACAATTATCATTTATCGCAACTTTCTGATTTTCGAAACTTCAAATTGAAGTTTTATTAAAGCGAAGTTCACTTGAAATTGGCTTTGGGAACACAGTTTTATTGTCAATTTACATTCTAATTTCTTAATTCGCAAAAAGCAGTTTATATTCTATCGTTTATACCGCGAGAATCGTTAACGCTTCGACAGTTTTGCTGAGAAAAGATTCTCCCAGAAATATATTGCACATTGGATTTGAAATAACAGATAAAAGTTCGATCGCGCGCATTCAACTGCAATCGATATGCCGTCGAAACAGCTCAGCGGAATACCGTGAACGAAACGCCCATATTCCGCCCGTAACTTGTCCTTCCCGGGCCGAGGACCGTCGAAGGTCTGATATGCGTCGCTCTTATATGCACGCATCTACATATATAAAACGCGGTGACGGGAACTTTGGAACGATTTAAACGGTGCCGAATTCGCCGGAGAACTCGCGTCTCGTGCCGGTGCAAATTTCCACGGGCGCGCGAATGCTTCGCCTCGTAACAACGTCATCCCGTGTCGGAATCGTCGCGCTTGAAGCACCGAGCTAAGAATGTTCTCCGGGAGGAAGTACGAAGGAAAGGATAGTGGGAACAGCGAAGCCACCCCATCCCGCGAACTCAGGAATGTCATCGCGAGTCGGGGGAGCTCGCCGGGAAACAGGCGAATACCGTCGAGCTATTTCTTCCGGAATTCCTGGCGGTTTCACGGATCTCACCGCGACACTCTCATACCCTCCCCACCCTGCCTCGCCCACTCGACGCTTTCTAAGTCTTTGAAGTTCACCGCGATGACGATGTCTGCTATCGTGCGTGATATCAGACGCGCGCTGCACTTTGTTTCGCGACTTTAATTAAATCAACGCGCGATTATCCGTGCGCGAAGTAAAATAAGCGTAGCATAGGTGAAATAAAATGTGACTGCGGCACACAAACCCATCTCTGGAATCTTTTTCTCCCATTCATATATGGTATCATAAAAATATATTCTCTTTAGAGACAGAAAGCACATAGAAAGCTGTAATATTTTCTGCGCTTGGACCCGCCACTCTTAACTTATCTGTTTCTGTTGCCACCGAAACATAATTCAACATATTTTTCTGCAGCATATTATTCTCTCCATCAGCCACTGCTGATAACACGTATATGTACATCTCATTTGTAATATTTCTATATTTTTAATTCCCGTAATAGTATAAAACAAAAAAAATATCCTTTGTGTGTGTTTTAATAATTTCTGTCTTTTGTTTATTCATTTAAAACTGTGCTTATTAAATGTGCTATATAATATAATTGCGCTCCCCAGGTAAACACGATCTAAAATCAGAATCACGGTGAGACGAGTTTTTCGTGTCGCACGAGAGCGTTTATGAAACACAAATCGCGCCGGCCGTTGCGCGCGCCGAGCTAATATCCCAGCTTGCCGAGATAGATAGCAGATAGTAGATAGTAGATACGCCAAAGCACCACCGTCCAAATTGTACGTATTCGGGATAATCTCGTAGCGGGGGAAAATGGAATCGGGTCCAGGGCGGGTCTCGGGGACGAATAAATGGATCTCGAAGGACGACGTACCGCGTCGCGGGATGTCGCGGGAGAGCAGAACCTGGGAGGAAGATCGAATTAAACGATTCGTAAGGTCCTCCGGGACAGCCGAGTCGAGAAAGAAACGGGAGGGTGAGACAGTGACGCGGTGGAGGAGAGCGAGACACGAAATCGACGATCGTCGGGATACAGGAGAGGGGAAGGGGAGCGGGGGAACGCCAAGAAAGGAAAAGCCCGTTCTTATCGTTGGGAGAACATCTCCTCTTTCTCGAGAATATACCGTGAATACACGGAGAGGCGGGAGAGCGTTTCGCGATCCGGATAGAAAAGACGAGAGATCCGTAGAAAAGGGAGAGGAGGGGGGGAGAGAGGAGAGATAAGGAGGAAGAGGGAGGCGGATCTGCGCGATATAGTCCGTGGCGGCATGTAAATGCACGGAAGATATTATTCATGGAAGATGCCAGGCTCCGGGTGCAACGAGACGAAACGGGATTCCCGAGGCAGGTCGAACCCGACGACGACGACGACGACGACGACGACGACGACGACGACGACGACGACGACGACGACGACGATGGAGGGATGACGCCAATGTTTCCATCGCCGTCCTCGCCGTTGGCCACCATCGCCGAGATACGGATCGGTGCTAATGCGTTGTTTTATGGGTCACACCGAGTAGCCCGAGGACTGGCTCCTCCGGCCGCTGCGGTCACGTAGTCTCGCGCCGTGGTTTGCGTGGAATTTCAAATAAAACAAAAGACAAAAGACCCGTCGTCACGTGCCACCTCGCACTTTATACACACACACCCGGCCCAGAAACCATCAGCGGCAGCCTCCACCTCGGGCGTGTAATATTCATAAGCGCTCCTTCCAGGAAGCGCAGTCCTATACGGCGCATACGGTAGGCGTCTACGGTTTCTACGACTTTATCCCGTGGATCTTCCGAGGCCTATCTCGGGCCCGGAATCGATAGTTGCACAACGGTACGCCGTACTATCGGCCGTTATACGAATTACGATCGCGTTCTGGACGTTTTCCCTCTCGTATACCGTTTTGCATTCGGAATTGTTATTCTTCGCCAACTTCTTGGGGCGTTTGGGTCGCTTCAGGTAAAACGGGGACTGTTTTCCCAATAGTCGTGAAAATGAATAGGCTTCTGATATCCATATGTGGTTAATTATTAATGAAAACATTATTTTTGCACGCATAATGTTAGAAAAAGAAAAAATACCTTTTAAAAACTATGTCTGTGTGCCTTAATCATAAATTAAAAACATAAATAAAAAAAAGATATATGTATTATTTAATACAATCTATCGTGTAACTCTTTCTGTATCTTGTTTATAAACTTGTAAAAATTGATTAACAATTTTTCTAACGCGTAATTACTTGTATTATGTTAAAATATACTTTCCAAGCGTCGAAACGATACGATACGACAAACAATAACGATTAATTAAAATTCTTGTGCAAACTCATTTAGAAATATCAGGCACAATTAGCTACGAAACAGGCGCCAAACAAACAAAAACATTAAGGCGCACCATCGCGGGAATGATTCCTTCTTCGAGAAGTGAGAGATAAACATAATCCCACCTCTCTTCCCCCCTTATCCTGATAGTTTGCATTTTAAGAGTGATTCACGTTGCTCGGACGCTAACCATCGAAAAGGTGGGACAGAACGAGTGGAAATAAAAAGCGAAGACGACAGGACGAAGGAGGAGGAGGAGAAGATGGGCGAGAGCTCGCGCCGGAGAAGAGAGTAAGATGGTTTACATCTTTGTGCGCTGGCACACCCTCTCCACATCCATTCTCTCCTTCTCTTTCTTTCTCTTCGCTCGCGCCTTTTTTCTTTAAGTACCGTCCACACACAACACGCATGCAGAACGCGAACACGAACGTACACGCGCGACGCGAACGCGGGCGGGCGAGCGCTCGCCTCGTCTGAATTACCGGCTATACGTATTCAAATGATCGGCCGTTTGCATTTTTATAAAGGCAAGGTCTGCGCCACCTTCCTCGCCCCCTTCGTACGCCGCTCTTACGAACCGCCCTCCGATCGCTAGCCGTCCCCGCCGTCGCGTCCCCGATTCTCTTTCACGTCGCTTGTTCCACCTTCGACGGTCTTTTATACCGGTATCTATTCGTGTTTACGTAGATTCCCGCTTGTTCCCGTAACACGGTTACACAGAGCGTTGGGATGCAAGGGATGCGGGAAGGGGGAGAAAGAGAGATACGGAGAAAGCACCTCGAGCGTGTCGAACTGAAAACCGCTGAGTTCGCGCGAGAGGCACGTAACCGGGCGCCGGATCCGACTTTGCGGTATTGTAGTACCGAGTAGACTACAAATGAGCGGGCGGGGACGACGAGTATCTTGATCCCGAAGGATCAGCGGTTTTAAACGGGCCCGAAGTCGTATTCGCGCGGCCCTCATTTGCCTCGCTGCGTAGCCTGCCTGGAGAAAATTGCGGCGTTAACAGTTTCAGACCCCGTGCCGTCTCGTTTCTAAGTATTCGCGCGTGGTTTAACACCGAGTTACGGAGATGGCTTGGGATTGCGCCGCGTTTCGCACGAGCTATCATTTTTGTCACGCTTGCGCTCTTCACTATTTCGGAAGAAGCTTCGAAATTTCCCATTAAAATAGAAAAGGTTTCCGAACAAATTGTCTAAAATAATAATAAACCGCACAATGCTGAGAAATAATAATAAAAATAATAGAAAAATTGTTAGTATACGTATAAATGTATCTGCAATACTACGATACTTGAATTGCAATCTGGTAACTATATAAGTGATGTGAAACCCCGATTTAAGGATTAGATAAGGAAGCTGCTTAATATCGCTCGCGGGTACCGGAAGACTCTCATCCACAACGCGACCCTTTCGAGCAGGGCTTTAGTGGCGCCATGAAGATTTCAAATTTATATCCGTGAATCCGATCTGGAACGCGATACGCGGGCATCGGGCAACCTTACGTTTTCTGATATCGCTGTATTAGAAATATCTCCCCCGCACCACCGCCACCACTATCCATATTCTTTTGTGTACTCCGGCGCACCGCGCGCATACGTATATGTACGTCCGGCTTGACCTGTCTCTTGCCACACGGAAGCGCTGAAAATCGGCTTTCCACGAGCAAGCTGAGCCCGCATATTACAGCTATCGAGTAGATCGTATCTCCCTGACTCGAGTACTCGTCGATCTCCACGGCCCCTTTCACCGGAATCTCCGCTCTTGGCTTCGTCGTCGTCTTCTTCTTCTTCTTCTTCTTCGCGTCTCCCCCCCTCCCCCCCCCCCGGTTCGTCCTCGGTGTTTCGAATTTATATCGGCGCTGTAGTAGAACGCCTCCGGCCACAGGTCAGATTATACATTACGGAGCACGTGCCTGCACGCGACATGTTGCACGCGGTGAGGCCCGACCTCGAGAGATAGGCAAACGGTGCGAGGGGGAAGTCGACTCGCAGACGCTTCTCAGCGCCGGAGAGACAGGGAGAGACGCGGTCGACCTTCCCTAAAAGGCGCACACCTCACGGCTTTCCGAGAAAAAGTGATTCGAGTGATCGAATTTGGAAAACGATGCATTCCGACGAGACGCACGCGGCTGGTAACGCTTCTCGAATTTCTCCACAACGGCGCCTGTCGAGTTTTGTCAGAGCCTGCAATAAAACGCAGCGACATGTGCAATCTCTTCAGGAACAGCTTCTTTGAATTGTAAATAAACACTCGATTTAAGATAAATTATAGATTTAATACATGTTGTTGGCACACGCCTTTTTAGATTTTAGATAATTTTAAAAGAAAATGCTGAATTTCTTACTTTGTATAGCTTCTTTGTTTAATAAAAATTTATAGATAATATTGTTCCTGAAAAGATTAAAATTTTTAGTGAAACAAACCGGATTGAAAGAGAAGAATCTCGAATTTGCTACTAAATTGCATGCGAAAGTAATAAGCTGAACAAGCAATCGAGAGACATAGTCAACAAAATGTCGCACATAGCGTATATAAATCAAATCAATGCGCACATTATGCTAACGCATGAATAAAACGACCTCGCGAGGAAACGGCGCTAAATCAAATTATTGAGGGCTGCAAAATCCGCGGCATCCATAAACGAGTCCGCACGATCGGCCGCTTTCATCGCAACGTGATTTCGCGAAATGCAAATTTATTTGATAACATAGAGCAATTGTAAGGCGCGCGGCCATACGTTCGGAGAAAAGTGGTTCCAAAGTAGGAAATTTAGGACGAAAGGGTGGAGTCGGCCATTTCTTGATCGAGTTGCGGTTGAAGGCAATTCCGATTCTGATCAACCGGCTCCCAACGGTGCAGGCAGACGTTAGACGTGGAGCGAAACGCCCCTGCAAAAAAAATAAAAAAAAAAAAAAAAAAAAAAAGAGAGAAGAGAAGACGGCCTAAAGAGACGATGTACTCCCCGAGCTGCCGAAAAATCCGAAGCGAGAACGAACGAACGAACGAGCGAACAAACCTCCCGGCCGCAATTTCACGCGATCGAATCAGCCCGAACTAAATTAAAAACTAATCGTTTTCCCGCGCCCTGCTGGCACGCGCAGCTCACCTTCGCGGCTCGAGCCACGTGGGCGAGTGAAAAAAAACTGGCCGCGAACAACACATACATTCATATAAAGCCGCCCGCGCGCGATCTGATCGGTTTACACGAGCGAAAGCACGGAAATCAAGCGACCGCCGGCTGATCCTAAGAGGGTGGTTTTCCACCGCGTGGCGAACAAATTGTTTTCCCTCGTCCCTTTCACCTCTTTCCCGGGTCCGCGTTCTTATCTGATCGAAATCCGATAAGAATGGAGAAACGATGAAGGCGCGAGATGCCGATAGTGCCAAAAAAATTCCACGCCGAATCACGCAGAAATTAATTATCCGGTAAGCTATCGTATTTCATGTCTACCTTTGTAAATACGTAATTATGTAGATTTAACAGCGAAAAGATTTCGCTGCGTTTGCAAGATTTCAAACATCTCTGAATAGTAGAAGCAATTTCTAGTAACAACCAGCATTTATTATTTTATTCCGCGTAAAAAAAATATATATATATTGTATTAGCGATAAAATTGTTAAAGTTGAAATAAAAATATTGAATGATATTAAAACCGTCCCGGTTCGTCGGGAAGCGCGAGACGCGGTTTCATCCATCAAGCCATCGACGAATGCATGCATGCACGCAATGAACGAGCAGGCACGCACCCGTGCACGCATTCGTGCAACGTCATGCCGTGTGCCTGTTGCGGCCAGTTAATTACGGCAATCGATATCGTTTGTACTCGCGTCTGCGCGACGTATCGCGAAGCTCAGGTGAGAGGAAGGCGGGCGGACAGAGAATAGAAGGACAACGGACGCGAGCGGAATGCAACATGCGGTTCTACGCCGCTGGAAAACCCGATCGAATGGCAAACAAAGTCAATTTAACCGCATTCGTTTAATTAATCTCATTCGAACGAGCAAACACGCGCTGTTTAAACGACCATCGTCGCTCACGTGTGATTAGCGATACAAACGAAATAATTGCTTCAATTTCTTGTCCAGCACATCCCCGGTGACGACTCAAGCTGCTTTAGATCATTAATTCAAATTTCAATCACACAAAACTCTAAAATATGTAACAGAGACTAATAGCTCGCTATTTCAGATTTATTTCTAATGTTTATTTATAAATACTGAAAGATGTTTTTTTAATCTTGCTTTAGAAAGATATTGTCACTTTGCATATAAAAATTTGTAGAAAGTTGTAACGTACGCGTACATGTTTCGAGTTAATGGAATGAAAATTTATAAGAAAAACTGTTATAATTACATATTAAGATATTTTTATGCTCCTTACAAAATACCTCGACTAATCGCATAATTGAGCATAACGGACGCGTACCAAAGATATCTGTGCCGCCACCTGCCGATGGACAACTGTGTCCGTTGTTCCCGAATTTCTAGTAATCTCAACAACGGGAACAATTCAAAGCACTGAGAAGACTATTTATTTTGTCACTGATTTCACAATCATATTTTTAATATTTGCATTATCTCCTATTTCTAATTTTGAGAAAAACTACATATTTTTAATAATTATTTTGTAGCAACTTTTCTATCTCCCATTTATTTTAAACAACCATCATCTACTGTGTCCAGCTTAATCATTTGTTGCACCATAAACAACAAATATTTAAAAGTTACTATTTTAAATTATTTCTAAACTTCACCAATGACCGTCATCGAAATTAAATAATGCCTATTCTCGCTTATCCCGTACCCTTTCGCGCGTTTGCCATTTACCCTTCCGTCAACTATGCAAATTCGAAATACCATGACGGAACGATGAAAGGCGGTCTCCCTTGAACACAATGCCGCGCTGGAAACGCGGAGCCACGGGCGAACGGGATCACGGGGGACAGTCAGGCGGCAGAGTACGATAATGCGTGGGTCGGCGGAACGGGAAGAGAAGGTAGGAGGAGAGAAGTGGCAGACAGGAAGCAGCTGGACTTCGGAGTCGCGTGCCGCGCAGGAAACGCAAACCGCTCCTGCGAGCCAGGAGAGAAAGAAAGAAAGAGGAAGAAGGAGGAAAAGAGTGAGAAAGAGAGAAAGGGTCTCTCTACTCGCGGCTTGCGCAGGCTGCGCCGTTGCCTTACCAACGACGAGAGGAAGGATCGAGTGGTTCGAGAGCGGAGGGAGAGATACGCCCGGAGTCTAAGAGGGCTTTTATTGCCGGGAGGACGTCCTGACACGTGCTCGAGGCATATCGTCGTTAAACGTTTGCCAACGGGACCCTTAATGGCACGCGACGACATCCTCCAGGTGGGCCGTCGTGGGTGTACATAGGCGCGCGACAGTGTATACACGCAGGATGTGCTGCGCGCAAACACGGATGCAGGCCGATGCAACCGATACGCCGCGCACAAAGAGGAGTTGGTCGCAACTTTCGAGAAAGTGCCGTACGAAAGTTTGAATGTTGAAGTTTGCCTCGTGCGATACACGCTATATACATTATTATTTCGCTGACACGTATTATCCAAGGTAAACGCGCATGAATCGGATCGGCGACCGAAACGGATCGCTTTTAAATATTTTATAACATTTTCGAAAACGATTCGCTTCATCCGCTTCATCCGATCCGATTCATCCGAATTTGTCTCACTAATCGTATATGTGACGCAGCGATATCTATAATTGCAACGCGGATTGGGCGCTTTAAACTTTATACGTTATCTTTTTACACTCATAAATGTTCGTAGCGCGGAATAAAATTTTTTCGCAAACAGCAAAGCTGATTTATGCTATCAATCACTTTGCACGATACTTAATGTCTTGTTGTAACACGTGTGAGAGACGCGCGTGTGAAATCGCTTTTATAATTTACATAAGCAAAATGTTTTACGTTACTTAAGAATTCTCATGTTGAATCTCTCGCACCGACAAAGAAATAATCGAAGGATATCAATCACCGAAATCAAACGCGCTGCAATTGACGCGTTACAAAAGCCCGCAATATTGAATTTAACGGGCGTTTAATCAGCCGGACGGAAATCTTTCGATAGGAACGCCGCGGAGAGAGACCCTCGCTCACACTTGATTTGCGATCAAATTATTGAATGCAATGAGGTACTAACAGCGAGGATTGGTGGGCTCTCACTGTACCACCGATTCCTCACTCCCCTTGCGGAAGAAGAAAAGAAAAGAGGAAGAGGAGGAGGAGGAGGAGGAAGCGGGGCACGTGTTCGGATGGCTATCCGGTGAAATAAGAGACCGGAAGCATCTGGGGGGGGGAGAAGCCGCATTATTTGTTCGGGCGCTTTATTCAATGGAGCCGCTACGAGTTTCGCTCGTCTACGGGGTGACTCGGACGAAACAAACGCGCAATCTACGATCTCAATGAGACGCGATACCGCCGATCCCGTCTCTCGTCCCGACGAAAGACAAAAGCGTCTACGAGCTACTTCGTCGACCGCGCACTTTGTTCTTCTTTCTCTCTCGCGCGACGCGATTGCTTCGCGTCCGGATAGTTATTCGTTAAATCTTCTAGTTCGGTTATTATAAACAGCGAATGCAAACACATTCCAGAAATGCAAGCACCGCTGGCATTTTACATGACACGTGCACTGTGACATTTAATAAATAATATTACCCTTATACTATATACCGTGCATGAGCACGGTAAATATATTTGCAGATGTGCACTGTATCTCAGCGATTTACATATAAATGACGTTCAAAATTAAATTTGCTTACGATATACATAATATGACGCTATGTTTAATTTTCTAAAATTTACTTGTAAAAATGGATCAGGGAAATACCAAAATAATTGGATATATTATGCATATAGTATGCAAATGTAACATATTTTCAAAAAATATTATACAATACCTATACTAGATATCATATTGTGATCATTGCGTTACTCGGCTATATTAATCCGCCCTAAAAATCTCAATTTTACTTGTTATGACACTTTAATAACTTTAATGGCATTTCGTTGATTGACTTGTCACAGCGATCGTGCAAGCCATTTAACAAAATTGCGGAACAACACGCGTGCCTCCTCGCATTATACCGGATCACGAAGAGAAGGGCGTATTCTCCTGCCATTCGTGATACGTCAGGACAGACGTCCTTGCGGAAGGTTTCGCTAGTTTCCGCTCGTAAATGCTAAGTACAGATTTCGCTATCCTTTGCTCGGAGCTAAAACGAGAGGAACAGCTGGCGTCAGTGCCAAACAGAAAGCAGGTTGCGTATAGCCGAGGCAACGATGTATACTCTTTCTCTCTATCCGTCGCGTTTTTCCCCCGTCAGTCTATACTACCCAACTCCCTCATCGCCGTTTTCCTCTGCGCACTTCCAACCACCCCCGTATCTTGTTACCGACGAGCACGAGCCCACCTGGACTCGTAAGGGTTACGAACAGCAGCCACCGCTTTATACACCCGTAGGCAAAAACTTATATAAAAACCAGCGTTGCTCGCAACAGTCACAATGACTGATCAGAGCAGATCTACGTTTGCTTAAAAAAAAAAAGGAAAAAAAAAAATACTTTGTTTTATTCAATCGCGTGCAGAAATTCATTAATATTCTGATTAGAATGAGATCAATTATAAAGTGAAAAATTTATATTTATGAAATAATTCATCAATGTATTACTTTATACATTCTTAATCTCTAATCGTACTTTGTAAAGACCGACTTCTAAAATTTAAATTTTGCATACGAAAGTTTTTGCATAAAAAATTAATTTTTATATGCAATGCCATCAATTATATTATTAAGTAAATTATTATGTTTCCCAAACTATATATAACAGATAGATTTCACTGCTTTAACTTTATTATAAAGAAAATTTTCAGAAAATTAATTATAAATTAAATAAATGGCCTTTCAGAAACGTATATTAAATACATAAATTATATATACATGTGCATTAGTATCGTCAATACTTCGCAAACTATTTTCTAGAGACGTCTGGAATTGCAGTCGATAGACAACGACACGAAACTACATATATGTCACACTATCGACGTACGTGATGTGAAAATTCAGGGAGGAAATTAATCTTCGCGTGTTGTCTTGCTTCGCAACGAGGAGAACTGGCTTCTACATAGATAGTTTTATCGAGTTTGCTTCTATCCAGTGCCACTCAACGCAAATTCACTAACAGAGAGAAAGAGCAGATAAATCGATCACTCGATCGGTCCAGGTATTGACAGGGCCGACTGTAAATATGCGAAACGCATCTTCTTAGCTACGTGATATTCTATTTCATTTCCATTGAATTTTTCCCGCACGGTATTATTCGATCAGTCTATAGGTCTTTATTTGCGATAATTTATTCGCGTTGCTTCTCGTTAAATTGCGCTTAACTGATCTTTTTATTCCTACTGTAATTTTACTACTTTATCGTCAAACAAACGTATAAAAACAAAAGAACATATTTATGTTAAATAATATCACAATTTTGAATAATTTCGAATAAAAGCAAAAGTGATAAATCTAACTCTTTGGTCGTAACGTAACATTAAACTTTATTAATTTCTCATTTTATCGGTTAAATGCGCTACCGTTGGAATGTACTCAATTGTACGTTTCGCGTTGCCAAAGGGATCCTTGTTAAATCTCGCATTTTCCGTGAATGAAGGCAAACACGACAAAAGGTCCGATACAGTGTATGATTCTCGACAACATCGAGCCAACGAATGCACGCGGCGGGACCACGAGAAAAAGGAGTAAATTCGCATCGATATTCCGATACGTTCCGGCTATCGTCCATCAGTTGGAAATTTACGACGACGGTGTCGTGACTGACTGTCGCGTGGAAACGGGCGAAATTCGCGGCGCACACAGAGGAGACGCTGCCCGGCCCTTCCCGCTGAATCGGTATATGTCCGATACACCGTCGAGTTGTACAGCCATCCTCGTGGCGTGCAACGAAGATAAAAAAAAAAGGCCGAAAAAGCACGTCGGCGGATCCGCGGCAATATGCCAATACGGCAATAAAGCGGCCCCTCTTTCTCTCAGCCCCCTCCCGCCTCCGTCTGTCTGTCTCTCTCGGTATCTCGTTCGGTGTCGATATAAACAGGCGCACAATGTCGGCGCAAAAATGCCGACAGATGGGATTCCCGCTCTCCCCATTTCCTCCCCCCTTCGCCACGTCGCCTGTATGCTCTCACCCATCCCGCACCCCTCGTGAAACCACCCACAATGCTCGCTTTCATAGGCTTTCATCGTTTTTCGTCGGTTTCCCGATCCGCGTGATACGTACCGCGTTTAGGCGCGCATAAAAGCAGCCGATATAAAGCCGCCTGCAATAAATGACAGCATAAAAAAAGGTGCACACCAGCTACAGTCCTGATGCGCGTTCATTAAATTCAGGGAGATCCTCGTGTTAATGCTTTACGTTTGACGTTTTTGTTTTTTGAAGCGCGCAATACGCCAACGCGAACATTCGAGGTGCACACTGTGTTAGAATTCACGTAGTTGAATTTGTTTGTCGTTATTTAGGGATTATACCAAACGTGGAGATTCCCTTGGGATTGACAGGAAAAACTCAAAATTCCACGAGTTATTCCTGCACAAACAAGACGCAAAAAATTTCAAAAAACTTTTTAGACTTGTTAATAACTGCATAAGAATTGATTCTTTTTTTAAATTTACGCAGCGCGATTAATGATGCAACTATCGCGAAACGAATAGATAAGAACGCCGAATGGAGCAGCGGCAGAGGAAAGAATATAGAGAAATCCGTCGCGGAATTTATCTCGGCTACACTTTCGAGAGGACCGGCCGTCTGATCAAAGGACCGAGCGCTCGAACGCAGTCCCGGACCAAAATCCTATCTAGATGCTTAGCCGTTATTGAAATGGCATTCGCAGCTGTTTACTCCGTTGTGCATGCAGCGCGCCGTCGACAAAAGGGTTTCGAACCTTAGCTGCCAATTTCCTCGAAGAGAACGGGGGTGGGAAGAAAGGTGAGAGGCAGAGGGTGAATAAGGGGACCGGCTTGCAACCCGCTTGCATCGCCACTCGCGCTATTTTCCAAGGCACTTCTTGTGCACGCGCGACTTTATTCGCGGAACACAAATGGCTTTGTGGCTGCCAAAGGCGCGCCAAACAGAAAGAGACCGCATTTGTCTGGCAAACACGCTGATCTCCAACAATTCTAATACCATATGCATGGGATACATGCATTCATTGTGTTTGACTGTATTTTTATGCATGGAATACACAAAGATCGGGGGAAAAAAAAATTGTCCAAGTCGCTGCATCGAATGAATACAAATTGATTTCAAATCGGTAATTGATTTAAAATAAAATTGTGATAACTTTAGAATAATTTTGTACTTAGAAATATCAGTAATCTCTAAACTTTTCAAATTTTTAGCACAATAAACTTATGTTTCATTTCTTTGTATATAGATGATTTCAGAGATATTAATATATAAAATAAATATGTATTTTACAAAAAATTATTATGTATAATAGAAACGTATAATTAAATCTGCAGAATTCAGCAATTGTAAAATTATCCAATTTGTAATACAAATTATCTAATTTATTAAAATAAACGCTACTATTCGGTCCAAAAATTTAGACATCAAATAAAAGAGTGAATAATAAAATAATTAATCGTAAAAAATGGAAAAAAATCGAACTAGCGGAAGTCAGAGCAGAAGAGACGATTTTAATGGCAATAAAAACTTTTATCGCCTCGCCGATGATTATAGGTTAACGAGGCGGCAGTAAGTGCCCACTCGTCCGAACGATAATTGGTCGCTGATCGATTCGTGCCGCGAAACAACCCATGGTGAGTCCGCTGCAAATGTGAAAATCTGCCTCAGTCGTTCGAACTGTAGCGTTCGCGCGAGTAAAAACGAGAGTATGTGTAAAACCGAGGAGCTATATGCGTCCGCACGAAACTGCAGTCGCGGATAATTGGAGCGCGGTAGCGACGGTGATTGGCTGGAATCGACTTCCTTCTATTTCTGTAAGTGCTTCCAGTAGCAAGCAAAAAGCGTTTAATTCGAAGAAATAAATCGCAAGCAGCGTACCGAAGAATTCATGCCTCGATTGCATCTATCGCGAATTAATGTACAATTATTAATCATTATCAAATTAGAATTAGATGTATTACACATCTATAATGACAAGTGGCCATCGTATAATTTAATAAGAATGTCGTCCAAAAAATTTCAGTCATATAAAATTATCATTAAATCTATTCAACATCGATTGAACGAATGTCAAATTTAAATATGCAAATAATGCTGCGCAAGAATGAAAAAAATAACTGAGAAAAATTTTCCACCCAAATTAGCGACGCGTCTCACACGGTCACAATCAATAATCGATAAGACGGTCGAAGCACAAATTAACCGTGATGCGAGAGGGAAAGCATTCCGATGCAGGCGGCAAAGAATCCGGTCGGGGCCGGCGAATGAAATATAAACGAGCGAGAGGCACGCAAAGTTCTCTGACGAGCATCGGCAGGTACATCGTCGCGCTTCTGGATGTAAACCACCAATACAGAGCGGCGAAAAGGCGCGTATACGGGTTGCGGATTCCCCGCGGCGCTTGTATCCCGAATAATCCTCAGGAGTGTGCGGCGAGCACGCACGGCATTCTGGCAATTCTCACGATTTCCACGTCGCCCTCGCCCTCGGGTCGACCCAAGCCACCCACTCCGCTTATGCCCGACCATCCATCCCTTGGTTGCTATCCACGTTCACGTGGTCGTCCTATCCCCAGCTCGGTCGCTCAGGTGCACCACGATTCCCTTGCTTGTACACGCTCCGCGCCGCTTTATCCACAGACTTGTAGGGGTCTGCAAATGACCTCGAGACAACCGGCATCCTCCGGGTTCCATATACGCCTTCAATAGCTGCGATTCTGCCGCCTGCGATGGCCATTCGGCACGCCGTTAAAAACATAAATTTCCAAAGTAACCCCCCGGCGAAACGCGACTGTATCGCCCTTGGAGAGTTAGTCGCATTCTGTCGACCCGTAATGGCAGATTCGTGATTCGGAATAAGTTAATCGTTTCCGTATTCTAGAGCGACACGTTATATGGCCGTTTTAAACAGCACGACAATAACCGTTGGCATCTTAAGAACGTGCGGCGAATGATTGTTGGTACCTCTATTGTCCTTCTGTCATGGGCCCTAAATCTTTCTTGTTTCACGCGCGCGACCATTCTACGAAAAAGGAACATATTCACGAAAATTTGCATCTTCGCCGAGACGGGTGAGATTAGGGCGCTTAGTCGTGCCGAAATGCTTAAGCTTCTCACAGGAACCGAAATTTCCTGAGGCGGCGAAACGGACGTGAATGTTATTGTTTGGAAAGGTAAACATGACATTGTCGCGAAGGAAAGATTATGCGAATTAGGGTCGTAAAGAGGCAAAACTAGATAATTAAATGGCCGGTAAATAAATCTAATAGTTATTTATGTAATAGCTCTCAACTAACTCTACAAAAGCGGATTACTTAGAGCAAAGCAGCCGCTTCGACATAGTTTAATAATCCCTGAAAAAGAAATCTTTTAGTGAGAATAAAAGATTTCCATGAAAGAAAGAGGTAAAACTCTAGAATCGTGACGACGAGAATGGAGCATATACGAACTACGTGAGCAGGCATGATAATAGTGTAATTTATAAAAAATATAAAAAGAGTCCTAAAACATTTTTCTTACGACGATGACATTTAGACTTTCTAATCTTTCTCTATGTATATACATCTGCGCACACATTCCGCCTTGCGATAATTAATAGAGAACAAATATCAAATTTGAAATGTATTAAATTTTGAAAAAATTATATGAAAAATAAAATCTGTATTTTACCGCCGCAATAATAGTTGACAGCCACGGAATTTCAAATATATTTTGTACTTTGTGTTTGCGCTTGAATACAAGCCAACAATATTCTCACATGTTGTTCCGTGCAAAATTCTCAATTGGATTTAGATTAAAAAATACGGGAGTGAATTCTCCGTGTCGTTCGCGCGTGTTAAGATAACTAGAGCTTAACTGCGAAAGAACATCACGCCTTGTTCCCGCTAACGAAATCGCTCGGACATTGTTTCCGATTCGGTCAGTGCAGCCCCCGTGGTCCGGCGTACAAAAGAGTAGCGGCAGCATGAGAGAAGCTGCGGCCTGTGTAACGTAAATAGAGATACTAACCGAGAAGGGTGCACCGAAAGTGCGACGATAGGTGACGGTGGTGGTAGTAGTAGTAGGTCGTCGTAGCTACTCGTCGTCGGGCTTAACGATGGTGGGCGTGGTGGAAACGGGCCGCCTTTGTCCTGCACGGCGGTCCAAATTATGTCGAGCGGCACCGAAATCAGCCCGGTCCCGGTAATTGGCAAGCTGTTTGTTTTGTCGCAGACCGTGCCGACAACAGATGGCCGCGTTCAGTTTTGCCGATGGACCATATTACGACCTGTTATTATCGACCGCCCGGCCAAAATAATTGATCGGTGCCGGGTCGAGGCCTTCGGCTAGGAAGCGTGAACGCGAGGGATGACGAAATATTCAACTAAGCATTGTTAAATCACATTGCCGGAAAATTTATCTCGACTCGTCGCAGAACGTCACGCCGTTAATAAATTGTCATCTTAAATTGTAATAATTAACATTCAAAATATATTGCAAATATTTCAATGTGAAATTTTGCGAATTGCTTTCAAATGAATGAAGATTTTTATATCGTATTATATCATTTTGTTATAATAAATGATTATCTGAACTGAGAAACGATGTTCGATAAAATGCAACAGGTGCGACAAGTAAAAATTACATAATCTAATCGTCATTTTTTTTTAAATTCAATTAATAACTAAATTCAAGTAACATGTTAATAAATAATTTCAGCATAATTACATGGTCACCATTAGAATGACACGAATCAAATGGACATTCGATTACGATTAAACCACTGCACTTGGCATTCATTTTTTAATTTATGTGCAATATATAAAAAGCGAGATCTCAAAAAGCGATTCCAAGTAATCTGAAGTGATAGAAGAGTTAAATAAAAAGTTTACTAGTTATGCAATGGTAAGCACCTGTAGCATCTTATACAAGAATATGAGATCATAAAACCGGAGTTGAGCGGAAAACTATGGGAAAAAAAGAAACCGACATCTCTGGCGATCGACTTTAGCCTTGGTTTTCACTGACCTAGTTGACGACATCATATAACTCTCGATATTATCAATATCTACAACTACCTAACAGGCGGCAGCACTTACTATGCTTGACATCCTTTGAATTTAAAAAAAAATATACATCTAATGTCGCGGTTTATTAATTTAAAAAATAAACTGTCTCTTATTATTTTTATTGCTAACGTTAATTAAAATTTTATAAATATACAGATCTTACAGATAGCAATAAATGATTTGATAAAATTGAAACGACAGATTCTCAGTAATTTTAGTGTTAAATTTTAATAACAATATATCTCAAATTTTAAATGCAACATTACTTTAGAATGCAGGAATTTCAACACTTTGCTCCAAAGGAGATACTTAGGTTACAAACAAGTTCTTTTATCTACATTCTTACTATGGTATCAACGACATGTCTCGCGAGAAGAGCAAAAAAATCGTAAAACAGCAAGCAGCCTCGATCTATCTTGGTTGGCAGCGCACAAGGCAAGTGGCCGATCCGCGCGATAATAATTAAGCAAGCGACTTGTCTACCTTACGAATTATTTCTCGGAGAGCATCGTGTTACGGGATCAAGAGACAGATAATATGTCAGCGGCACACGTCTGGCTTGTCAGTCGTAAAGTACTCTTGCGAGAAAGCGAGAAGCGCTAATTAATCCACCGCGCACAATGCGCCCTACATGCGCAGTAATATCGACGAAGTCAGATACGCGAGGAATAATAATTTCGAACGGACAAACTTCGCCGCGCGATCGATCAAGCGCGGAGCGCGTAATTAAAGCACAGGTATATATATATATATATATATATATCTCTCTTTCTATTCTCTGAATGCAATAAATAAAACGCGTGGCGACTTATAAATTAAAAGACAAAGAGGTTGCTTCTCGCTTACTAAATAAAGAACGCGACATAGGGAATATCAAACAACGTTGTAGCATCACGACAAAATCGATATCAGCCGAACCGCAAAAAGAGAAGCGGGAAATCGTATCTGGTCCCTCCCCGCTCTGCCGATTCGAATTCGCCCGTCGTACTCAAGGTGGTATGCGACTCGTCGGACCCGTGTAACTTATCTCAAGTGTTGCCGAGATTGGGCATGTTTTGTTTCGACTGTCCCCCTAATTAGAAGCCGTTTAGACTTTTAGGTCGACCGGGATGAAGTGTGGTCGAGCGAGATCAGGCGACCCGATAGCGCGCCAACGAGGAGACGTAACGACGGCGGGAGGACGCGTCCTCTTAATTCCACGATCCTTGACGATGTTACGCCGCGGCTACGTACGAAACGAATGTCCCCCCGAAGACGAGAGACCGTCGGCTGGGAGTCCGTAACGACACCACCGTTCTCTCGTACGAAGAGAGATGGTATGTGAACGGTGTCGTTGACCATCGATCCGCATAGATAAGCTCGCGTATTTAAGAATGCTTTTAACGGGTCGCTGCGAGCCAATTGTGCCCCTAATAGGGGAACCTTGTCGTCACCGTTTTGGTGCTGCGCTGCACGGCGCGCGGGCGGATAACTATAAGGATCTACCGGACAATTAGTCCCGAATGACAAATCTATGTCTATTGTCCGTAAAACCGATGTGGCATCGTTCCGGGCGCGATGCATGATGTATGATTTCGTGCGCGGTCAAGTTAATGAGCAATGCCCTTACACGGTCTAATTAGATATTCACGTGAAGTATTGATGAAAGATTCATATAAAAGTATTCAAAAAGTATCATTAAATATATACATATATATATATTTCTCTCTGAGACAAATATTATCCCTATCTTTGGATCCGAAATAAAAAATAATAATATAATAATAAAACTTTCTGGAAAGACTAACAATAAGTATATTGCGACGCGAAAGTTGACAACTTGCGAGCTACGAGCGAGCGACGGAAAAAAGTTCAAAGCACGCGATTACATCTCTAATAAAACATGTTTCAAAAGTTTAACAATGCGACAGCCTCATATACATTTAGAATGCACACAGACACAAGAACAACGGGAGATAGTCGTCGCTTAAATCACCTCCGGATAGAACTCGTATTTAGATGCGTGCAGAACGAAAGATCCCGGTCGTTGTTGTCAGAGGGGGCTCAAAGGGATCGGGGCGCGTCTGAGAATGGAGATTTAAGGGACCGTCTCGTGGGTGTGGGTGGCTGCGGGGTTCCTGATGGCGTCGTCCTCGTCGTTGTCGTCGTCGTCGTCGTCTTAGTCGTCGTTGCCGACATCTCCTGCAATGCCGTCGCATTCGCCGCCAACGTGACGCCCCTGTGCTTATTCCAACAGGACGCTCATGTATATGAGGCCCTGCTACGTGGCGTTTACATTATTCGGTCCCGACTCAAATCTAATATTATGAATCACGTGTCGCGTGTATAATGGGGTCGTAGGTCGGTCCGCCTCGCGCGGAATCCTTCATCCTTCTGCACGATAGCAAAGGAACTGAACAAAGCTGGCGAACAAAGAGACCAGCTTGGACAAGACAGTCTTGTCTCACGTCGCTACCACTGAGAAAATATCATGAATATGTTCTCGTGAACGTAATTTGTAACGCAACGCAAAAATGTGAGCGAAATATTTTAGAGCATCGCGGCGATTAAAGATTCGAAGCGACGAATCAATATTAATAAATCGCAATGCAACATTCTTACATTCACGCTTGAAGCAAGCGCAAAAAAGGTATAGCAGAAAGGAGTCCAAAACTATCCCAAGCAAGCGATGTTAAAGGATACCGACTGTTGCGCAATTTATTGCTAGAACAAGACCGAAGAAGAGGAAGAGGAAATGAAGTAGGATGGTGTAACGAGACCGAGCCGCGGAGGTGAGAGAGGAGAGAATTTTCTTAAATTGCACTTTGTAGCTCCTGAGAGACCTTACACAGGGATTTCGACGCCCACGGCGAGGGATAACGAGGCGAGCGCCGGGGTCCTCCTTCGCGGAGGTGAGAGACACACACCGGTGGGTCCACGGTCGCAACGTGCGGCCCACGGGGACATAATTGATATCCGGGAAGAGCAAAAGGGCGGCGGCGGCGGACCGGTGGCGCGCGGGGAGCAAGGAAAAAATTACCTCACAGAGCAGGGGATGGTGGAGAAGAAGACGCGAGGAGAGAAAAAGAATAAAAAAAAGAAGGGAAAAGAAAAGGACGAAGGACCACCGCGATCGTACGGGAATCAACTTGCCGAAACTCTGGCAAAGGCCACCTAAGCGCCGACAGAGCGTCCTCTGTCCCTATCACTCTAGCTACGCAATCTGTTTCCTCGCTAACCGTTTCTGTCTCTCTATCTCTCTCACTAATTGACGGTTCCGCGCTGTGCAAACACGGAGTGACCACCTCCATCCGGACTAATTGCTAATCGCTGCTTCGGCACGAATCTTCCTATCATCCGTGTTTCTCTTTTGCTCATCGGGAATTTTGCCTTCGTGTATGCACATTCAAAGTACGCGCTGAAGTTCAAAACGACCGAGCACTTAAGGGGCAAAACGGGACGGTGAGTGTGCCGCGGGTAACTTGATCTTATCGCGTGTTGAACACGGCGCCCGCTAAAAGCGAGAATCGGTCGAACCGATCGCTAAAAATCGATAGACTGTGGGGTATTGTAAGTGTCCTGCGATTCGAAGATTAAATAAGAAATAAAACAGTTGCGAGATCTCACAGAATAGGAAGCAACTATCAATAATTAATAATAATAATAATTAATGATGAGTATCTTTCATTACTAGTTAATTATTCAAGATTTGTTCTTTCTTAAATTTGAATATATTTTTTTATTTTCGCGAATAATAATTTTCGGGCTCGTATTTCTTGATAAAACGACTGTGGCTACTTACGCATTAATATTTAATATCGTACTTAAAGATTTAAATTCCAATTTCAATATGTAAATGAATCTGCGTTGCTATCGGCATACAACTATATTTTGCTACTTTTTAATATTTTTGGAATGAATTTTCACGTCTGCCAAATGACAAATGAGATTATCACGTGATCGCGCAGAATAAGCATACGCGGACTATACAATGCAATATGCGGTGCATGCGAGGAAATCCCAGTTACCGCCATTCGGCAACGCCGACCATAAATTATAGCAACGTACCGAGAATACTTGCGATTCCTCGCTTCTGAATAATTGCTACTGCCTTCAGCCACCTGTACAGGTATAATCCTATTATAGTATATTACATCCCACAGCAAATGAAGCAAAGATTTCAACGGTTGACAACATGTGAGATTCCAAAATACATATTTAAATTCAAAAATATCGCTGAGATTACTTTTACGAATTATGAAAATTCAACTACTTGGTTAATTATTTTATTACAAAGATTATTAAACCAGTAGTACTCGCAATCTAACCGATTATTTTCCCGTGCTTTTTCTCATATATTTCTTATTTACGTATAATTTTTAATTTTCTCTCTCTCTCTCTCTTTCCATATTTTTTATTTTTTTACAGCTATAAAATTTAAAGGAACAATTTTTGTCAATTATTAATTAATCATACATATATAAACAAAAATATATTTCAGTCAAAATGATTGACGCGTACTAATTTTGGTCAAACTTACGCAAATATTCTCAGATTAAATCGTAAAGCAAAAGTTTAATCCCCTTTTCAAAGCGTGATATATATAAAGACGGGGATCAGTCGATAATCTCCAAGTGAATTTTGTCAACATAAAGTAAGTAAAACCAGATAAACGGATTAGCCTTTGACGAAAAGGGCCTGTCTACATTCTAGTATACATAGAATCGGCAAACGCGAGAATGCATGAGTAAAAGAGCTTCTAGCAGTTTTCTCTACCGATTTTCCGATATCACAAAGTTTATTCTTGTCACAAAAACTTTAATCGTTTTAATATATGATATCAAATATCTTTACATGCACATATAAAAATGATCAACTCGTATTTTGCTTTAATTAAAGCAAACATTTTCTATTCGTTATATTTGCCTTGTACGTCAAAATGAATAAAAAGTTTGTAATGTTAGAAATAAAAAAAAGACACTTGAAAAAATTAAAAAAGACACTTGCTGGTTCAGATCTCATAAATCAAGTGTCTCTAAATCATAAAAATAAAAATTGCATTTCTATCTCGAAATGATTGAGTGGACTGAAAATCGCGATAATATGTTAAACAAATTAGCACTACCTATTTGTATTAAAGAATCTATTCGTCTTTCGCAATCTAAATTTATCATCACGATAAATAATATATCGGTCTTCTCTATTGACCCCGTTTGTCAAAATTCACTGCATTTTCTAATTTACGACCGTCAGCTGACTTAAAAATAATTTATAATTTATATCTGCAATCACCTATTTTGTAAAAAATTCTATGAAACGTTTTTTTACAAAGCCTGACATAATAGTTTTCAATCAATTTCCGAAAAAGTTTACGCTACATTTACTTGTTAAAGTGATGAGAACCGTGTCCCTTTGCGTTTAGCAATTTTATCAAAATTAGATGGAGATCACAATTCAGATATAAGTCTTCGCAAGGGGACGGCGACATTATTGCCAGCCTCGCTATATAGTCGACGACAAAATCTCACGGTTGATTGTGTCGAGTATCGTCAAGACTCTCCTCTTACGCGTCGTTTAGCCCGCGTTTTGGATCACTTCGATTTGTGCACGAACAATTTTCTGCCTCTCAACGTCAAGCTCGTTTACCCTCCTTGGGATCACGAGCGAAAGGGAGCAAAGAGAAAACCACCGAAAACTTGTCAGCGAGTTTAAGCGCGAACAAAGGCCCACCCGACGGCATGTCGTGTCTCTAAACGTTGAGATTATCATTGTGCCGATATTTATCTGTCAGTTTCTAACCGCGCGGTACCTTGCCCGGTCATTGTCGTGTGGTAGGATCAGTGAATTCCGGGCTGCAGCCCACATTTTTCAGGTTGACAAATAGAGGGACAATAAGACGCGGATAGAATAACCCCATTTAACTACTGCAAACCTTTTTCGTTGACCGTCTTCACGATCGCGATCCGGCTTTTGCGGAAATCGATGAAAATCGAGCGTGCTCCAAATTCCGACGCGGCCTCTTAAGCAGATTATATTGTGTCGCAAATTTCCCACCGATTCTCAAGCGGAACATATGCGGAATAAGTAGTGCGTACAAAGCGTGAAAGAAGATATAAAGAAATATATCGCGCGCTGACTATCTAGATATCCATCTATACATATATTTGTGAATTCTGTTAAAGTATATATGTAGAGCAGAACAATAATTGTGTCGGAGAAATTTGAAGTGGGTAGAGTTACGTTCCACTCTTCCATAGAATTTTTATATACATATATACATTTTACGTATATCATACATTTAAAAATTATCAATATCTTATTATATATATATATATATATATATATATATATATTATATATATATTATTATATATATTATATATATATTCCACTTATATGCCGAAACATTTTTATCTATTCCGCAATGCAAAATAGATTTCTATTAAGTTAGCAGAAAATAAATCAATTTTCTATTAAATGTTTGTATTGGAATAACAATGTCATCATAATTTTCTGTGTTAAATAAAAGAGACAAAAACATAAAAAGGATTTTTGCGTTCAAAAAACAATTTTATATCACTCTTCCCTATCGAGGGAGTGTTTCACTGTCGAGCAGACAGCACGCTGCAGAACCGCCTGCTCATACGAGGTACGTTGCCCATTAAACATCGGTGCTGGGAAACTTGCCATCCGTGTATAAATCAGGCATTAGGTGATATTAGAGTCACTTGTAAATGCAAGTATCGTAATAAAATAAAGCAGAAATAGAAAGCGAAAATTGATTTTGCAAGTTTAATTTTTATTATTAAAAAATATAGAAAAATAACTTATTACATTAAAATATTATTAAAAACTTGCAGTCTCAAATATTTTTATCTGAATAAATCTTTATGAAAACGCGTCTAAATCTAATCTTTATATAAAATAAAATATATACATTAATAATTCTTTTAGAATGATATTGTAATATATATAATAATAACTCTTTTTTTGATATTAATTCTATTAATGGCAAATTGTTTCCAAGCTACACAAATGTTCGCAGAACTATACCATTTTTATGCATAATATTAATATTATGTCACTACTCATCTCCAAAATAGAATAAGAAATACATGCAATACACATGCAATTATATAGACTCACCACATTGACGAAATCCTGAAATGTCACTGCTTCAACATGAGACTCTTTTGCTCTGGTTAGAAGAATATCACGTTTATTTGCCGGTATCTCCGCCTTCCATTCAGAACTCCTTAATGCTACTAAAAAGTCCTCCAGTGGTATCTCTCCAAAACCCTCCGGATCAAACTGGATCAACAGACAAACGAAGTCTATATGTGATCTCTTGATTAAAAACAAATAAATAAATAAACGCTGAAAGTGTGCACACCTTGTCGAAGAGTATTCGCCATTTCTGTAACATAAAAAAAAGTTTCACGCTAGTAATTAAATTCATTAAAATTAATATAATTAATTAAAAACTGTCGATCGAAAATAATTATCTATCAACATTTTACTATAAAATCTGGTCATTTTGTCTTAAAAAATAACAAAATAATAGACTCACTAAAGCAATGAATTAAATCAATTATTTTATTGATAGTTAATAAATGATAAATTGTTATTTCTAAAGTTTACTTTTCATCAGTAGTTAATAATTAATTCTGATAAATAATCACTAATGATTAAGTCACAAATAGTGTCATAAGTTCAAAATAATGACTCACGTCATTAAGCAGCTCACGCCTGTACTCGGACTCATCAATATCGATCTCCGAGGCCAAATCAGTATGATCGGTAACGTATCCATCGTAATGCCCGCTGTTCGCCTCGCTGCGTGCGTACTCCTCCTCCTCGACAGCACCGGCGATGGTCGGTATAGAGGCACCGTTTGCCAGTAGCATTACCGCGCGCGGCACGAGGTCACCGGGTGAATCTCCTCATTCCTCCCTCTTCCGCGTATTTCCTGAAATACGAAGGGTCTATGTACTAAACCGTGCCACTTTTGAGGCGATCGATTTTGTCGATGTTGACATCATGTAAATATTGGCTCAATATGTTCCACGTTGTCGTTCAGTGAATATTTGCATGGTGCAACGATTGATTCTTGGTGCAATTTTGCTTTGCATAAATTCTGGCGTTTCATTGATTATCGGCAAAATTACGTCACTTTATTAATTTAACAATGCTCTAATTATTTCATGAGAACCCGTGGAGTATATCTAAATCATTTTTAATTAAACACTGCATTGTCCTGGTAAAAAAAAATTTCTATTTTAAGCATTTGCTAAATTTTTGTATTAATTAATTTTTCTATTGCATAAATTGAGTAAATAGTTATTTAAAAGTGACAAAAAATTTATGACTTATATCTCATTATAAAAATATATGTAGAAACGAGGTGGATATAACATATTGCACACTTAATAGGCTTTCCGGATCAGCTTAAAGGTAGTAGTATAATCGGTTACACGATTACCAACGCGAAAAAATATTTGGAAGCCAACGGGGCGGGGGCGATGGAAATAAGGGTGCAAGGGATATTGATCGTCCTTGCACTCCTTAAGGCGCGTTAGAGCACTGCCCTTGAAACTAGCTTGCCTCTCTGTAGCGGCGCAACGTGGCGATGTGGCACAGCGTGCTCGAACGGCGGTGCCGTTTCCATGGCAATGCATCGACGATGGGTTTGGGAGCATGCCAACCATCCACCATAGCCCACGCACTGTGCACATGGGATGCATTCGACAGTGTTAACGCGTACGTAATTATACGTACCCAAAACATCTCAAGAAATTCTCAAGGGGAAAAAAAAAAGAAACCTCGTGACGTTAACAAATCATTTTCAAAATTCTTCAGCTTTTGATGTTTTTAATAATTCTTCTGTTCAAGCAGTATTCTAAAATTTTACTCCTAAAATTTATAGGATTTAATTAAGTATATTTATTAATTTACTTGAATATTATGTTTAGTTGAATTGTAAAAATTTTCAAATTTTTTGTGTATCTCATTCAAAAATAATTTTTGAGCTGAACATTATACTTTCTTCAAACCAACAAGTATTTCGACATGAAACCATAATCACACAGTGCATCCTAAGCAAGCCCGTCCAAATATACACGTCGGCTTCTCCTTTTTTCTCTCTGTCTAACCCTGTCATGCATCTTTCTTTCGATATTCGCGCGAGCTACCCTTCGTTTCGGGCGAGCGTCAACGCGCGGGCCACCCCTCGGCGTCGTCTCGGCCCCCGCAAAACCACCCGCATCCCCAACGCACGTTCTCTCTTCCCCTTATCTGGCTTTCGTGTATCGTGCCACGACGATGTCTCGTAGATGTGTCGTGCAAAACTCGAGAACTGTTAGCCCGAGCGTCAGGTCGTCGACCTTAGTGAATACTTCACAAGGTACGTTAGAAAAAAAAAATTATTGGTTTTTTTTTTTTTTTTTTTAGACACAAAATTTAATAGTTTCAAGAAGTATCAAGAAGTATAGTTTCAAATAGTTATTTATACGACTTTTAAAATATTATTTATAAAAGAGAAATTTTGTTTTTTATTAACCAAAATTTGGTATAATTATTTTTCGCGATAAAATAATTAATTCAGATTAATTATGCTTTTATGGTAAAACTTAAAAACCTAATAGATAATGCTTAATACCATATATACAATTTTAATTTGTTTTATTAATTAAAACAAATAAACAATTTTCCTTTTATTAATTATTTAACTATATCATTAAACATCATTAAAAAGATAGAATTTTGTAAGTAGTAAATCTCAAATTTTACATCATATTAAAATAATAATGCAAATTGATAAAATAGAATGCGTCTTTTCACATTTTCAAAATTAAATTTGTATTAATCATTGTTCTTTCTCTTCCTTTTTCTTAACGCGATAAGAGCAACTTTTAATCCGCCTAAAATTCCGTGCACATTATTATTCCACTCGAGGTGCATAGACACCGCAACTCACCCCTGATGCAAACGTATCTCTTTACGACCCATCCTACCCTAGTGGAGTTGCATTACTTCGACGTTGATCCACGACGCTTGTAAGATTTGTACGACGCGTCAGCTAGTCTCGGACGTAAGACGCGACTAGCAAGTAATCATGCCGTGTTACTGAGCATACCATTCCGTAATACGAGTCAATATGATGGAGTCCATATAAGTGCACACTTGTATTCCGTGCATGGTAAAATGCATTAAGAACAGCCAACAATTACATGCAGAAATATGAGCGCAAATAAAGTAAATGGAAAGGACCTGTTCAGCTGTTTTCACAATAATGTTTTCACATATCGTGACTTCTCAATTATTATACAAATTCCAAGAATAAATCGTATAATTTTTCCTGAAACTAATATAATTCGGATTATCCATTTCTTTTTACGGAAAAGTGAGCTGTGAAAATTTGTTGTATTTTTATCATGAGCAACAAATGATGATTTTTGCGTTATTGAAACGTTAACTTACCGAAATTATATCGATTTCAAACGTCGCTTGCAATTCATGGTATTCATAACATTGCTAAATTTAAACATATTTAATTATCATACCTTTCAGAGAATCGGCAAAAAGCGTATTCCACTATTGATGAGTCAATCCAAAAGCAAACAGGCGCAAAAAAGTGCATTCTCGACTGCAATATCATAACCTCGTGATTTCCTTGCGGTGCATTTCGAATTTGCGCGTTGTTGCAGGAGAGCAGGAATGAATGCTGTGTTCACACGCGACACGAAACATCAACTCGAGCACTCGCGAAACCGCGAAATCGTACTGCGTCTCGACGATGAACAATACACACGTAAAATTGCACAAAAGCGCGGGAATTCTACGTAAAAAATAAACGTTGTTTCGACACCGCAGCAGTGATACCAACGATTCGAAAATGCAACGGTGCTATCGATGCTATCGATTAGAGATCACGCAACATGTTCAAGAAGCACTTTCGTCGATGGTCACATAACATCTAGAACTGAAAAAAAATAAACTATAATTTAATCATACATTGTGATACATTTTTTATCGACAATTTTTTTACAGATTGACTTTTGTTATATGAGAATATTCGTGTATATTATCGATACAGACCCCACATAATATTGCATATCTGGTGAACGTTCAGAGGACCCCAAAGATATCGTATCTCTCAAAGATATCTTCGGGATGACTTCTGAATGTTTTTTGAATATGCGTACTGTGTGGAACGAGATAACCGAAACCATTTCGTCGCGGAAAAATATCGCCAAAATTAACAAATAATAAACTATCATCTCAGCAACTTCTTCGATTAATCACCAGAATAGATCGTCAACAATAAAACAATGTAACCTTGATTTAACCGGTGATCAAGGTTATATTGCGATACAGAAACCACATTCAAATTGAGCGTGGAACTCGCGGCATCATAGTCGGAAAGTGTGTAAGATACAGATACACGCGGTATCTTAACAAACGCTGAACTTACTCGGCCGTTCAATTTATACCTGGATGTTAGTCGATCAAGCCGGTGATTGCAATCGATCAGTTATGTGAACATATCCGCGATCATGCGACGTTACGCTCGCGTTCGGCTTAACGCGCCATGCGGAACTGCGACATGCGCGCGATCGATAATACAGGTTACCGCGTGGCGACGGCGGCATTGATTGCACCCGGCAACGGCCGAGCGCATACGAAGGATCACGTGGAGGCGCGAAAAACGCCAGCGTGTATCAGGAACAACGAGATTACCCTGACCGCGGTTTGCCCTCCTATCGCGCGAATACGATATCGTCGACGTTGTCAGCGGAAAACGCGTCACGCGACTGACGATAGGTCCTGCCGCCCTCGCCGATTCATCCCCGACGTCTCCCCCGCTATCTACCAACGACCCCTTCGATTCATTTTGCCACCGGGCTCCGTCCGTTCGACCCCCAACTATGCTGAAGATATGAGTGTACACACGGACTCGGCATCATTACAGTCGCCGGCGCGGCGCAAATTAATGGACCCCCGCAATGCGCTTTTACCGTAATTGCGGAGATCTAGCACGCTGAGAATCGATTTATAGACTGATGCATATTTGCAGCGTTATAATTAGTTCGAGTATCAATACTCGAGTATCAATACTCGAACTAATTATAATATTGCAAATATATCATTATATACCAGAATATATTATATTGCAGAATATACCATTATATAAATGATCTTACCCTTCTTATCCACTTATCCAATTTTTATATTTTATATAATATTAAATATAATTTATCTATATTTAATTACTACTTGTTACCTATACTATTTGATTTTGATATTTCTTTGATCTATATATAACACGTTTATTAGATTATAACACATTCATCAAATTATAAAAGTAAATAATAGAAAAATCAATGTAATCTATTTTTCAATCACATATTTTTTTAAAAATCAAAAAGTAATCTTGTTTGAAAAAAATAGCCTCGCATATCTTTGTATATTTACCGCATTTCAGAAGTAGTTGAATCAGGATATCGACCAGTTGACGTTACTCAGAGCATTTCTATCATAAATACATTGTGGACGGTTGCAGCAGGAAATCGAAGGTTATGAAAAGTCGGTCGCGCGATACGAACATTATATATACTCTGTAAATTAGAACTGTATCAGCAAATTGTATCATTAAATACTTTATATAATTATTTTTCATACATAAGTACAAATTATTAAATTTTGGTATTTTATGTATTTTTACACATATTTCTACAAAATTATTTTCTATTTATTTTATACCAAAAGTGAAACTTTTGCATTTATGAATAATAACTAATAAAGTATGTTAAAAAAAAGAAACTATTAGCATCGAAATACAATGAAATATTAAAAACAACTGGCAAACTTTTGTAACTAACCTCTAATTAAATTTAACACTCAACATTATAAATATCTTGTCCTAATTATGCTAAAATAATATCAATTTTCTGTCCACAACAGTGTAATTTCAGAACAGTATATAAAAAATATCGTACCATAAATATTTATACATACCTATGAAATATCGGAGTAAATTAAATTTTTAATTGTAAAATTAATACTCCGCGTATCGATCAGTCCTGTAAACCTTCGGATTTACATAATTGAAAGTGGTCGATATCAAAATTATTTACTTATCTCCTGGCTGGTTCAGTAGATAATCACGAACGTTTATCTAGCGCTGATGGTCTTAATAGTTCCATGGCATAACGTCAGAGTCGTGATGCGATATATACGAAATGTATTAACCTAAACACGTCACCAGTCATCTCTAGCAATCTCTAGTCAGTTGACTATCCTGCAAGTTAAATCAAATTTATTTATTATAAACGTGTGTTACATTTCAGTTTTAAACATATGTCTATCAAAAAACTCACATGATTCGTTATATGGTGAAGAACATTGCTCTCATAGTCTCGCAGGAATGATATATTAGGTTAGACTAGTACTATCAAACTATGTCAAATCGGCACATGTCTCGATCCTGACGTGGCGCTCTCGCGCGCATCTGGTCGCTCTCAACATACATCTACGAATGAGAAACGGCAGTAAGGAGACCATGTCGTATCTACGCGACTGGCGACAGGCATTGCGCGCACCCCATGTTTATCGGGTAGCAAACAGTACCTTTCGCATTCAAAGTCCATTTCTGGCGCTGATCATCCTTATCTTCAGCATACCGATCATCTTGCTCTCTTATCCGTTTCTACACAGCGTCATGTGTTCGCCACCGAGTCAAACTGTAGCCCAGTGTCGCTACTACAAGTACAACAGAACATATCCTACCTCGACGCCAATCAGGACCTCCAAAGGCATTACCTACAGAATAGCAATAGTTAGTGACCTTGATCATGACTCCAAATTGCTGGACAAAAAAGACACATGGCATAGTCTCATGAAAACTGGTAGTCTCTACTGGAATCCTATTAATAAATTTCTATCTGTTATTTGGGATGATAGAACTGTCATATTATCATCATCGTTATCTATGAAGGGACGCGGAATGGAATTGTCGGAATTAGTGACGTTTGATGGCCATCTACTGTCCTTTGATGATCGTACAGGGATGACATACTTCATAGAAGGTGATCAAGTTTACCCATGGGTTATCTTGATGGATGGCAATGGCAAAAACCACAAAGGTATGTTACGTAGCAATCAACAAACTAATTGCTTTGGTAATGTGAAAGATTTCTTATTCATTTTAATTATATTTCTTTGTAGGATTTAAGTCTGAATGGGCAACTATCAAAGATGAGCAATTGTATGTTGGCAGTATGGGAAAAGAATGGACTACTCCATCTGGTGAATTTGAACATAACAATCCATTATGGATAAAAGTAATATCGCCACGTGGTGAGACACATTCTGTAAATTGGATTTCTTATTACAAACGATTAAGGCAAGCAATGAACATCGAATATCCAGGTATGCAAATATTTATATTTTATGAATGTGTGAATTAAATCATTATATGTGTTTTTTGCACAGGTTACATGATACATGAATCTGCAGCTTGGAGCGACATACATAAGAGTTGGTTCTTTTTGCCTAGAAGATGTTCACATGAACGTTATAACGAGACAAAAGACGAAACAATGAGTTGCAATGTTATGCTGACTGCAGATGAAAATTTTGTTGATATTAAAGTACATTTTTAATAATTGTTTATTAATATTTTAATAATCTAATAGATTATAATAACCATTGTAAAATTTGTTGCAGGTTACTCATGTTGGAGATCTAATTCCAATCAGAGGTTTTTCCTCTTTCAAATTCCTTCCTGGTTCACAAGATTCTGTTATAGTAGCATTGAAAACCGAAGAATATCAAGGAAAAACTGCTACGTACATTATGGCTTTTACAATAGAAGGAACAATAATAATGCCCGAAAGTAAAGTAATGGATAAAAAGTTTGAAGGGTTGGACTTTATATGATATCCCATTTAGAAACAATTGCTTAATAAAGTTGTAAATAATTATAAATACAGCCTACATAGCTTTAAGCTTCTACAACAAGCTAATTTCTTAGTAAAGTTGCTGAGAAATTAATTAATGTACATCATTTTTAATAAATTAACATCATTTTTTACAAATTAGTATTGTTATACGTGAAATATATAAAAATTTGTCTGACATTAAACTAAAAATAGTAAATAATTAGATACACCAATATTCACATATAATTTTGTGCAAGATATATGTAAGAATTGTAAATATGCCATTGTATGCATATGTGAATTATTACAATTGTGTACATATTTAAATAATGACTGAACAATAGATGATTGTACTCACCAGAAGAAGTCTTAGAATTTGTTCTAAACATTGCAGATTCTGCTTTAGATTGCTCTGTATCATTAAAGAATCCATGAATACTGCAATCTTGGCTCTTGGTTATGTGCTCTATCAAACAACAATCAACTCGCACACTTCACTTTCAAAAATTATAGATTTATATCGCGAGTTTGCTACATCACGACACAGGAAGTATGAAATAAAATGTATCTTATAAGTACAAAGTATCCATTCACACAATTCTAGGCAAAATTCACTCCATACTATACATGCATTCAAAGCAATCAAAATGAATAATAATTGTCTTGGCAGTCGACAAAAATAGTCAGATATGGATATGCATGTAACACAACTAATATTTACGCGGTTACTTAAACATTGCACTCGTGACGCACTTTTAACAGATAAAACAAACGATTCATGAAACTTTCGCGCTTCGCATTCTAAACTAATACGGTGCCGTTTTAACTATTATAATAGCCTGCAGATGGTGTTGTGCCAATTGACGCCTCGAGGAGGATCGATTCTGTATCATGCAATGTAGTGAAAATTACGAAAGTGAGCAAATTTACTAAAGTGTCTATGATCTTATTGGTCAATACCTAATAAATTTGCTCACTTTTGTAATTTTCACTACATTGCATGATACAGAATCGACCTTTAGATGCTATTTCCCGCCATATTTCCCGCCATTATTTCCCGCCATTATTTCCGCCTATCCAGACACTTGCATAACCGCAGAAATTGACCAATCAAATGTTTAATGTAAAGAACACCATATTGCTACGTTCTTCATACTAGACATATGATTGGTTAATTTTTTTCATAACGGCCGGCAGATGGCGCGTGTTGTACCAATCGACGCCTCGATACCAGACGCTACTCCCGACCGCCATTACAATTCATATTACATTGCATAGTCAGACGCAAAACGCGAACGCTCCGCAATTAATCATATATTTTACTTGTTAAAAATGTGTAATGAGTGCTAATTTTGATCGAAAGTACCGATAGAAGTATCAGATAATTGTCGGAAGGTATTACTCGACGTGGATGTATTCGTGATTAGCGGTAATGCGCCGATTGTCTGGCTGATCGTGAATTCAAATTAGTTACAGCTTAGTAAGTATGCGTTGATAGGTACGCAAAATAATTGCTATATTTGCTCAAAAGTATTGAAGAACAATATGTACTAGATATAACATATTAAAAATTCAGCTCGTAATTGAATCAGACAAACGTAATGGCTTTTGCACACTGGACGCGATGGGCGATGAGCGATATCCAATGAGAGTTCTACTTTTTCGGAAAAATAGAGCTCTCATTGGATATCCGCTCATCACTCATCGCCCATCGTGTCCAGTGTGCAATGACTCTAACTGCTAGTAATTGTTGAAAATGTAGATATCTGTACTTGCAATTTTACCAGCGTATATTATTATATCGACTGCAGTTTGTTTCTCGCGATGCGTCGATTTGGAATCTAAAGCAAAAACACTTTGTAATTATTCATGTTCGCCATGTTAAAAGTATTTTATTTGTATTAAAAACGCATAGCTATTACAAATGTTTGTCAAAAGTGCCAATTAAAGTATCGAGCAGTTGTTGGAATGTATTGTTTATCGCGGATATTCATGATTAACGGTGCTGCGTCAATCGTTTGTCAGTCGAACCGTGGATTCAAAGAGGTTATAATTTTAATGAATACATTTTGATGTTCTAAATACGTATAAAATAATCTCTACATTTGTTAAAGAAAACATCAAAAAGCAATATTTCTTTATATGTAGCATATTAAAAATGTAGCCAAAATGGTAGTTGTTGATTATATCTGTATTAGATGATCCTCGCACGACCGCTAAGACAATCGTTCGTTCCGTTTACTCTAAGTCTATATACAGTGTTGAAACAACCACCGTAAAGTGATAATACCGCTTATAGTACTATGCATGTCGCGTGTGTTTTATATATCTCGCGATTGCGTATCGTATACCGCGGAAATAGTAAATTCGCAATGTAAATTAGTGATTTTTATATTGTTTTGAAAATGAAGTGTGCAATTAGACATTCAGTAGTGTGTGTAATCAAATGTGAGTTATTAGTGTTCATTCCTGACATTCTTCGAGGGATTCTTCGAGGGATTCTTTGAGGGATTCTTCGAGGGATTCTTCGACGATAAAGAGATACATTCTAAGACGGAAGCTGCAGCGGATTGAGCGAACTGCAATACCCTAACTGGTGAGTACATTTATTTATTATTTGCATATATATATATATATTTTTTTTAAATATTTATTAAGATTTATTAAGTTTGAAAATATTTATTATAAAGAATATTTGTTAAAATATTTATATTAAAATTGTTAAATAATTATTAACGTAATGTATTGCATATAATTATGTTTTAATTAAACTAAAAATAATTAAATAATATGTAATAATTTACATAAAATATACAATATTTATAATAATTTATATGTATTAATTATTTCAGATACAGCTGGATAGCGTATTTAGTTAGGGTACAACGACCGGTGAGTGAAATTTATTATTTCTGCATGATTGCATGATTTTAACTTACATAACAGATTATATACAATTTTAATATCATCCGCTGCTTTTTTATCCGCTAACAATTTAATTGCCAAAAACTGCGCTTTAACAATCTTGTGCGAAATAAGTAATGAAATATAATTTTAATTTCTCTCTATTTTTATTAAAATATGTAAAGAATTTCAAATTTTGCCCAAATCATATATACAATTTGTTATTCTCAATTTCGTAATTATAAAATTTTAGAATATAAATTATATAAACATGTGCACATGGAAAAAAATATTATACAAGAAATAATTTAAAATAAAAAATTGAATTTTAAGAAAAATTCTAAAGATATAAATTTTTAGAATATGATGTTTAATTCCATATAATTTTAATGTACACATGAATATTATTTTCATATAATTTTTTTAAGTTGATTTGTTTAATATATTTGCAAAAAGACAAATTGTTAAAGTAAGTCAAGGCAAAGTTACGAATGTGTTGGTGCAATGCTTATCGACACAATAAAAGAACTGTAATTATTGATACAATTATATAATTAATAAAATCGACTCGTTTCTACGACGGTATATATCAATTTTTTTTTCCGGGTATCATAAAATTTCAGGATTTTTTAAAATATGTTTCCGAAAAAAACCAGTAATTATAAAAGTATATTATATTTTTTTCACTGTGATTTCATTATAACTTTCATAATTATCCAAACAATTTATATTATTCAATTTATAATTCATAGTCACAGCACATTTTTGTTTTGTTTTGCATTTGCATTTCGTGTATCGCGACATAATAAATTTGCAACGTAAATTCGTGATTTTTTAAAGAAAAAATGTTTGATTGTGCATATAATTAAGTGCAAATTTTCGTTATTGTTCGATGGAATTAAGACGGAGCAATTTTAATGAAATCTGCAGCGGATGTAACAAATTGCAATACTCTAACTGAGTATAATTACTTTTTTGTTATCTAAATATGTATATAAATGTGATAACATATTATTTCAATTATGTACCAAATTTTATGTGCCTATATATTAATATGTGTGTATTTTAAATCGATAATTCTATGATTTTATACATACACGATTTTATATACATCCTGAATTTTAATATTTTGATATCTGCTGTGAAAGTATATCGTAATTTAAGCAAACATTTCTAAATATTCAAAGCACAGAGTATAGAAAGAAAATATTAAATCTACACGGAGAAAATTTTATATAAAAAATTACTATGTACAATAGTAGCCGCGGACTATGAAGGAATTATAAAAATTTTTACTATGTTTTTCATTTGTAAAACATAATAAAAATTTTTGGTCCGTGGTTATTGCTGTACATAGTAATTTTTGATAATAAATTTTCTTCATGTGTATAAAAAGATTTTAATTTCTTCCGAATATTTTTACGTACATCTTTCTTACATTTTGCGGATTTTGTACGTTGCCCGGCGAATTTCCTTCCTCTTGTTTTCCTCATTCCGCATACCGCGCGCGCTCAGGGTCACAATACTTCCAGGCCAAAATCAATAATGACATGTATATATACCGGCGGTGGCGGCAGCAGCACTGCGTTTCTTCAGCAGGGTTTAGTCAACCCGATGCACAGCTAGGATACAGTTCGTAGCTCGCGTGTGTTGCATGCACCATGATTCGCATGCATTTGTACAATACTTTCGCATAATCTTCCTCGAAGGGTGGCGTTACTCTGATAATATGTCAGTGCCCAGTAATTATCGAACTTCCATGAGAAACGAAAGCAGCATTAAGACATTGCATCGCATTTAGGTGATTTGTCATACAATCTGCATTTGCCTCTGGCGTTCAAATAATAGAACGCAAAAATCGTTCTTACTCCCAAATTTTCGAGAAATAATACATTTAACAAAATATTCTGGCGGTTTATTGATCCGTGTATATATATTACGAAAAAGAGAAGATAAAAAGAGTAAATGCATCAATAGAGATTGCGGGTGATTATATGTGACGATAGAAAGTTATATAACAACTGCACAAGCGGCTTGAATTCTTAAATCACATAAAATACTTATGTACTGCTATATATACTTGGCGCTAGATCTAATCACGTCTCTTGATATATCCGCGACTGGATACATATACGGAGGATAAATCCGTCCTAGTGACTCTATTTGGCGTTCAAAGATCAGAAGCCGGAAGACTGTATTTCCTGAAAAGTAATATTAATTTATAAATATGAAAAACGCTTTAAATAGAGCTTTTTCTACCGCACGATTTGTGCAAGGAGGAAATGCGGTGTCCGTAAGGATGCCTCGCGTCTCTCATGGTGACGGTAACGCGACTACAATGCGGCTGGCACACTCGTGACGTAAATGCATAAGATATTCTATATGTTTTCAAATGCTAAATACTCTTTGGAACGAATGAGTTTCATTAGCATGCTCACGTGAGCAAGTGAGCTTTATATGAATATCAGCTGACAATCCTGTATGGTGGAAGGATGCTTTTCACTTGACAAACACGTGGCTGACAAGGAAAGACTTTTATCGTTGAAATACATTTTTCTAAAATTCTTTTCGTGATAATGGCGATGGGAGAAGGAGCGGCGAAGGACTGGAGCGTCGCCAGGACCGGCATTTCCCTGCTATTAAACAACAAAACTGAAGAAGCTGAAGCTCTATTTACCGAGCATCCTCATAGCTTCCACGTCAAAGCCGGCCGTTGCTTTGTACTCTTCATGGTATGTAATCGCGTGATGAGGCATATTGATTGTAGTACACTCCATCGAAGTATGCTTAACATCTCAAGGCCGCGAAACAATGTTGTTACCTAATCGGTTTTAATAATAAACGTAAGCTATTGCAGCGGAAAATACATTAAATCGATAGCAATTCTTAGGACAGACAAATGAAATAAAGATGCTCTTAATCCTATTAAAATTTAATGAAACCATGAGAAAACGAATCGTGCTTTGCTCAGATTTATAAGAAATACTGTCCGTCTGAATGTTGCAATGCCTTGTCAATAATTTTTAATGCTATTTAATAAACCATACAGAATGCCCTGATGACTTTTGAAGATGACAAGCTTCAACAAGCCATGTTATTGCTTAAGGATATGGAACGAGAATGTGCGAGCGATATAGGGTGGTTAAAGTCTATGAAAAGTAAAGTGTTTAGAGCCGAAGAGACCGGCGTAAGTTTTCTTAGCAGGGGTATTAATATAATTTTGCTTAATTTAGATTTTTATGATATAAATACACAAAGTTGATGCAAATTAAAATTAATATAAAATAGATTCTTTATTTTTAGTTGTAGTGGTATAATACAATCGGTGCAACAAAATATCACAAAACGTTTAGTAATTACATTAGCGAATTTTGTGCACGAAACATCGTATGTGTGTGTTTGATCATAAATTTATTAATAAGAAAGAGTAATTACAATACTAATTTCAGAAGGAGTATGTGAATAAATTAGAGCGCCAGATCGTTCTAGCAGATTCGCAAGTATGTTCAGCCATACTAACGCTTCTTCAGCAAGAGCTAACCGGATATGTGCGTGGCGGTTGGATGCTTCGCAAAGCTTGGCGAGTTTATCAGCACGCATATACGCAGATTTCGCAATTGTATCGCCGCACCTTCGGCACAAATCCGACCGGTGCGTCATCGCATTTGCATGATTTGTAATGACAAAGATTTAGGAAATGAATGAATAGAATTTTAATTTAACTATACAGCTTTGCAGAAATACTAACAGTTTTTAGTTCAATTATTAACTATTAATCAGCTTTAATTTATTAAAAATTTTAATTTAATGATTTAATGAAAACACAACAGAGCATTAAATTAATTATAAATTAATAATTAATTAAAAAATTGTCAATAATTATAATTTTATTAATTAAAGGAAGTAGTATTTGTTTAATTATCATAACTCGACAAGCTTTTGCGATGTTTTGTAATTGTAGCTTATCGTATATTGTGGCGAACTCTAATTATGTTTCTTTTAATTTTTGTATATCGTAGTGTGAGTCAATTTCATTAGACATTTTTAATAATCTCGTCCTCTCGCAGGACTCAGCCCGTGCTGTGGCACTCCCACGAGCAACGGATCCTTTCTGCAGAGCCCGCAAAGTCCGGGATCCTCGGAATGGTCGATTCCTTCTTCCAACGGTTACGTGAACAACGTGACACCCATTTCGCCGCCATCAGGTCTGCGAAGCTCACTATCAATGTTCTTCTCGCTCACTGGCATCACGTCCGAACAACAGACACCGTAATTGTTGTTTCTTCTTACAAAATTTCTCGTTTCTTTTCGTCCTTTGCCCTCTGTCCTCTCCCACGTAAGAGAAAAATTCCTCTGTCGAACTTATCTGACACCTGTCGAAGTATTTCAAAGATATTTCTTTGATCTTAATCTCCACGATTCACTCCACTCACTTTAACAGTTCGCAAATTTGCGCCGGTAAATTTACACACTGCTTCGTAAATCTATTTCACAGCAAATAATTAGTTTGAATCACTTTGCTTCTTCTCCTCGTTCATATATCTAGTCTCACAATAGGCCGTGTATAAAGATGTAATTGAAGCGACATGTGCTTCGCAGTTTCGTGGAACCTACGGAGGTGACGCGTTTAATGTCGGCCGCGAGTTTCGGCTACGGTATATATCAACTATGCGTGAGCCTCTTGCCACCGTCTCTGCTGAAGGTGATTCACTTCCTGGGTTTCGAGGGCGATAGACAAGCTGGTCTCACCGCTCTTATGTACGCGCGGCTTAGCGAAGATATGCGCGCACCGCTCGCCACGTAAGTTTATTGTGAATTGAAAGTGTTCGCTTAGCGTATTTGCACGGAGCAATATGTAGGATTGGATGCTTGCCCTTTACACTAAAAAAGCACTTAATATTCAGTGCGGTATTTATGTAAAATGTACATTTGTAAAATTAATTGACATGCCCAATATGTCAAAATGAATGTGACTTTATATGTCCGTATTTATATCCTGAGACACTTATAGCTGAATGACTGGTCGACAACATACCATTGTTTTACCGCAGATTGTCTCTATTGTGGTATCATACAATTGTGCGTCCGTTTTTCGCACTCGACGGATCCAATGTGAAAGCGGGTGTCGCAGTAGCGAAACAGCTGATAGCTGAATGTCACACCGAGTTCCATAACTCTGCTCTCTTCCTCTTTTTCGCCGGTAGAGTGGAGCGATTGGAGGTACTAATAGATTGACCTAATTACATATATAAATATCTAGACACGTTTGAACAGAAAAATATATCATCGACACATGTGTACAAACAGAAGACACGATGGTTAAAGCACCGCTTGCTGGATTTCTGTATTATTGTAATATTTTTTCTCGCATGATGAAATAACGCTGTTTCGTAGTCAAACGTCAATGGAGCGCTCGAGGCGTACGGTAAAGCTGTGGAAACCTCGACGCAGCGAGAAATCAAATTGCTATGTTTACACGAGGTGGCTTGGTGCCATCTGATACGCTTGAGCTACGAGGAGGCTTATCGATCGTTACTGCAGTTGCAGCATCAGTCCAGATGGTCCAAGAGCTTCTACGCGTACTTAGCCATGGGTAATTTTTAACACGGCAACGATATACGAATCGGCAAACTCGAAGTGTCTCACTGCGCTACATTTGCAGTCTGTTGCGGAGCAAACGGCAAATTCGATGATCTTTTAACGACTTACAACAAGATCATTCATTGGTTCGACGAGATGAATAATGAGACGCAACTCGGCGCTTTTATCTTACGCAGAGTGCCGAAACTCATCGACAAGGACACCGAGCGTCCTTACACAGTCTTATATTATAGATTGCTCGTATACGAATTACTATACTTATGGAACGCCATGCCTTCTTGTTCCAGCGAATCGCTGCGGGGAATAATGTGGGGTAATAATCGATTCGTGATCATTTTATTCTTATTCTATAATCGATAAGATTTTAGATGATAGAAGAATCATTGTATGCGCGCGATATAATTCTTTTACATTTTGCCGATTATTTAATTCTTACTTACCAGAATGTAAGGGAAATCATTCTGAGGAACCGATGGTGGGTTTGACTGCTCTTGTGGAAGGCGCTGCGTGTTCTTATTTGGGGGACACCGAAGGGGCTATTAAATGTTATCGAAATTGTCTGAAATGTAGGTATCCGTCCAAGGACGAGCATGATCAGCACGTCAGCGCGTTTGCTCTTTACGAACTGGGAAGTAGCCTTTGTAATAACAATGTAAGTACACTGAATGCACGTGTGCTATCTGCGTCCAATCCAACATATTTAATATTTGCCATAAAAAAATAACTCCTTCCTGTTTCATTTCTTTATTGATTAGATATATTTTTATACGTAACACAAACTTGTCTGTTTTTCTTGTCGCTGACGCAGTTTTATATTTCAGAATTCCAGCGAAGGTAAAAACTTTTTATTGAAGGCACAAACTCAATACAGAGATTACGATTTTGAAAGTCGGCTCAATGTGCGCATACATTCCGCCCTGAAAAATTTACAGTGACGTCAATTCGCAAACGTCCGATATTACATACGATGCAAAATTATCTTAGCAATGACGAAAGAATATTTACATTGCATCGATGCAAAGGTAACATCTTGTATATGTTACTTCGTCCTAAATTTCTTTCAATTAACGTAAACTTTAATGGTGAGAACAGTTTACATATAAATTTAGAAGTATAATTTTTTTATTTTTTATATTTATATTAAAAACTTATGTTTTCTATATATATAAATATATATTAATAAAAGTAAAATTTCATATATAATAATTGGGAATAAACAAAAATGAAAAAATTTGAAGACACGGCAAATTTAAAAAATCGTGTCGTAAAATTCATGCTTATTTAAAAAACATGGAAAGGACGTTATTTATAAAAGAAGTACTTAAGCTCTTTAGTAGAGCATAACGATTCATGCAAAGTGAATGACGGGTGTCTTAACTGCGTCAAAAAAATGTGACAAAGAATCACATCTTGTTATACGATTATTCGTGTACGAAGCTACTCGCTTGTAATCATGTATATACATTTAGCATTGTCTATATTTATTCTGTACATATATACCTTGTGTACACTCGTTAATAATATAAAAACAACGTAAGAAAATATATTTGAACGTTTTATCAAGTGAAATGAAATTTTCCTCACAATCGGGAATTTATTTTGCTTATCATTTTTGCCATATGATTTTCAATCTAAATATTAGTAGCAGTTTGTTACATTCGCGATTCACTTTTTTTGCGATATATCGATTATGTGTAAGCTGTAGTAATTGTCAATGGTTACCAAAGTTTTGACATATCTGACGTTGAAACACGTGCGATTATAAAATCGCTCATATGAAGTATCGTTAAAATCTTGCCTAAATTAATTTAATCTCTGCAACTGGCGTAATTTTTTTCATATTCTGAGAGTGATGAGACGACGCCGATGAGCGGACAGCAAAATTTCTGTTGTGTTAATGCAGGAAATTGTCCGGGCACTCCGGCCAACTGCAATCAACGGTCTGCTTGGTACACCAAACTTATCAAACCCTTCGCTTTTTGCATCATTACTTCGATGCTCGGTACGCGATTTGATTGAATTAATTTATGAAAGATTTCAACGAACTTAATTTTAACATAACCAATTTATGAAATTAATAGATTTTATTTACACGCTTATTTTGATAAAAAATTGTGATATCTTTAGCAATGTCGGTATCCCATCTTTGCGATAAATATTCTGCCAGTTCGTCATTCAAAATGATCAAAGCAGACTTGGGAAATCTAAGGATCCATTTAGGAACTCTTTCGGTAATTATTTAACAGAATAATGTTTTTTGCAACAAATATATCTTATTGTTTCTGCAAAAATTATATTAGCTAGAGGTGAAGAATATAATGGAGATACGCGATGAGTTAAAAAGCAAATTGAAGGAAGTAGGCAGTGTGATTCCAAAAATGTCAGAAGCTATTCTCAATCTCAGGAATGAAGTGTCCGAGGGTAAGAAAGGTGCGGCATATAAATGCTGACCGGATGCTACGCCTAGTGCAGTGGCATTTCTTTGATGTCAAATATATCGATTAAATAGAACGGCATATTATACAGCTTACTCGCATCGGCAATCTTTCGTTTGTGATAAAGTGAAAGCTTTTCTCTTTGTATCATTCACGCGCATCTAATTATTTTTATTTTTATCTTACTTGACAAATAATTGTCAGCTATTTTTGCCAGTTTTTAACACATTTATTGCAAGTACAAATTACTACAGAGATGAGTCTGCACACGAAGAACTTGCTAAAGGCTTTGTCACCGGAAACCGTTAAAAATATGATGAGAAACGAATTGCAAACATACGATGCAGACAAGACTGGAAGAACAGATTACGCTCTTGAAAGTTCAGGTTTTACAATATCCAACAATCTATTTTTATTCAGCTTTTTCTGTACAGGATGGATTAATTAAAGGGCAATCTTATGACCTGCTAATAATCTCATGCGTAAATGAGATAAAAACCTGGCTCTTAAGCCTTCTTTTTTAGTCGGTATTTATGAAAATAGTTTATAGTGAGCTTTTTGAAACACATAGCTTTTTTAACGAATAAATTAAATAAAACGCGCATCTCTCTCTCTCCTCGGCGCATCGTCGTTACACAGATTTTTAACTACAGGCGGTTCGATTCTTTCGACACGAAACACCGAATCTTATTCAACCGGCGCACCTGTGCTCAATCTGTTCGGCATACCGCTTTGTCAGCAGCAAAACACACCCCGAGCCGTAATACAGGTTACTTGATTATATTTAATTCAATATTATTCTGACCCCAATGCATTCACCAGACCGGCGTTTTGCCGGGCGAATGTTGGGCTTTTAAGGGCAGCAGCGGCAGCGTGGTAATCCGATTACTCAGCTTTGTGCACATATCCGGAATCAGTCTCGAACACATCTCCTCGTCGATATCCCCGACTGGAGAAACCACTACCGCGCCTAGAGATTTTTCCATTTGGGTGAGCCGATTATTGCACAATTGCATCTGTTTGTCTATTGTAATATTCTGAATCAATATACGTCATTGTATTTTTATATTGTACTTAGGGTTTGACGGATCTTGAGGATAAGAAACCTTTCTTATTTGGCAAATTTACATACGACAATACTGGTCCACCGTTGCAATATTTCGAGATCCAAGTAAAATATCAAATGCGACTGTTAAATTGACAATTTGTTTAATTAAATTAATTGCAGAATCAAGCAGCAGACGCATACGAGATAATAGAATTGACAGTCCAATCTAACAGTGGTAATCCGGAGTACACGTGTATCTACAGAATACGAGTACACGGTACGCTTAGTCGAATATAAATATGCACAGCAGGTACTGAGAAATGTAATTTTTTCAAATATATTTGGACTAATTACATAACGTAATTAATTATTGTACAATCAAATATAATTCAACAAGGAATATAATTTGACCGAGTTTACAGTGGATATTGTCGTAATAATTTACAAATTCTTATGTGAAATGTAGGTTGCCGCTTGTCGTAGGAAAAGATTCGCTATTGCGATAATATAATATTGATCAGGCGCTGGATGTAAATCAGGACAGTAGGGTGGGTCGTTAAAAATAAAAAAAAATCAACAGACCGGTTCAACGTAATCGTCGCTCGATTTTATTACATTTGTACATATTTAGTCCTCCTCTAACTTCACTATTTCGAATCTCTCCTCACGCGTTCTCCGTCACACACGTACCCCACATTCTATCGTACTTCCCGGCTTCGTGTGGTGGAGCGAGGCCAAAGTTTCGCCGTCACCAACTATCGGGCGCATACACGGACACGCACGCAAAACATCAGGCAGACAAAAAGGACACTCCCCGGCGGTCCTGCAGACACCGGCCGGTGCATTAATATCGTAATTAAAATAGCGTGTTATATATCTGAGGGCCGGTGACAGCCCCATTTTGGGTTTTTGCTTTTGTATCTGTGTTTAGTTTACAGTTTTTTTTTTTTTTTTACGCTCTTTAATTCGACGATTACGCGCTGCCTCCTCTCTACGGGCGAAGAACAGACTCGAGAGGCACGCTGCGAATTTCGATATTTCCCTCGATTACGCGTTCACACGTACGTACGACTGTATGACTAATGATTTTTTTTTTTTTTTTTTTTCTCTGGCCTTCTGCTGAATCGGTGTTCCTATGTAATTTTTTTTTTCTATTTTTTTCTTCTCTTACAGTATATAATTGCCAGACTATCGATACGTGTGCAATTGATCGGCGAACTCGCGCGCGATCACTTTCGGCGCGTAGCTAGAGTAACTATAATTCGGAGATCAGTCGTCTAACGCTATCGAGCTATCGAGAGCCAGTCGTGGTGCCGAAGAGACGCGCGTACATGTACGTAAACACATGGATACGTAATTATCTATGTACTTCCCTTAAAACGTCTAACACGATCTGATGTAGTGATGTGTGGAGTTGCTCGCATTACTCCTTTCTATACTTTCTACGTACTTGTCTTACTGCATTGTTTCCGGTCGAGGTTTATTACTAGAATAGCCATTTCAATCAAACACTCTCTTGTTCAATCTTAAAGTATACACAGTTTTATAAAATTCTCAATTCTCTCTTCCACAAAATTCACAACTTGTGACACAAAATTCTAAACTTGGTAAATTACACATTTTAATTAAACAGCGATTGAATAACTTGTGAAAATCACGCTTTATAATCGAGAGATACAGCATCGTCTTGCGCCAATTATGTGTATATAGCAGTACAGCAATTTCAAGAAGTTATAACCATACAAACATGGTAAATCATAATAGGCAATAAATATCATCGAAAAGATACAGAGAATAAGAAGGCATCATAATAAAGCTAGCTTGTTATAATATAATTTTTCTCGTGCACGAAACTATTTTTCTAATTAGCGAATTCTCAGCCGCTCTAATGTTTAGCGCAACTCCGTGGGACCGCCATATGTTGTACGAATTATTTTTAGGAAGGACTCGATGATAAAGTCCGATTATTTGTATCAGGAATTCCGCTTAAACCCGACGCAGAAACGCCGCTCGACTCGAGATTTTGTTAGGCTTTTTAAACGAAACACAATATCGACCGAGAAATCGATCGGCCGACGATTACTACTATTTTTTTTTTAACGAAGCAACGCGACGCGCCCGGCGCGCGTTAATGCATTTTAGCGACTACACCCTCGATCGAACGAAGGAGTGTGAAAGTCGTCGATCGTCCTTTCGCAGCTGAAAAAACGCGGGCACCACCACCGCACGAAGGTTCGTCAACGTTCGTAAAAGGCATAGAGTTGTTTACTTTTACTTTTTCTTTTTTTATGTTAGATTTACTTCGACAATCGTTAAATATATTACCGCACGCGGTAGTATCAAAATAAACCACACCAAGTGTAGAGTATAGAATATTCGTAGGTATATGTTATGTACAGTATAGAGTTCCTATTTATCTTTGTTTTGTGTCTCTATTTTTTTTTACTCCCCGCGAAAGCCATCCGAAACATTAGTTTTCGTTTTATTAAAAAGTCAGCTACGTTCCTAAAATTGTTGCTGTTCCTTGCTGTTGCGGCTGCTGCTGATGTTACGGTCTCATGATATTTGCTCTGTTACCGTTAGGAAATACACTACGATTAAAGTATATCACAGATGTCAACGAGAAGAACGCTCTAGAGTGTGAAAAGAGTGTGAAGTGAACGAAACGAAGATAAATCGCGATTCTCGGATGCCGATTATTAATAATCCCCACAATTGATCAATCGAATCCTTAAAGACTCTTTAAATCGATTGAATCATTAATTCTAATGAAAAGAAAGTTATTTATGAAAATTAAACAATCTGTATATATTATTTCAAGCGTAAGATTACATCTTTTTTTTTTGGACATTATTCTTTAGAGATAAATTTACATTTACGTAAAAATCTGATTATCCGCCAGTTTAATTTGAGTTAATTAACTATTATTCACATTAGTCAGTCAAATAACAAGGATACAATTTATGTCGATCGATTGTAAGACATGTTTGATTCCCAACCGGCAATCCGCGCGCAATTTTTAAGAGTTAGAGAATAAGAAAAGGCGAGACAGTGTGGTCCAATTAATTGCAGTTTTGTCGCATAGACTCGACGTAAGGTCTAGCTATAAACTATTGAAATTTTCTCTCTTTCTCTCTCTTTCTAATTTTTTTCGACGTAATCTACGTCGTTCTTCTTCCTACCAATTTCTACAGGTCGACTTCCACGACGCATCGGAAACGGAACACGAAGATCGGTTCCGTTGGCAATAAGAGATTGTCATAGGTTTTCAAGTTGCGTAACGCGCATCTTTGCGCGCTTTTCGCGTAGCTGTTGGCGACTACGCGTCAGTAGGTTTCCCTAATTTACATCATCTTGTTCGCACAAATCGTACCTCCCTCGCACGATCTGTACGGGATGATTTTTTTTTTTATACTTCTCTTCTTCAAAAGCTCAACCTTTCTAAATGCTCGGCTTGTTCGCTTTTGGCAAGTTCACGGCGGCGAAAAGTGACTAGAATATAACGACTATATTGTCATGCACTACAGTCTTTCTTAGAGCCCTTTCTCAGATTTCCTCTCCCCGCGCGACCTCTTCACCTCTTTTCGGTAGTTCCGCGTTTCATCTTCGAAAACTCCTCCCACCGCGGCACGTTACAGCTTAGAGATTACTTCGGCTCGTTCGGAGTAAGAGGAATCCTCCGGATTAAGAGGGATCATCGGGCGGCCCGGAGGCGGTGGACGGTCTCTCGGGTGTCTCCTTGTTTTCGTCCGTACCGCTGCTTCCGCCGCCGCTACCACCCGCACCGCCTCCAGCGCCGTTTCTCATTGTCGTAGTGGAGGAGATGGTCGTCGAGACGTCCGGAGACTCGTCGTCGCGTAATCTGCCGCCGCGCCGATGCCCGTTGCTGCTGCTCGCCGAATCCGTGTCGTCCACGTATATTCTAACGTCGGATCCGATGGCGCCGCCCTCGCCGATGTGCACCCCACCGGCGCTACCGCTGCCGCTACCGCCATTCCGGCTGCCGCCACTGCCGCTGCTGATGCTGCCGACACCGCAGATGCTGCCGACACCGCAGATGCTGCCGGCAACGCTAAGGCTGGCGACGGCGCTAAGGCTGCCGGTGCTCTCGCTCGCGTTGCCACACGGCGACGCGGCCTCGTCGGATCTATCGTCGGTCGCGACGTAGATGTGGCTGTAACCCTCGCCCCGGATGACCGCGCTGTATTGATCGCTGCCGATGCTGGCGCTGGTAGACGCGCCGTCGTGCGTCGTCCTCAGCTTGGACGGCCTCCTCTCGTTGATGACGGATTGCACGTCCAGATCGTCCTGGATCGCTGTCGATGCTGCCGTCGCCGCTGGTCGTCCTCGCTCGTCCCCTCGCGGTTTCTGCTCGATTTCCAGTCGAACCTTGCCGCCGGCGTAACCGTTCGCGATACTAGGTGTCCGCGAGCTCGCGCTCGGACTCGTATCCGACTGCGTCGGCGATTGCGTGTCGCTCGACATCCGACGGCTCATCGTCGCCTTGGACGGGTAGATCTCAGTGGTCGGCATCAGATAACGATCGCTAGTCAATCTCGGTGGCACGCTCAAAGTGCTGCCGCTCGAGCCATGGGGGATGATCACCGTAGGACTAGTCGAAGGTTTACTCACGGTTAGCAGAGATTTATTTTCACGCGTTTCACCACTGGTGGTCGTGGTGGTCGCGGTGGTCTATGAAAATAATATTGATCACATAATTATATATATTACCAATTTTGAATATTGATTTTTTAAAACATATCTTCCGCTAAGAGCAAACATTTTAATATGTACATATTATTTTCGTGTTTTGAATATACAAATAATTATAGGAAATTTATCTAATGAATCAAAGGATACGATTTTAATGTTTTTTTTTGTTTAATATTTTCTTGTCTCTTTATGATCGATATGCGACTCTTTAATAGCTTATTATTTCCCTCCGCAAAATTATAAATTTAATTATCGGAATACAATGCCTCACCTGCAACTTCGGACGTTGTACATGACTGATGTCTTGACTAGCGGCGGCGTAACTGCGATGTGGAATAATTCGAGGCACGCTCAGATTACTCACAGGCTTCTCGAAGACTTCCGCGACCTCGAAGTGCATCGGCAATAATGATCTTCGTTGATGATGGCCCGAATGGAAGGTTTGCCGGCGTTTCGACTTAAACTTGGACGGTCTTGCACTGCGATGATAAGAACTGCGACGTTTCTCGTCCAAGGATACGGAAATCGAGGCGTCTGAAAAATATGGGAATTGATCCATTAATTTTATAACGAGTTCTGAAAAATAGCAGTAAAAAATATAATGTTGCAATAACGCAATTAGTTTACCGAGAATCAGTATAATAAAAATAACGCTCATACCATCGACGTTTCTCGGCGGATTGTAAATAAAATTCGCAGGTAAAGAGCGAACTTTGGCCAATCCTGGTCTCGTGGAGGGTATTTTCTCGTTTTCCACCATAGATTCGCGCTCCTTGTCTTCATCCTCTTCATCATCCTCGTCGATTATTCTACCGTTCATTCCTACGTCATCCTCATCTTCCTCGACCTCAAGAAGTTCTTCTTGCTCCGCGGCTAATTCCCTCTCCAACTGGGTTTCCATATCGAGTTCGTCTTCCATCTGAAATTAAAATATACTTCGAATTTTCATCGAAATAAAATAGAGTCTATTTTACAAAATTCTTTGGAAACGTCACCTGTTTGTGACTCTCTTCCAGATGTTTCATGAGTACAGCGACGACAACGTTCACTAATACAAATTGCGCCATCAGAACGAAAATTACGAAAAATATCGGCGCGATAACACTGCTCACGCAACAATTCTTAACACAGTCCGCCGCGTCGTCGCAATCATCCCTCAATGTGTCCTTCATGATTCCGTTCCAATTGTCACCAGTAGCAACTCGGAAAAGCGTTAGGAAGGCCATACCGAAGTTACTGAAATGCGCGTGCTCGCCAAGACCTTGACACGGCATATCATCGTTGCATTCTGTGACAGGAAATTAACGTTTGATTTAAATCAATTTTACTTCTACTAGATTTATATTCGATCGCGAAACAAAATATATCTTAACAAAAATCTTAGCAAAAAACATTCAAATAATTTATATAACGTATAAAAGTACATATTTTTTTATTAAATCTATCTGAAAAAATGATTTTTTCATAAAAAATTGAATAATTGCATCTCAATAATGCCGAAGAAAAACGCTCATGAAAAACATGCAGCAGATTAGAATGATATTGCCGATGGGCCGCAAAAAACGTAAAAAAAATTATATATATAATTGTCAAGAACTTATTATCACAGTGATTTAAGTGATCATATAAAAATGCATCAAAAATATCAAAATGATTACCTAGTCGACCAAAGAGTTCCACTCCCAGCGCGGCGAATATAAAGAAGAGCAAAAAGAACAACAATCCCAGGTTGCCGACCTGCGGTAATGCCTGCATCACAGTGTCCAAAAGGGCACGTATGCCCTTCGCCATTTTCAGGAGTTTCAACACTCGGGCTATCCGTAACACTCGCATCACGCGAATTATAGTAGGATTAATGGGAATGATCTTGGATTCGACCTCCTCCAGCACGATGCCTACCACTGATAGTATCACTATTCCCACGTCTAATTGATTCCATCTGCAAGAAGAACGTCCTTAGAAGAGTTGAATTTTTTACCATTGATAACGCAACAATCTTTGAAACAATAGAAAACGTAGATTTTCACGCAGTTCTAAAAATAACGCAAAAGAAGATTATGCGCTTACTTGTCCTTCAAATAAAGCTGCACACCGAGGGCGACAAGCTTCATAAAAGATTCGAGAATAAACACGGCTGTGAAGAAATAATTGAATATTTTTAAGGCGTAAGTGAGCGCTTTCGGCATCATGTAAAACTCCATCGCCATCGTGACAACGTTGAGACCGATAACGGCGGCGATCGCCAGATCGAAGTACTTGGACGTCACGACGTTGTGAACGAATAGTCGTGATTTGGAGTAGGTGGTGTAATACGGCGGTTCGTGCATCTCTGAAAATCACAATCGACATTGTATATATGTATCTCCCCGACGCTATTTTCGCTGCTATTATAAAAGCGGCATTAACTTAGTTGACCCGACGGCCACTCACTTCGTCTTTTTTTCTCCATTTGCAACGCGCGCTTAGCCGCTCTTCGCACGCGTTCCTCTTTCTCCTGTTCCTCCCGGCACCTATGAAAGTTCTCCACCACCACGCCGACGAACATGTTTAGCACGAAGAAACCCACCAACAATATGAATGCGATGAAATATAGTAAACGCCACTCAGAATAATTCTCGATAGGCTGTAATCAATTTTTTTTTTTTCATTAAATCATTGCGAGAATATCAAATTATTTTTATTATATGAACAAAGGCAGAATTACTTATACTTTCAGTTATCAAAATACTTGAAGAAACATTATATAGTGCTTATCCGAATTAGAAAATGTGGAAAAGTATTTGACACGCCAGAAGAAAAAATACTCATTTTAAATTAATGAATTTTTCTTACCTGCTGATCGACTCCAACAGCGTCTAGACCGGTATACATGATATTCACCCATCCGTCTCGCGACGACAAGACGAACAATGACATGAGAGCTTTCCCGAGATCGTCAAAATTATACTTTCTGTTGAGCCACACGTTTCGTTTATCGGCCAAACAATCCGTTTTATTGCGCACGGTTTTAATGTCGGGACCTTCGCAATAATAAAACGCACCCTTGAATAGTTGCACCCCAAGAATACCGAAGATCACGAAAAACGTGCAGCAGATTAGAACGATATTGCCGATGGGCCGCAATGAGGACAGCAACGTCTGAACAACTAACTTTAAACCAGGTGCACGATTGATGACTCGCAGAGGTCTTAGTGATCTCAGCAATCGAAATACCTGTGATATTTCAAAAATCTCTGATTAGAGAAACAATTTTATACTCTTAGCAGAAGCTTAATTATGATAAAAATTTAACCGAATATTAAAAATAATAATGAAACACAGGACTTTGTGTTACGTGTATGATATAATAGATTGTGTGATAAATTTACTAAATGCAAGCTTACTCTTAATATTCCAAATATTCTGGGGCTACTAGATGAAAGCAGCGACATCGATAAATCGATTATGGAAATGATAACGAGAGATCCGTCCATAATATTCCAGCCGGATGTAAAATATGCGTCTGGACCATACAACATACTCGTTGCAACGACCTAATGAAAAATTCATATAATTATTGCAAAACAGAATCTTATTTATGACAAAAGTTCTGTTACGAACTACCGCGGTATTGCAAATAACATCTCCAGAAATGTAATACGTTACCTTAATAAACATCTCAATAGCGAAAACGCCAGTAAAAATGTAATTCGCGGTGGCTAGAAAAATTCTCTCGCGGCTGTCCGGCGGTATATTCGGTCGCTCCATTGCCAAAGTAATACAATTTAATCCAATGAACAGGAGTACTACATTGTCAAACCATTTTTGATCAACCAACCATTGACATAAAATACGAAACCTGCAGAATCGAGAAAACGTGATTCTCTTATACCGCATATCTTTTAATCGCGTAAAACATATGCTAATTATTCAAGCTTAATATAATAACAGTATTATATAATTAAATCTTATCTTATATTATCTCATTTTAATATTATTTTTATCGCAAAGTGTCTGAAACAGTAATCAAGTAGTAATGCTGCGTTTACCTATTATTTGGTGGAAATAAATACAGGGAATAATTTTCGCGCTCCTGTAAGCAGCCCTTAGGTTCAAAGAACATGAATATCTTTTTGATTTGCGCGACGTTACTCGTACTTCCGTGACCATTGGACGGCGGTGTCTGCTCGCCTGTTCTCAAATGCTCCTCATCATGTTCAGGAAGTCGTTTGATTCTCGGCAGTGGACCAGTCTCCATCGAGAGATTGTTGATCGTGCGTGGAGTTGAGGACGGCGCGAGCATCTCGTCCAATGGCGTCTTTCTCGTGGACGTTTGAACATTCTCATATCCACGTAACGAATTTCTTCGCGAAAGCTCGCCGATCCATCGCATCTGTAAATCGCATCACAACATCGTGGCGTTACATTATTTTAAGCGACACTTTTTAAGCGTTAAAAATGTTGACAAATATCTTCAATTTGATGCAGCAACGCATAAAGTGATATAAAATTATCACGAGATAATGATAAAATAATAAATTAATAAATATTGTATCGCCACTCACCTGATTAGGCGTGACTGTGTAACGACGAATCGACCATGGGCCATGGCTATCGAGCGAATTATTAGGACTCAAACTACGATTATTGCTTGTCAGGACGGTAGTTCGATTATTGGGCGCGTCGCGTTGCGTGTCATTTCTTATCGAACCGTGTATGTAACCGCCATTGAAACTGGAAGAAATTGTTTTTCTTATCTAATTCTTCATTTATTTGTCGCTTAATAGCGTTTAGCATTAATTATTATTTTAGGATTATTTTTATTTATTATTAGTATTCTCATTTTAACACAATATGTATGGAAATGATAAGGTCTTGCAGCATCATTTTCACAAGATTGTTTGCTGAATTAATTCTTACAATTTTAAAGATTAATTAATTGTAATAACTAATTCTAATAATTTGAATTAAATAATTTCTTTCGAATAATTAGGGGTGCGTGGCGCTTCTTTTGACTTACGTTGGATTGGATCCGACGAAAGTACTGCGCCCGTTATTAAGTACAGTAGTATGGCCTGTGTGCTCGTCGTCACTTTGCGACCATCGTTTTCTCCGTAAAGACGGCCGTGATAAGCGCCACGAGTATCCTCTTTGAATCCTCGGTGGACTACAGAAGAAAGAAACCGTATCAGAAAAAAAGAACAGCGCTTAACATGATTGAGAAACGACGAAGTATAGATACCTGGAACTCGAGTCCCTCGTCGAGGGATTAACAACGGCCGTAACAAGGCTTATGCGTCTCGGGAATTGACCGGCTATTAAGTTATTCGTCGGTATTTTATTAGACACGTCGGGCAGCTTTAACAACCCCGAGGGTATACTGCATTGACTCTGCAAATACAACGCACTCGCCATTATCGTATTTCTTTTCCTCAATCTAACATTCTAATGAGAAATACGGCATAGAAACGTTTTATATTGAAAATCGTATAAGAGCTTTATCAAGGTGATTTTCTGACTTATAAAATTTAATCGAAACGAACAAATTACAATTTTCGAACATAATTTTTAGTGAAGTTTAAATAAAATTCTAAGCACTGTGCAATGATATTTCCAGTTAAGATAAAAAGTATTATAGAAGTTTTGAAACGTGTCCTTAATTTTTGAACGTCATATAAAGATAGCATCTCTAGGTACTCGAAGATAGTTTGTCGATTTCAAATATTTTTCGCATGAATCGCGATGAAAGCTCGTTCAACAAAAGCGTAACGATGAGCCGTTTGTCGAAATGAAACGACATACACCAGATCGATCGATGGACTCGATTGAAAGAGCGGCCGCGGGATAAACTGCTCGACAATTGAGATCTCTGTAGCCGACATCCAACGTGGTGTTCGGAGAGTCTTGAGGAGTCGCCGCTGTATGAGTGATTATTGGCGGTTGTCCCGCCACACCCATCATCTTGCTCTCTTTCTGAATGTTACATTTAGGTTCATCGATCCGTTGCTTCCACACGCTGTTCTGTTTCTCCCTGTTGTCCTTGTACTTTCTCAGCTCCTCCGCGCTCTGCCACGAATTCTTTTGATCCTGTAAATCACACGAAAGAGGGCTGACGCTGCGTGAAATGAGACCAATTTTGCAATTGACGAAGTTTGTTAGATAAACTTGAATACCCCGCATTATCATATCTAGATACGATCATTTCTGACAACTTGACACATTTTTTTCGAGCAATCAATGCAGCAAGTAGAATTAAAATTTGTATAATTAAATTATGTATTCTTATATAATTGATTTACATAGTTTAAATTATTTTAAATATTCTGCGGATCTTCACGTAGCGTCATGGCTGACTCTTTTCTGTGAAATATTTAAAAAGAGTAAAAAAAAAAAAATATTCTAAAATGGAGGTAACCTGCGTTCCAGGTCATTTTTTTTTTTTGCATAATTAATCTTTTCCGCGTGATGAATAAACGAGAAACGTGGAATTTATTTATCGGGAGGATTTATTGAGGACGACCGTCAAAACATACAACTACCTGCGTATACGTATCGCTGTCAGAGATCGAATGTGATCCCGACACCCTTGACGACCCGTCCTCGCTGCCCATTCCAGCTGCCTCCTTCGCAGCGAGCCTTTTCGCCATTTCTCTCTGCTCCCGTTCTCTCCTCTCATTTCTCTGCGAAATACATCATCAATTATCTCATATTTTTTGCAGCTGACACGCTCGTCATAAATCATATTTCCATAAATTTCTAACGCGTACGTAAATATATAAAACACGATTTGCAACATAGTCATTAAAATTACAGAAATTGGAAGAAATTATTACAAATTTAGGTGCACGTTAAATCTCCTGCAATACGCGTCAGACACAATACTGAATAAAAAATGACATATTTTTAATTCCTACCTCCGACGAGAAACCTTCAACAAGAATGGCGACCAGAAGATTAAACAGAACGTAATTGCCGAAGGTCATCAACGCTACGAAATAAAGTGCGGCCCAATGAGATGTCTTCTGCATACCGTTAAAGAGGACGACGTTCCAATCCTCCTGCGTGAGGATCTACATAAAAAAATGGGAAGAGATTCCCGTTACATAAAACGACGCAGATATCTGTGATTGTTAGATAAGGCACATGATCGGCAAGACGTTCTTTCTTTCGAAGCGTGCCGAAGATTTTTGTACTGCAAAACATGCGCGCGCGGATAAATAAGACTCATTACATCTTCAATAGAGACCAATTAATTTATTTATAAGACATAAAAAGACGGCCAAATAATTGAGACCTTTGGACAGATGAAACAAAACAGTAAGCTCACAGTAATAAAATTAATTATAGTTTTTATAACAATCTCATAATGAAAATTGGGATTATTAAAGTGTTAGAATATTGTCCTACGTTAGTGGGTTTTCAACTGCTTCACTTATTCTATTTCAAATATTACATTACCTATGTATTATGCTGTATAAATACGAAATTATATTTAGATTGTAAAATATTGAAATGCGGAGAGCAAATACGTGAATAACTTAATTAAATTTATATTGATTACATATTCGGAGATAAGAGTATTTTTAAAAAATTTTTTGTTAGATGTTTGTTGAATTGCTTTTCTTCTTTTTTTAATAAGAATGTTTTAGAGACATGCAATCAAAAGGAATTGACGTACAAAACAAGTTTGTGTTGCATCCGCACCGCATTCAAGCTTGCATACTCGATAGAGAGGCACAAAACGTTTTGCCAACCAGTGTCGCGATACTTGATGAATATGCATGCGTCGAGTTTTCTATCACGAATTTCTCTTTGCAAACTCTTCGTATTCATCCGCGTATTCGCTTATCTTGATCAACTCTTTACTCTATCTTTAATCTACTTCTCCTTCTAGCCTGATAACGTTACACGCCGTTGAAAAAAATTAAGGAGTCACTAACATCTAAGAAAAAAATTAATTCAACATACCGAGCGATTAATATTGAATATTAGCAGGATTGTTATTTACATGCGCAGTATTGTAATAGCTGTTAATAACGGTATTCCATCACAAATTTGAGTTTAATCAGCTGTCGCGCGTACAACGATACGCAAAGAATGAGATTCAACGTTACATACAATCAAGAATGCAACTGTCGACACTGTTTATTATTCATTAATTTATTACTGTTTATTATTATTAATTTATCAACATTTATATTTGTTTTCTATTGTTGTCCGAACAAATACTCGTTATCAGAAGGATACAAAAAAAATGCCAATAATTCATAATTATTATTGTACAGCGATAAATTTAAGAAGTCGGATTGCATCGAGCACAAATGTAAAACGGAAACACGTGATAGAAAGGCAGAAAGTTGCTCGCCCGAGCAGCGTTCTGCCGCGCTGTACACATTAGTTGCTTTCACATGGATGATGTGTGAGCTGAATCGAAATTGTAACACGCTCGTGGGTGGAGTCATCGTCGCGCAGTTTGATCTGCGCGAGCGAGCGAATTGGTGAATGTCGACATGTATGTATACGTATATACCGTTGCACGCATGTAAATACAAAGCAACCATTAAAGGCTCTGTCGCTCCGCACGGACAACAAAGAGACAAGAATGGACGAAGCGTGGGTGGACTTAGGGGACGGAAGGATCACACGTTAGGGTCCGTTTGCTCAACACGAAGAAATATATATATAAATATATATACGACGGGGATAACTGTACAGAGAAAGAGAAACAGAGAGAACACAAATAGGTGGTGGGAAGACCGTGTATATACGTAAAAACACGTGGCGAAAAACGGCTACGTATATATATGTGTATGCCGCCTTTAAAAACACGCAAAACGTTATGTATAGCATTAAGAGAGAGGGGAACAGTGGTACCTGAAAGACAGTGACTAGTGCCCAGACGATGTCGTTGAAATGTTTGCGATCACAGCGGCACATTGGGTGCCGCGAGACCACCTCGGCACAGGTGCAGGGCCGACTCCGGTCCGCCCACATGCAAAACTTACCCCCGAACAGGTACATCCCTAGGATGCTGCAACCGAGACAATCTGCTGGCCTAAAGTATCCCCGCGACAGAGGTCAAGGATGGGGGAGAGACGGAATCGGTGGACTAATGGGATTCGGACAATCGCCAAGCAGCGTCTCCATTTTCGTCGCACGTGCGACTCCGTCATCCTCTAATTAATGACGCAGCTGATTATCTTTTCATGCAGTCGCAGCGACCGCTCTTAGGTCAGCAGGCATTTGCGACAATTGTAACGTCATTAACATCGATCAGCAGTATTTGCATCAATTCATATCTAACAATTGATTATGATGGAGTTGACGAGATGCGAAATATTATCCAAATATAAAAATAAAATAGCATAAATTTAGTTAAACATTGCAACGCCAAAATAAAAATGTTTGTTAAATGAAACATTCTTTTTTACTCGTTGGTCAAGTAGTTCGTTATTTTCGTGCTTAAATGCTCAAAGTAATGCGCGCGCGATGTAGGTTTAAAACTCATATTTTAAAAATACTTCCGCAAAGAGAAACGTCTATTTTTAGCTCTTATGCGAGGCTTTTTCGATTTTTCCATTCATCGTCAACAGGTATACATTATAAATATCTAGCTTCACTTTTACCTCATGATAAACCATGAATACTGTCAAATCTTTTAAATATTTTTAATCAAATATTGTTACGTACAAATATGTGAAGAATTACATTCGTTTTCAAGAACGAAAAGTTTTTCCCTAAATTATAGATTTGGGCTGCAAAATCACATAAGAACATATGATTTCCTGTGCTTTGAAATATTTGGAAATTTAAATTCTTGCAAATTTTTTTCTTTTTATAAAGAAGCTGTGAAAATTGATTTTAATAGATTTGTCTTCGAGAATGGAGATACTGCGCATCGGTAAGGGATTAAGCAATTGTGTCGGACAATACAGCAAAAACGACTGTCACTCGAAGCTCGTACAGTCACATTCTGCAAGTTCGGCGTGTCTGTATAATATATATACATATAAATATATGTATTTTGTATTTGCAAAAAGTGAATGCGTGTAAAGTAGGTATACACTTATGGATTGTGAGCGAATCATATCGATTGTGTGCGATTGTAACGGGCTCTATACAACGGAAACAAAGAACGCTAACTGAAATTCAGAATTGGCTGTTCCTTTTGAGGAGAAATTAAAAACTCTTTTATTCGAGTACATATTTAACTCTCCCTGAAATCACATTCCAAAGAGTGTCAATGTAAATCAAACATTTCGCGCGCGTTTACATTATAATATAATTTCTCAACATAATACATCATACGAGCATGTTAATTTATTGTTTCACGCGAGCAATCAATAATGCTAATATTAGGATGCACGACGGAACAATAATTGACTTTAACACGGCTGACGTCTAATCCACGAAGCCATAATAAACAATTATTCGGTCGCGTTAGTAAAAGAATTATCTACCAAACCTGTCAGTTACATTTCATCGGTCAATTTTTCTTGCGAATTTCGCCCCGTTGACGTTTGCAGCGAAGTCGACGTCAAACGCGCGCAAATGTGACAAGCTTTAAATCATCGCCCGGGTCGACAGATATTCGCACACACTTACAGGCTACACACTGTGTGAAAATAAATGAGGCGCGGACACAGGCTCCGGAAACGCGGCCGCGGTGAGAAAAGAAAGAAACAAGACACCTGCCGTTGCAGAATGTCACGGCGAACGTTTGCGAGAGGGGGGAGAAAAAGGGATAATTGCCAAGCGTAAATATAATCTTCTAAACGCAAGTATACGGTATATGTATATATGTATTACGACGAGTCTCTCTCGCAGCGAATATTTGTAAAAAGATAACGCACAAATCTACGGAGACTGCGACGTTAACGATATTACGTGCCTTACGCGTACAACCTGGCGCGTATCTTTCTAAGATTAAAAGAAAAGACTTGTCTCTCTACTGAGGCTAAGAAACACTAGTTAACCCTCGGGCTACCATAATATCCTGACAATTTCAACTACCAAAACTGAGTCAAAGTCTGATCCAGCTTCTAAAAAGCATTCTTTAATGGAATACGTATGTTATATACTTAGTAATATAATATATAATAATAATTTTAAATAAGTATTTATTGAGAAAAGATGCAAATGCGTGCGTTACGTAATAATAAACTAAAATAAGATATCTTTAATTATCTAGTCTTTCTTGAAATGTATGTGTTAGGTCTCTTCTGACCAGTATATTGGTATACCGAAGCTTAACCTTGCTCTGTTCGTGTTATTCGTGTACGGTGGGCACGGGATCCCGGATCTTCGAGTGTTCTCAGAGACTTGTGACGCGGCGATTTTTCTGTCGGGTCGAGTCGATATTTCGCGCGCGCATTGTATAATTCGGGACGGAGTTTTTTTTACGCTCGAGTCGTCGTGGGCGTTCAAGAGAAAGAAAGAAAGTGACAGGAAAGTTACGAGAAGAGAAAGAAAAGAGAGAGAGAAAGAGAGAGAGATAGGAGAGCACGAAGAGAAGAGTGTAATGTCGTAAGTGGTGAACGTATGTGAAGTACAGTAAAGTATCGCGAAGTACAGGGGAGAAAAATAAGCGTGTGACAGAGAACAGTTCGAGTGTGCTACACTGTTAAAAAACGTGTGACGTGAGATCGAGGCGTATTTTTCACGTATAAGTGATGTATGTGAAGCGACACGAGCGCCGACACAAGCTCGTCGATTCAGCGTGATCGCTTCTAATTCCGCGGAAAAGCAGAGTGAGAACGCGGTGGCACGTGCCATTTATATCTGGTGCCGCCGCGATGTCACGAGAGACCGACGTGTGAGAGATCGGTCGGTCGTCGATCGCGGCGCTTCTTTTTAGCAGTGTAACTGGCAGAAGTCTGATCGGTAGTGAAGTATATGGATGTCGATCTTTGTGATATGCAGCTAGGTGTCATATGCCGCGGCAGGACGACAAAAACAACGACGACGACAAGTAGCGACCACGCATAAATGCCTAGAGAATACACATCGCATGCAAAGCGCGAGCTGCACGATATACGAGCCAAGCGAATATCATTTTCGTCGACATATCGCCAAGTTTTAGGTCAATATATAGAAGTTGGGACGGACAAAGCCGATCCTGGGATCGCCGGGTAATCCTAGAAGATCCATTACTGTGTCATTTAGGCAGCATGCGACGCGGTTCCGGGCGACCCTCGGATGGCTGCCAAACAACACAAATGCCCCATGATCGTCCAAAAGACATCGACCTGTCGTCTAGACAACTTGACGTCTTTTGTACATTTTTGTAATCCCGTTCAGACATGTGTATTGTTACTCCTCTTTTACATACGTAGGATTTATCGTCCATAGACATGCGACGAATGTACGGAATTAGAATTCTATTAGATTAAATTCGATTCCGTCGTTCGAAATCACTCTGAAACTTTATTAGCGAAATTTTCACACCGGCTTGAAATTCCTACGTTGTCAAAGATTACAACGGATATTAAAGCTAAATTATCTTGATAACATCAATATAACATCAAAAGTTACATCAACAACGCCGACAACAGGAATAGGCGAATGAATATGCGAAGCATCTAAAAAACAGATAAAGCTTTATCGGTGTTTGAGCGAAAACGCCTGTTCTTACGACAATCTTAAGCTTCCAAACATCGCAACATGTATCAAGACATTTCGATAAAATTCTAAACATTTATCAGTTTCCTTCTTCAACTTTTTTTAAAATCTGATCATTTTTACAAAATAACTTTACGACATCGCGAATATTTGTGAAAAATACTGCACTTGAAGAGTCGCAAAACGAATCCTGTAATAATTTATTTCAATGCATTCAAAAACTGTACCAATTTCGATAATTATCACTTGAAAATGCACGCCGAATGACAGGATGGAAGTAATGCTCGCAAGGTGCTGGAGATTTCGCTCATCGCCGAGAACACATAGAGAGAAGCAGCTTGTGAAAGCATGCCAGAAGGGAGCCAGCTCGACGCGCTCGCAGACGACACGGTAGGAGCGAGCAGCGTGTTAACACCGCGTGTTGCGTTTGTAAAGCGACGGACGGATTGCAAACGGACAGAAGTGGAGAAACACCGGGATTATCGCTGGCGATCGTGCGCAACGTTCGATAATCCGCACCAGACAACCTGTGTGTTCCGTCTGTGGTCCACCAGCACCGGCCAGACTTGCCATCCTTTTTTCTAATCCAATTAACGCGCATTGATAATAAATTGGATATATTGAATATATTGTACAATATGACAAATTTGAAAAATTGAAGATGAAAGATTAGAGACAATAATTTCTCGTGGAGAAATATTTAAATATTTTATTAGAACAAACCGGTGCCAGTAGCTCTCCTCCTGCCTTTTCCCCCCCTTCCCCCTGTCAGAAAAATGACGACATGCTGAAAAGCTCTTATCTCCCAGTATACGTTACCTGAGGCCTCAGAAATCATATAAAGGCGGACGCACGTTGCGATCGCACGACTTTAGCTTATCGATAAATCAAACGTGGACAGTATACATATGTATACTTAGCGTACTTAGCGTATATATATATAATAGGTAGATGCGGTGTGATAACGTTAATATGCACGAATATATATATAGGTATAATATACACTATATAGAGAAGTCAAAAATGCCCTCGAGAAGATACGTGGAAAAGTATCCTTTTTTTTGGTAGGTACCTGAAACACCGTGACAATAGCCCAGAGTAACGAGTCAAAGTTTTTCCTATCACACTCGACGTCAGAGCTGCCTTTCATCGTTTCACAGAATTTGCAACCAAACAGGTTCATCCCGAGAATACTACAACACAACGAAACGTGCAATGTACTTTCTTATCCATATATATATGTATATATATACGTAGACCGAGATAAAATGAGAAAGAATGAAAAAACAGAGAAAGAGAGAGAGAGAGAGAAAGAGATAGAGAGAGAAAAAGAGAGGGGTAAAGCTCGATCAAAACAGAAATCGCGATTTGTAAAGCGTGATTCGGCCAAGTAGCTAATCAGTCCAAAATGTATATATACAAAGTGTCCCAGAGCTTCTGGAATATGTCCCTCCAGCCACAAATTCTCTTTAACGAGAAACTTTACGGGACTTGGTTCTATCATAAGCACTTTTTTCATTTTTAAACAGTATCTTAGGAAGATAGAAAGCATTAAATTAAAAATCTTCTTACGTAAAGTTTGTTGGGATTAATTAATTCGCAAAAGCTCCGCACAAAATAACACTTAATATTTATGATGTGTATAACTAACGATTATTAAATATTCCAGTCATGGTTGAACGGGCATATCGCAGTTCCGTGACACTTCATATACAACGTAATCTAGCCGTAATACGACGAAAGCACAGAATCGATGGAACGACATCCTTTCGCAATTCTTACATCATAAAGTAAGTGCACATTCGCGTACACGATGTATCTCATAAAAGAAGACGCGGCGATACTGATCTTTAGAGACGCTCGAGAGAACCAGATGCCTTCGGATCGATGCTGACATAAACTTTCGTCGTATCTCGTAATCTGAAACCTTGGCCGAGTAAATGCGATCTTGCTTGCCATCCCGATGCAAGTACACCGTGACTATCCGTTATTTAGTGCTCGCACAAGACGATCGGGAAAGGTCCTCTAAAGCGGATCTTTCGAAACTCCATTCGCGTCTTGCGGCCAAAGGAAGATGCAAACACCTAGAAACGGCCGTCGAAGAGGTATCTACGGATCGGCGCGCAGAGACGTATTCGCGAACGTATTTGCATATGTAGAACTTTGTATTTGGTTTCAAAAGTTCGCTTTACCTTGAAGAGAGTTTTGGACGGGAAAAGATCGTACGAATTTACGTCAGCGAATTGCGCGACGTTGCCGAATATTTCTTCTTGTTTCTTTTTTTCTTTACAACTTCTCGAAAAGACTACACGGAAACTTCAACATACGATGAAACACTAGTTTTGACATGTTTTAGTCGAAAAAGTATCTAAAAGCGCTTTTGATGTCATGATTGTTTAAGGGAAACATCTTTATTACAATTAGATGAACATTTTAAAATGACAATTGAAATAATTAAACTGAATAAAATTGATGCAAACAGCTGCTAAATATAAACTGATTAAAAGATTTCAATTTTATATTTTTTGCGTTTAATTATCTAAATTTAATTCTTCCAAATTTGTCTCGATATTTTGTTTTTATTATAAATGCCGCGTGAAAATATTTTATCAGGATAATCAGGATAATCAGGATAATCAGGACACCATATGGCTAGAAATTAATCGAATCATGCCCGAATACAGCCAATGTCGCGTCTACGTCTCTGTGGCAGATATCGAGCAATCAGTTGCAATATCGAGATCGCAATAGCGAGGGCGGCGGCTGCGGCGGGCGGCAAATCGGCCATCGAACGGTCGTAAAACGCGCCGTAAACGCACGGATGTATACAGCGGGAAGTCCTACGCAGCATGAACGAGATATATATATGTATATATAAGTATATGTATATAAATCCTGCAGAGGTATATGTCGAACATTCGCAAGCTGTTCTAATATCGAGGGCCACACCGAGGCGCACGCACTTAATATAAGGCGCTCAGAGTAGCAAGAAAGAGAGAGCGACAGCGGGAGAAGTTCACTTGAAAATACATGAAAATAAATTAAGACTGAATAGATATATATATATATACATATAGCCCTTCATACTCGTCGCTAAGACGTCCAGCATAAAAGCATCATGCACACACATGTAAATATATATTCATATACGTATATATATATTTATATATAGATATATCTTCTAAGATAAAACGTCGAAAGTACGTTCGATGCCTCAAGCCATAAAAGGGGAAGGCCGACAGCAGGAAGGCCTCCCCCCGTAATAGATCGTGCCAACAAATACCATCGTCATTACCATTAACAACGTCAGAAAATATATGCCGCTCAAAGAAACGCTAGGAGACGCGAGAACACGGGACAACTGCTGGTAAACTTCGAAAATTTCTATATATATATATGTGATATGCATTAACTGATGGCGGCTCATACGCCGCGCGGAAATAAAGTAAAAGCGAATAAAAGTAGAAGAGAAAGGTATGAACGGAAGACAGTCACCTAAATGTAGGCCTCGGCTCGAAGAGCAGCGGCGCGCGATTTGCTCCTGAAGCTCGAAAGCTCGTAGAAGCGAGCAAGAAGCTACTTTCGAAATATCGAGCGTCGATGAAACTTTTATCAGCATCGCTGTTACCCAAGTGTTATTGTGCAGTCAAGTCCAAAACGATCAATGAATTATCAATGAAGAAGAAGAAAAGAAATCATTATATTTGACATATAGTATTTTAAATTAGCCATTATTATCTATGAAATTTTTTAAATATAAAACATTTTTCAGAGATTACTGTTATCTTTCAAGATTTTTAAAAAGACTTTCCTCAACTGAAAAGAATTTTTAAGAGAGTTACAAGAATTCGAAAGCTGTGATATATTTTACGTTTATAAAGCCGATAGATGACAGTGATAAAATTTGTTTATCAAACATAGTTTTCATTACCAATCGGTCCGTGACGGAAATGATATAATATCTCTCTCATTATTATGAAACGCACAAAGACCATCGGAACCCTTTCACGGTTTTCGCGTAAATAGAATATTCGATATTGTTATGGGAGCGATACGTGTCGTCATCATCGACGCTTCATATTTCAAAGCGCTTGCTCAATATGTTTGACAATACCTATCGGCAGTTTCGTAACTTCGATCCGCCTTGCCAGACATGCAAACGTTACTAGGCTGATGAGGTGATAATTAGAACAGGAAGACGCGGTAGCGCCCGGTAATCCGACGTGTAAACGCGATACGCGGCTTCGGTCGATCAGGTTCCTCGCGGTCATCGAACGGACGGACTCGTCGGACGAATCTCATCGGCAATGACACCGACACGCGAAGTAGACGAAGACCACACACACACACGCACACACATAAAAAAAAGGAAAAGAAAACGGAGAGAAGACCCGGCGATGCGGGCGCGACGCCCGGGATTCCGGCGGCGTCGAATTTCGCGGACGAGGATAAGAACGGCGACTTACCTGAATATAAAGATGAAAAGTACTAAAAGAGAAAAGAATACGGCAACGTTATCCATGGTGCGCAGCATCACGAAGAGCTGTCGTCGCAGGTTGGGCAGGAACCGCACCAGCTTCAGGATCCTGAGCAGGCGGAAGGTGCGCAGAACACTCAGACCGGAACTGCCACCGCGCTCTTCCACGACTGCCTGGCACAACTCGACCGCACTGGAAATGCGATGCACGAGTGCTTAGCTCGTCGTATTTGTTCGCGAAAGGCTTTATGAGAGAGCTATAACCGTCCGTAACAGTTTTCTCGTAAAACGCGGATGCGACTATGAAACTTAACGACCGCGCTGACATACACGCGACGGTGCAGATGCATTTTATAACGTATTAATATTGCAGTAGCGTTCATTCGACGCTATTTGTGCATAAACATCGCTGTTATCTTATAATATAATATGTGCCAATATATTTAGCACTGTACTGTTTATATAAAATAAGAAGAGATAAAAAGTTTACGAAGGAAATTATCTTACCTGAGGACGACGACGATACCGTCGAAGACATTGAAGCCGTTGCTGATATAACCGAACGGGCCTTCCGCTATTACCTTAAGCAACATTTCCACCGCGAAGATTGCCGAGAACACAATGTTGCTTATCTCAACAGCCACTGTTAATTGTTCCGGCTGCATGTACGCAACGAGATAATTGTAATTACACTTCACGGAGCAATAAAGGGGTCACAAAAGCTAAAGGGTACTCGGCGGAGAATAATTACAGTAATTATACGTAATAGCTTCTACTTTGCAGAAAGTATCGCCAAACTTGGAAATTTAATAGGAAAGTAACATAATAATCATATCGCAACGGGAGAATGTGAAATGTGATACTTAAAATCGAATGAGGAGTCACCTGATTGTGATACTCGATTCCCATGCTCATAGTGTTAATGAGGATCGCCAGAAGAATACCCTGCTGAAAGTATTTGTGCTCGACAAGCTTCTTGATCCACCGCCTCATGCAGCGCAGCGTGCAGATGCAGCAGCTCACGGAGCGTCCGAAAAATCGTCTCGCCCGCGAGATCTTCTGCCACTTTTCGCCGTCTTCCGGCCACTGTTCGCCACCCTGCAGCTCGCAGCAACAGGAACAATTATCAACGTCGGATGTTAACCACTGCGTGCGGTCCTCCAGCGTGATGTGACGATCTGTTATACCTGTTGAACACCCATTGATTCGTTCTCACATTTCTCTCTTCTCTTTTTATTTGACGCAAACAGTTTTATTCAGCCGTTTATTATTTCCAAGGTTTCCGAGTTTATCATTTCCCGTTAAAAGGATTTCAAACATCACGGATGTGTTCGAAAGCATTTAGGAATCAGAGGACTAATAATATTTAAAAAATTTAATATTATTATTACAAAATTTTATCACTTCAAATATTTTAATTTCGATATTTTTCAGGAATGTATGTAATGATATTTTTATATTAAAAAATCCAAGGAATTTTTAAAATTTGCAATTAAGTGATAAATCGAATTCGTCGTATAAAAGGTATGAACTTGCCTTTCGTAAGAGAGTTTAGAAACGAATCGAGGGCTAATTGACCGGTGGGTAGGGCAGCGCTGAGAGCACCGCTGAGAGCCAGCAACTCCTGACACGTCATGGCCTCGTTGCCACCAAGTTCGGCTTGCATCTACGACGATACATATCTTGTATAAGAAAGACAGAAGCTATTCGATTCACGATACAATCTCTTCAAACTTAATAATATAAAAATATACTCGTATTTATACAATATGTGGATTATTTAGTTTTTCGATAAACAATTTATTTGAGAGAAATTAATATTTAACACAGTTATCACAAATTAATAATTATTAAACAAATTGTATCTCAAATCGAATGAAAAAAATAGCCGATGTTTTTAATGAAACCGCAATTAGTTATAATAAAAATGCACGCGCCAAGTCCGCGAAATCGATCTGCATGTAGCGTGGCAGTGAAAATTACCTGTACGTGGTCCGGCAGCGGACTGGACCAAACGTTACCATCGCCCGTCTGCGTCATCTTCTCGCTCGAGCATACGTTACGTTCGCCCGGCATCACCGTCCCCGGCTGCAACGCATTCCCGACATTATTGCTGCCATGGAGCAGTACCACGTCGCTAAACATTACGCTGCTTCTTCTCCGATAATGCGTACATGGTGGACTCAACAACGTGCTGTTCGTCTAAAAGGCGATAATCAAGCATACATTATGCGTGTTACAAACTACAACCGGCGCTCTCTCTCGTAACCGTTCTCGGCCCAAACTTGTAGCATTAAGGGAAGAAACTTTATGCACGATTTCGTCGTACCTAAATCATCTATATTCGAACGTACTTTTTATTACCGGAGATAAAAGTACCGATCTAATACTATGAAACGTAAACGCTATATAATGTTCTTCTACATGCGAAGCATGTCTGATCGCTATGCGATACCACTACTACCGGTACAAAGCGAAAGACAAATATCAGCGAAGAGAATAACTGAACGGGAAGAGCGCTAAACGAGTCAATCTAAGATATCATCGCTTATCTAGAGCTGTCTACGAGAATCAAAGTCGTAACATTCTTAGAAAGTAAAGACTCGAGTGACGTGTGTGAGAAACAGTTGAGAAACAAAGTAATGTTATAATTTTCCAATAATAAAATTAATACTTACTTCCTCTCTTTTTTAACGATTTAATTATAATTAAATGAATTAAATAATTATTTAAAAATTATTATTGGAAAATTATTTCTTTGTCTAATTTATCTAATTTCGATTACGCCGCTTGACTTTAATGCATAAAAAGATCTCGTGACGTGTTCTCGCATGCATGACTGTATGTGATATACTTGCCTCGACTGGATTTCCGACGACGGCGTTGTCATTTCCGTTGCAGGACACGGAGGAGGCGCGATGTACGCTCAATCTGTGGCACATATTTGCAGAAGCCTCGGCCTCGGAAATCTCGGGGCTGGCGCGCGGCGCAGTACCCAAGTTTCCGCTGCCACCGACGCTATTACCGCCGGTCGTAGGCGTCGCGACTGCCACCGTCGATTGCACCAGAGGTGTGATCGTGGCGAAATCAGCGACAGATCCGCCGTTTCCATTGCCAGTTACTTGCAATTGCTGTTGTTGCTGCTGTTGCTGCTCCGCGTATTCCAGCGCAGCGAGAAGTCGCGGACACCTTCCATGATGCAGTCTTCTATCTGGATATGCATCGATTTCGAGAATTCGAGTCGAGGTCAATATTAACGTAGGATTTTGAGGAATTTTATTCTAAGTTCCTTGGTTAATCTTTTTAAGCTTGAAGCATTTTTCACTAAAAATTCCAACGCTGTACCGCAAGATAAAAGATACTTACCGCCCGGCACTCGATTCGGTCCGACAGCGGTGGCATTCGAGCGGAACGTCTGGCTCTGCTGCTCTTTGAGCAGATTCTGCTCCCGCTTCTGCTGTCTCCTGTACAGCCACAGGCGATACCTCTTCATCAGTCTTCGTTTACCCCGTCGCCAAAGGTGTCCGATGTATCTGAAAAGAGACGTTAAGTTGTCACACCCGCAGCCGTGATAAGACGACGCGGGTGCCGCGAATGAGCGCGAGACGTTCTCGAGGCGCAACAGCGACGAGTACCCACTTGACGATTTCGGCGTAACAAGTAGTAGGCTCCGAGGTATTCGTGGACGACGCGAGCGTCGAGGTCGAATGGTAGCGCGCGCGCTCCAATCGCATCCTCTCCATCTCCCGCTTCTTCGTCTCCGAGAATTGCGTCGCGATTACGACCAGGCATAGATTGATCATGAAGAACGAGCCGATCTGCAAACGCAGATTTTTCTTTAGTCCCCAAGTCTCTCGAGTATTTCGTAACACTCCACATTCATATTTCAAATTTGTGTCAAAGTTAAATCACAATTTGACCATTGTTAGATTGTATATATGAAAAGCGTGATTAAGAATCACAACGGCTACTATTTGCATTGTAGGAGTCTTCTTCTGGAAAGCAGTGTCCGTGAAAAATGAGAATGTAGAAAATAAGCGAATTATATTTTATATATATTTTATATATATTGCGCTCACACCGTGCAATTGGGAGGAAATGGACTTACGACTATCAGGAGGACGAAATATATCCAGTCCCAGAAGGAGTGGGCGTCTTGCACGTAATACATTATGTCCGTCCATCCTTCCAAACTAATTACCTATAAATCAACATGATTGCACTACTCAGCGTTACGGCGAAATAGTGACAAATGTGACAGAATAATTAACGAATAAATTTATATGTATCAAACATATTAGAAATCTACGTCTAAATTAATTAATCAATTAACTTAATTTTCGTAAAAGATCAGATAAAATTTATTTGGAAAAGTCATGCTACAGACATGTTGAAAGATATACATCGCGAATAAAGTTTTGTACATTTTTATGATCTAAAAACACGAAACATTATCGCTAGTCCATCACTCAATTCTGATAATATTTTATCAAATGGAAAGCAATTTGTCTTTAATATCGTCAATAATTTTTCTCACGACACTGTCGCAGAGTAATGTGCGCAATTCGCATTCACCGGCTTTCTGACGCCGCGGAAGTATTTTACTCAAATGGGGGAAATATTTCATGCCACGTGTCCGTACATATAAGTACGTATACGTATGAATTATTTGTTTCTGTACGAATGTAGAACGAATAAACGCTCACAAGAAATATGGCGACCCAAGCGAGACCGATGTTATCGAATGAAATTGTTCCTTGGAATGGATTGTTGCCCTGACCCTTGCACTCGGTGTAGTAGTAGTTCCAATTAACGCAGGTGTCATTGTTGATGAAGGTGACGTTACTGTTTGGCACAGCGGTATTGTTGCACACCACGTTCCCTGAATGCGAAAAACGTCGATCCGTTTGATCAAATAATAAAGTCGTGACAGATAAAAATAAGCGACAGACTTAAAATATTGAAAGAAAATTTGACTCTAAATTTATTAAACCTATAATTAAAGTTAAACTTAGGAACGTCTTGTGTAAAACACATCTGGATTATGGCGTTTGAAACCTTTTGTATAAGAAGATTAAATCATATGAAAGTATTAAATGTCAAATAATTGGAATTTCAAAGTATTTATTATATTAAATTGTTATATTGATATGAAATTTTATTACGACAGAAAATGCACTCACCTAACTTAAGCGGCGGCAGATTACTGCAGGAGTGCATCCCACTGTCGTCGGGACGCGAACAAATGTAATCCTGACCCTGATACTCGAAATACTTCTCCAGATCGCTGGAAAATCAACGAAGCAACGATTAAATCGATCTATGCACGTGGCTCGCATAGATCCTTAAGTTTAGAGACTTGCGACATATGCCTCATTATGCACGGATGCACTCCTCGCATGCTCTTCGCTTATGCGTACATTATATGTAAATATGCAGTGTTTGATAAAATATATATATAATATGTATATATAGCGTATATACATATATGTATACAGAGTAAATCACTTAAACTGTCATCTAAAATAACTTCTTATTTACTGATTTAAGGGGACCTATTGAAATAGAATAGATTGCGTTCTAAATAATCCATCAAGCCAGCGAATCTTATTTTTGGTACGCCTTGTATTTTCGGAGATATCAAGGTAACTTTGCATTTTAAACGACATCTTCTTTCAGTGTCATGTTGCTAAAAATGAAAAAAATCATTCAACAATACACTACAATATTATTTTGACTTCAAACTCCAACACATTTCTCAAATAAAAAAATTTATGCCCCAAATTGTAAATCATAAATTACTTTAGGTGACGGTTTCCAGTGAATCGTTTTATATATGTATATATATATATATATATATTCATATATTCATGGTATATATAATATACAGAGTGTCTCGTGAAATATTACCGGAGGAGCTTCCAGTGCGGCTTCTCTTGCGTAAATGGATACTCGAACCGAAAATATGTAAATGCAATCGATCGAAGTAGGCTTCGAGCTATAGGTTCCGAAGGTATATGCATTCGAATGAAGGCTAATCGTAAACGACCTACGCCGCGCAAATCATTGTCAGCGTGACGCGGCTATGGCATTGGTACGCAAAACAAATCGATACGTGTTTAACATACCGTTCACTCCGAGATTGCTTCGAATAAAGCGTGCACCGCGCGGAAAATCGGGCGCGTTTCCCCGTCGGCCTTGTCGTGCTTACACTTTCGACCCTGTTTATACCACTGGTCTGACAGCTCGCCCGATGAGATTCTCGGACACCTCGTATAGTATATGTACACATATAGATGCTGATGTACAACGTACGTGCGCAACGATTGAGAGAGATATAGGCAAATGCAGATACCGACACGAGTTTGCGTGCACGCGGCTGGTATTACGCCGAAAATAGTCGGCGGAAAAGAAACACAATTAACTTTCCTCACACGAAGATCGCAGTATCGCGTCGTTAATATCACGGATATCGAAAAATGAAGTTTCTAACTAATTGAAGATTGTAAGACACACTAATACAGTATTATATGAAAGAAATATCGAACTCTTCGAATGGCTGCAATGTTGCGATCGTTTAATATGAATGACAATATGATAAGTAATCATTTAATATTATTACAATTACATACACTTTAAGAGCCGTGTAACGACAATACGGAAAAATGAAACACCGATGGCATTCATGTGCGGATGTAATCCTCAACGCATGAAACGAGGATAAATAATGTTTCAAGTTTTACTGAAAATACCTAGTTTCCCTATTTGATGTTGTCTCTTTGGGGTGGGAAAATACTGTGCTATCTTTCTTCAAGCTCGATTATATTCCTCTATCACGATATGTCGTCTTTTATTTTGAATTCCCGGACATCTTCGTGATTGATAATGCTGTCTTCGCGGTAAAATATAAATGATTGATTTCACATTGCTTCGCATTGATATTTTTCAATTTTATGACAGCGTCGTAAAATATCATATTTTTTATTTATATGAATTTTATATTTTTCGTGCAAAATACATCATGATACAATTTAATCGAATAGAAAAAAATTGAGCGATAGAGGAATATTGCATTATTAATGTTGTACTTTTTTAAATAATGCGACATGATTTTATATTATCTAAACGCACGCTACATATGCTTAATCGGCAGTGTGCACGTGATCGCTTGTGCTCTCCTTAATTTGCGTGTCATAGCGCGGCATAGACGTGCTTCACTCGTTTGTGCTGGCTGTGCTGATCGTGCCGTCGCTCTAGATCCTCTCGTATATATTTATAAGGTGACCAGATGTCCTACTTTTAAACAATATATCCCGTATGACCGCACAATCTCCATAAAGTTTCGCTTTGTCGCTACGACAAACTTGTATTCGTACTTATATCTCGGTGCAAAAATTAATTTACAAAGAAACACATGAAATATAAGACTGCGAGGAGATTTTTGAAACTGGCCACGAAGATGTCACGCGCAGGAACACGGAAATAACCGTGATCAAACGCAATCCGAGGATTTTAGCTTTATTGATACGTGGATATTCTTTTAAGAACAAGTGCGCACTTGACTTGCTCAAGAATTACGAGCTGATATCGCTTCCAGGGCCAGAGGCTCCAGCGCTGCGCTACACCAGAGCGCGGGAACGGCAGTAACGCCGGTGCAGAAGTCGATAAACGTTCGAAAATAGCTGCTACGTATACCGGAATAGACCGCGCGAGCACCGCGCGTTTAATTAGCTCTCTGGGCTTGGGGCTTCGAGCCTTATGGAGCCTACATCTCTCGCTACGCTATCGCGCTATGCAAGTTGGAGGAATTGAAACAAAACTCCGTTGTCGGAAGGGCACACGTGCGCGCATACGCGAGACAAGAATTGCAAGTATGCATCTAGGACGGTGGATCTTAAAATGCACGACCGAAGCTTCCCGTTCTTTCAACCGGTCGCAATCGTGTTCGACGTTCCAGCGAACGGGAGCGAAACGTTCTGTGAATACGTGAAAATCTAAAATTTGACTCGGTTTATAGTGACGTAACGTCACCGATGCACAGAGCGCCCAGCAATACACGCGTCCATAACCCAGTTAGTAAGATTCTTCGAGAAATGTAAAGCTGATCTTTAAAAAAATGCTGAATTATTCTTCATTCGCAAACAATTGAAAATAAATAATCTATTATTAAGTCTAATATCAACTTCAAATTGCTCCAAAAATTCCACTATTTAGCGCACGAAACACGGTGTTCAGGACCACCCCGTACAACGGAATTACACTATCGTGAAAGCGGTGCGATGTAGTGAAACCACAGAGACCACCGATGCCACACACAGTTGCTTAAACGATAGTTCACATATGCAGAAAGCGTCGTTCCGCTTATCGGCTAGAGACACGCTGAGAGAGGACAAAATAGAGTGGCACAAAAGAGAGAAGGAGTGAATGTGAGAGAGTAAGAGGCGAGCCACACGAGATCATATCAGGAGTGTGTATTCAGAGCAGAGAGAGGAAGAGAGAGAGCGAGAGCGAGAGAGAGAGGGGTAAGAACATCGACTCGTGCATCGAAGTAACCGAGGAGATCCTGAAGTGTCGGAGCGCAGTAATCGCGTGGAAGCGTCGGAAGTTTCGAGTCGCCGACAAATTGCGGACTCTCTCCTCCATCATCGTGTATACAACAGGCCGTATCACAGAGAAACGTTGGTGCTAACGCTAGACGATCGGTGAAGTAGCCCCGGACAGTAAAATACTATTTCGACGTTTCAGAAGGGTTGATTTCACGCTTCTCGCACGGGGATCTTGAAACCATCCTCGATTGACAGCCAGTAGCACCCAAAACAGTATTTTATTCGTCATTCGGCCGAGTCGTCATGCTCTATGTGAGTACACACTACGGTACAGACGCACACTGGTACAGTGGTTAAGAGAAGAGTGAAGAAGAGAGTGAGAGGGAGAAAGAAGGGGGAAGAACGGGAAGAGAGTGAGAGAGATAATAGATACATATGCACATCACGTATGGTTGCATGTATATACATATATGTACATTTGGATGACACGTGTATATATACTCTGTGATTCATACAGGTATGTATTATTGAGAGAAAGAGAGAGAGAGAGAGAGAGAGAGAGGGAGAGAGAGAGAGAGAAATATATATGTATGTACAGCACATTGTTCTCTACTAGAGCTTACTAAATGCGTGATCGAACCGAGTACTCGTTCCAGAGTAACCTGCAACAGCGAAACAATAGCCTGTCACTGCCTCCCTGGGAGTCATGTACTTACATGTCTAGTTTCTTTTTAGTCACGAGGAGAAAAAGAGAGAGGGACAGGAATAGAAAGAGCAAGAGAAAGAGAGTGAGAGAAAGAAAGAGAGAGGAGAATTAGAGCATTTTACAGATTGCCTAACGTGATGTTCCTCTAAAGCGAAAGTTGAGGAAGTAGAACATACTGATCCATCCAGAGCTTTTCACGAACTTTTCCTCTGTTCCTTTCGCCACCCATATTGTTCTCGTCTAAAACGCGCCAACACAGTTTCAAATCGACATTTAAAGACTTGACAAAAAAAGTTGCTGTAAGTATTACATTTTTAAAATAATTTCTCAAGTTCATTCTTAAAACTATTTTCTCATTGAAAAGAATCGATTCTATGTGTCGAGGTTAATAGCAAAGGCGACATGGATGCTATATTTATAAGATTATTTATTATAAGATTAATGTAGGAAGAAGATGTGAAGATTAGCTATTCTTTGCACTCTTTAAAATAGTTGAATATTATTTAGAAAAGTGTCTTCTCCTGGAACTTTTATAGCTGACGCTTACAGCCTGTTGTGCGTCAAGCCTTTAATTTATGCACTTAAGTTTCCAAATCAGCTATAAAAAATTACAAAGTATTGTTTAAAAAAATGTATCTTTTTAATATATATCGCACAGACTCTAGAGGCGCAATAAATATTTCTACAAAAAAAAAAGTAAAAAATGTAAAAACTGTAAAAAGAAAAAGTACCAGATACCAGTTACGTGTTACGTGTTACTTTCGTAGGATTATTTGTGATAAACGTAACAATGTATACGTAAATATTAGGTGTTTAATTATCCGTTTCCGTGATCAGCTCCGAGAGAGTGATATCTTGCGGATGGTTTTGTGATAAGCCGAGCGGAGTAAACGCGAGTCACGGAGTTTGCATTGTATTACGGACAGATATCGATGCCTGGTACAAGCGGATTGAGAGTAAAATACTGGCGCAGAGAAGTACTGGCGAAAGACAGAGAGCGAGAGGAGTAAGAGAGCAGAGCGTTAAATTTACAGCGAGAAAAATTCGGCAAGCGATGCTGCTTTGCGACAACTCGAACTACTCGCCATGCAATCTGGATATATCGGACTGGTTGGGTCCTCGCGCGATCGAACCGCACGAACAAATCATTTACTACTCGATGCTGAATCGCGTGTACAACCATCTGCGGTCGGTTCACCGCGCTCTCGGACCTTTTGACTATCGCATTCGCGCACCCTCGTAAATCCCATAACGAAAATCCCGGAGGAACCCGGCACAATAACGATCGCTTTACGCGATGAAAACAAACTGCAGGCGATTGTCAAATCGAGACAATACGTCCAAGCAAAAATTCTGGCAAAAAACTGTGTTTTAGAATAATAGAAACTTTGTGCAATAGTGTGTTTTTTGAATATGGTAAACGTTAATATCCCTAATGAAATGTAAAATGAGAATTTCCATTCCCACGTTATTTCGCACACAGGAGCGTAGCGTTTACCGTACTCGACGTATGTTATTGCAAAAGCGCTGAAAATAGAAACTTTGTGCGAGAGTGTGTTATGGACATGGCAAACGTTGATTTCATCTAAATTCGCAATTTTTACAATGCAATTCGTACTTATTAAGTAAAAATTGTCGCGGTTGAATAATAATCTCTTATCACTGAAATATATTTTACCGTTTACCGTATTCGAAGTATCGCGAAAAATCTCAACAACAACGATTATCGTATGTGAGTCATTGAATTCCGCATGTTTTACCGTATCGCGGTGCCGCGCGCTGCGTTGCGCTTTTAAACTGCACAGCGATCGAAAGACAGACAGAGGAGGGAAAAAAAAATATGAGATGCGATGCAGTGTGAGGCGCAATAACGAGAAAAATTCGAAATCGAACATTCATAAAAATAGTCAACGAGTAGGCCGACCCAGGTTCTCGCCGACTTACTCGGGATACTTGATGTTGGGCAGGGCCTTGAGGAAGCAACGCTGGCGCAGTATTCCCTCCCACAGCTGCACACCGACGATACCGAATATGAAGAAGACGAAGAAGCACAGTAACAAGACGTTGCCCAGCATAGGAAGGGTGTCGAGCAGCAGCATCACCAGTATCCGCATACCTGTCGGAGATTTCGTAAAAATAACGTTTTATGCAGTGAACCTTGTCGATCAATTTATTGAGTTCTTTGAACCAAAACAGCAAAACGAATCTTCCACAGATATACTGGAATTGCTCGGTACTATTTTTATTCTTACTTTCTATACATATTCGTGGCAACTTGACAATATTATATGCAGCGTGACCAAAACTTTCTAAATTTAATTATAATGTCAAGCAAACTGACGAGATTTTAGTCTATTTATTTAGAAAAGATGCTTCTAGTGAAACCATTATTCAGTAACTTTTTAATATCTAATATTAAATGTTTCAATCGTTGATATTCGAATTTGAAAAGAATAATATCCCGCTGAGATTTCATATGAGATTGTTTATTAAATTCCAAGTTCTTTTTAAAAAGTCCGTTTTATAAGGAAAATCTTGGCTTGAAAATCTTGATATTAAGATAAAATATAGACCATTATAAACGTTGATACACAAGAATCTCTTATTAAAGTTCCAGAACAACTTGTACGCTGTACACATTTCACGCTGATGCAACTCAACCTTGAATTTCGATTTAATATCTGTATCTTCTTGCCAACTTTACTTGTTCATGGTTGATATGGTTACGTATACTTCTCTGCCTCCGCTTCGTTTCAATTTCAAGATGAAATCAACTGCGAATACGTCGCGATCTATAGACCAGAGATGTGCTCATGGCAATGCACCGTGAAATCGACAACGAAAGCAAACCGACGTTAACCGTCAAGCATCGAAATTTTTGATGTTTCACGAAGGTCTCGTACTTACTTGGTATTCGATTGATCGCTCGTAACGGCCTTAAAACCCTTATCGTTCGTATGGCTGACAGATTCATATTTTCCACGTTTAGGCAGTATTCCAAAGCGCTATAACCGAACCAAATCAAATAGATTCTTCTTTAGAATTGTCTTCCACTTTTAAGCTCTTTCAACATATTTTACCCAATAACATAATTTATCACAATAGTCTTTTAATAATTAAATAATACATAATATCTCACGCGATCTGTGTGCGTCATAAAATACATTTAATTAACTTAATTCATTTAGTATTGATTTCACATGAGAATTTAAAGAATTATATTAATTTATTCCACAATTATCTAAATGGAAAAAAATATATATATAATATTATGAATAAAAAATTTTATTTAACAAATTTTATGAATTATTATATAAAAAGATTAATATTGTTAAAGTTGTCATACATTGATTATCGCGCAAATTCTCGTAAATTTCGTAAATCCTTAAAGAGAGAATCAACTCAAATCAAAAGGTATAATCAAGTGTCCAAACGAAGTACTCACCCAGCCAGTACTATAAAGAAGTCTAATCTATTCCAGGAATCCGCGAGATAAGTTCCTTTACCGTAAATTCCCATCGCCACCATCTTTATGGTCATCTCCAGGGAGAAGAAGGCAAAAATGATATCATCGAACATCTGGAAGAATTAGGCGGGCGAACGTCGACTTGATTAGACAGGGTGTACGTAATTCGCCGTGATTGATTAAGGGCACTCTACCGAGGCGATTCGATTAACGGCCACGCCGTGTCAGTAATTTTCTCATCTCTTTCCCGTCTCCCGTCTCCTTCCCCCTTCTCGCTAGACTAATTGCGAGCCGGCCGGAATCCGTGTCAAGATGCGCAATCGATTAATTCGCTTATCGGCGGCGCTGTGTAATCACCATTGTTACACCGCGATTCCGCCGTGTAAGCTGACGTAATAGAATCGTAAATATTCCGATTACGATATCGGACTTGCTTTTCAGGCGTGCGAGCGTACAAATGCGAGGCGGTGGATCGCGGTAGCATTTCTTATGGAAATGGCTTTCAGTCAAATAAGCCCGGTACGCTCTGCTTCTTCAAATCCGATAACGCGGATTATCCGCTTCTTCCAGCCGGCTGGCGCGTTTCGCGAGATAAGTACGTACCTGCAGTATCTTACATCGATTCGTTACGCACTGGTCGTCCACGCACGGCTGGTACATCCCTAGCGTGATGCAGTTGAGAAGGATCACCATCATGCTCACCCTTTCGAACCACGTGAGTCTTTGTTAAGGGAAAATCGATATGTGCATGATATTTTTCATTTTTCCCCGCCAATTAAGGATAACAGATTGCAAGCGGATTACGCATCACTACGTTAAACTAACATAAAAGAGAATCTTTAAATATATATTGGAAATGTCGTTTGAAAAGTGTGCGAGATATATTGGAAACATTTTGCGCGCCATTCTGCGTTAACAGCTTTTCCTAATCTACTCACCGTAATTAAAGCATTTACAATTTTCATTACAAATAAATTACTTTCAATTTTCGCAACATACAAATAATTTTCACTGCCAGTTTGCTCGTGAAAATTATTTATTAAATGTTAAAATGCGGCAGAAAAGGCCACGTGATGACAGAAGTACAAGATCGTGTTTAAGAAAATTCTCATGTATCTGTCGAATAATCGTATGATTTGATTGTTAAAAGCGCAATCATGAATGATAATTGACAGAACGATGATCTCATTCCGGCAATTCGCAGTTTCCGCTGGTGTCGATCGATGAGACTCAGTTCACCGCTAATCGACACATCGATTATCGTTGCCAAGTGACTATCGCCTAAACATCGCGGTTCTCGCGCAGCGCGCGTCTTGATATGCATATGTCAAATAGACAAGTTGCGTGATTATATTGAATCACATTGTCGTATCTAATCGCGTGGCTCTAATCTTCGCGCGTGAAAAACTGTCGCTGACAAGTACACATTAATAAAGTATTACGATTCGACCATCGTTCCCACAATTCATTCAAATATTCCAATTCTTCAACATCGCGACACACAAGTGCTAACGTATAATTCAATATGAAGCTAAATCAGATTTGATAATTTGGATTTATGTGCAAGTGACACAGCGCAATATAAAATTAGTAGTTATCAGTAGTTGCTGCTTTGAACCGAGTTGTGATATTTGAGTATAAATGTAATTATTCATTAATCGCATGCAAATAATTAATTAATTGTTAATGCTTAATTTATTATATGTAAATATCACATTTTTGGCTTAATATGAAACAGAATTTATATTATATATAAATTTTATGTACATATTTATGGCATAACTCTTCAATTTTTATTTCTTAATAATCTTTATCAATCCTTTCACAACAGCTCTCACTTTTACTATTCGGAAATCGTTATCCAGTATCTCCTTTACTCGCTTACTACACCTTAAGACATGATGAAAATCTCAAGAATGCGGCTAGCACGCTATTCTTATGATAAATCGAATGCGTGCGAAACGCGCCGCAAGGATAAGTCACGACGTCAATCGATTTCCCGGTAAAAGCCGCGATTTATATTTCACCCTCAATTTGCTGATCTTCACGCTACTACATCATGCTCATCAGCGTCGCGTGCAGACAGCTATTTGTGAACGGGTTACACGCGACATCTAGTTACACGCGAAGCCGACGACCTTCTCGAAGGGGGTAAATGTAAGAAGTGCAATTAGAAAAGAAACCGCCGCAATCCGTTTGAAATTCTTTACAGTGCTACTTGTTGCGCCCAATTAATTATAGGCCCCCGCCGAGAATGACTCGCGCCTAAATTACGGCGAATCGATCGTTTGACAGTTTAAAAATGACATCGCGACAACCGTCCGAAAATATGTGGACGGCGGTGTGACATGTGAACTTGAACCTGTCTGTATGCATACACGGCCTTCGCTTTTTTACAACGGCCGGACGATAAATGGTGCGACCTGGCGCGGAAAATTGGCACGCTAGAAATAAATCGATCGCCGCTTATCACGCGAACGGGGAACGGTTCCGTACATCTCGATTTTAACCGGATGATTCTTCAGGATATATTCGCAGCTGTCAGAGATTGGGAAGTAATCAGCCTAATGAAAGCGACAAAATCGACACACCTCGATTCGTCTGCTCGCGGATCAATCTGCCATTAGGCTCCCGAAGTGCTCCCAAAAGAGCATTTCCATTTAATCTTACCCAAAATCTCATTATAGATGTAGTTAGCGAACTGTGTATCGCGGAGATTCGGGAGACTTGGCGAATTAAGCTTTAACAGCACGAATTCTCACCTGCCTAGTTTGAACTGGATTCTTAATGAAAATTTAATTTAAATTTCAATCACGATAATCCTTTCTGCGCATATTACTTTTACACCCAGCGGCTAAAATAACTTTTATAATCTTGTCGTTTCGACAAAGAGGATATAACACCTTGCGCGAAGTGAAACGCTAAAATAACAGAAACATCTGCTAAAGTTTATTAAAATGTCTCAAATTCGACGTATTAGTAAAAGGAACATCTTTCCTCGAACGTCAATTGGGAATCTTTCTAACGTTCGTGCCGTTACGAATCAATATTTTAGGAGCGTCTTCCCGACCCGAATTAAACATGAAGTCGTAGAATCTACGCAGCTCATGCCGCACGCATGATAGATTGCGCCCCGCGTACGATAGCTCGTGAAATGACGGTGTATCATAATAACGATCTATCACGCCGGCGTAATCTCGCGTACCAGCGCCGGGATATCGACGAGTCTGCGTCTGCGAGCAGAGAGTAGCTCTTAGCCTTTCCATGTGCTTACACAAACGGCCGCGAGCACCTGTAATGTCTCATCTCTCCGGCGGGAAACGGGCGAGGGGGGCTAATGCCGCGCATTAAAAACTCCGTGGTTTTGACAGGCGGATCGCGAGAAACCTTCTGCGTTATCTGCTTCTCGCAAACGTGCTCGGAGTGTGTTCGATCAATAAACGGTTGGCCTCCACTGTACTCTCGCTCCAGCGTGCAACCCTAGCGATCTTGGCGAGCGTCATCGCTCGCTAATGCGAAGGAAGCGGACTGATGACGGACACTCGTGCATTCCGTTCGAGATGAGCGTTCTATCGGCGTCGAGTATGCATTCCACGAAAGCAAACTGGTTAAAATAAGTCTTCTTCGTAGATATTTAACGTCAAAAATTTTCTCAAAAATAATCTACTATTTTTAGTTTGCTTTTAGCCTTTAAAGAAAAATTTGGTTTTATTTTTATTTTCAGTTGTAACTATTAGCTCCCTGAAATTATCAACTTTAAATAATTATATAAAATAGAACGTAATTATTGGCACGTAAATTGCGAAACAAATTTTAATTAATTTTTGTTTAATGAGCTTATTTACGATAAATATAATTTTCTAAATACTTGTTTGTTAATTGTCGGCTGACACATCAGTATTACGGCTGAGGTCACCGGTTACCTCATACCTCGCGTTCAATATGTTAAAGTTGTTAGAATATGATATAATTAACATAAAAGATAATATCGGCACAATTATTAAAATTATATAATTATTACGAACAAGGGGATAATTCGCGCATATTGAAACGATCGTTTTATTATTCTTCCAATAAACGCATCAATTCGCGTACGATACATTTCGCGTCGATATGCACGAGTGGCATGTCGAACAGGTGTATCCGCTTAAGTAGAAAACGGCTGAATGTGAGGCTTTGCGCACTAAACCTAATGGATCATGCTGTTGTTGTTGTTGTTGTTGTTGTTAACTTTCATCCCCTTACGACGCACGCATCGCTGTGGTCGCCAAGCCTTCCCTAGAAGGTTAATCGTCTACAATTGCTACACGAAGGGACGACTAGCGACCGGGTCACGCAAATATTAAATACTTATTAATGATACCGGGAATTTTTACTAAATAAGTTAAACGTATATAGAAAAAAATAATCGTATGCCATCAGTAAAATTTATATTTGTGCTTATTTAATGAAATTTTATGACGACCATTAAACGGACATGTGTCATTTTTAATAACCGCGTAACAATGTTTAATTTATCATTGAAAAATTATTTTGTTATCACATTTATCAAGCAGTTCCAGTTGTGATATCGTCGACCTGATTTTATATTAAATAACATGTAATTTAATCATAGCTTTAATAGAAATGTTACAGAGATATCTATCTTCACGTAAATATATGTTATTAATCTTTAATGTAAGTAAGCGGAGAACAATAGTTAATTTTCATTATGCATTATATTCATATCACACGTAAGAGAATATGTGTGCTCCTTTCACAACGTTGTAAACTCATATGGTATAAACCTTTCAGCAACATTCAGCCTTTAATCCTAATTTACGATATTCAGTTCATAATCCTAATTTTCCGTAAAACGTTAGATATCAGAACGTTATATCAGCAGAACAATGCAATAAGAGACTAATTGTCATTTTTATATGTATATCAACTGTTCTTTCATTATTATCCATTAACCTGATTGTTCTTTACTCACAGGAGAAAACATAATGAAAAAAATGAGTATTTATGTCAAAAAGCAAGGAAGAATTGCGCATTTTACTAAAAATGCATTATATAGATAGCAGAGTAAATAATAATAACGGAGAGACGCGAAGAAATGAAAATGATGATAGAAAAGGCAGAATTATATCACATCCCCTGCATATCCCGTTGTATATAATTTGTTCCAGAAGCACTGTAACTCATCCTATAACATTTTCTCTGCAAAATCTACGAGAAATTTATAGCTGAAGGAGAAATTGTTAGCTGAAATTTTTCGCTAAAGAAACATTATTTGCCGTTATTTTTAGCAAGTTTCCAATTTTGTATTAAAAAATAATAATGACGCTCGAACCGTCAATTAAATTTTTTTGAAGATAAAACGTAGCTGAAATCGATTAAAAAACAAAATTTTGTTATCTAGTTATACTCTTTTGCGCTTTTCGTCAGAATTTAATTTTGGATAGCACTGTATAACACAGTGAGCGTCGATATCTCTCGCTATTAAAGCACCCGCTCTCCTTCATCGTCCATCCCTCAGCTTCTACGGTTGAAAGGGCATCCGGTGATACTCGGTACACGCAATCGGCGCTCAGTCAACAGGATGTCTGATATGAAGGAGTGAGGAAAGGCCGCGGTGAAGTGTCAGGGACGACGATCCGCGAGTGAACTCCTTTTCGGATTCGTCGTTCGCGTCGCGATCGATCCGACGAAAAGTCGACGTTGCCTGGGGAGAGACCTAAATCATCGCGAAAATCCTTTCAGCCCTCCGTTGAGGGATATCCGTCTCCTACTTTCGCGTCACAGTCTCGTCCCAGGCCAGCGCTGAAGAAGCTTCGCTGCAATTTGTCGCGGTCGCTGGCGACGACAAAAACCAGAAGTAGAATATGCAATTTATCAGGTTTCCCTTGTATTATTGCGACCGGACAGAAATCGTAATGAGACTTTCAGACAAAGCGCGTGCTCCGTCCTGTCCTCGCTGAAAATCGAACAAAAAAGTCCGTCCGCATTTCACGCTCGAATTGTCGTAGTGAACGAGATACTCCATCAATTGCTTTGGAGTTAATGGCTCGACTCCGCTAATTCCCGCTCGCAGAATATAAATCTTGCAAGGGCAAGTTTCTAGTGCGGAACTTGTTACACAAGAACGCGTGTTCCAAGCTTCCAAAGTTATTCCAAAGTTATTAATTTAGTGGTATGAAAAATAGTTTAATCTCAAAAATTTAAAGAGAATTAATAATTGAAGAAGTATGGAGAAAACAGTAATTATAGTATGCTACTAAATTATTATTTATTTAAAAATATTCATGCGCAAACAGAGTACGTAGTTATTTATAGTTAGAAATTTCCAAGCAAAAAATTTTTAACGGCGGAGCACTTTTCAATGTGTACGTCGCTTTTTAAATAAATAATCCAATTGCGAAAATCATGAAATTTCTTTCAAGATATGACAAGCGGAAAAGGCTTTAAATTCATATTTCAACTCTCTCTTCAAAACGGCTATTTTTCAGAGAATATTCACTTTGTGTTACCTCGCTGAGTTCGACCGTGACGAAACTATTTTCACGCTCGGATATTCCAGGAGTGAGGAACGGGCATTCCTCATTTCCGGGGAATGAGTAATTAAATCGTTACCAGAATAACACGAGCCGTTTCGCGAAGGGACAAATGCCTTTTATCTCGCGGATCCACGTGCGCGTGCTGCTAAAAATAAATCCCGCCCCGTTTTAACGCGCGCGGAGGCGATAAGCGGCGGCGGAAAATAATCAATTCGATTACTCCACTCGAGCCACTGCGCGACGTAGGTGTTACAAGACCCCGGAGCCCTAGATAACCGTTTATCGTACGATGCAATCTGCTCGTGCCTAGCCTGCCGGCGTGCCTGCGGCCGCGTTAAGTATCGTTCACATAAGGATTAATGTTGCTGCAGTGGCCGTTGGCGCAGAATTCTTGGCCCACTGCAACAATATGCAACCGTTTACATAAATCTTGCACGTATTAGCGCTGCTGTACGGCAGTGCGGAAACACGCGAGGCCCAAATTCTAGGAATATAACTGCTGCACCGAAGAAACCGACCGACCGGACTTCGCAATGTTTCGACTTCCGTAATGCAGAAAATCTTCATATAATATAAATGACTCTTGGATATTTTCATTGACAGAGCTCGTACGTTTTCTCACAAAAGCTCTCTTGTCAAAAGAAATGAAATCAAAGTATTGGAAAGATGTCGCAATATGAAATTACATTTTAATTACCAGTGCCGCATTTTTATTGCGAAAGATATTCATTAGTATTACATCATTTCTTTTATATTCAATGTATGAAAGACGCGTGTATTAGAAGAAAAAAATGTTCATTATACTAATTTGTCATCTTTTTTTTTTCAGGAAGAATTTTCATCTGGAATTCTCGATGGGAGGTGCAGAACTGAATTAATAAAATTCAGCGAAATCGATCTTCGTATTACAAATTTACTTCTGAATGTTTCGGCCGACAGCTACTTTTCTCTTCAAAAAAAAAATTAAGGTAAGGAATTTTAATTATTTAACTATTTTAAAAACTGAAATTGTTTCTCATGAAAGCAAATTACATCTCGTCACGATCCAGAAGATAATTAATTTTTTAAGTACGCGATTTTTGCACGATATCGCTTATTATTCGCGATATCATTGACTAATAATATGCATAATCACCGATAAGTTTGATGTGAGAAACGCTTTAAGCGATCGATTTTTACGTACGCGCTTGTTACGTGTCGATCGGTCGGTGATGGCCCGTCAACCTGTTTCTCATCGACGCCTCTCGCTCTCATCGGCGCTCATTTACGCGGCGCTTAATAGACAATCAAGCGGCCGAGGCGGCCGAGCAAATTGTTTCGATCGACTGCCGCTTCCGGCGACGTTCGAGGCCGCGGATGATTGCCTCGTTTGCCTCGCTTTAGTCAGTCGATTATTTTTCCCCGGTCCTACAATCGCTTTGAGCTTGAATCCTTATTCATTGTAGATCGATAATCGTCAGGAGGATTTAGTGAAAAAGAGCACACATGAGAATCTGATAAGATCGAGAAAGATCTGTCCTTAATATCAAGTCGTTCGATCAAGTCCCGTTGTTTGAGGCCAAAAAATCACTCTCCACAAAATGACATAGTTATCGTAAAGTTAATATTTACTTAGCAATATTTACTAGCACTACTTTCGCTGCAAACAAGAAATAATATTACGTAATAATCTATATTTTTCTGCATTTTTTATCGCCATTTAAAAAAATTATTTTTGTAATAAAAATGTTTTAATATCTGTTTAAATATTGATGAGTTTAACGCAATTTCAAGCGTCACATTTAGTTTAATATTCGCCAAGGCGATGAAAGTAAACGTATGTTTCCGTGCATGACAATGTTCTAATTATATTCGCATAAATACGACGTGCTTGCAGTCGTCGAATATTTAACAAATGATTGCATCGTCTGGTCTGGTCGTTTTGCGGAAATGGAATGAAAACAAAAAGCAAGCGGTATGAACGCGGTAGAAACAACCGGTCGTTTGCGAGAATCAGTAGTTCGAGCTCAATTAGTCAACCGACGCAGTAGTGCAGTGCAATCGTACGTCGGGCCAAAGAGTGACAAGTAGTTAAACAAAACGTCAGTGGTGGAGCAGACGTTTCTTCCGTTTCGTACTGTTTCACTTCAAATTCCAAGGAAACGTACACCTATAAAGATCTTAAAATTAGAAAAGGATATAGCGAGCAGGCATGTAAAAAAATATACATCGATTATATGACGTTTCCGGTGACCGGATTGCGCGCGTATTCTTTTCCGACTCTGTCGCACACTTCGAATCAATTAACTTGGAAAGTCTTCAAGAAAACAATCTGTATAAGTAAATAAGCATTAACATTATATGAGTTAATTAAACATGGAGAATACTCGTAATCGGATTAAAGCGCAAATAACTGCTGGGTCGTTTCACAGCACTTAAGATAATGAAGCAAACTATCAAACTGGAACAGAGGTGGCCGTTTATCCCGGTAATGGCAACCGTTCCACGCAACCTGCATCATGTAATCTCGTATTTAGTCTTCAAGTGGAGTAACTAGCAGCAAAGTGTTCTCGCGGATTAGAGGCTTCATCGGATTAAGAGAAATGCGACGTCTGTTTATCGACTAATTTCTCAGGCCGCGTCGCGTGGCTGCTCAGTCCCGAACTTTTAAGTAAGTTGTGCAAAACGGAGTCCCGAAGTGTAACGCGCAGCGGGTTATAAGTAATTTAATTATTACTGTACATTAAAGGCTCATTAAAAATACGTTATAATTTAATACTGAAATTTAGAAGAATCCTCGTATCGAGTGTTCCAATTATTACGTTAATTGAGGGTACACCTAGATTTGCAAAAGTTATAATTGCAACACAATTACAGCAAGTAGTTCAAGGAGAAATGCAGTTTGACATTTTCTGGTCCGCCCTTGGTTCCGCTAGAATTAAACATCGATGGGTCAAGGGCGTCCGTCGCTTTGATACGCGCCCAGCGAAATGCATCACAAAACTCCGTGAATTAAAACTGCCCAGCGACTCTTCGATACCGCGAGCAGCGTAGAATATGATCGATTGCGCGCAATGATATTGCAATTTATTTCATATTGCAAACACATTAGTGCATTTATCTGACATTGTTATCATTATTGAACGCGTGCCTTCGCTTCGGAATAAACATTCCTTCCGTGAATTTACGCTACGGCAGCACGCGCGCGACGGACGATTTCGGACGCGGCAACGCGCGCCGAAATTTATTAGATTCCGTGCGTATCCAAAAATCTCGCTCGCGACAGGGCTTTCGATATCGCGCGGGGTTTCTCTGATAAAAACCCGTCGGCCTACATCGGGTCGGTATCTGGCGTCCGATTTTCAACGGCGAGACCCGCACAGCGAAACGTAACTGCGACGGACGAGGGAAATGAAAAGCGGAAACGGCGGGTGCGGCGACAGTGAAACGCGAAACACAGGCTCGGAGGCCCCGCATTCGTGATGCCGCGGTGCTCCACAACCCGTCCCCATTGTCCGCGCGCACAATGGAGAGATCTTTCTGCCGCCGCACTTCCCTCGGCGCTTGTTGCTCCGATGGGCGGCTGACTAAACTTTGCCCGGCTGCCGTCGCACCACGTGCGGTGCGCGTCCCGCCGCCGCACGCCACCCCGGTAATTTCCCGCACAAACGGATATAGGCGGCACCGCGTATACGCGCCAGGAACGCGAGAGGAAAATGCGCGACGGGCAGGAGGAAAAGGGATGCCGCGAGCAGGTAACAGAGAAAGAAAAGCCCGTCGCTGTGAGGGGAGAGAGAGAGAGAGAGAGAGAGAGAGAGAGAGAGAGAGAGAGAACGAGAGGGAACTGTGCCACTGTGGAAAGCGGCTACGCGCGCAGTAGGATTCGCCTGGGGATAGGTCAATCAATGACCTATTTAAGGCGTCTTCAGACAGGTCTCTCTCTCTCTCGCGCGCGCAGCATCCACCACCGTGTTCGCTACACTTGGTCGGGAGTATTCGCGCGGTGATAAATACGCGGCGAGATAGAGTTGTTGCGTCCACGGCAAATGGGGCGAAAGCGCTACGCGTGAAATGCTTTCATAAATTAAAGACACCTCACGAAAGCGGAGCGATTAAACGTAATCTCGGGGAATTTTCACGTTGAAGTCGCGCAAGGAGGCGATTAATCGCGTTGCAGTCTTAATCAACGGGAAATCTTTTCTAGTGATTCGCTAAGTAACAGAATTTTGTCACGAGAAAGACAAGAGTATTCAATCTCAATTTTTTTTTTTTTTTTTTTTTTTAACAAATATGTATATATTTGCGATTGCGCTCGAGTTTTTAATTCTGGAGATAAAATACTATTTTTCAGTCTACCTAATATTTGACGTCACTCCTTAATCGCTAAAACGTGTCAAATGAACAGCAGCACAGATGTTTCTTTCAGATGTCAGAAAAAACGTACAGATTTCCACTGCATTTCGTATTTTCATAATTTTACGTGTGAGTCTTTTGTAATCTGATTTATCGCCTGATCAAACAAAATTCGTCGCATGAGCACTACTACATCTCTATAAGCGCGAATTTATCCGCAAAGCAAATCCGCTATTGATAAATCGTTCGACTGGATAAACGCGTTTCTCGATATCGCACTTTATCTGATCTTATCTGATAATCCCGCTACACATTGCATGGCAGCTTAGGAAAATCAACAAAGCTGATAGCTGTTAACGGCGAATGCTGACGCACGCGCAACCTTGTGCAGTCGGAGAGATGAAATAAATTCCTAATGAAGATCGACTGAAACAGTTCGCACCAGCTTACCACGACCATGAAAAGTGAATCTGTGTTCGTCAAATGTACACAAAGATGCAGTCGATACCTTCTATAAAAGCAAATCATAGCAACTCGATATCCAATGATCGGACTTTAATACCATTTTGGAAAAGATTTTCTGGTTCTACGCGATAAATCACGGATGACGTAAACATCAAAAGCGCGCCTTAAAGATGTCTAAATAATTTAAAGACTTTAATTCATCTTAGATTATTCTTCTTAATTAAACTTCTTAATTACTGAGGCGCGCTTTAAACTTTGCGAAGGTGTTCAAAAGGCGTTCTAGTTTATCGGGCTTTCCTTTGACACTATAAAGACTCATGCTAATCTTTGAGACATTCCTTAGACATCCAACAGACATTTTCATCTTCCGGATTTTTTTTTTTTAAACGCGTAAAACATATTTAGAAAGGATCTTAATCTCTTTTAATTTTTTCAAATATTTTTTAGAAATATATCGCATTGACTGAAACAATACCAGATCGTGCATGTAGGTCAAAGTCCCATAAAGCACATCCATCATACCTAGTGAAGAAGTAGCAAAAGGATATGGATTGGTGATCAGCGCGAGACACCAGTTGCGCGGTCGTCTGGCCTGGTCGAGATATCTGAGAGCAATCGGAACGAAACCTGGATAGGGCAGACCCTCGCCCTCCTCCTCCTCGTCCTCGTCATCCTCGTCGTCGTCGTCGTCGTCATCGTCGTCCTCGTCATCCTCATCATCATCGTCGTTCTCACCGTCCTCGTCGTCCTCCTCCACGACCATACGCCTGTCGGCGGACTCGCATGCCCCGTCCTCGTCCTCGTCGTCCTCGAGGTCGCTGAGCTCCGCCACGTCGCTGTCGGAGCCCTGCTCCCCGGCGCCGCCGCCCGCTCTCGACGCGGATCGGTACCGGTAACCCTGAGGATAGTGCAGCGACATCCTCGAGTTCCCTTGTTGTGGAGTGCTGCCCCTCTATCGCGCGCACGGCGTGTCCTTCTCAACGACGTCGCGGCCTCCTCGGCGCCCGGGGCTGCGTGAGGCGACGGTACGCGGACTCCTCGCGGGGCGAGATTCTCATCGCCCGAGCTTGCTTGCGTCCGCAGTGCTTTCCGCGCGCGCGATCGCGATCCTGACACTAATCAGCCGATCCCGACGGCGTCATCGGGGACGCTCACGCTCACGCTCGATTCGCTCGTCCGACAACACCTCGCCGCGAACACGTCGATCCTCTTCGCCCTCGGGCTCCTGTCTCAACCTTGATACTCGTCGCGCGCTGCTCCACACTGTCGCGATCCTGGCGGCAAGCGAGCGGCCGCTGATCGCATCTTACGGCGGAGCTCTGCGGAGGGTAGCGGACCCAAGTGCGAAGCTACCTCTCGACGCGCCTGCCCGGTCTTCCTCTCACCTGCGCTTCTCACCTGGGGACGTGGCGAGCGCGCAGTAACCTTGCTCCGGTGGCGCGGTGTCCCTGGAGGATGATCGCGCGCGATTTTCACCGCGAGGTCACGCGGCGCGGAATCTTCGAGAGAGAGAGAGAGAGAGAGAGAGAGAGAGAGAGAGAGAGAGAAGAGCGAGAGAGAGAGAGAAAGAGAGAAAAACAGAGAACGGGACTCCCGGTGATGCGATCAGGTTTCGAAGAAGAGTCACGTGAAGCGCGTGGCCAGAACTGACCCACTAGCACCTTTCGCGGATATCCTATCCACCTGATCGTCGTGTTCCTCTCGTGAGCCGCGGGGTCTATCGACCGCGATGTCGGTCGTGCGGACACGCGGCCGCCAGCGCGGACGTACACGGGTTGCGCACACGGCGGTGGTGGCCAGCTGAATAAGCCGCGCGTTCGCGGCCGGTAATCACGACGACGACGGTGCCCGGCGCAGCGTCGACCGGTGACTGAAAAAAACGTCGAACATCCTCCCGTCGACGGTGGCGAACGCATGCGCGACCCCCGATGTGTGTGCGTGTCCCTCGCCTCATCCGCGTCTCGCGACCTCTAACATCCTCCCCCAGAGAAAATCCGGAGATCTTCCTACTCTTTCCCGCGACCCCTCGCCGCCCCGCGTACCGCCGCGCGGACCATCTTCTCCTCCTCTGGCTTTTCCCCGTCTTCCTCCTCCGTTCCCGTCTCGGTCCGACCGAGGCTCCTTCATGGCTGGTACTCGAGGCCGGCAAGACGGAGGGCGAGAAAAAGAGAACGAGAAGGAGAGAAAGAGACGGAGGGATGAAGAGGAGGCTGGAGAGAATCCGGCCAAGTCCTTGAGATCCTCGCTTTCACTTTCTGGCGCCGACTAAGTGGTTCTTGTGCTTTTTCCCTCGCTACCATCCCCCCCTGATCGCTGTGTCATTCGAAACTCCGTATCCGGTGTCCGACGTCCGACTAATTGATGAATCGCCGCGGGTTATCGCATGATTAGCATCGGAGTGCGGCGATCCCGCCCGCAGGGTGCGAAAGACGATCGGGCGGAAAGCAAATTCAGCGGAAGGCAAAGCTCCTTTCTTCAGTCAAGTAATGAGACGTGAAAAAAATATCGATAGTACGGAGGGTGTACTTGATAGATGACGTATAGTTGAAGAGTTCAACTTTACTCAATAAAAAACGCTGACGATTCCATTTTTCAACGCTTCGAGAGCAGCGACCGTGCGGAGAACGTTTTCCAATTCATGCTTTCGTGTGCCGATAGGAACTCCGTCAAAAATAATATATCAAAAATAGAAACGTTCCTCGACCACGGTTAATTTTTCAAGAAAAATGCGACTTGCGGAAAAACTTGCGGTACGACAGTGAATTCATTCAAGTTATTAATGATTGATAATTGATATTTTATATATAATAATAATCGAAATAATTAAAAATTTATATTATTTATCAATAATATAATACTGGAATATATTTCATAAAAATTTAATAAACACATATGCGCATTTCTGTAGATTATACTGTTGCTTATTATATTGTTACTTATTACTTGTTTTTAAAATAGTTAATTCTCGAAATTATTAAGATTTTTCAAAAATGATTTAAATATAGCACGAATTTCGAAAGAAGCAAAAAACATTCAATATGATAATTATATTTTACTAGTAACAAATTGTATATAACATATTCAATATCGCATTAACATTTGTGTGAAGAATAGATAGCAGTCTTTGTCCTTTTTTAAAGAAAACTTTCGCAATGCGGACTCGAAGCTGAAACATCACAACGCTTGCTAAGACTGACTGCCTGTGCGCTCCGTCTATCTATTTCTGCTCGGTGATCGGAAAACGTGTGTATCGCCGTTACGTGATTTTCAAAACGGAGAGAACGACAAGGTAATAGCGATGATCAACCGTCCGATACTGGATACGCGATTAAAGTCTGCGCGCTGTGTCCGGAAACGATCAAATTCGTTCGAGATTACTAACGCGTCGTCGTCGGCCTTAATCGACTCCACGCGCACGGCCGAAAATAGATATGGACCACGCGTATTCCGCGTACGCTGCTCGGCCGTTTCAAGTGGCTTGGCGCATTATGCGGTATTTGATGTTTCGCGAAACACACCGCCCGCTGCGTTGATAACTGATGGAGAAAGAAAGAGGGAGGCAGAGCTGAAGAGGGAAAGAGAACGACGCTTGACATACTTTCTGTACAGTTGCGACTTTATTTGGAACCAAAATATAGGGCCGCAATGCGATATACAGCAACAACGCTGGATTAACGCGCGACGCACGTCGGATATATCTCTTTATTCGGCCGCAATGTGCTATTGATCCGCTTGCGGATGCTACGGCGACTTACTACGCCAATTCTGCAGTCTAACAATGCATTATTTAACACAGGAAATCTTTTTAAGGTCAAGCACGCAATTGGTGCGGCCAGACATATTGTAAATCTTTCGGCGACGTCTTCCCTTCTTTTGCATCGCCGTCTTGGACACGCGACAAATGCGCAACGCAAAATAAATCGCTTTGTACAATCTCACCGTTCATAAGCTGGAAAATTCCCTGTCGTCTAACTGAGTAGCGAGCTCGCTAGGGCTCGTAATGGGCAAGGTACAAGTACGTCGGCATACGAAGGCCGTTGCCCGACCCTTTTGCGGCTTCATCTTGCCGACGACCGCGTTTTTGCGAAGCAACACGTTGTCCTCCTGATCGGGATCGGCTAACAGTAGCACTCTACCGGGTATCAGACGCTCGCGGATAACTTTCAGCATCTCGGCCGTGTCCTCGGCGTCCGGTTTTCCCGCTATATAAATCTGAAAAGAGAAAGCCGTTGAGAATTCTTCAGAGAAGTGATATCTTCTTAAAATTAAATAAATTATCACGCATTGTTAGCAATAAGAGAACGCACCTGCGTCGTGTAGTGATAATCAAGTAGCCCCACCGTCAGTTGCGGGAACATAATTGGCATCTCCATGAGCCCTTTGCCAAACGCACTCAGAAGCTCTCCGGCTTTATCTTTCAGCTCGCTGCGATCCAGATAGGACGCCAAACGCAGTAAATTGGAGCATGCGATAGAATTACTGGACGGCTCCGCGCCATCTTGAGCTGCAACAAAATACGTAAAATGTCCAATTTCGATTATAACTTTCTAATAATTAATTAATTCCCGCTAAGAAAATTGACTAAATTTTACAATAATGCTGTCCATTTCACTATTCGTTAATTCAGCAACATTTTGTAATGAAACTCGTTCTCGTTTTTTTTTTTTTATTTGATGGCTACACTCTTCATGTTTTGGTTCCAACTCTCTTTTCTTTGAATACAAAATTATGATAAAAGCGCAATATAACAGCCGAGTGCAATGAGACATTCAGCAGACGATATAAATATTTGACGTTATAAATATTTGCATACGATGATCTTTACGGCAAAATGCGGCTTTGCTCGGTTTCGTTTACTCGACGTAAACTGCCACGACTACGCACATTAAAGTGCCCTGGTGTTTAATGGGCCGAACTAAAATTACCACAAAAGCGTCCGAGCGTACCGTCTTTCATCCGTAGAATTATCTGAGGATTCTGAACAGTGGAGAAGTAACCGCCGTCCCGCGAGTCCCAGAACAGCTGATCCTGAATGTCCTGCAGCTCCTCGGCGAGCTCAAGCCAGTGCGGGTCGAAGTTGGCCTCGTACAGGTCGAGCAATCCCTTCACGACGAATGCATAATCATCGTGGAAACCGTTTATCGGCACGCTCCTATAAATCACATCGCGGCGATAGCTCACGCGTTGTGACACAGAAATAAGACAACACTCACGTTTGCATAATATTGTCGTCCTCCCCGCGGTAGCAACTGCGAAGTAAAACGCTGTTATTTCTGTCAAACAGATAACGCTCCACAAACTTGGCAGCGTCCGTCGCTAATTCGATGTACCTCTCGTTTTTCACAGCTGTTCCAGCACGTGCAAAACCACTTATCATAAGACCTGCAAATAGATCACAGATCGTTGAATTTCGTGCAAGCACGCGTCACGAAATGCAAAGCGATGACGATGACATAAACGTCATGCGTTGTTTGCATCAGTGACTATGATTCATTACCGTTCCATGCTGTGACGATCTTGTCGTCCAAGTGGGGCCGCGGCCTCTTCGATCTTTCTTCAAACAAGATCCGACAGGCCTCTTTAACGTGGTTTTTGGCATCGTCTGCATTAAGATTAAAATGCTCCGCAGTTTGTTCTATTCCGTCATGCACGATAAACACATTTTTGCCCGTGAGCTCGCCATGAGGATCCTATATTAACGGAGAACAGCGAAATTCATCAATTTTATTTCAGAAGCATTTTTTATTCTACAATCTCGATTGTAACGTACTTGAGCCTTTCGCACATTTCCCTCCTTTTTCACGTTGAAGTGATAACAGATGAGATCAAAATATTCAACATTATTGTTATCGGGTATTTTCTTATTCAAAAGAGTCTTGAGTTCATTGTAGGTCCACACGTAAAACGCGCCTTCCCGTTTTGCCGAAGCTTGCGGCTCCGGGAGCGAATCCGCGTCCTCCGCGCTAAAGAAGCCACCTTCCTTAAATAATGCAACGTACACGCTGTATTTATTTTTCAAAAATATGATTAAAAGGTTTTATTGTATATTAAAACCAGACACTTCATCAAAACATTCTATCGAAATACATTCAACTAGAATACAGAAAGAGCAGAATAATACCTTGTGTCGCAGATCACGCGCGACGTACGTGGCAATATCATCGACAATGTCGGAATAGAACGAATCCTTCGTGGCAATGTAAGCATCAGCATAGGCCTGTATGATCTGGGCTTGATCATAGAGCATTTTCTCGAAATGAGGGACGTGCCATTCACCGTCCACGGAGTACCTTGAAAAGCCCTGAACGCGACAAATAATTGAAACCTATTCGCGCAGAATAATTGCAAAGATGAAAGAATAGATCTTACTTGTCCCACGTGGTCGTGAATTCCACCGTGAGCCATCTTCGTCAGCGTATGTACAGACATATCTAAACATTGCCTACGCAACTCAGGGGAAGTACTTAAAGCATAAGTACTGAAGAGAAAATTGAAGTTGACCGGCTCGGGAAACTTGGGCGAATTCATTCTCGACCTGCTGCCGAATCCACCGTATGTCGGCTCGTATGCATTTGCCAGGAGATGAGCACACAACAGCGCGCATTCGGCCGTGGGAAATCCATCGTCTTTCTGCATTAGAAAGATAAAATAAAAACGCATACATAACAATTTTGTAAACCTTTAAGCAGCGCTTATTCACCTTTAGACCTTGCCTGCACTCGACGATATTCTTCAGATGATCCACTATGTTAGCGGCGGTTTTGATTATGTCACTCTTCTGCTCTGTCCACTAGAAAATGAAAAAGATAAATTCAATTCGCATAATAAGACGTGATAAATTAAAGACATGTTTGGTAACATATTTATATCGCTGAATATTGTGCTTATTGTATAAACCTTCTTTGCAACTGCCAACAAGAGCGTTTTAAACCCTGGAAGGCCGTGTTTGTCATCTGGCGGGAAGTACGTTCCTCCTGTTACCGGCGTCAAATTCGGCGACAGAAAAACGCTCATCGGCCAACCACCATGACCCGTCCTTGCCTATTAAATATAAAATAGAGATAATTATCTTTATATTTAATAAATTATGTATAATTATATGCACTATATTTTGTAAACTTAATTATGCTTGAATATTTATTAAATATTAGATAATAAGCATTGTAAATAAAATGTGTATTTTATCTGTTTTCAGATTTTACGTGAAAATAATGTAACAATCAACAAAACATTCGATGACACGTACCTGGACGAACGTCATATATATCCTGTCGATGTCGGGCCTCTCTTCCCTGTCCACTTTGATATTAATGAAGTGCTCATTCATAATCTGTGCGATCTCTTCGTTCTCGAACGATTCCTTCTCCATCACGTGGCACCAGTGACACGTGGAGTAGCCGACTGATAAAAAAATCATCTTGTTCTCCTTCTTTGCCTTCTCCAGAGCCTCGTCGCTCCAGGGATACCATTCCACGGGATTCGTCGCATGTTGCAACAGGTACGGTGACTTTTCCAAACTCAAAGAGTTTAGCTTCTTCGCACCAGAATGATCAGTATTCTTGGTGCTACCTTTGAATATTGATGACATTCTGACGGACGGTGAAATGAAAAGCGGTGAATCGCGATTCAACCTGTCCCAAACGCATTTATTAATAATAAACTTTAAGCAGTAAGATTATTTTTTGATAAATCTGAATTTCATATTTTTCGGATCAATATTAAAAATTTTAAACTTTCAGAGAATTAAATAAAAAAAAAATTAGTAATGTTAAAACGGATACATATCTATCCTCTTTAATCCTTTAAGAGGATTTCTATCAAATTCTATCTGTCAGGATTCTATCTTGGAACAAAAATATATAATATATATATGTATATTCTAACATATATATGTAAAATAATAAATGATAGAGAGAGTATATATATGTATATAATTCCTCGCGTGTGTGATTACCTGTTAACGTGTCGTCCCACGATAGGAAAGACACTTTCGGCCAGATGAAAATCCGCACGATACCGTTTTTTAGATAGTTCGGATACGTAGCGAACTGTTGACAAAAGATTGCATCTTCCCGAAATCATAACACGCCTGGCATGGAAAATGCGCGCCGCAAAGTCGATCCTACGCATACGTTATACCGCCAAATAATTATTAAATAATAATTAAATTGAAGTTATTAAATGAACAATTTTATTATTGTTGTGCGTACAACAACATTTCTCTCGATAGAAAATCTGCGAAAAGAAATATCAAGCCAATTCTAAATAATTTCAGAAATTGTTCAAACAAAATTTTAGATTTATTTATAAAAAATTACGTAAATTAAATGTTAAACGTGCAATTTTCTGTTTAAAAATTAAAAATCAAAGATCAAGTTATAAAGATCAGTCTAGTTTATTTTATACTCTTCGAATAATTATTAAACAATTATTTCAATATATTATTGCCTAATATAATGGCAATGCATTTTAATATGTATGCACTAGTGTGCGATGTAATTTTTGTTGACCGTTTATCGATTAGATGCAAATTATTCGATACGTATCCGTTAATTTAATGAATGTGTGGAAATTAATCGATATGACGCACTCTAAAAAAGCATCTTGCAAACAAGTCATAAATAAGCGTATAAGAAAAACTATCTACCACATGTTAGATTTTTTGTGTTAATGGAAATACATAGATGAAAATATTTTTCACTGGCTAATATGGTATATTATTTAAGCGATTTTATAATGAGATGATATACATAAAGAAAATCCTTTTACTTTCAGAAAATCCTATATCAAAAAAAATGTTTTAATATCTCATTAAGTTAATTAGTTAATTCAACGATTTTAATAAAAGTAAACTCCATTTATTTGTAAAGAAAGAAATAAGATCTTTTTTTATAAATACATTAATTTTTCCCTACTATTTTGCATATATAAAAATATTTATAAAAATTTTTTAATAAAAAATGCATTAAAATATCAGTATTTTATGAGATATGGAAGTTAAGATAGTTTACAAGCACCAGAAGTTAGTATATCCAGAAATATATTTTAATGCAGCCCAAATAGTATCACAAAAATTAAGATAGAGAGTTATGAGACACCCAGTATATGCAATGTATCTACAAAAATGGCGGATCTACGTTCTATGTAGAGATTACATATCAACAATGTTGTTGGAGGCAGTCGGCCATCGCAAAAATCGCCCATCGAATCATAATTAAAAACGATAAACTCCTCCGCCACGAGATTAGATAAATGATAAATATATCCACCGATAAAACGGCGTATACATACATACAGAAATTACAGTGTCCAGTCCGAAAGTTCGTCCAGGGTCGAATTTTTTATTGAATAATGCTACTAGATGGCGTGTTGTTGGCGCGTTGAATTAATTAGACATACTTTTACAACATACGTAAGTATTAATTAAACAGTATTTTGCAATGTCACGTAGATACATTACAATTTTATTATGATTGTGAACTTATCTCATGATTTTATACTATACATAAATGAGGTCTCTCTTTCCCACAGTCACATAATAATAACTTGTAAGTACTGCAAATAAAAAAAGTTATATAAAAAAAAGTTATATAAAAAAAAGTGATATTATATAAACAAAGAAATCCAATCATTCACGTATTTAAATGCAATAATGCTGCAAAAGTTATCTCAAACTTCATCTCATTGGATGTAAACATTGTGTGTCCCCACTGTTAAAATAAAAGGAACTGTAATATTAAAATCTTAGACACACTATCAATATTTGGAATGAAGTAAACATTACAATGCAAACGGGATGCTAATTGAGATCCAATCACTTTGACAAGCCGGACTTACAGATCCAACTTATTTTTCGCTCCAAATTTACCTCGTATATCATATTTAAATATTTTGGATATCACCTCAGTATTTAAATCGTTTTAAATGCCGAAAACGTGGCTAAAACAAACGGAGTCAATGAAAGTAGGAAAAAGAGAGGGATCTTCTAACCTGGCGTGACATCGATGTTTTAATCGGAAGTATCCACATCTTAGAATGACAGCTACGTTTCGCAGTCAACAGGTCAATAAGCACCAACAATCTAAAAGACTATGCCACGTGCTTCCGCGGCTATCATGCACTATTTACGTTTCTAGAGGATCAGCAAACACGAAGAGCTCGTCGTGTGCCCGAGAATCAGATGATCGAATCAATAATGAACATGGATAAATAAAAACTTGAATTACAAGATGCGCGTTCTGAAAGACACTCTCTCCACGTCATTAAGGCAAATTTTCAAAACTTTATTTGAACAAAATACTCAAAGGTACAAAAGAAAAAAATATACTTTTTTCAGAAATAAATTTAGTATTTTTAATGGCGAAAAATTTATACACAATACATTGATTATTTTACATATAAGTATAATAACCGCATATGCAATATGGAGAATTTATTTTTCCAAAGTTGGTTGCCTTGAGTTCGGAACCTCTCGAAAATTCTTGCATTTGCTGGCAGTTTGCAACACTTCAGATTTCTAAATTTGGTGTTTGGAGTTAGTTGATTATTACTTCTGTCAACCCAGAATTTGACATCTTCCAAACAATGCGATAATACTGCGAAAGTAATTTGCACACGCGATTTACTAAAGAAAGTTTAGAAAAACGTATCACATTAACAACGTGTCAAAATGGCAGCAATACATCGAGAAGCGATACAAAAACAGATTCAACAGGACTGGGCTAACCGAGAATACATAGAAGTTATCACTGGTAGCATAAAAAAGATTACGGACTTCCTTAATTCTTTTGGTAATGTGTCAAATTGTATTAAAATCTCTTATTCACTTGCACCAGAGTGTTATTTAGCTTATGTATACATTTCTAATTTTTCCATATCTTTTTCAGATATGTCTTGCAGATCGAGAATAGCAGTCCTTAATGAGAAACTCACAACCCTTGAACGGAGAATCGAATATCTTGAGGCATGTGTAAGTAATTCTTTGTATTCTCTAAACTGTAAAAATATACATATTAGATGACATTTTTTATGGTTGATAATATACCAAATATATCTTTTATTTATCATTTATTGCATAATGGCATTTGTTTTGACAGGTCACAAAGGGTGAAACGCTGACATAATTCTTCCATGTGTAATGTTAATGCAATGTCTTTTTACAAATTTTTTTTATTTCCTGTACTAGAATCAGAATAAATACATGTTGACAGTGGAAGATACGCTTCTCGTCCCTCTTCCCATCATCACTTGCACATAGTACAGCATATTCCCACTTAATTATATTAAATAACAACACTAATTATTTTCTTTATATACATACAAAAGATCATTACTCCCATGGCCTGGGTCCCCTAGGATCCTTGGTGAGAGTCATATCAATAGGGAAGGTAGTATATTGTGGTGTAGCTTTAAAATCCAATGTTATAACTTTAAGACCATTCAAATCGGCAAATTTCTTGCCTGCTGCGCATGCCATCAACATAATAGTAAAATAATAAGTGATCAATCCTTTTTTCTGCCAATGATGAAACACTCCACCAGTAGCTATTGCTGCAATAGGAGAATAAAACGTTTCATAACTGTTTATAACAAAATTAAAATATCTAATTATTTATGTATTACATACAGGCGAGCACATAATTGGCATAACCATCCTTTCCTCTGATCTTTGTTGCTGTATATGCCACAGAGGCAAAAGTGGCACACATAGCAGTAATTGGTATCACCCAATAAGACATGCAATTTGCTGCTCCCCAAAAAGTTTGTGTTTGTGATAACAGTATGCAGTCATATATGCCTATGCCTACGCTGGTGCCAAATCCATACTTGGACAGCCCGATCACCTTTTCAAATGGACGCTGGCCTTCAGGCGCATCGCTATATTTCCAGTTGTTTGCTAAGTAAGTTAAAAGCATGGTTGAGACTGAAAATAGAGTAATTACCATTAATGAATATGAAAAATATATAACAATTATGAAAGATAAGTTTCTTATAATTATTTATGTATTTATGCACATAAGAAATTTTTATATATTTCTAGAATTTTTAAGTAGCAATATTAATTTTAATGTTGACTAACACTTATGTAGTGGAATTATATATATATGCTCACAAATATCAATAGTGAAATATTTAGTTATTTTTTATGCTAGCTATTATTTATCAATTTTATGTATCTCTTTTTAGTATTATACAATAATTAACCATCACACTACATTTGACAATAATTATTAGTTTATAATAATTATCATTTCAGCATTAAGTAACAATCATTGGTTTTATATGAACTATATATATCTACTATGTATTACTGGTTAACTTTTCTTCACAAAAGCTCTATGCAAAAGTTAAAAAACACTAAATATTGAAATAGCAGTCTAGACCAAAATGTGACATAACTTTGATATATACATACGTTAGTTTTTAGTCAGATTTCGCTGACTTAATTCACCATAAACAGGCAATGGTGCGTTGATCAGGTTATGTCACCTTGTAATCAGCAGATACTTCATATGCAATGTAGATTGTGCACTCACTACTGCAGATAGAACACAATTTATATTATGTAATGCTGACCAATTGCAGAGTTCCTTCTCAAGAAAGTCCACCAATGGAATACCGTAGCATCAAAATTTCTCCTATTTTTTGCACTTCTACCAACTGTGAAACTTCATTCATTCGTGTGTATGATCGGAGAAGGACAATTCATTGTCAAGAGGACTGAAGACGTTTAGACTTCAAGAATATTTTCTAACTGTTGGCCTGTTGTTTACAATTGTCATAGAATGTTGCACGTATTAGCGAGACAAGTGTCATTACAGGTATATATTAGAAATTATCCTTTGTCATTCTTAAAACTCTTGAGTTTATTTATAAACTTGTAACCTCTTTGCTTGTGAATGCTTTAAAATACAATTTTTATTGCTTCCAGAGAATAACAATCATTCCTTTACGGACATTTAGTGCACAGATTTCGGGCGAGAGCACTAGTCAATCTACTGTGAGTACCAATGTACCAGGTCTCAGCAAAAATGTTGTCGATATACCAAACGCACGTAAGGCAAAAACATTACTTTATCAAATATTTGTTACAATATTAGAATTTTAATTTGAATTTTAATTTATCTAGCTGTAGGACCTAATGCCTCCAAAGATAAGGAATACAAGAATCCCGAATATTTCTGCTACCATGTGGATTCATTCGGGGAAGCTGAAGCAGAATTAGCAAAGTATAGATTGCCAGCACCATCTAATAAGAAACCGTTCCATCAATAGATAAATCCAAAGGAAAGATGTGAGATGTAGTGAAGCAAAAAATATAGTATATAAAATGATGAATTTAATAAGTGGTAAGATATTAAATTAATAATTAATAATTAAAAAATTAAAAATATAATATGACAAGCAAGTGTTCAACTATATTGTATGTTTAAAGAAAACATTCAATCTAAATATTATTTATCTGCGCAATTTTTCGATTATTTTTATTTAAAAAAACAAAGTTACATATTTCGTTGAATATCACCGAGCATTGCAGAACCTTAAATGTTAATCTTTAATTTGAATCTTTTTAATGTGATCTTAGCGACATTCTCAACTGGTTGAGAATCGCTGTGATTCATTACGTGAGTATTACGAACGCATCCGAAGTCTGCGATCTGAGCGATCGGACTAGGCTGAAGCCTGAAGTGCTCGTCCCCTCTTATATCTAATCAGCTGATTTCTCCCGCTTAGAATTCCATCCTTATAATTCGTTGGTCCATGATGAGCGATGCATATACCGCTACCGGCGTTTGCGTACGCAGTTAAAAGGCGCCAGCTCGATTTCCGCTTACGAGCGGTGTGACGCATTCGTGCAATACCGGTGGAAGTCGAAGGTCCATAATAGTCGCTATTAATTATTCATACGTTGTTGATTCCACTGATTATTATTATTCTTTGATTTGTTTTTACACATTACACGGTACTCGCCGTCATAAAAACAGTCTATCGTGAGTGTTCGGAGTTTCAAGTGTTCGTCTGGGACGTGCAGTATCTCACCGATGTGAATCTTTCGAGTGGATTTCTCGTTTTTTTTTTTTTGTTGAATCTCATTTTTCCGGTCGCGTTAAGGAATATACGAGTGTGTTCCACGTATATCTGACCATGTCGTCCGTCGCGCGAAACAGATTCTTGTCGGTGTTCGGTGTTGCACGGCGCCTCACCACCGGTGACCACGCGCACGTCGGATGGACGGGTGTACAGCGCGCGTGCTCCACTATGTATGATAGAAATCTGATGTGTTGGAGGTGTGTAAAAATGTGTAAATCTATTTGATGATTAAGCACTTTTTGCTGTGGCAAAAGAATTGTGGAATTTTTGTAATAAAATTTAATTTATTTTATTAAAAATTGATCTTGTTAGCAGAGTAAACATAAAATACTCTAAAAAAAATGAGGAAGGTAGAAAAGTGAAACGGTAGTACTGTATCCATAGAGAAAACACATAGAGGCTAAAAATAGCATCTGTTTAGAAATGCGTAAGTGTAAGTTTAAAAAAGGAATTAACAGATATAAGATAAGACAGTAAATTAAAAATTAAGCTTTCTTTATGTCAAACTATAATTTAAATCAAAGAATATTTTTTTAATTCGAAATATTACAAACTTAGTTAAAACGTAGAACGATTTTTTAATAATGCATTCTAATATTGCATCTCAAATATTGCATTCTAATTAATTCTAATTAATTTTTTATACATATTTTTTTTAATTTTATTTAAAAAAGTAAAGAATGTGATTTTTTATAGTCTTATCAGCGAAAATTAAGAAACAAAACCTGAAAAAAGTTTTATAATTGACACTTTTTTAATATATAGTTATACAAAATGATTAAATATATAATGCGATAATAAAAATATCACAAAACACTAAGACTGTAACATATGATGTGATCAACACGAAAACTGATCGTTCTTTATTTTTTTCCATTGTGAAGATATCAGGAACATATTATAACGCTGATGGAAACGTTTATCGAACACCTGCACGATAATTTCTTGTTGATTTTTCATGATGCGTATTTTGTCGAACGGTAATATAATGGCGGTTAGATGAGAATAAATAAGAAGATTTTCAAACGCGGTGTCGAGGTTAATCAATAAAACGGGTTTTCTTTTCAAGTTCCGTTAGATTTTTATTAGATTCTCATTCCATGGAAGTTTTACCAGATATCATCGTGTATACTGAGACACAAAATACTTCCAAATTTTCAATCTTAATTTAATTAGGACACAAATTGACATATGATAACTCTATCAAAATTAATCAATTATTAACGCAACCGAATTGAAACGCGAGCTTTTTCTTTCATTATCGATTCATATCGCTCAATGAGAACGACGTCATGTGTTGTAAAATTGCATATATACGTGACTTTTATTTTGTGATATTCCTTGCTTGAAATTCGCAAAAATCGCGATGCGAATCCGAGGCTCCACACGTTGGAACGCATCTTGTTAGATTGATGATAAGGTTGTTTACGCTTCTGGACACGCTCTGCGTGCGTTTCGTAATATACATAATCTACACCGTGTATTTATATCTATACTGTATTATCAGATAGAATACTTTGACGATAAGTAACAATTATATTTTTACAACAACTATTTTGTGTTATTTATTTTTATTAATATTTTATTATATATCGAGCAAACAACAAAAAATCTGATGCTATAATTTGAAATTTTAGATACGGAAATTGATTATCACTCAAGTTTGGACTTTCCAAGATATGTAAAGTGATCGATATGTATTTTAGTTGACTAATAAGAATAATAGAAAAGCTAGATAAAGATATGTAAAATTTTGAAAATTTAGCTCAATTATATCAAACGATTTTAAGAAACTATTTTTTGTATCACCTGTATCTAAGATATAGAAAACGTGAAATATTCTTCGAGATTCGCTATTTAACCTTTTAGAAGACAATCGAATGACAAGATATGATACATAATGACATAATAAATACACAAATAACATATAAATCGAAATATAAATGTTATTTACTTAGAATTTTAGTTCAATATAATTATCAAGATGATGCATAAAATTTTGTAAAATTTTTAAAGAACAATTATTGTTGCTTTCAACAACTATATAAATATTTATTAAGTTTATAATACCCATTATATATATATATATATACCCATATATACCTATTATTCACTAATCGCGTTGTAGTTACGGGAGAACATAAAAGGATTGATTGTCGATGCAAATGAACACGATAATGCATGCGAATGTGTGAGTAATGATATGGTTATCACCTGATACAAGGTGAAGACCTTCCGCATCTGATAGTTTTACGCAACTAAAGTCATTTATATACGTTTTTTCATCCTTTCAAGTTTGTTTTCATAGCTAACAGATCAGAAAAAATAATGAAGGATAAAATTATATATCGGTTAAGACCACCGCAAGACAATTAGTTAGTGTCATAATTCAGAAAAAAGAAACTTTAAATCAATTTAAGAAGAACCGAAAAACATGTTTTTAGAAAAATATACAAAGGTATTATTATTATTTTTTTAAAACAACAAAGGCATTATTATTATTTTATAAAATGCATATATATGTTTAGTATAATAAATATAAATGTTAAGTATTATATTTTATTCAAATTTATGAATAGCTTATTACAGAGTCACAATTGTTTGTAGTACTAATTTAACTGATATTTAATTAAGAAAACAAAATGTTACAAATTTTGCTAGTGTATTTAAATTATATACGGTAACACAATTCACAAATTAGATATGGATTATTCCAATTTTTGAATACTTCTTTTGATCTGCTTGCACTGATTAAACGATAAAATATTGCATACGAAATGATAGTTTACAATACAAAGTTCAGCTAAAAATATTTTTTACTTTGATATTTACATGATAATAGTCTAGTAAATATTATACTTGATTCTTCCTTAATCGTACAAAGCGTTGTTACACGTTTTACTTTGTATATTTACAGGATTATTTAATTATGTATTTTTCACTAAATTATTTATCGGGAAAAAAGTTTTCTATCAAATTTTTTCACATAGATTTCTAACAAAAATTTGATTTCTCTTAGAAACTTTGAAGAAAACTGATGTGTTTATTTAAATAATTAATTAAGCTTTAAACAATTTATTCAAGATGTGTGTATTCGTTATATGAAATTCTTTAATATAAATTACGTTAAAGTCACTTTAAAGTTTGATCTGTTTGAAACGCGATCGTTATTGTATACTATTGTACTATCTAATCTATGTGCAGGCTTTTTGTGACTAATGTATTGTAATATATTAAGGTATTAATATTAATATTGTATTATCATTTTCTATAGATATGTATTATTCCAATACAAGGATATATATATATCTATAGAAATGAAAAGTCTTCAGTTTTGCATTTTTCTTCTTCCAAGTAAGAGACCTCAATCGAACTCGGTAATTCCTAATAATTGACTTTCCTCAATTTTTTAGGATATCGAATTGTAACGTGAGAATGGCTCATTCCGTGACACCGCCTGCATGGGTAACAAGCAAGGATGAAAGTCGTGAGATGATGGCTGTGTGGCCAGACATTGTTCGAGATCTTACGGAACCAGCCAGGAATTCGGACATTTCAAATCTTGCTAAATGGCTGACAAAAGTAAGTCATTATTGAAATTATTAAAATACAGTCAGACGAGACATCAGAGATGGAATGATAAAAAAATAGATCGATTTATTCTTGGACAAATCTCTTCAAGCTAATCAAAGAGATTGCAAAATAATAGAATGTACAGTGTAATGTAATTACAATAAAAAATTTGATTTTTAACTTTTATAACGATGGCGTGTAAATTTGTAAAAAGTAAATCATGGAAATTCAAGGACATCTATAAATAGAAGCATATAAATTAATAAAGTTGCCAGTAGAAAGTTGTAGAAAACCGCTATTTTGTTAAAACTTGAGAAAATTCTAATGAGACGAAATGCGAGGCGATAAATCCGAATGAATATGCAGATTAATATACTTATTTTTATTTTATAGGTATTACAGTACAATGTTCCAGGAGGAAAAAAAACTCGCGGTTTATCATTAGTGTACGCCTATAAAATGTTGGCACCTAGCGATCAACTCACAGAAGAAAACATTCGTCTAGCACGAATCTTAGGATGGTGTGTGGAACTGGTGCGTAACTTTGTAACACTTTATGGCACTAATATCTCATGTAAACTAATTCGAATGAGTGAAAAATTTATATTTATGTATCGTAATATTGTTATGCACAGCTACAATCTTTTTTCCTCGTGCTCGACGATATTCAAGACCGATCGTTACTTCGCCGAAACCAACCGTGTTGGTATTTGCACAATGATTTAGGTTTGGCAGCAATCAACGATGCCGTGTTAATAGAGAAATCGATGTATTATTTACTTCAAAAACACTTCAAAGGGAGAGAGTGTTATATTGATCTGCTAGAAACATTTCAGGATGTAAGTAACAATATCACTCTTTCGATTATACATTAATGCGAATAGTTTATCAGACAGTTTTTTTATCAAAATGCTTTAACAGATGGGATTGAAGACTATAATGGGCCAGGCTTTAGATTTACTTTCCACCAATTTCGGCAAAAAGCTGAATCTGGATCTATTTACGATGGATCGATATAATTCTATTGTTAAATACAAAACGGCATACTACTCGTTCATCTTGCCAGTAACCGCGGCAATGCATTTGGTAAGTGTATTTAAATTTCTTTATACAGAAACGAAGAGAGAGACTCTGTTGAGCTTTAACTTTATTCACATCCTTTGATTTAGGCTAGGATAAAGGACCCGGAGATGTTTAGGCAAACCAGAACGATTCTGTTAGAAATGGGACACTTTTTCCAAGTCCAAGACGATTATTTAGGTTGTTACGGGAATTCTGAAGTAATTGGTAAGGATAGTACCGATATAGAAGAGGGAAAATGTACGTGGCTGGTTGTCGTGGCTCTTCAACGTGTCACACCAGAGCAGCGCAAAATTTTAGATGTGAGTATTATTTATCAAATAGATTGTCGCATAAAAATACTGTTGCATTAATCAGTTCTTTCCTTTTGTTTTCATTATATAGGAATGTTATGGTTCCTCAGATAAGGAAAAAGTGAGACGTGTGATGCAACTTTACAATGATTTGGGTTTGCCAAACACTTATTCCATATACGAAGAAGAGACATATAATTTACTTAACACCCATATACAGCAAATATCACGCGGGCTTCCACACAGCCTCTTTCTCAAGTTATTGGAAAAGATTTATCGCAGATCGTCATGAGAGTATTTGTACATCGATTCAAAATTAAGGAATGAGATATGTTCTGTAAATGTCAAGGACATCTTTTTCTACTTTATACATACATAAATACATATATATTTTGAATCTCTTTAAATATTATTTTAAAGTGAAAAATATCAGAGGATTTATAAAACTGTTATATATAAGAGAATATTCCATTTAGATTAAAACATCAATAAAAAAATGCTTAAAACGTTTGACATTATTGTATCTCTTAATGATTTTCTTCTAATCTATGAAAAGTTTATTTTGTAAAAACTTAAAAAAAATATTTATCTCAAAATAAATCAACAAAATGTGATATATTATATCATGACAGTTTAAAAAAAAAAGTCATGCATGATTATATATTTGATAAATCTTAAAAATTACTCGTATAAAATCTATAAAAATTTTTACTTTACATTCTACATTATAGTCATATACATTATAGTCATATCTATTTATAATAATATTAAACAATCTTGTATTAATTATTTTATTTTTCTACAGTCCTTATGTTTTACAAAACATAAAATTGAAAAATAGAGCAATACTTATCACTAGAATTATATTTAGCACTAAAAATATTTATTACGAGACTTTACTATTCTTTTTACTTTTCTCTTCTTATCCCACGGCTGATTTCTCTTTTCATTTTTTCGAACTTTTGTACGTACAATCATTTTCAACTTGCGCCTCAAGTTCTTGAATTCATCACTCAAAGTAGCTTCTGTATTGAAAAATTTTACAGCCTCTGAAAATACAACATATTTATCTTATTTGTAGAATAAATGGCAATCTAATTTTATGATTTTAGATACATACCATTAAACCGTACATCTCTGTCATCAAAAAACAAAGTATCTCTATATCCAAAAATGTTATTTGTATTAGTATTATTTTTAGCCTCATCGATCATTTGTTCATCTGCATCTGGTACATTATCTACATCTTCATTATCAGATATATTACACTTAAATGCATCATTTGCAGTAAAATTAAACTTAAATTTTTGTACTTTATTATTTTTTGAAATAGATGCGTCATAATCCTTGCTATTTTCTGAAAATAAGATATAAATGTGTGTGTGTGTATATATAAATATTGAAAAAGATAATTACAGTGTTAACAGTATAATGAAACATTTATATATTTATATTATCTTTTTAATAAATACCTGTATCATCCTTTTCTTTCCCATGCACTTTTAACAAACTAAACTCTTCTTTCTGCTTTAGACTTTCTGCCAAGGTATCGGACACAATATAATAAATATCTTTTGATACCTCTACAGATGCAGGCTCCTCAATTTCTGCCACAGATTTATCTCGTTTCTTCTTCTTGCTTTTTTTCTCTTTAATTTCTTCTTCTTGATGTGTAGGTTTTACTTCATATTCGTAATGTCCATTTTCAGTTGGATCATATCGTATCATCAATTCTTTTCTGTGAACATTATCAGTTTGAATATTTAATGATACATAATTATAATTAATTCCTGTTGTCACAAGTTTTGCTTATCTGAATTTCTTACTTAGTTGTTTCAGTATCCTGTTTTGTTTCCTGGTGTTTTGTTCTTAGAGGTGCTCCTAAAATACTTTCTAAAATATCTAACTGCTTTTCTTTCTCTTTCTGCAAATTACTTTGATCGATATCTTCTACAAGTTCAGTTTTCTCACTTTGATGATCGTTTTCAGTAAAGCGATCATCTAAAGTAAATCGTGCATCATTCCCAAGAATAGCCTATAGTAATAAATTAATATTAGTATCTTTAATTTAACAATAATAAAACATTGCAATTTATGAAATACTAACCTTTTTACTTTTCTTAGTGTTAAATTCTTCTTCATTCCATAAATGATCTTTTTCATTTTTATTGTCATTATCATCATCACTGTCAAACAAATCTTTATTCTTCCTCTTTTTTAACTTTGTGCTTTGTTGTACATCAGTGTCATCATCAAATATAATTTTCTTATTTTTCGTAGTATCCTATAAATATCATATAAATAAAAAAATATAAAATAATTACCATAAACACAATAAGTATAGTGAATAGGCTAAATTACCAAGTTACTTAAGGCTTGTCGGATAATTTCCTCCCTTGCTTTAAACACCCGTTTTTTTTCTTTCAAGGCTTGTAAGCGTTTCTTTTCAGATTCAGTAATTATACTCATCTTGAGAACAATTATATTAACAAAAACATTCCTAAGATGAAATAAGCATGTAACTTCTTTTTCTTTAGCTTATTGTAGATTTTCTAACCTAAACTAAAGCATGCAGGCAACGTGGTTAGATTTGAGATGTGAACGATGGTGAACGACGCAAACAGCAGTAGCAGGAATGGAGGGGTAACCGCATACATACGCAAGCTACGTACATGTGAGCTCCGCGCTTTGGACACTAGAAAAGAACAGACATACTACATATTTCTGTTTGTCAGTACAATCGGAGGTTTACAGTCTATAAATAATTTAAAATTTGTGTTAATTGTTTTATTAAATAACAATTACATTAGTTGAATACAATTCATATTTATATTTTTTATACTATATATATTTTTTAAACATTGTTTTTAGTGTAAGTGTAATAAACACATAAAAATACTTAGAAAAATCTTTTAAACAAATTAAAAAATTTGAAAACTATTTTTGCTGAGTACTTATTCTAAAATTTGTGAGATTATGTTTAAATTTTAGCAGACGTAAAAACTATTCTAAATAGACTTCGTTGTACAGGTACTAATAAGTCACTTATATTTTCATATTTACAATTATAAACTAAATTGAATTAACTAGAATCGTTTTTGTAGTTATTGTTGTATTTTCGATTCAGATAGCGACATTAAAGCCATTTCCTCGGTATTGGGTTCAGAATCCTTTAGTTGTAAATTCGGCTGCAAATCTTTATGATTTAATTTTTTTATTTCTGTTGTTGTGTTGATAGTGACATTGATTGGATCTTCAGATTCTTTATTCGCTAATGCGTTATCTGAAAAAGGAAGTGTTAGATATACTAAATATTATTTATTATAATTATTGTATAATAAATATACTTTAGCATAAAGTATTTTATAGCAATTACACGTATTTCGCATGCATACACATACCATGAAGAATATCTGCGATGCTTTCTTCATTTTCGATCAAACGAATGTACTTATTGTCGGCTAAAGCATCAATACTTTCTACGATGTCGGAATTAAGATTTAATAACCAAAATCGATTTCTTTCGCTATTTAATCTGTTGGATAACATTTCAATGCCCTGTAATGAAAATCATGTATTTATAAAGCAATACCATTCATAGACAGATAAAAAAATTATTCATCAAAATTATATTTAATACCTTGATTGAAGTGTAATCGAGATTAACAAATCGTTCACAATTCATGATCAATAGAACATCATTTGGCTCGTTTCTGGCTATACTTATTATTTTATCGCAAAAGAAAGCTACTGCAGGATAATAAAGATTTATGTCAGGCTTCAACATTATGTATCTGTTCCCTAAGTGTGTCTGAAAAGATAAATGTTATTCTTAATAAAAATGCATAGAATATCTCCAAATTTGCGAATTAATTTTAATTACAGATTTTTTGCCTTATTTAGAATTAATTTTTTTTTATATCTTTGTCATTAAGTTACAAATTAAAATTCTATTAAAGTTAATCAAAATTGACCAAAGAATACATAGTTCATCTATTTATCCTTTTATCACTCGCGAGAAATTTTTCTTTTCCGAACGTAAATTAAACTGTTAGTGTCTCAACAATTTTGCTAAGAAAAAAACGGATTTTGAGTTCATCGAAGTATCTGTTAACAATTAAAATTAATAAAATTAAAGTCGTGTGGAACATTTTTCAAGCTTTTTACAATGTTTTACCTTGCAGGTGACAACTTGAATCGTCGGTCTTGCAGACGGTCGAATGAAGAAAATTAGACAGAACACGACACCCAGAAGAAGTCCGATCTCAACGCTGACGAAAACGCAAAGCAAAAAGGTTCCTATCGCTGCAATGGCATCTCTTTCTATAAGAAAACGTATATTAGAGAAAACAAGGCGCTTCATTTCAAATGGATCTCGTACATAAAATATATAAAATGTAATACTGACTACATCCTTTCCAGAGCAATTTTATAATCTTCAGATCAATCATGAACATTACAGCGCATATGAGGACCGCCGCTAGTGTTGCACGTGGAATGTAATAAAAATACGGCGTTAAGAAGCTCAACGCCAACAATGTCATGGTGCCTGCAAAATGCATACAAAATGCTATATATCATTCCTTATATTTTTCTTGCATTTCACGTAGGCTTATGCCAGATGCCTGTTATATCATTATATAAACACTTCATTATCATGTTAGCATAAACGTTATAATTTCATTACGCTCATTAAATATTTTTTTGCGGTAAGCTACGATGCACACATAGCTGCGCGCTATCACATCGTGTGCTACATATTATACACTTATCATTAATTAATTAAGTTAGAATTATCTGTGTATTCATCAAGATCAGATCACTTGAATTAATATAGTAAATTAAATAAACTGTACACGAGGCTTTTATTAATAGACACGTGTGATAATAAATTGTGATTTTCAGATTAAATATAATATTTCTTAGCAGTTTTTTTTTTCAACATTTGCCTTGTTTTTTTGCATATATAATAATTAGTTATTTTTTTGTTATTATTAGATTGTGTTTTACCGGAATATAAACCGGCCATTGGTGTCTGTATGCCGCTGGCACTGCTGACTGCACTTCGCGTGAACGCACCGGCGGTTGGCATCGACGACACGAAGCTGCCCAATATGTTGCAGAGGCCGAGCGTCAACATCTCCTGCGTTGCATTAACAGAGACGTCGGTTGCTGCAAGAAGATCATTTGTTGCATCGAATAACAAAGTCTGGAGCTCTTATGCGACAAGGATCGCGATCGATGGCAATCAGCTGCCTGACTCGAGAGTGAAAGACAATCGGTACCAAATGCTTTTGCTATCGCCACATTTGCCAAAACAGATATGAGTGGAAGTATCACTATCCCTGATCCATAATGCGCCAGCATGTTGACGAATGTATAAGTTTGATTGCCCACTTGAGCCGAGAATGGCGGTAACGAAATTGAGGGAAGACCGGATTCTATCTTTCCTGCAAGATAAAGGTATACTTTATAGAGAGTTACATAACGCAATTAGCATTAGTCGATCTTTAATAATTTACTGTAACATATACTGATATTATTGATGTTAATTATTTATATATAGAGATTAAATGTAGACGAGTCCGTTGCGCCCCATGAAATCAGTCAGTTCCAGTATTAAAATATCATTTTGTTATTCAGCAAACCGATAATAATCAACATCGATACCTGAGAGTCTAAATGGAGTGGACCCCCTCGCTTCGAGATGATAAGCCATCGTGGCCGCCATGAGTACGACGAGAGCGTTTCGACCGATGGAGAAGTACCAAAGTATCTTCTTTATCGCCGAATTTCTTGAAGCATTTCTCTCACCTTTCGCGCAAGGACAGTCAATGTCTTTCAGTTTCTAGAAATAGAGCCCATGCAACACTTCGCAATGAACGATCAACTTATAATTCGCGGAACTCACTCTGAAAATCAGAAGAAAGATCATGCTGCAAATTCCGAGGGTGACATCAGTCGGCCGAATTTCGGTTACGTTTAGAAACAATTTGTACAGATTGTCCACGATGTTAGTTGAATTATATTTCAGTCCTAGAAGGCCCTGCAGCTGAGCGATGATTATAATGACCGACGTCGCCGATATAAAACCTGACGTGACCGGAGCGGATATAAAATCTATCATGAATCCTGCAAGCAGAGTCATCGATATGTTATTTCGACATATCCATTAATTTCACAAATAAGGCAAAAGAAAACACGATAACAAAATGTAAGTAAAGATTATTGAAATTTAGATTAATCAAGTGACTTCACAAATACGAACCTAAATTTAGTAGGCCCATTAAAAACTCGACGCATCCAGCCAAGAAACATAAGAGGATTACGAAATCCACCGGCATGTTTTGTGTGTATTGTAAAGTCACGAGAGCCATCAAGGATGATGGACCGATTGATACCTCTCTGATGGTTCCAAAAAAAATGTACAGAAAACCGCCCATAAAACAGGAATATAGGCCATACTGAAAACATTGTTTGTCACGTGAAATTGTCCTTACAATTACAAAGTTCATAGTATCGCGTTCTAACAAAGTCGTAGAGCAATTTAGTATTTAAGAAAATGACAGGATTCGAAAGAAAGGTGATCCTTTAGAATTTTTAGAAGCTAGTTTCCGAGAATGAAACTATACTTATTTGCATAATTAATATAAATACCTTATCTGTTCTTATCTCTGTTCGAATAATTCGCAAATTACGTAAAAGTCATGATATACCTGCGCAGTCAGACCGGCCAATGCAGCGTAGGCGATACTCTGAGGAATCATGGTCAGGCCTAAAGTGATGCCCGCTATGAGGTCCGACACAGCTTCCAGTCGCGTGTACCGCGGTAGCCACTCGAGCACCGGCACATATTTTGCCACCGTAAAGCGCGACTTGCGTGCCGAAATTGGCGGCGAGCACTCTTCAACTTTTGCAGGCGCAGACATTGTATTCAACAAAGTACGAATCGACAATCTAACGACTATTTTACTTCTACCGTCCGCGAGCGGATTTCAAATATTGATTTTGAACGTCGATCACGAGATTTGCTTGTCACACTTTGCTCGCTCGTGGCACACGTTCTCGCATCAGCCACTGTCGAATCTTATCATTATTACGCCGTCTATTAGCTTAAAGCTCAGTATAAATGTAGATGCGTAGGAAGTCCCATTAATTCTGCAGTCAATTCACCTGTTTCGTATTGTACACTGTTGACAATTTGATAAAGAAACATGCAAGCAGCACCAAGAACCTTGACGGATTTAATAACAGCTGACGAGAAAACTACCTACTTGCTATCATTTTTTTTTTATTATATGTTTGCTACCTTCTATTAGATAACCAAAAAAGTTCTTGCCGTTTTTCGTTAGTCACAATTCTCGGAATTGTTTATGCCAAGACTAGTTGTGCAGACAATTTTTTTCACCGTAAAATACATACCTTACTTCATTTATTTACTATCTAGTCAGCAATTTGTTCGAACAGATATTGCTAAACGTTTACTACAAATTTTTGTCAGCAGAAAGACTGCAGATTATATACAAAACCTGTTACATCAGATACAGTGCATATAAAGTGTGGCCAGTGGCTTAATGAAGCTCATCAGTTTAATACAATAATCTGATACAATCCCGATAAGAGATTCAGAATATTAAACTGATTTTTGAAATTGAAAATGCGCTGCGAGTTGACCCGATATTGCAGTGATTTCGGGATTTTGCCTAATAAATTTATTAAAACATAAGTATTTTTTTTGTCCCAATAAAGCAAATATATATTATATACTTTGCATACCTTATTTACTATTTTTAATAAGCGAAACGAGAAATGTAAAATTGTAATGAAGCATTTAAATGCCGCTATTCGCTCGATTTCTGTCGACAATCTGACACCAAATTACACTGCACAGATCCTGCTCGCTTTCTGCCGCCAATCTGCTGTCAACCTATGTCGACAGATTCTGCCGACAGAACACGAGCTTAATGCGGACACAGATGGCACCGTATTTGCTGCCAAGTTCTGAGCGAATCTGCTCGCAAACTGCCAGCAGGCTGCTAACATTTTGTTGACTGGGTACATTTCAAATTATAAAGTTCAAGTTAAATAAATAATTTTAATCTGTTAAAATTTCTACTTAAATGAACGTGACAAGAACTTTTTTGGTCACCTAATAGCTCTACTTCCGTCACAATATAACACAAAATGATGTCAAACGCGTGTCGACACTTGAGACTTCCACGCGCGTTTCCTGGAATCGACGGGAAAAATGGTCGGTGTAGAGAATTATTTTCATTATAAGTTTTATTGCGTCTTCGTGCGACACTTTTCGTCACGCAAAGAATAGAGAATATAATTGGAAGTGGAGTGTGATGTGTATAACTGACAACACACAATTATTCTATATTACTCAATAATTTGAAGATCTCGATGTGTCAAATTTAACGTTATAATTATATTATTAAAAAAAAAATATCGGAAGACACTCTCGCACGGGAGATACTCTCGCATGCACTGAATATATCAGGCGAGTTATCGCACCATGTGTATTTCATTTCCATCTGTTTTGCATCACAACAGCGAAGCGCCGCTAGCTTCAATTCTTTACAAAGCGAAAAAATACATCGTTAAATAAAAAAGTGAAAAGGAGATTGAAAAGATACAGCGCTGCGCTGCTTCGTCTAATAATATAATAATAATATATTATAATATTATTAAAATGACAATAATTAATATCGATAATAGTATCAATAGATGTATCTGGATAGAATTTCTAAAAATCCATTTTAACGTAGCGGAAGCGTGTCCAATTTCATCACGTGTTTGGAACACGACATTCTCGCGGACGATCAGATTAACGCAGCTTCTTGTTTACTTGATCGATCTGCTCGTCGATTCTCTGAGAAGTACCTCTGAATTTATTTGGCTCGGGTCCGATCATCTGTATGAGTTGCGGCACTTCCTGGCCGCTGATCTGCGTGAAACGTGCCAGCGACTTCATGCACGCGAACAGCTGTTCTTCCGCGGGGCTGCCGTTGAAATACTGCAGCAATGCCATTGTCAACTCCACGGCAACGTCGTCAAACACCTACGGTTCACATCTCACATGAGGATATTTAGAATATAGAACGATGCCGCATGTCATGATGCTCGCATGAGTTGAAGAACCGATATGAAACATTGTTGAATGATGAAAATATTGTTACGACACGATATTAACTAGCGATTATCGAAGTGTTTGCTATCTAATTTGTGTTGACAGATGATTAGGAATTATGCAATTAATTTAATTGCATTCGTTCTTATCTTTTCAGCAACGCACAATGTTCAATTTCTTTATTCTTCATCAAACCGTGATGTATTTAGGATTATTATTACTATACGAAAAGTTTACGAATATTGTTATTAAAGAAATTCTCTGCAGTTCCGATAATCATTAGCATAAACATTGCCGAATATTTACACGTTAAATAATCGATTGCGTATCGCGTTTACAATATTATGCGCACATAATCGAGAACACACAGGACACCGATAATAGTTGACGACTTACCGCACCGCACGGTTCGATCTAACATGGATTTGGATAGGTACCTGAGAAATGCTGCCTTTCGGTAAAAGTCGCCGCAGATTTTTGCTTTTGTTCATTTTCTGAAAAAACAGTACCCGATTTCTGGAAAGATATCCGTCACACGCAGCGCTACTCGCTGCCTCGATTAAAGAGCTTCAGTGAGTGCGCATGCAAACGAGTGAATCATGTATCCTTTGAGCCGTTCTTTGATTAATGACAATGACAAAACACGATGCGCTCTTTTTCTCTTTCGTTGCTCGTTCGTGAAATTAAGTTACCAGACAAGACGTCCGCGTTGATGGTCGCGTTTAGCATTGGCAGAGACTCGCAGAGCTGATTTTTCGTTTATTAATAAAGGCAGCACTTCAAGGCACAGTGCGAGCGTCGCTTGTGCTCCTACGACATCGGCAAGCACGCATTCCGAAAGCGGCGTCATACATGAAACCGCGCATCGAAGGAAATGAATCGATAAACGACTTCGATTGTGCTACATTCCTGCTCCCAATTTTATTTTGTGCGAATAAAACAAGTAGGATCTTCAACGCGAAAATCCCACACATATTCGCGCATGCTGGAAATCATACAGCAATATTTATCGTGCAGTGTAAAGACTTCCAGCTTGTAATTTAAATTTAGAATTCAACTATAGAATTTAAGTGCACGATGAAGGCGCCTTCGATGCGTGATGGCGGTGAGTTATGAAAATGAAAGCGAGAGACGGCGAGAGAGATATGTGAGAATGTTAATCGGACAGGAAGGATACAGACCACAGTTTTTACCTCCTTGCAGGCAAGGTTGTGGATAATGGCGGCGCCGCGGATCTGCAGATCATCCGAGTTCGAGAGTAGCGAGTGCACCGCAACTTTGGTCGTCACCCTTATGTTGCTGATGCTCTGATTCTGATGCTGCCACTCGGATATGTAAAGCAGCCATTCCGAGCTGCTAAGATTCTCGAACATATTCGCCAACTGTCCGACACAATTGAAATTAAAGCGCTGATACAGTCTCGAAAAAATAAAAGCCTCACAAGCCCATAAGTACACAATTATTATCATTTTACAAAATTGAAAAATTATAATAAAAAGGAATTAAGATTTTTTATTTCTAGTGTAACAAATACATTTTTACTTACAAACTGTGCGAGTGGAAGTTGCTCCTCTTGCGGATGCCGATCGATGTCAAAGGCGTAATTCATAATGATATGTTCTCGCCTGTCTTGATGCAACAGCAGAATTACATCGTCCTTCAATGCGGCAACGGACAGTACATTCAACAGTTTTACTCGCGTATTGCTGTCCAGTGACTTATCATAGAGTACTCGACCTGAAGCCATTTAATTCAATCAAATACATTTTTACATTGTAAGTATAAATGTTGGAAATCAGAAATCTATTTTTAATATAAGATTTTCAATATCTATAATTTAAATATTTTGTCATTTAGTCTAAAATTTAATCGTATGAACTAAGGACGTTTCAGACTGCGTTTTGCGTTATTACTTCAATAACTCACCTACAAAATTTAAGAAATTATCACCCAAAGCCCATGAGCCTTCGTTCTCCAGAACATATTGTCGCAATTCATCCATGCACGTTCGCTCCTCGTCATTCAATTTTCCCTCAAGAGCACTCAGCAATTCTTCATACTCCGTCCGCACATTTACCAAGTCCTTGAACACTATCGGTGGATCTCTATGACGTTTCTTTTCTTCTTGTTCACGCTTCTCGTCTTCCTCCATTTGCCTCACTCGCTCGGACGGCAGCATCTCTGCGTTTTCGCCATTGGTCGCCTGCTGCTGCGTCTCACCGACAGCACCTGATAGAAATTGCGTTCATTATTATTAAAGTTTTTTAGGGTTTCTAAAAAAAGATGTTAATTAACAGAAATAATAAAGAGACGAGGGTGTAAAAGAAGTAGCAGATAAACAAACTTGCAACAAAAGAATTGGAATGAATAGAAATAGAGAAAAAGTAACTGATGGAAATTTTACTTCAAATCATTTGTTAAATGTTTCTTAGAAAATATTTGATCGCAGAAGCAAATCACATAGCTTGAAATAAAAAATTGTAGAATTGCATTGAGATAATAATATGGAAACAATAATCACTCGCACTCTCGTTCTCCGCCATATCCGCGCAGCAATTGCTCGGTCCGGTACTGTTGCTATCGCTGCCAGTGGTCTCCCTGCTGCTTTTTTCCTTCTTCTCCTTCTTCTTCTTTTTCTTCTTTCGATCTTTCTTTGCTAGCTTCTCGTTAATAACGTTCCTCCTTTCCTCTAGTGCAATAGAATTTAGTCTGCAAATTGTGAAAATTTTATCAAAATTAATTGAAAACAATACTCGTAAACGTAAGGTAACCGAGTATTTCAGATCGGAAATTGAAATAAAAAAATAATCAATAATTAATAATTCGGATCGATAAAAAACAAAGATAAAAGATACGAATAGTATAATTCGTTTATCGAAAACAAATTTTAAACGCAAAGCACGGAATATATGTACATATTATGTCGTAATACTCTCCTCTTAAATATATTTTAAACATTACCGTGCCAAATGTTTTGATTCTGGCTTGCAACACATTGTATATGTTCGAGGAACATCGAGCATCAACAAAACAATTTTGAATACTTTATCATTTATCAACAAAACGAAAATAATGTTTTCGTATACAGAACCGTACCTCGCTTCTTCGATAGCTGTGTTTAGAAGCTGATATTCTGGTGAAGTTTCCCTCTGAATTCTCGGCTCAACAAATCTCTGGCCGACCGTGAACCCAGCACTTGCGCTGTTACTTAATGTTTCTATCAATGGGCCTAAGGCCTGTCCGATAGGTCTAAAAATACACGTGTATTCGAAACAAATTTAAAAAATATAAATGCAATATAATTCAAATGTAATGTTAAATAATTATTGAGACATACGTTTGTAGTATTTCCTCCGGCAGATCAAGGATATACTTGGGAATGCCCTTGCCCACCAGGAAGTTGCTTACTTCCTCTGTGAAGGAATTGCAGTTGTGCTTGAAGAGATTGTACGTGCCCGGTCTGAAAGCGCAGAATCATTTATCACGTAAAGTCGAACGATTCTCAATAAAATTGTGTGTGTGTGTGTGTGTGTGTGTGTGTGTGAATAAACACCTAAGAAAAGAAAAAGAATTGAACATCTAACAAATTGTAGAAAAATTTCAAAAAGATATAGAAATAAAAATTATGTACTAATTGACTTATTTTTTGCAAATTTCAGCCACTTTCGAAATAAAAACGTAGAAAGCGAGCGATCGTCAAACGCAGCAGCTCTTAACGTGTGCGCATCAACCATCAATGAACACTCACGCGAAGGTGGAAGTTCCCAGACCGTTTATGTACTCGAGGAAGACCGTGTAAGGCAGGTAAGTCTCGCCAAGCTTCTCGATTCTCTGTGGTTCTCCTAATTCCGTACCGCCCTGAAACACGAAATACCGACAGCTGCATTAAAGTCGCGTCCAGGAAAATCGCGCCGCATCGTCAATGTCAATTTCGCGGCGGATCCAGCGATGAGTTTAGTTCGCCGGAGAGACCACCCTTCACCTCCCCGGCATTAGTAGTCATGTAATTTTAGAACTACGACAAATCCGCGCTTCGCCACGAGAAACCGCCGAAAATAGACGCACGCGGTTGAAGCGCGACCTCTTCTAGAACGCAAAAGAAAGACGCGCGGCGGAAGTGAACCGTGAAGAGAGAACGGGAAGAAGCGGGAAGAAAGCGTTTATTATGCAGTCTGAAAGTACGATCTTTTGAGAAAAGGATCTTCTCACAAAATAACACACTGAATCGTGCGTTATTAGTGCAGTGCGTAAATTTTGAATATTAAGAAATATAGTGACGACGCGATTAAAATAAAACGCGACAACCTAAGAAATAAGAGACACAAGAATGCGAGATTATAAAATAGAATGATTAGAAATAGCACAAGCAAGAAATTTTGCTACGCGCGATCCTTAGTAAAGATAGATCTAGAAATCTTACACTTTAGTACTCTAAAATTTGTAATTAGTACACTAATATTTAATTGCCAAATATTTTAGCTAGCTTTTTTAAATTATAGAAGTCAATATTGCGAATATTCTTGATTCTTTAGGAATATATTATGTATTAATATCAAGAATGATTCAATGAACAGAATTATTCACGGAACTACATTTCACAATTATTTCACAGATTACATATTTCGCGAATCGTAATAATCAGCTTTTTAATATTATTCTTCGAAGATTTGCCACGATTCAAAATCGCACTCGCTTATCCTCCTAGCGTTCTCCTAGCGTCATCCTGACTGATCACTCGATTCACTTTGGATTGCAAGAAGAAACGGAAAAACGCGCCCGCGCTTACATATCGGAAGCACTCACAGGATTATGTTGGAGATGAGACGAGAATAGGTGACAGTGGAGAAAAAAGAACTAGTCGCGAGATTATCCTCCCTTCAAGAGCGCTCCCGAGAGCGGGAAACGGCTCGCACGCGGACTGCCAGTCGCGGATGCTCGGAGACGCCAGGGCGAAGCCGGCGAACGAGAAGCGATGAAGGATAATCGGAGCTCGCGTGGTGGCGCGCGCACTTCGTGATTTGCACTCGCGCGTCAAACCGGCATAAACCATCAGCGACAAAAATGTTGTTTAAAAAAAGAATGCTTGTCTTGTAGAAAAATAATCGCGCCTCATAAAAAAAGAATTAATCCGCAGATTATTTGAATATTGATGACAAACGTGACGTTTCTCGTGTAATTAGATGGCAGTAAATTAACAGATTTGTTTACAATTGATTTGCGAATAATTAATTGCCACTCTTTGAACTACGTGATCAATTAATTATCGATTGTAGAATTATAAAACATATAACGTATGTGATATTATAAATATTTCGAAGAAATATCTTTTACGCTTATAAATTTTATATTATACACATTTGTGTGTCTACTGAATTTAGTGAGTTTCGGTGGACGGAAATATATATCAGTTACACGGTGTCGTAAAACGACGCGTATTACAATTATGCACGCATTAGTCACGCGCACTCGCGCATATTTAAAGCACGTTGCTCGACGTAAAGTAATGCAACCGTAATGATTTCATCGCGTTGCTTTTAGATGCGCGTCGGTGTCGCGATTATTAGTTACGCGACCACTCGACACTTGGCGGCAGCTTTAACATGGAAATGGAGGAGAATCATGTCGGTCAGAGGAACAAGTCCGATATAACTTCAGGATAACTCCGGGTCAACTTCGTGAAATAGCAAGCTATTAAGCATTACCTGAAAAAGATGCGTAAACACTCTAAATTTCTGCATGCGTAATTCAAATTAATATAAAACAAATAATTCGTACCAGAAAACTTACAAATTTATTCCTATTATTCACGCGAGCACTCTCAATATCTGTCACAAAAAAGATTAATCTAGACAACGTCACAATCAAACGTGAATATTTCCAAATTCGTGAATTCAAATAAAATCCATCTTTCCACCAAAATTGCTCGAGAATAATTTATCTCTATCATTTTAATTTGAAATAATTTTCAATAATGGCTGCTCTCCGAATTGTGAAGATAATAAAAAAGATTTTACCCGAGTTTTAATGAGGCGGAAGAACTATTTTAAAGTAATTTCACTCTCTTTAGGCTAGCGAAAGATGACCCAGTTAGTGCTGCGGCTGGAGTAATCAGGAAGCAACCATACGCGTTTGGGGAACATCTCGTTGCATGCAGGGTGCAAGCGCGGACTTACCTCAGCGGCAACTTTCGTCTTATGTCTGGACGCATGAGGTGTAGGACGGGTGAGAGTTGCGAGAGACGGAGAGAGAAAGCAAGAGTATGCGTGCAACGGGGGATTATTTTTGGATTGAACCGCACCAAATTTAGTTTCCGCCCGTGTCTAACGTATCGTATGGCCCGGCGAGCGACTCCGCCGGCTACGACTAGGCCTTTCGATCGGTCACGACTTCGAGGATGCGTCCAGCGTCCCGGCCCGATAGGCCCGCGCGACGGGAAGCAGCGAGGCCATTAATTCTCTCACTTGTTGATAGCGCACTCCCCGGTTATTTATATTGCACTCGTCCCCCGCGATGCTATCGCGCGATGATCGGCGACTGACGCGCGTTCATCTCACGTGAGTCAACCCCCTCGGAACCCGAGTCACTGCTTCGAAGAGAAAAATCCGGGGAAAAAATTCAGGCAGATCTTACATGAAGTAGACAAAGTGGTGGAAATCGGAGAAGACATCTCTTTTCTAGAATCTTCAAGTTTTCTGATACAAATTACTTTTGTTTGTGAACAAATGTAGCAAAAGATCTTTTTGCATGTATCATCTGACACTCAGATTGTTAATATTAAAACTCTTGCAGCTAATTAAAATCTTATCAAAGTTTTGCAGCAACATATAAACAGGACAACGAACCGTCGCTGTTCATTACTAAAAATTTAGCGATAAAAATGATAATGAAGTTAGTGTTTATGCAATAAATAGGATTGCTCCGTGCGATATCTCAATGATAAGACATGATGCTTACTAGCGCGTTGTTGTTACTGGCCGCGGATCACGGCGGCATTTGATGTTTTTAACGCCATGTTTCTAGGATAAGAAAATACTCACGAAGAGGAAAGAAAGCACTCGGGCGAAGTATCGAGTACGGCGCGATGAGGACCACCTGCGTGACTGAACGAAACAGCCGCGGTATATGTTTAGTGTTTCGCGTCGTCGTAACGCAGGTAGCGCTACCGAACGATTTGTCGCACCCCGATCAGAGATGATCGGACTGCGGCGATTACCAGTGGAGGAAGATAACTTACAGGTCGGATGCTGTGGATGCCGCCGCTGCCGAAGAAATATTCCCTTCCGTACGCGACTATTGCCGTGTGCCATATTCCGTCCAGCTGACGACCTAAAAACAAAAATCCGGCATTAATGCTGGTAATAAAAGCGTAAAAAATGTAATTTTATAAAATTATGATGCCCTAATAATGATAATGAATATTTCTATATATTTTCAGGTATGTCTTTTTCTTAATATAATTGTAATACTTTTACTTGTTAACTAACACTTTTAGACTGTAGAGATTAAAGAATATCAATATAATTTTTTGTTAATTAATTAACAATCCAAATAGTGTAGCGACAAATATAAAATCAATGACAATTCTAATAGTAGAATAGAAAAATAATAATAATTAATAATAAATATGTCGATGCAAAGAATGTTAATTTACTAAACTTTCACAATGTACAAGATTTTCTATTCCTTCACATACTAGAAACAAAAAATTGAAAAATTTTTTCAAAATTCTGTAGTAGCAGGCTGAATAGTTAAAATTTCTGAAACCAGAAAGAACTCGAGATTATGAGAATGTATTCTATTTGTATCTCTGGCGTGATCCAAAGAAGCAACCTCGAGACAGGCTTAAATTCAAGCTCATACTCTTGTTCAAGGACCGACAAAGACGATAATATTTGTCGCGTGAATTCAGAACCCGCTAGATCGGAGCGTAAAGCGCGAAACTCGCGGGCCCGGGCTCGCGGACTCGTACGCACCATCTTCGACCCAGTTTTGCGGAAATAGCTAAGTACATCCGCGTACGCACATATGTCGCTTCGTGGCTTTCTCATTGCGCTCGGGCCTCCGCGACTTCGTTCGGTGGTGACGACCTCGCAAGAAATAACTTGGCCGTTATAATTACTTCCAGAGCGATGCGAGACGCAGCGTTGCCGGGACGTTTACGACGAATTCGGAGCCGGAAAGCGAGTCTCGGTGCTTTTGATATCGCAAATGCAATAATATTTATTCATCATTCGTGCAAATGATTTTAATCGTAAATAAATAAAGTTTTACATGATATAATTTCCGATCTAATGCCTCAATGAAGACATAATTGCTTAAAAAACATTGGCTAAGATTTCTTATATCCCAGGAAGAGCCGTGTAATTTCCCAAATTCTCAGAATAGTTTACAAAACGATTCCAACATACACAAGTTTTATTTGATTTGTTGTTCGGTCCAGAACGATTGCCAATGTGCTCAGACCTAACAAAGCTCTTTCTCAGTATTGGAACAAAATGCGGAATACCGATTACACGCACATACAAACGGCGCATTCAATGCACTCTAAAATAAACGTCCGCGAGCAAGCTGAGAGAAACCTCGGACACGTGGTGCAACTGGTCTGTGTGTATACGTCGTGCTTTACGCCATTCGCATGGAATTTCGGATCACGGAGCAACCCGCGTCTGGCATCTCTTCCGGCTACTTCCGCGTCCCGTTGCACGATACTCCAGGTTATTATTGTGCATACCGCGCCCATTTACACGCGCTTCGCCTACGACGCCTCGTGCGTATTCCGTTTTAAGCCTTCAATATTGTCATGAATTCTTAATAGTTGTGTTAGTCTATCCAATCCTATAATAATACAAAAGGTAGAATATTATAGAAGCAAAACATGGTAAAATTAACATAAAATAATAAAAAAAGATAGCAATAAAACATTTTTTTTAATCTTCTGTATCCACGTCTAATGATCATACCATAGTTTTGTCATTTCTGTGTACATTTTATTGGCAAATACTCGGCAGTGAACCGCGTAAATCAGATCCGTCGTGAGAACAGCCTAAACGACAATGATACGACAACAACATCTGCCGCTCTGAGTCATTGTCGACCAAAGTGTCATCGATTCTTGGCGGTTGTTTATATTTAAATCGTCTTTGATCCAAAATCGTCGTACAATTTGGCAAGAATCGCACGCCGTGTTCGAGCGACATTCGATTTCTCCCTCCGGGAGCAGCAATGACGATAGTCGCGTACGACGACGTAGTCGCGCGCTACCCGCGAGTTATGGCCATACATGACTGGTGAAATTGAACGCGTCAGGCCAAGAACCACCGATCGATCGCGTCAGCTTTTTGAAACGGAGTCACGCTATCGCAAAATTTTTTAATAACACGAACGTGAAAGCAAGAATAATCTTATAAGTCATAAATCAGAATTATGTTCAGAAAATTTAATTAAAGAATAACAAAATTAAGCTTCAGAAATGCTGAGTTCTGTTTTCTTAATATGTTAAATAAAGTTACATATTAATTTTTTTGTATTATATATTAAATCTTTCGCGTTCTTTCCTCTTTGTTTACATTATAGCATTTAGTTTGTAGGCAGAAAACTCTGGTCTCCATTTTCGCAGCGTACAACAAAGAAAGATATTTTACGCTTATATCTTTAAATAACATTCCGCCAGCTCAAGGTAAAAGAGCTCAAAATCGCGTCCGATGAAAACACCGACGCGCAGCATTGCTCTTCGACAAATATCTTTAATTATTGCGGGTCACGACGCTTGCGCTATGACGTGTTCGATTTTATAGCTCAATGCTACAATGATTTGACTTTTAAAGAAGTCCCACTTTCCATCAATCTTGAACTTGGTTCAATCAATAAAGTGTAACAAATACTAACAGTTTCTAAAAAATTTATAAAACACTATAAAATATGCAATTTAATTTCATTTAATAAAATATTCTCAGAAAAATCGAATTAAAAAGATGCCGGCCAACATTTAGATGAATGTTGACACTATCATTACTTAATGCTTACCTATGAGTATCGGCGACATCATTGCAGCCATTCCCTTTGTAAGATCGTAAATGTACAACTCTACTGACGTCCTTATATCTTCCGTGTCCTCCATCTTGTCCTGAAGAAAAAAAATATCTTTTAATAATCAAATGCATACAATAATAATAATCACATTAAAATGTTCTTCGTAATACATTAATACATTTCATATTTATATAATCATCATTATCGCTTCTGATTTAAAATCATGACATTTATGGAGATAAATAAATCTATTAAGGATTACTCGAGCAATGCCTCGCAGTAGTGTCGAATGCAGTGACTAGTGAAAACGGTCTCAACAAGATTTGACACCGTTTCTCCCAAACGGTCAATATTCATATGGAAAACCGAGAATAAACAGAAAGGTGTGCCGACCATTCTGACGCCGAATATACATCGTTCCGACATACCTTACGACGACGGGCTCTGTCGTACGTAACAACTCAGGGACGCAAATACACCACTCGTTCCGGAGCAAAGAGTCGTGCTCTCGCGTTGTATGACCCGCAGTGTCTCTCGAAAACGCTTCTCCGGCGTTTCGTCGGGAAAATGATGAGATGGAATGCCGGCCTCGCACTTAACGGCTTTGAATATATCCCTCACCCGCGCCTAATCGACACATAAAAAATATAAGTGCCAAAAATAGAGATCTCTGGTCAAATTTCCTTGTGAAATATAATCTCTATTTCGAATTATAGAGAAAAGAAATTTTTTTATTCATTAGAAATAATTTAATAAATGCTACATAGAGTGTCTTAGCGCTGTCAGTTTTGATATAGAGAGCCTTCTTCGATAAATAATTCACAGAGTGTAGCATTTGCAATCTTTGCTATGTCTATTTTCACTTGTAAAATTAAAAATGTGAAACGTCATTTAACGTTTATTGTAGAAAGTCATTGAATATAACGAGATTGAAGCGTTACGAGTTTATGAGTTTCACGCGTAATAAAGCTATGATTCAGCAGTTTAGACGTATCTATGTATATACAGGGTGTCGCAAAGCGATTGCTCCATTCTCTTAATACACGAGTTGTTTGATCTGATCTATTTAAATGATTGTGAAGGATGTCGAGAAATCCAGAAGAACCTGAATAGTTTTCGAGTTATAAATATCCAAGTTAAAATAGATTTTATAACTATTCTTTAGCAGTAACGAAAAATAGATAGAAACATTATTCCGTATTTTATTTCAATTTTACTTTAATTTATTAATATTTCATATTTCTATCCGATTTTAAAATTTCTACAAATCACAGATATATTTTTAAATAAATAAGAATGTCAAAAGTATATTTTAATGGTAAAAAAAACAACAGAATTTTAAATTTAAGCTTGGTTATGAAGAAACACGATGTTCAAAGCTATAACTCAAAAATTATGATATATAATAAATCTATAGATTAAAAAAAATGACGTTAATATTGCGTATAAATGTGTAATCTGCATATATCTTGTATAAGCGCACATATATGCTAACGAGAATTAGATTAAATTGACGCTTCATAATTTAGGTGATGTCATCGCGATGTGAATAATGCGAGAGATAGACTCGCGAGAAACATGTTTGGAATTTGTTGACGATAAATAGATCGCCAGGTTTATCTGAATTTCTAAACATCTTCACTAAAATCAATGAAATATTGCAGAAAAGTGTACTGTGTATGTCTATGTTTATATTATGTTACCAAATTATGATCATATCGTATCGAAAAATTGATATATAATAATTCAAACCAGGTCAAGTAATTTAATAATTTAGATCAAGTATTTCAATCATTCTCAAGTCAATAAAAAAACAATTGTCAGGCATAGCTATTTAGATTTAAGCATAAAGCACAAAGAAATAATCACTAGTGTCAAACACTGAAAATTAAAGATAAATTAAAAGTCAATTATTTAAATAAAAAAGTAAGGATTAGGAAGCAGCAAATAAAAAAAACAATAAAAAGAGCATCAACAAAGATAAAGGTTTACCTTCTTGTTTTCATTGATGGCTAACAGGTGGATCGATTATCGCGGGTACAACCTCTGCGGAAACGGAGAATAGATGAAAACAGCGGGCCTTCTAGTTGATCACAATAACGATGATGAGGATGATGAGAAGTCGATGCGGTCAATCACGATGAAGAAACTTGACAAATTATGTGCAAACCAAGCAGTCGTTTCCTGAGCGGGCTGTGATGCACCTCCGCGCTAGATGACTACCGGCTAGCAAATGCAACTGATCGCGCCGAAATCCTCACCGGAGTAAGCGACCCTCCGCGGCTCGTGGAGTCTCTCACGGCGCCGTAGTCGGTTCTTGGCAGGAAGAAACACACAGTAAAGAGGTAAGAGAGTCATAGCGTGCAGAGGCAGCGCTTGCCCGCCGTCGCGTTCCATCATCATTACAGTCGGTTTTCTCTATTCTTATCCGGGATTAAGTGGCTTATCCTCCATTCTAAACTTCCTCTAAACCTCGATCTCCACTGTTGATGCCGAATGACATGTGCAGAATGATAATGCCGATTTGATCATATACATCTTACGCATGCTCGCATAGTCACGTGATAACTGACAGATAACCGATTAGAAGAGCAATTGAGACTGCAGGATTCCATCTGGCTGGATTAGAAGAAAGTTAAAAATAGAGGATATTCAAAATAGAGATACTCGACTGTGTTTACGCTAATTACAATTGTCAATAATGATCTTTGATAATTATCTTTGATAGTTATCTTTGTGTATAGTAACACTTGAAAGAGAGAGATAAAAACCATGTTAGCAACATTAAAAAAATATAGCTGAGTCATCTGTTGAATGATGTACATATTTCAATGACTTATTAAAATATATATATACCTTTCGTAGGTGTTTTTTTTTTATACATTTATACATTCCATATGATTTCATAGTTATTCCGAAACATAATGAGTGTTGGCTAGATATGTTGGCAAGTACCTCTTGGACGTGTATCGCGTATAAAAATACATTATATGCATTATGATTCTTCGTTTCTGAAACATAAGTGCATATAAATCAAGAGATTCTCTAAACAGGAAGAATATATATTTAGAAAATTTTGAAACGCTATATTTGATACTGTCCGTAACATTCTTTAAAAACCATTTAAGACTTCGCAAAAGAATTAACAAAAAGGTCTTGGAAAATCAATGCTGAGTCCGAAAAATTAGCGATTAAGTTCATTAAGGTTTTACAAATAAGATATTCAATCATGCAAACCTTACCAAGAGGTCACCATGTTTTACGTCAATCGCCGATTCGTCTAATTACATTGAAATTCATCGCCGGCAAAAGATGTGCCAGCGCCTGATTTATTTATATCCGAGTACGATCACCTGGTGAAGATTGCCGGCATCGTGGCCATGACCAGACAACAATTCGCGATTAGTTTAATGCGTCTCCTTCCCCGCAATGAGATAACAATTGCGTACCTCACATTTAACAAAAGTTGATTACTTTACAAATAACCGTTACGTCAAATAATCTTAGAAAAATAAAAACACTAGATAAGCATACCTCCCTTCGGAAATAAAATTCCTCTGAAAACAATCGTGCGACAAAATGTAAGAAACCAATCATATTGCGTTACATTTTATTATATTAAAAAAAACGGCAGGTTGATTGGCTATTACTTTTTATCGCGCATTGGTAGCATTGTTTTGTGCGAGCCATTGAAAGTGCAATCCTAAGCGCAAGAGAGAAACAGAGAGGGTTCGAAACGCCGCCACGGCGCAGCATTGCTACGCGCACAACCGATTCTTCGAAGCGCGTCGAGCGCGCATATATCGACAGCGTGCTCTTTCGAAAGGGCGCCCAGGGGTCGGCGTCCGCTTCCACCCTACTGTAACGCAGGTTGCATAGTGCGCGGAGCGCGTCGTGAATCCGCTAGCGGAGAAAAAGCGCGACGAGCGCGTGTCGTCTTCGACGTTGTTCTTGTCATCGCACACGCGTGAATTCGATCGGTCGGGACGGTCGGAGAGGGGAAAAAAACCGAGCGAGGTCGCGAACAGAAGGAACGGAGCGCGCGCCAAGCGAACCACTTACCCAGCGTCGACAATTCTCTCGAAGACTCACAACAGCGACTCGACCCGCGCCAACTCGAACTCGTTCATTGGTGACTCGGGCTCAGTGGCAGAATGATTGCCTAGTCAGTCGATGGGTTCGTTGCACTGCATCAAGTGACTGCGATAAAATCGTAGGATTCTCTTGCTCACGCTCGCTCAGCTGACTCTTATCTCCGTGTGGTACGGCGGGAAAACGCCACAGACAAACGGCAGTGCGGGACTAAAGAGGTGCGCGTAACTGACGTGGGAAGTAACCGCGCGGTGACATCAATATATTCCGTTGTAATCGCCGCGGCATCGCTCGCGGGGGAAGTCGCTCGTCACCGCGAAGACGTGGAGGTTAGGTTGGTCGGTCCAACAGACCCGACGTTGACTCGACAGTTTTCTTCAAGCGCGGAGCGTCGCCGCGCACTAGGGACTTTGGCGCCGCCGCGCACTCGTGCGGCAATACGTTATAGCGGGCTGAACAGCTGATGCACCACCGACAACACCGGCGAAATGTCAAAACCCGGGCAATTTGTAAGTCAACACTGCATGTATCCATTGGCTGATAATCAGCGATAGAATCGTGAACGTGATTCCATCGTGATCATGCATACGCTCGATCACGAAATCGCCTTGCGTTCTCGTGCGAAATTTATGTATTCCGGCGCGAGCGATCGTGTTCCACGCGGTCTCATAGTGTAATTGTGAAAAATTTCCAGTCACAACTAATATAAAATTAGTTTGTTTGGACTTTTTGCAATGTTATTTAGCTCTCCATACGTTTTTCTAATTATTGGTAATTTTTATGATTATAAATGAACAAAAGTTTGACATCAAACATACGCGTTTCTTTGTAACATTTATTTTCGTGACTTGATAATTTCTCGAATGCACAGTCAATTATGTAACTTACGCACAGAAATTAGAAAATTTGGAGCTCATCTGTTGCTTTTGCAAATGATTTATTTGGGATTATTATTGCAATGAATCTAAACATAGAAATTATTTGTATAAAAGATAGTAGATAGTAGATATTTTCTATTACAATTTTGTTTTTGTATAAAACTTGTTTCAATCAAATGAATAGTATAGAAAGTTAAATAATTTTATTTTTTAAGATTTTGAGAGTGTTACTTTTGGTTGAATAAACATAAATTTGTATATTATATCATACGTATGTTATGTGTATATTATATCTTGTGTCTTTTCAGATTCTACGCGTACAGTCCTCAGAAGGAACAAAACGTATAGAAGTACTACCTTCTGATACACTTTCTCAACTGTATGAAAAGGTATGGATATATTATTCTTTTTAAGTATCATACTTCATAACCTGGTTAAAATTTATCTGGATTATTTCTTGTTTAGGTGTACGAAGCTTTTGATTTAAATAGTTTTGGATTTAATCTCTGTAAGCAACGAAATCAGAATGAGCTGCTTACATCTACTCGAAGTAGAACAGTGTCAGGAGCTGGTCTTTCTCATGGAGATATGCTGTATCTTGCGCCAGCCAATGACACTCAGCTATGGAGTGCTCCATCGACCAGCAGTGCCTCCAACACTACTTCAGGTGCTGATCATTCATTTACATGGCAGAATTAGAATTAAGATAAAGCATATTATTTTTTAGGGAGTAATAAAGATGATAACATTAATATTAAATTAGAAAACAATTATAATAATTAAGAAAAATAATGTATATTTAATTAAAAACACTATTCTATTTATCAGAGCTCGGAATTTATATTAATATTGCTTTGTATGCTTGAAATGTTACAGAAGCAGCGCCAATGGACACCACAAATGGATTTACAAATCGTACACCTATTCTCTCACGATCTCTGCCAAGTGTAGTCGAGGATGACGTCGACGAGCAATTATGGAAACTGGATGGGAAAATACAACGTAAACGTGATGAAAAACTGTAAGTAATCTAAGAAATTTAAAGGTAGTATTGTGGTGGGAAATAGAGAGAAATTTATTTTTACAGCTGTCGGCATGGAGCGAGAGGATGCTGCGTGCACTGTTCTCCTCTCGAGCCTTTTGATGAAATTTACCTAAAAGAACAAAATATCAAGCATCTGTCCTTTCATTCATATCTCAGGAAGCTCACTGCCGGAGTTGATAGGTATGTGTGATTGCAAGGATTCATGACAGAAAAAAAGAACAATTCGATTGTATCTTGTGTATATTTGTCGCACAGGGGCAAGTTTATACAATTAGACGACATAAGCTGCCGTATAAAGACTGGCTGCAAGGACCATCCGCCGTGGCCGCGAGGAATCTGCAGCAAGTGCCAACCGAACTCGATCACTCTGAATCGCCAGACTTATCGGCACGTGGACAACATCGTGTTCGAAAATGCTAGTTTAGTAGAACGTTTTCTTAATTACTGGCGTAGCACCGGGCACCAGCGTATCGGCTATCTGTACGGAAGATACGAAGTACACTCGGATGTCCCGCTAGGAATTAGAGCCGTCGTTACGGCTATATACGAACCACCGCAGGTACGTAGCGCTCGTACGATCCTCGATGAAATCTATGAACATACATGTTTTTTTTTCTTTTTTTTTTTCTTTTTTTTCTTTTTTTTGATAAATAAGCATCGAAATAACATTCGCGTTGATTTGTCAGGAAAGTACAAAAGACACAATAAGACTTCTGCCGGACGAGAGGGAAGCGTTAGTCGAGGAATTAGGCCGGACACTTAATCTGAGGAGAGTCGGATGGATTTTCACTGATCTCATAGCCGACGATGTTAAAAAGGGAACGGTAATTTGACACAGTTTTTTTTTATTCCTTACGCAATTCGCTCGTGTACCGACTTCGTACGTGCGGCGATTAACTTTGTCAGTTTTATTCAATCAGGTCAAGCATGTTCGCAATATAGAAAGCCATTTCCTATCTGCTCAAGAGTGCATAATGGCTGGGTATTTTCAAAACCGATACCCAAACCCCTGCCGTTTCTCGCCTAATGGTTTTTTTGGCTCAAAAAGTATAACCGTTTGCGTCACAGGTAAGACAATCTCACTTCACGATCTCTCTTTTTTTCTCTGGCTTCAAAGATATTAGGTTGATTAAAAATTTTTTTATTCATCACTGGCTTTTTCTCTTGTTAAAAATAACTGAAGTTATTTCTTATTCATAAATAATGTCAACTATTTTGTTGGAATAAGAGTCTCGCATAGGACAAGACGGAAATAAGCTTTTTAATCAACCTAATAATACACATATAATTACAATCGACAATGCTATCTTCACGTTCACAATAACAGTTACGAAATCTTCGTTACAAACGCCATGTAGAACAATTTGTCAAATACACGTTTTTTTGTTTTTTTGTTTTTTTTTTGTCTAAATTACAGGTGATGATAAAAATCAAGTACACATGGAGGGTTATCAAGTATCTAATCAGTGCATGGCGTTGGTACGAGACGGCTGTTTGGTTCCTACGAAAGACGCACCGGAATTGGGCTACGTAATTGAGTCGACCGACAAGCAATACGTTCCGGATGTCTTCTACAAGGTGAGTTCAAATATATATATATATCGATTTTATTTTTCTCTTCGATTAAGTTTCCTTTGAATCACTTCGATCTGTATACATATATCGAACGAGTGTCTTTGAATTTTCTCATGTCTATCGCAGCTTAATATTTATTGGAAGTTATGCTATTCTTCTTCTCGCACAACAATTAAGGTGTAGGTATAGGTGTGAAAAGGGTACGCAGAAATTATAATACTCAAGTGAAAGGAGAACAGTTTATAACTCAAAATCGATCGATTAAAAGTACATTTAAGTTCGGGCAACGAACGTTCACTTCGTACATGTACATAATAATGAAATAATAAAATTCGTTTAAACGACGGCTCTACGGTGTAATTACCGCGAACCTGAAAAAAAAATCACGATCTTTACATTCTCAATGATCATCACGCTTCGAGAGGAGAGAGAGAGAGAGAAAGAAAGAAAGAGAGGGAGAGAAAGGGACAAGAGCGGAGTAAGAAAGAGGAAAAAAAATAGCGAGGTAGAAAGACGTGGAAAGAACTTGTCCAATGCTTACAGCCGCTCAATCGTTTAATCGCACGCGAGGGGCAAGGTAAATCGGTCGGTCGTTAGAATCGATATTACAAGCTATGCGTTGTTACCTCATCACTTCATAAAAATATATGTAGTATATATCTTGTATATATAATATACGCGCGCATAGGTATCTGTGTGTGTATATATATATGTATGTGTTGTATTGTATGTGTATACAGGTGGGCCTGTAACTTTTTTTATTCGCTTCGGTACAACATTTTCTCTTTTTTTTCTTTTTCCCAACAATTGCATCTACGGTCGAGGATTTACGTACTAAGAGTTACAATTTGTCGGAGTCTTCTTCGCTCGGGGCCGAAACGAGAGAAATTCGCTCATTCATCCATCCGTTCGAACACACAGCCACCCCCCTCCCTTCCGATCGTCGTGTATATAATATTGTACATGTACAGGAGCGAGTTATTTTTATACCTAAAGACGACGCACAACGCGACGACGCTTTTTCACGTTGCGTCCAATCATCGCGACGCACAAAATCGCGCGATGCCGATCGCGAGAGACGCATTTTTTTTTCTTCTTTTTATCAGCTAATTAACAAGTGTTAAAACTTTCAAGTTCAACATCGAATGAGGCTTTTCTTCGAGAAGGCATATCCGCGACGACGCGAGGGCGTGCAATTTTTATTCTTTTTTTTTTCTTTGCTATTACGGTAACGCGTGAGTGTGCCTTGCCTTGTACGCGCGTGGAAATACGCACGCACGTATCCGCGAGAGTATGAAACGCCGTCCGCGCTCTCGCGTACGCGCGTACGTGTGACAATGTATATAACGATACATAACGCATGGGACTTCATTTACGAGGATTCAGACGAGTAGTTTTAACGCAATTACATTATATCGTAGTATTTCGATATACAGCATCGAGGAATGATTCGTTTAATATATATATACGTCATATATATTCGCACATATTTCCTTTTTTTTTCTCTTTCGTTCGTTTCCCGATCAGACGACGACGAGACTTACGATCTACATAGTAGTAGTTAGGCCTTGCATACAGTTGCGACGTATTGAGATCTAATCTTAAATACAGTTACATTTCACGACGGTTCGCTAGTTCGCAAAGAACGAAAAGGGAACAAGGTTCGCCACAAGTGTCCGAGCAGCGGAGTCGCAAAAGATTCTTCCTCGCAAGACGCGCGCGCGCGATGAAATTATCTCTATTTCCTTTCCCTTTTAGCTCTTTTCCTCGCATCCCCTGGAAACGATACACGATCGAAGGGAACGAAGGAGATAAACCTGCGCGAATATTTGACCTTTTGTTGTCTGACGAACGATTACCTCCTGACTTCGCGCACCCTCGCGGTTTCTTGTTAACAATCACAACTCGCACGATTTCTATTATATTGCAGATTCAGAATCTTAGCCGAACGAAAGAATCAATGTCATCGATGTAGCCAATAATGTGGAAGAATTTACAGTTCGTAACGTAAATTGCTCTTCTACATTATTGGCTACATCGATGACATAATTCTTTCGTTCGGCTAAGATTCTAAATCTGCAATATAATAGAAATCGTGCGAGTTGTGATTGTTAACAAGAAACCGCGAAGGTGCTGATTGGGTGCTGATTGGGAGGGTGATAATTTCTCATTTCAAACGAGACGCCTGCGTTATAATGGATATTGTTCGTCAGAATGCAAAAAGTCAAATATTGGCGTGAGTTCATCTCCTTCATTCCCTTACAAATATATATATTTGTAAGAGAATATATATATTTGTAAGGGAAGTATATATATTTATATATACTTGAATATATATATATTTATACATACTTTAATATATATATATATATATATATATATATATATATATATATATATATATATATATATATATTACAAATATATATATAATCGTGCATAATTGTGCACGATGCGTGGTCTGGTTGCCCCGATTTAAGTTTTCGCTACACTTAATTTCCCCAATTCTACACGTATTTTTTTCCTTTTATTCACTATCTAAGACCTAAAACATCAGCTGCGTTCGCAGCCAGGCGGAAAAAACTATCCCGCCGCAAATCGTGCGGCACTTTTCTTCTCTATATCACACCCGACGTGCGATACGCGCTCTACGAATCATAACGTAGTGTAACAAGATAATTAACGCCGATAATAGTCAAAATAAACGTCGGACCTCTTTTCCCTCCCACCCCCCTCCCCCTAAAAAGAAAAACAAATACGTCGTATCAGCTAGAGAAGTCATATCGATATCACGGTCGATCTGAGGTACGTATGTGTGTCGATCATCGTCGTTATTGTTAGCAGAATCTCGTATCGATTCCCGGTCAATAGCAAAATATGGATTTTTTTTATCTCTTTTTCATCTTCTCGCACGCGCCAACGTTTTAAAAATAGATTCGACATCTTTAGACACTATTGTATTAATAGTTAATTAAGTTGCGTGACTCGTACGGAGCGTTCGAGGATTCGCGGAGCTAATAAACGTGTCGCGACAGTGTCCCCGGGCAAACATACGCGGCGTGTGTAATAGTATAGTAATAATCGTCTCCCGTCGTCGGACAATTACGTGTAACACGATTTCTTTTTTGTATATATATATATATATATAGATATATATATTTTTTTTTCTTATATATAGGTTTCTCTTACGGCCGAACGCGCGAGTCGGGGATACCGTCGCGACTTTCCTTCGGTTATCTATAGCGGGAAAACGTGTGTACGGCGTTTCATATAATATATAAGGGGTATGGGCATCTCTGTCCTTAGAGATCCTGACCCACGCTACAACAAACCGCGCGACGACAGCGTAAATGTTACAATTTACCGCACTTCGTGATTAGAATACTCTTGGTAGGCTTGCCGGTCTGATCGCCGAACGTAGATATCTTCTCCACCAACTCCAGGCCCTCGATCACGTGACCGAAGATGCCGGTGAAGCCGCGCATCTCCTGCAGTATTATGCGAAACTGCGAGCCGACCATACCGAGGTTGTCGTGCCGCTTCTGCGTCCGTCTCATGCCCACCGCGCCCCTGACCGCCGGGAACTTGGTGTCGTCTGGCATAAAATAGCCCTCCTCGAATATGCTGCGCCCGCCGCGGCCGTTATTAAGCTCGAAGTCGCCCGTGATCACGGATTCGCCCTCCCAGCACTGGAATATCGTACAACCCTTGTAGCCGACCCCTGCCTCCCCCGTCGATAGCACGCTGAAGTTCTTCGCCATCTTCGGCGCCGCGTCTGGTCGCACCTCGATGACGATGCGCCCGTGTGGCGAGCCGTTCACTTCGATGTTGAAGTAGTACAAGGGATACGGATTCGCCGGGCCCCGCGTAAGTGTTGCCGTTATCGCGTTGGACGGCGGTTGGGGGGACGAGTGGACGGGCACTAGACTGCCGCCGCCTGCACCGCCGGTACCGTCGGGCATGAACGTTGACTGCTGCTGCGGATGTAGTATCGCGTTGGGCGGCGCGGGCGGTACGGGTTTAACGGACGGTGAGCCGGGTGGAATGAGAAGCTGCTGCGGTGCCTGATTCGGTCCCGGTGGCGGCGCCGGCGGACCCTGATGAACATGAACCGAGCCCGGCGGTGCCTGCGGCGGCGGTGGCATCATGCTCGAGTGATGATACTCCATCGAGCCGTTCTGCAGGTGCTGCTTGCTGACGACGTGGCGCGTGTACAATTGGGACATGCAGTAATTCGCGAGGAACAGTATCGGGTTCTGCGAGGCCGCTAAATGATTCGGCAGACGACCATTGCCTTGAGGGACGATCGGATCCCCCGTGTGAATGCCCGCCAATGCCTGCTTCAGCAGAGCGAAATCGAAAATCACGCCGGAATTGCCAATGAGATCATCCAGCTGACACTGCAGCATCATCTCCTGATACTTAGATTGCAGCCTCTGTTTTTCAAGTACTAGTTGTGAATGCAAGCTATATACGTCACCCGGAGTTTCGCTCATCTGCAATCCGGCCTTCGTCTTCCCTAGGGTCTCGCGCGCGTCCGTTATCTCGGGAAAATGGCCCCAGCCGTTTTGCAGATCCGTCTCTACATGCGTCTTCAGCGTGACGCAAGCTTCCAGCACCTTTATCAGGAATTCGCGTTGCTGCATAGCCAGTCTTTGAATCTCCGTCGACAATTTACCCACGGCGACTAATTCCAGTTGAACCTGCGAAAACGAACCATAGGATTTTTCCTGTCGTTAGTTTTCCTCCAATTCTTCAAACCGATCCCTCGAAACTTGGACTGACAGCGAAAAACAACTTACGTCGGATATGAGCTGTTCTTTGGCATCGGTCTGCGATTTAATCTGATGACCCGGGTGCTCCTGTGGAGCGCACGCTCTACAAAGCGCCGTGCAACATGTCGCACACCACAATGCCAGTGGCATTCCGTGCGTGTGACAGTTCTCGCTCTGCGAAAAATATCAAGCGTCATCGGCCGTTTATGCCATAAACACAAAAAAATTGCAATCTCTCGCAATATTATAAATAACGAATTTTTTTATATTTCGAAAAACAAAATGCGCAATCGTAAAAATATCGCAAACTCGGAAATAGCCGTTCGAGAGAAGAAGAGAGTAATGAAAGCTTTTATAACATCATCCTATTATTGCCGGGAACGTTTTTTCTCAGTACGGCTTCGCGACGCGTCTTCTCCGTCGCGTATACGCATATGCATTATGCGTTTTGCATTCGAAACGAACGTCCTTTTCAACGCCAAGAATTTATATGTAGCGACATTGTATTTTCCCATGATCTTTCCGCAAATAAATCTATAGTATGTACTGCTCTCTTAAATTTGTATAACATTGCGACGTTGCAATCTATACAATTAATTTATTATCATGCAAACATAAATTAATTATCGAATTAAAACGAGAGAATTAATTTATCATTTTTTAATCATGTATCGTTATTCTTGTTTCAATTCGATATCATCATCTAATTTTCATCTCGCATTTCAAATAAATTTTATAGGAAGAGCGTGAAATTTAAATAAATCAACAATCGCATAATTTAACTTTCAAGCCTACAAATACTATTGCGGAAATATAGTTTCAAAGTTCGTATTATTTCACAGTTTATCATACTTGCTAATCTGAAACACTATTTCCTCATTTTAGTCTCTCAAAATTAATCCAAATATAGGGTTATGAATCCGATGAGGTTGAGATTTAAAAGAATTTTATTGAAGCATAAAATAATCGATTCATCATTCATTACCTTCCTCTCCTTGTCGCCGGGTTTGCCGGACGTGTTATTCGTCGTGATCTTGAGACGCGACAGGTTGTTGGCTAGAGCAAGTAGAGCAGAGTGAGTTGGTAGAGCGTCCGGGCCCTGGTCACCTAGGTCCGTCTTCTTCCAGCAGTGCGCGCAGAACAAGTCGCGTCCCTTCAATAGAGTGTTCTCGATGCAGCGCAGGCAGAAGTAGTGCTTGCAGCTGAGGTACTTGGGACATTGCTCCACGTCATTGTACTTCTGGTTGCAATAACCGCAAAGCGTTAGCTCCTCCACGTCCGTTAGCACGCTCGGATCCAGCATCTGGAAGCGCAACACGTGCGTGTATATCTTTGCCTCGCGATTTTATCGTATACACACACACGGACACACGTAGGATGCGTAAATCTCGTAACGCTTCAAAAAAGAAACAACGTGTAGTCGTCGCAAGATAAAATTTCCATTGCAGCCGAATTAGAATTTGCAATTCTAATCGTCGCAGTCGTCCTGATCGTAAAATTTGTACGGCGACTTGAATCGATTTGTCGCTCGAGACGAACATTTTGTCGTACGGATCGTCATTGTCACATGAATTTTATTCGTCACTGTTGTTCGTTTTAACGGAATCCGTCATTTCATCCATTCCGTTCGATTATTTCGGAGAAATTTTAGTTATCGGACTAATATTACGAACTCTAAAGTGTACGGACGTAGCGCCAACGAATCGCAACGACGTTCGAAATCGCTTAGATGTTTACCTTCTAAATGATTCAAGATAAAAATCCGAAGGATCGCGTGCGGTGTACAAATCGAGTGCGCGCGATTTATTTAGACGTGACAAATCTCTCTCTTTCCCTCTCTTTCGTTCTTTCTCTCACATACGGAAGATGTTTCTAACAGAGCAAACTTTACCGTCAGGCACGTGTGCACAGGAATGTCCGATTCAAACAGGACGTACTTCATTTACGCGCGAGGAAAAACCCCTACGAGGTCAAGTCGTCATCCGCGAATGTAAACAAACCAGCTTCGTATACACTACCGCCCGTCTCTCTCTCTCTCTCTCTCGCCTTGCTCCGCTTTTTTTTCTTTCACACCATCGCTTTTTCGCACGGGGTTTCGCTCTCTCGAGAATTACTACATTACTATGATCTACGCGCCGCCGCCGCCGACCGTAGACTCGTCTGCAATTCCGCCGTCGTTATCCCGGTGGACTTTCCCGATTTCAAGTACGTGCGGCACGAAAACCTCTGCCGCCGCCGCCGCGTCGGCCCATATTCCTTGACCTATATCGCACTCGTGCGTCATCGAGTCATCGACGTTTCCTCGTTAACGGATGTTTCTTGCGCGCGAACAAGAACAAGCGTCTTGCATCGCGGCATCGTTTGTGTCCTATATACAATGTGTAACATCCTTTGCTAGCTGATCCTCCCGTTTGCTCGCTCGAGCTGTGGCTGCTTTTGGCCGAGATTCGCTGAATGCGATTCGGGTGAGCGGGAGAATCGATAGGACGCGACGTACACGTGACGACGGTAAACACTCGCCAACGCGCGGCCGTTCGATGCACGCTCGAGAAACCGCGATGACCGGGCCGCTAAAAGGCGGGAAAGCGCGCCCGACTTGAGCTCGTCCGTGAACGCGACACCGTTCGCCCTTAATCCTTCCGACACTTGTTTGCTTCATCAGAAAAAAAACATCTCGACCATTCTAAAAAAATTTTCAATAGTTTATCAATGATTCAAGTACTGTAAATTGCGAGAATAATATATTGCACAAGATAATTGAAGAATTACGTCTTAAAATTCTGCATTTTGAAACATATGCCATATTTAGAAAACTTGTCCTGATATCCAATCTTGGTTGTCAATAAAAACATCTATATAAACAAGATATTTCAATTTTAGCGGAATGTCTCTGATATCTTATTTACTCTGAGTTTATTTCATATAAAGGAAAAATTTAAATTTAAAAGAACGATAATTATTTTGATCAATGCATATGACATTTATTAATATATCGCAAATAGGACTTGCTTAATCGTTTAAAATTAAAGATAAAGAAAGATGAATATATATTTGCGGTTTTTAAATTAAATTTTCTAGAAAATATTCAAACACTTTTGTATTGAAGAGCTTCACTTAATCATGATTAAGTGAAACTTATTGAAAATTTGACATTAACAATACTATTTTAATTTATAAAATTTTACTTACAGTTTCGGTAAACACATTAATACAAATATCTAACCTTTGGCCAGAGCTTGATGTTGATGTCTGATTTACCAATGATTTATCGTTAATTAATCGCGATTGATTAATTCTCTCTCTCTCTCTCTCTCTCTTTCTGTTTGTATCGTAGCGAAATATATTTATAAAAGCATACGAAATTGCTTATCGAAATGTAAATTTTGAAGTTATCTAAGTGCAGTCTTTCTTAGAAATGTTTAGAGCAATATAATTCGCAAGACCGACATTTATGGTTGTTTCCTGTACATTCATAAAAGTATAAAGAACAATTTTTATTTTTCAAGAAATTACTATACCGCTCCTTAAAGGATTAGAGGTTCTAACTTATTTATAAATATGGAATCCTTACGCTTCCAAGAATGACTGCGAGTAGTCGAGTCAGAGCGATGTTTTCAAAACCCTGCCAGCCACATGTTTCGCGTTTCGTTCGCGTGCCTGCCATATTCCGCGGATCATCCGGCCTCGCGCGTGCTCGCGAAATTCCTAAGTTAGGTAGACTCGGCGTTCAACGCGATATCGGCACGCGATAGATAAGTCATTATGCAACGACAGGCTTCGAAGAGGAAGCTCGCTGGTAACAAGCGGGCAGGCGGGCGGGCGAACGAGCGAGCGAGCGAGCGAGCAAGCGAGCAAGCGAGGGAGAGAAAGAGAGAGAGAAAGAAAATAACACCTCGCAACGCTCGCACGCATGCGTTGGAAATCCCGCCAAAACCGTCGCGAGGAGAACGGAGCACGGGCGCTTCGGGATTCGCCATTCTTTAAGCGCCGCGAAGTGCCTCCTCTCGCGCGCACTGCCGTGAGGAAGAGCGGTGCAAAGGGAAGGGAGAGAGGGGGATGAGTCCTCGAACCGGGGGGGCCGGCGGGAGGGAGAGTACGTGTATCGAGTGTTCGCGGCACTTCTTCGCGACGTCGTGTCGCGCACTGCATGCGTACAATGCACACACACATGCGACTGAATCACCCGTTCCTCTCCAAACTCTCGTGGTGTATTACCTGCGATAGCTACGTCGATCGCGACGAGTCGACATTCGGGTCGGAAACCGCTGGCGGACTACTGCGTGTCAGACAGATTCCGCGGGAACGTTGTGCGCGCTTCGTCTCGCTCTTTTCCCCTCCGTCTCTGGATATGCGCGCGCGCGCGCGCACTTCGATATCTCTTCCTCTCTTTCTCCCTCATTCTCGCGATTCGGCATGCCTTCTCTCTCATTCACACAGCGTCGATCTCTTTGCACATTGCTCACATACAGGCATTCTCATGTAAAGGCACGCAATATACAGGCACACGTGTATACATCCAGACGCTCCAATTCTTTCTTTCACCCCGCTAACTTTCCCTCTCTCTCTCTTTCTCGCTCTTTAGACCGTAGGATTCTGTAAGTGCTTCCGTACCCTGTATACGTTCGCGATCGTTTCCTTGCCGCGCTATGGAGGCTGATCGTTGGCACTCGTCACTTACGGCGCGTGCCGCGACGACGTTCACTGCGCGACGATATACGCTCGGCCGTGTACGATTTGGCGGCAGCGGCTTTGACTTACATCGGTCCTGACGTGCCGCGCGCGGTTCCGCTCGCACCGAACAACAACCACCACCACCACGAGCACCAATCACTACCACCAATATCGTTGTCGTCGTGTCGTCGTTACCGTCGTTATCGTTGTCGTTGCTGTCGTCGTTGCTGTCGTTGTCCTCGTCGCCGCTGCTGCTGTCGCGAGACCCCCTCGTGTATTTTCTATTTTATTTTTTCCCTTTACTACAAGATACGTATACGTATTCTCTCTCTCGCTCTCTCTCTCTCTCTTTCGCTCTCGCTCTCGCTCTCTCTGCCTACTGTGTGTCGTGTGTGTATATAGATACTTTTTGTACTTTTCGCGTTACGTGTTTATACGTGTTTATCGAACGTCGTGAGTGTTACTGTGGATAACATAACGACGGCGTGCCGGTTTACGCGGCGTGGCTACGGCCTTAGCTCGTGTAAACGTTTTGCCACATCATGATGTTTGGTTCACTAAACTAACCACTAGCATGGCGACGACGACCGACCGACCGACCGACCGACACACACCGCGGCGCGCGCTAGTCGCTTACGCTTACGCGCTTTGTCGTTCCCCTCTTTTCTCCCCTCTTTTCTTGACCGCTCTACATAGCCCTATCGTCGCGTTGTCGCGCTGATGCACTCGACGCACGCGCGACAAACAGCGCCGCATAGTGCATTCATGATGCATTATAAACTTGCTTTTATAGCGGGAAAACACAAACCGTTGGAAAGACCTTTACAATCGACACAGAATTTTTTCTTTATAAATCTAACGAATTTAATTGTAATAACGTGATTTTTTTCTGTTTAGGAGAAAGACACGTATGGAAACGAAGTAACAAGACTAGCAAGACCTTTGCCAGTAGAATACTTATTGGTAGATGTACCTGCATCTACACCACTCACTCCCCAGTTTACTTTTTTCACGGATGATAACATCACTCCATTTCCAGTTGAGAACAGGTATTGTATTCAAGTGAGCCTATAAAACACAAATACATTAATATATTTCTAATCACATTAATATCTTCCTCTATTTCAGACAAGTCGATGGACAAGTCCAGGAGTTCAATGCATTATGCACTTACATGCAACAATTCAGTGCTGATCAATTCATGGAGGCAACTTCTGATTTTCATTTACTACTCTTTATTGCCACCATGGACATGTATCCGATGAAGGTATAACTAATCAGTATTTGCAATATCTTACCAATAATGAAATTATCAATGATAATTACTGACAAATATTTTATCCCGCAGGATCACATGTTACCGTTGCTCGAAGCTATTCGCGCCAAGGACAAGCGGAAAGCATTGGAATGGGCGCAATCTGAGCACTGGGCGACGGTGGAGCAGCTGATATCCGCGGCCTCTACATCATCACGTCCTTCGCAAACCATGTCCTTCGGTAGTAACTCAAGGACGTCATCTTCTGCAACAACGGAAAGAAGCGGAGGCATAGGCGTCGGTGCAGAGCCGATCGCGAATCCGTCTCCTGATCAAGCTCTCTGGACTTGTTCTCACTGCACTTTTCTGAATGCTGCAGACTTAGCAGTTTGCGAGATGTGCAATCTGCCAAGGTACTCATAATAAATTGTCAAAAGCGTTAATGATGAATTCCACGTGCGTTTAAAGGGTGCTGTCTTTAAATCTACTATTTCGCTTCCGCAGGATTTGACACGTACACATCCTCGCGGACATAACAATTGTTTTCTACGCATCTTTGGCCTTATTTATGAGTGAATAAAAAAAAGAAACAACGCCGAAGTACCTTCCCTACTGACGTATATTTTCCCCTCCCTAAGCTTTTTTCTGACACATTTTTTATTTACAGCTAATTTGCAACAGTCCATCTAGATAATTTAGATACTAACAAGGTGTCTTGTGAAATTCTGACATCTGAATTGATTCTAACAGATTGGAAAGATTTATTATGAATTTTTATATGTTTGCAGAGAAGATGTCGAGGAATATGACGAGGAAATGATGAGGGAGTTGTTTTGATAACGAACTCAAGATTTCAAAGTATTAAAACTTAATTGTTGCTGTTACAATTACAGCTTGCAAAGAAATTTGTGTTAATACTATGAAATTAGACAATTTATAATAGCTGGATTTGATATGGTAAAATCAACATAGATTGTATGTATATTATATAGGTATTTCTTTCACACACAAATGTCAGTTGACTATTATTTCTCAACATGGGATACTTGTGTATTACAATATGTGGGAAAGTTTATTACGAAGCAATTATTACAAATAAAAACTACAGTATATAATAATGATAAATAATTGATTGAAAAATGTAAGTATATAAGCTAAATAATTATAGATCCAATATTTACTTGAATAATATATTTAAAATCAAATTTCTTTTATCTTTAACATATATAGATTAAAATTTACATATACAGATTTCTCTTCTTTCCAATCTTCACTTTATTGACATGAATTCTTTACTACTAATTCTTGATACAATAGCATCGGTAAGACTAGAGACACACAGTTCATCTTCGTCAATCTTATAAGTCTTCTTAATAAGATTTACATCTGTAAACTCTTGTATTCTTGAAATAGGTATTCTCTCTCCTTTGATACTTCCTAAAACCTCTAATATGGGTTGTTCCTCATCAAGCTTGTGTATCAGTATCACCAAAATATTTTTATCGCTGTTACTAATGCCATAATCAGTCAAGGAACGTGATATGTTTTTCGACATAGACAGACAATATAAAATCTCTGTATATACAGTCCTGGTGATCAATCGATTCTGTTTAGCGTTGACGGCGGCTTTGTTGGCAGCTACCACCGCTTGAAACGCATCGCTAATAAGTGAAGCCTTCACCACGCAACAATGCAGTTTGCCGATAATGATTTTCTCGCGTACTTTGGAGATATTTGTGACGTTAGTAAATAAAAGCAATGTACAGTGCAGTCCCGTTTCCTGATCCAGTTCAACGCAATAATTATCCATTTTAGTTTAGATAATTATAAATAATAATATTAATAACTTTAAATGGTTAAAAATACTGTCATATATTTTGATTCTATCTAGTTGCTGTTTAGAAAGTGTTGCCAACTCGCAATAATTTAATTACTAACTTTATGCCAAATTTACATTGCAGCAATCATTTGATGTATGTACATTTGATGTCCAATAAAAAACTGCTTTCTAGAGCCAAATATGACGATAAAGAAAGTCTCTAAAAATTACGTCTTGTATATTGGACAGCAAATACAATGTAAATCGACCATAAAAAATGGCGGCATTGTCTTTTCCGTTATACTTAACAATTGGCGGTATTTCTACCTTCATTTCTTTTCTGTTGTCTTCCATGCAGGTAGGTAGATGCGTAAGTACGTCACATAAAATGAATATATAATAAAACTTTATTGTTTATGCGCTTTCCCAACTTTATTTGTTGCAAAAACGCAAGCAATCCCGGCGATGCATAAATCACAGTTACCTTATGTGCAATATATATATATATATATATATATATATATATATATATATAAAAGCGTCGCAGATTCATTAAATTTATTTTAACGATCACTTCTTGATTCTTGACCATCATGAATTTTCATTATTATATATAATATATAGATTAATCTGTTTTTTGCCTTGAATGCATAAAGATAAAATATTTAGATAAATGAGTAAGATGAGTTAAAATCATTAGGATGTTATTCAGGGAGAATATCAATTATAACTAAATTTTTTTCGGAGAAGAAAATGGCTGACGCTCTAAATCAAAGGTCTTGTAACTTGGTTGAAGTTTGCAATTACTTCATGAGAATGTGTTTTATTTGTCAAATGGTCGCATAATGCGTTATATTTGCGTTTTCGACGTGTATCATGCAGGAAAATTATAAATGATTACGATTGCTATATTTTTTCACAATAGTGCAACTTATAAAAAACTTTACTTTTATCATTATTCATTATGACGGATGATACATCAAGCGAAAGTATCTTCGATCAATTAAGTAATCGATTGCAGTAAATTTATATATGTTTTAATGTCGAACAGTTGTGACGCGAAATGATCAGAGTTTTATTAATTAGTCACTACATATTAGATTCTATTTTACATTATTATTTATTTATCTCAATGTAATTTCAATAATTTTTTGTATATTTTTATGAAAATTGATTAATTAGTTATTTTGTGTTTTTTTAAACTTGTAATTATTGTATAGTGCACTCAGGGCTGGAATGGGTTTCTGAACGCCTTACAAAAGCTTGTCCTCCCAAAAAGAAAAAGAGATGTACAGAGCACAAGAAAGTTGAAGAAGAAATCGATATTGGTCCACCTTGTACAGGACAACCATACATATCTCCTAGTCAAATTTGCCCTAAAATGGTCTCCTGTTATATAAAAATGCAGGTACAAAATCAAACGCATTAATATGTATATTTGTTTCTGGACGAATCAGAATTTTTTTTCAGGCGATTTATTTTTCAATCAGAATAAGATAATCTCAGTGGCCTTAACCTTACCATGTCAATACTAAATTCTATGAACATTTCTAGAAAAATATATATTTATTGCGATTAGATAACCAGCAAACATTTTAAAACATCAACTTATTTAACATAAAATATACATTTTCCACTGTCTTATGAAATGTTTAGGCATCTCTTATTTTATTCTTGCATCTAATTATTTAATAATTTTGAGGATCCTTATGCTCCTTGCTGTTGTGAGACAAAACCACAACCACCTCCGTGTCCTCCTAAATACCATCGTCGACAACTACGTGAATCAACCTGTGGTTGTGATCTTTGTAAAAAAGAGGGCATCAGAAGCAAGTGTTGCAGTTCAACCACAGCCTTTTATGATGCAACTATTGATCCAAAATATTTTAGAAGAGCATAAAATCTGTAAGTTTTTGTCAGCATGTTCAAATAGGTTGCATGCAAAAAGATATATAATTAGTAAATTTATATAGGAGAAAAAAAATTCCGAGAAAAATAATGGCGATCAATTATCATTGAAAGATTATATGGTTCTTAGTATTTTGTATTTATCTCTTTTAGTTATTTACAACTTTTAATTTATTTTGTTTCTGGATAAATCGGCATTTTTTTTTTGGTGATTTGTTTTTCAGTCCAAATAAGATGATCTCGGTTGCCTCAAAGTTATAAAGCTTTACTGATAAATTTACGTAACTGGTATTTTACCATTAAGAATATTTTACAACTATAACGATAAACAACGTTACATTCCTTTTAAGCATAGACATGGGACATATTTAAGAAATCTGAAAATAATATATATCGTATATAATATATCGTTAAACTCTGCTCTTTTTACAATCACAAATAGATTACGATAATACCAATATAAAAAATTATTTTACTTATCAACACTCTGATGAAATAATTAGTAGTCACATAATTATCTCATTTCACACACACAATAACAAAATATTTTTGATTAAAAATTTTAATGACTAAATATTTAAAGCCTAAATAAATAGATAAATAAATTTTTACAAATTTATATTTTATTTAAAATATTAAAAATAGTTACATTAAAAAAATTTAATTAAACTAGAAACCTTATTCTCTTATGTTTGTTTGTCATAGGAAATTTTGTGGAATCAACGTTATCATAACCACACAGATGTGTGGTTATTCGTGGAAGGTTAAATTTAGGTGTTCTGTTATCCTCTAGTGGGAATACGCTATACCAGTTAAGGAATAATCTTATCGACGGAAAGGCTCATTTTGATATCCATAATGCATTCGTGTCAGTTGTGTGCAAGACACGCCCGTTTCAACCCGTTTAGAGCGCAGAAAAAATTTGCTTTTCAGGTAAGCGCACAATATTTTAAATAAAAAGATCGTGCATCTTTTTCATTATGTGTGTCTTTTCACTGTTATTTTATGCATAATCAAACGATACATAATAAGGAGCTCAAACGTGATATTCGAGGGATCTATTGTAAGATATGATTGCGATATTTTAATATTGTAGATAAACTACATATTTTAGCTACAGTCAGTTAGTCAGTCAGTCATTCTGATATAATTATTTCAGAGTATTGTCAATTCATCATTAAGGAAGTCGGATTTTTTTAAATAATATAATAATTGCTTTCGTAAAAATCTCCAATTATGCATTATTACAATGAACAAAAATTTCCGATCGATGACGATCATACGGGAAGAGGGATTATGGTCATTATTTTCGGCTTTATCAATATTGATAGTTTTTTAGTTTCATAATGTGTATCGATATCAGCAATTGCAATTAAAAAATTTCGAGAGTGTATATCTTTTAAGATTGAGTAATTTGAGTTACTAAGCTTCTTATCATTGCGTGGATTTAAGTGTAGTAGAGCGCAAGTCGAGTTTATTTATTGATTACCGTAATGATATGTCATATTGTGACATAGATAAGCATACTGAGTTTAAAAGTCATGACTTTTTTTTTTAATGCCATATGTTTTATGAAGCAATCGTAAGAAAGTAAGAAAGAACGATTTTTCTTGAACTAAGTTTCAATATTAATCGCTTTCCTGTCAAATTACGGAATGTATATCTGCAAAAACCAAGAAAGTGGTTAAATAATTGTATTAATGACAACAATTTTTCAGTTTTTATATCGATATTTATTTCTACTTAGAAACAATTCTTCATTGAATTGATAAAAAACATATGAATTGACTAATAATAATAACTATTTATTATATTATTTCTTACAATTAAACGTCAAATTTTTTTAAATAATATAATAAATCAGTTATAATAGATTATTCTTATAAACAATAATCAAACTTAATTGTGTCATTAGAAAGTAGCTTGGAATTTTGCCAATCTTTTTCTAATTTTTCATAAATATTTATCTGATAACTCTAATTTAATGGAAATAAGATTATATGCAATGGCCGTGTCGCAATGTCACACAATTACTTTGTTATAATGTAACAAACTATTTTTGGATAAAGTATGACGAATGAATTGCCAACACATCACCTGTTGACGCGTTCAAACCTGCGCGTTTTCATTGCACTATCGATCTATGACTAGTACGACTCCTCGATTAGTCGAAACACGGTTGAGTCGAAAACAAAACTCGATGACACATAATATGGTGGATAAGTAAGTGCGAACTTGGGAGTGTTGAGCTATTTGAAGAAAAATTTATCAAATATATAAATTTGTTACGTTGAATTACTAAGTGTAGGTGTGGATAAACTCCGGAAGTTACTGAGCTATCCCATAAGTGTGGATTCACAAACATTCATCGTTCAGGTAACTTGATATATGAATTTGTATGTCAATTGTAGAGTGATACAATGCATACCGGCTGTTTTCGTGAATTTGGTCGCATGAGTCATATGTAATTACACTCATCGACGTCGACTTATTATAGTTTGGTGACGTCAACGTTTAGACATATGTGATATGTGTGACACCCACCGATTCTCTAGAATAAAATAATTAAAATATAACAATTCAAATATAATTAAATAACCTTGATGCATTGAATTGTCAGCTGATTTCCATATGGAAATATTTCTGATATCGATTATTAAAGTAGTTTTATCTAATAATTATTAAGATAATTGTCATTGGATGAATACTTCTAAAATACTTCTAAAATACTTCTAAAATTGAAATATAAATAAATAAATTTTTTGCATTGTTGGATTAATCAAATCGTTCGTTTTTACGTGAACGGTAATTTTTGGAATTTTTCAAACAGCTGTGTATTTAACATTTTTAGCAGTAGCACATGGAAGACCGGCTACTCATATGTTCATATATGGATGACCTTGAGATAAATGTAGAGAATATCATATAATAATAAGTGTGCAATAAGCGCAAATTTTTTACAAACAATTACAAAGTAGTTTTGTTCATTTCGAAAATTTATTAAAAATCGAATTTTTCATAAAGAAAACATCTATTTAAAAAGCTAGAAATTTTGAAATACTAAAGATACATTTATAATAAATAAATTAAATACTTTTAAAGATAAAAATAGGTTGATTTTTAAAAATAATCGATTGTTTATTACCATACTTATTTGTTTTATCATTATAAGATTGTCTAAAAATTTCTGTGTACGTCATAGCCATCTTCTCGCACGCACGCTAATTCAAAGAATTTCGGGAAAACCGATTATCTACGTAACGATCAATTTTTCTTACCTTCAGGATGTTGGAATTTAATGGTAATTTTGTAGTAGATAGATAAAAACAACTTATTCTGCATAATCTCATAAACTTGAACTGGCTTTTATGACGTTAATCTGCAAGAAGGAATGCAAGGTTTACACATTTCTTTTACGAATAATCACGTTCATTGAACTGATTACTACTATTTATGCTATGAAAATTTAACTTGTAGCAAACAAATGTGTCTTGTTGTTTTCAATCTTTTACAACAAGTGTAAAATTCTATCTCATCACTTGTTTTAATTAATTTCTCATTTAAAAAATTGTGAGCTTTAAACTTAATTTAAATATATGTGTCATATATTTATTTTGATAAATAAAATTGTCGAAATATTTGAAATAAATACTTAATAGGAAATGCTGAAAGAAATATAAATTTTTCAAAAGATTGAAATCAATCTACATTATTTCGAGGAAGTAATATTTACTAGAAACTGAACTGTTCATAAGATTTGAATTTATTTATCAAAAGATGTCCAAAGAATGCTCGATTTTGTTTCATCCGCTCTTATGCAGTCAGGTCTTATCGCGAAGCTATATTAACAGGTTATAACGCCTATTCAGGATAATCTCGTAGAATAACCGGTTTTGCCACGTAGTGTATCGTCAGACGACTTTTTCCTGCTAGATTTTGTAAAAAGAAATATATCTTTGAACGGCAATGAATAAACTTATTATTAGCTATATTGCAAAGTGTTATGTGAGATTTCAACGTCTATAGAAGTATATGCTAAATGTTAAATGCTAATATATATATTTGTATGCTCAGTGTGCTCCAAAATAGCAGTCCAAAGATGATTTATTGTGGTATTTCATAATTGAAATAAATTTTTTTTTTTTTTTTATTTTTAACAGTGAGTGATGCGGTGGGAATGCGTTGATTTATTAATGTCACATTTAATAATTGCAAATTTTACGCAATTATTATATAACAAAAATTACACATTTGATATTCTAACAATCTTATACCTAAAATTTCAGAAGAGAATGACGAAGTTGACACACACAAAGTACACACAGGTTAATACGCATTTGTTGTCAAGCGCACCTACGCAAATGTTTGCGTGATTACGTATGTAAATTAAAGTGGAAAGTGTCAGTACGCTTATGAATTTAACCTTGCACTTGGAAACTGGTTTCATGGAACAGGTTTCCTACCTTGGTAGAGTAAGAGTTTAAGCTCTTTGGTTATTAAGATCCTCCTATAAATGAATTTACTTCTGAGAAGATATATAACAATACACAGTCAAAGAGTTTTCATATTGTAAATTCAAGACTACGATAGCTGAGAGATAAAAAGGAAACGGTACGAGAAGATATGAAACCGGTAATGTGTATTAAAAGTATGAATCGAAAAATCATAGTTCATCTCGATTTTCAATTTCTGATGCTTTAATTTTGCGAAAATGATTTTCACATTTTGATTTGCAGAAAAAAGAAAGTAAGAAATAGACAAATTATTATAAGATTATATCGGATTCGATTTCTAATTGGAAGACGTCTCGATCGTGATTCAAATCGACGATCGACGCGAGAGATCGACAGTCGGCTTTTCGCGAATGAACGGAATGGGGGAAGCAATGATATTTGTCGATTTTCATAGTATTCATGTGTTTACAATTTGGGCCGACTTGCGTGCGGGTTTCTCAGAGTCGCGATTGATTAAGAAGTCACGGCGAAGCGAACCGTTCGAACGCGCGTTTCAACACGATTGGTCGTGATCGTTTACGTCGGTGGCGAGGTTTTCCTGAGGGGGTACCAACGACCGCTATTTTACATTCGCTCGCCGGCTAATCCATCGCAGTACGCGTTCAACGCTTGAAGGAAGCATCTCTGGCAGACAAGATGTGCACACGTGAGTAGATCTATAAATCAATAGCGACATGAGTTGTTATCGGATCGGTTCTTATTGCCCCGCGCGTTTTACTTTTTGTAAATACAACCGATATCGGATACTAATAAAATCGATCGTTCTTCAGTGGATATTGAAACTTGCGAAATAGTAATTGAAATCGATATAATCTTAGATTCTGAAATTGTACAAACAGTTAAAATGATCTTTTCACATTTATTCGTATAATTAATAATTAGTTCTTGAATTTGCGTCTAATCTTGAATATTATAATAGAAATTGCACATTTAGCTTCTTAAATTTTTTGTGTAAAAATATTGCAGAATATTTTTAAGAAATTACAAGTTAGAATTGTTAATTACATATCGTAATTGTATGTATAATGCTTTTTAGGCATGCATATGAAGGTAATGTAATTAATGTTTTTATAAAACTCCTAAAACTGGTTGTTTTATAGAATACAATACTGAGGAGTCTGTAAAATTGCCAGAAATTTTATAAAATTGTCTCGAATTAATCACATTCGAAAACGTTTTATGTTCATATAACATCTAGTTGTTTTTCAAGCAAATAATACAGCTAACTGTCTATTGCCTCACGCGACTTTCAAATTATATATTGATTTTATTTTTGTTTTATTTGTATTTGTCTTTAAGGTTACAGTGTGAAAACATTTCTAGGTTTCGTGTCTTAGAAATACAGAGATTCAGCATTTATATTATTTAATTTCTATGTATCGATTGCTTCTTAAGTCTAACAAATAATTTTAACAAGAGAGGATTGATTAAAAAACTGTTGTGCAAAAATGCACATGCTTCATCAAACCATTTTTAATTCTACATCTCAAATGTTTCCTCAAGTTTTTCATGATAAATCTAATTTCCTGTGTATATGATAGGTACTGAATTATATAATGTTCTTTTTCTAAGAATTAAAATGTTTCACACACAAAAGAAGTCCTAAGGATAAAAAATCATAAACATGATAAAGGAAAACTCGAGATAAAACAAGTCGCGAAGAAAAATTCAGAGAAAATTGATAAAATAAAATGAGCAAAATAGAATTTCTTCTTTTTAAACTTCTTGATTTCTTTAGTGTTGACATGATCAAATCAGTCAATATCACTTTCGAGCGGCGATAACCCCGCACGCGCTGTTATTCGTCTCGCCGAATTCCCTCTGAACTCGACGATGACGACGTTTTATCGATGCGCACCGAATTGTCGAACCGGCGATAATGTAACCGGCGAGTCGTAAGTTCTTCGAGATAGTCGTTCCAAGGTAATCCACATCGACGAGCTGGATACCGTTCTTGTTTGATGTGACTCATTTCGCGTTGCAAGGCGTGAACTTTTCTTTCATTATAAGTTGATTAGTATCGTTACTTCTATTGGCTAGACGTAATATGCATTCTACTACGATCGACAGTGCAAATTTATGCTGTATTATAAAATATTTATGTTGAATGATTTTTATCAATGAAAAGAGGAAGAAACAAAAATAGGAAAAGATTGTATAGATTTCGCGTAGTTTAATGGGATAAATTGTATTTTCCAAAGTTTTTAGTTTATGATTTTATAAAATAGTTTTATCCAAATTAAATGTTGTAGGAATAAATCTAAGAACAACATTGATTTTTTATTTTTAAATTTACTAGCCATTGCATAAATGAAGGTTTAATTTTACAAAATTTAGTAAGTTAGTAAAAATACTTTAATTTTTGCGCACATTAATTAAAAACTGCGTATTATGATTTTTGTATGAGTTTTAGTTCAATATTTTACTCAATTTATCTCATCAATTTAAATATTTTATACGTCATCTTTTTTCCAGCTTAATTGTAGAAATAAAATAATCATCGAGCCTTTCATATCTGCAAATTTGTAATATGCATACGCGATTACATGACTTAATGAGTATACTGCTTAATTTTATTTTATAATTTACTTTATTAACACTAACATAAGTAGTTTGTTGTAAAATCCCTCTAACGTAATCTCTATCGTAAACTAAGCTTACGCGGAGTCAAGAAAAGAAAAAAAATTCGAACAAAAAAAACTTGCATTTTCGCACGATTTTCTGTTTAATAAGACATAATTATACTATTGTTTTCTGCACACATACATTGTGCATTGATTGATCAATTACGTCTTGATTATTCCGTTGATGTTTCTGTCATAAATATTAATAAAATAAGATTTTTTCTCATTTCCTTTATAAATAAGAAAGTTCTTATCGAGAAAGCATTACACATTGAGTAAAATTGCTCATAAATTTATTATATTCATTTCTTGTTCGTCTCATATATTCAATTGTCATAAACGGAGAAATTTTTATATAAAAAATTATGATATGGCAGAGAAAAACATAGCATCAATTTTTATAATTCTTTCATGATCTGTGGCTACTACTGTGCATAGTAATTTTTCATATAAAATTTTCTCCGTGTACGTAATTGAACGTACACATAACGAGACTATTTTGATGGGTTTTTCCCAATGAGGCAGCAGCTTCAATGGCGTTGATTCCGTGATGTTTTCATTCGCAATCCTTACTTTATCGTTAAATACTGCGAAATCTCATCGCATATTTATATCGTTTAATTCTTGTATTAAACAATTCTGAAAATTCCACTATTATGTGTATATTTGCGACGAATATTTTTTGCAATGCATTATCGAAATTTCTTTCTTTAAAAAATTTAATTCTGACAAATTTGATAATCAAATCTGAAAGGGTTATGTGTGACGATATTAAAAATAAAAAAAAGATAGAAAAATTAAAATCATTATGTTTAAATTAATATTACTTAACAATTAAATATTTTTAGACTGTTTTCTTTCTCGAAATTTTTCTTTCTCTGCTCGATTTTACGTCATATTTTTATCTTTCAATATTTTGTAGAAACAACTTTCATGATAAAAGTGATAGTTTGATGTAATTTAATTGCTGCCATAACTATCATGCGCTATCATGCGCAATTTCTCAGTAATTAAAGATATCGCTGCACAAAACGATAAATAGATTGTACGTAATATTTGTTACATGATTTTTCCCGCTTGTGTCACAACATATAATGCAAACTGTATATTTTATATTCTTCTTCCAAAGTTGTTACGCAACAGTATAATTACGTGTACTGAAATTCTCAGGTTCATTATCCTTTCTTTCAATGACAAATGCAGAAGGTCAAACTGTAAATGGTGATTTTTTTCAATACTGAAGTGCATTCTTTTGTTGAACTAAGAAAAGCTGAGAAGACTAAGAAGTTTCGGTTAATTATGCCTCGTGAAACGTAAACAGATAACGAAGTCATATTATTTTATTAAAATTTAAAACATTACAGATACATAAATAATAATGACATCTAATACGTACCGCAGAAAAAATGAAATTATATCATTTTTTGAGTAAGTTTTATATATACAAATATTTTTTAGAGCAAACTTTGAGAATTTTTTTTATTTCAGCTTTTAAAAAATTAATTTTAAGTTTTAACAAGGAACGTTTAAGTCTGAGAAGTATGAGAAAAGAAAGTAAGATAAATGATTGATGAGCAAAGAAAGATGATGACCCTCGAATATCGTGTAAATGACCTGCTGATATTACGATTATTGCCAGATTATATAATTGTTAAACGTTTGCCCTCTATAATTTTAAAGGCTAATTTGATAAAGTTTATACTTTGAAGTGTGAAGCAATACTTTTTATTATCACTTCGTTGTATATAATTCTGTTTATCATTGCTCTTATATCTGCTCTTTCTTGACCGATTTCGTAATTAATTTTCAATTTATTTTATTGCATCTTCACTCGTGATTATTCGGTTGTCGGAACTCAAAATATCGACAATAAACAAAAGAAAAAAACGATGTTTTATCTGAACTCGCAGTATGTTTAGCTTATTCGCATAATTTACATAACCGATCAGTCATACCGTTAAAAGTTCAGATATGTGGTCTGTTGAAAACTGATTTATGCCATGCAATTAAGACTAATAACAGTCAACGATGTTTGGCATGAATTGTGAATTTGTATACTTGTAGACTGATTATTATTTACATAATGATTTACATGAAAAATTTTTTCAGGGAATTACAAGTTTTAATTACATTCTTATTATTAATGTTATTTTAAACTCTTCAAAAAAAGCCAAAGTCAGAACAAAAAAATAGAATTAATTATTAGATTTATTTCTATTAAATAAAATAGCGATAAATTGTGTTTGTGAATATTTATAATAATACTTTAACACATGTTAGCAACACCATGTGTTGTATAACTGGTTGTTTTTTGCAATTAAATTATTAATTTTTTTTTTTATATAAGCAAAAGGAGTTTGACGTATATGTGAGAACATTGAATATGATTCATATCGAATCAGACATGATTTATTATATCAAGAATCTAACAATGTCCGTCGCGAACAATCGTCCTATTTATACTGTTCTTAAGCATCTGCGTTGCTTAATGATCATAAGTACGAATAATTACTAGTTATTATTTTGTTTCTACTAGTTATTTTCTGATTTCCACGTGTGATTCATCGCGAGAATTACCTGACTAAAGTCTCAAGATAGTGAAAAACAATAAAATTAATTAACGCAGGAAAACCGGTAAAGAAAATAGCTAAATATATTTATGACTGAAAAATGTACAAAAAAAAGCTGGTATGAATTTTGTTACACAATATTTTATTTAATGTAATAATTAGTTTAATTAAATATTTTTAATAATGCAATCAAATTGGGTGACTTGTTTTATATAATAAAATATTTTTATGTATAAAAATAATTATAAATTTTTTTTAAGATTTAAATTTTATCGTCACAAGCTTTTGAATTAATTTATCTATAGATAACCTAGTTCATAAAATATCGCTTTTTATTAGTTTCATGAAAACGAAACGCTGTTATTGTTATTTGTATCGTTCTAATCTTCATATGGCGATCCTTAAAAAATCTTTATATCTCGTATCAGTCTATCATATAGACATGTTTGCATTAATGTGTGCATACAAGATTTGTGATAGTAGTAGTTTCGTGTTCACCTTGGACGACATACCCGACACTTCGATTTGTATACGATCTTCATTCGCAAGTGTTCAATTTTGGACAGAGATTCTACAATTGAAAATGGTGTTTGCGTTAAATTTTAACACAGTTTATCGTTATATTGATATATCGAGTCGCAGCGTTATCTTCTTTTAAAAGCGATCGTATAAGGAACTGCAAAAAGATTTAAATTTGTTCTATGATTAATTTTATAAAATTAATATATTGATAAAATTAATACTGTATTGAGATTATATCGCGATGAATTTTCTATTAATTCTTTTTTTCTTTTTACTGTTACAGTACAAAGAAGTTTTTTGGCACTTTGCCTAATTGCATCAGCTATGGCCTCACCAACTGGATCTAATTTGGCCCTTCAGGCTGTTAGTCAAGGCAATAATTTGTTCGCCCACAACTTTGTCAAGGTACGTAGTAGATTTAGATACTCCTCAATCTCTTTTGAAAAAATTCTCTTTATCATAGAATTAAACGTGGGTTTATAATAAACAATCGTATTTTATTTTTAGACTATTTCGAAGGATCAGACAGGTAATCTGATATGCTCTCCTCTGAGTGCCAACATTGCTTTGAGCATGGCCGCTGTCGGTGCCGCTGGAACTACCGAGGCGCAGTTCAAAGATGTTCTGAAACTTCCGAATGATAAGGCGCAAACTTTAAGCGGTTACCAGAATCTTATTGAAATCTTGAATGTAACTATTAAATTGCATTATAGAACATAATTATAATTATTCACATTATTTCAAGCCACACTTCTCAATATACTTTTAATTCTCGAATAGTATTAATTGAAATGGCACATATTATCTTTGCAGAATGTTGAGAACGTTACCTTGAAGCTCGCCAATAAATTGTTTGTCGCTGAGAAGTTCCCAGTGAAACCCGAATACAAGCAGAATCTTGTTTCACATTATCATTCTGACATCGACTCGGTAGACTTTAGTCAAAGTGCAAATGCTGCAAACACCATCAATACCTGGTGCAAAGAAAAGACTAACAATCGCATCGACAGTATCGTTCAGGCCGGTAAGAAGCAGTTTACATGTTTTATATTTATCGATAATTCGAATAATAATTCTAACCACCGAAAACGTGACTGTTAACGTAATGTTATCTTCTCTTTTGTACGTAATAATATAATATTAAATAACATGGAAGCAAAATAACTTACAGTTTTATATTAGACATACAATACAAATTACATAAAATACAATTAACTATTTTGCAATCGAAGAGAAAATGCAAAGAATCAGATTTATTAGATTTTTCTGATTTTGAACAATACTCATAGTGACTTATATCATTAACTTATAGCTGATTTGGATCCTGGTACCGCACTAGTGTTAGCCAACGCAGTGTACTTCAAGGGAAAATGGGCCAACGAGTTCGATCCTAAAGACACTACCGACCGTCCATTTCACATTGACAGCACTAAATCGAAATCGGTGCCGACTATGTACAGAAAGGGCAATTACAAATTCGTGGAATTACCAGAATACGAGGTTAAATGCATCGAGCTGCCATACGCGGTAATGTTTCTTTTATAAATTTTGGAAATTTTTTAAATCTCAAAAAATTTTTTACATGTCTAAGATTTTGTTGCTGTTTACTGTAAGTGCTCATTTTCGACGCTTTCACAAATATTCACGGATTTGTTATTGTTGCAGAACAAAGATATCAGCATGGTGATTATATTGCCCAATAAAATCGATGGTCTGAGCGCATTGACCGATAAACTTGAGGAAGTTACCACACAATGCTCCGTTCGTCTTACTCAAACATATGAGCGTGAAGTTAAGGTGTATTTACCTAAGTTTAAAACCGAGACTAAATTGGATCTAGGAAATACTTTGTCTGAAAAGGTATGTCGAAATATTTTTAGATATAACTGAACGATAATTGATGGTATTATATCTGACACGCTAAATAATTTTTTACAGATGGGTCTTACTCAGCCGTTCACCAATAGCGCCGATTTCAGTGGTATCTCAGATATTCCTTTGAAGATTGACAAAGTTGTGCAGAAGGCTTTCATCGAGGTTAACGAGGAAGGTAGTGAAGCTGCCGCCGTCACCGGTAAGTACACTTTGCTACAGTTTTTGCATTTTTCTCGTTTATAGCCGAAGACAGGCGAAGTATTATCTTGGTCTTTCAAAGTGACAAATAATTTTTAATTAGGAAAAATGACAGGCGATTTAAATGATTTTTTCAAGCAAGTATCTTGGATTTTTTATCATACTTTATCATTTTGCCTACGTACTTTATTTTGCATTAGAGTCTTTTATGTAATTTTATAATTTTTATTAATATGGAATTTATTTTTTATAATTTTGAGAAAACTATAATACAATAATTTAAGAATATTATTTTTAATCAAAATAGAGCGCAAGAATAATAAAAATAATACGAGTAATAAATATATAAAGCAATAATAATTTCTTGTTAAAAAAGCCAGATAGTATTTCGCCCATTTTTATTATTGGGTTATATCGAGATTCTGTTTTGCTTCTGAGAAACTCTGAGAAATTGTTTGCGGAGATAATTCGATAATGCCTATGCATGTGTTGATGTTGTATTGATGTTATATTGATGTTAGCATTGCACCATTCTAAATTTCCTCGCTCTCAGAGTTTCTGCGACACGGATGCATACTTTGTACGCTATCGTGATTTTAAGCTGACAATGAGTGTGATAGCTAAATGTTACTCATTTACTTTTTACGTCGATGAATCTGCTATGCACAGTATACTTTTCACTGTCTTCTGTTTTTCAATCTTTGCCTTTGTTATTATCTTTATCAATACGCTATTGCAATGCTTATTACCACAGCAACGCTTAACCACACCGCTTTGCATCTTGTTTGTGCACCTATTACTCACTTTGCATCTTGTTTGTGCACCTATTACTCACTTTGCATCAATTGATATTGTTATTACAATAATATATAGCACAAAAATTGCATTGGCATTTATATAATCTATTTTTTTATTTTTATGATAAACGAAAAATCTTGAATGATTGAACGAAAATTTTATAATAATTGACACATTTTGGTCTCGTGATTATCAACGCTCAATGAGCAACGAATCTTTCATGTAATTAACATGAAAATATGACGAATGCACAGCGTGTGTTCGTATTATAAATATCTGTCTTGTGGGAAAATTGTATAAAACCGATTGGAAACTTTAAATAACTAAAATTCAAATTAAAAAAATTTTTTAATTTGAAATTTTTATCTAAATTGGACCTTATTATCTCTTGCGATTTATTTCTGAAAAAGAAACGCAAATGATTGGATGTTGAAGTAGCAGAAGCTCCAAACTTTTGGACGCGAAATCACGTCCAAGTGAAATTTACCAAATTTTTAGGCAACCAACATTGAACTACTTTTACTAATTGTAAAATTAATCGTTGCGAAATCATGCGTTTCGCAATTACAACACGAATTACAATATGATCGCAATATTACGCGAATATGAAATGAACACAAAATTTACTGTGAGTAATAAATCCTGTCTAATCATCTATCAGTAGATTACACCATTCCACTCTAACCGTAGCAACAACTCGGACTAATAAATTCTAGGAAAAAGAGAGAGGAAAAGATGGCGAAAAGTCTTACGGAAAAATCTCAATATTTTCGTAAAACTTTTTCTGAAAATCAACTTTGTCCTAAACGGCCCTCATCCCACCGCATTTCATGTGCCATAAGAACAAAGCAATCGTGTTTTCCTCTGGTTTCAAAATGCTATTTTTTATACAATTGTATGAAGAAATTGGCAAAAAATATGGGTTTGATAAATCTGCAGATTAGATACAAAAAATTAAAATACAAATTAATAGATTAAAATTTAAAAACTTTCTAAAAAATGTAAATGGTATAAAGATAAAACGTATAAAAAGCGAGCAGCTCACTTTATCAATTTCGTAGTATTATGCATACAACGATATTTTTCCTTTCTTTTTCCTATATTTTCGAATCTAACTACACAGAATCTGTTCACTCTGATCAAGTTCCTCGCATGGATAATAAATTTAATCAATAGTATCGCAGTAATGTATTTCATCTGAGCATTTCACATATGTGCGCTCTGGTCGCATAGCTCGGCAAGTTTTTTGATAGAAACAGATAATTGATGCAAGGAATGATCTTCTGACAGGTATCTCTGTCAGACCTCTTTCGAGCGTTTGGAAACCGCCGGAGCCTATTATACTTCAGGTCGATCATCCTTTCCTGGCGATCGTTAAACACCGCAACGTTGCGTTGTTCCTAGTGAAGATCCTGTGGTAGTGCATATTTATACTTTTTGCTGAAAAAAAGTAACGATACTCTTATATGTATTATCGCCGTTATTTGACGATCTTTTTTAATTATTTATGTACTTTTATAACTCGCATACTCGGCGGCTCTCTTCTCAGAAAAAGATTCTGATATGTGATTACTAAAAGAGAGAGAGAGAGAGAGGGAGCTATAATGAATAAAATATATACATTTCGTATAAAATGTTATTGTGATGCTATATCATGATAAGTAAAACTAGGTGATATTATATAATTTTTTAAATTTTTAGTTATTTAAATTATAATGGATTGTGCATTGGCTTTGAATTAAGGATCGAGAAGATGCAATTTTTACCACACATTAAAGTATGATTGATATTAAGAAAATACTTTTTGTTTAATTATATTATGTATATTTAATGAGTTTTTCTGCTACACATGGATGACCATTTTTAACGAACTTCACAAATAGAAAATAGAAAATTTATATTTTAATTGTCCAGTTTTATATTTACTTTTGCTTTTCTATTTTATATATATATATAACTTTATTCAGTTTTTAATTAATTTTTTATTTCTACTGATTTTTTTAGTTTTATTTGTTAAATTTTTTAGCGCGACGTGTCCATCTGAGAATTCGAAGTGCATTTAAATTGGTTCAAAAGGTATTAATTTTTTTAGTAACACAAAATTTGATATTTGTTTTCTGTTATAGTTGCAATATAATTAATCTGAAATAGCATGACAAAAATATTAATATTGATAATGTTTTATATGGAGAAGGGGATACGCACAATATTAATTTTTTATAAATATGATTATAAATTTCTTCGAAAATGACGGATTAAAGCTGCAAGCAAACGTGTTGTCTCGAACCTATCTAAAGGTACTTCGACGCTTTCTGGTCGCTTCTTCGAACTTTTGTCGTAAAAAATTTACATAATGGACTTTGACGTTTTTCTGGTAGGCATCAGCAGCCGAAGATTTCTACCTGATTTCGTGAACTTCGAAGTGAACAGGCCATTTTCATTCGCAGTGCAAGTTTCGAACAATCTTGAACTGTTCGGAGGCCACGTGCATGATCCGAGAAGTTAACGAGACCTATCGCATATGTGAATACATCAAAATACAATGCGGTAGCAGCTAAGCAATCTGTAAGACATGCCTATTAATCTGCTTACCCCCTTTTTTCTCTTTCTTTTCTTCGCTCAATCATGATCATTTACTTTCGATCGCTACGTAGTGTAATTCTTCCACATCTCGCAAGCAATTGATTATTTCTCAAACTCTCATGGTGATAGGTGGTCACTTTATTGAGATACTTATTCATCCAATGACAGAATTCTTACGAGCATAAAAATTCGACGGAAACGTTGAAACGTTCTTAAAAAAATATATTTTCGCAGTGGAGCTGATCAAGTTTCGTAGTGGAGCATGCAAAGCGTACATTCGTGACGTACATTGTCGAGAAAGGAACGATTTCCTCGAGTATCATTGATAATAACGTCTGATTGTTGATATTTTGTTCGCAGCTCTTTTATCCTTGCTACTTAGTGGACATCGGGCTCCAACATCGCTAGAGTTCAAAATAGACCGACCGTTTTATTATTACATTCGTTATAAAGAAGAGACATCGTTCGTATCTTTGTTCGAGGGTCACGTGATCGCGCCAAGAGTGCAGTAGATATTACATAAACAGTTTTTAATCTATTTAAAAATTTAATGTTTAACGCACAAATTCATAAAAAGTTCTTGTTTCTATCATTCTCGTGTGATCTCATCAATATAAATTTTTTACATTTAATATAATCTTGATATCTATAACATTTCTCATTCTATTTTCTAACAACATGCATCTATTCATTGGCGATTAACATACACGTGTATTTAAGTTTTGAATCATTAGTTATACAGGATGCTCGATTCAATCTGTCCACGCTAATATCTCGGAAACATATAGAATTATACAAAAAATAAAAGCCTCTTTAATTAAATTACTTAAAGATGATTTTCTGTGTGATAATATCATACCCTCCTCCAAGTTTGAGGGCGGAAGCGAGATCACTTTTCTCAAATGGAAACTCTCGACAAAAAGAACACCAATCGATAGGTTTCGAAAAGACGAATCCAATGACCTATGATTTTATGGATTTGTCTTGAATATTACAACAATTAATTTTTTGTTTGCTCAATCCGCGCCAATATCTGTGTCTGCGTATTTATTCGCGTTTGTGTGCTTTGGCGGTTTTTATTTAAAAAATGTAATCTCCCCTTTTCTCCTCAAAATCTAGTGAGGGAGAGTATGATATCATCATGCAGAAAATTGTCTTCAAGTAATTCCATTGAAGGGGTTTTTTTTTTTTTTATTTTTGGTCTAAGTCTACACGTTTCCGAGTGTATCATGGACAGATTGAATGGAGCATCCTGTATATCTAGCTAATTACAAAATTATATATTATACAGTAGAATAATTTGTGAGAGATCAAGACATATTAAATGCGAAGCGGCAACAAAGCATACATTCGTGAAAGAACGATCAAACGAATGGATAATAAGCGATCTCATGTATTTTGTTCACAGTTGTCGAAATTGCTGTTGAATCACTGATAGAAATCGCAGAACCATTAATCTTTGACGCAAATCGACCGTTTTATTTTCATATTCGTTATAACGAGGGAACTTCATTCGTATCTTTGTTTGAGGGTCGTATGAATATACCAGAATTATAATAGATGGCATTGTCGATCTGATAATTTAGGGGCCGCATTATAGCGTTTGTGAACAAATTTATAAAAAGTCTGCAACATTGACAAGATATACAATTTTGTCACAACTCTTATATTAGCTGGACGTTTTTCTTGCGATTTAAAACTTTCCAAATTTTCCGAGATTTGCTGTAAGAAATCATACAGATTGTAATATCCGTGTAATTGCAATATGTGTAGCGCTTCTTATTTATTTATAAAATGCATACACGTGTTATGTATTTTATACTCCAAATTATCTTCACTTTTATAATTAATGTCAATCATTTGACAGAATAATTGATAAAATATTAAAATTATGCAGTCCTTTCGAAGCTGCAAATTTGGCAAAGCATATCTTTGCGGCATGAATAAAAGAAGCTCCGAATAATCAAGCGAATATACAACAAAATATATTATGAGCAATCTTTTATTCTTGTTCACAGGTGAATTTGTGTTCCTAATAGGATACTTAGAAAACTGGGAAGAATTATTTAATATAAATAAACCGTTTTATTATTATATTCGTTACGACAAATCGTTTTTATCCTTGCTTGAGGGTTGCGTGATTGTACCAGAATTTAACTAGATATCATCGTCGATCTAAAAATTTATAAAGTCTATTGACAAATTATATTATTTTATCATAATTTTTAGCTGGGCGTTTTTAACACTTATTTTATCTAAAATTTTTCTTTAAATTTGCTACAGGAAATCATAGGGATTGTAATATCTGTGATAATTGTAGCACTTCTTATTTGTTTTTCAAACACTATTTTATATTCTAAATCATTATTTATCTTCAAAATTGAGTCAATTTTTTGACAGAATAATTGAACAATAAGTTAAAGTTATGTAATTATTTTGAAACAGCAAATTCGACAAAACTTCGTGGCATGGATGAAAGCAGTTTTGAATAATAAAACGACTATGTAAGAAGCAATTTCTTATATAACGAAATATTTTGTTTACAGTTGTAATTGCAGTTAAAAAATCAGGACAAAGCTGGAAGGAACCCTTAGTATTCGACATAAATCGATCATTCTATTATTATATTCGTTATAACAACAACAAATCGTTCATATCTTTGTTTGAGGGTCGTGTGAGTGAGTCAGAATTGTAAGATAACACCGATGATGTAAAAATTTATAAAAAGTTTATAATATATAAAAAGAAGTCTATATTATTTCGAAGCAGCAAGTTCGACAAAGCATACTTTTGTAGCACGGATAAAAGCAACTCCTCCGAGTAATGATCTAATATATAACGAGCAATCTCTTATATTCTGTTCACAGTTGTGATTGCAGTTGACAGAATCTGGCTAAAACCCGTAGTATTCGACGCAAACCTACCGTTCTACTATCATATTCGTTACAATAACAGTAAATCATTCATATCTTTGTTTGAAGGTCGCATAAACTTGACAGACGTGTAATAGATATTCTCTCATGAAGCATGGTTTCAAAATTTTGTGATTGCATTATAATAATTATGTGAGGAAATCCATGAAAAGCTTTCAGCAAAAGCTATTTATTTTTATCATGATTCTCGTTTCAGCTGAACATATCTTTAACATTTGCTTAATCTGATCGTGATAACATGATTTTAGGATTGCAATTTGGCAATTTTTCATGTAAAAAAGCCATAATTTGTGTAATCTTTTGTGATGCTTTTTATTTGTTTGTCAAATATCATGCATTATTTCTCGAATAATATGCATGTTTATGTATCTATGTTATGAACCAACTTTTATACAGCCAGATGTGTGACAACATTCGGCACAATAATTAATGAGAGATTGAAATGTTCAATTCGAAGCAGCTAGTTCGACAGAGTATACATCGTTCGTAACGTCAGCGAAACAGTCTTGATCATTCGAACACATAACGAACGACTTTTTATGTTCTGTTTTCAGTAGGAGTTATTGCGGTTGCCAGTATATCAATCAGCTATTCGTTCGACGTAGATCGCCCGTTTTATTATCAAATCCGTCACCAGCCGTCGAATGTATCTTTGTTTGAGGGCCACGTTAATGCGCCAGAAGTGTATTAAATCGTTTAATATGAAAATATCCTCAGAGAGTACGTCGTATATAAATCTTAAATGTAAGTTTACTACAAATGAATCCACGAGATTGAGAGACAGGTTAATGTTTGTTCTCGAACAGGGGTGATTATTTGATTGATATGAAATTAAAAATTTCAATAGTATTGTAATAGCGTGCAATTTTTAATTTCTTCAACATATAACTTTCCACTTACTTAACATCTACTGTACTTCAAGTTTCACAGCAATTGGCATTGGCATAAAATTGGGTGTGTAAAAATTCGCATGATCAATTGAAAACGGCGCGAACAAAGTGTACATTTGTGCTACGCGCAAGCTAAAGGATTCCATCGACAAACAAATATATCAGCTAATGATTTGTATTGTATTTGCAGTCTTGCAAGCTGTGGTTGTTAGTTTGCAGATAAGACCAGATCCAGTGTTTGACATAAACCGATCATTCTATTATCAGATCAAACACAATTCGCAAAATGTGGCTTTATTCGACGGCCACGTACGAGTAATCTAAGCACTGCATTAAGCAGAGGCTCGATACTGTTTGTGTGTAAAACATATAAAACGCACGAACCAGATTTCATCTTTATACTCGCACATATATACACATACATATATAAGATATACATGTTTATATATAAGACTGCGCATCAATATAATATTTTTAATTTAGTTATTATTATTTGATAGTGGTTTTGTAATAGTAGCCAATGTTTTTCGCAATAAACACGACTTATTGTCTGCAATATGAAATCTTCGACGTAACGATGGCATTTCATCACATAGCAAACAGTGAACAGTGAAGCATAAATAGTCAACGTTGCATTTCATTCGTTTGTAGTCGTACATTAGAATGTTCATGCTATTTTACTAGCTGACTGACTTTTAATTAATTTCTTCTTTGATGATTGGTTGATCGATAGATCGACAGAACATATTTTTATATTTTCATGATTCAGGCCTGTTATTTTTGACAGAGTTTAATAATACGACATCGCAGTCTGGATCTGCGATTTTTTCTTTTTCTGTCTTCTCTCTATCTCCTTTTTTTTATTTTTTTCTTCTTTACATTCTTTCAGAAATGAGGATTATGGCAAGAATAATGAATGACAATGAGATAGTTTGCAATCAACCATTTGTCACTATTATATCGTATAAAAATACTAATCTATTCTTAACTGTCGTAAGAGATCCGCTTATTAATTTGACAGACCAAATTTAGATAAGTATGGTATGTATGTGTTTATTGAGAAATAATTAGAAATTATCATTAGATAATTATCACGAAGAGTGATAATAAACTGTTATCGCCCCTTCAGTTATCGAAATTTGTGACGGATTTGATTAATAAGCACGTTACGGCAAAATTATCTTTATAGCTCTGTCGGATTAGAAAAAATGCCTTAGGAAAAATTTAATGAATAAATATACAAATAAATTTAAAAAAAAGCAAATACAATAAATAAATAGGGGTAATACTTAAATAGGGGTACGTTGAAGGATAGACAACATTCTAGCGAGCTTTACAGCAAATAAATGTTGTGATTAAAATATGTAATCAATTTTCAAATATAAACAAAACTAATTACAAATATATGTAATTAATATCAAGGCGTTTGATTAATATTCAGTATCTACTTTTTTTTAGCACCCTATTTAATGTTGAAGATGATGCCGCGAAGGTTTACTTTCAGGATCAACAAACCTTTCTACTTTACTATTAAGTACCGTAGCCTTTCAATCATCAACGGACGTGTCTCATACATAAAATCAAAGAGAAAATTAAAGAGAAAATCTAGTTTTCTTCCCTACATATTATATTTCTATTAGTGACAAGTGACATCATCAGCGAATGAATTATATATTATGCAATATATTTTTTAGCTTAAAATTAATTTGTTTGCCAGAGATGCATTGAAAACAACAAACATTAATTTGTTATTTTTTAAATTAATTAATGACTACAATAATTTGGAATTTAATTGAATTTGTTAATGCTTTTATATATTTAAATATATTTATTAATGAAAAATTAATTCGACTTATGTTTCTAATGAATTTTCAGTGTCAAAAATTGATTTTGTATTAATAATGTTACATTTATATAATTTCAATAATGTGATTTCGTCTATTAACAGCATGGTGGTGATAACTACATTTGACTTATGTGTTGTCAATGAAATGTGTTGTCAATCTGGATTGTTAGGGAAATGTTATAATGCACACAATATCCAATTCCTCTACATGACAATACATCCTTACTTCTCGTACTGTTTAATACAATTGGAAAAGCTACATGTCAGTTTCAAACATATAGAAAAATATTGTAGGGGTCTAACATATGATTCTATAACAACAAGAAAACTAACGGAAAAAAGGACTGTAAGAACCAAAACGAGTGTCGAAGTGTGAAAAATTTATTACAAATCAATACAGAGACCTGTATCTGTCTGTATTTGTATCATTATTTTGTATTGATTTGTAATAAATTGTTCCCCATGGTTTGATTTTTGTAGCCCTTTTTTTGTTAGTTTTGTCGTAAGTTTCTTCAGTTTTCTGGTCTTCTATAATTGTTGGCTAAGATTCTTTTTCTTATAGGAGTAGAACATAATCTTTATCACAATCTTTCAACTCTTTGTTGCTTGACAGTGAGAATTTTACGATGCGATAGAAAGCTGGCATCGATTGTGCTATATAATGCTTAATAAAAAAGCTTCGGGCGGGAAAGTATCTCCAAGTCGACACGTTCGTATAATTTGGTCTTGATTTTTTTTAGACGTAATATTCTTACTAGGATTACCAGCTCCTCCACGTATGCCTCTAGTTTTCAACGCGGACAGACCGTTCCACTACACCATTAAACACAACGTAGCGCCGGTTTTCGTCGGACTTGTCGTTAAACCTTCAACGGGTCCTTAATATTTTTCGAGATACATTATAATATGATATGATTCTTGAAATCGCATAGATTTGAACCAATTGACTGTCACTCTGGCTAATCAAATATTACGTGCTAACTGTTATAACAAAGTGTTTAATTTTTTTCATATATTAAATGATTGTATTAAGAAAATGTGGGAATAAATAATAATTTTTTTCTGCTAATTGTACTTAACCATTACTTTTGCTTAGACTATGTTTTAATTTCTTTTTTCAATGTGTTTTTTTCTGTTATATAGATATTGTTCGATTTTCTGATTTCTAAGATTAATAAAGCATTAATTAAGCATATATAAGATCTCGCATCATAATTTTTTAGTTCAATTATGTATTTGATGTTTTCCATCATGTCATCCATAGATTATTTAGACGCTTGCTTTTTATAAATGTGCTTTTGCTCTAAGTGATTTTTTATATTTTTTACGATTTTTTTTTTACCTATTACTTATATTTGCTCTTATTAAATACAGTGGACGTACCAGAACTATTACGTGCTTTTGAAACTTTGACGCTAAAATTATTTAATTTTTAATATTGAATACTTGATTAGCGAAGCAATTTTTACTTATCTTAGCATATGTTTCAATATCTGTATTTGAGAAGAAACTAATGATTTTGAACATCTAATAGATATACAGAATTGGCACGATATATTTATTTTTTGGGAGAAAAGTATCGGTGATTTTTGCGATAATCGCAAATCTGGTACTATCACGATGTACAGTAATGTACGCTAGGAGTAGGCTAGGCTTTTGTCTCAGGTAGTTTAGTAGGATGCATGTTGATGTTTTTTGTTGCATCATCGTCACGAGAGCGAATAAGGATCAATTATAGTCATTCTTATCACTTTGGATTAGCACGATCAATGATCTGTTTCCAGGAGTAGAAATCGAACTGCGCTGTCTGATGATAACGCCCACCGTGAATGTTGATCGTCCGTTCCTTTATAGCATTGTCAGGGTTCTTCGTGAGAAGACTGAAAATGGTGACATCGTGCCGCTATTTGTCGGGACAGTCACTGAACCGAATTATTAGCGCAATAAAGAATTTCATGTGTTTGTACGTGCGCATAAGTACACTTGGTTTATGATTAATTGACCTCGATAAAATTTCGAAGACTTATTAACATTTAATTTCAGCCATCATTTGACTACTTGGTATTACTGTGTTTTGATTATTGTTCATACATTTGTGTTGCAATTTTTTCAATTTTTTAGCATTGATCGTAAAAAGAAATATTATAAAAGTATGCAAAACCACTCACTAATATTGGCTTACAAAAATGTTTACATTTTCTTATTTGTGATATTTTTTTAATATTGACATATTATAGAAAGCTAATATCTAATTAATTTCAGAAGCAATATTTAATAATATTTTATAGAAATTAATTTATAAACCAAATGTGTGCGTGTGTTGCTTATTAAATATTTACTTTGTTTTCTGTTTGTATTTATCGTGTGATAAATATGCATATTATTATTTTTTGACGAGAAAGTATCAACGACTTTCCAAACAGTTTATTTTAATTAACAGATGTGCTATGGATAAAAAAAGCATTTGCATCAATTTTAAGATAATTTTGCACATTAAAAAATATTTCAAAGTATATAAGTATGCATTTTTGTTGAATATATTGATATAAAATAATATCCTAACATTTTCTTTTTGTTTTTTGTGTGTAAAATTATTCCAAAAGAGTATAGTATGCAAATGCTGTCTATTGTATATATAATAGTTATAAAAGAATGTAGGTGTACATACACAACATGTAGGATCAAAGGAATGAAGAATATTTAATATTTGCTTTTCTTCATTTCTGCAATCTTTATTTTATTTATATAATTCGCTACATAATTTGTTGAATCTAGTCTGCGTGTTATTAGTTAGTGTATGTGTAGGAAATATTAAGTAAATCGAAACACTTTGCTAATACGGAAATAATACAATAAATAATCCACTTGTGATATATTTTGGATGGACCTATTTTTGAAATCAAATAAATATTTTTGATCGAATAAATAAAATATATATATATTGATCGAATACGTTCGGTGAAAGAACTTGCACGGAGAAATTATTTCTGCATCTTTTCTTGAAAGATCACGATCGTCGACTTAGAATTGCAATGAAAAGCTGAGAATGCGTTAAACTGATCTTTATTATTTCTTTTCTCTTTAGCACACTTTAACACATTTGTGCCCCAAAGTATTTTTCTTCTATTTCTATCATTAATCTATACTTACTGTACTATATTCGGGATTCTAGGTTTTTTTTTGTAGCAACAAAATAACAAATTGCTTTATATCTGCATATTCTACATCTCGCTGTAGTAAACAAATGAATGAATGAGTGATACGCGCATTACATGATATTTAATTATGTGTTTCAGCGGTTTTTGAACTACTGTATAATTTCGGACAGTTTTTCGATCAATCGTCCATTTGTATATAGTATTGTCAAGATAGACGGAAATTCTAAAAGCCTCAACGCCGATACGTTACTTAATGGACTCGTTTATAACCCGTGATATAAATCAGTTAACAATCGTTTATTCTGATTTTTTTATTTTTCTGATTGAACAGTTAAATTTCACTTGCTTATAATATAAGAAGTATTAAACTAATATCTGAAAATATGTATAATGCATTATACATATATTCTTAGTTATTTCTCGTTTTCTTTGTAATTAATGAAATTATTCTTAATATAATAATTAATTAGTAATATTAATCGTCACGTTAATTACTCAAATCATTTATTTTCGGAATTTTCAGAATTATTAATCTCGCGCTAATGATTTGCTGTATAAATCAACACACAAACATAAACGTGATGATAGTTGACAAAGAATTATATTTGCATTATTGCAACATTATTTGCCGTCTATCTTGATAAAAAACTACGTATACGATACTACGTACTACGATAAATTTTGTAACAGATATTATGTATGATTATTACATAACTAATGTGTTTCAGCAACATTCTTAGTCGAGTATGCAATCGAGTACGAGTACAAGATTTCAATCGACCGACCATTTTATTATATCATCACCAAGTCCATCCATAATGCACAAACTTATAATAACATAACGCTGTTCTCCGGATATATCGTCGAGCCTTAATAAATCAATAATGAAATGAGCATAATTCTACACATACACATAAATATTTACGACGTTAAAATTTAATGTGAATTAATATAAAGTCACAATTAAATGAAGTATAAAATAATAAATTACGATTATAGCATTTATTTTGTGTATCATATATCGTCAATTGCATTTTGCATGTGTATATTTGTTTACGTGAATCTTGTGTGTATATATATATATATGTGATTGTAGTGTTGTTTTTAATTTTAGCGCTTTTTTTCCTTTTCGTTCATCGTTGGTGAATTGAATGTTTTAGCAGTATTTTTTTGGAGTTTCTTGAAGCGTTTAAAGGCTGTGTTTATTTTTTTTCGATATATTTCTTGTTTTTGTCTCTTATTTCTTTATTTATCTGTTATTTATTTATGTCATCAGTTAAAATAATTGCACGAACAATTCGGATGATGATATTTGAATCTGTGACGATTTCGATGATATGCGAAATTAGCGGAATTTTCTCCATTAGCGATACTTTGTTTTCAGGTATGATCATGATGGCCATGTCTTTGAACTTTGGGAACGAAATCTATATCGATCGTCCGTTTTATTATGCTATCGTAAAACTTGATCGAAACCGAGAGTCTGGAAGTCACTCCGCCGTATCGCTATTTTCCGGAGTCGTTACTAATCCTGAGATCTAATGCTTATGAAACATGATGCATCATGTTGATTATAATTCATATAGCAAACGTTAATATATTTCAGGGAGTTATTATAATGCACATATATTATATGTGTAATAATTTATACATATAATATGTTTAATTACGTAGATTACAGATTATTGTTATCAACATAATTTTTATATCATGAACACCAAATGAACGCTTTTACACAATTAACATTTTTTACTGCAAATAATATTTCAATTAATAACATTCTTTTTTTTATTAATTTATAGCCAAATTATGAGACATTATTATTGTAATTTTCTGTGCTTAATATTAATTATTTATCTGCACGTTGAACTTTTCGCACAGATTTTTTAATATATTTTATAAATATTTTTTATTGTGTTTTTTATACGTAGTATTTCATACATAATATGGGGAAAACCAATAAGCTTGAAGAAAGAATTAAGAATTATATATTTGATTATATAATATATTATATATATATATTTGATAATTGTGTATATAGATATATAGTAAGCTTAGTATTGAGAAAAAGATACTTATTGCGCTTTGCAAGGATTTAAAGAATTTATTAGGAATTATATCTATTTTTATATGTGTGAAAGCAGAAGATAAAAATAAAACCGCTAACTTAATTTCATTGATCTTTCACTAAATAAGACTATAATTATCTATGAATAAAATAAATATTTTTAAGCGACAATTTATTCAGTCATATAAAATTGAATACTAACTGTATTAAAATTAAAAATGTTCATATTCTGACGTAAATAAACTAAACCAAGAAAATTATAAAAATGTATGAGATATTGAAAATAATCACACAATATTGCACATAAGAAATAAAATTCTATTACTTAAAATAAAAATCGGATGAATAAAATTTTATTCGTAAGATTTCTTTATAAACACTAAATATTAAATTGGAATCGGAAATAAATTGCAAAATATATATTTACTTTGCTATATTTTACTTTAGAATTAATTGCAAATAATTTCGCATGAATAATCGCATATTTATACTATATGTATATAAATCTTTGGGAGAAGTTTTTATTTAATCACAGTTTTTGGGTCTTTTCACATTTCTACATTTTTCGAAGATCTTTCTTCGTTTATCTTTATTGAAACGTATGTTTTCTACCTCTGTTATTTTGTCCTTTTTTTATGTTTTGCAACAAATTTGTACCTTTTAACGTTCTATATTTGATTTTCACGTGCAATGAGTAAAAATCAACGAGAATTGACTTTCGTCGCATTTAGATGCTACGTGAATTCTAATGTGTTTCAGGAATCGATTTGTACCTGAAAATTATGCAAGTGATCCAGGACTTCGTTATTGATCGTCCATTTTTCTATAGTATCAAGGCAAATCCAGCAACTAATGATTTCGTATCACTTTTTAATGGATACATCGTTAATCCAGAGTAACAATACCGTGTACCTTCCGATTAATAGTTTTTAGTGCAGTATTATCATGTAGTAATACTTGTTTTGCCAGTATTTTGTTCCGAAGATTTTTCGATGCTTAATAATAATCAATATTTTCCGAAAGCTTCAAATCTCAGACTGCGTTTTCGAAATATGTCTAATTTGTCGATTGTATATTTAAGCTTAACTAAATCGCAATATTTATTTTAATTTTAATAAAATTTCAAATTTCGAATTTCTTATTAAGAATTCAAAAGAAAACATGACAGGAATATGATTTATTATTGTCTCTTGTTGTCATTTTTATGCTTGCAAACATTTTTCATTTGTAACATATAATATTGATATAATGTTCTCATTTTAATTATAAAAGTAATCTCTTTTATGTTCATTTCACATGAAGAGTGTTGTAAAACATATATATGTTGCATGCATGATGTGAAGTAGCGGTATTTTGTGATTTTGTTACGCGATATATTGAGAATTAAAATTCATAAAGTTTTTATGATTAAAATCAATTATTTTCAGTCGTGATGTTCACTCGATGTCTAGCTATTGGCAACTTGCCGCCTCCGCTGGAATTTAACGTGGACCGTCCATTCGTCTACAGTATCGTTAAAACAAATGTTGACAACGAAGTCGAAAGTAGCGTCGCAATAACTTTGTTCGTTGGACACATTACTGAACCAACTGTATAATAATTTTAAACTAATATATATTTAAAGAGATATTAACTATATATATATAAACAACTTATATTTAAAGAAAAATCTATAAACGTAATGTGTATTTAAAGAAATGTAGGAATACTTAAAACGTTGAAGATTTTTTTAGCGCAAAAGTAGATATAAATATGGATTTACCTTCGCTGGAATACCACATCTAACATGGCTGTTGTAACTTAAAACGCGCAGAATCAATCAGCCATAAATGTAACTTATTGTTTATTGTTTATTGCGCGATGTAAAGCAGCTTTGAGGCATATGATGTGACACATTATGAGACACACCACTAAACCGATAAAGGCAGGTTTTATGTAAATAAAATTATTTTTCAGTTTTTATGAAACGCAAACGTGCAAGATTATCATCGTTTTCAGAGTTTGAAGTGAATCGTCCGTTTCTTTACAGTATCGTTAAATCAAATCTTGACAGCGAAGCCAGAAGTAGTATTGAAAATCTGTTTGTTGGATACATGATCGAACCAACTGAGTAATAATTTACAGATCTATCTCGCACGTTGATTGTTGTTACTTTTAGCAATGTTAATTGTTATGTGTTGCACACACGATGTGAAGCAGTTTTATGTGACAGTACTAAATTGATAAAATGAAATTTTACGATATAAATAAATTGTTTTTCAGGTGAAGGGGCGTACATGCTGTGTGCAAGTGTTTCATCTCCGATTTCAGAATTTAAAGTAGACCGTCCGTTCTTTTACAGTATCGTTGAAAGTGGCACTATAAGTCTGTTTGTTGGACATATTATTGAACCGACTAAATAATAATTTACAAGCAGAGTTTAAACCTTAAACAAATATATGTTTAAAAAAAATATTAATTTTGTGCTTGAACCGTTGAAGGTTTTCTTCGTGCAAAAGTAAGCTCGTTATATTACTGTCAATTATAAATGTAACTATTTTTGTCGGAACGTTACAGATCTATCTCACGTTATGGTTGTTGTCACTTTTAACAGTATTAATTATTATGTGTTACATACGCGTGACATTATGAACATATTACTAAAATCAATGAAGGCTGATTTTTTCTTTGGTGTAAATGAATTATTTTGTAACTAAGAGAGTATACGCAAACGCAAGGTTTTCGTTATCTCTGGAATTTAAAGTAGACCATCCGTTCCTTTACAATATCTTTAAGACAACAAGGCTGAAAGTAGTGTCAGTTCGTTGGAACTGACTTTCATCGACTGATTACAATAATTTATAAGCGGAATTCAAACTTTAAATCTGCTATACTTAAAAAAAGAAATAAACTTTATAATTTATGTGTAGTAACGCATAAATTGGTCTAAACGTTGATATAAACGTATATATTTAGACGATAATAAATAATAGTAGTAACGCTTGTGTATGTGGGTTATAACACTTTAGTCTGCGATTATTCGATCACATTATACATATGTGATCCATTTATTATTGAATAATTACTCCTCAAATAATAACTATACTAACAAAATTGCTAAATATTTATTAATAATAACTATCTTGCAAAAAGCATGCGAATTGAACGATGACTGAAATCATCGTAAAGTTTGGGAGAAGTACAAGCAACAATATATTTAAAAATGCATAAAGGATTAAATAAAAATTTATGTCGTTATTTAAGACGAGCTTAGTCGAATGTAGCACTGGATTTAGTTCTATAATGTTTCCATAATTTTGTTTCTTTATATAATTGAGTTATTTTTCAATATAAAAGCCGAATAGCTCAGTTACACGAAAACTACGGATAGATTACATCAATTTTATTCAGCGAAATGGCATGCAGCATGAAATAGGGATTACACGACGAGAATGAAGAACGATTCAAAAGAGTCAGAAAAAATGAAATAAAAATGTATATCTTAACAGTATGGGATCGACGATTTGTTTCAGGACTCAGAGCAGAGACTTTTTCCCTTTCCATCAATCAAGAGGTAGAATTTAATGTTGACCATCAGTTCTTCTATGGTGTTATTGTCTCGAAACCACAAGAGGAAGCCTTTTTATCGGTGTTCGCCGGATGGATCACTGATCCAAAAGCATAACCCATTTAATTATTTTTACAAAGAGAATTAATATATTAAAATAATCGGCGAATTTTCGAATAATTATAGAAAATTGGCAATGCGATATCATTGGGACTTGTTGATGGAATTATCAAATATTGAATTATTAAGTTTATAATAATCATTATATATAATTGTTGAGATTCTATATGATTTAATGATTAGTTTATTAATCAACAAGATTTTAAATCAATAAAGCATTATAATAGAAACTGCGTTCTTCGATGCATCCCGAATTATGTTATTAATTCAATTTGAGATGTTACAGGTTTTAAGGGAATTACAATCAATGATATAAAAATAACTCAGAATAGAAGCAAGCACAATTTTTTTCATATTTTAAAATTGTTCATTATTAAACTTGGCGTCAGTGCAATACCTTTCAATATGGATCCAAGGCTCACTGCGCACTAGAAGCACTCTCCGCTTTTCTTCTTCATACATTGTGTTTCACTTGAATTGTATTTAGTTCATTATGCTTTACATGTTGTGCTTGAAAAATTAAAATACGCATTAGAGTAATCACTATGTTTGAAATTGTTTTAAGATCATTAAAAAATATATAATAATATTATTGTGTGTATCATGTAATATAACACTTAAGACATTAATTATGTTTAACATGTTATACATATCAGACAATATTTAATATAAAATAATAGGTATTGCAACATTCAATAGTTATAAAAGAGATGTACATCAAGACGAAGAATAACGCAAGGAGATGTTGAAGAAGATTCCAGGTTTAACGATTATGTTACAGGTACAATACTACTGGCGTACAGTCTGGTTTTTCCAATGGAATTTGAAGTAAACCGTCCTTTCGTGTATACTATAATAAAATCTTCCTCGAATCAAGAAGTTGGCGTCCCGCTTTTCGCTGGACACGTTACTAATCCTGAATATTGAGTTTTGCGTCTCGAGAACTAACTTATCTCACTAAAGAGCGAAGAACGGAAACCAAAGGGGAACGAAAAATGAGAAATTACCAAATAATATATATCATATTTCTTTCACGCAATGTAATTATAATTTGATAAATTTTTATGCACAATTATACATTTATTACACATATATTGTTTTATTAGATTAGATTATTTGGGTATTTTGTTAGTATAAATAAGCAAAAAGATTAATAATTTAATGAAAAAAATACAAGAATAAACATGAATTATATATTACAGTGAATAATCATTTATTATTGTTAAGATTAATCCTTTTATTCCAGACATTTTTTTTATTTAGTAGGTTTTGAACATTAATATTTCTATGATTATTTTACATTTTCTCTGTGCTTCATAATTGCATTATTATTGCAATTTTTTATTATTTAAAACAAATTTTAAATATTTTTATTTTTTTCACAGAGCACACAATTTATACAATTTACATTTAAGACATTAATTATGATTGATAATTAAGTATTTGAAAGATTTATTTTAGATTATTTGTATGGATTCTTTGATATTGTTTTCATGGTAATGTTACATTTATATATGTATTTAATATTATGTAATAAAGCTTGAATACAATATAAGGTAAAAAAATCAATAACTATATAGATCAATTCCTTTATTAGTAATAAGGCACATGTTTACAAATGAAATTTGATTTCGCGCACAGCTTAGTTTGGCACATTAGAGCGAAGGCGATAAACATTTCGTTACCTTACATATAGTTTTACAACGAATATAATGCGTCGCAACAATAACAAAATTTGCCTATATAAATTTATTTGTCATAATATAAAAATGCGAGATTGCTCCCATATATAAATTCTATCCATCTAAAGGTATAATAAGCTCCCTCTCTTAACTCTTGCGCGATAGCTACCTATTGAATCGCTTAATCGATTTCTATTTTGCACAGTATATGTTTAAAGTACATAAACTATATATGTAGCATAAGTGCTAAACGTATAAGGTCTAAATAATAAAAACAATTGATAAAGAAGTCTTAACAGATGCTATTGCACTGTGTGCTCGATTCAAATTATACGTATGTCTAACATAATTCTACGGAATGTATTATTCCACGGAAATCTATCAGTTATTAGGTAATGATATAATCACTACTGTATTGTTTAATATACTAAATTGATAATATAGATGCCGATTAACACTTAAATACTCGCGTTGAATCAATTTAACCCAAGTTTTTTTCTCTTGTGATTTTTCTTTTCATTAAAAAAAATTGCTTGATTTTCGAATTTATAGATTTGCGATATTAAGTTTTACTTGAAAAATAAAAACATAATTGGTATCGCTAACATTTGTGTGTAACTTTCTACAAACGAATATTTAAGAATTAATAGGAATCACTTTATTTCCAACTTAAGCATTATATCATATCTAAACTTAAATTTTAATCTCTGCGATAGATTAATATAAAGCAGTTGCTTATTTCACGATGATTAGATAACATTGATCAAAAAATTATATATGTTTGATAAAATAACAAGTGATGAGGAACGTATACAGTTGAGCAGTTGTTAGGAAGACGTGATCGCGCAAGTTAAAGATCAAAGTACAAAAATAAGGTTTCTCTTAACTTATTCTACAATTATTAATTTTGCCGCTCTTCGATGAATGAGCAGTGGAAGCCGTGCCGTTCGACGTCAGTGAGCCTCTGCGCATCATACAGGTTGGATGCATAGTAGCAGTAGTATCGAGATACTCGTCGTCGTTCTCCGAATCCGTGTCTTTGTCCTTGATTAATTTTTTCGACACCAAGTCGCTCACGTAGCGTTCTATCATGTTGCGATTCTGCGTGCTTAGCCCGCCGTTATCCTTGTTTAAGAAAGGCAACAGTACTTCGGGTATTTCGTTAGCCTTCTCTTTGGCTATCTGACGTTCGATATATATTCGATGTAACTCGGTCAGCGCTTCGTCCATTGCGAAGCGAACATTGTTCTTGCGATCGGTTAATGGATTATCGCCGACGAATCCTAATGATTTAGGTCGATCTCTGCCGTTCATCTCTCTCGGTAAAGTCGCTCCTTTCTGATCATTGGCGGATAACATAGCAGTAGTGAATCCCATGGGAAACTTAGATTGACCGCGCAAATCGTTCTCCAGTGAAAGCGGTCTGCCATTAGGAGCTGCTTCGTTATAATTTCTCCGTTGCTCGTCGAGAGTCGAAGAAGGCGCGTTCGCCTTTGGGGCCGTGAAGGTCGCGTTGTACTCGACGTCAGGACCGTTTTGATTTGCCGGTTGAACCGCGGTTGCAGGACGGATCGTGTTGCGTTGTTGATTCTGCGCAGCAACATCTCGCCATCTTGCGCTGTTCATCACGAGTCGCGCCAATTGTTGGATAGTCGGCTTTGGAACTCTGCTATCAACCTCATCGACGTCTTTGGCGAACAGCGGTTTTGCCGGGGTCGACGTTTCACACGGCTCGCAGCCCAGATCGTTGCATCGAACCGCTGCATTTAAGTGACGCATACGCTCGTAACTCTCGCCCTGCCCAGCCAAGAAGTTCTCCTGCCGGGCGCGTATCAGCATCGCCTTCCGCGAGTTCCAGGTGCCCCAATAGGGCGGATCTTGCTCGCACACGCGGCACTCGGCGTCCAGGAAAGCCGCGGTGAGTATCATGATGGGAGTAGGCTCCCGTTGCGTGAACAACTTCCTGCGCGCGGTTAGCGCCTGACCCATGTCCATCTCCAATCGTGCGTTCTCTATTTTCTCCTCGAGCTCTCGTTCCATCTCCAGCAGCTTGGCTGTTTCGTAAATCAGGCTCTTGGTGTCCATGTAAAATCTGCCGACTTCCTTAGCGATGCGTCTCTCCGCCGAGGATTGCGTGCGAATGTCATTGTAGAAGACGGACTGAAAACCGAGACGCTGCTGGGCTTTCACAAACGGCGACGTGGACACCGGGCCTAATTTCGACCATATCGCGCCGGGCTTCTTGCCCGCCGGACTGACGGTGATCGGCGATACGATGCCGGGTCTAGTCAGGATAGGATTCTGATTAACCAATTCGACGTTCGAGTTCGGTATTGTGCAGGGGACCCGACAAGGCTTCGGCGGAACGAGGTCCAACTTGGGCGGCACCATGCCGGGTTTCGGAGGCGGATGTAAAGAGATGATCGCAGGCTCCGGTGGCGGCGATGGAGACTCGTTTTTGTTGAGCACCGTGGCATGGACGACATTTAGTAAATGATCCAATCTGTTTTCCAATCTGTTCGCGCGATCTCTGTCCACATCGAGAAATCGTGCCACCATGTCATTCTGCGCGGACAAGATCTAAAAAATTAAAGCAATTGTAATATCATCTCTATTTTCCAATCGAATTTTGTCATCTCTTTCTTTTCCGGTTATGCAATATTAATATTTTTTAAACTTATTTTCTTCTCTGAATTTCCTTTTTTTTCTTTTTAAACATAATTTAAAAAACAAGAAAAAAGAATAAAAGCAAGAAAATAAAATATAGCTGGAAAAAAACAAGATAATAAAATTCAATAGAAAAAATTATAGCGATATTCTACCTTATTGACGACTTCATTTTGAGAATTAATCGCGCTAATCACGAGTTGTTCCAGTTTTTGCGCCTTCTTTTTTCTGAACGGTGCACTCGGCACCTCATCTGTATTCACGGCGCTGTCCCGTGACTTTCCACCGGTCTCTGACGGAGTGGGCGAGTCCAACAAAAATTCTAACAGCATACTGTCGTCGTTGCAGGTCGCGTTGTTCGTCACGACAGTCGCGTCCGCTAGCAAGGGATTATCCTGATTAACAGGTCGATTGTATGTCTCGTTTAAATTGTGCGTTTTCGTATCGTCGTTCTTCGATAGGCAGAAAGCGTCATTTAAGTTTTGTGACACGTCCGGCGAGTAGTCCGGCGATAGCGATCCATTTTGTTTGATAACATTCGGCATATAAGCTAGACGAGGAGCAGCGTCTTGATATTGTCGATATGTCGCAAAGTTCTGTCTATAAGTAACTTTGCGCGGTTCCTGCGGCATCGCCCGATTGTCCACGCCTTGCTGCAATTGATTTTGCTGGCGCATAAGCTGCTCTATATTAGGATTTTGCATCACGTTGCTCTGAATCATTCCATTTGGCAAGCGTTGTTGATTCTGATTAATCAAGTTTTGCTGAAAGCCGAGCCGATTGTTTACCGGCACGTTCTGTTGCGGCAATTGATTCCATCTGACATGATTCTGCTGTTGAATATTCTGATATTGCTGCATATTCTCCTGAATTATCTGATTCTGCACGTTTTGCACTGTGTTCTGATAAGGAATCTCTCCATACGGATAGGAAGTTAGCAAGTTCTGCCGATATTCCTCTCGCACAGGCTCCTCCATAATCGGGTGTGTCTGCACTGCCCGGTTGCCAATTGGAATACAACGTTCAGCGGTGTTTATGGCAACGTCTCTGGTAGGAGAGAAAACTCTGTATGGTTTGGCTATTATAGTCTCATTCGATTCCGGCGAATCCGGATACTCATTTTCACCTGCGGAGAAAAAAAAATTGAATCTTTGACACGCAAGACAAGTTTAAATAAGCAAGATTCTCTGCGAGGAAAAAGTGCCTTACATTCTATAGTCCACATAGGGGACAGAGCCTCTGTTCGAAAGAGAGATTGTACAGGTTCCTGACCCTTCAGTCTCATCTGCAGATTCTTGTTGGTCTTCACATCCTTCGGAGGTGATTTCACGCAATTTGCAGTTGCATCTGATGGCATAATAGAAATACATGTTCTTATTTCGTTAATTTCTTCATTGAAAGATAGCAGAAACATTCACAGAACATTGCGAAACTGCCTGAAAGACATTATCATCCAGTTGTACTTTAGAATCTTTTTGTCGAATTGTTTCATCATTGAGAATCTCTGTACTCACCCACTGTGTCTATACCGATATCAGCCTCTAGACGCTTGTTTTTCAATACTCGATCGATGGTTTCATAATACTGCTCCACACCAGAACGAGTGCCTACTCGCTTAGCCTCACGATAGCACACCAAAACTTGCTTCATACGCGACCGGCATTGTTTGCCCCCAACGTTGTAACCCTTCTTCTTCATGTAGCGTGCAACGCTGTCCCATATCACCTGTGGTCGGGCGGCGTACTCGAGCTGCTTCTGCACCTGCCGGTCCGACCACACCGAGACGAGCAGCGCGGTGCTCTCGGGCGTCCACTTATATTTGGCAATATCTCCGCTCGTCTCCGACATCGTGTCTGTGTGTGAGTACGTGGGTCCGCAGGTGGTCGCGCTGTAACAGGACCAACGGAGACACGTAGACGTATCGGATTCTTCTTCTTCTGCGGATATTTATCGGTATCGATATCGCTGTTTACTAGCTAGACTCACTTTACGCCGATGATCTCAGTAAAACTCGGCAAGACGCTGCGTCGTGGCTCTGGGTATTTAAATGAGATCGCACACCAAAAACGTACACTCGCGCCACGCATTCATGCGCGAACGTCGCCACGGCCAACTACGACTGGAAACCACTGGAATTTGTAACCGACAATGATTCAAATTTTAAAGGGACTGCGACCAGTGGGGGGTCGTATGGTGGGAGGATGGTGCATCGTGACAGGACAACACCACCTATATACAAGGCCTCTCCACTGAAGTCATGACGTCATCACTAGTAGGCCATTTGTCGTTCAGTCTTGTAATGTAAAACGCGAATTTTTGAACAGTGTAGTGCGTTTTAGTAATAATTTTTTGTTGTGGATAGTTGCTGAATGCCTGTATTATTGAGGTAAGTCATAATTTTATTAATTTACCGAATTATAAACGTATTTAGAAAACTGACAATAATAGGTTAGATTTGGATCATACTTCTTTATTATTGAAATTATGTATTTCTTTTATAGCAATGCCTTTCAAATGTTGTGTGCCAAATTGTAATGGCAATTACAAAAATGGGCCAAAGGTTGCAACGTTTTCTTTTCCAAAAAATGAAGAAATAAAAAAAAAATGGTTACGTGCTATTTGTCGACAGAATTTTTGTCCTACAAATAGTTCTAAAGTAAGTTAATTCAATATATTTATAAATAAAATTAATATTATAAATAATATGTTAACGATCAATTTGTTAATTTATAAATAATCTCAAGACAAAAATTTATGCATTACACTTGTTTTTACTCATCATCATGTTTTAGGTATGCGAATTACATTTTCACTCTTACGATATTGAACGAGAAACGAGCCATTATAATGAAGCTAATGGGAAATTGTTAACTGCTCCATTGCGACATCCACGTTTAATTAAAAGTAAGTGTTTCAAAATAATTTCAAAAAATTCTACAGCTGCAATATTTTAATATTCTAATTGTATTTATCTCAATTACATGTTTATTGTTTTCATCAAGATAATACTTTAGTACAAGATAGTACTTTAGTTATATTTATGAATTACAAGAATGAAATTACAAATATTAACACTTGGAATTCAATATTCCCCATAACGAGACAATGAAATAGTATTCCTTTTCTCATTGCATTTTTTGTTACAGACGCTGTTCCAAGTCAGTTGCTATACAATCCTCAATACTTAACAGAAAGTGAAGCACCTCATCGAGAAAGCCCAGCAAAGAAACGTTTAAAGATGGAGAATTTTTTGATCGAGCAAGCAATTGCAAGCAGCATAGAATCGAGAAAAACGTTTGATGAAAAAAACGGATTTTCTACGTTAGAAGAGTTGTATGTGAAATTGAAGGATCGCATTGATATACACAAGTGGATAATTTCGCACAAAGACACTACTATTTATTTCTTTCATGTAGAAGATACATCATATCCAAATGTTAACAGCTTTAGTTTATTTCATTCTTTTGCAGTCTGGCATTGTTTTTTTTTTTATGGTATCATTTTGTCTTTTTGTATAATTATTTAAAAAGATGTTACAGAGTGTATGTATAATTTTTATAATTAAGATTTGAGCTGAATGCTTTGAACAACAGTGTCCTGAAAAAAGTTCCAAATACAAATCACGTATAGTTTCGAATGTTAGAGTCTTGACAATTTGACGTTGATTTTTTTGTACGAGAAAATCGTGATCATTTTCTAGTAATTTTTGGACAATTAAGAAAGTATATGCTGCACACGTAATAACGTCTTCGTTGGGATTACATAAACCTCCTCGATTGTTTGCTGCTATTAAAGCTGAAAAATGTATGTTGTCACCAATTAAAAAAATTTTGCAGTATTCGCATTTCAATTTTTTAATCGCTGAATATGAAGTGTATCCTGCTACATATACAAGAAGTGGCCAAGTATCGTCTTCGATATTGTTAAGGTCCTCTTCATCAATAACACATGCATTTCTTAATAATACGGGTATATTTCCTAATAAAAAATCAATTTAAAATGTCAATGCATGTTTTTAAAAAATGTTGTAAATTAATATAGTTTTCTATCCAGATAGAAAAACATGTAGAATATTAGTTTTAGTTTCATTTTAAAATATAAAATATGTTATAATTCAAAATGTAAATTTTGAAGTTATTAATTTTAAAATTAATTATTAAAACATATAGCAATCTTTATAAAATTGAAGCCTAAAGTAAATGCTTGAATAACTGTAAGATTCATCTAACACAATTGTGCCAGTAATTATGAAAGTGGTCAAAAATCTGAAAAAATTAATGTATCCATATCTTGTGTAAAAACATGTTTTGTGTTGTGATTAATTCATTTTTTTAGATTTTGTTACTTAGACACTTTCATAATTACCAACACAATTATTGCTGAATACATTTTACAAACTAATTTTGTAATTATTATAAAAACTATTGCAGTATCAAATTGTAGAATTATCTTAACACAATTATTATGAAAATGTTCTATCTGGGTAGCTTCTGAAATATTTTGGATTTATTTAAAATGTTTGAAAATAATGATTAACAATAGAATTAAGAAAATAAGAATGAAATAACAAAATGATTATACACAAATGAACAAAAATGATTATAATGATTGGAACTTGGAAGGAAATTTGAAAATACAGTTATGAGGAAAACAAATTTGTTTAAAGTTTATAAAAAATGCAGTTGCTCGAAGTTTCAATTAATTTTATTTTTTATTTATTACGATCATTTTTGTGAAATAAGATTTCTAAATTTTTCTACAAAATACGATACTTTTTATCTTAACGATAGAATCAAAGAAAGTTTTTTTTTACAAAAATATTGTTTTACAAATTTCTATAAATCCAAAAATATTTTTGAATTTAATGCAATTTTTATATTACGAAATTTAATATAAAAGAAAATTATGTAAAACCAGAATTTTGAACTTCCTCTTCATCTTCGATATTTTCCACAAAGTCCAAGATATCTGTCGAAGTCATTTCTATATCTCCATATACTTTGGACTTTAAAAGAAGTGGCACGGTATTCTGCATACGAAGCTTACTTTCGGATTCAAAAACTTGACGAACTGATATATGATATTGTGCTCCAGCTTGTTGTCGGTATATTCCAAAACGTTCTTCCAATCGATCAGTTTGGATTTTTCCACACAAAAAAAAACTCCAATGTTTTTCATCCAAGCAGTAAGTGGCTAACTTTATCAAAGCATCTGTGGTTTGAAATAAAGCGAAATGGGTTTCTTTTGTTAGTTTTCCACCACCTTCACAATTTTTCCATCTGTTTAACCAATTCAAAAAATTTTTTAGAAATTTTATGTGATCAGAATTTTTGGTGATTGGCTCTTCAAAATGATTCCTATGTCTTTTTCCTTTTAGCAAGGTTTTAACATTTACTATATCCCACCACTGAGAAATTAACTCTATATATGCAGCAGTATCTTCAAAATATTCAAAATGTTTTTTTGGGCCAAGTTCACGCAGCGCTATAACAACATTGGTATTGAAAATTTGTAAAGCCAACTTGACATTCTGTCGTTCGATTGACGTTGGATATAAGGATTTTAAAGACAGCGTGTACCCATATTGCAGCAAATTATCCTTTTCTGTAGAGTGCATATCTTTAAGACTTTGGAATGAAGCAAGTCTCATTTTCTGTTCATTAAAATCTGGATATTGCATATACTGATGTGGTTTCTGATTTATCCAATTATTTCGAATGTTTTTTATTATGTGTACTGAATCAATAACATAAAACAGAGGTCTTGAGGAATCTTTAGGATTGCGGTACACATTCGATATTTTCGGTGGATTACTAAAAAAAGACATTGCCTTTTTATTGATTGCGTTATTGTCAGAAACAACAGCTAATACTTCAAAACCAATATTTTCTAAACCAATGACAATTTTTGCAATGAAGTCATGGAGGGTTGATGCTTGGAGCGTTTTTACTGGTAAAATATGCACAACATCTCTGTAGGTTGATAACATACTATTGATCATAAATACATGAGCGCTCGTTGCACACTCTGTACTGTTAAAAGCTCTTCCCACTATATTTCCGCCTTTATAGTCCATATACGGTTTTATATGAATTTCGTCCATCATCAATGTAACTGTTTTATCCTCAGCATTAAGTAGTTTGAATTTCGATGAAATGTAATGCAGAAAAGTTGACTCATCTTGCTCTAATTGAGGATTAGTTGAAAAATTACTACAAATTCTTTTTATAGTAGTTGACGATGGTAATAATAAATGCCCAGAGTTACGAAGAAATTTGTAAGCATGTGGAGAAATTGAATGAAGTAATCCACAAAACAAAGTAGTTTCCCATGAATATCTGAATGCATTTTTCTTCGAAATATCTAACAGTTTAATTTGTTGTAATAAAAAGTCTATAACCGGCTTTTGTTCAGATAATGTTGTTGACAATGAATTTAAAATATCGATACAGATATTTAAATTCTCCTTCACCGAACAGTCTTCATATTTTTCTTCCAATGATATTAAGGCTTGGTCGAGAATATCTTCAATTTCAATGATATTGCTTACTACCAATGGAAATTTGAGTTTCTTCAGATATTTAACTTCCCTTGATCCATAAAATAAAGTGACGGTGAAATTCTCCGACACTCGTGCACAACATTTAACATTTGGATATGATGTATCTTCTACATGAAAGAAATAAATAGTAGTGTCTTTGTGCGAAATTATCCACTTGTGTATATCAATGCGATCCTTCAATTTCACATACAACTCTTCTAACGTAGAAAATCCGTTTTTTTCATCAAACGTTTTTCTCGATTCTATGCTGCTTGCAATTGCTTGCTCGATCAAAAAATTCTCCATCTTTAAACGTTTCTTTGCTGGGCTTTCTCGATGAGGTGCTTCACTTTCTGTTAAGTATTGAGGATTGTATAGCAACTGACTTGGAACAGCGTCTGTAACAAAAAATGCAATGAGAAAAGGAATACTATTTCATTGTCTCGTTATGGGGAATATTGAATTCCAAGTGTTAATATTTGTAATTTCATTCTTGTAATTCATAAATATAACTAAAGTACTATCTTGTACTAAAGTATTATCTTGATGAAAACAATAAACATGTAATTGAGATAAATACAATTAGAATATTAAAATATTGCAGCTGTAGAATTTTTTGAAATTATTTTGAAACACTTACTTTTAATTAAACGTGGATGTCGCAATGGAGCAGTTAACAATTTCCCATTAGCTTCATTATAATGGCTCGTTTCTCGTTCAATATCGTAAGAGTGAAAATGTAATTCGCATACCTAAAACATGATGATGAGTAAAAACAAGTGTAATGCATAAATTTTTGTCTTGAGATTATTTATAAATTAACAAATTGATCGTTAACATATTATTTATAATATTAATTTTATTTATAAATATATTGAATTAACTTACTTTAGAACTATTTGTAGGACAAAAATTCTGTCGACAAATAGCACGTAACCATTTTTTTTTATTTCTTCATTTTTTGGAAAAGAAAACGTTGCAACCTTTGGCCCATTTTTGTAATTGCCATTACAATTTGGCACACAACATTTGAAAGGCATTGCTATAAAAGAAATACATAATTTCAATAATAAAGAAGTATGATCCAAATCTAACCTATTATTGTCAGTTTTCTAAATACGTTTATAATTCGGTAAATTAATAAAATTATGACTTACCTCAATAATACAGGCATTCAGCAACTATCCACAACAAAAAATTATTACTAAAACGCACTACACTGTTCAAAAATTCGCGTTTTACATTACAAGACTGAACGACAAATGGCCTACTAGTGATGACGTCATGACTTCAGTGGAGAGGCCTTGTATATAGGTGGTGTTGAATTGTGTAACTTTGATTTGGTTCCGGCTTGAATATTCGTTCCTTAGGAAATAAAAGTAATCTGAGACTTTGTTGCACGTAAAATAAATCTTCGATCATGTATGAATATTAAGTATTTAATATTTATATACATGACACTATAAATAATATGTTATGGATATTCGAAATTTTTCTGTGAATATTTAATTGGCTATCCAATTAATAATAGATATTTTTTGTTTATTTTTGTCAAATAGATTTGTAGATTAAATAGAATCGTGGGAGAAAAATGCGTATACTAACTTTGGGCCACAGCAACGATAAGTTCGACACTGCGCTCCAACGCGGATGCTGCATAGAGAAAGCGAGTGAGAGAGAGTAAGGTCGAACGTAAGTGAAATCAGATGCATCATACAGGAGTGAAAGAGATCAAGTCAGCTTAAATTACTAGCACGCGCACGCTTGCACGTTTGTCGTTTTCGCGCTCCATCGAACGCGACGTGATGCGATGCAACAGGTGGTACGACAGGTGGTACTATGCACATAATTCTGCTCTAGCAAGACCAACCGGTAGATAGAAAACAGGTTTGTTTTTTAGTCACATTTTTCTACATTTCCTGTACTTAAAATGATACAATTTTATCGTGTAGAAATTTTATTAAAATGTATTGTTGCAGATTTCTCTGGTCCTTGAATAATATAAAATAATTTATATTTTTGATTATGAGAAACAAGATTTTTCTGTTGCAATGCTATGATTAGTGTAATAATTATGATACAAGCATCATCGTCTGACGCAAATTCGCCCTTCGACCTGTAGTTCTTAAGCAATATGCGTATTAAAAAAAAGGTAATCATTCGTTCACTCTATCATTTTTTATTGTTAAGGAATAATATCTAAATGACACGATAACTCAGTAATAAAATATTAAAGCTATGAATATATGTGTGAATGAATATAACGTAAAAAAATGTTAATACACTTTTTGCATAAACATATTTTTATATGTTTTAAAAATATCTATAAAATATTTTTGCGAGCGAAGATTTATAAAAGAGAACTTGCTAATTTTGTGACAAAATATTATCAAATTATATAAAGCAGAAATTGTGTGTGTATGCAAAGAAAAAAGATTATCGACAAGAATATTAAAAAATTCCAGGGCTTTGTTAAAAGGCGCACGTTTTATGCGTTTTGGAACGCATAAATTGATATACAATTTAATTGAATTCAAATTTCAATGCTACAGTTGACTAAAAATTTACTCGATATTCGATTATAAATATACTATTATAAAACATTAATTTAAAAAATCTTAATATTATTTTTGTAGTTGTAATATCACACTTTCTGCACCCAAAATAAAATAACACTATAATTAACCACTAGAGAGAAAAAGAAAAGTATAGCTGCAAAGAACTGCGACATGGCGCTGACCAATCAGCGTAGAGACTAGTATAAGATGCATTTGGGAACACCGGTGCAGGTTACAACTTGATTGAAAACAAAACATCATCAACGGTCTGGCGGGAACGAGTAGGAACTATGGAAAGTTTCACGTGGATGTAACCGAAATTGTTGAACACATATATTAGTTGTTTGATGAAGCCTTTTCTCATCTAACGGCATTCGTCATGCTTGGATAAAACAGTATGAAATCTGAAAGCAACCTCAAGCAAGACGACAAATAATATCAACAGAATTTGAACGCCTGTGTTCCACGTTTTTTGTTTAAATGTGTCGTTGGTTCAGTTGCAGCCGCTTGAAACATGGAAAATAATGTGAATAATCGAAAGAAAAGAGCCTCGGAGAAGTCTAATGAGCATCAGACTAAACGCTCTAAGCACATCGAAAGTGATGATGCTGTGACAGAGGTACTTTAGATAATGAATTATGTTATAGCAATGATAATTGTTTCAACTGTGAAATAAACTTATAACATTCATTAAGTATTAAACTTTGAAACATTATTGAATATAACTAGAGTTAATGATTTTATTGATTGAGTAGGATTGTTGATATACAAGCATAAGTTATATGTCAGCAATGATATCGATATTTATCATGCTATTGCTTTATTTACAGTATACAGCTGGAAAAGTGAAAAAGATTCGGGTTCGTAACTTTATGTGTCACGAAGCTTTGGAGATAACATTAAATGAGAATGTCAATTTTATTGTGGGGCGCAATGGCAGTGGTAAAAGCGCTATATTGACAGCATTAACTGTAGGACTTGGTGCAAAGGCTAATGTGACGAGCAGAGGAACCTCTATTAGAGGTATTACTATGTTATAATTTGTTTTTCATTGCATTTATATTGCAATTTAATAAGATTTTGCTTAATGATACTTTATATGCAATTTTAATGATACAAATTGTTTCTGTGATGTTTCAGAGTTTATAAAGAAGGGTACAAATAATGCTATCATTGAGATAACATTAAGTAACAAAGGAGATACTGCATACAAGTCTGAGATTTATGGTGATGTGATTACCGTTATACGTATCATTGGAACTACTTACGCATACAAGATTAAAAATTGGAGAGGTATGTAGAATATAAACTTTCTTATTGATTCAAATGATTATGATATACATATATATATATTCATAGCAAAATATATATATTTGCAGGAGATATCATCTCTACAAAACGTGAAGAATTAGACAATATTATAACAACGATGAACATACAAATTGATAATCCAATATCTGTTTTGAATCAGGATATTTCGAGAACATTTCTAGTTAGTTCTAAGCCTAGTGAAAAGTACAATCTGTTCATGAAAGCCACTCTCTTAAATACTATAGAAAAAAATTATAATGAAGCTCGAGAGATATGCGAAGAAGAATATAAAAAATTAAAACAATATTCTGAGGTATATTTGCTAGCTTTAGTTAATTCTGTTTTATTATAGAGGATTAGTCCTTAGTTTTTATTATGTTTCAGGCATTGTCACAAGTAAGGAAAGAAATCCAAAAATTGAAGGAAAATATCCATAGAGTGGAAGAAATAGATGCATCACGTGCGGAGTTAAATGATCTTGAAATGGAACTTCAGTGGGCTAAGGTGAGTCAGAGAGTCTGAAAAAATGTAGGAGCTTGCTTGCAAAGTAATATTGTTTATTTTAAGACTAACAATTATATTTATTATCTAGGCTATTGTGGAAGAAAGTAAGCTTTGTAAGATTCAGGAAACGTTAAAGATGTATGAAGATCAATTGCAAGATCTTCAAAATATGGAGGCATCTGTGGGAACTAAAGATGAAGAAATTGATGAAAAAATCAAGTAAGAAAATTAATTTGTAACTAGAGTAAAATTTATACAATTTTCTAGAATTGCTATTGTTCTTAATAGTAACTATATTTTTTTAAATTTACACTACAAGAGCTATATGATAATCAAGATTGGAAAAAATTACTTTGACATATTGTTCTTCTATGTATTAACAGAGAAGTGAAACAAAAAATTCAGCAAGCAGAACAGGAAGCAATAGATAGCAGCGAAGCATTTAAAAGCGCAAAGGAGAAATATTTGGCTGCAAATGAGACATATCACAACAAGCAGCGTGAGTGGCGTTCAGCAGCGAATAAAAGAAAGCGATTAGAAGATGATATTAATTTGCTAAAGAAAGAAATTCAAAAGTTAGAAGGGTAAAAGAATATTTATAATATTTTGTCTTAAATGTACTTTAAGTTTATGATAATAAATGTATTGTCATATACATTTTTTTCCAGCTGCAATCTTGAAGAACATAATAAAAGAAGAGAAGAAACAGAACGTCTATCACAGTTAGAAGAACGACTGGACGAACTCGGAGCTTCCTTGCGCACAAAGCAAACCGAATTGATGCATTTAGAAGCTGATAAGATGCGACTTTCGCAAGAAGTACAATCCGCCAAAATTGAAATAGATAATTCAAATTGGCGCGTAGGTAAATATTATGCATTAATGACAAATTGATGTCTTAATGATAATTTAATATTAATCATTTATTTGTGTCTATATAAAAATAAGTTTTTATATTTTTGAAATTATAGAAAAGATAAAAAAGGAATTAATTGCGTTCGAGCAACAATCTGATAACGCACTAAGTGTGTTTGGACCAAATATACCGCGTCTACTGAGGAGAATTGAAGAGGAATATAAAAAAGGGCGATTCAAGGAAAAGCCACGTGGTCCTATTGGTATTTAAAATTATTTCGAAAAATGGTGTTATAAAATCGCCCAGATTTATTTTATTTATATAATTATGTAACAGGTGCTTATATAAAAATGAAGGATGCAGCGTGGGCGCCAGCAGTGGAAAGTTACCTAGGTTCTCGCCTTCTTGGTTCGTTTTGTGTGGATAACAATCAAGATGCCAAATTCTTGAACGGCATCATGAAGGAAATTTACTACAACGAAAACTTCCCCCAAATTATATCTAGCAAGTTCTTTCATAAGGTACGAATGTAATCTGCAATATATTTGATGAAAAAATGTATTTGAAAAAAATGTATTGAAAATATTAAAAATCAATGTATCATACATAAATATTTAACATCTCTTTAACTAATAATAATTTTTATTTTTGAGATTTTTTTAGATACAGGCTTAGGTTTATATAAATTTAGATTATTAGCAATAATATAATTATATATATATAAAATTAACAGCTTTTTGTATGCGTTTTTATTTTAGATGCACGATGTTAGACGTCACTGCACTCAATCGCCACACCATTCTAATCTGCTAGAGGCTATGGTTATAGAAGATCCCATCGTGGCTAATGCCTTGATCGATCAACGTGAGATTGAATGTATTCTCCTTATACCAAAGAGTACAGAGGCATGCGAGATAATGTCAGACAGAACGAAAGTACCAAAGAATTGCAAGAGAGCGTTTACTCAGCGAGGTGACGTATTCTATCCTGATCCAAATTATAGGACTTACGGCGGAAGGTGTAATGGACGCGCTAAATTCCTTCAAGTTTCTACCATGGAAGCGATGCAGTGAGTACAATTTTATGTAATTTTTTATCGATAATTTTATTGTTTTATAAGTAAAGAAAAGATTTATATGTATAATTATTTATATTAATGTGTTTTTTTTTTTCTTTTTTTTTATAGAACACTAAAAGAAGACCTTCAGGTAGCGGAAAATAAAAAGCAGGATGCCATTATAGCACACAAAACTGTATGTGATAAAATAAAACGTACTAATTCTGAATTAAATCACGTTAGCACGACAGTTGGCAAGCTAAAATCCGCGCAAAGTGAATGCACTAATTTGATTAATGAATTAAAATATAAAATGGATTCGAGCAATGCTACATCGGCTGATGTTTTTGTAAGTATTCAAAATTATTTTGATACTATTTATTTTATTATTATAGCAATAATTATATAATTTGATTTATTGTATTTTCTAATTCTTTCTCTCAAGATTAAACCTCTATTTATCTATCTATACCTTTGTCTTGCATCATAATTTTCATACAATCAGGCGCTTTATTATCGAAAACGGAAGTTAATTTGATTTATTGTTTATAGCGGAATGAAGCTGCAGAATTAGAAAAGAAGTTGGCGCAGGAAAACGCCGCAGAGAAGCTTCTTGCTGAGAACGTAAAGGAATTTCAGAAAAATGTAGAATCTCTCAACACCGAGGTCAAACGTTGCAGAGACTTAAGGCACAATTTAAACACAATAATTGATCCCCTCAAGGTATGTCTCTATTCTCTGTTGTATTTTTAATTATTAGAATATCTATTTTAATAGGGGAATAATTAACACTACATGTGTTTGCAGGATCAAATAAGAGAGTTTACACTGCAGAAAGAAAGACATCGACAGAAGTGTATGCGCGCCACTCGGAAGTTACAGGAAGTTCGCCAAGCTGTGCAATGTGCAACAGGAGAGTTCGAAATACAAGAGAGAGCTACGAAGAAAGCGGTGTCCAATGCCACTTCAAAATATCCTAACAGGATAGACACGACCAGGTTAATATTGCAAATTTGTTTTGCACCAATGTCTATTTTATATATGCAGAATTATTGATGTATTTATTTTAATTTTATCTTTCACAGATCGATAAACGAAATCAAAACTTTGTTAAGCGATTTACGGGAAAAGATTTCCGAAGTGGAGCATCAGTATGGCACTATGGATGATTTGCGGAAACAATTGAGAGAAAAAGAGGAGAAGTATGGAGTGAACATTGAATTTACGTCCAAGTTACGAGAAAGTTGTGAAGTAAGTAAATTTCGTATAATTAAATTGTGAATCTAATTTTTATCGGCCATTATTTATCGAAATAAATGTTCATACAATACATTCGTATATTTCAGAAACACATTAAACGAGTAAAAGAGCGACAGAAGTTATTTATTGAATTGAGGGATCTATACAGTGTTTACGTGCAAAAGTCTTTCACTGATATGCTTTCTCTAAGACAATACCAGGTAATTATAGGAAAATACTTGATCATATTGTATGGATTTTTATTATTCGAATACTCTTTCACTCGTTCGTTTTGCTAGGGCACTGTGGTGATCGATCACGTTAACAAAGTGCTTGACTTAAGCGTTAGTGCGCGGGACAACAAGATCGACAACAACAGCAACAACACCAGGTCGCTCTCGGGAGGCGAGCGATCTTACTCAACAGTCGCCTTTATCTTGGCCCTCTGGGATTGCATTCAACTACCTTTTTATTTTCTTGACGAGTTTGATGTGTTTATGGTAAATGATCACACTCATATATCCCAATAGGTTCTTCACGTATAATTACTTTCTGTTATATGTATATTTGTTTATTTACAGGACAAAGTAAATCGACGGGTGATAATGGATATTCTTTTGGAACACACCAGAACGCATAAGCAGAGTCAATTCGCTTTTCTCACACCTTTAGATACGTCGGATATTCTTGCCGAGGATTATATAACAATTCATCAGTAAGTAAAAATTCTTGCAATTATCAATTTAGAAAATAAATTTAAATATTTTTTATTGTCTTGAATATTTCTTTAGACATTTTATATGGTGTTATTTAATTGGAGTTTTTAAATTATTAAATCAGAAGAATTTTATTGCGTCATAACGCTTTGATGCACATTTTTTTTTTAGATTAGAACCACCAGAGAGGAGAGGTCTGAGTCAGTAAATACCTGAATGCTGCTTTTTTTTTCCAGTGATAGGATTTCTTTTTTGTTGTTCGCATTCAGGTATGAGAACATATTTGATTCTGTCGTAAACAAACGCACGTAAACTCGTCTAGCAATAAGAATAATTTATGCTATCGTTTTTAGTTGAAAAATAAGTTTTAAATATTTATTATCACACATTCATATAAGAAGATACGTATGCAGAATGATAATCAAATTTATTTTTGTGAGTCCATTTTATGTAAGAATAGCGGCAAATCTTACGTTTGCATACATGTGATAAATACTTTAAAGGTGGAGTGATCTTCAACAAAGTTTTTATTTGAAAAGTGATACACATGTCAAAGAATAAGATTTTTGTTATCAAAACATTAAAAGTGCCTTCGATATTGCATATGAAATTTTTTTTATAATAAAAGTCAGTTAATGGCCTAAATGCTTTTCCATGATCCATTAAAAATCTGGGTCCCATCCTTTTCCAAAATCTGTTTCCAAATTTATCTAAATGAAATTAATTATTTATAAATAGAATGGATAATAGATAAAGAAATTTTAACGATTATGCTTATATAGCAACGATTAATCGTAATATCAAATGACATAATAATAAACATTTGTGGCTAAATCGCTATCTTTACAGTATATTTTATCATAAGTAATTTTTTCGGTCGTTTGCGAACACGTCGAAAGATTCGCGAGGCTTCCCTCCAACTTTGACTCATTGCCGACAAGCATAAGAGATCCAAAGTGGTCAGAGGCGGGTGAGGGATTGAGGTGGCGTATATTACGCGCTTTACAAAGCAGTAAGTGGATCAAGGTTCGCACGGCATTGCGTGAATCTGGTCCGGTCGGGGTTCGCGGTTATCACGCAACACGCCTTTACGCATTACGCGCGTATTACACGCGATGTGCATGAGACGGTCGGCGTGGCGCCGACCTGTGGCCGGTCGGTTGGACGGCGGGGCGTGGTAATGGCATTACGCAATCCGCACCGTCGGAGAAAGTGCCAGCGAGCGCTCGTGAATCGGTAATGCGGTAATGCCTCAGAAAGGCGGGATAACAGCAGCAAACTCGCGGCAGGTAGTACCTGACCCAATTTCGGTAATTGGGCCCGGTCGAGTTTGACGTTCCCTCGACGACTTTCGATCCATGCGGTTTTGTGTGCCCTCTTTTATCAAATTAGATAACACGTTGCGAGAACGATTACGATATATGTGTCGAATTAAGTGATTTAATTTCGTCGTTTATGAAAATAATAACGATTATAGTCGGGTATTGTCAAACGATACAGTTTTTATTGTACATGATGGTTGGATGATTCATTTTAATGAGGAAATGAACACTTGTTTTACTTCGCGTTTTCAGTAATCTCGCACATGAATGAAAAACTATTCGATACAAAAATCCTAATCATTATTCTAACACTTTAAGTATAATTACTTGAAATTCTATTCTGAATAAGTGAAAGAACTGTACGCATCGAAGGTAGATGCGCATAATTTCCTTCCCTCTGTTTTTCTACGTTTAAAAGAAACTATAATTATTTGTTGCTATTTTCTTCAGAAGCGCGATAGCAATTTGAATCTAAGCTTTCGCCGAATCAGTTTAATTGCCAAAGTGGTATCAAAGACAGGCGAAGATGATTTTATGCGATTTGTATACTTGCTAAGAAAAATGAGATTTATTCGACAAGAATCATTCCTAAGTGGCGATCAGGTCACAGCTCAGTGGAGGTAGGCAGCGGGGGCGGCGTAGGAGTAGGCGGGCGCGGCAGCGACCTTGGCGAACTGCGTGGTGTACGGCGTGGCGTACTGCGTGGCGTACGCGAGCGGGGCAGCGGCGACCTTGGCGAACGGCGTGCTGTAAGCGAGAGCGGGAGCGGCGGCGAACTTAGCCACGGGGGCGGCGTAGGCGAGAGGAGCTGCATGGGCCACGGAGGTGGTGTAGGCGAGAGGCGCGGCATGGGCGGCGTAGGCGAGGGGAGCGGCGTGGGCTACGGGGGTGGCGAACTTGGCCACTGGAGCGGCGTAAGCGAGGGGTGCAGCCTGTGCGATGGGGGCGACGGCCTTCACGGCGACCGCGGCGGGTTCCTTGCGCACCACGGCGTTGAATCCGTTGACCGGGTCGGCGGTGTAGTCGACGATGCGCTTGGTGCCGTCGGCTTCCAAGAGGGAGTAGCTACCCTGAACGACGTCTCCGTCGCGGACTTCCTGCTGGCTCTTGGCGTCGCCGGTCAGACTGTCGTGCACGTCGTAGGCGTAGCTGTACTGGGGATGCGGGTCGTAGTCTGCGTCGACGGCCTTGGCGACGGGCGCGTAGGCCAGAGGAGCGCCGGGTGCGATAATGCCGGCGTTGGCGACGGCCACGAGGGCGACAAAAGCGACGAACTGGAGAAAAGAGCAAAGAAATTAATGTAGTATCAGATTTCTAGCAAGTATAATGGGAATTTAGAGCGGACTTTAAGAGTAACATAACGCAGAAAGAGATGTCTATTAGTTAGAGAACTTGTAGAAAAATTTAAATCAATTGCATTTTGCGCTAATATTTTTCTTAATAAAATTTTGTGATAAAATAGCTCGATCTGAGGACACGGACTGAAACTCGCGGGTGAAACAGGCGTTAACGAAAGCTGTGTGCCGAATTTATCGAGAAGTCGCGGCGTTGAATTCTCCACTTTCGAGCGATTTCGTTAAACATCGTTATTTATACCGTTTCTCGATTAATTGATAGAATAATAACACAAAAAGTGAAACAGCAGCGAGAAAACTTGTTGAGCGCACCACTCCGTAATTATCCTTGTATTATCGTAATTACAGAGAAGTTAACCCGACTGATAAACTGCTGTGTCGCGTCGCGCCGAGAACCAGCTTCGAAGAACTTTGTCGGTGAATTACAGAGATTCGATATACTTTCTTAAACAAGCGAGGCGTGGACTCGCGGGCAATACCTTGAAAGCCATTGTTGCTCGGTTAATCGGTGGTTCGCTCGATCCTGCGAGTCTGTGATGCGAGTGATACCAGCGGATGGACGGTTTTCGGCTTTTATACCGCTTCGTCCGGAGACCCACGCCGTATGGCGCCACACACACACCAGGTGTACACACACTGACGTAACTGGGTGACGGTGCCATCGACGGTCACCCGATTCGCGGCCGCGAGGTGCGCGAAATTGAGCAAGAAACCGGACCACGCCCAACGAGAGCGACGAGACCTGGTCCCGGGGTCGGGCTTCTCTTCTCGGGCGCCGCCGTCGTCGTCGTTGTCGATACCGTAACCCGTCTTCGTCGGCGACTAGGCCACGTCCTTGCGAGTTACCTAATCCTCCCCCGCTCGGTCTATCGAGGCTTATTACGGAGCACTTATTTTCGCGCCGTCTACATTTCTCCTTTCTTTTCTCTCGCTATGCAATCGTCTTATCTCATCGAGTGCTTTAGATCAGACGAGGTCGTCGATTCTCGCATGAGGTTTCGAATATAGAATGAAATAATATAATTTATCGGATCACGCCCAAATTATAAATTAACGAAGATAGTAATTACGAACACCGTATCAAGTAATAATTTCTCGTATTGATGTTTACGGTTTATCTGTTCACGATCGCCAAGACCTTGTAATACTTATATTTTTTGCTACAATTTAAGACTTTCCATAAGAAAGATTGCCATATTATTTTTTTGCTTACAAAATTGTGCACTTTATACAACACCAATCTTTAAAATACCATTTAATATCAACATTTTATTTTTTATTTTTAAATACGTCTTCTTTCACAGTTACATAATTACCGAGTCTGATCAAGTGCTTCTTATGAATGCTCTTTATATTAAGCTTATGACTGGAAATCTTGGCCCATAATCAAATTCATCTAACATTCTATTCTCCTCACGAATTTTTCTCAGCTCGTCTTTGCTCGATGAGTTTAATGCCGCGCGTTTATTAATCCCACAGCATGACTTTCTTTTCTCGCTTTCTTTATGAAGACATTCTTCTCGGATTTATCAAGAGTCTTGAATGATCAGTGAATTAATAGAGATTTCATAGGGCTCATCTATCATTCCGCGCGTTCTCTTCACGAATTTTTCTTCGCGCTCGGTGACTTTAATGCCGCGCGTTTATTAATCCTACACTACTCGCGCGGCCCCGGACATTCTGATCTACATTGAGGCTGCACGTATCGCGAAGCTCTTCTTCACGCTTGTCATGCTCGCTTAGAAATGACGTTAGTGGATACGCAATGGCGACACACAACGTCCTTGTGAGATAACTTCTTTAATCGACGATGAAAGTCTGCAATTAGCGATTTCGAAAATTGAAGTAACCATTAGCGCCGAAAATGTTACCGCATTATGCATATACGCAATAGAACTTTGATTTATTTGTCATGAACAAAAAACTTCGGCAGCGTCGAGTATTATTTAGCACACGTCATAATTATTACATTAATTATATTCTATATAATTATTCCGTAAATAAGCGGTAATTTTCTAATAACAGTCTTTGAAATATTCTACTTCTGATGTAATTTACCGAACATTGATATTATTTTTAGATTACATTTAGATTAGCGATTTTTAATATTTCGCCAATAATGTCAAGAAATGGAAGGCGCGGCGTGAAAATCCCATTTGTCTTTGTCGAAATTTTTTTTACTTGCTTCCTAGTTTTTGTCTCAATAGGCATTCTTCTTGTGATGCGAAACGCAATTTAATTGATGCGACAAGTTGCACAGCACTGTGCAATAAGAGATTACACGATGCTACTTGCATCAACTTGCGTGAACGCTCGACAAAGTGCTCGACAGTGTGCCGATCGACACCCAACCAGAACTTAATGGATATGTAGGCTGCCTGCTGAGTATCCCAAACTCAGATAATTATGCACGACGTTGCGAAACGTCGTTTCATGTAATTTTGTAGCCTGATGGATTGTATCACCTGGATCTCTCGAAACATGTACAATCAACCGGCACATGTGTATGCGTGACAAGAACACGAACTTTACTCGGAAGTGATAAAAATTTATGGAAATTCGATTATAAGGCACAAAGGAGAATTTATAGAATTTAATTGCACATTGCGTTTCAATTTGACACATGCACGCGTGTGCACGAGTCATAAAATTACAAAGGTCTTACGAGGGAATAAAAGGAGCGCCTGCAAGATTGGCGGCAAATGTAGAAAAAGTATTTCTGTGCACGCCGAACAAAGAACTCGTTATCTCCATGCCGCGAGTTTTATTTTATCGTACCTGTTACACTGGAACGGAGTGTATCGCATTTTTCAATATCGATTGAGTGAAAGATACAGAACCACTCACACGTATTTTTGCGCGGCGAGAGAAACGAAGGTCGTCGATTTTAACATCTAAATGAGAAAGATACATAGCATTATACGCTAAAATACAACGATCACGACTCGGTTTCAAATTGCAGCAAGACTCCACACTGGATAATTGACGCGGTGGATTCGGATTGAGAGGTTTTCGTTCAAGAAAAAGGCGAGAAAAAGACGAGCGATTTCAATGTCCGGGTCATCCGGTATATAATTTACTGCTGCCGGTCACTGCCGTGCGCCAGACTTCCTTCTGCGACCTTCAGTGCCATAATCGGCCGAATCAAAGCCGACAAGTCTCTTTCCCTTTTCGTTTTTTTTTTTTTTTTTTTTTTTTCTTTAATGCTTCGAACACGAAAAGAAAGGTGACGAAGAGAGAACGACGGTCGGTTGGCGTTTATACCTCGTAAATTGTCCCCTATATGGTGAACGACGAGTGCGTCTTCTCGGCGCGTTAAAAGAATCACGTTATTAAAACAACGTTATTAAAACACACTTTGATCGCTAACCGCGATGTATCACGAATGCGCGGCGATAAATCATGCGAAATTATCCTGATCCGATTACATTGTCGGTATCAATTAAATTCCCCAATAAGTGTTGCCGAACATCGAACTAATGTGATGAAAAAATAAATGATTGACATGATCGATCGATCAATTAAATTTTACCCGAGTCTGTTTTTAGGCGAGAAAATAAGGAAAGTCGAAATCTCGAAGAATATTGACTCGAACCTTGGGTATCCTTGTACAATCGTTTTGATATGTCCGAGAAAACGTATCCCCGCATCGAGTTCAGGGATGGATTGAGATATCGATCGAAGTTCGAACGATTTCATGCCGATATCGCGGACGGTGGGCCAGAGCTGCGACAAAAACCGAGCGATGGTGACGAGCGAAATCTCGAGTCTCGATTGGCACGAGGTTGCTCGATAATGCCCGCGGGCCTGCAATCGATCGAGGCAGGCCTCACCACGCGATATTCGGGCGGCCCACCTATTTTTTTCTTTATGAAAGTGCTCCACTTCTTTCTTTCTCGCTCTTTTTTCCTTCTCTTTCTCTCTTTCTGGCCGTCGCACGAACTCCGATGATAGATGATATGACGCAACAACGCGTATCCTGTCTGTCGCGACACATTCGGCAGATATACTTATGTATATCAGAAAGTTTCGCGACTGGTAATTATAGTTTCTTCGCCTATGTAGATGTTCCACTTGATAGAGATATAACTGAATATTTTTAGAATGTCCTAATTAATCTTAATTACAAAACAGGGAGTAACATTTTGAGAATTTTTTCCTAAATTTTGAAATATTTAGAAACTTATTTATATGTGTATGAGCATTCAAGGATCAACTTCGAGACAATCGGTTATAGTTATTGAAACAGATTTGAATAGAGAAAATTAAGACAAGACTTCTGACACGCAAAAATATTTTTCGAAATAACAAGCCTTGGCGATCTGTATTATACTACAGTTATTGTAAGAATAATCAAAATCATACTTCAAGAATACATATGTAACACTGCGGGCGGATTGAGGCTCAACCTGTCATCGAGACACGCAGAGCACGTTTTTTTTCTCGATTGTTCGGAAATTAATGTATCTATTTTCTTTTTTACTGCAAACTTTAATTAGAATCTTGCATTATAATTTAAAAATTTTTTATTAATGCCTTACTGCTCAAGGACTGCGCATGAAAAATGATCGGCAATGTACAGTGCCAGACGGATACACATGCCGCGAAATTGCACAATTATAGCCATAAATATGCAAATTGAATACTATAAGAAATAGATGTTAAGTGATAAGCAATTATATCTGCAAATAATCGTGTATTTGCGCGCCCTTACGGCACACGCCCTTACTGACTGGCCCTTCACTTTCGACTGTAATTTTAGAAGAGCCTTCTTCAGTGTCGAAACTCTTAGGGAACAGAGAAAGTGCGTGGCAAGGAGAATTGAAGTATTATTGTCATTAAAATGTTCCCTTTCGCCTATAATAGCGAACATATCTATCTTATTGAATGATGTCTTAAACGATAAAGACTCTCGTCATTTATTTTTGAATTTGCTTATTATTATCATATTGCTCATCTGTTTGTCGCTCCAATTTATATAATATTCTATTTAATTGCATATTTTTTGTGCAATTAATATGAGACCTACTTTTGAAGAATTTAACTCTATTTTTATCTCGTTTGTTAATAATAATGCACCACATGTTGTGGTGCATTATTTCTCAAAAATGAGAGAAATTAATATCATCGTTATTATCGAACTGTGCGTTGAAGTCGAGTCGTTCCCAACTATTTCCGTTTTTGCTCGAAGAACTGTGCGCCGTGATAGATCCTTCTATTACATTCGCGATCGGGAGTGAGGGTTGCGGGAGAAGTGCCGGCCAAGTTCAAGTGCGGTCGGCCGCAGCGATGTCAACGCTGGCGAACTTTCAAAGTCCGGCAGCCCAGGTTCGACGGTGGGGATCCATAAGGTGGTGGTCCGGATCCGCCGGGTATATAAAGCGGCCGCGATCAACACTGCGCATCATCAGTCTCGCTTTGGTCGATCCAAACCAATCAAATCTACTCAACAATGGCGTTCAAGGTGGGTAGAGGGTGGCGGAAGATCCGCCGAGTCTGTTCAACTGCGCGTAAAGTCTATTAGACTCGGTTGTGACAACTCGAGAAACTTTTGAAAGAGGTTCACTATGGCAATTCACTTTTGGATAGTCAAAATTACGAGTGAACAATGATCGAAACTGATTTTCGCGGACTCTAAAGTGTATATCAAAGTTTGAGACCAGTTTAAGTTTGGAATCAATCTTTTTATAACTATTAAATGTTTTTCGTCCGAGAAAAACGTTCTCTTTCAAGAGTATCGCAATTTTTACTGTTACTTGTCTATTACTTATCTATGTGACTTTCAAGTAAATCTATTAGAAAAAAAAAAGAGAATTGTGTAAGGACAGATTCTAATCTACAATCTTTTTTAGTTCGTCGCTTTCGCCGCCCTCGTGGCTGCCGCCAATGCCGGCATTATCGCGCCCGGCGCTCCTCTGGCGTACGCCGCGGCTCCGGTCGCCGCTGTCGCGCCCGTCGCCAAGGCCGTAGTGGCTAAGGCCATCGACGCCGACTACGACCCGCATCCCCAGTACAGCTACGCCTACGACGTGCACGACAGTCTGACCGGCGACGCCAAGAGTCAGCACGAAACCCGCGACGGCGACCTCGTCCAGGGCAGCTACTCCCTCCTGGAGGCCGACGGCACCAGGCGCATCGTCGACTACACCGCCGACCCGGTCAACGGATTCAACGCCGTAGTGCGCAAGGAACCCGCCGCCGTCGCCGTGAAAGCCGTTGCCGCCGCACACGTCGCACCCGCGCCCCTCGCCTACGCCGCGCCCGCCAAGCTGGCCGCGCCGATCGCTGCTGCACCCTTCGCTTATGCCTCGCCGGTCGCCAAGTTGGCCGCTCCACTCGCCTACGCCGCACCCGTAGCTAAACTCGCCGCCCCTGCCTACGCCGCGGCACCCATCACCTACGCCGCGCATCCCGCACCCATCACCTACGCCGCGCATCCCGCACCAGTTGCCTATGCCGCGCAAGCCGCCCCGGTTGCCTATGCAGCGCACGCCGCCCCGGTTGCCTATGCCGCGCACGCCGCCCCGGTTGCCTATGCCGCGCACGCCGCCCCGTTAGCGTACGCCGCGCATTCCGCCCCCCTCGCCAAGATCGCCACACCACTCTCCTACGCCGCCCCTGCCGCCTACGTCCACTGATCGCGTTGATCGCACCAGCTCATGTCGTCGATTCAGGCCGAACTTATTTATTTTTATACCATGTATGTTTTTTTTTCTGTGTGACTGATTAAAGGAATTACATACGTAATCGGGATTATTTGCTTATGTGAGACCTCATCAACCTATTTCCCGTTTTTTTTTTCACTGTACTATGATAATACATATGTGTATATAGTTTATATTTTTTTTAAATTTGTTTACTTAACATTGAATATATATATATATATAAGTTAATTATATAATTATAGTTCTTCTTTTTTTTCAATGTAACAAGCAATTTCTTAAATCTTTTATAAATGTTTGCATCGATGATAAAAATGATTCAACATCAAATATCATGAAATGTTTGCAATTATATATGTATAAAAACATTGAATTATGTGTAACACGCAATTGTGAAGAAAGAATATTAATTTGGTAATGGACTACATTTACTGAATAATTATAACACCGCAAACGTATTATTATAGACGCTGACAGTTAAAATTAAAAAATCGCAAGAATAAAAATAAAAACATATTATTTGCATATTAAAAAATGTATACGGATATAATGATGTATAATTAGATATGGACACGTTAAGTGAACATTTTTTTTTTAATATGCACAAGTTATGTATGTAAATTGAAATGGAAGGTGTTAACCTGATAAGTCTGGCCAATTTTGATCAAAATAATTTATATTTATTATGTCACATTTGCATAATGGCCATCTGACCTTTACAACATACGTATGTAATTTTTCGTGCGTATGTAATTTCATTCATCGATGCATTATAATTTGCATTGCACATTTGGAATGTTCTGCTCACAACCTTTCCCAAAACTTCCTAAATTTGCAATTTTTTTTATCACATTCGCATAATTATCATCTGGTATTTATAACGTATATAATTCACTTAATCAAGATATTATAATTTGCCATAATTAAAATGTTCTACTTGCAATCTTTAAGTCTCAAAGCTTTCAAAACATAATCTTTTTGTCGCATTTGCATAATGATTATCTGACTATCATAACAACATTCGTACATATGTAATTCTTTTAATTGACATATAATTTGCCATATTTATTTCACTTTTAATTCTCAAAGAAGCTTCCAAGATTACACATTTTTTTAATAAGTCAAAAATATCAAAAAAATTGATGAAATTTTTACATGTGTGTTAAGCTCATATTTTACTTATCTTCAGCGAGCAAATCACTTTATATTAATCAGAGAAATTTCACGTGACAATCTTTGTTTGAAAACTTATTCTTTTTATTATTCAAAATTTCTGAAAAAAGGAAAGCGAACTGGAAATATAATTAGAACAATCGAAATCTTAGATATCGAGCGATTACCACACCACATGATGTGCTAATCGTGTACGTCATATGCGACATTCTAGCTCGCTATTGCAACTCGTATTGTGTTCTATGTCGTCATGCTAATATAAATTCACGATGCGATGTCGAAACTCCTCGCCGGAATCTATTTCGCATCGTTTCGACGCTGACATACTCGCGATTTGGAATTGTTATCTCAGAGGGAATTCTACGCCGCATTTGCGACGTGCGACTTTTAAACGCAATTCACCCATTGTGGAATGTATGGATTAACTTTAAATTCATGCATTGTGGAATGTGTGGATGAGTTCTTTTTTAATGAGAGAGTAGAAATCCGCGCGTACGTGAGTAGAACACTAGACATTTTGTTGCAACTTTAGCCTTTCTTGCTCCGCGACGTTTATTGCACATCGTCGGAAACCTTCGCCGCGAATTTCAGAGCCTTTAAATCGTATAAATTGTTGCCGGTTTTTCGTAAACCAGTTTTTATGAAATCTAAAATCTATTCAAAGTCGAACGGCCTCGGCGAATCAAACAGATTTTGCGAAATAAACCCGGAATGAAGCGTTCTCGCTGTCGAACGCAATATCCTTGGTCCGGACAGGCCGCACGTGCCCTTGACGCATGGGGTAAACTTTCGTGCGTAATACTGCGGCACTCACGCTATTTCTGGCGTTCGTCAGAATTGACCCACTTTCTCCGCTTTTCGCTCGTCCTTTCTCGAGCACCGCCCTGACGCGCGGACGGCGCAAGGATCGCGTGCGAAGCTCCACTTTTGTTCGCCGGTCCCGATCGGGACCGATTGCAAAAGTGCCGTTGCATCGCTTAAAGTATCGCGGGTAACATGACAATGGAAAAGCGCCGATTTTGTAAATGCAAAGTCGTATTCTGCCGACCGATGACTCGCACAACGCGCGGCGTGAATCGCGTTAATTCAACTTGATCTGATAAAAAGTCTGAATATTGTACGCATTGATTCACACATTATACTCGCTCTGTTAATCACGTTAATTAGCAGCGAGGATGATTATATTTCAGATTGTCAATAATTTACATAATTTGGAAACACAATGTTTCGATTCCGATAAGATTCCGATAATTCGATTCGATTAAGGTGATGTAATCATTAAGCATTAAAATTGCAATTATTTTCTTCTTTAATATATGCTACAGAGCATAATCAATCATATTTTTAGACGTTTTATTGTTGTATTTACATTTTCGTGATAAATGACAACAATGGATCTTTTCATAATCGTTGAAGTTGCGCCGCGCCGGAACAGCGGCTCGCAAATTTCGCGCGAAACGACGCACGGCACGTGAGAGAAACGTAGGAAGAAGAATTACGTGTGCACGCCACCAAATTCGAGTTCGCTCGTTCACTCGCGGCCCCGAATCCATTTGCCATGGGAGAAAGGCGTCCAAATTCCAGGCCTCGATTTAAATTGTGTTGCGTAACAGGGCGCGGACCGCGCACGCTTTTCGGGAAGCGCACACATGCAAGCGTGTGTATTGTTCGGCCGGCGATTCCACAAGAATGATATTGATATAGCAAAGTGCGTGTCGAAACAATTCCGTAACAACGACCTTGCCCATTAAGGCTATTGCTCACGCACTCCATTACCAGTTTAATAATAATATCAGGGTCATTTTATTGATCAAGCATTGATCGAGCATAGAGTCCACTAGCTTTTCAAGGCTAAGGTTCTGAATAGGCCTGCTACCTCTCCGATTTTTATCTTGATTTCCACTTTGTTTATTTTTTATCCTTCATCTTTGTTATGATATTCGTGCTTTTAAGTAACTGAATTACGTTTCGCAGAAGTGAGACGATTTCATTTTTGAGAAAACTGCAAAAAAATTTATTACACATGCTTTCTTTTATAAGTAGAGTTAAGAGGAAAAAATTAGCTAAATAACAATTAAAGATAATTGCTTTTTATGACGAGATCAGTCATTAGAGATGCAAATTCGCACACGCAATCGAGTTATAGCGAGCGACGCATATCGCTCACGTACATCGCCTTCTTCACGGTCCCTACACTCAAAAAAATATTTCGCTGATGTAGTTAGATTTCTAGATATCGCAACAAGAATGTATCGCTATTTTTCGTATCTGTGAAAACATTGTTTGTCACATATAGAATTTATAACAGTAATGTTCTAGCAATAGCTTCTGAAAAATTTAGGTACCATTGCTAAATGTTATTCATTGCATGATCTAACACGTGATTGATCTTATATAGATAGGCGCTTTAAAGAAACTTTCTTTTTAAAGTTCACAAACAATACAGATATATATTCTGTTTCTGTCATCTAAACTGATTAAGTAATTACATATGCAATATCACAACAGTTGCTAATCATTTGTCTGTTTTAGTTAATTTTTTACACCTAGAAAATTTTAGCTATTATTGCAAGATCATTTTTTTGAGTGTAATTAATATTTATTGGTCGATCCTGATCTCATATTTCAATCGAACTCTTCGCAACTTCTTGCGGCAGTTTCTTGTTCCGTGTGTGAGAATGAGCCAATTATAAATTCATCTGGTCGCGCACATTTGCGAAAACTGTGGCGCACACGTACAAGACAAAGCGACTTTCAAAAGCGAGAGAAATCATGCGGCGATATTACATTTCCAATAAAAACGAATCGCCACAATCGCAATTGCGAAATTGCCGCTTTTAAGCTGAATTGTTATGAGCGTTTTTGATAACGTAATATAAAATACATATTTTACACTTTAAAATATTATACTCATAAAATATATCATTCATCGATAATTTATGGCGTTGTTCCATTTCTCGCGTAATAATTTATTAATGATGATGTCAATGTTTTTTTTGCGAATATAAGATATACCTTCTATATTTCTCTTCGCATTTTTCATTATCTTTGACAGTTTATCCAAAGCGCGATAATTAGCATAAACAACCAGCGGACCGACTTGACAAGCATAACACTTGCTTCGTTTGTGCACTTTAATCTCGCGTGGTGTATCGTATCGTGCGGCGCATCAATGAGAAATGATGGGGTCAAAGAAATATCGTTGATAGATGAGTCGACATTAAATTTTATCTTGCATCTCCCGCGCGAATCTCCGACGAGATGATTTATGGGAAGCGCGAAGATCGACTGACTGTGATGGTTTTTTGATACATTCGAGGAATGCAATCGGCTTGCATTAAGTACGCGCGGTTCTCATTCGGCTCTTTTTTTCACTTTCGTTGGTGACCTTGATTTGCACTGGCGTGGCAAATGATAAAAAAAAAAGCGCGTAGCCTTAATCGGCGAGGGTCGTGCAGGATCCTATTCGCCTCGAAGGAAACATCCGTTTAAAGCGGAGAGTACATTGTATCCATCCGCCTCTCAGTTTGATTTCGCGACTCTTTAAGTCACTTTGTAGACATTAATTTTTAATATTATTCGCACAGCAGAATAATATCTCATAATAATATATTTCAAAATAGAAATATGAAGAAGTTAATATCTTTCCTCTATTTTTTTAATTGATAAATATATGTATTTCTTGATTAAAAATAGAGTCAAAGTTTTATAATAATTTATCGATTATTTTAATGTGCGTATTTTTTTTAAACGTACATAACAAATATTTTCTGCATGGAAGATAATGCCAAGATAAATTGAATTGTGAGTGGATGCAACAGCGTCCGCTTAATTCATCGAATTAAATGTACTCCGATCACGACATAGTTGCAGTTACCGCAAACACTACGTGCATGTTTTGATAATTGAAAGACAACCGCTAATAGCGACACATTAGATTGCCGCACTTTCGTGTATCACATTCATGATGCGCAATCAATTTTGCAATGAACTTATGATTGAAGAAGCACACGATTTGCTGTTGTGAGAAAAGTAGCTTATTATAATAGAAATAAATAGATCGCGTGTTAAGGAATGTTTATTGAGTTTGAATTAAGGCAATCTTTTCTTCAGCAGTTATTCATGCGAAACATTTTTGTATTCAATTTTCTTGAACAGTTATGGATGCAGAATATTTTTGCATTTAAATTGATATTTTAAGTTAAAACTTGAAATATGAATATGAAAGAGAAAAAAAATATAAAATGCTAATAATCGCTATTTACGAACATATTCGCACATTTTGTACATTTACATATTCAGTCAAATGATTAAATATTTTTCCAGAATGTAGAAATATAATAAGTGCGTGTGCGTAAAAAATAAATTACATCTTTCCACAGTAATAATTTTATTTCAATTGTTCGCAGAGGTAAACAAGAAATACGTAAAATTTAATATTTTATTTGTCAATTTTCTGCGAAAACGATTGGTTTGCAGTCGAGTCACCGCTTATATTACAATCAACAAGGAACATATCGGTTTTGCCCAGGGCGATCGCTTACCCGATCGGATTCCGACCGGTCTCTTTGTCAGAAGTGAACCGGTCTTTCGTGCGTACGTAATACAGTGTGCGATTACGAGGTGCGCGATTACATAGTGACATTGGGCGCGGTTCTTTGACGGCCGCGCGCTGCTGCAGTCGCGTTTTTGGTTTGGTGAAAGTCGATCCGCACGCACGAACCATTCGCTCTCGTCGTGCTTTCTTCGTTCCACCGGCAATATTTTCGTTAGCTGCACTCCGTCTTTTAACACGTCGGAGAGAAAACGACGTCACTTTCCTCGCGAATAATCCAGTTACGTGTCGGTGATGTAATCGCCGTAAAATGCCGTAAAAAAACATAACAACATGAATTTTATTTCAATTAACGCAATAATTGCTTGAAAGAATTAACGTAACGCTTTAAAGTGTTTATGATACATTCCATATTTTGGGAAACACAATAAATGCAGATTGGCTGAATACCGCGGTGGATTTCTTATTACATGGAATGTAGTAGCATAAAAGTAATGCATATTAATGCATATTAATTGATTATAAATAAATTGATAATTAAGATAAGATAATATAAATCAACACATAACCATTTTAATAATTTTAATTATTTATATGCCTTTTTTTATATATTTCGGACGTTCGTTGCAGAAGGATTGCAGTAGTAAGCGTCATTCGCTGATATGTGGTCAGACGCATTGGTTGCAACTGGCGCGTCTGGCTCGTGCCTGACTCGCGCCGACTTTTACTACTTACATTGTAGAATAATGTGATATTTGGAAAGATGCTAATGCAAAATTTGTTTACGTTCTATTTCGATATATAAAAACGGAGTCTACATATCAATATATTAATTTTTTTATTAATTGATTTAATGAACTTTTCTAGCATTTGTATTTTTTATTAATTAATTTCAATTGGAAGAGCTTTAATTGCGCAGAATTTAATTTTATCCACAACATTCATTTTAATGTTCTTCTTTTTGCTAAATAATTGACATAATTTTCAGGCACATGATTTCACATGAGAGTGCGCTTTCGAAAAAAGTCGGCGATGGCATGTGCTTTAAAGAAGATATTTTTTATTGCGAAATACGATCGAGAGGTACGCAATGTAAAAAAGACATTTATCACAGACGACGGTAATATTTCATTGGCGTATTTTATTAGTGACCAATTATTATAATGATAATTTTTTTTCTCATACGGATCGAAGTTGAATGTTTTGTGCGAAGGTCGCGTACACACAAATGCGCGGCTTCTTGCGTAAATTCTTACGACGACGGAGTCCGGTGCGCGTAACAACGAACCCGAGAACTTACATAATTGGCGAACGCGCGGCGGATCGGGCATCGCGACGTGACGGTTGACCGAACAATTCGCGATCGATTCGCGGGAATCGGTGACATTGATCGACGCACGTCCGAAGCTCGCCGCTTTTACTTTGTTGCACTCGATGTTTGTAGTACACGTTATGCGCGACTTACGACATAATCGATAGAATCGATTATGACAACCTTTTATTGTTCAGTTTCTTGCAACATTCTGTTTACTTTTTTTCGTTACTTTTGCATTTTTCGTAAAAATGGGACTTTCACGGAAGGATTTATTGCGTAAAAAAATTTGAAAAAGAGAGCGATGCTTTTACAAGTAACTCATGGCAGAGGATTTATTGCAATTTGATTGTAATAAAGGGTACAAATAACGGGTCGTGGGAGTGGCGGGTGCAATTCGGTGGACAAGTGGTTCACGTCAACGCGGGGGCGGGCGCGAGACCTGTGAGGGGTGCGGCGTATGCGAAGGGCAAGGAGTACGTCGCACTGTACGCGGCGTAGGGATGAGCGATGACGGCCCTGGTAGCGGGGATGCCTGTCAGTTGAGCGCTCGCGATCGGTTGTTGTTGCGGCTGGGCGATTATTCGTTGCTGCTGTTGCTCCTGCTGTTGCTCCTTCGCCGGGTACTGTTGCTGGCGCTGAATCTGCGACTGTCGCAGTTGCTGCTCCTGCTGCTGCTGGCGTTGTTGATCCTGCAGCCGCTGCAGCTGTCGCAGTTGCTGCTCCTGCTGCTGCTGGCGTTGTTGATCCTGCAGCCGCTGCAGCTGTCGCAACTGTTGGCGCTGAATCTCCTGATCGCGCGGCGTCGGCTTCGTCAGAGGACCCGATCGAGCCTCGACCACCTCGACGTCGGAATCGGGCCCGATGGCGGGGATCGACGGCGCGGCTGGCGCGGGAGCGGCCGGCAAGGCGACGGGGGTCAGCGCAGCCGGTCTGAGCGGTAGAACCGGCGTCGCGATCGCGGCCACCGTCGCCGGTTCCCTGCTGACGATCGCGTTGAAGCCGTTGATCGGATCCGCGGTGTACTTGACGATACGGCGCGTGCCGTCGGCCTCGATCAAGCTGTAGCTACCCTGGACGAGATCGCCGTTGCGGGTCTCGTATTGAGCCTTGGAGTCGCCGGTTATCGCGTCCTGCACGTCGTATGCGAAGCTGTACTGCGGCGCCGCGTCGAACTCCTCCAACTTCGCGAAGGGCGCTGTCGCCGCCAGCGGCACGGCGGGAATCACCGCCCCTCGGGCGAACGCCGCCAGTCCCAAGAACACGAAGAGCTGAAAATCCATCGTTCCGTACGGTTTATCAAATTTTCGTTTGATTGGAAATTTTATTTTAAGCATCGACGCGTACTTTTCTAACGTCTCGCGCAGAATGTATCTGAAAGCTATTGTTCGACGCGCCTTTGCAGCCTTTGATGTTCAACGCGACCGTTGCGCGCGCGCGCACGTAGTTAGATTGAATAAAGTCAATTGCGAAATGTTATTTTCCGAAGTGGAATTAGAAGTAGAATTTCTCTATGCTATTCTCCCAGCTACCCTTACCGTGCCGGCCATGATTGTTCGCGGTAGGATCGACAGAAGACTGATGCCTCGGGGCGAGATTGCCCGTACTTTTATACCGTTGTTGTCGCACTAGTGTCATCCGACGGACGAGGTGCTCTTTGCAGCCGAAATTCACGCTTACACGCCCCACCTAATCTCTATAACACTGTCCCCGAGTGTTTTTCTCTCTCTTTCTTTCTCTATGTTTTCTTCTCGGGTGCCGTGCGGTGACCTCCGCGATGATCATTGCGATGTACAATGGGTCCCGCGATGTTGTACCAATGTCCGACTGTGATTGTACCAATATGCGGCGCGTTTATGTTTCTTCATATTGTCCGACGTCCGCGCGTACACCTGACTTGGATGTTAATATGCATGCCGAAGACGCGGTTCGAGGCCGTCCGACGAAATCGCGAGGAAACCGCGTGTCTGAGCATGCTGAAGACTCTTATCCTCTTTTTCTTCGGCTTCCTGACCCTTCATAAAAGTATAATTATGTGCGAGAAAAAGTGTTTTGAAACAGTATGTTTATCGAGAAATTGGCAGCTCGATAAATAATTTTAATTTTATGACATTTATGGGTTATAAAATATTAGTACATAACATTTAAGACGTAAATTTTCTTAAACGATTCTTTCTTGTATTGTGATACTGTTATCATTTCTTCATTTTTTCATCGCGTATCCAAAGTTTAATTAGATGGAAAATTTGATGTGAGATGAATGATGTTTCGGAAAGAAAAAGACTTATAAATAAGAAATAATACAAATGGAGGCTTTAAATATAATAAATATATCACTCAAATTATAAAGAAAAACTTTAGGTTTACATATTTCGGAATATCACATCTGAAACTTGGCAGTGATAAACCTAAAGTTTCCTTTAATTTGAGTAATATATTTAATATATTTAAATATCTATTCGTATTTTTAATCGGTGGAAAAATGTTACTGCGATTTAAAGTTAATTTTGTATAACAAGAAATTTTCTACATATTAAAAATAGTAGTTTACATTAAAATATTAATTAACATGACAGATATTATCACATTGTGCTTGATATATGGTATAGTTTTTAACTTTTTTTTTTTTAATATTACATCTGATAAATTGAACTTTTGTAACATTCGAGGAAAGAAGTTTTTGTAAAATTGTCAGTCTTTACATTTAACAAAGAATATATTGCTTACTCAACTAAATCGAATGCGAGCAGACAATTGATAATCGAAATACGCATAATGTACGCAATGCACGTATGCACGCGCGCCGTGTGCCAATATGTCGAATACAGGCGGTCTATCAAGGTCGTTCGACGAAAGAACACCCTGCAATCGACTAAATTCTATTACGCATTCAGCGGGAGCGGCGATGAGTCTGTTAACATGAATCGACGTATACTGTCGCATTAATTACCAGACACGTAATCGTTAACCGTTGTCCAGAAAATCGGTGAAAGGTGTGTAGAAATTATATGGGAAATCTACGCAATAGCTCGAGAAAATTTCAGGTATGTTATAATAAAAATAATTTAACAGGTTATATATTTATTTTTTTATACACAAATTATTTATCATATCACTGCATGTCTATTATATACGCAAACAATTAGAAAGAACTTTCCTCGTTGTTATTTTTTAATAAAGGTTTTATCTTTAAAAAGGTGCCAAATAATGTATGGCATATAAATAAAAAAATTGAAAATAGAATTTTGTTATATATGCATGGACTTGTCTCTTTAGTTTTTAAATTATTTTATACAACTGTAAAACTCTTTGTTAAGCTTTTCTAAATTTTATATTAATATAACTGTAAATTGTAAACTTTTCTTTACATCCACGCGAAGGAAAATCTGTTGGTCCAAAATTAGTGTAATAATAAGCTCAAGTACGTGCAAGAAATGGAAAAAGGTATTCAGGGTAAAATTAATTCGCACTAATACAGTTTATAAAAAATTTTTTTAATAAAAATCAATATATTAACAATATATTGTCAATACAACGTCATTATTGTATGTACAATTATAATGTGACTAGTTCTCGTCCGGCGTTATCACGGAGATGTCTCTCAAGGATGATAAACGAGTGGCGGCGGCGCGATTTTGACGACGGGTTTCACCACCGCCAGCGGTTCCCGGCGCACCACAGCGTTGAATCCATTCACGGGATCAGCAGTATACTCGACGATTCGTCTAGTACCGTCGGCTTCGATGAGGCTGTAGCTGCCACTTACGACGTCACCGTTTCTGCTTTCGTGCTGGCTCTTCGCGTCACCCGTTAACGCGTCCTGGACATCGTAGGCGTAAGTATACTGGGGATAAGGATCGTAGCCTGTAGTGTCAATTGCGAACTTGGCGAGTGGAATAGCCGGGGGTGCTGGGGCAATTGGAATAGCTGGAACGGCCGGTTGAGCTGGAACAGCTGCGCCTTTGCACATCGCGAGCATCGCTGCCAGGATGATTGTTATCGGCTGTAACATGTAAATTTATTATGTGATAATGTCAGATATTACATAAAGAGAGATGAAAAATATTATAGAAATTTCTTCCATTTATTTCTATATAATTTTTAATAAATTTATATGATTACTTTTTAATTTTTTATAATTATAGTTATATTTAGAATATTGCGATCACATTTTATTGTTATATTACGTCAAAGTAAAAGAAAAGCTTTTGAAAAATTGTTCCGGAAGTATTCCAAATTTCAATGAATTAAATGAAAAGTTGTACGTGATCCTTTATCGTACCTTGATACACATTTTCTGTTCGGTATAATTCTGTGGGTCGATAAACGTGTCGCGAACAAGACTAACGTTCAGTCAAGGAGCGACAAACGTATTTATAGGAACATATCAGAGTGGCCATTGGTTGCCGATAGCATCTCTCATTGCATCGTAAGCAGCATTCGAAGTAGCGTAGTACGTGATGTGATAACAGAAATTTCGCTCTCGATTTATGACTCTTCGCGCCGCCACGGAAGAAAGTCGTGAGAGCCGAAATGCTGGCCGATTTGTTAAATTTCTCACATCGCTCGACAGTTATCTTTTACAGAATATCTTAAAATCCATTGTGTATTGTTAATCGAAATATTAGTATTATCGAACAATAGGTATAACTCAATTTGTAAGAAATCATTCGAATAAAGAAAAATTCTGTTGAAAGTTACAGCGTTGTTATGCGCCGTTTACCTAAAAAATAGTGTAAAACCAGTTTCTCGAGACACATTATAAATTTTAACGATATATGATTACAAGTTATCACGGCGTATTAATTTTAGCAAGATTTTCGAAAGTGAATTTACTGAAGATAAAAAACAACTCTGTAATTTGGCGCCAGATGTTTTTCAAGATTGCGAAAATGTGCGGCGAAAATAAGGAGGGAGGAAATGAGATGTTCAATAATTCTCCTATGCAGTGCTTTCACCTTTGCGTAATCCCGACGGTTTTTGGTATCAGCTATAAGTGTAACGCTTCCGTCACGATGAGGTGACGGGCTGAGAATATCAAGCAAGACGATAATATGTTTATGGGAGAGTCAAATTTCGCTTTCGGATCTTCAGAGAAAGGTATGATTTTCATGGCACGCACAAAATCAATTGAAACATCGCTGACATCGCGGGATCGTTTTTTTTTTCTTTCAACTTGTTTAATTAGCTAAAAATTACGAAAATTAAATTAATCATATTTAATTAACATATAAAACTGAAACTTCGGAACAACTTTCGGGTCTTCAGAGAAAGGTATAATTTTCACGCACAAGATCAATTAACATCGCTGACATCAGCGTTCTTTCTCTTTAATTATATGTACTGACTCATCTCTGTTTTCGACGGAGAGAGCGAAACAAAAATGATTCACGCTCTCGACAAGTCCGTAATTTATTATTCGATCAACTGTCAATTCATTGAATCGTGTTTTTCTTTTACTTGTTTAATTAGCTAAGAACCACGCTTTAATCATTATTTTTAAACATCATAAATAAAATTAATTTAAATAAAATTAATCATATTAATTAGCATATGAAATTGAAACTTTGAAAATAACTCTAAATTAATTTCTGTCAATAATAAATCTATATTTAATGAATTGACAGTTGATCAAATAGTAAATTACGGACTTGTTAAGAGTGTAAATCATTTTCGTTTCGCTCCTTTTCCGCCGTAAACAGAGATGAGTCAGTACATATAATTAAAGAGGAAGAGCGCTGATCGTGACCGTGAAACGAGTTTGCAAACCCGCTTGCTTACGCAACGTGATATCGCTGTGATGCTTCTTCTCGCATCCTTCCTGCCGCGCCGGAAAAAGGATCGTACACACAGATTCAAGCGATTGTCAGTGTGTTGCATAACATTAAGTACAAACAGAATCACGTTAAACGTATAGTAAAATAATATAAAATGCGAAAGAAAAAATTAAAAAATATTTTAAAAATTAAATGAGCATATTTTTACTTAAAACGGAAATAGGAAAATTAGGAAAATTTCTCACAAAGATAAAGCTTTCAAGATACGGCGTTAATATTTATACACAATATGACAAGCGATACAAAACATTTGTTCATATCAATACTTTATTTAATATAAAACAAACAATATTATTTATTGATATAAATGATTAATATTATTTATTGATATAATCAAGACTTAATTGTAATGCTACGTAGAATTATTGCGTATAAATCTTGCACAGCACATAAACATATCACTCTTGATGCAATATGTGCATACAAAATTCTAATTATTTTTACAGATAATAATATAATCGACATTTTCATTTTATGTTCATGTAAACGTTACATATAACGTGAATAATAAACGATCAGTATTTTTGCACAATACTCATTTTAAGTAAATTCATTCACTTAATGCTACTTATCTACATCACAAAAAATAAAATCACCTTAACGAACATTTCATTCCTGTCGACTTGATTATTTCGAAATACTGTTGAAATTTACGTCGTATATATGTACAATTTATCCATATTTAATGAAAACAAAACATAAATTAGCGAAACAATACGTATACATTACGAATACATTTATTAAATTATGTACGTAATGAAATACTTTAGCAGCTGCCAAATCTAGTGATAGCATGTATTGTTACAAGAGTTGATCCTTTTGTATTGTATAAATACGAAATGCTTGTTACATATAAATGTCATGAACGTATAAAATAAAACCATTTACTATTTTTGTTCAATGTACCATCTGTCTTTGTCATTATACACGTAAGTATGTATATTATATTTGCATTGTGACCTCAAAGATCATCATAATATAGTACTATTTAAACTAAATAATATAAAATCTTGATCAAATTATCAATAAAATTAATATTTTTGTCAAATTGTTTACATTAGCATGATTCAACGTGTTAAACAGATTTGTATCTGAATATTTTATAAAAAAATATTTATAATTCATGTTCTTTCTCTATGTACTGGCCAAACATGGCAAGTTTTACCGTTCATAGAGTTGTCACATTAACATGATACTTCTTAACATTAATTTCCGATAAGAAATAAAGCAAAGTATAATTTTTCTTTGTGCTTATGGCCATGTAATCTTCTGACGTTTTTTCGCCAATATTTCCTAAAACATTTAAATTCCATTATTTCCATTTTCATTGTTGCTTTATAAATAAGAATTATTTCATAATAATATGATTTACAAAAATAATGTTATATTAACTACACCATAATCTTTCAAAGAAATTAAATATTTTGTTAATTTTATTTTATAATATACACAACAGATCTATTCATAGAATAAAAAATTTAAATATTATCGGAAATCTTATATAGAACGTTGTGAGTCATTGAAGATAATAATACATACCTCATTCTGTTCATCGCATCTGCGTTTGCTAATTCCGTTGCATGCAGTTTCTACTTTTGACGTAGAGCATAATTGAATCTTTTTATGTACTAGTTTTTGATCATTAAGAGGATACTTTAATTTATCTGTTTGAGGATGAGATAGTTGGGACATTCTGTTATTTGCTTTGTTTGATCCTATAGTTAAACTGTAGTTATCGTTATCACTAAAAAAAATTCAGATTGTACATTAACACTACCAACTGTGCACTCTATAAAGATCATATATTTTTTATTCACAAAAACCTTACCTAATATCTGTAATAGATTTTTCTGGTGTTACATCCATATCTACATCTTTAACATTCCCACGCTGCCGCTGAGGTAAAGGCATAGCAACTCGTTTATACATCTCCAATAGTTTAGTTTTACCCAAATTCTCAAAATTGGAAAAGTCAATGCAACTCTGTAAAGAATAAAAATACAGATGTGTAATTAAGACATACTGTAGATACACCTAAAACTTGACCAAACTATAACTATAATAGATAATCGTTAACGAATAGTGTCTACTGCACGTAAACAACTGTTCCTTTTTAAACAATTGTTTACTGTGCTGTTTGTTAGTTTATAAATCTATATGTAAATTAAAGTATATTTGTTTAATCGCTATTCAACGGAATATATCTAATTAACTATGTAATGTCAATAATTAAACATTTTTTTAAATAAAAAGAAACAGATTGATGAACATAATAAGAAACAAATAATAAATCACGGATAGCCGCATCTATGACTTGTAAACACACCTAACCTATATGTCTTACATTTTCCAAAATCAAACGAAGCTGGTGCTCTGACAGCAACTCCGGGTGCGTGAGTTTATATGTGTCCAGGTTCCACATTCTCGTATACGCTTTCTCGTCGCACCAGAAGAAAAACACGGGAATAATGTTACGAACATCTCACACGCGCAATTCGGTAAGTATCGGCCGTTATCTGGCCGTCTTTATCACTGTCGTTATTGAAAATGTAATCAAAAGAGAAAATTCTCTGTGTGACTCGACGTTGAGTTCTACTACTACAAATTTATTTGTCTTTAACGATTTTGAATTTTTCAACAAAAAATCTTTCAAAAATTTTTAAAAACACGTTTCAATTATTTAAATATTTTACGAGCATCCTAACATCGTCAAAACAGCCCAGAAGGGAAAATAAATGTATAGAAAGGTTACGGTTATCCAAAACGAAACGACCCAAAACGCTCTATTTTATTCAAAGTTAACGGAAGCGCGGAACAGTGTCGCTAGATTTGAGACGCAACAACAGCAGCAGGAATGGAAGAACCGCACACATGCACAAGCCACGTATGCCATGTGAGCTCCGCGCTTCGCATTACTACTGATTACTACATGCAAAGAGAAACCTGAGAGGGGCCACGTTGCAGTGTTCCGATTAGGGACCGGTTGTATGCGCATGTGCAGCTCTGCGCATGTGCGATAATGGAGATCCAGTGCCGTTATATGTTGTGAGTTGACCGTATGGCGGGACGTTTTGACATGAGGAGGTTAGATGACTAGAAATAAGGTAAGATTTATTTATTTACAAGCATGGAATCTACGGAGCCAGCAGCTAAAAAACCAAAAAGTAGAAAATTTCAATCAATTTCAAAAAATTTTGAAATATTTTAAATGTAGGGGGGGTAACGGTGCCTTGTTTAACTTGTATGAGACCACGGACTAAGGAATAGAGGGACGGAGCACAAGCTGTACCGGGGGAGCACGTTTGCGGCGGGGGGGGGGGGGGGGGCCGCTATATTCGTTTAGTATCACCGCACATAGAACTCACTATTTGCGTATGTGTGAGAAATGAAAGTCAGATCCTGCGCACAATAAACAAAATAGGAAATAGAAATAGGAATAATTATTAAATATTAGAAATAAGAAATTGGAATTATTTATTTTAAAAATAAAAAGAATAGAAAAAATTAATGCATGAATTAAGAAATAAGAATTGGAACTAATTAATATATTTTATTTTCTTGTTAGATGTAAAATAATTTCTCTTTTTAATATTAAATGATTATTGCTATTTCTAATATTTTGTCTACTGTATGCAGAGCCTCAGAGTAATAAAAGTTAAAGTATTTTATAAAATTTATAGTACAACAATAATAAAACCGCCTAATCTCTTTACGCTTGTCACTCGTTATGTCTAGTGGCACCACTACACGAGTGTAACCATGTCACAGACACAGAAGAATCTCTGTGTGAGAATCGCTACATCAATATGGCGGAAAGCAGTCCCCCCCCGCACGCTTGAATTACCATCCCTTCTCGCCTAAACTAGGACTTTAGACTCAGTCCCTCTATTCCTTAGTCCGTGGTCTAAACACACGTGTATAGTGTATAAAGCGGTGCAAAACTATGCGCACGTTTAATAATGGCGCTCTTCAATCGTGTTAATTTGAACGCGTTTTGCTTATTAAATAACTGTTATTATAAATTCAAGACGGGCACGTTGAGATTAAAATCACGAATCTCAATAATCACAAATATCATGCAAGGTAAATTTAACCAGCACGTTAAGTCAACATGGCATTATTTTAAGATAACCTAAAACCTAAACTCACAAATAAAAATATATAGTCTTTTTCAAAGAGATTTGTTAGTTTTCATATAATTGTTTTGTGTGCATAAATTAATATCTTTTCAATCAATAGCTTTTCTTTTGCATCGCAGATAATTTACATCTATTTCTATTAGAACATAACATAACCTATATTACTGTCCAGTGATTTTGTTTCTTAGCAGAGACAGAAAAGAAGACACAAAAGGCATCGAACGTTAAAAAAAGATTAAATACGTTTGAAGCTGAAATTGCCAGCAGGAGACACCAAGCATGTCGCAGTATAGTGGTGCAAGTGCTGTCATCAAATTCATTCAACGATCTCCTGAATTATTGTACTCAATTTGGAAAAGTTTTAAGTATGCACCATTACTACATAAAACAAGATGTATGTATCTTCATTTCAGTATATTTGGGTATTTACTTACAATTATTTACATATACAATATTATACATACGAATTATCACACATTTTTTCATAGTAATGTAAATATATAAATATTGTTATTAAGATATCACATTTTTATTGTTTTTTAGAATTATATCTTGGTTGAGTTTAAAGATAAGGAATCAGTGAATGAAATTGTATCACATGCTTCCTTCATAAATAAAGATGTAATCGCTCCTGTAAAATCAACAGTATTATGGTTTCATAAAGGATCAACCAAATATAATCCGAACAATAATCAAAATCCGAACAATAATCGGGAAAGTATGCGCCTGTTTACAGAGAATAATTACACATGCCCTTCTGAACAGGATATTGCAAAGTTATTATATGAAGCGAAATCGGTAAAATGTTATTAATTTTTTACAACTATGTTTATATTACTATTGATATTATTAGAAATTAGAAATCATTTTACTGTACTTTCAGGTATCAGGACAAATAACTGATTTCTATGAAACACTAAAATTAAATGATTTAGAAACAAGACTTAGATTTCACACCGCCCATCACTTGGAGCAATATTTTTCTAGATTGTTTCAAAACATGAGAGTTCTACCGTTTGGTTCCTCTGTAAATGGTTTTGGAAGGAAAAGGTGTGATCTTGATTTAGTTCTTGTTCCCGATCACACTGCTAAAGTAAATACATAAGTAGTACGTGAATTATTTGAATTTTTATGACTTTAATATCAGGAGATTAATGGAGTGTAATGTTTGTAGCGTGATTCCAAAAGTAGATTAATATTTCACACAAAATCTATAAAACTTGACGAGAGGCACGGGACGAAGGAGTTCATGGGAATACTTGCCAGCACTATGGAGAACTTCATCCCTGGTGTTCGTAATGTGCGAAGGATATTGGAGGCTCGAGTGCCAATAATCAAATTCAATTGCGAGTACACACATATTGAATGTGACTTGAGCACAACCAACTTGTAAGTTGAAATATATTTAAATTATTTTGACTTGGTACAAAATTAACGATTCTTTTATATCCTACAAATACAAAACACATATGACGTCAACAACCATTTCTTTCAGGATTGCTATATATATGTCCGAATTATTAAACTTTTATGGAGAGATAGATTACAGGGTAAGACCGCTTGTTATAGTAATACGAAAATGGGCGAAAAACCAGGAGATAACGTCAGATTCGCCAGGGCCGTGGATAACAAACTTTTCTCTTTCGTTATTAGTGTTGTTCTATTTACAGCAGAAAAATATATTGCCATCTTTGACAACGTTAATATCGTGTGCAAGTAAGAACTATTAATATACAAATTATACAATTTCTACGTCATCAGAGATCTGTATCTTGTGTCTTCTTTCTATTTGCAGCAGACAACGATGCTCGTTGTACAGAGAACGGCATTAACTGTATTTTCTTGCGGAATGTTGAGAAATTGCCAGTCGAGTATAGACACAAATCGAATAATGACTCTCTGGAGACGCTTCTATACGGCTTCTTTGAGTACTACTCGAAGTTCGATTTTCATACGAAAGGCATATGCATTCGCAGAGGCATACCAATTCAGAAACCATCGCATTCGGCGCTTCACATCACCAATCCCTTTGAAACGATGTTGAACGTTAGCAAGAACGTGAATATCCACGAGGTGAATCGTATACTTCAAAAGCTACACGACGCTCTCTACACATTAGAGACTGCTGACACATCCAGGAGTAACAATTGGGGCCTCATGACTTTGATGACGAAATTGAACCTTTATGTGAGGCATACACTTAAATCGAAGAGGACAAAAGAGAATATCGAAGATAGCACGGAAGATTTTTCCCCTGAAATTTCTGATAAATATGGAGATAGTGAAGTTGACGTAAATCAATCGAAGAGAAAAGAAACTGTATGATATTCAAAGTAGTATGGCGGTGATGTATATACAACTCATATTCTTACATTGAAGTGTCTGCAGCCATTTTTTATACCATATAATTTGGCATTACTCAATAGTGAAAAATCAGAAAAATAGACATTTTATTTAAGAAAGAAAAGAAAAAAGTACAGACTGCAGATTGGAGACTTACTGCAACTAATTGTATCTATTGTACTATAATATAAACATTGAAAATAATAGGGAAATGTATATAAATCGACATTAATCGCATTAAAGAAGTATATATAAGTTATTAGATATCAATTGATTATCAGATTGATTTATTGGAATTTTTATTGCTGTTATATTAATTCTGGAAATTGTTGAACATCGCATATGGCTAAAGTTCTCATCTATTGTCTCCGTTTTACAAGTAGCCTCGTCAAATTTGACGAGTAAAAACTCGATGTTTTTATATACGTACATGCAACCAAAGTAAAAGAGACTATCTCGCATTTCGAGATACAGTAATATATAAATCAAGGATGTATTTTATTAACTTGTATATATTTTACTATACCAGCAATTCGACATTTCTCATACATGCTTACAGTGTACACATTCGCTATAATTAGAACGTTCATTACAACCCTGCTGAAGGTTGTAAATCTTCGCTCGATTAAATTCGAAACAACGATTAACGATCGCATTGACTTTCACAAGGAAGAGCCGATTCCTCGTAATACCAATTATATTTACGTGTCCCTCTCTCTTTCGCTTTAAGTAATCGCGAATACTATCGTCACGTGACGTAGCCGATAATGTAATTATGAAACGCCCGCGCGGAGGGCGATTCGAGTTCTTTTTTTTTTTTTTTTTTTTTTTTAATGCCATTGGCGATTACGAGTAAACGCTCGAATTAGGCTATTCTTCGCGAACGAGTATCGTCGATTAAATTCGTAAATGTATATCTTGACTGGCAGTGTTGTTTACTAGCTAAGGTATTAACGTTTACTCGACCGATCGAATCGCGCAACGTACTTTACTGGACTATGCATCCGACCCGTTGACGTTCAAGGTAAAATCTCGCGCCGAATGCGATGAGAATCTATTCGCGTATCTCTCTAAAAACGGGGAAACCGAAATTGGAATTTCGCGTAATTCAATCGAAATAATGTTCGGGTGGAACGAAGCAAACGTCGTCTATTTACAGGTGTTCAGATTGTAACGTCAACCGCGGTTCCGCTGCAATTATTGTACATTACACACGCGCGTTTTATTACAGAAAAAAAAAACCATTTTCTTCCACGCTAATTCCTAATCAAGGCTCTACGTATATCGACCGCCCCGGACGGACCGTGCAGCGGGTAACGCACGATTCGTCTCGTGTCAACATTTGATTTACAAACGGCAGCGATACCGACCTTCGGTGCTTTCATCATCAAGTGCAATTAAATCGCTATAAAAGGTGTTGACGGGAGCTGCGCATCGTCGCGCACGCCGCAACTCCGACGAGGGACATAATGTAAACGTTAAAAACTCGGAATAATACAACCATCACGCGTTTGGTCGGGATGTCAAAGAAACTCGACAGTTTCTCCGAAAAGTAAATATAAAGACGAAAGTGCACTTGTCGAAGGTGCCTGTATTCCTCTCGCGACAGAGAATTCCGACTTTGCTTATATCGCGCGTAATAGACTTCTCTTATTATCATTATTATATTTATATCCATTGTTATTGTTATATCAGTAGAATGTCCAAAATCTTCGAAAAGGCCGATAATGCCGGCTCTCACAACAATGCGCTTCCGATGCTATTAAATAACATTATTAATTAAGCCACGTTTTTTTCGGACACGGTGTTTTAGTCTTTTAATAATTTGCTTTCTTTTTATCTACGTGATAGGCTCGCCGGACATCCTCGGGCATTACATCTCTTTACGTTATTCCCTTTGCTCGCGGAAGGACCGGGAGTCGCGCCATTAATTCGTCTTGCTCTTACGATGATGACGGTGATGATGCAGATGATGGTGTCGCAGCTGGGAGCGCGTCTCCTGCACGGCCGCCACCAAGGTGCGCACCGCCTCCTCGTGGCCCTCGAAGCTGTCCGCTTTCTTCAGCTGGCCGAGGGACGACGCGCCACCCCCTGGGCCCTCGCCACCACCGCCGCCGCGCTTGCTCTTGGGCCGCGGGAAGGTCTCCCAGGAACGCTGCTTCTGCACGAGAGACGACGACGTCCGTGACGTCGGTCCGATCAAAACGACCAGTGTTTTCCGTGGGTCCTGCGCGACGGATTGTTGACCTACCGTCCCATCGGCGATGCTCGACCGCCTGCTGTTGCCGGAACCGGTCGTGCTCAAGCTGTCGCAGCTGGCGCGCCGCCGCCGCCTCGTGTCCGCCTTCCCGTCGCCGTAGAACAACTCCTCGGAGTCGCTGGCCGGGTAGATCTTGGTCACTTTGCCCGCCAGCGCCGGTATCGAATCGTCCGTCGGCACCGCATGCACCTGCGCCTGAACGCGCTTCTTCGCTTCGCCCAGGCTCGACGCCTCCGAGATTCGTTGGTATTCGCCTTCCTCACCTGCTGGAAGCACAGAAACATTTTAGGGGACTGTCTTGGCCTCTTAGCGAGTGCGGCGTGTTGCGTGATTGCTGCAAATTCGCCGCGTTGGCGAATGACTTTTTTTTTTTTATCTCGGGTGGATGACAATGTGCAATTGGTATTCACGTGTGCCCATCTTATATCGTTTACTAGTATACATCGACTAACGTACATTTTTTATTCATGTATATTTACATAGATCGTGTACATAAGCGTGTGCGACGAACGGCGAGATAACTTTACGCATTCGGCCGTCGTGACGTTCATCGCCTCTCTAAGTCTAAACCCGAAATTTCGCCCCGGATTGGACTACAAAGGAGGACCTGCGTGTCATAATGTATCAGTATATGTAATCGCGCGCGGCGACTCGTCCGTCCTTACCCATGTGCGGCTGCTGCGAGTCGGTGCACCTTTCCGCTTGATCGAGCGCCTCGGCGGACGTGTCCCCGGCGCCGCCTTTCAGCGAGCGGTACAGCGAGCGCATCTTGCCGCCGGACGAATGCCCGGGCGGTGTCTTCGGCTTCGTGCTGTCCGGCGACTTGCGCGAGCGCCGGCTCTGGCTGCGATCGCGACCGTCCTCGCGTCCCGGCGACTTCTTGCGATCGTCCTTCTGCGTCCTGGCCTTCTCGATCAGCTGACTCAGCACGCCCCGCTTGGTCGGGTCGGTCGATTTTGCCGTCCCGTAGACAACTATGTTGCCGCTCGAGTCCAAGACCGCGCCGACACCGCCGGACGGCGTGCGGCATCGCGTCGGGACCTCCTTCGCTTCTGAACGAAAAATTCGCAATCGGTTATTATTTAGAAATTTGCCTTCACTATTTTATCGCAAACGCAAGATGTCAGATTGGAGAATTTATAACAATGTTAAAATCAAATAACATCTATCGTATCTGAAGATTGTTGAAAACAAAGGTGCGTACATTAATGAATAAAGATTTGTTACAAAAATTGCTAACTTTCCAAGAAGTCAAGCCAATACTTTCGCGCTCTCTCTCTCTCTCACCCTTCATGTATAACGCGTTGTCGGCACTTGTGGCAGTGCTACGTGGATGACGATGATCCTTCGTCGGTGCTTGAGCCTGCGGATGTGGTTCCTGCATCTGCAGACGCGCCAGGTGATCCAGCAGCGCGTGCAGATGTTGATTGTCGACTGCGTCCGCCGCGGCCATGCTGACTTCGCCGGCGCCGATGCCCGTGGAGAACGATTTGACGAAGGGCTCTAGGTGCTGGGCGAGCGCCTGTAGTTTCTTCACTTCGCTCCTCAGCGACAATATGTCGTTCATCTAAAACGATAAATTTGCGAACGAAGGATTAGAAAGACGCGAAGAGCGCGGGTTCGATTTAGGAGGAAAAGAAAAATGCACCTGCGAATGAAAGATTTCCTTTTCTATGTGAATTCTGCACACTTGCTCCTCCCAGAGCGCGTCAAAGACATTCCTCAGTCGCTCTAATTCTATTTGATGATGCTCCAATTGTTGCTCCAGCAAGCGGCAATCCCTCGCGACGTGGTCGTAGCGCGTGCCCAACGGCGGCGTGTTCGCCCTCTTCAACACGGAAACGTCCCGCTGCAACTCGCCCAGTCGTTCCTTCACCGTCATCAGTTGCTGACTCAGTTCCTTCAGTTGGTTGTCGAAGGTCCGACAGTGATTAGAGAACGGGCCGCAGTCGGGGCCGCCTTTCGGCGGTAGCCTCTGAGTAGTCTTGCTTTGCTGGAAAAACGTATTCCTGATGTAACACGCGATCGAACAATACAATACGAAAGTAAATAACAAAAATTGGAGAGACATTTAAGAAATAAAATCTCTCTGTTAATGTCAAAAGAAAAAAATCCACCCGTAATGTAATATTTAAAAATCTAAGTCTTGTCGAACGTCACTAAAGTTCTTCATTTTTCTCAATTTTATTTTATAAAAAAATATTACTTTTTGCTCATATCTTGATAAGAAAATTAAATATTTAATAACATAGCTAAAAATAAAAGATGCAATCACGATGAACGGAGCAATTTTTCTATTCTTCTTGCGACTTATTACTTTGCGTACTTGAAGTACTTGCGGATCCGGTTGGGGTATCGTGTGGCCGCCGATCGTCTCCGACCGATCGTACAGAGACTCAACAGTGGCGGTCTTCGGTATCTGCATCTGGCCAATGTACGGTTGCAGGGCGCGGGCGAAGTCTCCGCGATAGTTCGTCTTGATGTACGCGGCGAGCAGAGGCGGCCGCGACGGATGGCCCAGCTGAGCGACGCGGCTCAGTCGCTCCAGCATCGGATGCGCCAGCTCCAGGAACTGGTACTTGGTCGCGCCGCTGGTGAACGCGGTGCACAGCATCAGGTGCATCTGCAGCACGGGCAGCGCGCTGCCCAGCGCGATCAGTTGCGTGCGCACCATGCGCTCCTTGGTCTCGAATTGACGCTGCAGCTCCGCGATCACGTAAGTGTGCGTCTTGGTGATCGCTTCCTGCATGCCCTGGCAGAACGCGCCCAGCGCGCGCTTCTCGGACTCGAGACTGTGGCGCAGCTCGTCCAGCTGGGACTTGAGCGCGAGCACGCCGTCGCGGATGCCGGCCTGCAGCTCGCAGATCGAGTTCACCGCGCGCTCCATCTTCTTCGAGGCCTGCTGCCAGGCGCTCTCGATGTCCACGCAGTGGACCCGCGCGTCCGCGGGCGTGTCGCGGAAGCAGGTGGCGCACAGCATGCACTTGGCGCTCTGGCTGTACATTATGTACTGCTCGCCGTGGTTCGGGCAGCGGCGTTGAGTGTCCTTGGCGCATTTGCTCATATGCAGCACTTCGTGGGTGGAGAACATCTTCGCGCGATGCGTGTTTTCCCTGCAGTGGGTGCAAAGCGCCTGCCCTGTGAATTTTTTATTTATGTTCGATTAACGAGTCGATATTGAGAAAATCTGTATCATCGGGGAAAACATACCGCATGTCGTACAGAAGAACATAGTAGTTTTATCGCGCTTGTCGCAATTGGCACACGGTGGATTCTCAGAATTTGCCAGTTCCACTAATTGTCGTATCAGCTGATCGGGAGGTGGCAACTGCGCTCCTTCTTTCAACTGTGTTTGTTGCCTGGGTATAAGACTGAATATTAGAATATTAGAACATTATACATTAGCTACATAACAAAATACACGTGAAAAAGAAATATGAACAATGCTATAAACGGATATAAATAAAAAAACGTAATAAATTTACAAGTAGACGGGAAATGGATTTGAAAATAAGTAATAATTGGTATAAACTAATTATGCAATTAGAGTATATGGTATTAATAAATAATATTGTAAATAATGAAAATGCCGCGGAAGCATTTGAGTTATTTTTTTTCCAGAAAAAGTAAAATCCTAAAAAAATACTAAAGAGATGTATAAATTCATAATGTTACGGTGAATGAAGCGAAAAATTCCAACTAAAAACCAATGATGAATGTATGTGTGCGTGTACGTATGAACGTCACCGTTGTACAAATTATCTACAAAATTATTTACAAATTGTACACAGTTATCTACCCGCAGATGGGACACTTGATGGTGCCGTCGATGTGCGGGCCGTGTATGCAACGCGCGCAGAAGGTGTGGAAGCAGGAGAGCAGGCAGGGCTCGTTGTAATATTCGTGGCAGATGCCGCAGGTGAGCGGATTCCTGGGCCCGCCGCCCGGCACGCCCGTCGTGCCGTCGTCGCCGACCCCGTCGACCGCCGAGCCCGAGCTCGCCATTGTCGTCGTCGTCGTCGTCGGCGCGCCGGCCACCCTGAACGCCGTTCAACTCCGCGCGCGCGGACACGCGCCTTCCGTCCTCCCTTCACGACACCGCTCCCTGTCCCATGCTCGCGCGCTCTGCGGAACAAAAACAAATGTTGGCTTTATCCAAATTGGATGCTGGACCCCGCGCGCGAGGATTTCACAGCGACGCGTAATCTGGAACGATGTTTACCACCTAGACCATTGGCCCGCCCACGAAGAGCCCCGTCCAGAGAGAGGGTGGTTTTATCGGCTGCTGCTCGCTCGGTCCGTCATTCTGACGTAGCGCGGTGGCGGTGACCAATCCCGTCTCTGCGCAACTGACGATCAGAACACTGACGTCACCGAAGCACCCACCGCCGGATCTCACTCGCGCCACCCGCCGTACACACGTACAACAGTATACATACATTTATATGGATACATGTGCATGTACGTGCAGAGATTCGCGCGGTCGACCCGGCTTGCTCGCTCACTCGCCTCCTCACCTCTCGCTGCCACCCCATTCCGCAGTCTGCACCACCCACTACCATATACATGTATTTACGTATAAACACACACACACACACACATGTATATATGTATGCGATGACGGAAACTATGGTACTGGTGCAGAAGGGTGCAAGCAAACGCCCGTCAAACAGGGCGGAGGGCACATTCTAAAAAAAGAAAAAAAAAATGTATTAATCGTGCAGTCCCTCCCTTTCGGCGTTTATTTAGCTACGACTAAATTTTCCTCACTGTCGCTACACGTGCGTACAAATGCATTCGATTTCCTGGTATCGATGATTTATCTCCTTCCGAAGGGAATCTTCGGAATAAACCAGCGAAATCTGCGGAGGATACCTCGCGCGTATCTAGGACGAGAGATTTGCGAAGCCGTCTTTTGATGCACAATATTTCCACCCCAAAGACGTTTTCCACTTTTTGCTTTTGCTATCGCGTCTCTTCGAAAATGAAAATTCCAGATGCCGTATGTGTGAAGCTGGCATATCATTTCGCGGAAACTCACAAATAATTAAGAGTTCTGACTTTATTTTCAATAGTTCTAGAGTTCCTGATAGTTTAAACAAATAGTTCTGGCCATTAAACCAACGAAAATGCCTCAGGACAAACTGAGACGCCAACTTCACGCAGCGTCTCACTTTGTCCTACGACATTTTCCTTGTCAATAATTGTTGGAAATTAAAAGATTTATAGTTCTACAAGAGTTCTAAGAAGAGTTCTGCCTTCTAAAAGCAAAAAAATATCAATAAAGATAAAATAAGAACAAGTAAATCCTTATATCTATAGATATACAGATGAGACGCCGGCCTATTTTCAAGAGTTCTGTTTATTCCAACTTAGCTCTCGTATAATTCTGGGCATGCACAATGTCTTTCCAAAGAGTTCTGATGGTTACAACAATTAGAACTTTTTTTAAAAAATTATTTTGCCCAAAAAACGTATTTTTTCAGTTATAAAGGTGAGACGCTAGTCGATTTTCAAGAGTTCTGTTTATTCCAACTTAGCTCTCGTATAGTTCTGGGCATGCACAATGCCTTTCCAAAAAGTTCTGATAGTTACAACAATTAGAAATTAAAAAAAAAATTATTTTGTTCGAATAACGTATCTTTTCGAGTATAAAGGTGAGACGCTGGTCGTATTTCGATAGTTCTATCGATTTTAAATGACATTTTGCGTCAGGCTGTAATCACTTTTCATTTCTATGAAGAGTTCTATGCGTTATTAGAATGTTAATTAAATAAATTAATCTTTTGAAGCGCTGGACGTATAAATACCGAGCTATCGAGGTGAAACGTTGATTGTTTTTCTACAACGTCATGGATTAAAAAATTTTTATTTTACTGTGTAAGTATATTGTTTTAAATGTCCACGCCGTGATTCTGGATTATGCTAAGAACAAGATAAGTACATTTAAAACAATACACTTTCACACAATGAAATAAAAATTTCAAAATCCATAACGTAGAATAATGATCAGTCTCACCTCGATAGCTCAATATATATACGTCCAGCGTCTCGAGAGACCTAACTTGTTCAATCAACATTTTAATAACTTTTACGCATAGAACTTTTCGTAGAAATAAAAAGTGATTATACAAACTGACACGAAATGTCACTTGAAATCGACAGAATTATCGACATACGACCAGCGTCTGACCTTTATACTCGAAAAAATACGTTTTTCAGCCAAAATAATTTTTTAAAAAAAAGTCAGTCTCACCTCGATAGCTCAATATATATACGTCCAGCGTCTCGAGAGACCTAACTTGTTTAATCAACATTCTAATAACTTTTACGCATAAAACTTTTCGTAGAAATAAAAAGTGATTACAAACTGACACGAAATGTCACTTGAAAACGATAGAATTATCGACATACGACCAGCGTCTGACCTTTATACTCGAAAAAATACGTTTTTCAGGCAAAATAATTTTTTAAAAAAAGGTCTAATTGTTGTAACCATCAGAACTCTTTGGAAAGACATTGTGCATGCCCAGAACTATACGAGAGCTAAGTTGAAATAAACAGAACTCTTGAAAATCGACCAACGTCTCACTTTTATACCTGAAAAAACACGTTTTTCAAGTAAAATAATTTTTTTTTTAATTTTTAATTGTTGTAACCATCAGAACTCTTTGGAAAGACATTGTGCATGCCCAGAACTATACGAGAGCTAAGTTGGAATAAACAGAACTCTTGAAAATAGGCCGGCGTCTCATCTGTATATCTATAGATATAAGGATTTGCTTGTTCTTATTTTATCTTTATTGATATTTTTTTGCTTTTAGAAGGCAGAACTCTTCTTAGAACTCTTGTAGGACTATAAATTTTTTAATTTCCAACAATTATTGATAAGGAAAATGTCGTAGGACAAAGTGAGACGCTGCGTGAAGTTGGCGTCTCAGTTTGTCCTGAGGCATTTTCGTTGGTTTAATGGCCAGAATCATTTGTTTAAACTATCAGGAATTCTAGAACTATTGAAAATAAAGTCAGAACTCTTAATTATTTGTGAGTTTCCGCGAAATGATACGCCAGCTTCACACACACCCAGATGCCACAGTGAGTGAAATAATAAAAAATATAATATAATTCATCAATGTGGAAAAATATCGACAGAATTTTAATGAAAATAATCGGACATTATAAGATCACCTTGACCAAAATAATTACACGTTCTGAGCAAAAATTAATTTTGCTCGTTCACCGTTATCGCGACTAAGTTTTAACAATTGCACCGTGATGCAAACTTCTAATTCGTTGCATTGTGCGGCGAACGCGTTGCCCCTCGAACGGGTGATTTTCCCGCTCGGTGTACAATGTACTTTCAGCTTGACCCATTGATGCATGTAGATCCGAATCTCGCTGCGGAAAGCTAACGCACCACAGAACGGGTCGAGAGTGCAACCATACTTCTCTTCCGCGTCACGAGAGCTCTCGCTTCCATCTGAATCTAAATTATCCAATTATCAATTATCTCCGTCTCAGCTCGGATTTGTCCTACTTGAGTTCCGATTTCTCAATTAAAGAGATTTGATTTGATTGGTCTATCTGTATCATTAATCATCATTGTTATTTCTTTATATAAAATTTTTGATCACACGCATACGCATATCAATTAATCGTGCAATATGAATTAACGATAGCAATAAAAAATTTTTACTTGAGTTGATAACGAAAAGTATCCGTGATAAAAGTACAAGTACAAGTACAAGTAATTTCCAAGGGCAGTAAAAGAATTTCAATCTTTATGTTCTCTAATGTTATTGCGAGATCTTCCACTAAGGCAATATTGAAGTCTCGATGGAAATAATTCCTTCTGCATTCTCCTCGCGTCCTTGTGAGAATGCCGGACCTTGGCGCTTTGCAATTTCTGCATTGCGAAGTTCTCTATTCATCGGTTTACAACAATCGATTCATAACGCGCCACGCTTCCATTGTTGGCAACTTGCAGATTAACAGGATGCATCTGCGGTCCTTTTCTTCTGCTTCTTACATCATGCTATAACTGCGTCCAACGATAATATTCTAAGCATCCTAAGAAATTCATTAAATTTACAATATGTATGCTACAACAAAATATCAATTTTAATTTCTTAGCAATACGATTAAAAAATTGACAATCTCAAAACTCAGATTTACGAGAAAAATTCTATTTCTTTTAAAATATAAACTTCTAACCTTAGATGTTTAATATTTGTCATTCAAATAAAAACTTGAGTTTTAAGAAAAATCTTTTACCATTTGACATTTTGTTAGTTTATTGATTACATAAGGAATGTGATTAAAAATCAATAACATAAAATTTCAAGTTCTTTAAAGATCTTACATTAAAGTAAAACTTCTTGAAACATCAGTCGTTCATATTCATTGTGCATTCGCCAAAATTGTTTTTAAAAACATTTTCAAGAAATACTTTATAATTATCTGTTATTAAATAATTGAATAATTTCAATCTTCATTGAAGCATTACTTCATAAAAAAGTAATTTTTTGGCCATGACAAGATCATATTCCCATAATTTATCTAAACAAGGTTCTAAGCAAGGTAACCAGCAGAGATACGTAAAATTCACTTGAACTTTATCAACAACGGAGACCATAGTATATAAAAATCATAGATTGTAAACATACACAATAGACGAATCAACCAATTATAGTCAAGAATGTCGACCATAATTGGACAATTCTTTTTGATTACAAGTTCTACTGCATATGTTTTTTTATACGCCATGGCCGCGCCCGCGTCACTAGTGTTTACAATTCAAAGGCATGACGGATCAATAGTTTCCCTGTCGCGTATCCGTTCTGTATAATAGTGCTAATTTATTTTGTGATTGCGCCTAACTTTAAATATGCCGTCCCGTGGAGAGGATATCCTCAAAGGCTTTCAAGTGTATCCTTTACGATTCTTTTTTTTTCAGCGCGATTCTTTCGAAATTGCAAAAGTTTGACAGGTTAGAATGTAGGTTATGATTGTATGTTTGCAGGTTAGAATCAAATGTCAAACTCAAACAATTTGGGATTCCAAGTCCAATAATGTGAAATTTGTTAATTTATGTGGGTAAAATTTATCGTTAAGCAAATATGTTTTCTTAACAATGCTTTATTAGTAATTGGATGAATTTGCGCGACGCTGACAATGGGAAAATCCTATGGCAGGGTAACGAAGATTTGTGAGTGATCTTTTGAAATCAGTTGCCGCACAACGCTGTAATAATACTAAGTTACACAGTTAACCTTATAATTGTAGATCTGTACCTGATGTAGAGCACGAGGCGCGTGTACCAAAGAAGATCCTGCGATGCCGCGCGGTGTCGAGGGAAATCAATTTCAGTTCAGCAGAGCCTATGGAAAGGTTTCGTTTAGAGCAGAAGGTATTATTCAAAGGCCGCTGCTTGGAGGAGTGGTTCTTCGAGTTTGGATTCGTGATTCCTAACAGCACAAATACGTGGCAGAGCTTGATTCAAGCTGCACCTGAGAGTCAAATGATGCCAGCAAATGTATTGAAGTAAGTGAAGACACACTGCGAATGCTTTGAGGTTCATGGATTAATTGTTTGTTTTTTTTTTTTTTTACGAATAGCGGCAACGTTGTGATAGAAACAAAATTCTACGACGATGATCTCTTAGTGTCTACCAGTCGAGTCCGTCTCTTCTATGTCTAAGTTGATTTTCGAACGGTCCTCATAATCGCATATAACATGGGACCAATCAGTGTGAACAGAATATGTATGGAAGTAGAACACACACAAGTGAAAAGTTCTTACAAACAAATCGACTTTCCATCGTTATGATCTCTTACATTATGTGTTTGTTACACACGTGTTAGTGGTTTTGACAATCTCATAATTACATAGTAATTTACACAGTTAGATTTCAAGCGCCTTCTTACAAAATTACAGTTCTCTGTACAACTGCATTTTGATTTCGATATGGCCTAATATATATCTAGACTGCGTTTTTCACTTTTGGACATGTGTGAGGCATATCATAAGACATGCACTGTTAAGGCACACAATTTTGTTATTTATTAGGTATAAATGAATATAATAAGTTTTGTACATATTGTAATACACAACACCAAGCAATAAAGTCCTAAAAGAAGTTGAATTTTATATGCATTTTAACTTTTGCAATCTGATAAAATGGCGAAACTATCATATCTGTATTAAAAATAGTGTTAATTTTTAAAAAATTGTTATTGACGTAAGTAAAATTACAGCGCTCTTTTCAGCAGAATACATCTCAGCATTTACGGAATTGTTATATCTTTCTTTTCATAAAAAAACGTTGACTGAAGGATCATCACCTGTTGCTATAAAAAATGCAATAAAATTGTAAAATAACAGGAAGAGATGTACAAAGCGCATTTGTCGACGAGAAATTTTTTTTTTCACGGCACGGTTGTGTTGTAACGGTCAGATATTGATTAGTGAACAAGCAAGACATTTTTTAGGCTTCACCACACCCCTTGAGGGGGTTCACACTGAATATACTCTGTTCCCTACTCTGCGTACGTCGTACAGGTGTAAGGAGGAAAAAAAACGAAGGAAATGAAGTCGCAATCTTCGGAAACATCGAAGTTGTCGCGCAGTTAGCTCGAAAACTAAAGAAACTTTTTCGCGTTCCGCGCGCGATCAAGTCAATTGCATTCGACCTGACGATTTCTCGCGGAGGAACAGCAGAATGGACTTAAATGAGGAGGACGAGAGCGGCAACGATGGTGGCAGGCAGCTATTTTTGGTCGGCGCTCCACGCGATCCGCTTGTGTCAGCCGGTGCGATCGTGGCTTCGGCCGCCGGTGTGTCCGACGACATCAACCAGAGCGACGATCTGCAGTCGACTGCCTTGGCCGGTCTGATCGCCGCGCAATCCACCTCGGTTTGCTTCCCGACGAAATTCAGTAAGTGCCACGACGCATCGTGTGTCATTCCGGATCTGATTTAATTAACCGTCTCTGTCTCCCGCGACTCCCTCCCCAAATTGGGGGTAGCCTTGCTCAATTAAGTTATTGCTAAATGCATTAAGTGGATCCGCAGCTAATCCTTTTTTCTTGAATAGAGTTAGCGGTAATCAGTTTAGCAGTTATGAAGCGATCCCGATGTGAAATCCGAAGGTGCATCGCGTCGCCTTGGAATACTTAATCAACCGGTGCTCGCAATTACGTTCCCTTATCCGTAAACGGTGTTGCGCGCGGTGTCGGGTCTCCTGTCTCGGGTCAGATCGCGACAAATAAACTGTCTTCTCGCAGCGTACGACTTTTCGGCCAGCCCGGAAAACGAGGAGAGGCCGTCCTGCGTCATCGGCAAGAGGAAGCAGCGCAGATACCGCACCACATTTTCCAATTTCCAGCTGGAGGAGTTGGAGCGCGCCTTTCAGAAGACGCACTATCCCGACGTGTTCTTCCGGGAGGAGCTCGCAGTTCGTATTCAGTTGACGGAAGCTAGAGTGCAAGTAAGCTTCTGCGCGTCTATCCTCGTCGCGTGTGTATTAGCGTTTTGGAGTATCTAGCTTTGACTTTCCCTGCGACAGGTGTGGTTTCAGAACAGGAGAGCGAAATGGCGCAAGCAGGAGAAGCAGTGTAAGATCGCGACTCACATGACGTCGCATTTACCGCCTACGGATTGCCAGGAGGTGCAGCAGCAACACCAATCGCAACAGTCCGATCACTTGCTACTGGAGTCACCGTGCAGTCCGCCTCCGATATACCTCGGCATGGAATGGGCGGGTTTTTCTCCTTACAACAACGCGGACAGCGCGTCGTCCCTTATTGTGAGCAACATGAGCAAGCCGCCAGAAGCAGAAGCCGATAATAACCCGCTGCTCGACCCGGAATTACTGCAACTAAAACCTCCACGTTCCTAATAATATTAAGAATATACATAAGAAGACAATATAGATAACATTATTCGATATGAATAACACGCTTCTTGAGAAGTTTCTGCGCTATTTGTTACTTGCAATTATTGTAATCGCGAATGCATCCAAGATGCACTTTCCGATTGTTCAAGAGTTTTTAGACTGTTGCGTCGGATTATATTGAATTACACTTAAAAAATAAGAATTTTAAAGCATGAAGATGTATATCGTATTGTTTAAAGATACGCCACGCAGAGCCTTACTATTTATTAGAAGAATCACACTGCGATCACTCTTGGACTAAGAATGGTGTTATATATATAGATTTATATATATATATATATATATATATATATATATATACACATTTATATATATAGATTTTGTAAGATATAGATATATAGATATATATATGTAGATACCGAATTGTTCTATTTCGGGCGAGTTAAGTAGATCCTACGAAAGGAAGCAATAAATTTGTATTACGTATAATAAATTACTCTCTATGCAAGATGTGTTATTCCAAATATAAAATAGTAACATCATCTTTATTCAGTGTGCATATATTACAAGTCAGTAAATTAATTAAGATATTTATTAATCGATTGATCCTAGGAGCAAATAAGCGAGCTAAGATGCACTTCCCGATTTTTCAAGCGCTGTGATAAATTCGCTTCGTGGGCCCTCACTGAGCATTTCTCTTTTTCCTATTTGAAGAATTCGTTGAAGCGAATTGTGTAATTGATAATTGCCGATCATTTTCAACAATTTTCAACGAAATGTTCGAGGCGCATCTCGAGTGAAATAAATTAGTGACAGATGTTAAGAGGCTACGCGATATATGAATACTCGTCCGCACTATTTGGCGTACGTTCAATGTATTGTTTATCTATTAGAGTTTCAATGCACTTCTTAATCATTCCAATGGAAGGTGCGAATGTGACTTTCGATTGACTCAGAACCTGAAAAACAGCAGAGTAGTTTACATCAATATCTGGCTTCCGAATAGCTATTGCGGGCTTCGCGCCCAAACTGTGCAAAAGTGCTGACTCACCTCCTGTATAAGTTGATTGTGTCTCAACACCTTGCGACTCTTCATGATGCGAACTATAGCTGCTTGTAGAAACATTTTCCTATCCTCGTCCACGCTGCGATGCGTGGCCTCCGCGTCCTGCGGCGCGTCCCGCTGCAACACACCGGTCACGCGGAACTTGGTTCTCTTATTGGAGTAATCGAAATTGAGCATGAGAATAGTGTCCTCATCCAACTCCACGCCCGAAGATCTGTTGAGAATTTTACAGTCTACGAGGCTGCCGGCATGTTTCACAAGTTGTTCGTGCGACAGGCTTAACGATGCTGCTACCTCCTTGCACGGCAACGCGTCACACTTTTCAAAGAGCAGCAGCAACGCCATTTGATACGTCTGCACGGTGACGAGGTAAGGTTTTTTCAAATAATTGAACTTAAGCTCGCCTTGGCTTAAGTGATGCAACCACGTCAGCTTCCGTCCGCTGAACTGCATGTGATAAAACGTCTCGAAAGCCTGTATCGATTTCTCCAACTGTTGCGGAACGTGAAACGGACCGGGCGATGGAGGTAAACCGAGTGGCCACGCGCCGGCTTGCAACACTTTCACTCCAAAACCAGTGCCTAATTGATTTTCTCCGTCGCCTTCTCGCAAGGTTGCCGTGAACTTTGCATTGAGATCCGCTGAGACGGACATATCCGTAAACATACGATGAAGCTTGTTCGTGAATTCATAACCACACGCCCGTTTTAAATCGTCGATCATCATCTCTTCCGCATCCATCGACTGCGATTGCTGGTGTATCAACCGCTTAGCCAGCATACGCGAATAGAACTTCTGAAAAACATCTTTGTCGTCTACGTATTTGAATACAGTTATAGAACGCCTTAGTTTATCCTCAATTTCACTTTCGGAGGCAGCCTTGGGAGATTTTTTCAGCAAGGAATCGCAATATTTCGCCAGCTAAACAAAACATAGACACCATTGCACTACAAGTTATAATATGATGATAAGCCAAAATTATCAATTGCTTTTAAGAAACTTACCAATTCTGGCGCTCGGACTGGTTGTTTCGGAACGGGCCTATAATTCACAATAGCAGAGCAAGCTTTATCAAGTGCACCTACGAAGCTTTGATCTGCCTTGAACACATCCTTGATCAGTTCAGAATATTTAGAATGTACATTTAACATATTTTCCACAAACTGTGTGTACACCTGAAAATTAAAAATTTACATTTTCTCACACTGTTGCGCAAATATGCGCATTTAAATATTCCATGTTATATTCACATTTTCTCCTTGCAGAGGTCCAATCGCTTGCAGTCCTTGCTGCGTGATGTGACGAGTGAGCTTTTGTACAAGTGGATCTAAGCCTCCTGATAAAGGCTTCAGAAGTGGGTAAAGAAGAGCTAAATCTCGCTTACTCTCATTTTTTATCATCGTCTCTGCTTCCGTATAAAGCCAATGGGCTTGTGCAGCTACCATTTTCTGCTCACAACACGCTCTAACCTGCAACAAAACGTTGCTGATTACATATCATTCACTGTCACAAAGTCACTGATTTCACATGAAGAACAATAACGCACTTGTAATACAGAACTCTTGTGAAGGAATTTATGCGCTCGCTGCTCCTCTTGATTGAGTATCATTGTTACTTTTTCCATATAACGTGTAACGTCTGACTGTTGCAGCAAGCCTGATGCTTCTGCCGTATAAAAGTCTCCGCTAGCTTCTAGAAAAGGTGCCTCGAAAATTTCTTGATACAACTGGCCGAAAAATAAGAGTTAATTTAGTAAACGCTTTTCGAAAGAAAAAACACTTTTCTCACAAAAATTGAAATCTTAATTATTAATGCAATAATGTATTACATGTAATTTTCCTTTCATCTTGTATTCTTCGACCCGCACGAAACTCTGTATAACACCACATATCACGTCGGTGCCGACAAACTCATATTTCGAATCTCTATCGGCGCTGATACATATGAGTAGAAAATTGACAAGTTTCTCCCTAAGTGGCATTATCATCTTTCTCTTCCAAATGTCCAAACCTAGCGCACCGATCTCCATCTGCTCCTGGCACTCGTCCGCGTTAGAACTCGTGCCATAGATGAGTTCCGCTTCCGAGAGCTTCTGCTTCTTAATGTGTTGCTGATTGAGGTATAAGTACAAGCTGTGCAAGTAATAAATGCCTTGCGAATACTCTGTCCAGGCGCGATGGTACGCCGGCAGCAGGTTCAGTTTATCATTGTACTGGACCTCTGTCAATAATTTTTCTACATGATTGATCAGAAACCTCTTTGTTTCATTATACAAACGGTCTGCCAATGGTTCAGGATATGCGACGCACAAAGAGTAAACATCACTGCAACCATAACGTACATTTAATATATATTTTCCTGTTTCGATGATTAAATAAAATATCAGATCTTATGTAAATACCTAAATCTGTCGTTCCATGTAGCGCGTGGTATATTTGCTAATGTTATCACTCCTTTGACAGTCTCTTGTAATATATCCCAAGTCTGCTTAAAGTCTACTTTCTTGGGTTTTAGTGACATTCTTTCCTTTGATTCAAAAACTATTAACTAATAATTCGATTTCAGTACCAATTGGTTACTAATTCTACAAGCTGCACTCACACCACAAACCTGCAAAACAATGAAACTATAAAATTCATAATTCTATTGGAATTTATGTAAACACATACACTACAAGTGACAGAATTTATTTAAAAACGAACAAATTCTCTAAAATTTAGACGAATAAAAGCTATGCATCGAGTGCATTCCAAGAATAAATCTCCGAATATAGACAAAGCTGAGCTTGCAAAAGCTTTGTCCGAGTGTTTTGCATATCATCGGTTTAAAAATAACGTAAAAGTAAAATACACCACACACACGCGTCTTACGGCCGTTCTAATTCTCTGCCGTTACACCGCTTCGAATTTCTGTACAAAGAAATCATTTCTTCGAAGATCTTCGAACTTTAAATGACCTTAGCAAGGTATGAAACTATTCAAACATAAACATTCGATTTGAATCGACAATCGAGAGTGCTCTAATGGCGTACACTTTTGCCGCGTTATGGTGAAAGTGCGAGCGCTACGCGTTGCGAAATATCGATTCGCGGACAAAGGGAGACACCAAAACCGAAATATTCTCAAGATAGTTTCGGGACGATGACGATTTCGAAGAATCGCACTGTCGCGCGCGGGCTGCCTGGGTTACACGTGTGTGTGCGTGTCTACCATTGAGAGCCACAGCTGACTGGCTCGTCATCGGCTCCAGATGGTCATGCCGTGCCTAACCAACTAACCGAAAAATCGTGCTAAGAGCCGTCCTCCGCGCTCGGCGCGTACCGCTGCTGCGTCTACGCAATGACGAACTGTACTGAGCCGCTTATTTTCGGGGCGGGGGCGCGAGTCATTCCCTGATGCGACGAGATGCATGACACTCGCGACGACTCGTCGCGGTCGAACGCATTTTTTTCGGGGAAGAAAGAGAGAGAAAAAGAGCGCCTCTTAGCTTCCGTCTCGTCACCTGTTTTCTTCGCTAAAATATCCTCGCGCGCGCGCTCGCCTCGCTAAATTTTGCTGCTCCTCGACGTACGGATTGTTATCGCCGATGATCTCTGCGAGACGGCCACCCTTTCCCGCCTGTCTCGGCGCGAAACGTCCCACACGAACGCACGACACTCTTCTTCTTCCACTCGCGAAATCCTCAATAACATCGCGCGGCCATGCTCTTTTTACAGAAGCGCAAATACGGCTCTGCAGGTATATTCGGCGTCATGGATGCTTATAGAGCTGAATGAAGTCAAGCATTGAATTAACTATGAACTAAGAATGACTAAATGATAGAGTTGACTGTAACCCTTGTACGATTGGTGCGGGTTAATACAGGCGTGTCAACAGTACGCGGTAGCCAATTAATTTTCTATCTTGTTTCTTTTATGCAGTAGCATATGCGTTTCTATATTGACCACAATTCATGGTAGTGACTCGCAATTCGTCGTGTTCCCGCTACCGTGTAACCGCAGTGTGTAACTAATTGTGGATATTGTATTGTAGAGGGTCAGGGTATTATCACGAGAAAATGGTGAGTATTTATCTATTAAAGAATATTTTTTACGCTCCATTTCGTTATCTTGAGAAAGCATTTGTCTTTCAATTAAACGTATTTGCGAAACAATCGGAGACAGTCCGTCGAAAAGGTTATGTTACTGTCAATCGTACAGATGACATTGCACGTTTCGCGATAAATGGGTAGAATAAACCGCGAACTACTGCATTTTATGTGCATTTTAATGTAATGCTTTTTTTTATAGAGTATTCTCGCGTACAACGGCGGTGCCGTGATTGCCATGAAGGGCAAGAATTGCGTGGCCATCGCGGCCGATCGCAGATTCGGTATACAAGCGCAGACGATAATGTGCGATTTCCAAAAGATCTACGAGATGGGACCGCATCTGTACGTCAGTCTGCCCGGCCTTGCCACCGACACCCAAACCGTTATAGAGAGGCTACGCTTCCGTTTAAATCTTTATGAGCTAAAAGAAAATAGAAGGATTCATCCGAAAACGTTCACAGCCATGGTATCGAATCTCTTGTACGAAAGGAGATTCGGGCCATACTTTGTAGAACCCATTGTTGCTGGGTTGGATCCTGTTACAGCCGAACCATTTATCTGTAACATGGATTTGATAGGATCAAGAAACATAGCTGAAGATTTTGTAGTAGGTGGAACATGTACAGAGCAGCTTTATGGTATGTGTGAATCACTGTACGAACCTAATTTAGAACCCGAGGCACTATTTGAGACTATCAGTCAAGCTCTAGTAAATGCATTTGATCGCGACGCAATATCTGGATGGGGTGCTGTTGTTCATGTTATGTAAGTATAATAATAATGGTGATGAATTGAATTTGACAATGCATTTGATATTTTGATATATTATACTAATTAAATATACTGTTTTGTTTCAGAGAGAAAGATAAGGTCACAAAAAGGACTATCAAGACAAGAATGGATTAAATATTTCTTTTTTTACATCACTATGTATGGCAAACATTTCATAATAATTATTGTAATTAATTCTAAGAAATATAAACAAAAACTTATACAATTTAATCAATTAAATTCCTAATATCATTTTCTGTCAAAATCAACTGAAAGAAAAGCACTTGGAATTCTATTTATAATTTATATATCACATTAATTCTTTAGCGAATTTTTGTGTCTATCTGTTATGTTTCTTGATTGAAATTTTTATTTTTCTGCCTAGTGTCACTTTTTTCTAATTTGACAATGAAAGAAAAGTATTCTTATGATTTCATTTCAATAGTAATGGGATGAGAGTCTAAAAACGTCCTAAAAAAGATGTTTTTTAATTTCTTTAACAATCGACATTTTTAATTTTGCAACAAAAAAATTTCAAAAATTTTAAAGAGATTTTAATTATTAAAGTATTTTACGAACATCCTAATACTGTCAAAAGTAGTCCAGAAGTACGTAGAAAAATTAAAATTATGCATTGGCCCGCATTTTAGCCGGGATCGACAATTGTTAACAAGAAAACTGAACTCGTACAAACTCCTAATCATCATGTATTCCTATTAACAATTTCGTAAACTCACCGATGACACCAGAGGATCACTCTGGACTCTGGATGAAACGTGCGAAGCGATGATGTTGCCATCTAATGTCGAGGATAAGAAAGTAAAAGAAAATGGGTTATGAGTTGTGTTGCATGTTATGTGATTGCAAATAAATTAATATTATCGACAAAAAATCTATCACTGCAATGTCGATCAATACTTTGTGTGCTGCATTTCACAGAATTACAGTTCGCAGAATAAGTATGTATATTTGACAGTTTGTACTTACATAATAAAATAAAGTGATAAATTATAACCTAACATTATTTACTCACATGTATTTTATAATATTGATCGGTTGTTAACATATTGAATTATATTATGTAATTTTAGGTACTGCTGCAAGAAGGTATTATTCAACGCAGCAATGTAAAAATCAAACCTGTGATTTGAACGTTGTTTCTCGTTTGACATCCTGTAGTTATGGTACGTCACATGGTACAGATTCAGGGTACAGCATTAAGTTTGTACCGGGAACACTTAACATAGACTTTGGGATGCCTGCAAATAGTGGTTTAATAAGAAATATTATTGAAATGCCTGTTGCAAGGATTCCTCCATTGCAAGATCCTACAAGCCGTTTACCCATTCAGTATGATTCTCCTGTGCCAGAAAAGTCTATGGATTTACCTACAAGTGAAAAAATCTTTGAGAAACAAGCAGTACGTTTAATAATAATTCGGCGTAAGAAAATAAAAAAACACAAACGGAAGAAGCTACGTAAGAGAATGAAATATGTATGGGCAAAGATAAGACTAAGGCGAAATCAGAAGAGAGAGAAAGAGTTTCAGGCTGGATTAATTGCTAAGGTGAAGGAGGCACAAGCGTTTGACGCTAAAGAGTATGTTAAGGAAAAACTTCATATTATAAACAAAGAAAAGATACCAAGGACTTATAGAGGCGAAATTTTGCCTACTGAGATGATTAAAAAATTTTTAGACGAGAAAAAAGCACGAAAAGTTGCTAAACGTAACAAACCTCGCTTAACTTTGTAATGTATGTATAAATCATGGCAATAAAATTTTATTGAAGTGGTAATTTCATATCTTTTGTAATTTATATTTAGAAAGTAAAGTAATTCAAATGCTTTTCTCTCTCTTTCTTGAGTAAGTTCCTTTACATAGACGAACGTTATATAAATTGCATGATTAAAATGGTTTTTGCTTCTTTTTACAGTAATATCTGGTCTTCCTTAACGTCTAAAATTTTTGGCTTGTTGCTCATATTAGTTAAATTGTTAGCTCTACCAGGGAAAAAATGACAGAGAAGAACAGAATTAAATGAGCAATGAATATATTTCCTATTTATAAAAAAATACAGTCATTTATTCTTATACATAACAATCGCATTAAGACATTTCTAGATATACAAATGATGAGAACTTTTGTGCCTTCATTCACTATTCAATATTATAATCCTTAGATCGTACATGATAATGATAGATGATAGATATTCGGTTTATTTTTTCGTAATAAATATAAACTTGAGAATTCTCGATCTGATTCTGCAAATCTTAATTCCTACAAGACTGCATGAATTTAAAAAATAGTTTCTATAATATAATATGACCTCTATAATTTCGTGTTTGTCATAGGACTGCCGCTGCTGTCATTACACTCTCTCGCGCTATTCGCATACATACATTATGATTTAATACTATGATATAATAAATAGCACCTTCTTTCATTTGTGTAGAAATTCATTAATTAAATTATCAAGGCATTGATTTTCTTTTTCGCTTTATATGCTCATAAGCGAAATTGATGATGCTAATTAAAATGTATACTTTTGCTAATTTGTTCAAGTAATATTTTGTATACATGAGTGATTGATATTGTGAATAAATTTAATACCAGTTAATTATACGTAATCAATCACTTTCATGCTTTGTGAACAAATATGTGCTCAATACTGTAAAAATATTTAATATCATATATAACAAAAATATGATAATTTTTTTTTAATTTTCTTTATATTTTAAAAGAATAATGCGTATAGATTTTATTATGTCTCATCATTGCCAATTGTTTAAAAATTGTCATTTCTATTATCTGTTTCTGTCATCTGTTAAAAAACTTCTAATTTCTTAAAACGTTACATTTGTTACACAAAGCAAACGTCAGTTATTTGAGTACTTTGCCGATAATATTAGTTTTGTACATAAAAATAACATTCTTAATTTTTGTCCCTCAGTATTCATGGCAGTCACTTTACATAAACCTAGTTGCTACAAACAAATGCTTTCCTTTCTCCTAACTAAGTAGATTCTTTTACATAGGCACATAGATGTTTTTTTTATAAAAGTAATTAAAATCGTCTTTCCTTTTTTTTTACGGTAACATCTGACCTTTCTTAATGTCTAAAATTTTTGGCTTGTTGTTCATACTAGTTAAATTGTTAGCTCTGCCAGAGAAATAATCTTCGATCTCCTGCAACGTTTTCCCTTTGGTTTCCGGAAGACACAGGTAGAAGTATATCGTTCCGAACAAGGATATACCACCGTAGAGAATAAACGTGCCGTGACGAGTGAGCGCGCTCGCTAAAAACGGATAAGTTTTGACCACCATAAAGATAAACAAGTGCGCGCACATGGTAGTCAAACCGCCGATGATGCCACGTACTTGCACGGGGTAAACCTCGCCAATCATCACCCAAGGAATTACCAAGAAACCCAGGGTGCAAGTAATGGTATACGAAAATATACACATAACGGGAAACCACGTGGCTACGAATGGTATATTATTCGCAACCCAATATTCCTTCAGCCACATGTAGCCGCCTAATCCTACCATGGAGAGCCCACAGCCAATAGAAGACACCATCGTGAGCGGTCTCCTGCCGCATTTTCTGCACAACACGCAGGCCACGATCGTGGAGGTCAGACGGACTATTCCCAGGATCACCGCCGCCAAGTATTTATTCATGCTCGCCCCGGAGTCCTTAAAGATCTCGACGGCGTAGAAAGTGATGACGTTAGTCCCCGACCATTGGTATATAAGGAAGTAGAGGAACAGCAAGGTGAACGGCTTCAGCGCGCTGGGCTGCAGCATGGCGCGCGCGATCTCCTGGAACCCGGTGAGTCGCTTGATATTGTTCTTGTTGGAGAACTCCACCAGCGTGTCCATCTCCCGCTTCACGTTGTAAGTACTGCCGCGGAATTTTTCCAGCGCCTCCCGCGCTTGTTCCGGCTGGTTGCGCGATATGAGGTAGGACGGCGTCTCCGGGAAGAAGAACATCAGCAGCAACGCGGTGAACGGCAGGATGCTGCTGATGGCCGCGCAGACGTTCCACGTGAAAACGCTGCCAAGAGCGTACTCGATCAGCACCCCGGTGCTGACTCCGACGCTCGCCAGCGCGGTCAGCATCCCCCGCAGGTGTGGCTGCGTCACCTCGCTGGTGTAGACGCGGGCCGGTGCGCCCACCATCCCCGATCCCAGGCCGACGAAGAACCGGCCGGCGTATATCATGTGTATGTCCGTCGAGAATGTGATCAGCAGCCAGCCGAGCAGCGCCGGGATCTCCGTGATGATGAGCGAGCGCTTCCTGCCGAACATGTCCATCATGTAGCCGGACATCAGGCAGCCGATCGGCGTGCCGATCGAGGACATACTGGCTGCAAAGGCAAGAGAAACCGAGACGTTAAAATATATTTCTTTATATTATATATATATAAAATATAATAAAAATAAAATCTAAAAATTATACTCCGGCAGAGAATTCCCCTAAAAATACGTACCGATCCATGATTCCTCCGTCGATCCCTCCTCAATAGGTATGATACTATCAGGTTCCTGGAGTTGTGGAAGAGCGATGGCGGAGAAACCGAACGTCATACCCGTGTTGATGGTACCGAGCTGGGCCACCAAAGCGGCCAAAACTTGCCGGACAGCACTTCCTCGTTGCATCCGGCCGCTCTCGGGATCACCGTTCGGAATCGCGCCGTTCGCGCCATCGCCGTTCAGGTTCGTCTTCTCGTCGGCAGGCAACGTGGACGACTGAATCTTCGGAAGCAAGGTCGAGTCCACCAGCGAAGTCTTCTCCGCGTCCTCGCCGGCGCTGCAATCCTTTCTGCAATAGAACGCCGATCGGTGAGTGCAAATCGATTATAACACGAAGAAAGATGGAACTTTTAATAGTTTATAATAGCATATAATAAAAGTCGCGGCGTTATCTGTGACGATTTTATATGCGTATGCATGCGGAATATTAATGACAAAGGCCAGAATTTTGCATTCGCGATATCCCTTATCGCGAATGCTCGGCGGCTTTGTAATAGTCAAGAGTTTCAAAGCACAAGGATACAACTTCCAGTGGCAGTACATAAAATAGTTTTTACTGAAGCGTTTGATTTATTGGTTTTTGTTGAAATGACAGTGAAAAAACAGTGAAAGATAGCGATAATAATAATGCGATGACATATCATTTACATACAAGTTCATAAAAAAATGATTGAGACGGAGTTTATTATTCGTTATTCATCAAAACACAATTTGCAAGTCTGCAATAAACTTTTTCGAGTTTTTTTTTTTTCATTTTGCATCGCGCACACGACTGATATAAACATTGGTTCGTTGCTATTTATCGGTTTGGCGGAGTAGATAAGAATTATTTTTGTTCATCGGAGATAGCGCGGCGCATGTCGAACGTTGGAGGGATGTTTAACGCAAAATTTTCCACATTAATTGCAAAATAAAAAGTAAGTCAATTAGTCACAGTCGATAATAGGGCAGTCACAAGCGCGCTTAAATGCCAGCGCCTAATCGAGTTGGTGCAAATTTGGCTCGGATTTAACGTTACTAAAATTAAAGCCGACCTAAATGTTTAACAGCTCATCGAATTACTGCATTCGGCGTACGAATAACGTCGCACGGTGTCTCGAGAAAAAGGAATAGTTGAGTTTCTCACGACTGAATAAAATAAAAAATTGCTATTGAATGAAAACGTCGACAATTTGTCTATAATAAGTAATATTTTATTTTTAAATTTAAAAAAATTTATCGGTTAACGCAAAGTACTACGAAATGCTTATGGAAATATACACGATGTTTACGAACGTAGCGAATGTCGTACAATGGCTCTACTGTTGGAAGGATAGCGTCTGCTTCGCGAGGATTACGAAATGAAATCTTCGCGAGGCAGCAGAGACGATGATTAGATTTCCCTCGCAGGCTGTGTGCCGGGATGACATAATCGCCAAGCATCACGACGACCTTTAGAATAGCAGAAAAACCTGTTACCGATTAGGTGTGCATTACACTTGTATATTAGCCTGCGACAACAAAAGCGACCATTATCATTCGCCGCGTGCGATAATCTCAAGTTAAAATATCGAGCGAATAAGCATTAGCGGTGAAAAAAAAAAAAACAGCTGTAATCGTTCGCGCAAAATAATACGAATTTACGAAGGTGTTGCGCAAATTTGCGACGAGATAATTGTTCCGTTTCTCTATTCTTCTTCCGTTTGCTATTTTTATTCACAAAGCCGCGAATAATATTTTTATGAATATTCATTATCGAGAAAGCGATTTCAATTGGGAATACATACGTGCCGGAAACCGACATTTTCCGCAATTATAGGAAATATCGAGCAGTCGGCGGACCATTCGTTGCACAACCGCGTAATCGATATCTTCGAATCTTCCCCTTGTTACTTTTACTCGCAACACACACCTGTGTCCACAATCATCATTGCTTCACGAAGATTGGCAGTGCATTAGTATGTCACTTGCGGACACGCGCGCGGACAATCGACTAATGAAATTTATCCATTACATTACTATCTACGCTTTCAGCAAATTTATATCTGCTTTCGTTATTGCACTTACACATTAATCATCTTCCATTGCGTTTTTCATTTGTCATCCTGCTTCCTCGACGCTTCGTTAATAAACACAAATTATTTTGTATCGTATATGCGATAAATTTTTTAACTTCAATTAATCTTGTAGTTATTTTTCAATCTTATTTTTAACACGTCGAAAAATAATTTTATTCGTGCATACATTCGTGAAATATCGCATTGATCGAATTATTACAAATGCAAAACTACTCCACGGTTGACGACCGAAATTTGCATATTTGATTTCGCACGTATTCCAGAGACTTTTAAAACGCAATTCCAATCGTTGGACGAAAACAAAACTTGCATACGGTATGTGTACATACGCGCTTGTGTTGTTTTCGAACAGCTGTGATCTCTCAAGTTGTTTTATCATGTAGCGTTCCATCCGCGACGTTCATTCACATCGCGGAAATTTTTCTTTCTCCGATTCGCGATGATTTTCGCATAATCGTACGCGAACACGTTTTACTACTTTTAAGGCATTATCGGAAGTCTCGAAATAATCGAGACCTTGAGATACGCGTGACCTTAATATTCGATTCCGACAGAACCGAGATTAAAACAAATCTTCGATGAACCGAATTTTAAATTCGGAACAAATATAAAATTATATTCGCGAATAAATGTGAAGTACAAGATTATGAGATATCTATAATATTTTCACATAGAATGATACTAATATTTGCAAAATATTTACAAATACCCGAAAGTATAGTGCTAAGTCAAATTTTGGCCGTCAATCAAAGAATAGTGCTTTACGACAATTCGATCAACGTGATATTTTACGAACGTATGTATATCAGTCATCAACATTCGCCTGAAAAATTGGCGACGGCATAACGTCCGGAATTTTCAGAATGCCAAGTGGAAAAGTGTTTTCCGAGTATCGCGCCAAAGTGACGCTTATCAACAAAGAACCGTCGCCGTGACAGACAAAGTGGTTCCGAGGTGATTCACGTGTCGTGTGTGTTTCGGGCGCGGACTTATTTTTCTTCGCGTGTACCTTGACTTTGTATGTATTGCAAGGCCGTATGAATGCAATGGGGCACTTTAAGGGGCTCGTACGGAATTAGAACGCGGTTTCGCAATGAGATCTCCCATCGGACGTTGTCTCGCACCCGACCACCCCGCGTCGCGTGGCGGAATTTTCCACCGAGCATTTATTAAACGCATTTATTTACCCGCAGAGGCGAACAAAACGACAACTGGATAGCCTTCACTTGTCAGAAACATCGTGAAAGCAACAGCAGCGGAAACAGTCATGTCGAAGTTAATAAAATTCAATTTCAAATCGTCTGCGATGTTTTGCGCAAAAATATGAAGCAAACACTCGTATTACAGATTTTTTCGCAATTATTCGACGAGCGAAATAATAATAAAGACATTTTGTTGGACGAGATTCGGCTCGTTGCTTTTTAATAAAATTACATAAGTGAATTACATTCACTTATGTAGTCTTAATTAGAGTGTCTTAATTAGAAAACAATAAAGAATAAAAAGAAATGGAAAAGCACTGCATCATGTTATGTATAGAATATTTGGAACAAGTGCATAAGAATCGAGCTACAACTTGGCAGTGATTTCATCGCTGGCGTTGTGTGATTACTTTATCATATCACATACAGAATTGTTCATGAATGTGAAGCAGATTAAAAATATTCCTTCAACTCGTCTCATTTAAGCGGTGTAGTGAAAATAATTATTTGTTTGAAACGTGAAATATAATATCGATAATAATAATTCAAAATTTGTGATCAAAGTTTGTCTAATTTTATCAAAAATTTATTACAAATTGAATCCAAAAGATCCTTTTATCGGAAAAGAATTAATATTTTTACATAAAAAAAATATTAAAATATCAAATATTTTGTGTCTTCTTTCAAGAAAAGATAATTGAAAGAATTATTGATCGTTAAACTGTTCTTTGCAATAGGCAGAAAGAGAAAGAAAATTGAACATGTGCAATAAGCAGGCTTCAAACAGCTGATTTTAGCATTTAAAATTTTTCCATTTGCAGAAGCTGGCAAAATTCGCGAGACGGTGCCAAGCAGATTCGCGGATGTTGGCACGGCGCGGCACAAATCATGCGATATTTTCGTGTCCATGCCAATCCGCGTGCGAAGGTTCAAGTATAATAGTATAATACACTGCGTCTTTCTCTCTCTCTCTCTCTCTCGCGAACGCGTCCCCGATATTAATAGTCTAATTACATCATGCTCTGACGAAGGTAAATGCGAAACGAGGAGACCGGCAACCGGCGGTTGTAAATCGTTTCGGAGCAACATTGTAACGCGTTGCGAAATACGGTAATTTTACGACAAGTTGCAACGACAATTAAATCACCTTGACGAGTCTCACGCCGATCGTTCAGCAATGCGGACTTCCGTACGAATCGTGTAAACGATCGCACGTGACGGTGTCCCGCGAGTGCGAGTAGGCTTGCGGTTCGCTACGCACACACGACAGTGTTTTAAAGGCTTTCACGTCTTCCTTTCGCGTCTTTGTTCGCCGGCTGGTGTGTCGCTGAAGTTCAATGTTACTTCACACTTGGCAGCACGGGATTGCGTCAGAGATAATTCTGGACTGCGGCGGAAAAAGTTTCCCCCGACGCTCAGGAGAGCAGTGGAATCTGGAAGGCTTTTGATCTCCGGCGTGTTTCTTGGTAGTTCTCGTCGGTTGATTTATTTCTCTAGACACCGCGAATCTAAGCAGACTCCGAGATCTTTCCTAATATGCGCGCGATAACGTGTCTCTCCTATTCTTCCCTACGCGAGACGCCGAGTCACGCAACTGCGTGCGCCGGTGACGCGGATCTTATCATCGCTTTTAACGTCGTATTATTTTCGAATTTACGTTCATGAAAAGTTGGGCGCGAGGGGGGGGAGGACAAGTGTCGTTTCTCACGAAAGGCCGCATTACCGTCGCTTAAATACGACGCCAAGTGGAAAGCTTGACGACAGCATCGCCGTTATTGTTCACGCGTTTTTCCGCTTCGTTTCCCGTATTTTGCCTCGGTTCCTCGTCGCCGGTAATAAATTGTCTTCTCGCAAGGCCACGATCGATCGACTCGAGAGCTTTTTACGACCGTTTTCTTCCTCATTTACTTTAATAGCTCATATTTCCCATTTCCATTTGCGCATTACCATAATTACACGATTCGCGTCATTGCGAAAGAAAAAAGAGGTGAGCGTTCTTCGAACAATATCGTTGTCAATGAAGTTGGAATGTTACAGATAGATCAATGTCTGTTGGCAATCTGAGGAAATTAAATCCATTATACACAATTACGTGTTCTCGGAGTAATAAAATATGAATACAAATAATTTAAACGAATGTAATTCTAAGCACGCAACGTTTTAACACTGTTCTTTCGCAGTGCAAATTTTTTACTTCCGGTCTATGACAATGCACAATTAAAGTCGTGTGTCGATGCGGAAGCCCGAGAGGATTCGCATTATTAAACGCCGATTAATGACGTAAATAGTGAGAACAATATCGCAATTACGATATCGACAATCCATCGCGGCGAACGGACCATCTGTCATCATCTGGTATCAACCGACGCAGCGTTAATAGACTAATTGTATTGCTCGTATTACTTAGATGCCGGTATTATCAATGGTATCCTTCCGTTGCGTTTGGCCTGGAAAATTTGTCAAACATCGAAAATAATTTTCCGCTCGGGGTTCCAAGTTCCACCGATAAAGTCGCGGAGCTAAATATATAATTCTTGACGATGCGTTCGTCGTAAAACGCGACGCAGCGAGGACAACATGCGCGACAAGATGACACATCTTTTTTATATTCGATTATAGTCCGCGCGTTCCACTTCGAAAAACACAAAGCGAAACCGATAACATCGAGCGTGATCTTTATGTTAATTGAATCGAAATGAGATGCGTCGGGCGAGTCAAAGCGATTTTAATATGTGATGATGATCTCAAAATCTAAATAATTTAATTCAGCGTGACAATTCGATTTCTCAGCCCAGTAATTTAATTTGTCTTCGAATCAAGAAAACTGATCTCGTTCTTTAAATTTGCTTTTTTAGCTTATCTCCCGCAAAGTCAATTGCGCCTCACGTATTGATTACCGATATTTATATCGATTTGTTTGCGATTGATAAGTCAAGGCGCTCCGAAATGTCGTCGCATGTCGATCGATCGTTCGCGAAATCGCGCAGTTTTTCTCCGAGAGAGATTTCTTCGCGAATTCATCGATCATGCGCTTTCCAAGTTTCGAGGCAGGTTTGCTCCGTAAATTTGGAGCGAGGCGAGGCCTATACATTTCGTTATCGTGTGCAAGAGATCCGACTGTTGTAAACAAAAACATTCGCGAGACGGAATTGCTTGTTGATCGCACGTATGTATTTGTGGACTCGACGGCGCGCAACATTTGGACTTTGCCCCACGTTCTCACCTATGCTCGCAGTCTAGTTTAATCAAGGATTGCTCACCTGTTTATTCCAAGCATGTGACAAACAGGTGCAATGTCTTTTTGTTGCAAAACGAGAAAAACCATTCTATGAAATTAAAATAGAAACTATATATATAAAAGATTACCGGTCTTTTTTTTTTTTAGCAATTATAACGCGGCGACGTAATAATGAACGACACAATAAACGAATTCGCAGTAGAACGTCTATTCGAAGCGGCACGCTGTCGCAAACAAACATAACGATTTTCGATTCTCGATATTCGTCATATTTTTCCATAAACGTGCTGCTTCCACATTAACCGCATTATTCATGCGACGTGAATTTCAATGCGGAAACTCCGATGACTGCCATGTGCTGTTATTTTGAAGCGTATGATCACACGCCGGTATTGCAATATGCTCCGCGAAAGACGAGCAACAGGTTTGCTCCATTCTGCTATTTGTTTAAAATTCAAAGTGAAATAAGTACGCGAATATAGCGGTAGCGCAAAGAGACGATTAAAAAGGTGGAAAGGAGAACTTTGGCGACTCGGAAGATTTCTGGGGTGTGTTGCGTCAGTGTACTCACTCTGCCATGGCGCACGTCGTCGTGGTTGGCCTCTTCTTCGATGAGGTATATACGATACGTATGTATATAATGTACTGAAAGGTGTATATGTATATCACAGTCCGTTGATCACAATGTTATCACCGCGGGGGTTTGACTGCTCATTGCCGGCGTGTATTTTCTCTTCCCTTTCTCGCCCCCCTCGATCTCCACCCCTTGGACCGGCGATTTAATTTGTTCGAGGATGCGCAGGCTCCTCGAAACTCTTATTCTCAGAGACAGGTCAGGAGACCGATCGTGCGTCCGATCTCGTAAAAGCCCACAAGGGTCCTTCTCCACGTGCGATACATCTGTTTGAACCCTGCCGTGTTTCCTGTTGTCTCTCGTATTCGGCGCGTTTGAGAAGATTAAGAAGATTAGAGCCTCTCTATTGCCTTTCCTCGCACTTCTGCGGAGCCGTTGAGTGCAGGACCGCGTGAATCGGGAACGAGGTTGAACAACTGGCGCGGACGATTATCGTTCACGTTGCGGCTCGCGCGAAGCGAATAAACTGCCGGCTACAGGTCGTGAAAGCTTTATATGCGATGCGGTGCGCTTGCGACTTGTGGGTGAGAGAGAGAGAAAGAGAGAGAGGAGGACTGACATGATTGGCAGCGGTGCGCCGGAATAAGAGAGCGTGACAATGAAGCGCATGCGGATGGGGAAACGCGCGAAGTTTCGTCGAACAGAAAGAATTTACGAGCATGTGATCGAAGGGCGGAAACGACAGGATTAGATAGCAGTAAAGATAAGATAAAGAAGGTACACTGGTTGAATATCGAAGTAAATAAAGAATGAAAGACAAATAAGGGATTCAAATAAAAACAGAAATGGATGGACAGACAAATATTTACGAGAATAGTTTGACCTTTCATTGAATTTGTATTCATTTCTTTGTAATTTATGAAAATTAAAAAAAGTTTTTTCTCGCTATGTTAATGACGTTGATATTTCTGGAGAAATGATATAGATTATATAAAAATTAAATAAGATTAAATGTTTGAAAAAAAAAATATAGAGTGCTACGATAACAAATAAGCAGAAATCGAAAATATGCTCGCATTAAATTTTTTTCTAACGATATTTCAGTATCATCTGAAGAAGTGCTTTTGACAAAGCAGCGCGTGATTCGAAGTGATAACGGCGATACTCGCTGATAATATGGAATAGTTTAAAGCTCGTTAAAGCTGTTCGTAACAATGTTATTATTGGCGCGCGTTCATTGCATATAGAAAGGCCATCGCGCATCTCCCCTTTAAAGCTCTAGAAATCCTGATTAATGAGGACTTAATCTACTTCGGGCATCGATAAGAGTCTCGGCCGCGAAACGCGCTCGGTCATCTCGTTATCTGAGAAAAATAGTGCCGTATCTCGCAGCGTGAAATTGTCACGATTGTTGTTCGTGGAACGTGCCCCGGCGTCCCTCCGCATTTACGTAAAACGAGATAAACCAAGCCACGAAGAAAGTCTCCGCGCAGATTATCGCGGCGGAGGTAATCGATCGCTGAAGAAAGAGCAGAAGTTTGCTAGAAAGAGCAAAGGGTGCGGAAGAAAATAGAGGAAATGTCAGATGTTTTTGAGAGCCAGGGAAACATTTTTCCAAACACTCGAGACGCGGCAAACGGAAAAATTTCCCAGGAAAAAAGGGGGATTAAAAATAAATTCTAAAAGATGCGAAGATTGATTCAGTGGAGAAAATTGAGACGCATAAGAAAATTTTATCTCTGGTCTCTGTTTAAAAATGTACGAATTCAAACGCGATAAAAAGTAATGACGGTAGCATAAGCACTTATAAATGCACGATAAGGTCGAGCGCGAGATAAATATAACGCGGCGGACGATTTTGCGGCGGGAAAATGCCGAGATGATCTAATATTTATTCAATGCCTCGAATATTATTGGCAATAGCGCTACTATCTCAAAGCATAATTAGAGAATGAATGAAAAATGGAAAGGCTAGCGATAAGCTTGTGACAGTTTCGATTATACAGCCATTCAAACTTGACGCTTAACAAAGCATACAGAGTTTTTCGAATCTTACAGCTTGTATTGCAAAAGATGTAAACTTTTAACAAATAGGGACATTTAAACCTTCGAGCTTGAACCTGCTTCCTTATTTGTACGTCAAAGATTCTAACTTTTAACAAAACATATAAAATCTTTTGCTTCGCAACTTTTAAGATTGAAGTTTGCCTTCTTATTTGCACGCAAGTGTTAACTCTTAACAAGGTCTCAAACTTTAGAGTTTAAATTTTATTATTATATCTGTACGCAAAAGGAATAAATAACTCAAAGTATGAATTTCAATGCAATGATATTTTTCTCTTATTTTTCATGCTCCCGAATACTGAAGTAAGCAACGAAAATAATTGTACACCAGGTCACACAAGTGCCTTAACATATGAAGTTGCACGGGTGTCAAGACACATCGAGTCGGCGTGTTCCGACTCTACGTATTTTTACATCACGACTGGTTATGAACATAACGGCAATGCTGTTTTGGCCATTTCAAAGCAATTGGAGCAATTGATTGATATTATAAATATTAACCTTTATTTGTCAATTGCTCGAGTTGCTTTGAAACAGTCAAAACAGTTTTGCCGCTGTGTTCATAACCATAGTCATGATGTAATAAAAATATGTAGAGTCGGAACACGCCGACTTGATATGCCTTGACACCCGTGCAACTTCATACGTCAAGGCATTTGTGTGACTTGCGTACGTCCAAAAATTTGCATAAAGAAATTAAGAATCTAGAAGGATGTCCTATCATCATTTGCGTCAGCTGTTTTTAAATTGAATCTCGTGTGTTTTTTTTTTTTTTTTATATATATAAAGAGAGATATGGATATATTCAATAATAACAATAACGTAATTTAAACTGATATTATGCCGTTGAAAAATTGAGTAAAGATAATAAACGAGTATCATTTAAGCTCGGGTTGGTGCGCTTCTCGGCCGTGTTTCCTGAAAGTGCCGACACTATCAGTTAATTATTGACACATTCGACATTTAGTATCGTAAATTCGAACATGATGAATCGCGCGTTCACCGTAAGTGAAATCTGGCAGACACGGTTTGATAACCTCGGCCTATGAACACTTGGTCACGCGGATTCATGCAAACACTGTAATCGTCGAGTATACATGACGTTTGTCACGATTAGACGCGAGTGAGATTCCTTCAATAAAATTGCAATTTTAATTTTTTACAATCTTGTTGCAAAAATTAACCGATCTAAATTGAACCGTACAATCTGCTTTTAAATAACCTCTACTTTGCTCGCTATTATTCTGATAACATTTCGTAAATCATGCCATTTATTATCTAATTGTAAGAAAAAATTCAGGAGCAGACAGTATAATTAAAACGAGAGCGCGATTAAAGTATTTTAAAAACTTAAACAATATTAATAGAATCTCAGATACAAAATAATTACTACAACAAGGAAGACTGGCTCAATATCGTAACTAGAGACGACACCTGCGTCAGAGATTTATGAAAATTTCGAGTACACAGTTATTCATTAATATTCGTAAAATCACTACGATGAGATTTGCGGGATTGCGTAGTTTGCGGAACAACATGCGACGTTCGTCACTGAATTATCACGCAGCTGTTATCTTATCCGAATCAAAAACTCGAAAGTCACGAGCGCTGATGCTCATTTCGGGTCGGCGAGGGGGATAAGTAAAAAATCATCAGCGCCCGAGTACTCACTCAAAAAGCAGCGGCGACGCGTCCGCCCTGCTGCCGCTGGCACCGAACGTCTCGTAATTCCTGTTCCTGGACATGTCGGCGTAGGACTGAACACGTACGTGGCCAGCTGTGGCCGATTAAATTGTTCGTTCTCGGTGGTTTATCGGGCAAACCGTAGTCACGAGCTTGCCACTATCAAGCTCGAGGAGTCATGTGCTCCTCCGCGTCCGTCTTGTTTTCTTTAATTTCGCGTATTTTCATGCCGACTGTTTGTGCTCGTTGCACTCCGCCGAGACATAGAACAGGGCTCTCCGCCCGGTTTCCGTTTTAAATATTTTAAAAACACGTGAAAAATGGGAAATTATCTAATTTGGCAGTAAACAATCATGTGACGTAAATATTATTTCAGTCGTGATAAAAAGACTTTCGAAATTAATTATTATCTTCAGCTCGTTCGAAAATTTTTTGTAAAAATATCTTTCGAGATATATCTAATTTATTTGTAGTTTCCACAAAACATGAAAAAATGATGATAGAAAATAAACTTTTAGATAGTTCTGTAAGATATTCTTCAAGATGTGTGTGAAGTGGAGTCGGAACTTAGAGTGTTTCTCAAATCCTTTCTAAAGTCTTTCTCAAATCCTTATATCTTCGCGGTACACGCGCGCAACTGAGACAGCGAACTTGCGACCAATAAATAAGGTTGGCGGGAGCGTAAAAAATGTGCAAATAAGCGATTTGATATCTAACTTATTTATTTATTGACGGTGATCGTGCTGGCATTCATCGCAACATTGCGCCCGCGTTCTTATCGGCGGCACGAGTGATTACAGACCGCATGTGACCGTTCGCGGCAATAGATTAAGATGTATTACGCAAGTCATAATTTACGCGCGCGATTTACTTGCCAAATGTGGACGATTAAAGTGCCATTTAGTTACGCAATTTGTTATCGACATTATGGTTTTATCGTGTAGATCTCCGACGCGAAGTCTCGTCTCCGCGAAAACAAATTTAGATTCAGTTTTCTGTGTGACTCACGTTCCGCTCCTCTATAATTAACACGCTCGTAAAATTAAGTGATCAATGAAAAATGCGCTTGCCAAATAATTTCAGACAATTCTGCTGACTATTTAAGCCAATCGCGGGTTCTGCTGACTACATAATCCGGAAAAAAATGACAGGGTCAAAACTATTTTCGAGAGAAATATAAAATTAAAATAAATCGTTAATATTTAAATCGTGACGATTTGTTTGCTCAAAATTGCACACAAAAGGATGATTCATTCGAAAGATTTACACAAATGGATGCGACACTTTAGACTCCAGACTGTGACTCGATATATCGTCTAGTTTATCCAGCTAACTTCCGCTAAATTCGAGGTGAACGATTCTCGGCAATGAATCATGTACTAATTGAACCGGCGTCTAGGAGAAGGCGCACGTGATTACCCGATTCTCTGAATTGTGCTGCAAATATTCCACGCTTAATCGGTTTCCTATGAATAGCGACGTTATATAACGTTCCAGTGTAATTCCTTATTAATACGAAATCATATGACCGCTAGAAATGAGCCGCAATAAAGTAACTTTAACAAGAGAGATGATTCTGGAACCGTCACGAGACTTTTACGAGCAGCTCAATCGCTTCGAGAAGAGTTGATTCCACGGACCGGAGACACCAAGGGGAGGAGCCCCGATTGGCATCTTGAGTCGACGCTAATTAATCAATTGACGAGCTTGTTATGATTGTCACATGCTGCAGTGAGTTTAACTAGCATTCATGGTGTATTTGTCTTGATATTAATCGCATTTTTTTGCTCGTCTCCTCCGATTCTACACCTCTCGAAAAATGCCTTTAACATTTATGCAAGAGTATTCGTCATAAGCATAGATCCTTTATTTTAAAAACGTTGTCGTAAAATGCGCTCTGCGAAAGTGGACAATGAATCCTTATTTTTATGCAGAGACTGTTGCGCGGTAATTTTGTAGATAAATAGAAAAATTCGACAATATTTTTAAAATATTTGTAACAAGTTTGTTTCAAAAACATGCAAACTTGTGATAGATATAAATTTTTTTTAAATATAAAATCTTTTCATTTATTTAAAATATCGCCGCGCGATAATCTGCATAAAAATAAAGATGATTTTATTGTTTACCTTCCGAAGAAGCGCATTTTACAATGCGCGAGATAGGTGCGGAGAATAGTGGATCGCTGGATGCGCGATTGGAAAAGTAAAAGTTTCTCAGCTAAGCGACCGTCGACACGTTAATTATATATGAATGAGAACGCACTTGTCCGACTGGTTTTTCGCCGAGTGGAAAAGCACCGATAATAGATTCGCGTAATTGATCGCGCGCGATTCCAATTACGATCCGCTTATTCTAAAACCGTTTTATAGAATCGAAGCCGTGACCGTTTGGCACGCGAACAAAAAGTATCCAATAGTGCACTGATTCACGTGCTCGATCGAACAAAGTGCATTCGGCGACCGACGAACGCAGACTTTGCGTTCTCCAATTAGATGAACTTGACAAAGAAAATCCGTCCGATTGCTATGTGTTGCGAATTCGTTCCTTGTTGTTTTTGCACGCGTTACTCAATACATTTTCGTGACAAACATCTGCGGTGTTTAACAAACATCATCATAATTTTACATCTTGTTATTCGCCACCTTTCAAACGGAATAATCCCAAGCTCATAATTAAAACATTAGATTTAAATTAAAAATAAACTTAAATCTATCGATTTGCAATATCTCTAACAGAGCGTTAGCGATAAACGATAAACGTGTCGGCATAAAACAAATGGCGAGAGAATTAAAAGACTGGTGTAAATATGCTGTCTTTTATGCCGCATTTATTTTTAGAGAGAGAGAGCGAGAGAGAGAGAGAGAGAGAGACTTTTATCTGCGTTGTCGCGAGAGGAACAGAAGCGACCAACCACGCGATCAATGACCCTTTGTTGTTTGTTCACTTTGCAGGACGCTGGTCAGAATCACGTGTCGCGTGCGTGGCCGATATACACGCGAGAGCAGCTAGATCGATCTGCAAGGAGCGATCGTGATCTAATCACGCGTCGTCATTCACAGCTGAATGATCGACCGACCGACGCCGCGCTGACTCGTAACTTCGCCCGTAACTCTTCTCTCCGTATCAGGAATAGCAGCGCGCAAGCTCCGTCTTCCGAATAATGAATCATGGAAAAATATAAGGAAGTAAACGGATGCGAAAAAATAACGTGCGCTTGTTGATTCACTTCAATATGAATGATTCATTTTAACGCAAATATTGTCACGTACTGCGCTCAGTGATAGATCGATATATTATTTGTCATTATTTAAAATTTTAATCTATCACGTTTCCTTGCAAATTTACATCACGAATTCAACGCAAAGTGTTTTTAGAAAAAAAAAAAAAAAAAAACAGTATTCGACTCTTGGAGTCGTTATATTTTTGTAATTTTATCGCTGTTGTGAAAGGCAGATTGCTTCGATTTAAGCTATTTTTGATTAATGCCTCTTGAGAATCAATGGATCTCTATTGATACAGATAAGTCATGTATTTACTCGTGATTAGGACAGCGCGTATTTATTATTGACAGTTATTTGTTATCGAATACCATCGAATCATTTAAGTCACGAGTTTGAGGTCCCGTGGCGACATTTCGGCGTCACATCACGTGCCTCGAAAGACACACAACCAGATATAGTGAGATAGAGGACAAAATTCAATCATTTCAGACATCCTAGTGTTGAATGACGGCGACTCTGGTCGTCAGGCGAACAGATATTTGCCGGACAAAGAGCGCGTGTTTACTTTGGCGTTTTTCAAGTTCTGCCGCTTTGCAAATAGAGCACGAAACAACAATCGTCTTAATTACCTCGTCAAATATCAAGGAGACAGAATCGCGTGACGTGTTTCGCGCAATTGTTTAATCGCGAACTGAGAACAATCCATCGCAGTCAAACATGGCCGGGCGAAGTTATATAATTTGATTAGAACAGGTTCGAGCTCTCTCTTTCTCTTTCTCTCTCTCGCACGCGTTTTGGAGCTAGATCATTGCGCGTTTTGCTATTGCCGTCCAGAGGAACGTCTTGAACATGCTAATTTTACGTGGTAAATTTGTACAGCCCGCAAATTTAATATTTGAGCGACAAATAACAAACGTAAAAATACAGAATTTAAAATTGTCGCGGCGAGTAAATATGCTTAGTTGTATCATATGCTCGAAATGATTTCTGTTTAATATGTTTACACGCCACTAGAATAGATATCCTTCTTTAGAATCTGTGTTAAAGTTGCAGGTCAAGCGGATTTGATAAGGTAACTCGGCAATGAAAAGATAAAAACAATTAATTTATCAGCTGTTTTAGCGAATATCGATAGCACGAGATAATGCCACGCATGTTTTAATCTCTTTTCTTATATTTGTAATTTAAATGTTGACACCGACAATTATCGGATAACTATGTTTTTTCAGAATATTTTTCTCCCGTCTTTTTCGCAAATTATTATGTATATCCGCCGTTTAGCGCAGCCGTGTTTTGCATCTAATTTTCTGCGCAAAATTTATATTCGCGACATTGGCAAATTCTCTTGCGTCAATTAAAGAAATGAAGGAAAACAAGAGTGGATTTGATCTCTCCATCCTGACGCAAAAGTTGATTTCGGTCAATATTTTTCCTCATTCTGATCGACACCTGTCGGCATCAGAGACCAAACGGAAATTCACCGATGCGCGCGTGCTTCGCCGTCAATATCGAACCAGTTATTTGCAGACACAGAGTAATTGAACGCGTCGACGTACGTACCTATGGAACCCGGATGATGCGGACTTGCTTTCGAAGTTTGTACTCGTGTTGAATTAGATTGACACACCGTCGCGAATTCGCGTCTGTTCTCAATATATCCAAACAATTAGCACATTTTTTATCAATTTTTCGATGAATTTTGAAGGACTTTTTCCGAAAGTGTAAAAGAAATATCGAGAAATATTTATATATTCATATAATTTCATCTGATTTCTTTTTCCAAGTCTTTTCTCACAATTTATTCGTCGGGGAATCCTTCTTGATCACTACTTAACTTCCAGATAATTAATTGTTCTTAAAAATTTTAAGGAATTTTTCAACAAACTAAGAAAACTTCGCAGGAGACATCGGACGACAAAATCGTATTCTTTGATTAATTTTTAATTGCACTTCAATCCGACACTCGTATAGCTCGTCGAACAAAAATAGAGGCGGCGAATCGTTTATTCTTGACGTGCGATGACATATGGCAGATAGTCCAATATTTTTCTCGTTCTTTTAGCAGCGCGCCGTTAACGAAGCCACAGCTCAAATCGAATGAGGAAGGAGATTATTTTTCTCCTCAAGGCGCGTCACGATCCGCAATAAATTGCAATAAATCAAGTACATTTTAGCGGTCGAAAGATTAACGCGAATGTGCAAATATGACAAATTAATGCGAATGGATTAGATATGCAGGATTGAGAGCTAAAAAGCGTAATTATAAACTTTGTGTTAAGCTAGGGGCAAATCGATTTTGCTAACGTATACTAGAATATTTGTACGATTAACTGTATCTTTATAGATATACATATAGCGCTTAAGAACGAGCTTAATAATCGCGCATAATATTCGATACATTAAGTGTCACCAAAACGAAACAAGCATAAAGATGCAATATTTGTAAAAAGGACGGATATTGTTGCCGATATCGCGTGATGATGTGAGATAAATATAGCACGTTGTATAACGAGTTATATATATATATACGCTATATATGTATACTGGCGAGAAGCAAAAACAATAATATAAATCTTTTCATGCAAAAAACTCGATAATAAAATAGTCATTCACGGAAAGTTTCCGCGAACTAATACATGTAACGTTTTACAAAATATCGCTCCGAGCGATATTATTTCTGTTTTCGCGCTGACACAAATAATCGTTTATCTTAGAAAAGTACCTGCGTGATAAGCAGCAATTTTCGCTGCTTTATCTTGAGTGTCGCATAATTGGATGATTAATTTATATGTGTAAATGTGAGGTGAGTCGCGCAGGAATATATACATCTCGCGCGATAAAACTCGTAAATATAGTAATCGCAATATTAAACAGATTAAACGATCTCGGTTTTGTGGTTCGGAAAATTAAATGATGATATAAATCCGATAATTCGTGTAACGTTATCGATTAAGAGGTTACTTTTGATTTTTGTCAGTGAGAGCCTTATACTTCTTCCGTGTTGGCGGGACTCAATATATTGATTTCAATAGCAATCGCGGACGCTTCTAGATAAAGAATAATAAAACACTTTCTTCTCCGATGAATTTTGGAATGTACAAAAATTCTGAGATCGTTCTTTGCTATCTGTCATATTTTTATCGACTAACCTTTCATCAAAATATATGGCTTTAAAAATGTCTTATGCTTGAAAATATAAGGGAAAATCTAAAAAATAAAGAGAGTTTTAATTGATTTGGGAATCGAAAAAATGTCTCTTTATTCTTTTACTTAGCAATTTACTTAACAATTTACCTAGCAATTGCTTTCAGATAAAAATTTCGAAATTTGAGTCAAAATCCATTGTACATTTTAAAATTTGTTTAAATAACGAAATATATATACAGTTTCGAGATGTAAATTCTGAGTCAACGTGATAATGCTTACAAATAGATGCAATGTTTGAGGATTTAATCGGAAATAGTTATCTTGAAATGTTTTTGATATCACGCTTCAAGATAGGCATTTTTGATACTACGTATTTAATATTTTTTATAGTATTTGTTAGCAGCAGCTGCAATTCGAATTCTCAGAACGTGTTTCAAGAAATCATAATCTCGTTATTTTTCTATGTTATTTTTAAAACAGCGAGATATATAATAAGTACTGGGAAATTTTAACTATCTTATTAAATGCCTAATTATTATATTAATTCAAGAAAATTCATATCGATTGCATATGTTATTTTTCAAACATAATTTTTGGCACAGTGCTCTTTATGATAATTTTGTCAATAATATACAAATAAACATCCTCGTCATATATCTTTTACTTTAATCTCTTTTTTCCAATCATTAACTTTTTCAAAATTTGTTGCAAATGTTAGATATTCGTTTCAATAAGTAATTGATATTAAAAATAATATCAAAAAGCCTGCTTGCAATAGTGAAAAATCGGATAAGAATGTCGCATAATTCGGCATTGAGATAACGGGACTCATTTATCTATAATTACACTTGATCATTTGAATCCAAGTAGATTGCTTAGACCGCGAGATTATACCTATCTGAGATATTAACACCTTTAATCATAAAAAATTAATTAACCGAAAATTATATGTGATTTTTATATCGCGATTTTTATATCGCGGATTGTCAGAATTTTAACTGGTTGCTCGAGTAGCAATATAAATATTATTTTACTAATAGAAATTGGGAATAATGATATCCGTGTAAAAAAAAAAGAATAAAATCTGCGGTAATTCTTTTGCGAGGAGCAAAGCGATTCTAAATAATTATAATATTGTAAAAAAATATATTTTCTCAAGTTATCTAGCAAAATTACTTATTGTTAGAAGAACTATTCGCCCTAAATTTTCTATTCTCAACGCTTACAATCTTCTATGTTAAACTTCAATTTTGTTTAGGTAAATGTTTGTTGCAACAGATGGACACTTGATATTAAAATAAAGTGGGTTCACGCCGTTCTTTCTTTCTCATCGTTATTTAGCTGGTAAATGCGCGAATGGAGTGAGTGTCATTAATTAATTTGTGCCGGACAATCTTATTAACGCGGTGAATAAACAATTCGATAAAAGTATAGAAATTGTCGCGATAGCGAGGCCTCGTTATGAAGCCGCCTACCGCAAGCAAATAAGCCAAATGAAAGAGCGGAGTGCGCGTGTTTTCAGAATATACCGGGTGTAATCCGAACACGACGACTCACGAAAATAAAGTGTAAAATATTTCAACATTTCTTTTGGAAATTAATATTGGCTAAATTTAATAATGAAGTACTTACGAATTCAGATGATCTTTGCTTTCGTGCGCGATTGAAAAATATGTCGGCTTCAAACACATCCTCCAAAGACTCTCCCATTGAATTAGTTGAATACATCTTGAAATCACGATTCAGCGTTATCACACATAACTTTTGTACCTGTAAGCATAAGAAATGCAACAAGAATTAGTAAATGAATAAGTATATAGTTTAAACAATCATAAATTACTTATAAGGATCATTAGAAAGAAAAAATGTTGAATTATTCATGCACTTATAGAAATTTACGTGTCAGTAGATCGCAAGCATAATACTAATGCTGACACAATTCTACAATATAAACAAACCGTGTCAATGTTAACCGCCACTTGCGATTCTGCCGTACGTATTACATAAAGATATTCGACTCGATGAATTTTTCTGTTAAATAGTATGGCTAATTATTATATGACAATTATTCAATTAAAAGTTTCTGTGGCCTGAAAAATAATAAGTTGTATTAAAATATTATATACTGCACGATAATTTTCTGCAAAATAAATACTATTTCTTCGTAATCTTTTGAAGATTTGACAGATAATATCTGTCCTACTTCTCGCGCAGGAAAGCACCGACCAAATAGATTTAAGAGCAAGTAAGTGTATCAGTGTATTGGCTTAATATAATTGATTATCTAAATATCTTAATCGCATTTATTGCGCTCGATATTATGGCAAGTGGCAATATTGATACGTGAATATGCGATACTAGCGATGTATGAAGGCTGCGTACCGCAGCACGTGATGTTTGTTTTCCAACTATTTCTTTTTCAGCAAATCATTGCCGCTGCGAAATAGAACATTAATGTATCATAAAATATTTTATTAGCTACATTACTTTTTTCTATTTCTTTTCTTCTTTGAATTTATTAACATAATTTTAACAAATTTTAAGTGTTAGTTTCACTCAATTGTGCCGATTATCCTGATTTGATTTAATTTAACGTCAATAGAAAATTAAATGTCAGCAAAGTTCTCGTTAGGTTTTACGGCATGAAATAGTTGACGACACCTATAACGTAAGCAGTAAATGTAACGATGCTTTGCAAATATAATTAAGCAATGTATTTGTGAGAAGGTCACTGGCAATCGTGACTGTATAGGAAAAAGTCAATTGCTATTTATATACGGATTTTAGCCGGGTTTTAAATCGATTTTTCACTCTTCTTTTATCAGTCAAATTTAGGCCGCTTGAAACAGATTGCACAATTCGTTCGTTAAAGCGCGGATCACGGCGTTCCGTAAAAACGAAAGGGGAAAAAAACCGCGTTGTTTTCTAGCCACCGGGTACGTGGCGGCACTAATTCATCTTATTGATGCAGGCGCGCGACATGCCTCTCGCCTCGCGAGCACGTGTCTACCACGTGGTGCGAGCATGTGGCAACACGCTCGAAGAAAACACAGAAGCGGGTGCACCGTTGCATTTCGCGTACCACGCGAAACGCTGACGGACGCGGACGAGCGTGGCGAAGAGGTGCAAGGCATGTGTCACGTACACACTCAGCACGCCTGAAGACGAGTGCGTATGCGCAAGAAGTTAATTTGCATTGATTGTTTTGGAATACGCGTATCGAGCACCAAATTAATTTATTGTTGATCCGATTGCGTGACAATAGGAATATATTAGGACAGAGTACCGTTTGTTGTCAAGAGTATGTTTACACAGCATCAAATAATAAGAGATTTTGAAAATTCATTATGTAAAATGTTATTATGAAATAACAAGGTTCTATGTTTTTATTGAATTCCTGGAATATGAATATAGCACTTGGCAGGATCAAGCGATCGGTGAAAGTTAGTTCAAAGTCGCTAGAACAAAGTTGATTGGCAATTTATGTATGCAGATGCCTGTCAGATGGATTTTGCCAATTAGCCGCGTATCTGCTTTAATTAGCATAAAAATAAATATATTGTACAACCAACTATTTAATCAATTGTGTCAATGCTGCCAAATTTTTCTCATTTCAATTTCAGAAAAATTGCTAGAAATTGCTTCCTTGTTGCATTGTTGTAAAAGTAATTAAGTTTATAATGTAGAATACTCACAAAATCTCTTGCATCCATGTTGTCCTTGCGCGCTTGTACGCCGTCAACAAAGATGTTTGAGAAATGCTGGATTTCATGTGATGTCGTCATCCTGTTTATACGATATCGACAGTTTATTTCTGATAACAAGCAAGTTTAACACGATATCAGCTCCATGTTTAACATCGAAAGCCGTTGGGCCTGCATTTGGTCCTGAAAATTAATATTAATTAGTAAGAGATATTTTAATCTAAAATATTTAAATATTATTTAAAATAATTAAATTTTTTATTAAATTATGCAATAATTCACAAAAAAATAGATGGAAAAATGAAGACGTAATCTGTCTGTATTGCATCTTTAATCATTGAATTCTGAATAATTAGTTATTCTAATAAAAGCACGCCGTTTGTTGAAAGGCTACACTGAAATGCGCAAATTATATACGAATGGTCATGCGCGTGATTCACGCGTGCACACGCGTGTCACGGCGTGGCAACAGTAAATTATGTCACGTCGCGCTAATTTATTCTATTTGACAACAACCTGGTTTAGCATATCGCTAAAAATGAATACAATGAAAAAAAAGAATTCGATGAAAAGTGCAAACCTGAGAATGCGATGAAAAATATACGTACAAAAAATATATGTTCTGTTAATCCAAGGGTAGGTCAGGGTTAGAGTTAAATTAGGGCTAGGTTAGGGCTTTTATGGGGAGGGGGTATAAGGGAGGGGTGGAGCCCCTCCCCCGCCTACGCGTGAAAGTCTTTGACTATGAAAATATCGACTGCTAAAGCCCAAGATCTATAGAGAGAAGGTTACCTCACGCGCAAAGAGGGACGCGCGGCAAGAGGGGCACATGCTGAGCGGGGTGAGCGGCAAGAGGGGCAATGATGATCTCATCGGCTAACAGTAGCTGTCTCTCTCGCACGCTTTAGTGTTTTCTCTCTCGCTCCTTTAATATAGAAATGCTTTGAGTTTTTATCGAAAAAATACTTTTATTTTGTAAAATATTGATAGCACTGGAAATTGCGTAATAAAAATTGAAAAGTAAATTAGAAAGGCGCTATAAATTACATATATTGCAAATTATAGCGCTAGATATTTAACGTTTATAATGTTAAATATCGCTGCAACAGATGCATTTGTGATACAAATTGCTTTGTACTCGTATTTAGACTGTAATATCAATAAAAATAAAATATAATTTGGGGATATACACAAAAAACATCATTTGTAAAGTAGTAAAATAAAAGAAAAAATATACATATTTAAAAATACATATTTACATATTTAAAAATTATTTTTAAAATAATATCTACTGTTTATATGCATTATTTACAAAAGAAATACTATAAAGAAATTTATTTTTTATATTTAATTGTGAAAACCTCAAAAATTGTCAAGAAATTGTAACTGAAATTCATAAATGTAAGTACAATTCTAGGATAATATAAAAAGCATCATACACAAATTTATTATGATACAAACTTAAATAATGAAATTGTAATATATGTTTCAATATTGCAAATGTGAATATTTATATGATAAAATTTACAAAGTGTTAACAATTTTCAAATATTTGCTAATAAAATATTATTGAAATGTTTCTGTTGAAATCTTAAAATAATTCTTTAAAACAAATATGATGGGGTATATATTAGGGATCATTAAATATGCGGCAACATTATGATTATAAAATTTTATAAGTATCTATAATAAAAATTAAGTATAATAAATATAATAAGTATATAAGTATAATAATAAAATTTTTATAAGTATCTATAATAATAAAAATACATATATGTTGTATTAATCTGTTAATATAAAAAAATTATTAATTAATTTAACGCAAATAAATTTCTTTATATTAACAGATTAATGCAACATATATGTATTTTTATTATTATGGATACTTATAAAAATTTTATTATTATACTTATATACTTATTATGTTTATTATACTTAATTTTTATTATAGATACTTATAAAATTTTATAACAATGTTGCCGCATATTTAATGATCCCTAATATATACCCCATCATATTTGTTTTAAAGAATTATTTTAAGATTTCAACAGAAACATTTCAATAATATTTTATTAGCAAATATTTGAAAATTGTTAACACTTTGTAAATTTTATCATATAAATATATTCACATTTGCAATATTGAAACATATATTACAATTTCATTATTTAAGTTTGTATCATAATAAATTTGTGTATGATGCTTTTTATATTATCTTAGAATTGTACTTACATTTATGAATTTCAGTTACAATTTCTTGACAATTTTTGAGGTTTTCACAATTAAATATAAAAAATAAATTTCTTTATAGTATTTCTTTTGTAAATAATGCATATAAACAGTAAATATTATTTTAAAAATAATTTTTAAATATGTACTATTTTTTCTTTTATTTGACTACTTTACAAATGATGTTTTTTGTGTATATCCCCAAATTATATTTTATTTTCATTGATATTACAGTCTAAATACGAGTACAAAGCAATTTGTATCACAAATGCATCTGTTGCAGCGATATTTAACATTATAAACGTTAAATATCTAGCGCTATAATTTGCAATATATGTAATTTATAGCGCCTTTCTAATTTACTTTTCAATTTTTATTACGCAATTTCCAGTGCTATCAATATTTTACAAAATAAAAGTATTTTTTCGATAAAAACTCAAAGCATTTCTATATTAAAGGAGCGAGAGAGAAAACACTAAAGCGTGCGAGAGAGACAGCTACTGTTAGTCGATGAGATCATCATGCTCTCCCCTTCCTTCGTCGCCCCTCGCCTACAACCGATTTGCCTGAGGTAACCTTCTCTCTATAGATCTTGGGAATATGTACCGTGTATAAGTAAGGCACTATAAACGTGAGTATTTTCACGTCTGCGCCAATTTCGCTCCATTCTCCCACTCCTTGTCCTCTCGCCCATTTACCGCTGAGCTAAGAAGTAACTAACTTCTATTCATATCTCGCGTGGGGCAGAGCGACACTTTTTTCTGTGAAATTCTTTTATTTTGGACAAAAACACGTCGAATGAGCATAAATTTATCAAAATTGGAGATGAGGTAGCGATTTTTAATAATTACCATAAGTATATATCTTGATTAAAAATGGTTATAAATTTAATTAAGAATGTGAAATTAAACGTAAAATTACCTTTAGTAGCTGTTTAATTAGCAGATATTGTTCGTAAAACTTAAATTAATTGTATTCATTTCCCAAGGGAGAATAAAAAACTAAAACGCACGATAAACGAAATTATGTGTCGCCCTCTGTTAATTTCTTTACTATATTGTTAACAGAAAGAAGTGCTCAGTCAATGTAAATAATAAATTAGAAATCGCTTTTATCAATTTTGAAATCGGATAAGCAGGTACACTCCAGGCGAAAAGTTTGGATACACTGTTCTAAGCAGCATTTAAATGTGCTTAAACGGAATTTTTCGCTTCTATAGTATTTTCTTTTATACTTATCGCGTTTATTATCCTATTAGGTATTTAGAAAATGCATATATGCCTAGGTCTAAATGTACCAGAGAGGTAAATTAATTAAATTTGAGTAGTGTGCATATTTATTGAAACACTTGAAAAAAGTTCTTCGTACGTACTCGAATTTCTGTAAGTAACTACTTGTGTTTATGTTTTGCTTGCGATAATATAAACACTTTGAAGTGCGTTGCGGACTTGTTTGTGTATGCTAAAGCAGATAAACCTTAATAGTGAAAACGACAGCGAAGCTTTAACAAGTGTATTGATACTGGCTTTGTAAATTGATAATTTTATAGAAAACATGGCAAAATCTAAAGAAATTTCGATTGATAAGAGAAGTGCTATCGTAACTTTATACAAAGAAGGTCAGTCATATAGAATTATTGCAAAAAAATAAAAGTGTCGCTGAAGGGTGTCCAAACTATCATAGCGCGCTACAAGACATCCGATAGTCTGGTTGACCGTACTCGCTCAGGACGCCCAAAAGTAACCACTTTTCAAGAGGATCAGTATATGGTGGTTACAAGCAAGCGAAATAGACGATTAACAGCATTTGAAATCCGTGCAGAAGTGAACAGAAGCCGTGATAACGCGGTCTCTCTCACTACAGTAAAACAACGTTTGAGAAATGCAGGCCTCAAAGGCCGTGTGGCAGTCAAAAAACCTTTACTGCGTCCTATAAATAAAAAGAAACGTCTACAATGGGCCCAGCAGCATCGAAATTGGACATTGGAACAATGGAAAAATGTTCTATGGACTGATGAATCAAAGTTTGAACTTTTTGGCACCCGTAGGCGAATTTACGTGAGAAGAAGCAGTACAGAAAAAATGGCGCCACAATGCATAATGCCCACAGTAAAACATGGGGATGGTTTCATTATGGTGTGGGGATGTTTTTCGGGACATGGCACTGGAGATCTAGTAAAAATTGAAGGTATTATGAAAAAGGAAGACTATAAACGGATTCTGCAGACGCACGCGATACCCTCCGGTCTTAGAAAAATCGGCCGAGGATTCATTCTGCAACAGGATAACGATCCAAAGCATAGCTCACGTCTTTGTCGAGGGTTTGTTGAAGGAAAAGAAACAAATGGCACTCTTTCGAACATGGTCTGGCCACCGCAATCACCAGATCTTAATCCTATCGAATTATTGTGGGAGGAGCTCGATAGAAAAGTCCGCCTGGTGTGTCCATCGTCAGCTCCTGAACTTTGGCGGGTGTTACAAGATTGCTGGACATCCCTGCCACAAGAAACACTAAATAAACTTGTCGCCAGAATGCCACGACTTGTAAATGCGGTTTTGAAAGCTAAGGGTGGTTTTTTCGACGAAAAGAGTGTTTAAGATTTATGTTTGAAAAAGTGTAAGATTTATGTTAAACTGTAAATATTTTTTCTTTTATTAATTTAGTTAATAATTTCAGATTATTTTGAACAACTTTTTCTAATAAAATATTTTTTTATAATAATTTATCACATTTTTGTTAAGTGTATCCAAACTTTTCGCCTGGAGTGTATCTCCTATTGAATAAAATACTGCGCCCAAAGACAAGTAATAAAAATTGCGATTTAAAAACTATTTTAGAGTCCAGAAATTACATTTTTCTGGACTTGACAGATTGCGTTTTTAGGACAAATTCTGCGATATTTGTAAAAAGAATTTTAGCAGATTTTAAGAATATAATAAATTATAACGCAATCGCAAAGCGCCAACATGTAAATTTATTGCATCCATACATAGTTGTTTTCTTTATTTTTAATTTAATATATGGGTGCAGTAAATTTACACATTGGAATTTCGTGCGATTGCGTCATAATTTATTATTTATTTAAAATGTTATTTAAAATGTTATTTAAAATATTCGCACATATAAAAAAGAGTATATTAAATTTAATAAAACATATGAAACACAGAGTAAAATGATATGCTATAGTTAAAAAATTCTATGAAAATAATATATTATTTTTGTAAAAAAAGGTTTAAAAAATCAATTTTTGAAAAAATTTAATCGATATTATTGCAAAATAGTTTTGTGTCAATTACGAATATGTAATGCTTTATTTCTATTGCATCTTCCTTCGCTTTTTTTAATCCATATCTGCTGTGACGTGACATTTTTGAAGTCCGTCACAAGGGCGAGAAAGCCCGATCGAGGAGGGAAATTTGAGGTCGGAGACCCCACCGCGGGGGGCGACGACCTCTCCCTCTTAATTCTCTTTTGAGATTATAGATTTTGCGTTGTAGCAAATTGCGCGAGTCGTGGTGAGTGGCCAAACTCTCATATTGTGAATTGAGATGGAGCAGCCTTCGTGGGACCTGCGAGGGACTCAGCAGGCAGGACGACGGAGGCCCGAACGGCGTGCAGACAAATCCAGAATAAGGGCAAGTAGAAATACCCTTGCTTGTATAATTCGATTCCAGACACAGTTGCTACCGCAAGTACCGTTTCAGATTCGGAGCATATCGAGGCCGGTGAACGCACCGAGAGAGATGACGCCCGAGAGGGAAGCGCGCTCTCACACGCCGAAGACCCGGGGTGGAGTACCCGAAAAAGGAGCTGTCGTAACGAGCCAGGAAAGCAGAATCAGGTCGGAACCTGGCCAGTTCCCGGCCGATTCAAAGAAGGTTCAGATCCGGAAACGGAAAAGGCCGCGAAGGACGTTAACGGCAGCTGCCAGAAGAGAGAGAGACGGGGTCACCTTGGAAAAGCGTCACCGAGGGCCGATATATCGAGGAGCGACGCGAGGATCGAGATCACTAGATGATATCGAAGGATCAAGTAGCGTTAATCGATAGCGAGGACGATGCGCGAAATGTCACCGCTGTCCGGCGAGCCGGTCGTCACTGTTCGGCGAGTCGGCAACCTGGGCGAAACCTTGAGGACCACAACGGGCGTACCGACGATTTGTAAGGCCACCACTTCGACTTCGCGGTAAGAGCGGTATCAGTAGGCGGCCCGAGCCTCACGGAATTAAGAACCCGCATATTTTGCGTAAAGAATATAGCATATCCCGAGATGTCTCGCGGTATCGTGCGAGATTAAATTTTGGCCGGGCCCCGCTGACTACCGCTTCTGACTAGACTAAGATTTCGCCATGCCTTCTTTCCCCTCGGGACTGCCGAGCCGACAGTCGTTTTGTAAGGAATAATGTCTTTTTGTGCGTAACAATTTAGCGTCGATTGATGTATTGCTGTACCGAGCGTTAGAATCTTTGAAGTTAGCCTATCGCGTATTTCTCGCCTCGGCCTTCTGTCGAGCGTTTACTATCCGAACCGTGAGAATAATACTGACAAGGGGAGGACGCGGACTTCGGGTCACCGATTTCAAAGAAATTTTTATATGGTATAGTACTCTATCAGAAGAGTACTTGAGTAAAAGGATAGGGCGCAACGCTTAGCCGTTTTCGAGAAAAATCGATTTGAAGTTTATGGCGTCCCTTATGTTCCGGTCCTGTTGGATCGGTTGTCGAGATTGCGGCGTAGCTCGGCACTTCATTGAGTTCAGTGTTCCGATTAGGAACCGGTTGCTTAGCGTATATGTGGCTTTGCGCTTGCGCGGCGATGGAAATGCAGTGCCGACACACGTCGTGTGCAAGACTTTACGCGGGACTTTTGACAGAATAAGGTTAGGAAAATAGAAATAAGGTAAGGCTTTTTTATTTATTATAATTAAAATTTATAAAATAATTAAATTATATATATATAATGTATTTTTGTACATATATATATATATATGCATATATATTTTATTTTTTAATACATTAAAAAAATTTTTATTACTTTAACTGAAGCTGGGTAACGGTGCCTCTTTTTATATGTACGAGACACTTTACTGACGCCGTATGGCCGCACATGCGCAAACAAACCGGTTCTTAATCGGAACACTGATTGAGTTCTATAACATACTGGAGCGAGCCTTTCAGGAGTGAGGGGTGTCTCCATCGGTCGAAAAAGACAGATAGATTTACGTGAGGCTAGTCTTCCTTGTCCAGCGTATGTTTTCAGCATAACGTAAAAAGAGACAGAAATCCTCACATTGCTATATGTGTCCTTTTCTAAATCGCGGACGCAGTTTTCTTTGTTCGGGATAGGAAGGCTCGCTCCAGTATGTCAGCGCTCGGAATTAGTTGCACATTTCGGGCCGATTTCCGATACAACGCCTCCTGTTCCATCACTACCGCTCGGCCGCTGGCGGCCGAGCCGCCGATAGCTCTGGCTCAGGAGCGTTTTATATTAGAAATAGGCTGGATTGTTTAGGCATCTTTCGGGAAATCGTAACATTTTCTTCACTACATAAATAATGTTTATTTTTATTAATACATAATATATATATATTTAATTATTAATGAAAATAAACATTATTTATGTAGCAAAAAAAATATTACTATTTTCTGAGAGGTGCCTCAACAAAACCCAGCCTATTTCTTATATAAAACGCTCCTGCGCCAGAGCTATCGGCGGCTCGGCCGCCAGCGGCCGAGCGGTAGTGGGGGAACAGGAGGCGTCGTCTCGGGAATCGGCCCGAAATGTGCAACTAATTCCGAGCGCTGCAGTATGTTATAGAACTCAATGGGGCACTTAGGCCTTAGGCTATCACGCTGTCGACCTGGGTTCGATCCCTGCCTATTATACTTTTTTTTCGTTTATTTTATTTATTCTAGCGAATATTTATTCATTATATTATTATAATTAAATAAAATTATTTTAATTAACAATTTTGTTTTTTTTTAATTTGCACTTTCACTACTATCATATAAAAAAATAAAGTAAAAAAAACGTCTACAATTTAAATAATATTATAATTATTATTTAATACCAGAAATATTTTATTAATCATAATTTAATTTGATGTGTAGGAATATATGTTACAGAAGGGAAGTAGTCTGAAGGGGAGCTAAAAACTGTAGCAGTTACCTGGTGTGAGAACATTAGGTATACAAATATTATGGTTGGAGCAATAAGTAACTCAACAAAGTTGAGTGAAAAATTACATACCAAATTAAATTATGATTAATAAAATATTTCTGGTATTAAATAATAATTATAATATTATTTAAATCGTAGACGTTTTTTTTACTTTATTTTTTATATGATAAAAGTAGTGAAAGTGCAAATTAAAAAAAAACAAAATTGTTAATTAATATAAATTTATTTAATTATAATAATATAATGAATAAATATTTGCTAGAATAAATAAAATAAATAAAAAAAAAGTATAATAGGCAGGGATCGAACCCAGGTCGACAGCGTGATAGCCCAGAGCCCAAGTGCCCGAGCTACACTGCCATCTCGGCAATCGATCCAACAGGACCGGAATATAAGGGACACCATGAACTTCAAATCGATTTTTCTTGAAAACGGCTGAGCGTTGCGCCCTATCCTTTTACTAAAGTACTCTTCTGATAGAGTACTATACCATATAAAAATTTCTTTGAAATTGGTGACCCGAAGTCCGCGTCCTCCCCTTGTGAGACAGAACTCGTATTGTAGGCTAACCGTTATGGAGAAAGATTAAAGTCGAGTTAATCGTAACAACCGTACTTAATGAGAATGATAGAACTTGCACGCCGAATATTATACCGCGTGAGACGAAAGTACGCGGATTTCCGCGAGTCAAACATCCAAATCCTAAAGCCTCTCACAGAGATAAAAGAATGTCTCCCCTTCGCGGGATTGTTAAGGCGCCTATCACCCGGCGTCAATCTCATTTAATCTAATCAATAGAATTAAATGTTATTTGTTACAAACTTTATGTGTCATTAATAACCGTCTTATTTCAGACTCCTCTCTCCAAATCAGTATTGAGCATCTCTAAAGAACCTCGCCCCTCTGCCATTTGTAGAGTGGGCTAGTCGCGCTTATCGCCGTTGCTTTTTTAAATAAAATATTGTCTCTAACGTAAGTCGTTCGTGCGGCGCGTCAATCCGCGCCTGGCACCCAACTATAAGTATCGCAATAACTAATAAATAAATTAAATAGAGCAACGAGGTTTGACACGCTTACCGGCGGGTGTACTTCTGCCCGACGGAAAAGTCGTCGCACTGCCAATCGATTTGCGTTCACGCGACAGATTTCCACGTGAACGCAGTAAGTCGAACAAATGTTGCACGTGAAAGAGCAGATTACGGGCTTCGATCAGTCGGTGTTGCTCGTTAAATTGGATTAAAGCAACGTCAAAGGGTAGCATCGTTTTTAAGGTCAACAGTCATATGCGTCGCGACATTCGTTGTCGGAACGTAGAACACGAATGATGGATTTTACTCACGTAAGGGTGTATCAGATCCTTTCGTCTATCTTGCGACCGCTCACATCGGAATCGACTGCCGACGATAATGTTAATGTGGACGAAGAAGAAGAGACCGGCGAACAGCGATAAGATTATTGGCTAAAAAAATTATGAAAAACATTTATAAAAATTTATAAATTATATAATTTATAAAAATTTTGTGAGGTGATAAGTTTTATTACGATAAAGTCGGATCGATTTTACAGGTGCAGTGATGAACATTGAGTACCTTTCTACGAGCGAATTGAAATTTAATTGAAACAGGAATTAAAACTAATAATAATTATCGGTTAATTTAATTACATTAAACACACGTCACATTTAATCCGCAATCGGCGAAAAAAATGGAGTGTGCTAATTGCCTGGTAACACCGTTTAAGAAATCGTTATCCCACACATCAAACGTGTTAGATAATTTCGAGCATACAAAATGCGGGAAGTTACTGAAGCCGGAAGTTCACGTAAGTTTTTAAAGAATCGTGCAATCCTTCATGAAAGTATTTTGGATAAAAATTTATATTATAAGAAATTAATTTCCGCATATTATTTTATTTGCAGCATGATAAAGACGAAAATGAGATATCGAATGACGCGGGAGAGAAACAGGACAATTATTATTATGCCAATTGCGACTCTTCGATATGGATGAGAAGCTGCGAAGAAGAGGTGATCGAACCCCTTCGATCGATCAATGTCACCGGTAGCATCCCCAAATGGCTAAAGGGCACGCTGCTGCGAAACGGTCCGGGCAATTTAAAAGTGGGCGAATATCGCTATCAGCATCTGTTCGACAGCTCCGCTTTGTTGCACAAGTACGTTTTTACATTAAAATGATTTTCGGGCGATAAATAAATCCGGACAAATTCCGCAGATTTGAAATCGCCAACGGAGAGGTCACTTACCAGCGTCGATTCGTCCAGACTGAGGTGTACAAGAGGAACCAGGCCGCTCAGAGGATAGTCTTCAACGAGTTCGGCACTTATGCGACGCCGGATCCTTGTCACAGCATATTTCGCAGGTAAAAGAAGCGACGACGCAGATAACTCTGAAAAATATAAATGCGACGATTAGTGCGGAGAAAAATTATGAGAGTTGATTTTATATAAAAAATTATTATGTACGGCAGTAACCGCGGATCATGAAGGAATTATAAAAATTTTTACCATGTTTTTCACATATGATGGCTTTATGGTCCACAATTACTGCCGTACATAATAATTTTTGATATAAAATTTTCTCTGTGTAGAAAAATTACATATCTACGTTAAGATTTCGCGACGTTTCGACAAAATTTGTAAAATTTTTCCTCTAAATTTATTTGAGTGCGATACTTCAGGGTGGCCGCAGTCTTCAATCCGGATGAATCGATGTCGGATAATTCCATGATCACGGTGTATCCCTTCGGTGATGAATATTACACATTCGCGGAAGCGCCGGTGATGCACAGAATCGACCCGAAGACTTTAGAAACGATGGGCAGGGTAAGCGCTCAAATATACTTGGCAATGGACTTAAATAGATTCAGTTTCTCCTATCAGAGTTTGTTGCAAATGGCGCCAATATTTTAAATAAATTTCTCTTGATTTTTTGCAGATAAACGTGTCGCAGTATGTTAACATCGTAAATCATACCTCGCATCCTCATGTTATGGCCGATGGCACGATTTATAACGTAGGAATGAGCGTGACGTCGAGAGGTCCTCAATATAACGTCGTATGCTTCTATCCTGATCGCGTGACTACTGGTAAGATTTTTCTCTGCAACAAAATTAAAAGAAATTTTTGGCAGATGGAATTGAAGAATTTATTGCGACAATAATTACATGGGAAAGATAATTTGATACTACAGAAAATTATGCTCAAATTAATTTCCTCGATTCCAAAATATTTCTTTAAAAATGTTAATTTTTTTATTTATATTTTTTAAAATACTTCACTCCTAGAAAATTGAATTAAATCGCTGTCGAATTGAATTAATTCGAGTACAATTCTCATAGACGATTCCGGAGAGAAGCAGAAGCTCTCGATGTTTGATCAAGCGACGATCGTAGCCAGTGTGCCGAGCAGATGGCTACTGAATCCATCATACATGCACACATTCGGCATTACCGAGAATTACTTCATCATCGTGGAACAGCCATTGGCGATCTCCTTCATCAAGATGGCGATGAGTCATATTAAGCAAGAACCGATGATAAACTCCTTCAAGTGGCACGAGAATGAAACCGTATGTTCAACCTGCAAAAATATTATAAATCATTAATTAAATCAAATCAAGCAGCAAATTAGATTTATTGTTCTACTATCAGACGCTTATTCATGTGATCTCGAGGGAGACGGGTCAAACAATGAGGACGTTTGTTGCCGAGACATTTTTCTATCTTCACATCATCAATCAATTCGAGACTCGTGACGGGGAGTACGTCGTGCTCGATATATGCTGCTATCGAAACCCGAAGATGTTGGAGTATATGTACATCGATTCGATGAAGGTAGAGTCGCGCGAAAAATTCGCAAAAGCGATTTAACATCGATAATTTTAACAAAAATTAAATAATTATTATATAATAAATTTAAAATATTAAAACAAGCTTATTAAAACTAAAAATCACGATTGTCTGTACGATATATCGCAGAGTATCAAATTATTGTAACTACTAAATGTATTAATTCTTATAATTTCGCAATATATCGTTCGATCAACCGCGTTTTCAGTTTAATAAGCTTTACATAAAGACCTATTTGTTCTTAATAAATTTTTACAAATATTTGTATAACTGAATTCACTTATCTTAAAGTATTCATGCTACACAATTATCGTTCGCAGGATATGCACGGAGATTCCGAGTTCGCGAGATTGTTCCGTGCCAGGCCGCTGCGTTTCGTGCTTCCGATGAGACAACCGCCTATCGATACACCTTTCGAGCACAATATCATCGCAATTAAAACAGTGCATCAGAGTTTGGAGGATCGCAAGCTAGATTTTCAGATCATCGATTCACAGAACAATTTTAGCACTGGTCATGAAATCGAATATCTCGACGAGACCAAATGCCGGATGAACGAGCAGAGAAGCGCTCTGTGGAAGAAACCTGCCGCTCATCGACTTTCTGACGGCAGGATCTTCGTGAAGCCGGAACTCCTCTGCGACATCGGTTGCGAGACACCGCGAATAAACACGGACTCGTGTCTCGGCAGCGAGTATCGATACTTCTACGCGATATCCTGCGATATGGATCTGAACAATCCCGGAACGGTCAGTATATTTCGCGAGCTTTTACAGTAATCAATAAAAATGTCTCTCTTTTTTTTCTTGTTTCACGCTGTTGTATAAATTAAAACTGTCTCGTATAAATTAGATAATTAAAAAATAATTAAGTAAAGTAACGCATACATCTCTTTTTACATAATTCAGTGCGAAAAGAGTGGGTAATATTTCACTTATAAATAAAACTAATTTCATTTACAGCTTATCAAGGTTGACACTTATCGCAAGACGAAGAAAATGTGGCAGGAAAAAGGTGTTTACCCTAGCGAACCAATTTTTGTGCCGAATCCCACCGGAAAGGTATATCGTTTTTATTAGGAAAATAGAAGAAATCAAATTGCTATACTTTTTTCTCTTTCAGAACGAAGACGACGGTGTCGTTGTAAGCTCGCTCGTCTGGGCGGATAAGGAGACTCGAGTTGATCTGTTGATCTTGGATGCTGTGACGTTTACGGAAGTCGCGAGGGCTACCTTCGACACACCCGGGCCGGTACCTAAGTGTCTACATGGTTGGTTCAGTCTAAACAAATAATCGTCGAACATACAATATATTAGACCAAAAGGAGATTCGTGAGATTTCCTTGGTAAAAGCTTAAATGTATCATTATCAACAATTCGTTATTAACATAACGTAACATAAAAGGTTTTTATCTGGGAATGTAAATATACTTTTAAGCGTAGCGTGTATGTATGTTGCAAATATAAATTACTGTGTCAGTAACTTAAACTGAAATAAAGCGAATTAAATACGTCGAATTTACAATCGAATTTATCCTTACATTACTATTATCACCGAGGATCGTATAATATTATAAGGAATGCTACTTCTGTTGGAGATATCACGTATACCTTATAAAAAATTCTTTTTTTACTATTCTTAATATTAAAGGTGCAACAAAGTATTAACATTTAAAATATTCGGAAGGTACAATCTTTATGCTATAGGATTAATATTGAAAGGACGTAGCATAATATTGTCAAACATGAATATAATAAATTATTTAATGTCTTTTCGCGATGCGTACTGTATTTACAATTGGCGAACAGTATTGTCACGTACAATCCGAATAATGCAATAATGCAGAATAAATGTACAATTTGATGAATAAGAACTTGATCCGGTGGAATGTAAAATGTGCTTTAACCGTTCAAATGTCAAGAAGCGCCATCGCGTTTTTTCTGTTTTATATATCAAAAGTCCAGCGAACGCCGCAGTAAATTAAGTTAATCTTTACAAAAATCTATAGTATAGAATTCATGAAAGCTACCTTTAAATATTAAGTTGAATAGTGAGAAAAAGAAGTGCAATAGCGCTTGTTGGCATTTTTTGACGAGAATAAAAGAAACGCGAATGCGCTATTTGGCATTTTTCGCATGCATTCTTACAATCGCTTTCAGCACTCAAACGGTTAAATATTGTCATTTCGGAATTCGGTTGTGCGGTGAAATATTAAAACAATTCTCAGCTATTCTCTGGGCTGCGATAGCGATAATAGTAATACAAAGTTCGACAGAGATAATATCGTCTCAATTATTTCATGAAATTATTAGAATAGTAACTGCGATCTACATCCTTGACCTAATTAATTATCTAGCAGTGAATTATGAGAAAACACTCTTCATTCTGATACACAAAATGCGACATGTTTTCAAGCGATAGTTTTCAACTATCGATATACAATTCTCACGATAAACTTTTTGGATTTCTAACAAAAAGTAAAATTTATTCTTGAATGTGCCTTGATTGGTAATTACTATTATTCAAGTTGAATAATTTCTACAAAATTAAAATTTTGTAAAAACAAATGCGAGTTTAAATTAAAAGAAATTCAATCTTAGAAAAAATCTTCTAGAATCTTAGAAGAAATTCACACAATAGATATTCGAGACAGTTTTTGATCGCTTCTAAATTAAATATCATATGAATAAAAGATTGGTCTGTATTTTCTCGCTAAATCTGATCTACAACGTGACAAATTCTTATATATTTAAGCAACAATAATTAACAATTTGTATTAATAAATAATAGTCTGGCACAACCATGGTCAGATAATTACTAGCTAAGGGAGCATTGGCATAGGAATCCTGAATAATCTTATACATGAGAATAATCATCAGCTCGCAATATAAATTATGCATTTTGTGTAGAAAAGTTCAATATCGTTGCTTTTGGCATTTCAAATCACTTCACTGAAACTTGCGTTCGGGAAAAACTTTACCTTATCGCTTGTAACAAAAGTAATAGACTTGCCATTCACAGCGCATTCATAAACGTATACTCATAGCTCAAATCTTCGATTAAGATTCAAAATTCACAGTCTGAATACGACTCATTCCGATATTTAGTGTAATTCATTTAATTTCGATTACGATTTAAATATCTAGAAAATCTTAATCCTTATCCTAATTTTGTGCGCGTTTTATTATGTAAATATACCGTCGCATTATTTTAATTAGATATACGAAACGAAAGATATATATTCTCTTTGTGATGTTCCCAATAAAACACTTCCACATAAATTGTCCGTCAAAAAACCTTCCGAATATGTACAAATTCTATTCGAATACAAATAATCTACGTACGCGAACGCGAACAATATTTCCATCAATCACATCATTTTAATATCGCATTATTCGATATTCCGTTAAAATAGAAAATTCCAAGAAAAGAGTCACGCTGCTTAATACTATCTCGCATGCTCGCGTCTTTCTTCGGGATTTTGTTCACCTTAGGCTTAAGTACGAGAGAAGTGTTTGAGAGTTACATGAGTTTGTATAACGATTTTGACGCTTAATCGCGTAAATAATCACGACAGAAGGAGGAAGAAGCAAGTAAAACACGGCTCTCGCATTCAGGCCACACCGCGTTACAGGACAACGGCGACGTGGCTATCACAATATGAGTTTTCGTTCGTCTCGGTTTGGTTCCTTCAAACTTTGTCCATTTTCTCGATTTCCACAGATCCAATGGAATTGATCGCGATATTCTTGTTGCTCTCCGTGTCCGTCTCACTTCTCGCCAAACTGGAGATTGACGCACCGATGTGAGACTCAGAATGCATCGGCAGAATCCCAGCGTTCGCGTCTTCGATAGCTTTCCTCAACTGCAAAATAAAATTTGTGCAAATTTTATTAATTTTATAAAACTTCATGTCCATTCGTTGACTTCGTATTTAAACGCATGAAGCGATGCGACAAATATCACATCACAGTGCATTACCTCCTTTAACCCGACGACGCCGACTAGTCTACCGATGGCCGTTACGTAAGCGTGGTTCACGCCGACCATGCTGAAGAGACTGTGAACCTTAAGCAAGGACGTTCTCTCGACCAGCTGAAAGGGAGCCGGATCAATGTGACACCTCGAGAAATCCACCTCGAGTGCCATCTCGCTCTCCTCCCATCGTTTCTGATCCTCGGCCGACATGTCTATCACCCTCTCTCGAGGCTGGTTAACACAAGAGTAACGCACAAATATTATTTACCATTTAAATACTTTTTTGCTATTTAAATATTTGTAAAAGCAGCAACGATATTTAATCACCAATTGCACTTTCTTCGATGTTGCCGGACTGGGCGCCAGCATGGGCGTGTGAGGCGGCACGTTCATGACTTCCTGACTGTCGCGTCTGGTGCCGCTGCCGGATCCCCCCAATTCCGGATCGGGATCCACGTCTTGCAATGTGGCAGACTTGCGAAAGATCGCCTCAAATGCCAGACGTATCCTGTAATTTTAATAATTATATTGATATAATTCCTTCTTATTCTACAAGGTAGTAATTTATAAAAAAAACTTTCTTAACATGCTTATTAAAAAATCGACATCTTAAAAGAAAAAAGTAATGATGCATATTTCTTTACAAAATGCAGTAAAATATAACAATATAAAATACATTTTTCAACATGTAAAGCTATTAATGCTAAAGAAGTTAACAACTCGCCTGCTTTCCGCGCCTGTGACAGTTGTATAGGGTGTCACAGCCGGACTGACCAACGGGCTGAAGCCCTTTAGAGTGAAGGAATTCGTCTTTTTCAAAATCGACTTTTTCGGTTGGGAGCCGAACACCGGTGAATGGTAGGTGTGCTGAAAAAGAAAAATACGCAATACATCTCTCGATGCTTCGGTAATAACACGCGTCGTCGATTGACGTCAAAGTCAACTGTGCGAACGTGTGACTTACATGATCGGAACCGCCGTTGTTTGGTGACATCGTTAGATCGTTAACACTCTGCCGCTGCATTTTGAGAATGTCCGGTGCCGGGATGACCTCGAATCGCGAAGGCCTCCTCGTTCTCTCCTGTTCTCGCAGCTGCCGTTCCATTTCCTCGCGCGCCCTTTCCTCCGCCTCTTTGTGCCATTTCTGCGCGACCTGAAACATCAACAACGGTTATGGAAGCGAATGGCACGGAATATCCGCAAGGCGCTAGGAGTTCCATTACCTGTAATCTTCTTTCGCGACCGATGTGCTTCTCAATGAGCTTGATTAATTCTAATCTCTGAATCGATCCAAGCAGAATCATGGAGTCTGGGGTTTCCACCAGAGGAAATCCGCGAAGCTTGCGATTCTCCTTCAGTAAGGTTTTCAGCTTTTGGTAGCTGATACCGTGCCATATGTATTTCACATCGCGCACCATGAAATCCTCCACGTAGACATTATACATTCCTACAATAATCGGTTTTTAAAAACCGCCATTTTTCTCGTAAACTTACACGTCTAAACGCGTCGACGTAAAATTACCTTGCTAATTATTCCGAACGGCATGCCTTACGATAAGCATACGAAAAGTGATAGAGTATAAGCATTACAATATATTAATTTCTTAATTTAAGAAATTAAAAATTAATTGAATTAATTCATGAGAGAAATACCTGAACTGGAGGGCAACAGATCGGGCAAGTAAGGCAACTTCTTGATAAGGATAATGCTATCGTATATGCTGGGTTGCAGAAGCGCAGCGATAGCGTTGCTGATTAGTACGGCTATCATTATTGGTACAATGTGCGTGATCTGTCCGGTCATCTCGAAGATGATGACACTGACGGATATCGTGTGCGTCACCGCGCCCGAAAATGCAGCCGCGCCCACCGTGGCGTATCCACCTAAATGATACAATTGCGTGATATAAGTCCAACTCCTCCCTTAATTTCGTTTCTTCTTAAATTGGAGTAAATATTAATCCTCGTTATTCCGAGATAATTTTAATCGCTACATTTGCTTTACAAATGCTTCATTTTGGAAACATAATTTTTATCAATTATTCATGATGCGCTATCTTCTTTTTTCACATTTTCTATTTTACAAAAAATACCTATATATAGACAATTGTGTGCTCAAATTTTAATTAAATTAAAAAAACAAAATTTTAGTGTAAATTAATTACCTGGTATAATAGGCGTTATTACTCCACCGTAGCGCACACCATTGGGGAACCAGAGAGCCATGGCTTCCCCGACTGCTCTACCCAGCGCAGCTCCAATTTTGAACACGGGTATGAAAATACCGGAAGGCACTGGCACCGTGGAACTTATGATGCTAAAGATAAACTGAAACCGAAATATTTCCTCAGGTTTTCTTTGTTTTCATCATATACTACTTAAAAATAATAATGACACGCCTTCGAGCAATTGTTAGAAAAAAAAAAAAAAAAAAACATCACTTTACTTACAGTGACTAAGACGAAACTGAGAAGCCCACTGAAGACGTCAGTATACGGCGTCGACCAGTGCTTCACAATATTCATCTCCTCGGCGCCAAGATGCTCCTTCGTCCAAGTGAAATTAGTGAAAAGACCGTGAACCTGATCGTGCGTGTTTAGATCGCCGGCCATGAATTGGCCGAGTCCCAGTGGAAATGACACGGACGAGACCATGAGCGAAACAATGCCCGGATAGAGAAAGCGACTGTAAGTAACCACAATTGTTTCTCATTGACGTCTCACAAAACAAATTTATCACGACGATTATAAAAAAAAAATCTTCATTCGTAAATGACTTACTTCTTCTGCAGAAAGCTGTTCATGCTCTTGTTTTTGCGCATGAAGATGACGTACTGTCTATGCAGCCAAACATAGAAAGCACCCAGCAGCCCGCTGCCAACGCCGATCAAGGCGAAGACGAAGAGCTCCTGCGGATCGAAGGGAAAATCCATGGTGAAACTCGTGGCAAACATCGCCGTGATGGTCTCCTCTCGCTGGAACCAGATCGCCAGCAGGCGGAACATCGTGGCGCCGCAGACCGCCGCAAAGAAGCCGCGCCAGTAGTTCCTGACGGCGAAGTACACCGTGGTGACCTCGATGCTGAAGAGGACGCCGCCGATCGGTGCCGCGAAGCAGGAGGCGACACCGACGGCGCAGGCTGCAGCCAGCATCTCGCAGTTCCTGCTCTCGTTCTCGTAAATGCCCTGGAAGCTCGTGACCAGTTTGGAGAGGAGCGTCGCGACGATGCTGGCGATGTGCACGAATGGACCCTCCTTGCCGAGTGGCAGCCCCGATCCCAAAGTCGCCGTCAGACCGATCACCTTTAACGTGTCACGAGTCTCGATTGCCGCTGCCACGTATCGCGGGATTCAAGACGAATTTTATCACGCGCCTTTTTAACGACTCCCGAAAGTTTACTCAATCTAACTATTATTAATACTTGCGTGTGTTACCACTTTGAATTTAATTACAACTCTCTCGAGTGTTTAATGGACGGATTATCGACGGCGAGCGTAATTAACTCACCTTGGCGATTAAGGTGCGAAAGGTCAAGTACTCCTTCAACGCTACACCGCGCAGAATGGTCTTCATCTCTGGAATACCGGAGCCTATACTTTGCGGCGCGATGATGTGCACGAAACCGGCGCTAAAGAGAATCAGACACACGGGCAGAGACACCCAAGCCAAATACTTGAGCGCCGGATGCGTCGAAAGATCCTGATAGAGCCATATCCTGGCTGGTGAAAGAGAAGTCATCATTAATGCACGGAGCGTATATCAATATCTTCTTGTATCAAAAAAATCCTATTTCTTTTATCTATTTTCAAGTTTCGCGATCTTACAGCTACTTTTTCATTTTCTGCATAAAAATTACCTCACAAATAATTAACTGATTTTTATTTTTTCTGAAACTAATAAAATATCAGAACAATAAAAAAATAACAAATCCTGCAAATTATATTGACAAGTTCTGAAACTCTTAAAAGTTACCTTGTAATTCTCATTATTTTCCGAATTAATAAAGCGATAAAATAATTTCTAATGTTTCCAATATTTTATAGCTGCAATTCTTTCCTCTTTGCAAAGAATAAATATTCAGAAATATTTTATCCGAAGACGAGAATGCTAAACGCAAGGAAGACTGACCGTTATTGCACATGGAGATGCCGCGATCCATGGCATAACTGATAAGCGCCATAATGATGCCGAGAAGTGCCAGAAAGATCCAGTCCTCGCCGAGCCGTGCACCAGTGTGCTTCCAGGCGAAGGCCAGCAGAGCCAGCAGCTTCCGGCAAAGCGGACCGCGCCGGGATTTACGTAGGTCCTCGGCCCTCGTCTTATCATATTTCCGTCTCGCTTTCTCGTGATACTTAAGCCTACGCGCCTCTTCTTTCGCGTATTCACCCAGGTCCCTCGTATAGCGACCATACATCTAAAGACAGCCGATTTCGCATTATTTCGAGATCGTTTAATCGCGCGTGATTCGCGCACAGGCGAGAGACGACGTCGTTCGTTCAAATTTTTAAATATTTGAATGTGTATTTTTTTCAAAATATATCAGTTTTTTTTATCAGAATTAAAAAATGTACCTTTCTCCTTATCGTGCGAGATCAAAATACACAATTTCGCTGTTCGGTAAAATCGTGTTTTTGTAAGCAGTTTGGTGTAACAATTACATGTTGTCTAATACGTTTCCTATATCATAATATGATAATATATTTGATTCGATTCCAAGGTGACACTGTATTTCGGTATATCTATTAATTGAGCGGGATGTATGTTAATCGAGATAGGTGCTTTCAAAAAATAAAGGAGAATAATTAACTGTCACATCCGTAGTCTTTGTCAAACATATCGAATATCGAGTAAAATTGATTTATCAATCAAATCTCGAGAATGATTCGTGGTTTTTATACGTACCTATCATACTATCAATTTAGTGATTGTAACGGAATGCTGTGTTACGATTTCGATAAGTTTTTCTTCGGAAAAATTATCGGTTTGTTTAATCACAAGTTGTCGAAACAGCCAAGATGTGACACTAGTTAACGGCTTAGTTTACACCGCACGTTTCATCCATATTATAAATCCGTATATATTTGTACTATATATCGTTTATATCGCCAGATTAAGCTGTTTAATATGAGTTTTGTACGAATATAACACTCGATACACACAAATATAACACAAGTCAAACGATCTAGTGTAAACTAGGCCGATATATGAAAAAAAGTATTAAAGACGCAGAAAAACAAACTTTCGCCTTCGATTGGGGATTTAATACTGGAACAATTTCGAAACACAAAACTTGTTTCTGATATCGGATCAGCCTGATCAGCCTGATCAGCCGGATCACCTGTATTATCTCTAATCTTTTATCTATCTAACCCAAAATAATAAATTTTCCGGCTAAAATCGTACACTCAAAAAAATATTTCGCTGATGTAGTTAGATTTCTAGATATCGCAACAAGAATGTATCGCTATTTTTCGTATCTGTGAAAACATTGTTTGTCACATATAGAATTTATAGCAGTAATGTTCTAGCAATAACTTCTGAAAAATTTAGGTACCATTGCTAAATGTTATTCATTGCATGATCTAACACGTGATTGATCTTATATAGATAGGCGCTTTAGAGAAACTTTCTTTTTAAAGTTCACAAACAATACAGATATATATTCTGTTTCTGTCATCTAAACTGATTAAGTAATTACATATGCAATATCACAACAGTTGCTAATCATTTGTCTGTTTTAGTTAATTTTTTACACCTAGAAAATTTTAGCTATTATTGCAAGATCATTTTTTTGAGTGTACAATTGATAAACAGCACAATCGTAAAAGTGTGCGATTTGCAACAACTGGCGATTTGTATATTAATCTAAAAAAAAATCTAATAAATTATCTAAAAAAAAATAAGCACGAGTGCATTATACACATTGGAGATATCGTTTTTTAGTGCTGTTAAGACGATTGTGTGCATCACGATTGTCTACATGCTGATACTTTATCGTTAATTGTATTTACAAGCGACAGCAGATAACGCGCTATTACTTACGGACCGTTCTCGTCAGAATTGTTCAAAAAATTATTCGTAATCGATATCGCGAAGTAAAAAACTTATCGCGGGAAAACGGAAGAATTAAAACGCGATCGTGCACTTACGAGATAGTCGTCGTTGCAAACGAAGTACGCCTTGTTCAATATCACAGCCGGCATGGAAAACTCGAAATGTTCAATTCACGGGACATTTAAGTCGTTTAGGTACACAACACTTCCCGAGTACTCAAACATTTCAAAAGTCGCCACCGCACAACTGTACATCCTTTTCTTCTTTTTTTTTTACGTTTGAATCAAATCCGCTGCAAAGCACAGCCTCGCGAAAATGTTCGATTTTCTCGAAAACTTCGCGATTATTCGACATTCATCTCCATTGCAAAAAAATATATTTTATTCTCTCAAAGGATCAGCGTTTTATGCTCACAAAGATCACATTCAGTTTTTCGAAAAACAAATGAGAAGAATCAAATCAAAGATTTAAAGATTATTAAGAGGGATTTTGAAGTTACATCGCGAAACTTGACAGTTATGACGACAAATGCACGATTCTTATCGCTTGTTTCTTGCGTATCTTTTTGTGCCGCTTCAAAAATAAAAAAATAAATAAAAATAACACAAAACAATTTAGTCGAAAGATATAGTCGAAAAAATATTTAAAGACCTCAACATACGTTTTTTCTAATTAATAATTTTTGGATCTTAAATAACGAATTCTTCAATCGCCCACCATAAATATTTTAATTATATTTTTTAATACGTCATATAATTTTTAATATCACAAAAAATCTCTTGTCGTTTAACAACTTTTTGCTTACACGAATTTTCCTTACTTCTTCAACATGATATGTAGAAAAATTTCTACTGTTCAGTAATTAATTTTTACCCAAAAAATTTTAAATCCTTCGCGATTTAAACCCTTTGCATTGCACAGATGTAATTTGTCTCAAAATATTTTTGGAAATTCCATTCGCTAATTCCATTGGACTACTCAGCGGTTAAACTTACGGTACGCGCAACTTTTTACGAATCTGTTTCGAAGAACTTTATTTATTTTTAACAAATAGATGCCGATGCATCTGTGCGTATGTGCATACAAACGCAAACTGAACGGCAACGTCTCGTAGATGTCTGCTTCAAACCTCAGCGGGAATATTTGTTGAAGTTTGGCAGCAGTCAAAATCCTTATTTTTAGCATCGCCCAGCCAGCGTCGACAAGGCAAAGTCCTATTGTTTATTGTCGCATAAGCTGCAATGTTTCATCTGATGTCGCGAAAATGTGTCGCGCGATTTTCGATCGCTCTCATTTATCATCGGTCTGCGTCGGTGCAGTGTCACATCTCCGTCACATCTATATCACATTTCTAAGGAAACTCTCGAATCCGAATTTTTATCGCGCCATATACAGCGTGCAACCGCAGATTTATTTATCATACAGAAGATTTCAAAATTGCGCCCGAAAATATATCTGGCGCGAGACCGTGACTTGTTTATTTTTTGCTTACGTAGCATTTCTGTGTTTTTTTTACAACTTTAATATCATTGAAATTACTTACATCCGCAAACCCGACACGTGACATCTCGATTTATTCGCTCCACTTGCCGCCGAATTTGTATCGTTACTAATCGACCGATCAACAACCGATCGTGTCATCGTGCGAATTGTTCCAAACTTATAAAACAATATTTTGGCGAGTGTCGATAAGTATCTACGAGTGGTATTTTTATCACGATAATTTCGCCAATCATTTTCTCTTCCGCGGAACAATAAGTACGCGATGCATTATCGGGCAGATTAGCTTGTAAAACGAGATGGATAACAGCTGATAAAGCCGCGGTTTTGATCACCGCAATCGACGATCATGACTGACCGTGCGTTACCTGATGCTGGCAGCGACGCGGTGCTTGTTGACGATATAAATATGTGTGTACGACAGACGCATCGTACGTTTCGTCGAATGCCCACGCCGCGACTATAATTGTGCAATAAATCGCAAAATTCTGCGCGTATCGCGAAATGTTTATCGGTTAAATTCAATCGCGCTGGAAACCTCTTTTTCGCATGCACTTCGATTCCCGCAGACCATGCAAATGGTGTAGATAACACCGATGAAATATGCAACAGGCTTTAATCGTGCATCGCGGCTGATCGATTTAAATATGAAAATATCATGGAATACGTCAGATTAGATCAGAAATGTGTCCGATTCTCTAAATTGAAATATAGACGGCCACCTGAGCGGCCCACCGTGCGTACAATCGTGATGTTAATGGCGGCCACGTTCCACTGGGCAATCAGCCCTTAATCCAATTTTAGTAATTAGGCCTAACCGACAATAGCGATGATCAGACTCGAAAATAAATAATATACGCACGGGTAGAAAATTGTCTGTTCATTTTATCTTCAAGCTATTTTCATTATTTTTAAAAACACATAATCAACACTATTGTTCAAGAATTGAATTGTCGTAAATATTATATTATTGTAAATTGCTGGCAATAGCGCTCAGAAAAATTTAAGCTAGATCAATACGCCGGAAATTGCGCGTATCAAGAGAGCACAGGTTCAATTTGTGTAATATACGCAATATATATAAACATACGACGTGTGTGTATGCGAATGAATGAATGGTAACACGAGGATCTCTTCATGCTGGTCACGCGTGCCCGATAAGCATAACGAGTCCTTAAGAGCTCATTCGCGCGCACAAAAGCGTTGCTTAGAAAGACGCTGCTGCAAAGATCGCGCGCACTCCTTTACATTATCAACCTCGTCGCGGAATTGATACGCGGATACACGCAATTACATGCAATATTAGAAAAATTTGTTCCGAATATTCTCTTTGCGTAAAAAATGCAAATTAAAATATCGCGTTACAAGAAACGAGAGAAGATTTGAATATTTTCCAGCTCAACATTAAACTTTATATTGACTGAACTTGTTGTTAATTAATTTATTACAGTGTGATTTATTAATGAAATAAAAATAATACTTCGATTTGATCGTTGACAAAACATATTTTTTTTTTTATATTCAACGAAACTTTATAAATGTATATATTTCGAGAAATGTGCGCCATTAGAATTTCGCGTTTACACAATCGTGAATAGCGACGACCACGAAAATCATTTGCGATTTGTTGGCAATCAATCAAGTGGTTAATTGCGATGACTAATGTGATTCCATTACGAGCTGCTCGCAGACGCGTCGCAAAACGTATTGTTTTCGCGAAATAATAGTTTCAGCTCGAGTGTCGCAATTTTCAATTTGCTGGCGAGACATCGAAGAGAGGCGCCTGTCGCTCGTACAACACTTGACGGATTACAACGGCCTCTTAATATCGCGTTGCACATTGTACGAAATTGCCGATAAATCGCGAACGTCTCATTTATTTTACACCTGCTCGAAGTAAATCGTGCGACGCGAAAGTACATCGCGGATTACGTGCCGGATATTTATTGAAGGCTGCTATATCATCGCCGTGACGTATTCTACGAGCAATTGACATGTTGTAAAAGAAAAAAAAAACGCAAAAAATCATGCATAAATTATATTCTTGAAACACGTTTCTGTATCTGTGAATTTTTAATTAGTGAATTCTGGAAAAATATATTTTAAATCGAGTAGATTTAATTTTGCAGTGTTTTTTTCTTGTATTGTTATATTAAACAAAAAAGTTTCGATTTTTCCTCTATACGGCTTCGCTCGAACGTTAAGATCCGGCCGACGTTTCTAAATTTGTACAAAGATTTCGACACGCGCTTGCGGTCGGTCATTGCGGCAAGGCTAATATTTCTCGTGTGACACGCGACGAGTCAAGGTCTATCGCGTACGCGCATTTCTATCAAGTATTGTGAGTAAATCGCTTTTTTCTTTCTGTAAAGCGTGCTCTTCGTATGATAAGTTAATAAGAAGAATTGCGACGCAAAATATCGCGAATGTTAAGCAAAAAAGTGTAAACTGTGTTAATGTTGCAGACATTACGTAGACGTATTTTGAGAATAAAAAAATATATGGGTTTGTTCAATGTGCGACAATGATGCATTTTACGATGGCAAACGCGTCTCGCGACACGTTTATTTAAAATGTATTTCTCGCCCACTTGGCAATTGTTCAAAGGTCGCACCATTAGATCCAGTGTTGTAGGATGGTTTACGGACCATGAAAAATCTTGAACAAATCGTCGATTCGCGTAGCAGTCTTGCATCAAAACTCGCCGGTAGTTTAATTACGAAATATTAATCATCGTTGAAATGTAGCCGATAAGCTGCATCGTAAACGCAGGCAATATATTTTAATGAGTGAACATAATGATGATTATCATACAATTACGTATACGTATCGTGAATTTAAAGATTTGACGAAAAATATACGTTAAAATAAATCATTGATGATTGCGCATTGATTGTTGGCAAGCAGCGCTTTCGACTAGAATACGCGTAGCAACAGCCATTTAATTATAAATTGCTTCTATAGTCGTTAACATTATCTTGAAAGTTGTAACAATTCACAATCTTATCAGTAATGCTTTTAGAATTTGAATATAAATTGGAAAATTTGTCGCTGGCATAAAATAATGTAAATGTAAAATGTGAGACTTCAGAATAAGAATGGGAGGTGTTTACTGCGGTTGATAATAGTAATGAATACTTTCAAGTCGCATGCTCATTCAAGCAGCATACTTCGAATTGCAGTTTGCGATCGCTTCGAGAGACAGAGAAACGAAAGAAAACTAATAACTCCGAAAAGTGTTGCTTACAATCGTGTTTATATAGTCGAACGGATCGAACTCCTGCTGCTCCTCGTCCGCATTTGGCGGCGGACACGGGTAGAACGCTTGTGATGGTCTAAAAAATATTCCAGATTCGACGAATTCTGTTTTTTTTTTTAGACCTAATATCATCATCGTTAATTTTATCCTTCGTTATTGTAAATAATTCTAACACGACTATGAAAAATTCCTGAGTCATTTGCTTATTTTTAAATCCATATCTATTCAACTCTCATTATATATGTATTGATTTTTCTGGTTTCTCTTGTATAATACTTTTATTATTTTATCGAACACTCTTCCATGAAAATAAGATAATATTTTTAACGTTCAGACGTATTTAGTCGTTTTGTCGAAATGTTGGGGTTTTTCTACTTTCTATTATTTTAAGATCAAGAAACGTTTTGCACGAATGTACCTGTGGGGCCGATTCCGGCGCTTTTCCTTCAATTTCGCCATTAGTCTCGTAAACTCCTCCCATTCTTTATCTACTTCCTCCTCGCTACCTTCCGGATGATGGTGTAGAGTCTCCTCCAGAAGTTCCTTCTTCGCGGCTTGACTCGCCATTTTTGTGCTCTCCGCTCGCGTCGATTTCACGGATTATGCACTCGCGACTTATTAACGCTTTACGACCTCTCGCTTCTCCCCATCTTAAACGCGTAGTTCCATATTTTCTGAGAAACTGAAAGGATCGATCGACAACTGATTGTCTCGCTTCGCCGCGTTTAATTTTGTTTCTGCGTCGATCTGATCTCCGCGCGATGAGACAAATTCATCAAACGCTGCTTTGATGCCTTCCCCTCGCGAAGCAATTGCCGCCCGGCTCAAAGCCTTTTCCCATCTTCGGTACAATTTCAAGGAGCCGAGGAATTGCGCGTTGGCGTGACACTGGCACTGCAAAACGCGCAGAAACCGCGAAAAAGCGGCGAGGAGGAGCGTTGCAAATTCGAGAACCGCGAGCGAGAACACGTCGCACACGAAGCCAGTGAGTCACACTGACAGCGAGAAGAGAGAATCGACCGTGCAATTCTCAGATAGAAGGCCCTATAGCCTGGTCCAATTTGCGGACTCATTAAGCCTCACTGACAGCCGTCGACGTCGCGCACACGCACACGCACGATTTTCCCCCCACAGTCGTCGGCCAAATTGCCCATTGTCGACGGACACCTCGCGTACGTTGCAATGCCGAAGGTATTCGCTACCCCTTGTCAAAGATTCAACGTTTTAATTCGATTGGAGTGTTTAATTGCCATTGCGCTACTTCGCCGACGGAAGAATGTACTCGCATTATTTCCACGTTTGTTTCCACTGCGCTCGAAAAGCAACTGCATTGAAAAAATTGTTACTTAAAAAGACGTCACCGAATTATTCTACGAATTAATAATAACTGACTGCATAATAGTTGACGGCAAAAATATTAATTTACGCGCAATTATGCATATGAGCGAGAAAACTCGCTTGATTAATTTGATAAAAATTTATCAAAATTGCCGTCACGCATTTGAAAGTGCAGGCGCAATTGATTTCATTAAAGTATTGCCGGGGAAATCTTATTGGCGGCATTTCTAGTAGCGACTGTACGAAAGCCGTGCACGGCCAATTGGCTACTTCCCTCGACGAGGGCTCGTAGGAAGCTGCCTTCAAAGTCATGAGTTATCATTGACCAAAATGACCACGTAATTTGATGGATGGTTCGTCTTAACCAGCGCCGGCCATCAACTCCGATCGATGACTTCTCCGATACCGACAATTACTTTTGAATATTTTACTTCTGAAATTACACTTAATTAAATATTTATACGTTGCTTTTGCCAATTTTTCGTTCGCGTTTTATATGTAATATTATATTATATTATTATATAATATTACACGACAAAATTAATATTTACCGTTTGCGATAATTTTTTCAGAAGCAAATAGAAGATGTTGAGAATTGTGCCTTTTAAAACGTGTATCTAATGTTCTACAAATTGTGTGATAAATGGTACAAATGGTTCGCTCGCACGATATTAAAGCAGAAATGTCATTACGTACCTCCTCGCGCAATCGCCAAATGTCGAGTGATTTTCGAAAGCAGAATGCAGATAGTTAAGCAAGAACTGATCCAGCTCCGCATACGTGCGCTAAGGTCTCTAATTGTTGACCGATCAAGCTGTAAAAATCATTTGTTTGATCTGCTTTGTATATACGTCGGACATCGCAAAGAGATAAGATCGCGCGCGCGAACTCAAAAGCTCCGCCGTGCATGCAAATTTGCGCTAGCAAATTAACGCTGTGCGATAATTTAACTTCCGATACGACTCCTTCGTCACGCCTTAATAAAATTTGCAAAATGTTCTACGCATTTAATTCTGAATGCAGCGCAAATACACGTGTTGAGAAATTAGTATGCGAGAGAAGGAGATAGCAAAAAGGGAAGCCACTAGTGATTAATTAATGTAATTAAATATTACCTGCATTTTGGAAAAAATAACCAGCCCATTTGAGAGATTTTGGTCAACGAGAGAACACCGGGAGCTTACGATTCCGAAAGCGGAAAGCACGAAGACTCGATAAAATACAAGATAACTTATACATATATGGCACGTTTTTAGCGAACACAACGGTTGGTCCAACAATTAGGCGCTTTGGCACGTCATTAAGGCGAAAGACGTCAGAAGATGTTAAGATGTTCAACCTTCTCCGATTACGCGAAAATTCCTCTTTAAGTCTCGTATCGCATACAGTCGCCGTGACGTTAACGGATCAATTTGTCTACTGTGTGAGAAAAATTCGCAAAAGTCGCACCAGCCGCGTCAGAGCCAGATGTCGTTATGAAAGATCGCGGAGAGATCGCAAAGAAGACTGCATTTTCGCCGATCGCGATCGCAGATAATGAATATCGAGCGACTATACTCGGCAAGTGCGACAATTAATCGAGATTCGCGAGTTTGATTCCAAACTGCAGCAACTATGATAAATTCCTTCTGAGAACGGATTGACCTTCCTCAATTATCCGAGATGATAAACGAGCTTTGCATTCTTTGTGTAGCAGGCATCTTTAATGGCAATAAGCGATAAACATTTTTTTTCGCACCATCCATCGGACTTCTCGCAACCGCATTCGAACGTACTTTCGTTATTTCGTATAATTTCCCCGCGGTCTTGTCTCGTCGGAAGTTCATTTATCATCGCGCAGTTGTCAAGCGCTAATTGAACATTTCAACATAATTGCAGCTACGGAAAGATGCAGTGCATCGAATGCTGCGATTTGTTTAACCGCAATTTTTGTGATATTTTTACACAATGACATTTTTTTTATATTTCCACTTATATAAATAATAAAATTTTTATCTCTAGATTCTTATTTTAGAAAACTTGTAAAAAGTAAAAAATAAATAAAAAAGATTTACGCTAGATAAAATATTCGTATATGTGATTGATGCTTCTTTAGATAAATGTCAAAGCTAACTATATTGGGCTTGCATGTACGTTACACCGGCATGGGAATGCAGATCCCAGAACGTCACGGATGTCCCATGGGTTCCATGACCCTCTGACAGTGTATTAGATCGCAGTGAATTAGTTAATGTGAGTCACATGGAGTCGGCAATGAATTACCGTGCTCGCGATGCGTCAACACCGCAGACGACTGCATTTTGGACAGGATCGTTTGTTCAATTATTGGGCCTTCCTTCCTGTTTAACCAGGACGGCAAGCCGACTCATACCGCAGACTCTGCAGTATCCTTATCGTATTCTTTCTATCTTCAACGCATTACACTGTATTATATATTTATACATGATTTACAAATCGTTGCTCAAACACAATCAATGTATCATTAAAAAAAATTCTAAGTTAATTTATTAATAAAAAATGCCAAAGTTTAATAATTATTTAATAAATAAAAAATAATTATTAATTTTTTACGATAATTGATCGTCATCATTTGCGATTACTAATCTAAGCACAGATTTTTTTATACACTAATTATATGTAGAAGATGTAAATCCTAGTTGAGCTTTAATTATAGATTTGTTCTCCTCCAGAGAATTAGGTCTAGGATGCATCGATGCGAGAATATGCCTCGATTATCGAGTGTCTAGCGGAGATTCGACTAAAGAGATAAGTCTAATTAACGTCGGCTATGATGCTATTAGCCGCCGACGCTTTAATGAATCACGCAGTACTCCATTAGCAAATCGCTCTATTAGCTCGTCGATCGTCTGTCTGTCTGGCTCGAATCGGGGCATACGAGTTATGCAAATTCGGAATCAAGTTCGCGCTGTCGCAGCGCAAGTCGATCTTTGACTCCTCTCCTCTCTGTTAATTGCGATAACATATTACGATTTCATGCAACAACATATTTTTCACTAAGTATTTCACCGCTCTAAGCCCTTCAATCTCCCGCGATCCGTGTTATCGCGTAAAAAAAAGTAAGATGGAAACAGCGTGTTTCGTGTGCGTCTGCCCGATAATGCGACGACAAACAAAGCGCGTCGATAACTTCTGAACCTCCTGTACATCTGTTGACTTTGCCGAACTGAAAAATATGCGGAGCTGAATCGTTTTACCCGCAAGACGTCCGCGTATACAAATAATCACGTACTGATCTTAAAAATTAATGCGTACATTTTGGAAAAGTAAACAGTGGTAAGACGAGAAAGAAAAATGTACCGCAATAACGTGTAAAAACGAATCAGCTGTAAAATCTCGAAGAAAAGCAAATTCTAACAAAGATTCGCGCTTGTCGACTATTGATTAGCGCGTATGATATTTCTAAGACTGGTTTTCCGTAAAATCATCTCTCTGAAGAATGATTCTTGTCTTCAAAGTTGCTAAGAAACTCGAGGTTTCTTCTTTTGAAATAAAAGTCAGCAGTGATAATTGCTAGTGGCCTTCGCCACGAGGAACTCTAATTGCATCGTACGTGACCGGCGCTATGGTTTACAATGGTATTATGGTGAGCATTGCAATTATTTAATATATTAATTGATATATTACGCAATTATGACGCGGAAATTGTAGTGTTGCCAATATTAAAAAATTTTTACAAATAAATATAAAAAGCGACGTATCGAGACTTAAAATTAATAAAATTCTGTAAAGGAATGTAATAACCACATGAGAGAGGAAAAATCATAAGTCGACTCGCTTGACACATAAAAAACTGTAAGAGACAAGCATTGTGTAGATCTCATAATTTATCGACACGTTAACCGAGAGAGCTGCGATTTCTATTCGCATCTTGAACGCGGCACACAAGGTAATCTATTCGATCACTAGGCGCAATGAAATACTAATCTTGTCAATGGACTTTTTAAAGAGAAATCTGTCTCTAATGGACGGCAATAAAGTCACGGATGCATCATTAAACGAGACCTATAACAAGAGTTTTTCCAACGGAAAATTACGGCCAATTATCTTTGAAATTAAGCTTCACATAACGAATTAATTCTTCCGCCTGTTTTCTCGACGAGTTTCCAGTTCTGAAAAATTAATGGCAAACGTCAGCATTCATAATCCGTCACACTTGTTCTCTCCCGATAAAAATTGATAACGCGAACACGAGTCAGACGCCGCGTCTGCGCGACTGTCCCTTGATAACCCTGTTTACCGTTTCCAACGTGCGAGCAAAAATACGAGAATAGATTCTGGTCAACCACCTCTGAATCAATTTTCTAAATTTTCGAATTGACGGAATATGTGCAGGAGTGCGTTGAATACGAGTGCAATAATAGTTGAGAAAATAAACAGTGTCACATTACAGATTATATTATTATAAGACAAATATGTATCAAAATATCATGCAAAAATAATGTTGTAAATACAACACTCTGAGCCACGCAATTATTTTATCAAAATCAACATGTTTGTGTGTTATTTTCTGTAATATTAATTTTTATATGCGCTTTTATGGCAGATAGTTTTTCTACGGGAGATCGTCAATATGTTGATAGAAAGTGTAATTAATTTGTAACACGAATAAAATGACGATCTAACGTTCGGATGTTTTGCGACTTATTTGTTTCCGATAATCAGGCGAGTTTCATATTATCGACGACACCCACTCGCAAAGACGTAACAACTGTAATCGAGAACGAGCGGACAAGTCCAAGGTCGTCATCATCATCGACCGGCGATCAAACCGCAGCGCTTGTTATGTCATCGCAATGTACATCGTTGCCCGTCAAATCATCGAATAGCACATACGAACTGATTCACCATAAACATTGCACGTACAACTCGCAACCAGTGATTGAGACAATCGACTTTTATAAATCTTACATCAACGATATCTCTCACGTTTTCAAACGCAAAAAACAATCATCCCGCATAAAGCGCATAAAAAATAAATGTTTTATGGTGAAAAAAATATTACATAACGTAAATTAATATTAGTATCGATTAATATAACGATTTATCAAGAAATATAAAACGTGCTTAATTAATTTCAGGTTATTTTTCATATTTCGTGCCAAAGTTTATAAAATACAATAAAATAGAATGGATAAAGTTTATTGACTCGTCGATTTTTTCCTCGTGCGAGCAAAGAAGATCAAGTAGATTTAGAAACGAGCTTCATCGGTTGCACACCCATGTGCTCGGCGAACTCTTCCGAGGCTTTCAGCTGATTCGGATGATACGTGATTCCACCCTCGCTGTCGACCTTCCTCATATGTTGCCTCTCGGGATCGCCGGCGATCAGAACGGGCTGCTCGCCGGTGGTGGGCAAGTCTCTCAACTGTTTTAGCAAGGTCGACAACCTCTCCTTCGAGCCGCTTGCGAACGCCTCCGGATTGATCGCCATGAAGCATTGTCCCAGATCGGCGATCCTGTCGCCGGTTTTCCAGGGTCGAATGTTCGGCCCGAATTGACTCCCGCTCAGAACGCCGCATAGTGTCTCGACCATCAGGCCCAAACCGTAACCCTTGTATCCAGAATTGCGCTCTGTACCGCCGAGCGGCATCAACATGGAAGCATTGTAGGCCTCCTCGGCATTGCGAGTCACCTTGCCGTCCGATGCGAGTGCCCATCCCTCGGGGATGTCTTCGTCCTTTCGTATGGCCAGCTCAATCTTGCCGAGAGCAACGGCGGTGGTCGCCATGTCGAGAACAAATTGGTCGCCGTCGCAGGCACTCATGCCCAAGGATAAGGGATTCGTTCCCAAGCCAGCCTTCATGCTGCGTGTCGGTGCCATAAGTGGGCTCGTGTTGGTGCACGTAAAGCCGATTAGGCCCTTCTCCATCGCCATCAAAGTGTAGTAGCCGCAGATGCCGTAGTGATTGGAACCGCGCGCCGCCACCATGCCGATGCCGAATTTCTTGGCCTTCTCTATGGCAAGCTCCATGCAATATTTACCGACCACTTGACCCAGCGCGTTCTTACCGTCTACGAGTGCTATCGCCTAAAATGGCGTAAAGAAATTTCTAAATATTGTATAAAATCCGTAACTCTCTTAAGGTCCGACAATTGCGGTGGAACTTGGCGTTTCGCGATTCAGTTTCGCGTTATTTCTATCTTTTGAAAATATTATGTTTTTTTAATGAGTTTTTTTTATTTTCAAGTGAAAAATAAAAACTTTTTACGTAAGTTTCTGACCGATGCGCGTTAGATACGCGCTAAATAGTACGTATCATGTTTGATACACGAGTGATTGTGCACGCGAGCGTACCCGACAATGCCGGCAATTTTCACGAATGAAAATACTTCGCAGAGTAATTAGAGCCGTACTAATTAGCGTTTGTGTGCTTATTAGCAATCGCCAAATTGTCGACGCGTCATTCATACGGTAAATTGCCGCGTCTGTGTTTCCGACAATGCCGGCAATTTTCACGATGACGAGTGCTTTAAAAAGTGATTAAAACGGCTCTAATTAGCGTTCGTGTTTCGTCGTCGGTCGAATTGTCAACAAATCTATTGAACAAATTATCGCTTTGTTTCAACGAACGCGATGCGAGTGATTTTGTCAAATCGAACATGCTCTATGTATGTTCGATTTGATAAAATATATTGAAATATTTACAGCCGATCGAAAGCGCGATAAGGAAAACACGAAGCTTACAAGTCCGCGACAAATGCAGTTTACAAGCGAAGAAAATAAATCCTATTAATCAAGAGAACGCATATCTTATCGGGTCATCGGTTGTTAAGATACGAAGACCGGCTGTGCGGCGAGAAATCGTCCCGGTGTTATCATCGCTGCGAAATGCAAACATCGTTTTTTATGGTATCACATATGTAAATTATCTTTAATCGCGTTCGAAAAAATATTTACGTCACTGATAGATTCGTTGATCAAATTTGATTACGAGCAGTGTCTTTTTATGCACAGTGCGTCAACAAAATACGCAAAACGATACGTTGCAATCCAAATTATTCATTTTTAATCTTTTATTTATTATTTCTTTATCATTAACATGAACAATTTTAATTGTTTTAGTAATTTTAGTTATAATCAATTTTATGAGGTAAATAAAGAATGAATAGATTAAAGAAATAAAAAATTTGAGTTTAAATTGAGAATTGCGTCACTCAAGTTCCACCACGCTCGGAAGATCCATTCGAACCTGAAAGTCGGTGACGATTTGCGGCCGGGCGGTAGGATCGGTGATCCTGTTTTCGATGTCCGTCACATACATTTGCATGCGGTTCATCCCGTGGCTGAAATGACCTCTGTAATCCGCCGTCATCAGATGGTGACCGACGGCGTGAGCGTCTTCCGGCGTGGTGCCGGCTTTGCGCATGCAATTTTCGATAAATCTGATGACCTCGTCCTTAGGGACGACTTTCCCATCGTAGTCCTGGCATCCAGTCGCCATTCTGACGACGTTGACGACGGTATGTGTGCGCGACGACGCACTTCTTAAAATCGCCCAGAACTGACTGAGCGCTGGTCTGCCGACTTTTATCAGCATCTTGTTTTGAATTGTTTGCGTTTCTTGATGATCGCGATCGACCAATCTCGCTTCACTTGATTTATCTTATCAAACACTTCTCTAATGAGTAGCCGTCTCTCTACATCAATTTGAGAAAACGTCGTGTGCGTTCTCACCAGTTCTATCGCAATTTATACACTTCGGCTATCGTCATTTATCATTCGAAACTGCGACGGAAATTGAGGTCAAATTGATTACTTCGTTTTCGAATTCACTTTCGCGATACTCGATTTGGTAAATGTTAAATTTTACTTTACGACGAAATCGTATTGTAACAAATATTACAATGACTAAACTGCAGGCATAATTGATAATCACTGAGCGAGAGTAGATTGTAAATAAGAGCAAGATGATTACGATTTTTATTTCCTGCGCGTCGTTTACGTAGTAAAATAAATGTCTTATTTTTCTCCTCTTGCGTCGAATTGATTCCGTGTTTCAAGTTCTTCTACTTCATATGAACTTAGCGGCAGATGGTATCAGTAGAATCACGTGTTTAGTGTTGCAGTTGGCCGACATATTACGTATGTATGTACACGTATCAGCAATCACAGACGCGAGCTTCCGAGCGAATCGACGAGCTCCACTTACACCGATTCACCTTCATACGCAGATTTAACTTCGCAGCAGAGAATTGCTAGTTTTCAATCTTTTCCTCTTCCAGAAAAAAACTTGCCATTCTGTATATCGGATTTCATAGATGACAGCGTGTCTCACGTGCTGCGCGTTCGATTGTTACACCGCCGACATCGACGTTGCTCTTACAAAACACTGAGAATCGCGTCGTCTGGCGGGAACTTTGAGCAAGTTTTCATTGTCGAAACCAGAATTATCAGCAATATGTTCGATGAAATTGATTAAGGGAATCACAAAGTATCAGATTAAGCTTCCTCTTTGTTCAAATAAAACTCGTATGCTCTTATTTGTAGAAGATAAGCTTGACATCGATAGGCCAACGTTTATTATTATTCAATAAATAATTATTACGCAGTATTAAATATTTTTCATACAAAAGTTAGACTTGCGTAAATCTTGCAACCATTTTACTTAGCATAATGCTTGTTTATGAATGTTTATAGGTAAAAAATAAGTTTCTCTTTGCATCGTTAAATGAAAATTGATAATAATTAATCATTATAACAGTAATTATATTAATTTCGATAGAATCGCATGGCAACAGATTTAATCTGTACGAGGCGAATTTACTGAACGTACTATCATATCTGCGATGTTCGTCTCGCACGATCGATCGGTTATGTTTCCCTGCCTTTAACCAACTCTAATCTAAAAATTAAACTGCACGTATGAATCAGATCGCAAATAAAAGACAAAATATGCAAATACATGTTCAGTGAGCGAACGAAAGAAAAGAGCAACGCAACGTTCAGTTACATAAACAGATACTCGCTATTTGCGAGATGTATGTAAAATCGGCATAATCCACCCACGTCGATCGTACATGCGATTCGATTATGCACGGATCGCCAGTTTATGCAATCACGACGATACTTGACATAGGAAGAAAATAAGTTCAATGGCAAATCACGCGAAATCGTAGACGATTTGTCGTCTACGTTCTGTCTTTCTTTAACTATTCCGCGAATGGATTCGCGTAGAATGAGGAAGAGCCTTGAAACAGTATGTGTGACATACGTTTCTAACCACACAAAAAAAACACCGCACTATATCAAGTAATGTCGAACCGTTATGTCTTCGGGCACGCGCCGAGTGATCAATTAGATCGACTATAACTCTTCTACATCGGTCGCTTGGCAGACTCTTTGGCGACAGTACAGATAGTTACGATGAAATCTTCGCCTTTCAACGAATTGCAAAATCGCTAAGTCATTATAGCGTAACCGCTTTTTCAGATTATAATATGTCACGAGCTTGGAAGAAAAAGGATCGCAAATCACAACCTTCTGCAGAATTTTTCAGACTTTTTTAGAGATAAGACAATTTTTTTATTCTTTATACTTTTAGTTTGTAAAAAATACAAAAAAACGATTATTACTGAAATAATCTGATTTATCTAAAATATAAACATAATGTCGTCGAAATAACTTCTTTCCCGAGTAAATGTTTATAATAATAATAACAATAAAAATGTTAATATTTTTATAAATTTAGAATTATACTCCTATTTTCTCAATTATAATCCCAGATATGGAGAACATTGTTAGGAAGTATAATTTACACGTTCGGAATTGCGCGTCTCCAAAATGCAATGTGATATCGCGTGTGATTAATCGACAATTATATTTCTCTTGTATGAAATGTTGCTGCGAGATAAAAAGAACCACTTCTCTTTAATTAAACTTGTAGCGACCACAATTTCTACGGGATTCCCATTATATTATCGTCACAAAATTTCTTCGAAGTCGCGGTTTTCATAAATGATCGACATTATATGCACACGTGTAAGGACGTGTTATCGCGGGGGCTTTAATCACTACGATAACTAGCTCATTACTTCGCTGGAATTCGGGATTTATTATATTCGTGAAAACAAAATGTTACACGATGAAATTATCGCGCCTGTAACGCGACGTAGAAAATAATAAATTTATTGTTATATAACATTAGCGAATTGGAGTAGAAGGAAGTTTGCTACGACTTTAATTGGAACTCTAATCGGCGAGATCATTAGATTAATTAGTATGTAATCGGTAATGCGTGTTTAGTGATCGCGATTATTATATACAATATAATTGTACATATAATATGCTTTAATTCGTGATGCGACGTCTGATGATTAATTTATCGTTTATTTGATTATAGAAGTTTCCTACATCAAGAGATTCGGTTACAATCGCATTTTTCCGTGAGAACGCTTGAAACACTCGACCGCATAAGACGTGCATATCTCGCGCTAAAATCAAATCGAGGAGGCTCGTCGGTGATTCATGTATCGCGGTACATTAGCGAGATTACATCATAAATATTTAATTTCATAATCATAATTATAAGTTACCCAACGCGCACGACAACCGTAAGTCGGAAAAAATCTCGGGATTACCAGAAAATTGATAAAATCGCTTCGAAAAAATCTCACGAATAAAATATTCTACTTTTAATGGCACTGAAGTAAAATGAATCATTTATATATGTAAAATTGCAAACAAATGAGACAAATGACGCGAATAAAGCGCAGTGTAAATAATAATTCAAGTTATTTTGTTTTAATATGTCTGAGACAATATTACGTCACAATCGTATGTAAAATAACGTAATCGTATACGTAAAAATAACGTAAAAATAATTATCAAAAGTCTCTCGCAAATCACATTGTTTAAAACGTCATATTCGACGTAATGCCGATAAATTACGCGAGCAAGGATAAATATTTTGATCTGATGCGCGTACCTATAAGAATGTAAAGATTTATGACGTACGTTAATCATTGATATCTCTCCCTCGCGTCGATGTTTCATTTTATGATTATCGCAAGGCTCCATAAATTATGAGCACCGAATTTTAATCGAACAATTTTTAATTGCCCAAGTGGCGATCACGTGTAGAATAGCATGACAGAATCACGTGAAGGACAGAATAGACAATCACCGCCGCCGACCGAAGAAAAATTTAAAAAGTTTGAAAAGAAAGAAAAATATGCAAGCTTTACAAAGGAATGCAATTTTCCACAGAATCTCGTTTTACACGTTTGTGGATTTCAAAAGATGGTTTTCTTCGCCTATTTCTACAGTGCCATTGGCGATTGAGATAATGCAATAGACTGTACAAGAAAATAGGAGGATTATTTCAAGAGTGCGGTTATAAAATTTTTTCAAATGCGTTGCGGATTGCGTGTTATGGAGAGCGAACTCAATATCATGCAAATCTTTTTTACCGAGCGTAATAATATAAATTACTCTTTATGTTAAGAAGTGCATTAAATCTTGCAATTTAGTAGCAACTACAGATTACATTAATAGCAGACGAGTTTTTATATATTACATTCGAAAAATACTTTTACGATGCTATAAATTCTTTGAAAGAAAGCTTGCAATTTCCTTTTATCATCATAGTTCCTTTCAATATGCAATTTAAGCATATATTGGAATACGAGGAAGCCGGCAATAAAAGAGAGTATTCGTAGATACACCTGCGGCTGAGGCGGCGAGTTTGCGAAGAGCACACATATGCGAAAAATTTGCGCGTGACGTACATCGGATGACGAACGGCGGTTAGAATTACGCGATTGCACGGGGTGCTTCGCGTTTCAATCGAGGCCACGACGCATTGTTCCTTCAGAAGCACGCGGAAAGCCTGAAAATCCCGGGCAGACTTGGCACGCATCGTGACAGGTAATCTCGCGGGGCTTCTCTAGTGATTCGTTGCAAAACAGAGAAGAGAGAAGGTGAAAATAGAGCGTGGCGTTAGCACCCACTCCGAAACAGTCACGAATCCCTCGTTTTCTTTGCGCAGCTGAATAAACTTCGCAATCAGTCAGAATTTAATTATATTTAATCGATTTAATCCATGCGTCCGGGAAAATATTTTTGTTATCGCGTTTCGTTTGATCACTGTTGATCAATTAATATTTTTCTACTGTGAACGCATTAACTAAATATAGATTTATCTATAATATATCATAATTGTTCATAAAAACTGTCAACTTAATTCTTATATAAATTTTAATATAAAATTATATTAATTTAACTTCAGATGTAAATTTCTGCGGAAATAACAAGACGTTAACTTTTGCAAAATGTGACGAAGCCGCAAATCTCTAAGTAATCGGCGAATTAAAGAATGTCGACGTGCACAATTCATGGTTTCCTGATGAGCGATACAACAATTCCGTAGCATAAATTTACACATCTCTTGATACAAACGATAACAGTGATACGCGCTCATTGTAAAGCCATATCCGTTTACATGGTAATTGTGTGATCGGAAAGCGATATAATTTTATTGTGTCTCATCACCAATTTTACAGCAGAGTTAAAATATTCATTACTACATTTGCATTATTTATAATACATTTATTCATGATAAAATAGATCAGAAATGGGAATTAGTTGCAACTTTCGGCTCGATTTTCTGATTGACGTCCACTGTCCCCTCCTTGCTGCTCACATTCTAGTAACGAGTCACCAAACGCGCTATCAACACCCTTATGTATAACTAAGGTGCGTGATATTCAGCCTCAGGAATGACCATATCACAAATGCAACAAGATAATAAATATGAGGTAATAGATTTCCACTTCACCTGTGAGGTACTATTATTAATGCATTCTTCAACAATAGTGCCTCACAGGTGATATGGAAATCTATATTTGTCCCATAGTTATTATCTTGTTGCATTTGTGATATGGACATTCCTGAGACTGAGTATCGCGTACCTTAGTTATGGGCGTTGTTAGCGCGTTTGTTGACTCGTTGTTAGTATGCGAACGGCAAGGAAGGGGCAGGAGGCGTCAATCAGAAAATCGAGCTGAAAGTTGCAACTAATTTCCATCTCTGAAATAGATAATGCCATAAATACTATCCTTATACAAATTTACGTGCTAGTTTCAACGTTAACGATGCAAATACGGATAAGAAAAAGCACGATCCATTTTAACTAATATACGTATCCTATAAATATTAATTTGAAAACTATAAATTGCGAGTAATAATTATTTATATATAGACAGAAAAATTTTAATCATCATTTATGACACTTTTGTTACAATTTTTCCTTTCTAAACTAATCGCGAGAAAGCAATAAATTGTTTCACATTATAACCGCGGCTTCGTTACGCACGTCGACACAATTTTTAACTTCAATAATCGAATATGTATTTCTATTGTGCAAGTACAAGTTACTTCCGTTGGACGTCGTGCGAGCCGGCACGATCAATCGTAAGAAAATGCGAGGATGTACACGAGAAAGTCGAGCACGTGCCACTGATATACAGGCTCGTCCAAAATACATTTTGTCAATTTCACGAACGCGTTTACAAACAACACAACAAAACGAACTAATTATCTTATGATAAAAATTCACAATTTATGGCTTGAAAAATACTGCTTTTATCATTGAGAGCGCAAAGTAAAGATATTGAACTAGAAAAAGACATTAGATACAAGAAAAATATTGATGTTTGTGTTCAATATTCATCGCTTGCCATGTACTTAAAATATATATCGATATTTACATACATCTGCAATATTAATAAAATATCGATATCTGAATATGATTAAAAATTTACAGGAAACTATAAACTGTACGTATAATTGCAAGCTCGATATCTATGAACATAACTGTAAACTTTCTACAACCATGTCTATAAACCCGATACACGCCTATAAATATTTCTTCAACGTACCACTTGCACTTTTTGATAATAAAACACAGCAACTACACGGACGAAAAAATTTCTGAAAGTAGATTTGAACCATCCGATAAGATTAATATCACGAGGGGACTATTTGCAACTACAAGCGGCCAAGAATAAGTCGAGATAATAAGTTTCCAACCCTTATAATGTATCATCTACGAAATTTGCCGTTCCTAATTCTTCCCTAGCAATGAAACAATAACCAATTTCTAGTCTATTCGAAAACAACGAAAAACAACGCGGCTTTATTAAGAGAGCCAAATTTAGTCGAATCGATTTATATTCGACCGAAAATTAAGCTCTCAGAAACACGATCCAACGAAGAGCCATTTCTTCGGTTTCACCACCAATATTTTCTTATCGATATAATTTTTTGTCGGTAATATTTCGTCGTAAATAAGCGAACTTTATTGCCAATAACAATAATTTACGAACACGCAAAAATTGGCGAAATAAATGTTATCGGCCGCCCTAAAAAGAACGAGTATCGTGTTTGCGATTTCCGCAACAGTTGGAAGAAATGGAGAAGTTATTACTATATTGTTTTTGTTATGCGTTCGCATGTGAAAAAAAAAGTTGAAAAACATGCAGCAAAACATTAATATACAATCGCGATAAGCAATCATAAAATCTTATTTTCAAATCGTAGAAAATTTTCAGAGTGAATGTCATAATAATTTTATCAAACTGTACATATCAGATAAATCCTCTTGTGATGTTAATCACGTAATTAGTGATATTAAAGTTTAGCATAAAGAGCTGATCAAGTTACTTATAGCGTCGATTATAATAACGCCAATGTCACGGACGTTTTTGTATTTTTAAAATACATTTTGTATTTTAATAACATAATTATTTGCAATATGTTTTTAATAGTAAAGAATAGTTATATAAATGCGTAAAATCAAATATATAAATATGATTTCTCTAAATATTAAAAATGTAGTGCATCGATTGTCTAGACAAAGTCCAGACAGAGAAAATGAAAGATTCAAATTATGCAAAATAATATTTCAAGAAATAATTTTAAATCTTTCTAAGTGTCGTCTTTCGTTTTTCTCGCCTGTGCGTGAATTAATTTCATGGTTGCTGATTAGTAGTTGAGACCTGTTACAAGTTGCGGAGAGGCTTGATAATCACATCCGTCATTCCCAGAAAGAAATTCGCCTTCAATTTACTGAATCATCACAAACTGACACATATAATGTATTCCATATAATAAAATTATGTAACATTTAAAATTATTTTATTTCTTCTTTGCTTAATCAGATTATATATATATATATATATATATATATATATATATATAGAAATTAATCTCAATTAATTAATCTCAAATATACAGATTATATGTAACGATTATCTTGAATCCAATTATCAAAGATTAAAACAAATTTTGCGAATTAGTTGAAAGTTTTTATTTGCCACTTGACGCACTGTAAAATCGTTCTTTTTTATAAAAATTCTTCTTTTTCAAGCCTCTCCGCTTTCTCTCTGCAGGTTCCCTATTTTTTGCAGTTTAAGTTTTATCGAATTTGGGTAACAAAATAAAAATTCATAGTTTCTCATGACCAATTGTTAAATAAAATCTCGCATTGACTAACTCATAATAATCGCGCGAATTAATAAATCGCAGTAATCTTGCTTCGTAAAATTCAAATAAGGTACTCACCAGGGTGTTCTGATATCCCAGTCCATAATCCTCGCTCTCTCTTCGATCGGCCATCTTGACTTTCTATCCCGTGGGAAAAGAGTAAAAAACTCAAAAAATGTTTTACTCGCTCAGGAAAACGCCGTCAACAGCAGGGTGGAGGCAGGATAGTGGAGAGGAGATGAGCGTAGATGGGAAGACTCGCGGTGTCCAACTACAACTTAACGCTTGATCCACGATTAAGTGTCAAAGATGCTCGGTCTTCTCCTTCCTTGTTCCTTCCCGTTGCGGCAATTTGTCAATGATACACCTTATCATGAGTGTACGACACCCTGGCGTCAGGAAAACTTCCGGAATCCCGATTTTTTATCAAATTCTTCGCGAGCGTCGCGGTGGGAAGTCAACGGTTGATTACACAATGTTTGTTAATGAAGAAATAGGTCAAAGCCCAGCGAGAAAAATTTTCTCTCTTGAAAGCAATCTCTAGTAAACAAAAAAAAAAAAACTGAACTGTTATTTCACAACTTGAAAATAATTATTAATTATTGCAGACAATTTTACATGTAATTTGTACTACAAATACAAGATATTTCTTGCATTTTAATCTCGAGGGTTAACGATTTTGTCAACTTCGTAACGTGCTTCGAATTAATCGTGTCGATAAGACCGTGGTCCAGAAATAACCTTGTCATTTATGTGCTTCGTGAAATTGATACATTTACTATTCCCGCGACTGTGTCTGCGAACCGGCGCGACGAAAAGCATCCGTGCGATCGAATCTCGTGCACTGGCAATTCATATTGCGGTGACAGCGCGCTTTCTTAGAAAACGCGTGAAAAGCACTTATAAAACGCGTCATATAATCGCAATTGATAGCGCTTTCGCGACGATGTTAACAGCGCGAAGAGAGTCGCGACTTTGATAAAAGAAGGCTCAAGATATCGTCCAGTCATTATGCAAACACCGACCTGCTGTAACGATCGGCAACGAATAAACTAGCTGCCCGACAAATAAAAAATTAGTCACCGATCCTACTGCACTTTCCGATCGGCGTTGTAACGCGATCGTTTCTATATTACATTCAGAACGGACTTTCGAGCTAGTAAATATTGACGATGAGAACGTTTCGAGAACCAAATACGCTTATCACGACAGTTCGAGGTTCTCGTTCATTCGTTATCGATAGAGCCGGTCGTTTTCGTATTAACGATTTTTCGAATCGTATTAAATACTCCGTAAAATAATATTCAAAAAAATGCCTTACTTGTCGAACTTCGTGCCTCCGAAATCTTTGACCGATTGGAGCGGTGAAGCGCGCAAGATTAATCTTCTTAATCTTAATCTTCAAAATTCATCGTGTTATTTGTGCGCGAAAACGACAGCGAGTGGTTGGTTTCGTGTACGTGGCGAATTTGGCAGAGTGCAGGACTTTTCTGTCAAAGATCGATGATTGGATCGTCGCGACTGACAACGCGTGAGATCTTTCGTGACGCGGCGAGCGCGACGCTTCGCGTGCGCCTCTGACTGCCCGGCTGGACGGTCGCGAGCCGACTGATAGGTATATGAATGAAGCGGACAAGATTTCAGTCGACAGTGTTTGCGAGCAAATTCAAAATTCTACATCGGCGATGACGGCATGAGCGATAATCGTCGGCGCTGTTGCCCGCGATTGCTCCTGCGATCGATCGTTCGAACTAGCATTCGATGACGTAAAGTCATGTTTAAACAAAAATGTAACGTAACAAAGTTTCGCTCTTTGAAACAACAAACATGTGAATTTTGAATGACAACTTCTGTTCTATCGAATTTTTCTCGTCGAATTTTCTTCGCAAATAGAATTTTAATACAATCGACCATTTTGCCTTTATTTCTAATAATCCTTACACGAAAAGCAGTTTTAGAACAAAAAAATAAGTTTACAATAAGCGAATCTTTCTGATTTCTTACGCCATCGCAAATTTAGAACTTATTGATTCGTAAGATCATAAATCAGAATTACAACCGAGTAGTCTGTTAATTATTTTCAAATTGACACGGCGATTAATATCAATATAATGGCTATCCATACTCAAGCACTAAGGATACTCTTAATTGTCAAGGAAAATATGCGTTGAAAGTGACCTTTCCTATAGACATGATAAAAAAATGTCACTTAGCTTTTCCATGATTCGGCGAGAAACAAGTAGGTCAGTTTTATGAACATGATAATTTTCAATGAATACAATTAATAAGTTAAGCCGTGGACGATGACCTTTTCCTTTTCCTTGTATTATCATTACCTCGTTCGCACGCGATATAAGCTACTTTTACAGAATACGAATAAAGGCGATCGACCTTGACCATCAATTTGCCATTGCATTAATTGATGCAAAAACAATACTAATTAATTATCAAATACTTCAATCTCACGTAACATTTGAATCGTCAGTGACGCTTTCCAGATCACAATCGGACGATCGAAAGAAAATAGATAACAAAAGCATATCAATGTTTGATATCGATATGTCGACATATATTTTACATCACCTACATCCGTCGCAAATAATTTATTATATACTAAAATACAAATTTCTCATAATAATATTACTACAAATAAAAATGATTTGTTCTTTTCTCTATTTTAATTTAATATTTAAATGTTATTGTTTTTCTTGCATTATATGAAATATTAAGCATACAAATTTTGCATAATTTATACCGCGCTACTGAACATCGAACTCTTTATATTCATGCGAATTACGTTATTTGTGACCTCCATTTGTTAAAGGTTTTTCCCCGTTGATCTATGCATACCGTTTATCGCGCGTCTACGTCGTGTAATTTCTTTTTTTTTTTACGACGCAATCAACGGCACTACGAACAAACGCTGATTAAACGAGCCTTCTCAGCAAGAGCGATTCTAAACTTCCGATTTTAACGACACAAAAAATTATTTATTAGTGAATGAGAATAATATTCCAGCAAAATTTCGTCAGATCAAAAATCGATGTTAATTCCATCAGACAAAAATGTCTAAAGTAAACATTTACGAACATTTTCTAAGCATGCAATCGAAATGGAATACGAAAAAAACCATATGGCGTAATAAAAACACTGTGGATTACCGTCGTTTAACGTAGTGCTCGCTTTTACGATGCTGAGAAATGAGATGACTCATACAGTTCCTAATGACGCCAATATAATTGGACGTAATATTGTAAATGAAGGAAATTATGCTAATTGCTTATTGTATAATACGTAATCATTATAAAAAAAAGTCGCTACACTGGTTTGATTTCAATTATTGTGATGGAATAGACGGAAGAGGCTGCAGGAGAGTCAATATTAACAGACTCAATCGGAAAGAGTACAAACATCATATATTATATATCAATAAATTCATAATAAGCAGTGTTGTAACAAGATTAACATTGTAAGAACACCAGACAGTTTCATTATATATATTTTTTAAAAGAAGGCCACCCGTATTAATACTGGCTGTTAGTCTAATAGTTGTGCGTGTCGATGTAATATTCAAGTCAATCTCAAAAATATATTTTTTGTTCCCAATTTTATGTGACGACATTGTGTTGTTTTTACAGTCCCCGCTATACATACTTCACCATAATGCAACTTATACTAAAAGGATCTCTTGATCGAAATGACCCAACTCTTTCCTTTGGTACAACATTATCATTTTGGAGTATTGTCAGAGTCTGAAGACGAACTTGGTACGACCGAAGCTATCGTAAACGTTAAAAGAAAAATAAATAACTGTGTAACGTTAAAGAGTGCAAGCTTGTGAGCTTCCACTATGTACTTACCGATGATGATAATTAAGATAACAACACATATGATACCAATGATAATCATCATTTTGAGATTCTTCCACCAGTATTTTCGCTTCAGTTTTCCAGCATGCTGTTCGAACTGCGTCGCGCCTTGCTGCAGGGCATCTGCACGGTTCTCAAGCTCTGAGAGCTTCTGATCTCGCTCTAATACTTTCTCCACGTTAACCTTCATTATACCCACAACCTCGTCCACAGTTGCTTGCGTTTGTTGCAGCTTTTTGCTAGCTCCCGCTTGCTGCGTATTGTGTGGACCACCCTCTCCTTCTCCTGTGCCTTCCATGATTTTGAAAATAAATCAAATAGACCCCACAACTATCCTGTAATTAGAAATTTGTTATCCAACTGTATTAATTTATGATCACCATGTACACGTTTCTAATCTAGATAAAACAATGTAAAATATAACACTTTTACAACAATTTAAAAAACATTGTGTTATTACAGAAATGACAGGTACACGCCCATAACCTCAAAAGCATACATATGTTTCCAAACAAGGCCTATTTTTACATATGCCGGTCCATCAAATTATTTATCGCTTTCTCTTCTTAACAAGTAAGGAAATTTTGAATATATAGAAATAAAAATACTACGAAATAGAAACATAATAAATGATACAATTATTGTAGAATCATCAGTTAAATCATATGACTTTCACAGTAATAATATTATAATGATTTTGATATTGCACGCGAAACAATTGTCTCACTCACCTAAAAATGTATCAAGCACGGAAATAAATCTACGATAACTGACAAAACAACTCTCTGCAGACAATTAAATCTCGCAGAATTACTACGCTGACGACTACAATCCACACGACAACAGTCAACACCACCTATAGACAAGGCCTCTCCACTGAAATCATGACGTCATCACTAGTAGGCCATTTATCTGTCAGTTTTCTAACGTAACCTTGTGTTTCATGCGACATTAACGTGAATTTTTTAATAGTGTAGTGTGTTTTGATAAGAGTTTTTTGTTGTGGATAGTTGATGAATGCCTGTATTATTGAGGTAAGTCATAATTTTATTAATTTACCGAATTATGAACGTATTTAGAAAACTGACCATAATAGGTTAGATTTGGATCATACTTCTTTATTATTGAAATTATGTATTTCTTTTATAGCAATGCCTTTCAAATGTTGTGTGCCAAATTGTAACGGTAATTACAAAAATGTTAATAATAAAAATTACGCATACACTCTCTAACATCCTTTTAAAGAATTACACAAAAAGACAAAATGATATCATAAGAAGAAAAACAATGCCAGACTGCAAAAGAATAAAACCATAAACTAAAGCTGTTTTATTATTTTATTCAATAAAGTAATTTAAATTACTTTATTAAATATAATAATAGTAAATTCTTTGAATAAAATAATAAAACAGCTTTAGTTAATGGTTTCATTCTTTTGCAGTCTGGCATTGTTTTTCTTCTTATGATATCATTTTGTCTTTTTGTGTAATTGTTTAAAAAGATGTTAGAGAGTGTATGCGTAATGTTTATAATTAACATTTTTGTAATTGCCGTTACAATTTGGCACACAACATTTGAAAGGCATTGCTATAAAAGAAATACATAATTTCTTTATTATTGAAATTATGTATTTCTTTTATAACAATGCCTTTCAAATGTTGTGTGCCAAATTGTAACGGCAATTACAAAAATGTTAATTATTTATATTGTTAAACAAGTATGATCCAAATCTAACCTATTATGGTCAGTTTTCTAAATACGTTCATAATTCGGTAAATTAATAAAATTATGACTTACCTCAATAATACAGGCATTCATCAACTATCCACAACAAAAAACTCTTATCAAAACACACTACACTATTAAAAAATTCACGTTAATGTCGCATGAAACACAAGGTTACGTTAGAAAACTGACAGATAAATGGCCTACTAGTGATGACGTCATGATTTCAGTGGAGAGGCCTTGTCTATAGGTGGTGTTGCAACAGTCGATGACACAGATCGAAGATGGCGATAATGATGACGTCATGTGAATATTACGGCTGCGTTCAGTTTAGATGCTTACACGCTGTAAGCGTTTATGCTTATAAGTGCTATTTGCGTTTATTCAGTTTCTAAGTTTTTGCTCACATCGAAAGTAATAAAATCGTTCGCTTTGACTGTATAAGCAATTGTAAGCGCGTAAAAAAATTAATAATTATAGCATTTGCACAAGCATTAATTTTATTAGACTATATCAATAACGAAAATTATAATTCTATAAAAAAAAATTAAAAAATTGTTCGCTTAATCTTTCTTTAAATATTCATTCTATTAACAAGTCAATACACCTTGATTGCAAAATTATGTAGCACACATTATATCAGCTTATACGATAAACAGTTTAAATTGAATTTTAAATATGTCCAATAATTAAGTAATATTAAATAATTTAACAATTAAATTTACAAATAAATATATTTTATTTTGTTATTTTCTAGAGTAACAATTTCATACCTTTATATAAAATTAATCAATTTTTAATTATTTGTTACATTTATCACTTTCAAAATAACAAGATTAAAATCGAGTCAATAATAAATCTATTTTAAATTTTGCTCAGTATGATGCGTCCTAATATGAAGATCAATCGTTTTCCATATTCTTTCTAAGATCTCATTTTGAGGAATCATGATGATAATATCTGAGAGCATCTCTATAATGTTCTTGGGTTTCTTATGAGTATTGTTTCTACAGTATTGATTCCAAAAATTAACAGACTTCTTAAATGGAAAACTTATCAGTGTCTTCCTGATATGGATTATCAGTTTCCTATCCAGCATGGAAATGTTATTATAAGCCATAATCTTAAATATAGCTACAATTTTTTGGTATTCAGGACAGAATCTGTCATTCGTTTGATGATCACTTCCGCAGTTGATACATTTTGTCTGAAGAGAGTACTTTGGGTCTTTTGAATGATTGCCAGCACATGTAAGACAAGTTTCTTTTCCTTTATATCTTATTATAGTGCCTGAATTTGCCGCATTTAAAGCAAAGCTTTATTTTGGGGAATAAGAGAATCACTTCCAAGCTAGTAATTAATCAATCTTCTGAGGCAGTTCTTCACCTTTGAATTCAATGTGATATTGAATATACATATTGAATTTGACTTGATCCAAGAATTTGTGTTGCTACTACTTCTTAATCTAAACATTTTGTTTATCCTAACGTGTGTATTCTCTTCTTCTATGATTCCTTTAAAGGTTTCCAGCAAAATATTCAATAAAATATTGCAAATAATCCCTTTACTGAATAACTTAAAGCGAGGAATACAAGCAATGTAATTCATATCTTTTAAAAATTGATTCTTAAGCACATTATTAGCATAAGATCTTGTTTCAATTGTTATCTGCCATGTGTGACGTGAATATACAGAGATATCTGAAGAGTTTACACCTGCTTTGTTGAAATGAAAAGAGAAAACCTGACTAAGCACACCCATTTTGTCGAGATTTTAGACTTCTTAGATTCAATAAAGATGATGTAAGGTTTCTTTGAAGAAGTATTATGCAAATTTATTGAGTGATTTTTCTCATTTTCTTCCTCCTCAGACTCAGTTATTTTATTGTTATGTGAGGCAGATCACGTTGTGGTAATGGCCTTACCTGATTTTTCATTGAGTTATTTAGTGCCTCATTAATCTTCAAATCAGAATGAGACAGCTTTTCCTTCTTCATAATCTTAGAAGTCAATGTTGATTTGCGAGTCATATTCATTTTTAACTTGGATGTTTCCAAGAATACTTTTTCTGTATCTTCTCTTTTTCTTTCCGTTTATGTGTTTCTTTCCATTTTCTCAACGTTATCTTTGCTCATCTCTGCCTTGCATAGTATAAGAAATTCTCTCAAATCTTTTTCATTAAAGGCAATTAAAGGTTTCGAATGAGGAGGGCAAGTACCGGTCCCCGGATTGATATTCTTGGTTTACGTTTAAGTTAGGTGCCTTCAATGTTTCTCACGTGCAGGACAGATATATTAAAAAATTAACTAAACTAAAGTTATTTGGGTAACTCAGGAAAAGAACTTCAGCCTTTTTTCTCGGTTCACTTCCTTTTGCAAAAGTTGTTGACAGTTTACAAAAGTGTTTTTTTGCGCCATCTAAAAGAGATGAGTAGAGTTACGTTGGTAAAAACGGTAGTCCACTAATTCAGAACCCAAATCACTGATGTGATATAGCGGCAATTTTCCTCGTTACAATTATTAATGCAATGGCTCAATAATTAATATTAAAATATACGAACATAAATAAAATAATATTTAATCCACACAACAGTGATTATATTAAGCTAATTGCATTAGAGTGCGTATAGTTAGCATATAGCGGCATGCATCAGACAATACATCATTGTTAAAAAATATGGAGCTTCAAATCTCTTCATATTCATTAGATAAATATGTAATATACATTTATTATCGTCATATTTCTACGTTATCACGCAAAATATTTGTTCAAAATAGCAAGCGTACACGTACACAAACGAGAAAAATAAATGTAAAAATAGAAAAGTTTCCTTCTTATAAATTGCTAATAATAAAATCAAATTATAGTTAAATTCTGCATTAAATTTCTACTGAAACGCGTAATAATAATCGTGATGTTATTTCAGGCGTCCATTTTTGTTGGCTAGAAAGTAAAGTTAAATGGTCTTGAGGATCACGATAATGGTTTCAATGACAATGCAATAATATAAACTATTTCTGCAAGGCAATCACTTACCGCCATAAGCTGCAATAATCGGGCGTACGAGCAGTATCGCAGAAGTCGCATCTTCGACACGTAACATTCACCGAAGTTCACCAACGTAACTCACGACGAAAATCGCGACGGTGGTATAAAACATCTTGCGAATGCTCGTGCGCGTATTTGCATTACGTTGCCAGGAACGTACACGAAGCACGGTTTCGATCTATCGAAGTCGAAGAGCGCGACAAGACTGTTATGACTTCGTTTTTCTAGTCAATATTTTTCCTCGACGCATTAATAAACGTTAACATTCAAAATTCATGTCACTATCATGCTATCTATAATATTTTTATCAGCAAAACATCCATTAACATTAAAATATATTATTAATTGAGATTCTATTTCAAGTAATTATCGATTCATTCATACAATCTAATTAAAGATTTAATCAAAGAATCGAAGAATCAGTGAAAAATTTTTCTACAATAAATTCATTGTAGAGAGATTGCAATTCAATATTGTTTTTGAAATTTAAATCATTACCTCGTAGGTATGTAAATTTATTTTAAGAATCACAGTGCGATTATTCCGAGCTCATTGAAGTGTATTTATTTAAATTCTTTTTGTGTAAAAAATAAACAACAAAATAAAGAAACATTACTTATTATTTCTGTTGCACACATTTTTTGTGTAGAACAACTTTTGCTATCGAAAATAAAAGCAAGAAAATCGGCTGTGGCGCCAATATCCATCGATACGTTCTGGTGGACATGTAGGGTGTGTTCGCGCATGGGGGTTGCGAGGAAACATCACTGCCACTTTATTGACTAAAGACTAACGCGTGCGTAGACGACGAGGTAGACACGCCGTTCGTCGACCCTGTCGCTTCGAGAAATCGATTCTCGACGCGTCGCACTTTCGAAGGCGCGCTCGCCGCTTTTACAGCTCTTCGCGTGTCTCCGGCGAAATATCTGGCTATCATGTGATTGGAAATATATTAAAGACTGGTGAGCGATCGCGAATAAAATTGTCACTGCTGATCTCAGGAAAGGCAAAGACAAAGTCAAAACTCGCGAGGTCGGACAATCGAGATATATCGTTGGGACATACGTTCGCGCGCGCGCGCCGGTGATATCGCGCGACGGCGTGCCACTGGAAATTTTATCAATACCGCGGCAGCCATCTAGTCTCGCTGGCAGTCGCTCGCGAAAAGTACGCGCCGAACACCGATTGACTTATCGGGGGGTGCCCGCTGAACGAGCCGACCGACACAAATCGACGAGGATTACCAGAATAGGAAGAGCCCGAAGCGATCGACTACGAGCATGTGAGTACACGCGATAATACGCGCGTATCCCGATCACCCCTGCGATCGGAGCCCGCTGAGACGAGCTCGTTGAAAAAAAAAAAAAAAAACGAAGACCCCTACGAGAATGTCGCGAGGACGAACGTTGTCGCCTATGACGTTGATCGTGCAGATTTTCGACGGTGAAACGCGAGCGAGTCCTTTTAGCCAGTTGCGACAAACGAGTAATTGTGCCACGGTACTTAAGAACGTTATCGGTTATGAGATGCTATTAAGAACGACAAGCGAGGTGACACACATCAGCGCCGAGCGAAACTGAACTGGACTGCGATAGAGCAAAGTGTATAAAATTTGCAACAGACTTCCTGCGAAAACGCGCCCGCTGTGAAACACAAAGTCGCGAACAAATCGACGAAATACAATACGCGCATCGTAAGTTGCAGTATGATACGTCTCTAACTTCCGCTTCGAAGCGGAACGAACGGCACAAATGGCGATTGTTTGACGTGAAGAGTTGTATCGAGAATGAATTCCGTGGCCATTCTGTGGTCAGCGGATCGAAAGCACTTGCGTAAATAAGGATATTCCTTTTGAGAGCGCGAACTGTAACGCGTCCCGCGTATAACTACGTCAACGAGCGGTCGCCTTAAAGTAGATCGGCGACTATACTTCGCGCTCTATATGCATTTCGCGATTCACACGCGAGAAGTTTCGCGCGATCGATGAATTTGGCGGTACGCGAATGCGGAGAACTGCGTAAAAATCGTATGGAACGTGTCCGCACCACCGACTTGGCGAGAAGTCAACGGGTATCGCCAATGATGCGGCGTTGTAAGATGCGTTTTAAGACGCAATTGCCGAGGCCCTTGTCGCCGCCAATCGATCCCCCTCGCACGACCCGTCCGTCCGTAGTACACGGCAGAATTTCCGATAAAGTGCAACGGAGCCTCGAAGCCTCGTTTCAGTCGAAAGAAATAAATGCCCGCAAGACTCGGCACCATTGACGCCGTGGCCCTTCAAACCCTTCGAGGGACGGGTGCTACGATAATGCACTGACCTCGTTCGACATGCGAATCTTTTATTCGAAGAACGGTCTACGTATCGATCTCTTTGAAATATTAATAAAATAAATGTGTCGCGCGAATTTTTGTCCGTATATTGATCAACTTCGCGTCTCGGAGCCGTCAACTTTTACTACGTTACATTAATCACTGCGCTTAGTAGATTCATATCTATTTATTTATTTGTTCATTCGATATCGTTGTTAATTAGACATAGAAAGAACTAAATATGACGCAATAATCAAGTACGATGGTGTAACTACGCTAATTAATCTTGCTTTCGAGATGAACTGATGTAGCTTTCTATTTCCTGTTCTAATTTCTCTCATTATAATCTTTTGAATCCGTTTTTTATTCGATTATGTACGTTATACTCATTCCAAGTAGCGTATTTGTAAACAATATCGCCGCTATCTTTTCGAGTGTTTCACGATCTTGGACAATCGCGATAATGACGTAGGATGATTCAGACGACGTTCATATCGTTATAACACCCACACATTGCCAACGAGCATGGAACTTGATCTTTTCGAAGGTCATACGATAATTTCGTATTATTTCGTATTAGCGTCACGATAAATTGTCAGATAGATTAAAAAGCGTTATCGAACACGTTATCGATCCGCACAATCTTCCTTCCAAACTATCCGCTTCTTCATTTGCAAACGCATCGCGATTAGCACACCGAGCGTGCGTTATTTTTTTCTGCGCATTTCAGCGTGATTGTCAGGAGTCTAATTGCAAATATATATACATACATTTATGTATATATATAAATATATATAGTCGGGATCAATTGCGCGAAACGCGGCGCACTGCTACTACATGTCAGCTCGCAGTTTCTATATTTAGATAATCAATGATGAGCACATTTACGGCAATGTTCTACGGCTTTGCTAGACGGAAAGGTTCGCATTCGCACGCATGTACGTGGTGCACACAAAAGCGTCGTGAACGCCGGTGGCGAACAATGAACCGGATTGTTCGTGCATCGATCAAAGGCGACGGAATCTTCGGGGCGGCGGCAAACCGCGATGATAGCGATTGCAATTTAACTTGAAGACTCGATAATTTAACGAAATTGCCACTTCCCTTTAAAACAGTTCTCGCGATCATCGGAAACGAGGATGCAAAAATTATTAATTCTGAATAATTATTAATAATTAATATTATATCGATTTCATATTTTATATTAATTTGGAATAAACAATTCAATATATTAATTTGATGTAATGCGTCATAGTACGATTATTCGGCCTCTGAATTGTTTACAAGTAACGCTGTCACATAAAAATGGCACTTCCCATACAGCGCAGAATATTGCAGCAACATTGCGGCAATATTGCAACATTCCAGCAACATTGCAAGAACATTGCAATATTGCCGCAATGTTGCTGCAATGTTTTGTGCTGTGTGGGTTAACGAGTTCTTTAGTTAGCGTAAATTGATTGCTGCAAATGAGATGAATGCGAAAGGATTTGTTGGACGCACTGCTTTTACATGATGATGCAAATCCCATAAGTATTCTCTCATCGTATGGCGCCAAATATACAATATATAATCCAATAACAAGGATGAAGAAGCAGCGTCCGCGATCGATATATTAATCCCATTATGTAACCTATTTTACGTCACGAGGTGAATATTTCTTGGTTTTTTTCGCACGATATATAGTCGCACAGCGAAAAGTATTTCGATAAACATCGAATCGATAAATTGCAATAAAATAAATGTTAACGGTATGTATTTATTTAGAGCTTTCAAAGAAGCGTTTCAATAAACCAAAAACTCTATTCGTGCTTTTCATGTGTACATATTGCTTTCACACTAATAGAGAACAAACAAACACTCTTATCGATCTGAGTAGCAAAGTAGCTGTCAAAATATCTAATTAACAATAACAGAAAATATTTTCAATGAAGAAAATACTTAAATATCGAATTATACTAATAAATGATATCAGCACGAATATTTTAAGTATCAAAAGAACAAAATTATTTAATTTTTTTAAATAAATTAATCGACTAAATTCTTCGATCTGATAGTTGTTATTGTCGATCACACTGATGTAAAATGCATCAACTGATAATTTATTAATTATAATTAACAAATATCAACAGGAATATTGCAGACAATACATGATTATGTGATTGTTCAAAATGTTATTCAATTATTAAAGTGTGACAATTACCGCCTTAGCTCTTTATTGATCGTACTGTTGACGTGAATCGCATCGAGCGGAATTGCGTAGAAATGTCACGACGAATGCCAAACAACGACCGAATATTCCGACGGTAGCGTCCCACATCTCAATGAAAACGATACGGAGGAGAGGCACGTACGCGCTCTCTCCTCTCAGCTCAACTATTCCGCCGACGGTATTCGAATAGCCGATCGATCGGCTGTTGCCACTCAGTCGTTCGATCGTCTGGCCAAAAATAAAACCCAGCAACCCATCCGCCGACCGCTTTTTAATCCGCCGCCACGTACAGCCGGTGTCGGTTTCCCAAATCGTAGATATCGCGATATCGTCAATTATACACACACGTGCTTCTCGTAATTCTCGCAGTTTACGTCATATGCCTCCCTACCGCCTGCCGCCCCCGTCACGGCATGACGTTCACACATACAGATAATTGTGGAAGTTTTTCTGTAGCAAGGGTTAATTTCCTTTAATAGAAATCAATCGATTTCGTTGTTACATGTAATTATAAGTTTTGTTTCTAATTTTAGTCAATTAATTAATTAATAGATATATTAAGTTATACTCTGATAATAATAATTGTTATCCTCAATTTTATCCACATTGTTAATGTAAAGCGCGGGCTCTTATTGACGTAATTAATCCGAACAACAAACGCACAGATTACAACGAGATGTCGCGTCCGGGAAGGAAAACTCAATTATCATAAGTTGTTGAGTAATTGAATTAACATTTCTCTTAGCGGAAAGGTCTCGCTCTGTTTTCGCAAAAGGTCAGACGGTAACGTTGAAAACACCATGAAAGAAAAATTCACGGAACAACCGATACGCGCACCTTCTATCGTCTACAATCTCTAAAATCAACCCAACAATATTTCTACTGTTAGTAAAAAAAAATTTTTTGTGTATCCCATTCTCTTTGAAACAATTTCACGCAAGAATAACAATGTTGCTACAAAGTATTTTAGTCAATACACTATAAATATATACAATTTGCAACAATATTCTCCTTTTTCGCGTATGAAATAATTTCAGAAAAAAATGCGGCATGCATATATCTTCTTCCGTTATTTGAGCACTATTAATTAAAAGTTATTACAATATTTAGTGCTAATTTTTTTGTAATTTTGTCTTTCTTAAAATGCACAAATTTATTCAAGATTTTAGCGAAAAGTTCGCGAATTCCGTTTCAGTGAGTGATTGCGATTGTTCGACTTGAAATATATGTACACGTGCGCTTAAGATCTCTCCTGAGGCAACACGAGTGTAGTTGGCATTATCAACGACCTTTCCATTCCGTCTCGACGACCCAACCTTTTAACCACAATGTGCCCCGAAGACGATGTTCGACGTTATCATATCGCCGTATCCTCCTTAGAAACGAGTGGGAGAGAAACGCGCCGTCGGCTAATACGCACATCGAGTTTTTGCCATTAAAACGACGGGAATGGCGAAATCGTGTCATGAACTTTGCCCTTTCGCGGCGGTTTCCACCCGCTGCTCGATATGGGGAAAACGTAGCACCATGGAGCAACGACAGCGCCCATAATTCCCGACCTCGTGCGATTCCAGGATTGAAAGACACCCACCCGCCTATTTATTTTATCCTTTTTAGAGAACCGTCGAAAGAGGCGTTGCGCGTTGCGTGTTCCGGGAAATGCAAATAAATCCAGCGGCGTATACAAACCGCAACTGTATCGGTAATAAATACACGTGTTTGGCAAATGCATGATTTTAGCGGCGTAACATATCGGCGCAGCTGTATTTACACGCGTACCGTCCGACGCTTATTTGTGTTACGTTTGACTTTCGAAAAAAAAAAGTATTCGCAATACGGGGCCATTATTATTCTATTTTACTATTTATCGCTTCTCGAATCACAATATTGCATAAACAGACAACACTCCGTCATCAAATACGATAATTGATACCCGATCGCATTTGCTTACGATGGTTCCGACAAGTTAATTGCGTACTGTAACTACACATCGGATTTGCCGGCAGTTATCATCCCCCGAAACGTTCTTGTTCTCTAGGGCTACGGAGGGCGGTTTAGCACCGGATGCGGCTGCAGGTGCAGGCGCGGGCACCGACGGCATCGTCGGCGGTCCCAGGACGCCCCAGCAGATTGCCTCGCAGAAACGGCTGCAGGCGACGCAAGCGCAAGTCGACGAGGTCGTCGACATCATGAAGACGAATGTCGAGAAAGTCCTCGAGCGCGATCAAAAGCTCTCCGAGCTCGACGATCGAGCAGGTGAGCCTCTCACATGGTTAAAAAAAAAATCGCGCAATAGCCAATATTTTTGTTGAAATTAAATCGACGGTTAATCATCTAAATTAAAGCCTATTCTGCCCAATTATACGTATTTCATTTCGTAATTATGTCTATTGCGTACTTTATTACCGCCAATATATTCATTAATTATTAACTGCGTTCTATTGTTCTATATTTCCACATTAGATACTCATTTATAACAAATATCATTTATTTCACTTAATTAATGCTTCGAAGCAGCAAAATAATGCACATTTACTATATTAATTTACTATAAGAGGATAGCGCGAGCTTAAGAGCTCCCACATAGATTTACGTTTGCAATGTGATTCACATTGTATGCGTCATGATGTATTAAATTGTTATTCACGTCTATAACCGAGTGAAAGGACTTAGAAAGAAAATATGCCCTCGTGAAGACTACACCTTCCATTCATAGTAATAAAGTAGTTCGACCCTGCGCGTCTGACTGCACGTTGATATCGATTGCTGTGGCACTGGTCGAATCGATGCCCACATTTCTGTGGCTAGTGAATGTCGATCTTTTCTCGCGCGATTCGCCCGCACATTTATTATCGCGCAAGCATACATTTCGCGTTTCATACAAATAAATCGCATTTTTCAATCAATTGTTTTTATATAAGATTTAAAAACGTTCCAAATAAATCGGCGATGATACAATCACATAATTGATTTTTGCAGATGCACTACAACAAGGAGCGTCACAATTCGAACAGCAAGCAGGAAAACTGAAGAGAAAGTTTTGGCTACAAAATCTAAAGGTGAGCGTTTATATAACTTTGATAATTAATACGTATGCATTATTTGGAATCTTAATTTTAATAATAATTCTTTCATTCTTGTTTCATTTTCTTAATAGATGATGATTATCATGGGTGTCATCGGACTTATCGTACTGGCCATTATTGTCGGTAAGTGCCTTATTAACGCACTGACATTTAATAGCTATCGACTCTTGGCCACTGTAACTGTTAAATGTTCTGTGCCATCTCGTCGTTGTAACTCTCGTCTCGATTTCGAGCGACTAATTCAGTATTAACCCTATTCAACGCGCGTTTGCCTTCGTGGAATCGATCGTTCGTCGCGATTTAATCAGCTAAACTTCATTTAGATTAGTTGCAGAAATTAATATTCATTTCCCGAGTTCATGATCGATACGGGCGAATATGAATTTCTGTCGCAGAGTGAACTTTCGTACAAAGCTCACGGTGTTTTGACGGCGTTCATTATGTTCGGTCTGAATCAGTCGTTCCTGACTAATGCCTCTCTGTCGACTTATACCTTTGTGCCAAGGAGACGTCTACGTCTATAGACGACGATGTTTGCACGATGTAAAATACGACGCGATGTGACGAGCGAAGTGTTGTCCGCGAGTTTGCATAGCTTGAGGAATCGTCTCGGCGCGATCCCAAAAGATTTGTCCAACAAACGTGCCGAAACGGACTGTTTATCGTGCTTTTGCTTGAATTACGACGACTATTCGCGTTCGATGCATTTTTCACGAAAATTTTACCGAAAACGTCATATTCGCGAACATTTCTTTTCATTTCGGAACATAATTCTTACTTAAGGTCGAAAAAAATTCTAATTTACAATAATATTGTTTGTCCAGTGCCTTTTATGAACAAAATGAGAGTATATTATTTTTTTTTTACAAGAAAAAACGTCTATTACGTTTATTACGCGGAGATATGAGATGCGCGAGAAAAATATTTCAGCATGATTCTGTCTAAAAAAAAAGTGGCATCACACTATCTGCCTTTTTCATTCATCATTTAACACGTGTGAAATGTATGTATTTCTCTTTTCCCGTCTAGCGAACTTCGTGTAGGCGCGTTGATTGGTGGAAGAGAGTGTGTGAGTGAGTCTGAAGGTAGAAAGCAAAACAATTGCGACATTGCGTATCATTGTTGTTTTCACCCCATTTCTCGTTCGCCTTTTTTACTTGTCGTGTAGAAAATGTATACCTGAACTCTGTACGACTCTCTCTCTGAGTTTCGTTCTCGTTGTTTACCGTCTGACACTGAAACTCCTCTCACCCAGAGCTTACAAGATTTTCCTTCATTTTGATAATGTCACGTGTCAAGTGCAAGTTTTATAAAGAGTAAAATAAACACAGAGTATGTTCAAAGTGATAATAATTTCGATTAATCGGAATTATTATTATTTAAATATATGAGAAAGAATATGATTATAAGAAATTTCAACAACATAATAAATTACTGTCTTTAATGAATTGCCGACACTATTATCGTTACAACGATATTATATTATTAGAGTTGTTATTTTTCTTCTAATTTGTTTGCAACAAACGCAGAGATGCGTTCGTGTATTTATAAAGCTGGCACTTGTAGTCGGTGTTATACGTTGTGTCTGCCTGTGATAGGTACTTGCTGATATATCTGTTGCTACGTGTATAATCCTCTATATAAGAACCGTTGTCCAAAGTCGTTGCATATTTATGAATCGCCGATTTAATTGGAGAATCGCTCCAATTAAGAATCACCGCGTAATGATACACCGCGGATTACTTTCATAAATTTTCGACGACATTTCCCCTTATTCCTAGATACTTCTTCCTATCACAACACAACGTGCAAGTCAACATCGAGTATAAGCATTATCGTAAAAATTGCCGGATAAGCAGTATTGGAAATTGTCGGATATTTTCCCGTCAGGGATTTTCCTCAACATTTTGTCCGACGTTTTGAGCGTCTCTTTAAAGTCCACGGGACGGAAAAAAAGTGACGCGTGAGAGAGAATCGCTGTAATATTTTTTAATAACTTTTCAACGTCAGATATATTTATCGCAACTTTTGTGTTTATTTAGATGTAATATATATAGTGTGAGTTAATTTTGAAACAAATTATCGGTTTCTTTAACGAGTGCCGATGAACGGGAGATTCGCTTCTAAAGAGGAACATTTTCCGAGACACAATCATACCTCACCCTGTGTTTGTGTTACGACTGTAATCGTTGTTATGTGTCTGTCTGTACTTTCGGTGGTACCCTCTTTCTGAAGTTGGTCCCAGACAATAATTTTTAATTTTCTGGTGGTTAATTAACAAACAAACAAAAAAAAAAAAAAAAGAGAGAATCCAAAAAAAGTGTGTCAGTACGTGAAACAAGCTGAACACGAAGCTTCAAAAATTGTGTGATTCGCGAGCTGCGCGAAAGGAACTAAAGAAAATCTAAAATACCACCAAGAAATGAAAACACAACGACAAAAAACAACATCAACAACAAGCACAATATCGACAACAATAAGAATTACCAAACAACAACTACAACAACTACAACAAGTACAACAAAAAAGGTCTCTCAAAATTTTTGTTTAACCCTATTCTACTCTTCAGTACGGTAAGCTATGATTTTATTGTTGCACCCGATATAACTTTTCCATCTTTTTCTCTCTTCTTCTGCCAAAACGCAATTTTAATCTTCGAGCACCTTTTCTTAAATATTTTTCTTATATTTTATTTATTCATCTTAAAGAAAAATTCTGCTTAAATGTACGATATCTTTTATAGAATATATTTTTTTATCTTTTTGTAATTAGATATATAAAAATTTATTACTTTAATTAAAAATTTTCTATATTTAATAATTTTTTCAATTTTTGCACATTTTGCAGTTTTAGACAATTATAATTAATTAATATAAAAATTAATTTTCATTAGTTTTTGTTTGTCATTTCTTGTATACAATAAAAATACATTTTTGCACATTCCATTCTGCATGCTTTTCTCTCTCTTTCTCTCTCTCTCTCTTTCTCTCTTCATTCTTCTTTTTATTTTCTTTTAAACATTCTTCAATTTAGTACAGTGCGAAACTCATACACCATGTCCTTAGAAAATGCATATTTCATGTGCATTTCGATATTATGGAAACGAATCAAGTAAGCGTTTCTGGGACGATCTTCGCGCTTCGTGCTTGACTTACTGCGACTTATTAAGCATGTGTCATCGATTTAATTATTTCCCCTCCCTCGATTAAGAATCGACATTAACATAGCGTTGCATGGCTTGTACGTTATTGTGCCGAAGCTTCTAAAAATTCCAATGGCCAGAATTTCCAATGAACAGTGACGACAATGTCCGCTTATACGCATTGCGTCAAATTCGCATAAAAGATACTTTAAACGGAACTTCTGGCAAGAACGAAACTTCGTCCTGCCGTTAATTGTTTTTATGCAGGAGCAAATTTATGTACCGGATGTACCGAGTGGTCCGAGTATACGCCTTTATGTTTCTACGCCTACATGCATGCAATTCTTTCCTATCCTCATGGCTATGGGCTGTCGTCTAGCTTCAAATGGCGAAGGCTAATTCGATTTTAGCTTACATCGACGCTTCGTCGTGGACAAAATAAAATGACACCAACAAGAGTATTTCGAACATGAAATTATATTCTTTACAATAAACGAAATTTCTTTATCGTTGATTTTAACGTTTGTCCACGGTGAGCGCGACCTCTGCATGCAAGGGAGGGTGAAATAGAGAACGGAGGGAAAGAAATAGAAAAAAAAGAGCAGAAAGACACAGATTAAGATTCGAGGAGGAGGAAATTAAGTGCGACACGGCATGGGGTAAACCAACGTCGCCCCTTGACCCGACGGAGGAGAACAAATGTTCTTATTGTTTTCAGCGAGCGTCACCGGCGGCAGCAACACGCAAAATTGAGCGTGTTAAGTATTGAGAAGAGTAAAATAACGAGAAATGTAAAATAACAACCACGAAACAGCAACGAAAAGAGGAAAAGGGGGAAGAGGAGAAGAGAGAGGAAGCGGCGGCGGCGACGGCTGAAGAAAAGTGGTTCAGCGAAGAGGAAGAGGTGGTTGTTTGAGACCAGACAGCTTAGCAACATATAATATATAAATATATAGGAAATATATATATATGTATAGAAAAAAAAAAGAAAAAGAGAACAGGGTGTCTGTGAAAAATCACCACCTCTTCGACGAAGGCAGTTGCTGTACGAAGGCAGTACGCACACACCACACGCACACACACATACACACATACCGATACACACACGCGAGCGCGATGTATATCAAGACATTTACTTTATAGACGTAATGTGTAAATCACGTGAACTGTAAATAATATATCATTTGTCCCTCACGCGCGCCATTTATCGAATTGTACGATCAAATCCGCGCCGATTGTATCGCAGAGTCACCTCGCATATTTTGTTCTCTTATCTCGCATCTTGCGCTTTCCGCGACTTATTAGGAGAAAAATATAAACCGTTGGAGAAGAGGGACGGAAGAGGGACGGAAGAGGAACGGGAGAGTAAAGATATAGAGAAAAAGAAAAAAATTGCGGCAGTCGCCTGCCTTCGTCGAAGATGGCGATAAACATTTTCGAGCAGCCTGTGTACAAAAAATTTAAGAATTAATAAAGAAAGAAGGATGAAGTTGAGAAAGAGAAGGCTGAGAGTGGAAGAGAGGATCACGGTATTAAAACAGCGCGATAGCCGATAGGTAACGTTTTAAAGCTTAAAAAAGAATTATCTACAAGATGTTATGTATACATGTTAATAATAATGATGATTACGATGATAATAATGATAACACTAATAAATATAATAATAATAATAAACATTATCGATCAATTGATAACGACGGCGATAAAGAAGTTTGGTTTCCCCGCTACGCGGATGCGATCGAACGACGAAAAGAGGAAACGCTGTTCTCCGATTCGGGGATGGCCGGGAGGCTTCATCCTCGATCGTCCTCTTATCGTCCATCCGCGAGATGAGACGTCGTCGGCGACAAGTACAATCGTGCGCGCCGCCGATTGTCCGTCGATACTCCCCTCTTCCTACTTCCGTTCGATCTTTCCTGGTTTCGGATGCTGCTGATTCAGCAATAATTTTGCGGGACGTCCTTCGGACCATAATTAATCCTCCGCAATTGTTCCTCCCTCTGATCCCGTCCCGACGCGCGATGCCCGCAAATTTCCGCAGGCGCCATTCCGCCGCGATTTCCGAACGCGACGATGTTCACCGGAAGAGAGAGAGAGAGAGAGAGAAGAGCTTTTCATCGTGTCGATCGGCAAGATACTATGGACGATTTTGCTCTCGTATGCGCTGATGTTCATTATAAGAAGAGTGAAATTCACGAAGATATCGATATATCGGCTACTAATTTTTCGCAATTATTGAACTATACGATTAGACGCCTACTTGTTAGCGTCAATTGGCATAAAAGTAAAATAAAAATTATCTTTACTCCTTATTTTTTCTAAGTGTTTTCAACTAATATGAGTAGTTTGGCATGTCGCGATATCATTGAGGAGTATCGATAGTGGGGAAATCATTGGGGACCACGAATTGTTAGCGTGATACGCTTTCGTTAAAATTTGTAAAAATAATAAAGCGAAAGGCCGATCGACGAATGAGAAGTTCTTCATGGTTGTCGCGCGAAGTGGCCCACGCGATTCGAGTTGTAATATTTAAACGATCATTCTATGTTTCCGAACTTATAAACACATAGTTGTACATCATATTTTAACCGTCGACGTATCCTTAATTATTAATAACGAATATGATCATGATGCTGCGCTTTGAACATTGTACAGTACCGAATAAAAAATAAGCTGCGTAGTTGAATTGAAGTTATGAAGAAGTACAGTTGGAGGAGGATCAATTATGACATTTTCATTTTATCACTTTTGAGTCATTTTGTGCTTTCGCTTCGATCGCGTAGAATTCTAACATTGTAAGACATTTTTTATAAATTATTGCTCGCTAATGGACAAGTTACGTTTCAGTTTTTTTCTTTTATTTTCTGGCATTAACCGTTAGCCGTTAAAAAAAACAACAAACATTTTTTAATTCATTAACCATCGAATACATATCGCGCCTTCCAGGAAGAGGATCATTATAAAGCCTAGTGTCTGTTAAATCCAGGAGGTAAGAACAATAAACTTGTTACTGTATGTGCGATTGTTTTTTTACCTGGCTTTTTGGGAAACTTTTATTCCTTACTTTATTTCAAACTGTACTCTTTTTAATCTAAAAAATTACGTAATTTTTCAAAATTGTATATTTAATTAGAAAAAGAGATTGTAATTTCTGATTCAAAGAATTTTCTGGGAATTATGTGAATATCCTTTTAAATATAAATTTTTCAATAAATGTACAAATTTTGTACGACACAATTTTTCTTCGCGATTAAATCCTACTGCTTGAATTTTTATTCTCTTATCGGTTGATAATATTATAATTCCAATCGTTATTAATAATCTCATAATGCAAAAAAATATATATTCAAATATTTTTTCTTCTTTTCAAATTATAAGTTCCACCTTCTGAAACGTTCTTTTATAATTCCATCTGTGTTATGTATGACAATTGATATAAAGTGTGCTCTTCCATCATTGTATGTCATCATTCCGTTCATAGTTTTTATTATTTCACATCATCTATGAACGCGATTGAATATCGTTGTGTTGGCAACGTGAATTATATTGTATGCATAAGTTTATTTATTCCGTGATTATGTCAAAAGTAGAGACACGTCAGTGATATGTGTGTGTCTAATTATCGTCGCTTCGTGATTATTTGACTCGTTGTCCATTCGTACAATTGTTCGAACTTTGTCGTTAGTGTATAAATAGTGCCCGACGTGTCGAGATTTAAAGTAAAACGCGACAATACCTATACACTATTATCTAACGGAATAAAGTCACTTCGAAAGAAAGAGAGCGAGAGCAAAAGGGAGAAAGGAGAGAGAGAGAGAGAGAGAGAGAGAGAGAAAGAGAGAGAGAGAAAGAATACTCTGTAATATAATACACAGCTGTTACAAAAAAAGAAAAAATGAAAATATGAATACAACTTCTGCGTTCTAGCGTTGTATAACCTGTGTATTTTTTTCATTTATCGAAATTATATGTTTCTGTGTGTTAATCGTTATAAAAATGTGGGAATAAAAAATACCTATGACATTACTTTTATGCAGTAGATAAAAAATAAATCCTGATAAATTCAAATAACGAACTGTAGAGAACGACTTGCAGGGAAATCGAAATTATTTTATTGCCGTTTCACTCACAACTCTTTCCCTTCGATAATTATTGTTCCACGCTTTGTGCCTTCTTTTCGTCTCATTGTGTATCATCCAACTGAACCTTTAGAACTCCATCTGAATCTTCAAATACCGTATCATTCCTGAATGAGTGTTGGTGAGAATTCTTATTTTATCAGACAGAATTTATACCCCAAAAGCATGCGCTTTCTATTAGTACGTTGTACAACAATTTACTGGAATTTAATCCTTTTTGCGAATGTAATAGTTCCAAAAAGTGATTTCAATATAACAAACATCAATTTAATAATCAATACACTTATTTAAATTGATGCAAGTATATACTCTACCAAGAATTAGAAAAAAAATTTTTTTCTGAAATAAGAAAGAGTTGCAAGAATTACACTAGGATTAATAATATCATTAGTATCTTCACAATCGCGTGCGATTGTAAAGAATTCTCCGTACCCCTTTCCCATTGTCATTTCTCGGCCCGTTGTTATTTGTCCCCCCCCCCCTTCCCCCCCGACGCCCCATCGTTATCAGAAACTAATAATACGACGTTTGAACATTTCAGTGAAATTCATGCCGGAATCGCAGCCGGCTCCGCCCGCGTTTCAATATCCACCGGGCATGATGCCGCCGCCGCCGCCGGGTGCGATACCGGGTGCGGCAGCTCCAGCGAGTGGCGCAGGGGCGGCAGGTGGTGCAGCAGGGGGTGGCGGCGGTGGCGCGCAGAAGACTCCCGGCGCCGCGCTTATCAGCGAGCTGGACATACGCAGTGTCGTGTAAGCGGCACGACACGGTGCTGGTATTCGGACAGAGAAGAATATAAGGAAGAACGCGAAGAGATCGACCCTGACGACGACGACGCGACGCCTCCATCCGCAAAAGTAACTGGTCGATATATTCGCTTCGAGATTCAATCTTCGGATTGTCACCGGTATTGGAGGTTTCGACGGAAAAATATAATATCTAATAACTCTACATAAGACATAAGATTTTTGTAGCAACATCTGCAAATGATTTTAGAAATTACGATCTTGCATTGCTCGCGCTCGAAACCTTTCGATTACCGCAATTACTTTAATGTTATTTTTCTCTGTTAACGATGTTGTGTTAGATATTGATAATTTTAATATTTTATCAATAATTATTGTGCAATTTTCTGTGAACGTACAAGATTTTGGTGCACAGTGCCTCACGTATTTTCACTCAATTCTGTTGCATCTTTTACTCTCGAGATTTTGTAGTTTTAGATTTTTAATTTTAAGATTAGATTTTTTTTAGATTTAAGTGGAAGCGACATATCGACCAGTTTATTCGTCGTTCGAGAAAAAAAAAAGAACGATGTAGAATCTAAGTCATTAGGAAATCTGCGGAAGCTTTATTTTCGATGAGAGTACACGAGAGGCTCCCAAAATTCGAGCCGAAATCCGCTCAGCTAACCACTATGAAAAGCTAGCAAACAAACGAAATATCGTTCGGAAAGTACGCGAACACGCGTATCGACATTATCATGTATATGTACATACATTATTACGAATTGTCAAAGTAAGATTAAATTCATGTGTACGTATATATAAATACATAAATTATATATTCATATAAATATCGAATCAAAACACAGAGGGAAGGTAATAATAGGAAGAATTATAAATAGCAATTGAAAGATCGATTATTCAAAATCCGAGAAAAATGCGTAATTATATGCGTCATGTACAGGGTGTTCCATGTAAGTGATTTTTTTTCATGCTTGCCTGTGCATTCGCGAAACATTATCTCCGATAATATGATTTTTATGGAACATGCAAAACAAACTTAATTTTCACTCTTGCGTTAAATCAGTCAATTTTATCAGTCATGATGCGATTATGTCAATCGCCATGATAGCAAAAATTATACTCAATGTGATTTTGCAGCAAACGAGTGATTCCATAAGCATTTCTTTACACAATTTAATTGTTAATAGTACTATGTCAAACTATTGGAGATATATTGTTTCCCGTGATAGTCTTTACTTCCAAGTATTATCCGAGGACACTTTATATAATACTTATAAAAGAATGCTTCTTTAAATTGACAAAAAATTAGCTTGTAAATGTACCATAGAAGATGATCGAGTTGTAAGAAAAAGAAATATATTGATTCCTACATTTTTGGAAGTTTGTTTTAACGTAGAGATCGAACGATAACTTCGTGTGATAATAAATTCAAATTTCCGAAGTTGAATTCTCTGATAACGTTAGCGTGTAATTTAGCAATGTTATATATATGTTATAAATATATATTAGTGAATTAGATAATTTATTTTATTTAAACGAGAAAAAAAATATCCCCGCATTAAATTTATTGGTACAATTTATTATTTTCTTGTCAAGTGTTCACCTTTGCCTACGTGAAAGTTTCGGCTGACAACGCGTACTTAAGACAGATTCAAAACTAGTTGCTGTTACTTGAGGAAAAAGAAAAATTAATATATTGTCTACTTAATAAAACACTGTATTGCTATTTTCACTCAATAATTAGAGTCATAATTGTGATTATCGAATTAAAATAGTAACACAGCTAATTCGATAAACTGTCTATACATCAATAATAATAATAATAAAGAATTAAACAATAGATTTGTAAGTATAGCCTCTCTAGGAAAGCGCTTTGACACTTAGGCTGTTGATACGAATAACGGAGTTAATTGCAATATTCTTTCAGCTGTATATCTCACCGAAAAAAACGACAGACCTTATATAATAAAAATACTATATTATAGATATATTACTGTATATTAGGATTAAATAAATAATGTTGTGAAAAATAGTTCTGTGTGTCTCTTTGTTTCCAGTACAATTTAGTGCATTATATTGTACTTCTTTTTCATTTAATTCAATTAACATTTATTATAAAATATCTATAAAATAAATCTAATATTATCTGAAATATTTATTTCATAATATGTTTTCACATTTTCGTTTTTCATTAAAAACATAAAATCTTTTTAAATTAAATTTTCATATATCTCTAATAAAAGATTACAAAAAAAATGCAAAGAGTACACATAAAAGTAAGTGTAAAAGTCTCAGTGTAAAAATGAGATGCTTTGATATAGTTTAATGTAGCAGATTTATTAGATTCTAAGTTTATTGTTTCTAAATTTTGTATTTATAAAATATTCTTTCATGTTACTGGCACATTGTAAAATAAATAAAATTAGTGAAGTAGCATAAATTTAAAATAATAATAAATTAGACTAAACTTACCGACAGACGATGCGCAGCAGAGGAATTGTTGTACCAGATGATTGCATACCAGTTGATCTGTAAAATATAAATGTATTCAATATAAACAGTCAAATTAGATTAGAACAGCGTTCAAAATAATTTATAATTTATATCTTACAAATAATTATTGCAATGGATTTTATTACAAAAATTTGGATAATCACATAAAATTTTAAAAATATTCTATCACTTATGTAATTTTCCATATAAAATAAGATATATTTACAAAATAAAAGACAAAATATTATAAGTATTAATTATGTAATTTTTACATGTATTATTTGTGTAAATTTATTGAATTTCTTTATAGTGACATGGCAGAGTGTCGAATGCGTGTTCCATACGATGATTCGTGTAATATTAGAGTTTTATTTTTATCATAACATGACAAAATACGCGTCGAGAGTGTCGTCTAAAATATCGTGTAGTCGTTGTAATATCAAAGAGCTTTAAAACGCGGAATTTTAATCAAGTAAAATTAATTTTTATATTAGATTACGCTAACGAATTTACAGATAAAAATTTTAAAAATACGATAAAAGACGAAAAATAAAATAGTAAATTATTTATCGAAATTAAAATTCTAAATGCGAAAAGAACATTTTGTAATGTGCAAAATATTATATATCATATTAGGAATATTCGTTCACTCACGGCATGGGGAGATTTGGTGGGGTTGTTTACATACGCTCTGTAGTCTACGTGCTCTATGTCCTCTCTCCCTTACTGCCACGCTTTCTCTCTGGCACGCGTTATCGGCACATTCTTTTCCCCTACTCCTAAATCACCCTTCGACACGACCTTATACAAATGAATCCTCGCTCCTGGACTATTACTATTCGCACGGCGGAACTTGAGCGAGGCAGACCGTTCGCGTATCGGCGCGTTATTCCCCTCAACTACCCTCAATTCTTATTATTCCTCAGTTTTTCACCTTCCTCCCCCTTTTCTATCGTTACCTGTTGCGTACATGGCAGCGTGTCGAACGCGTATTCCGTGCGATGAGCGATATTCGAGTTTCAACTTTTGTCCTAATATGACAAAATACGCGTTGGGAGTGTCGGCAAAAATATCGTATGATTATTATAATATCGTTCCGCCGTAATTTCACAGTAATGTAAAACGCGGAGTGCCGTTTAAAGTGCCGTGCGATTTTCGTATTCGCGTCGCGATCGCGTGTGAATACTTTGGAGACCACTGAGAGAAGGAGGTTTAGGAGGAGCATCGGGCACCGGCGGAGCAACTTTGCGGTAAATAATAATTCATTCATTTGTTGAAAATATTGTAAATATTCATTATTTTGAACGCAACTATAATCTTGATTTATTTGCTTGATTTATTTTACTCTGTCTTATTCGTTTGCAAGAAAAAAATCATGCAATTACTGCTGAAACGATTCGGTTGCGAAAAGTTATTTGTATAAACGGGAAAACATCAACGAGTAGCAATTGCCGCACCGCAACTTTCTTTAATCAGACATCTTAAACATAAATCATTCAAGCTATAACTGTATCAACCGTAACACGGAATGCAAGAATTAGTTTTAATTCTTTTGAGTATAATATGCAAATTTATTTTGTACAAAAAGCTGCAATCTTTTTCTTTCTTTCTTTTTTTCTACAAATAAACATTGTAATTCAACAAACCAGGTTATAATAATACTAGATAAAATGATGATCAAATGATGATTAACCATCGAAGAATATTTATGACAACGTGATAATAACGAACAATTTATTATCGAATACTGTACTAATTACATAAGACTTTGAGAAAAAACATGCATCCCGGAACTTAAGCTCCATCAAGAATACTCATTATTTTTCACAACAAAAACACTAACTGTGGAAATAATTTTATAAAACAGATTCTCAATCAGAAATAATATGCTAGTGAGAATTCTTTGCCAAGGTTTCTTGTAAGAATTCTTATTAGCATTTTACTACTAATCGAAAACCTGTTTTATGAATATATATTTTTTACATTTTTAAATCTTGTTTTTATAGCATTTAGATTCTGATGAGCATTCGTGCATCTACTACAGTAGCTTTATCTTTCGCTCTTCAAATCGCTACAAATTGAAAGCACCATTCATAACATTATATCCACAGTTAGTATTTTTACAGTGTATTTAACTAAGAAGAAAAAAGTAAATGATTTTAGTGAATTCGACACGTCAAAGGTTTGGCGATGATTCGACCAAGTTTTGCATTTTGGTACTGTGTGTTTCTACTTGTCATTACATCTTCGGGAAAGAACGAAGAGTATTGGAAAAATTTCACGAATGGCGATGAACAAAGTGACAATTCAACGATGCCATTCGAGCTTAACGAAAATTCTATGAAAAATCAAGATAATGAGATAGAATTAATGCATCATAATTCGCACGAAAATTCTGTGAAAAATAAAAGTGAAACAAACTTTATGTTGCATGAACTTAATGAACATTCCAATAAGGATGACGATGATAATATCATTCCGTATAAAATGTGTAACAATACTTGCTTACAATATTGCTGCAGTATGCTAATAAACAATTGCTATGAAGTGAAGAGGCAAGATTTTATTAAAAACAATCCTAATTATACAATAGAAGCCATAATTGCTTATTCATGCAAAGAAAACGAGATTCCGTTTGATATTATGGATAATGAGAATACAATGTTTTTTGACAACAGCTTTCTGAAATTATCACGTCATGATAGACTAATTTCGTTGTTATCTAAGTGCACCGATATTTTATCTAATTCTGCTGACTCAACGATCTGCGACGCCATTTTGAACCAAATGGTTTCGATATATTTGGATATTAAGACTGCAGTTGTCATAGCATCTTTGCTGTGTCTTCTGATGACATTCATCGTGTATTCCATATGTCCAGAACTTCAAAATATGCACGGATATACTTTGCGTTCATATGTCGCGTCATTGTTCGTCGTATTCACGATCATGCTAATCGTCCATAAGAAAGAGACGTTTGAAGAGATATATCCTGTCTGCGTTGCAGCAAGTACGATTTCCGCAACAATGTAGCAATAATTTTTTTATAGTATAAATATTTAAATAAACGCTGGCGCGTCTGTTATTTTACATAATTGACTGCACTATTTTACTACATCTAATAATTTAACAATATCAAAATAATAAAAACTTTAAAAATGCATTGATAAATAACGAATATAAAATAAAAAATATTAGCGCTTTAATGCATGCTAACACTATTTATTTGACTGTTTCAGGTTTACTATTCTATTTCTGTTTTTTTGCGAGCCTCTTCTGGCAAAATGCGATATGCTTCGATATTTTACGGACATTTGGGTAAGTATTCAAATACTTCGTAAAACCATTAGTCAAACTTTTATTCAATTCCATTGCAGAGAGAAAAAACAAAAAATATTAATATTTATATAAAAAAGAAATCCATATAATATTAATATTTATAATATTAATATTAATATAATATTAATATTAATATTATTTTGTTCTTAAACAATTTGAAATTGATAATCGAATAATAGAACTACTGAAAAAAATACGTAAAATAATAAAAATTAATCCTCTTCCATTTTTTAATTGGAGTAATTTACTTATACTTTGGAATTGTATAAAAGTATTTATTTTGATATAAATTAATTACTTATATTTGATATATATTTATACAACTATGAATATATTTGGTATTAATCACAAATTAATTAAAAATAAAGAAATTGTCAATTTGGGCTTTTTTAATAAACAAATTATCATATTAAAAAAATAGCTATATCAGCCTAGAGCTGGGTGTTGATTGCTCAGTAAAGAAAAGTTAACAATTAGTTAATTAATTTATATGAATTAATATGAATTAACTAATTGTTAACTTTTCTTTACTGCGCAACCAACACCCAGCTCTGGACTGACATAGCTATTTTTTTAATATGATAATTACAAATTAATTGAACTATTTCATTGCCTGTATACCACATCCAAAGTAAAGACTAACATGAGTGACACTACTATGTTGCAGAGGAGTTCGTTTTTTACACAAAAGCGTGAAGCAATCAAAGAGAAAAATTTTCCTCGCGTATTCGTTCTGTGTATGGGGAATCGCCAGCATTTACGTCGTCATTTGTGCTATAATGAATTTTGTTCCGACTGTGCCTGATAATATCCAACCAAATATCTGCATCACTACATTCGGATTCGGTAATAATCACATTTTACTTTGTATTACTGCTAATACTTCATTGAAATCCATAACACGATCGTGTAAATAGCAACAATACTATTCTTTATATTATGTTAACATTTGCAATTGTAAAATAAACTTCATAAAAATCGCATGAAAAATTAAATAAACATTATATGTGCGTAATATTTGATGAATGACTAGTTATTATTATTTCTTAGAAAACAGTTTTTAAAAAATTACCCAGAAATGCACTCAAAAAATTTTTCTTAGACTTCTCCTTTTTCCTGCGTAATTTTATAAAAACTGATTCACAATCGTTATATTATAATCCTTAATTAAATTTTAAACTTTTAACTAATATTATGTGTGCACATCCTACAAATAATATAAGAACTTCATTTTTATTTCAGCGCAACATGCAGATTTTGCATATTTTGAAATACCCATAAGTGTTCTTATTATCTGCAACATATGTTTCTTGATTTTTACGATGTTAAACATCGTACGCGCAACAAAAATTATCGATAGCTTTCTAAAAGACGCGGAGAACAAGCACCAAACTAAACAAAGGTACATATGTACTATTATTCATTTATGCGCAATAACAACATATATCTCTTTTCAAACTTTTTAAAAGAACTTATGAAATTATAATTCAAATTTCCAAGAATTAAAATTGAACTCCGTTATTTCTTTACATTATCTTAATTCAATGATTATTTTAGTTATAAATGCTGTTTAAATCTATACAGATTACAAGATTACAAGATTTTCTAATTTTTATTTTTGCTTAATATTAATTACTTTAAATGCTCATTTATAATAAATTAAATTCTCTGTTTTGTATCCTTTTTATATTCTTAGAAAGCACTATTTTATCTAGAGTAATAAGCACTCAAAGTAATTATAACTACAAGACATGTAGAAATAAATATGTTTGCAGATCTATGATGTATTTGAAGTTATTGCTCTTTGCGGATATAAACTTGGGCCTACTAAGAATATTTAGATGGACTAGCGATATGATAATAGCAATGTTTGATGTTGTGGAATTTGTGCCAAATTTCATTCTGCTTATCATAGACATAATAGAATTCCTGCAGGGCTTCGTCATTTTCATCATATTCGTTTGCAAGAAAAGAATTTGGCAATTACTGCTGAAACGATTCGGTTGTGAAAAGTTATTTGTAAAACGGAAAAGCGTCAGCAAGTAACAATTGCCGTATCGCGACTTTGCATACTTCTTCTACAACAGTGACAGAGATGTCCACGCACGAAGACAACATGCAGGCTAATTGTGAGAAATCTATTATATTTATCTATTATATTATATTATCTATTATAATTATTTTCCCATATGTATATATATATATATATATATATATATATGTATATATATCTTTTGATGATATATTAACATTTACTGCAATATAAAATTTTAATGAGTTATTTAGTATCGTTCCACTAAAAATAAATTCTCAACTTTTATAATTTTTTTCAAGTTTTAATTGCCTTTCATAGAAATGATTTGTACGACAAAATATACATATTTAAAAGACTTAGTTAGGCAAATTAATATTTATATCATTCCTTTAACCACTCTGTATACAAAACTCCACAGCAAATATCGCTAGATTGTTTTTCTAACGTAACGATAGTTACTTATTCAGTATAGAAATCACACGTTTGTATGGATCGTGTTTGCATAGCGCGATTGTTTGTCGTTTGTTTAAATAAAAAATCATAAAATTAAATAGTGCTAGCCAAAAGTTAATAAAATGATTAATGACGATAATGTTATATTTTATTCGTATTCATCACAAACCGCCCGAAAAAAAGAAACACACGATAAATAAGTTTTTCTGTGAGTTCATTCTCTTCCATAATATCATGTGCATCAATAATTCGTTTATGGTAAAAAACAAAAATACAATCAAGTGCTATTCGCATGTGTACATTTTATAATAAATTTCTAAAATATTTTTCATAAACGTTTATATTTCTTGTATTCGTTAAAATATTTGCAATAAGATTTCAATATAAACAATTTTAAATATATAAAAATATATATAAATATAATTTTGAGTTTATAGATTTCTTTTCACAGATTTCTTAAACATAAATCATTCAAGCTATAACTGTATCAACCGTAACGCAGAATGCAAGAATCAATTAAATGATGTGCAAATCTATGTTATCTAAAAAGCTGCAAAGTTTCTCTTTCCTTCTTTCTTAAATAAATAAACATTCTAATACAACAAACCGATTATGATAATACCAGATAATCAAATGATGATTAATCTTCGATGAGTATTCATGACAACGTGATAATAACAAACAATTTATTTCTTAATACTGAACTTATGAAATAGGATATTGAGGAAAACATGAATCCCGGAACTTAAGCTTAATCAACAATACTCATTATTTTTTACAATAAAAACACTAACTGTGGAAATAATTTTATAAAACAGATTCTCGATCAGAAATAATATGCTAGTGAGATGTCTTTGCCAAGGTTTCTTGTAAGAATTCTTATTAGCATTTTACTACTAATCGAAAACCTGTTTTATGAATATATATTTTTTACATTTTTAAATCCTGTTTTTATAGCATTTAGATCCTGATGAGCATTTGTGCATCTACTACAGTAGCTTTATCTTTCGCTCTTCAAATAGCTACAAATTCAAAGCACCATTCATAAAATTAACTCCACAGTTAGTATTTTTACAGTGTATTTAACTAAGAAGAAAAAACTAAATGATTTTAGTGAATTCGACGCGTCAAAGGTTTAGCGATGCATCGACCAAGTTTTGCATTTTGGTACTGCGTGTTTCTGCCTGTCATTCTATCCTCGGAAAAGAACGAAGAGTATTGGGAAAATTACACGAATGGTGATGAACGGAGTGACAATTCAACGATGCCATTCGAGCTTAACGCAAATTCTATGAAAAATCAAGACAATGAGACAAAGTTAATCCATTATAATTCGCACGAAAATTCTGTGAAAAATAAAAGTGAGACAAACTTTATGTTGCATGGACTTAATGAACATTCCATTGAGGAAGACGATGATAATATCGTTCTGTATAAAATGTGTAATAATACTTGCATACAGCATTGCTGTAATTTGATATTTGACAATTGCTTTGCAAAGAAGTTACGAGAATTTGAGAACAACAATTCTAATTTTACGGAGGAAGCCGCAATTGCTTATATATGCGAAGAAACCAAGATTCCGTTTGATATTATGGATAATGAGAATACGATGTTTCCTGACAACAGCTCTCTAAACTTATCACGTCACGATAGATTAATTTCGTTAATAATTAAGTGCTCCAATATTTTAGAGTACTTTAACTCAACTACTACCTGCTACGCCATTTTCGATCAAAAGATATCGATATATTTCGACATTAAGACTGCAGTTATCATAGCATCTTTGCTGTGTCTTCTGATGACATTCATCGTGTATTCCATATGTCCAGAACTTCAAAATATGCACGGATATACTTTGCGTTCATATGTCGCGTCATTGTTCGTCGTATTCACGACCATGCTAATCGTCCATAAGAAAGAGACGTTTGAAGAGATGTATCCTGTCTGCGTTGCAGCAAGTACGGTTTGCGCAACAATGTAGCAATAATTTTTTTATAGTATAAATATTTAAATAAACGCTGGCGCGTCTGTTATTCTACGTAACTGACTGCACTATTTTACTACATCTAATAATTTAACAATATCAAAATGATAAAAACTTTGAAAATACATTGATAAATAATGAATATAAAATAAAAAATATTAGCGCTTTAATGCATGCTAATACTATTTATTTGACTCTTTCAGGTTTACTATTCTATTTCTGTTATTTTGCGAGCCTCTTGTGGCAAAATGCGATATGCTTCGATATTTTACGGACATTTGGGTAAGTATTCAAATACTTCGTAAAACCCTTAGCCAAACTTTTATTCAATTCCATTGCAGAGAGAAAAAACAAAAAATATTAATATTTATATAAGAGAAATCCATATAACAATTAATATTATTTTGTTCTTAAACAAATTGAAATTGATAATCGAATAATAGAGCTACTGAAGAAAATACGTAAAATAATAAAAATTAATCCTCTTCCATTTTTTAATTGGAGTAATTTACTTATACTTTGGAATTGTATGAAAGTATTTATTTTGATATTAATTAATTAATTATATTTGATATATATTTATACAACTATATATATATATTTATATATAAGAATATATAAGAATATATTTGGCAATAATTACAAATTAATTGAACTATTTCATTGCCTGTATACCACATCCAAAGTAAAAACTAACATAGGTGACACTATTATGTTGCAGAAATGTTCGTTTTTTACGTAAAAGCGTAAAGCAATCAAAGAGAAAAATTTTCCTCATGTACTCATTGTATGCATGGGGAATCGGCAGTATTTACGTCATCATTTGTGCTATAATAAATTTTGTTTCGACAGTGCCTTATAATATCCAACTCAATATCTGTATGAATACGGCATTCGGATTCGGTAATAATCATATTTTACTTTCTATTACTGCTAATACTTCATTGAAATCCATAATACGATCGTGAAAATAGCAACAATACGTTCTTTATATTATGTTAACATTTGCAATGGTAAAATAAACTTCATAAAAATCGCAAAAAAATTAAATAAACATTATATGTGCGTAATATATGATGAATGACTAGTTATTATTATTTCTTATAAAATAAATTTTTTTTAAATTACCCAGAAATCCACTCAAAAAATTTTTCTTAGACTTGTTCTTTCCCCTGCGTAATTTTATAATAAATGACTCACAATCGTTATTTTATAATCCTTAATTAAATTTAAAACTTTTAACTGATGTGTGGACATCCTACAAATAATATAAAGAACTTCATTTTTATTTCAGCAAACCATGCAAATTTTGCACATTTTATAATACCCACAAGTGTTCTTATTGTCTGCAACATATGTTTTTTGATTTTTACAATGTTAAACATCGTACGCGCAACAAAAATTATCGACAGCTTTCTAAAAGACGCGGAGAACAAACACCAAACTAAGCAAAGGTACATATGTACTATTATTCATTTATGCACAATAACAACATATATCTCTTTTTAAACTTTTTAAAAGAACTTATGAAATTATGATTCAAATTTCCAAGAATTAAAATTGATCTCCGTTATTTCTTTACATTATCTTAATTAAATGATTATTTTAGTTATAAATGCTGTTTAAATCTATATAGATTACAAGATTACAAGATTTTCTAATTTTTATTTTTGCTTAATAATATTAATTACTAATATTAATTACTTTAAATGCTCGTTTATAATAAGTTAAATTCTCTGTTTTGTATCCTTTTTATATTCTTAGAAAGCACTATTTTATCTAGAGTAATAAACACTCAAAATAATTAAAACTACAAGATATATAGAAATAAATATGTTTGCAGATCTATGACGTATCTGAAGCTGTTGCTCTTTGCGGATATAAACTTGGGCCTAATAAGAATATTTAGATGGACTAGCGATATAATGATTGAAATCTTTGGCATTGTAGAATTTGTGCCACTTTATGTTCTGCTTATCACAAGCACAATAGAATTCCTGCAAGGCTTCGTCATTTTCATCATATTCGTTTGCAAGAAAAGAATTTGGCAATTACTGCTGAAACGATTCGGTTGTAAAAAGTTATTTGTAAAACGGGAAAACGTCTGCAAGTAACAATTGCCATACCGCAACTTTGCATACTTTTTCTACAACAGTGACAGAGATCCACGCAAGTAGTCAAAATGCAGGCTAATTATCACGTGGGGAATTTGTCTGAAATAGTCGGTACTACAATTAAAAACGTTGCAAAAAAATATATATTTTTCATTATTTTTTAATATTTCTTAAATTATTTTTAAGGATTTTAAATACTAGACATTATTTGTAACTTTTATCATAATTCTTCATAAAACTAAGTAATAAAATTCCAAGATACGGATGATCAATGCAAATCAATTTGTGTGAAATATTTCATTGTTGATTTTTCCATATACATAATAATAACATGATAACATGATAAAAGAAATGCATGATAAATAAGTTTTTCTACACTCAAAAAAATGATCTTGCAATAATAGCTAAAATTTTCTAGGTGTAAAAAATTAACTAAAACAGATAAATGATTAGCAACTGTTGTGATATTGCATATGTAATTACTTAATCAGTTTAGATGACAGAAACAGAATATATATCTGTATTGTTTGTGAACTATAAAAAAAAAGTTTCTCTAAAGCACCTATCTATATAAGATCAATCACGTGTTAGATCATATATCAATCACGTGTTAGAAAGTTTGATTGAAATAAACAGAAAAAATCAACAGTGCAAACAAATGAATTTATGATCTGCACATCTAACAGTTTATATGACGCGCCCAATTTGTCTAGCTCTTTTAAAATAGATATTAGCTGCGATATCTAGAAATCTAACTACATCAGCGAAACATTTTTCTTAGTGTATCACGATCACGCCGCGTGTGGCGCATGCAACACGTACTGCGTAAAATTTCGTGCCAGCGCCCATCGTGTAGTACATGTTGATACCGGTTCAGACAAAGGGACAACGCATATTAAACACATAGGCGAATCGTGCTTCGAGTTTGTGTCTCATTTGGGTGTTTGTGAAAGTTTTACCGTGGAAGAAGTTTGACCGTGACGGTTGTGTGTGTAATAATGTCAGATGATAACATTTTCATCGAATTGACGACTAGAGATTTATTAAAAACATGGAATCTCAAGCAATATGCATCGGCGTTTGAAAGTAAGAATATAATTATTTACTTGATTAAATATTATAATTAGATTAGATATCAATTGCATTAATTTTTTGCACTATCGTTAAAATAAATTAGTTTCTTTCACATGCCATTATTTATTTTTTAAGCAAGTATGTTAATAAAAAAACCGTCAAAATTTTTCCTGCTTTATAATATATCAACAAATAGTTATAAATTTTTGTCATATTGCTTATACTTTAGCTGTAAAACAACAGCTTCGATGTGCTTACCAATTTATAGCTCAAAAGGGTCTTTATAATATATTACAAGTAGGGCCTGAAGAGAAATCAAATTCTTTTAATTTATCTGTTCCTTTTCTTCCAAAAAGTTTTTCTGATAACTTTAAGCAACACACTTTCGTTATTTTTAAAGGAATTTTATATAAAAAGGGAATGTGCATAGCAATAGGAATAGATGATGAAAATGGGCCTGAATTTGGTACTATTTCCTCAATTCTAGTAAATAATAATAATAATATCTGTTTCGTATGCAATGTCCTTTTTTGTACAATGTACAATGAACATTTTCATTGTTATAGTGTTTGTAATACTGCTAAAATAATAGCAATTTTAATTACTGATCTTTTACATTATTTACCTTTGTTATATTGTAAAGGCAGTGATGGAAAACAATATGTCACACTGCATCATTTACTGTAGCAATAAAAATATGTATTTGATAATGTTTATACATATATATATATATATATATATATGTATAAACATTAACATTATATAAAACACTAACATATGATATAAAACATTAACATATATAAAAGATTGTTAACACATTATATAAAAGATTGAAAACACATTGAAAATAAATGTATTCTTTTTCATAAGATATTAGTATTTTTATTAGTGCCTATTAGTATTTATATATGTATTTTTCAATACATATATAATTATAAATCTTTCTTTTTAGTTATCTATCCTGTGTCCAGAGACTGATCCTGTTACTGATATATATATAGGAAGAAAAAGTATTAATAGTCAGACTTTATTTCTTTCTACGCACAAATTGTTTGGGAAGCCAAATTACTACAATATATAAAAATACATATTTAATATATGTACCTACAATATAAATAATGAAACTAGAAAGATAGCCTATAGCCATAGTAATTAGACTTCCCATTATTTATGAGTAGAAAAAGATTAACTATAGTTTAGATTATTATATTCTACAGAAGTGATATATTTGATTAAATAATTATATTCTAGATGTCACAGTTAACTTTTTTTAAATTACAGCTAAATTAATTTTATATACTTTTAGTGTACCTATACAATATTTTATAATTGAATTTATTAGAAAAAGATGTGTTAACCAATGCATTATAATAAATTTATTAAAATGCATTGCTTAACACATCTTTTTCTAATAAATTCAATTATAAAATATTGTATAGGTACACTAAAAGTTTATAAAATTAATTTAGCTGTAGTTAAAAAAAAGTTAGCTATGACATCTAGAATATATTGTCACATTATCTCGATGCTGCAGTTATAATCGATAGCTACTCATAAAGATTGTTCTAGCTGTATTATCAAAACTCATTTATACTATACAGTAAGTAATATTTAGCTACAGTATTAATACTCATTTATACTATGCAGTGAGCAATATTTAGTTGTACTGCTAAAACTCATTTATATCATGCAATGAATAACATTTAGCAATGGTACCTAAATTTTTCAGAAGCTATTGCTAGAACATTACTGCTATAAATTCTATATGTGACAAACAATGTTTTCACAGATACGAAAAATAGCGATACATTCTTGTTGCAATATCTAGAAATCTAACTACATCAGCGAAATATTTTTTTGAGTGTATAAGTTCTTTCTCCTCCATAATATCGTGTGCATCAATAATTCGTTCATGATGAAAAACGGGGGTACAATCAAATGCTATTTGCATGTTACTGACATATTAACCTAAACACTACTTAAAAGTGAGGTAATGGTAATCTGTAGCATTAATATAACATTTACAGAACACAGTGAATATCTGTTCTGTAAATATTATACAAATATTACAGAACATACGTAACTAATACCTAAAATTTAAAATATAAAATTACATAACTATAACAAAACTTAGTAAACACTGTTCTGTAATATTTGCATAACATTTACAGAACACGCATGTCTGTGTTTTGTAAATGTTATGCAAATTTTACAGAAGGAAGTGTTTACTAGGCTCTGTTATAGCTACGTAATTTTACAGAACACATATGTGTATAATTTATAAATGTTACAGAACAGAGTGTACTAGGTTCTGTTTTAATTACGTAATTTTACATTTTAAGTTTCAAGTATTTGTTACGTGTTATATATAGCGTAATGTTGCTGACATTTCCACCTAAACATTATCTAGAAATGACATAATGGTTACCAGAACAGCAAACATCTGTTTTGTAAACATTATGTAAAAGTTACAAGACAGTGTCTATTTTTTGCACAATTAATTTTGTATTCGTTTTTGGGAAAAGGAGATTGGATTGTTTCACCAATTGATAAATATTTGTAAAATCACGTCGTATTTATGCAATGCTGTTGTAAACAATTCGAAAAACAGTGTATGTTAACGCATACCGAAGGCCTTGCCGAGATTCGGAAGTGTTAACTATATTAGTGTATCCGTAGATCCGCACATTAACGCGAAATACACAAAAGTAAAAGTATAACCGCCCATTATGGATGAAATTGAAGGTCTGCAAGTGAGTGAAAGTCCTCGTAGCGCAATTTGTATTGCGCATTCGAGATCTATTAATCCGTATCACTTATCGCGCAAAAGATGATCGTTAAAAGCACTTCAATGCGCATGGTTTATTAAGCTCACTGCGAAATCACCCACCGGAAAGACCGGAAGGCCGAGCCGGCTTTAACTTTTATGCCCCTCCTCCATTTCCATGCCCCGCGAAAAATTCGTGATCCCAATGTGACATTTCGCGATCGATACGATGGACAATCAATTGTCATTCACGGGATGAGCCGTTTGAGCACGATTTTTCGAACTTTGCGCGTTGTCGAGTTTGCGCAATCAGGGTTTTTTACTTTCACTGCCGATTGCAACAGTGAGCAATGTCCGTGAACAGTCTCACGTATAAGCGAGTGGATTTGTAGATAAGCGTCATATAGGGTAGTCATACCGCATGGAACATCATCATCCCTGCCCGCGGAGCCGACGATTGCCATGAAGCGGAATCAGATATTGGTGAGTTTACTGAATGAAAAATGCAAAGAGTCAAATTAATCTCGAGTAACGAAGGCTTTAACATCTTAATAATAAATGAAAAGATTACTTGTCGCGATAGAATTGAAATAATTTAACTCAGTCGCGCTGTGTTCGTCAATTATTTAAGTATAATATTTATGTATTAATATTAATACTATTAATACTACTAATATTAATATTAATAGTAATTAATTATACTATATATAGTAATTATATATAGTAATTATATTATACTATTAATACTACTAATATTAATATTAATAGTAATTAATTTTTCAACGCGATCTATCCGCGACAGAAAATGACGATTCGAAACATTCTTCATTTAATCCAATAAAAGAGAAGTTTCTAATATAATAGCTATTATTAGATTTCTTTTTCTCAGATTCAGTATCACGATCGTTCATATTCTTCAAGAATTGATTCTATTTCTTTATCTTCTGTGTTCCAGATCACCGTGCTGACAGCATTATTGCTTCACAGTGAAATAATGATATCAACCGCAGAACCTGCAATCTATAGGCTTGTACACATTCTACAACGGATCAGGATGTACCTTGCAGGTGAACCCGTCGTGCACAAGGTAAGTGCATGATCATATGTGTAACACTATTTTAATAATAATTTTAATAATAATTTTAATCGGTATCTTATCCTTCGCGTAGAAAACGGAGTGGGACTTTGATCCAGAGGTCGGCAAGCTAAGAAGAATACGGTACGAGCAGGAAAATGGACGCTTCGGAGAGTACGCAATAGCGAAATTAGGAATGGGCATTGGATATAAAGGCCCATGGGGAACGCCTGTGGAAAACTGAAACGTCGAAGACTGAATAAATAACAATTTCAACAGTGAAATTTTTGAACGCGATATTAACATTTCGCTGGTGAATCGCCGACCAAACTCTCTCGCGGTGTAAACTTAATTTAATTAAATATATTTAAAGTTAAAATCAGTTTTATTTATTCATCATTAACAACACTCGATGTTTCTGACGCGTTGTTAACGATAACAACGTGTGCACGATCAGAAATAATTAAGAATATGATTTTTTTCCCCATCTTAGATTCCCGTCGAATCCCGATAAATGATTTCTATCGGATTCATTACATACTTTAGTTTTTTATCTTCCTATTTTAATTGATCTTCGATTGCATATTTGCTATTATAGAATAATAATGAATAATAATAAAACATGCGCTTTCATCATTGATGATGGCGACCGCGCAAGACAGGTCGAAGATATATGGCTTTTTTCCATGAATCTTGAACTTTTGCAATCCGCAGACTTTTTATCGTCAAATTAAGAAATTCGTTCAAAAAGAATTCCAAGGTTGTCGGTGGTCGATATATTCTGGTCAAAGCAATTCTACTGCAAGAACTTCCACTTCACGCGAGAGAGGATCGCGGGACAATGGTAGGGGAACGAAGAAATTTAGATTTGAGTTTCGATGCGAATCTAGAACGTCGCGCGTACTGACGTGATAAACATCACGTAGCATTGATGTGTTTGAGTTTGATCAATCGAACTGGCGATTGTGCTTTGCGAAGAAGACTTCTCTCTACGTCGCGTTATCAGAAAATCTTCCCGGCTCGGTACCTCCCGCTTGACAATAAAACGTTAAGTATGAGATGACGTGTGATCATTGGCTCTTTAATGTTCCGTGGCTTCTGTTTTAATACATCTTTGTCTACCGGTTCCACTCCGAGATTGCATAAATAAATGTCAATGATGTTTAATAAATATTTAATGAGATTAAGAGAATCTCATTTGGCAATATCTAACCTCTGCGCAGGCGGACCATCCATAATGATGTTAATCCACAGTATTTGCATAGCGTTCAAGGAATTCGGTATACTCATGAATGTTGCGAGAGCGATCAAAGAGAGCGCGGCTATACTTGTACTCAATTGAAATCTTACAAAATTATGAATGTTATGAAAGATTCCTTTTCCCTCCCCGATTGCCGCGTTGAAGCAAAAAAGTGATGCAATTGATAAAAGATTTACAATCGCATGTGATTCGTAGTCTAACACATTATTGGCAAATAAAATGCTTACATAATGGTGCCAAAATCGTCATCGACTAGAATCATGTCGGCCGCTTCTTTGCACACATCGGTGCCATTTTTGCCCATAGCGATGCCTATGTCGGCCTTCTTCAACGCGACTCCGTCGTTCACACCGTCGCCGGTCATGCCGACTATATTGCCGTTTCTCTGCAAGGCCTTCACGATGCAAAGCTTGTGTTTTGGTGTTACGCGGTAAAATACGCTCACGTTATTGATGCACTGTTCGAGTTGATGCTCAGACATCATGTCAATCTCGTCTCCCGATAATAGCCGGCTGTGAAACATGTCCAGTCTGATCATGCTGGCTGAAGATTCATTAAATCATCCATAAGCAAATTGATTAAATTGAGGAACGCATTAAAAGTTCTTTATTCAGTATTATAATAAATTTCTAAAATATTTTTCATGAATGATTTATATTTCTTATATTTGTTAAAATCTTTACAATAATATTTCTTTATATAAACAATTTTAAATATATAAAAATATATATAAATATAATTTTGAGTTTATAGATTTCTTTATTCAGACTTCTTAAACATAAATCATTCAAGCTATAACTGTATCAACCGTAACACAGAATGCAAGAACCAATTAAATTTAATTCTCTTGTGTATGATATGCAAACCTATATTATATAAGAAGCTGCAATGTTTCTCTTTCTTTCTTTTTTCTATAAATGAACATTCTAATACAACAAACCGGTTATGATAATAACAGATAATCAAATGATTCATCTTCGATGAATATTCATGACAACGTGATAATAACGAAGAATTTATTTTTTAATACTGTACTTATGAAATAAGACTTTGAGAAAAACATACATCTCGGAATTTAAGCTTAATCAAAAATATTCATTAATTTTCAATAAAAATACTAACTGTGAAAATAATTTTGTAATGGCTTCAGTCTGTGGCGATTTGAAAAGTGAAAGATAAAGCTACTTAATAGATGTGCGAATGCTTATTAGAAAACTGAATACCAGAAAAATAGGTTTTAAATTGTTAAAAATATTTTATATTTATTAATGTATTTTTATAGTGTATTTGACTAAGAAAAAACTAAATGATTTTAATGAATTCGACGCGTCAAAGGTTTGGCAATGAACGATCGATTAAGTTTTGCATTTTGATACTGCGTGTTTCTGCTTGTCATTCCATCCTCGGGAAACAACGAAGAGTATTAGAAAAATTTTACGAATGGCGAACAGTGTGACAACTCAACGATGCCATACGAGCTTAACACAAATTCTACGAGAAACCAAGATAACGAGATAATCAAAATAACGACAGAATTAGTGCATCATAATTTGCGCGAAAATTCTGTGAAAAATAAAAGTGAAACAAACTTTATGTTGTATGAACTTATGGAAATTCCAATGAGGATGACGATGATAATATCGTTCCGTATAAAATGTATAACAATACTTGTATACAGCATTGCTATAATTTGATGATGGACAATTGCAATCTAGTGAAGAGATTTACAACAATCCGAATTTTATAAGGAAAGTTGCAATTGCCTATTCATGCAAAGAAAAGGAGATTCCATTTAGGTCATGATAGATTAATTTCGTTGTTCTCTAATTGTATGTTCCGTTTTTCGTTGAAAATTCAAGTGTTATTCCATAACACACAAAGCGTTAAATATACAATATTTTTCTTGTTTCTTTTAATCTTAGTTTTGAAGTACATAAATGTTGCTACTGCTATTTACATTCGATAGCGTGAGACTATTAAATCATACGATATTGTTACTGCCTGGAGTAACAATATCAACGCAGCTAATTATTGTACAAAATGATAGTTACATACCTGGTAATAATAATGCATCCATCGAACTTTTGAGACATTTCGATGAGAATATAATCCAAAATAAGTAAAATGGCTCTCGAACGGCTTCGAACATATTAAGCAGATGGCTGAAATCGATATTGACGAATAATAATAATTACGGAAGATTTAACAAATTGCAACAAATGCGCGGCCTGAGACGAGAAACATGTTCATGATCATTATTCGTATGCGGAATTCACTTTCAAACATAACAATCGCGAAAAATATGGATTGAATTCAACTCTGCAATCATCGCGATGCGATTCGTAACTGACTGAAGTTGAAAGTACTCGAACATTGCAAATTGCGATTCTCGAAGTGCTGCAAACTTCGACGTAGCACAAACTTCACGTTGTATGCAATTAACATAAAGATAAAATCCAACAAATTCTAATAATTGTTAAAAATAATCGAAATAATAAATAGTTAATTGTAACTAATCTGTTTTCATATGTAGAATTTGCCGATATCGGAAATAAGGTTATAAGTATGAAAATATTGGAAGTAACGAATTGTAGTAATTATTTAATGAAATAACATAAAATATTTCGGTAGAGAAATTAATAGAAATATAGCAATTATTGTGAAGGGTGTGATCTATACAGTTCATGTAATCTATATACTATTCGTTACAAAACGACGATATTTACATACCTAACGATGATCATCATGCACTTGGTACACTTCACCGAGAAAAAGCCGTGAAATATGTATGATATTGGCCGACTGCGGCTGCACAATATATCACTGACACTAGAACCGCGATATTGATAGTGATGGTTAACGTATTACGATAAAAACTTGACACAACGAAAAACGCGGATATCATATGCACAAAATTCACTTTTAGGCAGAAACATTTCCGAAATATAGGACTTGAACACAACTGTTTACTCCGTGGCGCGTTATACGATTAAATGTGTTTGTGAGAAAAATCAACCAATCACGAATCTAAAATAAACTACCATTGCTGAGTTTTTATTGTTAGTACAAAACGCGTTATTGGTCAATTTACCTGCATATGCATTTGAAAGTGCTGAAGCAATCACGTGATCGGTGCAGAAGCTTATCGCGGATTCACACATCTTTGGATATGCAATATACGAGATCAACGTCCAATAGGAAAATGTGCTTTCTAGGGATTTTGTTAATAAAGATATATGCTTTTAAAAAATAAATTTTTTTAATTGGATATCAAATGTATTGCGTTAAACGTCAGATATGGAATGAACCTTGCATAATGTATGTATGGAAAAATATATACCGCGTGGTATCACCACTGGGATGAGTTTCTCCATGTGATGTAGATGAATTTGTCTCTTGGTCTCTTTGAAACTATTTGTCGATTATTATTTAAACGTCTTATATTTTTAATTTTGTGTAATATTGAAATATAAAGTTAAGTTACTATCATACACAATTTTCTTTTTGTTAAATTTAAGATTGCAGTAGCATTTTGCATTGAGGTTAAGTCAGAATTAAGGTAAGACTAAATTTTTATACCAAAGCAAAAGAGAAATTTATATATAATTCTTATCAATTTTTTAAATTAATTAATAGATATGTTAAGGAAATTGTATATATAATTTTTATAGAGATTGATATCTAATTATGTTATATATTTTTAACAGATTTATTCAAAGATGAAGCGGAAAGCAGAAAATTTAGATGCTGATAACATAAAAACAAATAATGATGTGGAAACAGATAATAAAAAGAAAAAGAAAGTGAGATTTGAGAAATCTTTAGACAAGCCTACAAGTAAGAACAAGACAATAAAGTAGTGATATTTAAAAAAGCTTACATATATCATACATAAAAATAATTGAAAATGTTTTTACAGGTAAAAACATAAAGACACCCATTGCAAAGAAGAATTCACAGGGAAATAATGTAAAATTGGCGAAAAATAATGCAACTATTGAGAAAATAAATCAGCTGAAATTGAAGAAAAAAAAAGAGCTTGGACAGAAATCAGAAGCCACGAAAAAGAAAAACTCAAAGGATAACAATGTAGAATTAGTGAAGAATAATGTGACAACCGAAAAGACAGATTGGCTCAAACTTAAAAAGGAAAGAAAAGAGCTTAGAGAAAAACGCAGAGCCAAAAAAGTGAATAATGACACAGTGTATGATAAAATCATTCAAGCTAAGAAAATTAGTGAGAAGTTACGCAGATCTGACTGTACATTGCAAGAACGTGTAAAGTTAGCTCGGACGTTACATGAAATGTTGAAAACTCACTACAACAAAGTAATATTCACACATGATATGTCCAGAGTAGTTCAGTGCATAATTAAATATTGTGAAGCAGATGTTCGACAGACTATAGTACGTGAGATAAAGCCATTTATTACACAGATGTTAGAGTCGAAGTATGCGAAAAATTGTATAAGGACCATTTTGAAGCACGGCTCGCGAGAAATCAAGAACGACGTTATTTCTGCATTTTATGGTAATATCGTCAGGCTAATGAGTCATGCTGTGTCGGCTCCTCTCATCGAACTCACATATTCCACTTGGTGTACAGACCTCGACAAGATATATTTCAAGCAGGAATTTTTTGGGGATCTGTATAAACTGATGAAAGACAAAACCGTTATATCATTGTCGGACGTATTTGAAACTGCCATGGATATGAAGACAGCCACGTTGTCCGCAGTAAAGACGAATCTAGTGCGAATCTTGAATAAGAGTCTTATTAATTCTACTCTGTTGCACACGGTTATATGGGAATTTTTCTGCGTATGTTCAGTGGAAGACAGGAATGAGTTAATAGTTATGCTACGAGATTTCATTATAACGCTGTCGCAGACGAAAATGGGAGCGAAAGTCGCTGCGCAATGTATATGGCATGGCAATAACAAGGATAGAAAAGTTATCATGAAAGCTTTTAAAGAGAACGTAAAAACAGTTTGCACATCTGAATACGGTTACATGACGTTATTGGCACTCCTCGATTCCGTAGATGACACCGTTATTATGAAGAAAATAATACTGTCTGAACTGCAACAAGATCTAATCGATATTGCGCTAAACGAATATGGAAGACGCGTTATATTATATCTTGTAGCTAGAAGAGACTCTCACTATTTCCCGCCGAGTATCGTGGAATATTTGCAGAAAGGCGATAATAACTCGATAAGCAAGAAGCCTGCCGACATTAGAGAAAAAGAACTCCTCGAAACGATTCGGGATCCGCTTCTTGATGCTGTAATCGCAGATGCAGCAACGTGGCTCTCCAACGGCGCAATAGCCATGGTTACTCTAGCGATATTAAAAGTGGGTTCTGGGCAGAAACTGCATTCCGCGTTCGAATCAATTGCTAAATTTATTAGCAACGTAGATGCAAAAATCAAAGAAAATGATGCTGAGTGTAATTTGGTCGAACATCCCGGATTACATATGATGTTGAAGAAACTTATTCAGAATGATCAAGAATTGCTGAAAAAAGACGAATGTACATTTGGGGAAATATTAATATCGCGTTTAACTGCAGAGGTGCTACAAAAGTGGATAGAATTTAACAGAGCTTGTTTCTTACTGATCTTCCTTATAGAAAATGAGTCTGAAAGTAATACACGTATATTATCGTCCAAGTTGAAACCGTTAACGAAAAATCTCGTATCAAAGAAAAATTCTGGAGCATCGATATTGTTAAAAAAATTGAAAAAATATGAATGATGTCATCAAATTTAAATTTTAATTAGGAATTTCAATAAATTAAGGTAAAATACATCTTGATATAATTATTACAAATATAAATTTTTTCCCTCAATTTTTACTCCCTCATTTCTTTTTAAGGTAACATAGTCGTTTAACATAATTATAACAAATGACATACAAAACACTGATTGGATTATCATTTTTTTTACTTCCTCGCCCCATTAGTGGGGTATAATATAAGGATATAATAAAGAATTTTATAAACAAATTATATTCTAAATTATATCTTATTAAGCGATGGACTATATTAGGCACACATCTACATTAACATATTATTAAATAAGCACGCAACCGGAGCTATCAGAATCTTTTATCATTATTTCCGAGATTAGCAATGCTAACGACAGTTCGCAACATACTCAAATGAGTACGAAGAATACACAAATTCAATTCGGCATACCTAGTGATGAGATTTTAAGATTCTTATTTGCAAATTTTTGAGCAAGTTAAGAATGAGCGAAAATCAAAAATCTCCAAATATCTTGTAAGGCTGTTATGATTGTGAAAGTCTTGAAAGTCTGAATGTGTTAAATATTTTGAATTATATAATACGTACACACTACGCATGTACATACATACATGTATTTATATACGTTCAAGATTTTTCAAGATTTTTAAGACTTTCAATCATAACAGTCTTGCAAGATGTTTTGAGACTTCTCGATTTTCAGTTTTTAATTCCAGATGTCTTGAGACGATTTGAATCCCATCACTAGAGATACCATGCATGTACATAATACGGCTAGTTAAATTTTAAGCATTTCCTTAATGTCAACAACTCTGGTCCGTATTTCTGGCTGGTTATCCTTCACTAAATCGGGCAAAAGTTCTTTTAAAACGCGCGTTATCTTATCAAGTTGTTCGTCGTTATTCGTCTCGCGCATTTTCCTCGCTAGTGAAAGGACTATATTCAATGCTTCTTTTCTAATTCTCGTGAACTTCGAAATATCTACAAAAAGAAAAGGATGCTGTACTTAAAAGTGTGCTAACATTTAATTAAATGCATTTTTATCATTAATATATTTAATATAATGTCAATCATTTGTGGTCACACAAACATTTTTATATTGATTTTATTATAATTGTAATTTTTTTAATACTAAAATTAACATATTCAGAAATTATATATATAGAATGCTATCTTGCATCCTTAAAAAAAAGATGTCCTTCCAACATGCATTTGCAACAGAAAACTGATATCGGAAATGTGTCGATTTAAGACCACAAAGGAGTTGAAATTATAATATATAAATTATATTTATGTGATTTATATTATATATGTATATATATACTTACTTATACAATATAATAATATTTTATTGAGGTTATCACTGATTTCGTCTAACAGTTTTTTATCTTTTACTGACATTTCTGTTTTGTTTATTTTTAGCACGACAAGTCTATCCACAAAGAGATTTAACGCTGTCAAAATAGCAATTTGCACAGACCTCGTACTGTTTGGCAGCACTTTTTGACAGTGAGTTACGAATTCTATGCAATATTTCTCTGCAATCAAACGAATGAAATTGTAAATTGTATATCTAGCACATTACATCTGTATTTTTTACCAAACTGCTATAAATTTTGTCCATAAACAGGTAATTTTGTAACCTTGGGTCTCTTTGGTGGAGGGCCATGCTTTTCCGAGCACTTCGTAAACTGTTTCCTGCAACTTTATATTATTTTCTTTCTTCTTCCTGCTTTCTTCCGCAGTATCTTCTTCATTGTCATTATTTTTATCAGACACCTGTGTATAAAATATACATGTTAAATGCGTTTAAAATTATTTCTCTGTAATTTTGTCATTAATTGCAGCTTACTTTGACCAAGATTTCCTGTACAATTTCATATATTTCAGTAAACCTATCGACATCGAGTTCGTGCAAGACCATAGCATACGCTTTTAATGCATTTCGTCGATACTCGACGTTCTCCTTCTTACTTTCTCTATGTAACGTTACCATAATGCTATCTAACAACACAGCATCCGCATCTAAAGCTACTCTGCAATGAAATTCAAAATATAAGTTTGAGATGTTAACTTTTCCATATAAATAACTGAAGAAACTGAAGGACTTCCTAATGTATATTCAATGCACGTACTTGCTATTGCACGCTAGCGTAGCGAGAGCGTTCAACAAACGTTCCTTTCCTTCCCACGTTCTGCCACGCAAATTATCCGTTAAGACTTTCAATAAAGTATTCCTGACTTCTGGATCCATATAACGACTCGATTTTAAGGCAATAGTATGTACTGCATTCGCAGCTTGCATTTTCGTAGTCCATGACGCCGACTCCAAGGCTTTATGCAGAATATCAATTATTGCTCGCTCGTGTTGCACAATTCCTGCTTCGGTTACAGGCATTATCTCGTTCCAAAGATCGGTCCACAATTCAACAGTGCTTTCATTTCCTAATGAAAAATATCACACATAAAAACAAAGTGCAAAAGACATATTTGTAAACGAATTGTATAACGAAATACGAACCTGAAACTTTTTCTGCGTGCATAGCAAAAAAGGTAAGAGGAACGACTATCTTTTGATACTTCTTCAATTTCTCCTGATTGTAATTGTTTATAGACTGCAAAACTTGTCCAATCGCTAATCTTATTGCATCATCTGTAATTTATATTTTTCTCTATTTTAGTTTTCCCGTAAAATAAGATAATGAAACGCTATAAGAATGTATAATGCTACTGTTAGAGTCTCGATGTACCTTCGCGTTCCAAATACCATGTGTTTAAGCTATTAAATAGTTTGTCGAGACTAGAATCTTTAGCCGAGCCAACTATATGTCCAATGCTAACTGCATTATTTTTTCTCACAGCAGCGTTACGATCCAACAAACCGTTGAGTAAGGCAGATAGAATCTTAGCTGATGGAACAATACGAATAATTAATTTGTATTATCAAAATCCTATAAGTTACTAAATTAGAAAATATTTTCTAAACAAAAATTTTACAAATTGTAAATTGTAAATCAATTTATATGGTAAATTATTTGCTGTTCTTGGGATAAAAAAAATATCAACCGCTATATGGCTGCAATTCTGCTTTCAGATGAGTGCTGAGAAGAATTATGAAATGCGAACAAGCGATTTTTGTTCCAAATCCTATACTGGATTTGATTAAATCTATTACTTTTGGCATTAAATCCTTCAATACATCCGCATCGATATATTGGATGCACTAAAAAGAAAAATGGCAAGATATCAGAAGAATGCGTAACGTGCTCTACCGGGTTCACTTTTAGATAACTTTTCAAATCAACTATGAAAATAAAAGTACCTTTGTTATTGTGTCTGACGCATGATGACCTTTGGCAACGCTAGCTCTAAGATTATCAATAGCTTCCTGCGTTTCCGTGGTCGCGCCGCACACATTACTCAAATACGAGAGCTTAGGATTCTCTGATTCACCGATCGTCTCCAATAATGATGGTATCAGATTGACGATAGACGGCTTCAACAGAACGCCGGCCGTGGATACCAGTTGAGACACTGTTTGCAATGAAATAGCTCTCACCGTATCCACGGTGTGAATAATACCAATGTCGAGTAACACCGGCAATATCGCTTGGATAACTTGCTTTCCCGCATCGCCGTGCGAAGAGTCGCAATGACGTATGCAAACCTACGTGTAAGGATCAATTAATTTCTCAATCACAACTGCAGGAGGCTCACAAGAAAAGGAAAAGCTCACGACTCACCTTGCTAAGTATTTTGGCGGTGCTCGTCGCGGCTAACCGCGTGCCTTCGTGAATATCGTCCATTACGCGAAACAATTTCTTCCACAGTTCCGGGCCGCATTCGGCGAAGTTGAACTGAACATTTGTCCTTAAAAGATCTGCGAGAGCATTACAACAACTGATACGCACCCTCCACTCGTTATTCGTTAGATTATCAGTTACATCAGTCAATATTTCTCTATGATACTGTTCGATCTATGGTAATGTACAAAAAAAAAACATTTTTACGCTCACTATTACATACAAATATTAGAATATTAATTAATGCTACTAACGGCTTTCGTCGTGGAAGGAACAACGGCCCGCCAAATACTAGTCATACTCTGCTGGATCTTCGGCGTCGGATCGAATTGATATCTGTACAACCGTGGTATTATATTAGGTAGATATTTATTCAGTTCATCCCTCGCGATACTGGCGATTGCCGCGAAGCCAAACGCCGCTCCCTTTTTCGATGTCCATATCGCATTGTGATTTGCCAAATGCATGAAGTAATACACGAGCTCGGGCTTCTGCAGTTCTGTCGCGAGAGAACAGATCTCCCGATACGTTGATAAATTACCGCTGAAAATTGCATTATTTCTTCAAGCGTTTCATATTTTATTCAGCTTCAAACATTTACTTTCGCCAATAATAATTTTTGAGAGTAATTATTGTTTTCTAGTCCGAATAATTTTTATCTCAATTGACGTAACGCAAAATATCGTATATGATTTTATTCTCACCCAGATGGGCTTTTTCCCAATTGGCCTTCCTCGAATAATTTAGTATCAGCGGTGACTTGTTGCACTGCTCTACGACCTTGCGTAAACTGATCTAATATACTGGACACTAAAGCATCGCGTTCTTCCTGCTTGCTATTAATATGCGCTAAACTAAGGCCCTTTGAAGCAATATCTTGCACTATATCTGCAATGAAATTAATCAGTTACATCTCTTCTAAAAAAGAAGAAAACTAGTAGATTATACTAATCTTACCGCTGTCATCTGAGAGAAAATCTATGAAAACATGATGAATCGTGGACAACCTTTCCTTGAGGCATTCGCGTTGAACGTTGTGTTTGAGAAGCGCGAATAACCACACACACACTGCCTTTAAGAAACATCGTTTTATTAACAAAACGAAAAGTACTTGGCAATTTTCTAAATTATGTATAAATACCTGTCGCAAGTTTGGATGAGGCACTTTATGTACGTTAAATAATTCGCCTAACACATGTATCAATAATTCGTCACTCTCCTTACTGTACGGAACAACGTGTTCGGCGGGCAAAGTTATCCAGGCATTTCGCGATTCCGGCGAAGCCTGTCCCTGGACGCAACAAACCAAAGCTTCTCCCAAAGTTAAATGGATCTCGATATCTTTTGTCTGTTGAATATCAAACGCATTTCATTATATTACGTGGCAAGTTTAAGTAAGCGTAAAGACAGATTTAAACACCTCTTTGACTGTTGCTATAATTTTGTCAGCGACATCTGCGGTATGTGGAAAACTCTCGCCGACGCATAAGTATCCTAAGGAAAGTGCAGCCTTTTCTTTCATCTAAAATGAGGATGAATCCATCAGATGTAAAATATTTTTGCGGTACAATAAATTGCGTTCAGAGAACAAACCTTAGTGGTCAATTTGGCATTAGATAATACGGAGAAGAGAGTTTCCATCACCGCTTTTTTGTTCAATTCATCGTCGCCTTCGGCGGGCAGAGGTAGAGAATATGTCTTTCCCAAAACACCAATGGCCTGGATAGCGGCGTCCATTAATAGTATTGTCTTATCGTGAAGATATGTACCTGATTGACAAACGTGGTAAAAAATTTATCGAATATTTGATACATAATTTTCATATACAAATACGTACAAATTGTTTTCACAATGTCGTTATAAGTCGCCCAATTGCACAATGCCTCCTTGTTCTCCTTCCGTTGTAGCATTAAATTTCTTTCCGTCATATAAGTCAGCGCCATCAGTACGCCATGCTGCGCCTCCAAACTTTTTTTATTCATAATGTCCATGATATTCGAAACGTGCTTCTCAAATTCATTTTTTGGAAAATGACCAGTGATAGCACCGTATACTTTTGCAGCTAACTGTCGTACATCTTGCTTGGTGGAAGTGAGCAGGGAACAGAGCCACGGCAATTCTTTCTCATATGCTTTTATTATATGATACGGAACGGAGCCAAGTACTTCCAATAATGCGTTTAAAGAAATTTGATCTGTATCAAGACAGTAAAATATTAGCTTGGCATTTCGAGGGCGCAATTATAATTATTTCTCACCTGCGGAAGAATGACTTGAGAGCAAAATCATGTCGAGATAATTAGTTAATACTTCCGGTTGGTCTTTGTACAATTTCTCCAAATAACGTCCAATCAAGGGAGTATATTCGGAAGGATGTTGCAATGGTTCGTTTCGCGCGGGAATATTAGCACTTCTAGCGAGGCAAACGCGGAAATAAGTGATAATCTATAACGATACAAGTTGTTAATATAACAATATTCCTGCGCCGCTTGTAGATTTGATCTCCGCCAGAAACTTACTTCGGAGAACGTAGTGGTATTATATGGGAGTACTTTCTTGTCCGTGTTTCTGCCGCCGGTCGCGGCAGGCATTCTCGACTGCATCTTCGAGTGGATGTAACTTACTAGCTTCACAAACTCGGGCAACGGTATCTTTTTGTCAATCTGTTGACTTTCTTCGTTCTTATGCACAACGCCGTACAGCGCTTTCATAGCTTCCGTGCTTATCTCGTGTTTGTTGTCGCCGCACGCTAATAACAAGAGATACCGTGATGGAGCATCGTCAGGTGGAAACACGGTTGCGGCATAATGCATCGCGACAAATCTATTTGCAGAGATAACACCATCACACACACACACAATTGGAATGCACATTAAAATTCATGTAATCCGTGTTTTTCGATACATGCCTCACGCTTGACTCTGGTGATTCGATGTGCACCGACAGTAAGGCGTTCATCAGAGTTATGTTGCTCTCGTCCTCCTTGTTCAGCACGAATGCGGATGTTACGCAAATCAACGCGTCCCTTACTGTCCGCCGTAACTCGCCGTCCGTCTTAAATATTAGAAGACATTTACATACAATAATTACACGCGATTTTCTCATCATTGTTTTCGACAAGATCGGCTACTTACAGATACAAGTGTGTCGAATAAATTGTGCAATAGACTCAAGTCCTTGTTTATCAACGACGGTATTCTCTGACCGAGCTGCCCGATGACTGTGTACGCCATCGGTTTATGCACATCATCGCCCTCGGAGATCAGTTTTATCATACCGTTCAGAATTACTCCGGCAACGCGAGCTAACGGTACAAGACTGCAGCTAAAAGTTTAAAATCGAATACAATTCATTATGTGACCAAGTAATACGTTAAATAAATAATGGAACACAGTTAAGTACAAAGCTAATCTACAATAAAATAAAAAATTCACGAAGCGAATAATGCAACATGTGTCATGAATAAACGCTATCCATCTCTTCTTCAGTAAAACTCGCAAGAAGGAATAAATTACAAATCTATCGATAAATGTGCAGTTAATAGTAAAAGAAAATAAGAACTTACTGTTGGACAATATTTGATGTAAACTGTAGGGCCAACGATTTCAACTTTGCATTCGTGTTCTTTCCATAGAGTGAATCAAAAACAACCTAAAAAAATAATTTTATTAGCCAATTTATGAACGCAGCAGCACCACAAGACATTGACATATTTCTCAATCAAATTTTATGTACCTGTATACAGGGCGGTATGATAAAACCGGCTTTAGTTACACGACAGAGATACTGCAGGAGCTTGAGACGAATTCGAGTGCTCGCGGGATGTCGTTTCATTTCAGGCTTTATTTCTTTCTGCGTAGCTAACGCGTCCGTGCCCAAGAATAGCGTGTAGAGCGGCGCAGCTAACTGCATCGAAGACCAATCCAACGTGCTAAACAGATACAGCATCGATTACATTCTTGATCTGTCGCAATTCTAAAAAAAAGAAAAACAATTTCTGAATGTCAATTTCTTTTATACAAACCCAGCTATCTTTTTCAATTCTAAATCTGCCATATTGGCAATGCTGAATCTGGTATCAGCAGCCGCCACAATCAAGTGAATCAGAATATCTGTATCAGGGAAAAATCCACCGGCGAGGAACTTAACAATGCCCAGTTTTATCTGCTCGAGCTGTTCGGCCGTTGGCGGGTTTTCGCCTATCACTCTTTTGAACGAGTAATCGCTCAAGCCCGGCGGCACAGTGAATTGAGACCAGTCGATAGACTGACCAGACTGTTGATTTTCTGCTTGTCCCACAGATCTAACAATATATCAATATTAGCAACTGAAGAACAACTGAAACGTTTAAAAACAATACAATTGTACAACGCATATCTCACCCATATGGCAAAAGCAATATATCAAGCATGAAATTAATGAGCTGCTTCGCCACATAAGGCTTATCTTGCAAACCTAAAAGAGACGCTCGTTTGTCAGGATCTGCTGGTATATTGATATGTCCCAACGCTGGCATTATGATCAATAACAAGCTGCAGTTATATATTATATTATAATCTGTTATTTTACACGGTCAATTCTTGTATTAACTCATATATATATTTTTTTAGAACAAACCTATCTTGATGGGACAATGGTTTTCCTTCAATAGCATTTAATATACTTGGAATTAATTCTGCTTGCTTATTCATCTCCATTCGAGGATATCCTAACTTTATGTATATTATGGTGAAATTCTGCAATTATGCAAATATGCGTTACAATATGCTTCTCTAATCTCGACTGACAAATGCATACAGGCAACATACAATGACAAATGAGCTAGCAGCTGGATCCTGATATTGCAGGAGCAAGGCCTCAACAGGCAGCTGCACCTGTGGCCTGCTCTTTATTCGCTTGTTTATATGGACCAGCAGTTCCATCACCTTTTTCCTAACACCTTCCTGCCCGCTAGACAACTTGAGCAATACGGGAGGCAAGAATTTACAGACTGACGCCTGCAACTGTTCATCTGTTTCTGCTGTGCCCAAGCGAAGGAACACTCGCTCGAGCAAAACTAAATAAACACGAAAAAAATAACGTGATTATTATTGCAAAGAAAAATAAATGACAGATTTTAATTTCCAATCATACATTGCTAATTCAATTTTGATAAAGATGTAAAAAAAATAGGAAATATATAGATCGATTTTGCATATTTATTTCTATATATTAAGTCATCAGAGTATGAAGTCATCGCGAAAATATTGATATGTATAAGTAAATTCTTAAATCGGCTCGATCAAATGCAGACGCAACAGCGAGATTTGACAGTTGCGAGCACGTGTCAAAAACGGCGTAGAGAAGCGAATGAAGCGGAAGAGAAATATCGAGAAAAAAAATCTGTATACGATTGCTCTGAAAACGAAGTTGCTTTCCAGTCGAACAGCATGACAATTGATTTTGCTCCCGCACGCCGCAGAGTCTCTCGAATGCAGCGACTTTTGCACGCGTGACAACCATGATAGAATCGTAGAAGAGCAGAACGCGTAATCTACAATCTGATTATCAACCGCGACGACATTCATCTACGTGAAACGTAAAATAAATCTTTTTTCTTAGGAAAGTACTTACTCAGCTCGTCCGTAGCCGCTGCCATTTTGAAAAAGTCTATAAGAGAAAGCGTATGTCGTTAGAGAATGACGAGAGTTTCCGTGAAATTATGCACGACCAGCGGCACTTTGACGCAGCGAAGACTCGACGCTAAAATCGTTAAAACGCTTTAATGTCGACGTGACCACGCGTGTCGACCACCAATACAGTATGTTGAATATATCACACCCCCTCGTCGCAACTTCAACGTTATTTTACGTGAGGGCGCTAAATTTCGATCTGAGGTTAGAAAAAAAGTTGAACGTATTCACGATACGGAATCACGACAATGTGCGATATTTCGTGACGTTTCTTGCGAGAGTTTTGCGAACAATCGCGTCCGCCAAGTGTCAAACAATGCAATGACAACTGTGAATTTATATTACAGATTTAGGAATGTGCGATATAAAAGAAAAACTCGAGCCTTGGTGAATAAAACCATGTAAGAACACATTAGAACTCTGTCAAATCGTATAAATTACGTTTTTGAAGAATGACACTTGAAAAATGTTAATTAGATAAGTTTTCAATGGAAAAAGAATATTCTCCATCGATTTTACTGAAATTTACAGTCGTCACGTGTTATTACATCAATAAGAAATTACTAAGATTTTTGCTCCGCACTGCAATCGGACTTATTCACACTTGAAAAACACTGCGTTGAGGTTGGAATTTCTGTCATCGATTACAATTGCATCTAAGAGCCATCTAATTGTAAAAATAATAACTGGCTGGCGGTTCGTGGTTTTTTTTTTTTTAATTGAAAACAAGATATAATTTTGGTGGGTTTTCAAAAATGCGATTTTTGTTAATAGAAATACCGATTAATATTAAGCTTGATTTTTATATATAAAATGACATTGAAAATTTATCTCATCGAAATTATAACGCTTTTAAGCAAAATAAATTGATCATCTATATTTTAATATTATACTATTTATATTATACTAACATTTGTTATGATTATCTTTACTGTCTTAGACATTTGATGGTAAAAATAAATAAAATAAATTATTTTAATATCTCTCACTAAAGTAAACTTTTTCAAAGTTGTCACTAAATCGAAGTTGTGCATTTTCATGTGAAAAACTATATAAAAATAATTTATAATATTTTTTAGAAAGTTTTGCGTGATTTCATATACGTCGCAGTTAATCGCACTGAATTTGCGCAAACGCGACCTACGTTAACATTTTGTATATTTTCGAAAAAATACTGCACGACCCTGACCAATGAACGATCCGTATTCTGTAATACAAATCAGCCGGTTGCCGCTGCTTTCGCCCGGCCATGCTTGTTTGTTGACCTTCAGTCGTCTTTAATAAAGTAGAGGTCAACTTGTTCTAAGTTTTTCCTACCGATCTTTTGAATGCGAACGCACGTTACATCGTGCTTCGCGATCATTTTGCATTCTCTCGTCGATATTTGTAGGTAGGAAAGTTTTCTTTCGTAATATTTCAGTAAACGAACATCATTTCTCTGTAGCACGTTCGTGTATTAACCAAGTTTTAATGACAGCTGTGGTCGCTTGACAATTTGCGGTTATTCTTGTAAGAAATTCTTATTTAATTATTTTTAGTGAATATATTTGTGCATTCGTGGTTATTCGTTTTACTTTTATCTCATGCATGGATAATGATTAAATTAATGTACAAATAATTAACAATACATGTCTTATATTGTCTATTGTTGCATATCTTTATATTATAATTGTCTGCATTTATATACTAATTTAAAATATATTTGTACATTTTCATATTTGTAACGTTATCTAACTGACATTTTTTTTTCTCTTATCATATCACAATTATTACTCTTTAAGGTCATTACAAAAATAAATTTACATATTCTTTTTATCTATTAAAAAATGTGCATATCACACTTGATATGTATATTTTTCCAAAGATAAACGGCTTGTGTTGCGTAATTGTTTCAATGATGTCTGCCTTTCATAAAGAATATCTCCATATATGTGTAAATTAAATTGTTAATAAAAGATTGTTAATTCATTATTATAATATTTGTGTTTCTACAAGAATATTAATAAGCTGTACATGGTAAGAGTGCTCTATTAATTTTTCTTATTTCATGTAAAAATTAACATGTTAAGTAGTATTTCACAAAATCTTACTTTTAGAAGTATTTAAGTAATTAATATTTTAAGAATTTTTTTCTTATATTTGCATGCAACACACATTGTAAAATATTTTTTTAAATATATTAGAAATATTACAATCTATATTTTGTAATTATGTATCTTTTATCAGTCTTTATTATATATATATATCTGTTATAGGTAGCACGCATAAGGATTTTGCTTTTATAAAATGTGGGCACTTGCTGTGATATCATTTCCTTAGTAAATTTTTTATATCATTCGACTAAAAGTGCAATTCAGTTTATACCTTACTCATTTTAACAATGGCGAAAGTAGAAGAGTTCTTTAACAATGTTAAAAGGATACTGTTAAGGATTTATAAATATTTTCTACAATATATCCGTAAATGGTCCTGTGTAAAATGGGATAATGTAAGTTCTAACAAATATATATATACATATAATATTTGAAATTGCTGTAAAACCATATATGTATTATTACTATTGTCATACGATTAATTGGTGCCAGTGAAAGATCACTTGTCTGTACTTGCCAGATTTATTAGTTAGCAGAAGCAAGTCTCATGGCAGGAAGCAGTTGTCACATTACTGTGAGATTGTAATCCTAGCATGTAGGGTAAGAATAGCTGCAGTCACAGACATGGTTCTTTATGTATGCTCATAGAGCAGAACATGGTAATGTAATATTATGCACGCTTGCTAACTGCTTTATGCCAATAACTTATATTAAGGCCTATATTCTGCCAGCTAAGTACATATCCATTTTCTACGTTTGAGATGTAAGTATTATCCCTTTGGAAGGCAAGCTCTCTGCTGCTGGGCAAACAGAGGTCGGTTTGTTCCATACATTTGGCAAAACCATTCTATTCATTTCTTTCACAAGCTTCTATATTAGCACATATGTATATTTGTATAGTTTAAAAGTTTTTAAAATATATTATTTTATTCAACTTTAAAAAATATTTTGTGGAAAGTTGAATATTATGAATAAATCAGTTATTTATAACAAAATATCGTATCTGATTATGTAATACTTAAGATATATTAAATAACAACAAAAAAAGGAACTACGAGAACCGGATATTACAAATCAATAGGAAAGGATTGAAATCAACTGAAGATTGGAGACGTATGAAGTGGAATAAAACGGAGCGGATTCACCGGTAATTGTGATTTACATAAACAGCCACATATTTATGATCACAAATACCGATGAATGTTGTCTTAATTCGTTTCTAATTTATTGTCTATGTTTTATTAATTTAAGTTGATCTCAATCATCTTTCTTTTCAGGATACATTCCATCAAACTAGAGTGGGCCCAAAATAAGCTGAAACGTTTTTGTAGTTTTAGTCTGTATTGATTTGTAATATCTTTTGTGCTTTAACATTTGTTTTTTATTTTTACAGCACTTTTTTCTGTTATTATTATAAAATTATACGTCGCACAATTATTTATATGATGTAAGAGAGATAAAATACAAGCTATATTTTTATTTTATATCTAATAGAAATTTTCTTATGATTTCAGAAAATAGTTGAAAATATGTACCTACGTCAAGCTCCATTAACGAAGAGCCATGAGCAAATAAGAGTTCTAACTTTGAATCATGGAGAACATCTAGATGGGATATTATATAGATTGAAGAAAGGTTTTTAAAGATTTCTTTCCTTCTAAAATCATACTGTTTATAACTTTTCTGAACTGTATTTCAACTGTTTTCTTTGTCATAGAATATTTTTACTTTAAATGATCTTGTAATTCTCACAGGATGGAAGGTTGAGTTTAGGCTTGGGGCTTCCCTTCTGGGGAAGTCGCTTAGTGTTTTCACAAACCATCCATTGTCGGCTGATAAACAATTCGAGAGGCATACTTACTATCAATTGCAATGGGTTGACGAATCGGCGAGCATACATTTAACTTTACCTGGTTCATTCCATTATTATGTCACTGATCAGTAAGTGTAAATTGCTATATATTTCTTAGATCTTACATTCCTTAATAACAACATACATACATTTTGCAGAGTCATAGGGAATATAAAATTTGTCGCATCTGGATACCTGCTGGTGGACCCCGAATTGAAAATTGGTGAAAATGGGAAGAATCTACCGTTGGATTGCATCCAAGTTCAAACAGTTTTGGCAAAGTGTTTAGGACCTTTTTCTACGTGGGAAGATAAATTACTGGTGGCACGAAATTCTGGATACAACACGATTCACTTTACACCAATACAGGTGATGTTAACATAAATAATTTATAACGCGCTCTAATATACACAAGCTTAATATGTAATTAATATTTTAGGAATTAGGAAACTCTAAGTCGTCCTACAGCTTGAAGAATCAAACAAAACTCAATCCTATTTTTAACGAGGACGACAAATTGATCACATATCAGGACATTGAGAATTTTGTAAATAAAATGCGAACTGAATGGGAGGTAAGTTATTAGCGTTTATCAAGAACAAAACACATCATTGAAATATGTGTCATTCTACGAATTCGCGCGTTGCAGGTGTTGAGCATCTGCGATATTGTCCTGAATCATACAGCGAACGAGAGTCCTTTTCTGGTTTCTCATCCAGAGATCACGTACAATTGCATCAATAGTCCTCATTTGCGTCCGGCATATCTTCTGGATGCAGTGCTGTTGGAATTGACAACACAAGTGGCTGCTGGCGAGTGGGAATTCAAAGGCATTCCCGTTGTAGTTGAGACTGAAGATCATCTGAATGTAAGCTATTTAAAAGCTTGAAATTTTTCTTCGTGCGTTGTCATTAAATATCAATTTGATCAAAATTTTGCTTTTTATTCTGCTCAACTTAATTTGTCTAGCATTTATTGCACGCATTTTACTTCCAGGCAATTCGTCATGCTCTGCACACACATTTCTTGCCTCTCGTGAAAATACACGAGATGTACACCGTCGATGTCAACGAAATTATAACGGGGTTCTTGAGCTTGGCGCGCGACGGAGTGCCACAAGAAGTGAACAATACGACAGCCGAAAATATTTCAGTGATTCAAGATCCCGACTTTCGTAAATTGAAGTCAACCATAAATATGCAGCTTGCGCTGAAGAAATATAATACGTACAGGTGAAATAGATAATAAAGAGCCGGATATTTTATCTCACATCAGAGTGCTTATTCGTAATCATTGTATTTCACGCAGGGCTGATTGTTTCGATGAGGAGACTCGCTTGAAGCGGTGTGCGGAGGACTTGAAGAATAAATTGCAAGAACTCAACGAAGCGATTACCAACGACGTGCAAAATCATCTAAATGCTGCCGTTGAAAATTCCATTGCTGGCATACGATACTTCCGGGTGCAATCAGATGGACCGAGAATTAAGGACGTCAGCGAAAAGAATCCTCTTGTTCCCAGGTAATTTCACTCGTGTGTCCACATATAGCATTTTGTAACATTGTTACATTCTTCGTGATAACAAATTTACAGATATTTCACTGATTCCGGAGCGGCCTGCTCTTTACGGGACCGAGAAAATACGATGTACTCGGATAACGCGTGTTATCTCATGGCTCACAATGGCTGGGTGATGAATGGCGATCCTTTGAAGAACTTTGCGGAACCCGATTCTAACGTCTACATTCGAAGAGAACTCATCGCGTGGGGAGATAGCGTAAAACTCAGGTAAAAGTTCTTCCAAGCATGTTGTTCAAGTTGCATGAATCATTATGCGATGTCAAACTCACGATAACAATTGTTACAGATATGGGCAGAAACCAGAAGATTGTCCTTTCTTGTGGCAGCACATGGCGACTTACGTGGAGCAAACGGCGCAGATATTCGACGGCGTCCGATTAGACAATTGTCATTCCACACCGATCCCCGTCGCTGAGGTATGCCGCGATTTTAAGCGATCGTGACAACAGAACGTTTACTAAATAGTATAATTTTCTCTTTGCAGTACATGCTTGATGTTGCACGACGAGTCCGTCCGAATCTCTATGTTGTTGCAGAATTGTTCACCAACTCCGATCAGAAAGATAACATTTTTGTCAATCGTCTCGGCATTACTTCTTTAATCAGAGGTTGTTATTCATTTGCATAAGATAATATATAATTACAAATTACTATTTTTTTTTTAAATCTGAGGAATCTACGTATCAATATGTGTGCTATTATTTTCAAACTATTTAATTTATATAATATTTTTTAATCACTACTGGACATATATATTAGAAATAAGTAAAAAGATACATTTAAAACCTGCACGTTGCAGAAGCAATGTCCGCATGGGACAGCCACGAGGAAGGGCGACTGGTGTATCGATACGGAGGTGAACCAGTTGGAGCATTCATGCAGCCACGAAAACGGCCGTTAGCACCGAGCATAGCTCACGCTTTGTTCCTGGATGTGACCCACGATAATCCTAGTCCGGTGGAGAAACGAAGTACCTTCGATTTACTCCCGAGCGCCGCGCTTGTATCCATGGCGTGCTGTGCCAGCGGCAGCAATCGCGGTTACGACGAATTAGTGCCTCACCATGTAAGCTCGCGGTGCAAACTTAAATTTCTACACAATTTTACCATGAAAAATTTCAATTCGTGAGATCTCATGAGAGTCTATTTTTTTTTCAGATACATGTAGTGGACGAGGAAAGACAATATACCTTGTGGACAAATGACGACGATTTGGTCGACGACGTTAAGTTTGTTAACTTCAAGACTGGTATAATTGCAGCTAAAAAGGCGTTGAACGACCTACACTACACGCTTGGCCAGCAGGAATTTTCACAGGTATGTTATAAGTTGCTTGTATTTTGTAGTGAAGAATTACATAGCTATTAGTAAAGTTTATTTTTCTGCTTCACAGGTATTCGTTGATCAGATGGACAGCGACATAGTGGCTATAACGAGACACTCGCCGACCAGTCACGAGAGCGTAGTTCTCGTTGCGTTCACGGCGTTCAACCATCCGGATTCCAACGCTCACGATCTGAGAAGACACGTAAGACCCTTGCGAGTGGAGGGCGTGGTGGAGGAAATTATCTTGGAAGCGTCGTTCACACATGTCGATGCAAAGTGAGTAGTGATCTTTTCTTCGAGACAGAAAGATTTACATAATTATTAATCGATGTAAAATCGCTTCGCAGAAATGGCATATCACCTTTCTCCTTACCTCAGAAGTTTGCCGAGGACGAAAGTTTCATAAATGGATTGGCCGAGTACACGTTAGATCTCAAACAGCACATACAATGCTGCGATTCTACGATAGTCGAGAAGGTCGATTCCGGCGACCCCAAGATCACGCAGCTCAATTTCGTGAATTTCCAACCCGGCTCTGTTATTGCCATACGGTACAAACTGCAAATTTCTTATCTCTGTCGATCCGTAAAATCTGAGCTAACTTGCGTACGAATTTAATTTCAGAGTGGCCCTCCACGCGAATATAAAACCCGCTTTGCTGAAGCTACAAGATACTATTTCGCAGATCACTTCGGGCGAGAAGTCAAGTTTACACGACGCAATTTTCCGTTTGGACTTCTCAGATTTGAACAAAGCTTTGTATAGATGTGACGCGGAGGAACGAGAGGAAACATCGAACAAATTTGGAGTCTATGACGTACCGGGATACGGGCCTTTGGTATACGCCGGATTGCAAGGTATTGCATCGCAATATATTCGGTCGTGTGTGAAATATATAAAGCATTGTAGAATTTTTGACGACTGTTAACTGTTTCAACAATTGCTTTGTTTTAAAACAGGTATAATATCCGTATTGGCTGACATTCGTTCGAATAACGATCTGGGACATCCTTTGTGTGCCAATCTTAGACAGGGCAACTGGCTGATAGGTAAAACATCAGAAATTATTTCCGATTTCAATAAATAATTCTAGATAGCGTGCGATCATAACGGTTAAAATTTACAGATTACGTGTGGCAACGTTTGAACGAAGATGACGGCACTAAACCCCTTGCGACGTGGCTTGAGCAAGCAACGGAACCGTTGAAAATAATCCCGAGATATTTAGTGCCGAGTTACTTCGATGTCATCGTCACGAATGTTTATACAAATCTCCTCGATCATTGCTACAGTTTGATGTCGAAGTAAGTATCAAGCTAAAACATTTTTATTCGTCAAGAATATTCGTTAGAATATGCAACAATTAATCCCGTTTTTGTGTTTTTTATTATCTAATTATATTATCATTGCAGCTTTGTGAAAGATGGAACTACATTCGTAAAATTACTGAGTCTGGTCTCGGTACAAGTGGGCGGTGTAGTGAGATCGGCGCAGTTGCCAGATTTGTCGCCGAGTCTCAATCCACCTAAGCCAAAGATTAAAGTCTGCGACGGAGAAAACAAGCAAGTGTGTTTAACGCTATCGGCGGGTCTGCCACATTTCACGACAGGTTACATGAGAAACTGGGGTAGAGATACTTTCATCGCTCTGAGAGGATTGTTGTTCCTAACGGACAGATACGACGAAGCAAGATTCATAATTCTTGGATTTGCCGGAACCCTGCGACACGGCCTGATACCCAATTTACTCGATAAAGGAGGCAATGCGAGGTGCGCTTTTAAAATGCTTATGAAATAATATATTAGAAAATACATTCAATCTGATTTCTTGTTTTATCCTGTAGATACAATTGCCGTGACGCTGTATGGTGGTGGCTCTACACCATAAAATGTTACGTCGAGGAAGCCCCGAACGGTTTGAACATCCTGTCCGATAAAGTCTCAAGATTGTTCCCGACCGACGATTCGCCAGCTCTGCCAGCTGGAGAACACGTATGTCGTATACAGCAATTATTTCAACGATTAGAATCGCGTATGCATAAAAATGATTTCAGGATCAACCATTGCACGAGGTGATCCAGGAAGCTCTCACGGTACACTTCCAAGGTCTCTGCTTCCGAGAGAGAAACGCCGGGAAACAAATCGACGAGCACATGACCGAGCGCGGGTTCAACAATCAAATCGGCGTTCACCCGGAAACCGGCTTCGTATTCGGCGGCAACGACGCCAACTGCGGCACCTGGATGGACAAGATGGGATCCTCCGAGAAAGCCGGCAACAAGGGCAAGCCAGCCACGCCCAGAGACGGCTCCGCCGTGGAGATAGTCGGGCTGAGCAAGTGCATCCTCAGCTTTCTCGCCGAATTGTACAAGCAAAATCTCTTCCCGCACGGCAGCGTTCAGCGTAAAAGTCGCGACGGTAAGACGGTCGAAAATCCATCATAAATACGATCGTATAATTCTGATTATATAACTCGTGTGAATTATAGGACAAACGATAACCTGGAGTTATATGCAGTGGGCTGACAAAATTCAGACAAACTTCGAGAAATACTTTTACGTGAATGAGGTCGCCACGAAAGACGAGTTGAGGCCTGATTTGATCCACCGGCGAGGTATAATCAAGGATAGTCACGGAGCGTCGCAGGAATGGGCGGATTATCAATTGCGGCCTAACTTCTCCATTGCTATGGTTGCTGTGAGTATTACAACTGTCATTTAAAAATATTTGGCGAAAGAATGGTATCTTCTGTACAATAGATTCTACTATAATAATACTACAATTAATAGCAGCCTAATTTGTTCAACTGTTGAAAATATTCTGCAAAGAGAAGAGTATTTTTTTAATAAAAAAAATGTATAATAGAGTAATAATCTAAACAGGCTCCGGAATTGTTCGATCCTCATCACGCTTGGACTGCGTTGAAAAAAGCGGAAGAGATACTGCTAGGCCCGCTAGGAATGAAGACGTTGGACCCTGCAGATTGGGCGTACAACGGTGACTATGATAATTCCAACGACAGCACCGATACGAAACTAGCACAGGGATGGAATTATCATCAGGGGCCTGTAAATATTCTTCATCATATTTTTGTCTTGAAAACATATAAAAATTGACAAGAACTTACGTAATATATTCTAAAATACTTATTTCAATATTTTCTACTTTAATATTCTTTCTTTAGGAATGGATTTGGCCGATAGGATTCTTCCTGCGAGCTCGTTTGCACTTTGCACCATTAATCGGCAAGAAGGACGAATTGCGCCGTGTAGTCGAATCGACCGAAGCTATTATTTCACGGCACTTCATCGAAGCGTCTACTAATCACTGGAGAGGCCTACCCGAGCTTACTAACAAAGACGGAAATTATTGCAGGGATAGCTGTCGCACCCAAGCGTGGAGCGCTTCGGTTATCTTAGAGGTATGCGAATAAACTTGTAATATTTCTCGTGAACTAATGCAGTCGCAAGAAGCATCGCGCGTTGCTTATTAAAAGTATCGTTCACACAAAGTGATTTAATGTATGTCGCACAATTCAGGTACTCCACGACCTGCGGAAGATCAAACGAGAGTTACGTGCCGAGCAAATAAAGTCTGAGAATTGATATCACTTTGCGTGTGTTCACCACCGCCAGTTACACTTAGAGCAATTAAAGTTAGAGGCAAGTCACAGTAGTTCCGCAACGGACAATACGAGCGTACACCTTCCCACTGAAGCGATAGCGACACCGCGCACACCGGAAACACACGCATACCGTATCTCGCACGTAGACGTAACGGACACGCAAGCCCGCAGATCTGTAGTCGCCGCTGACATCGCATTTGTAAGAAACGACACTCCAACTGCCACTGAGAACAAATTGATTTCTGCGATCGATGGGAAACGCGATGATACAAATTTCAGCCCGTACAGTTCTCGTCATTCTGCCGGCGATTCGACAGAAATTTCTTCAGATGCGAAAAGTAGAGTACGTTCTGATGATCAGCGGCAAGTTACGAATCGACAATACGCGAATGACGAGAGAAATGAAGCTGTGAGCGTTTGGACCTCGTCGAGCATCGAGCATTTTTACGAGGAAATCAGAACGATCAACGAGCCGCGCAGCATTTTGCACGACATCCATGATTACTACGAAAAGTACAGTCCCACTACGGCGAAGACCCTGATAGACACGCTTTTCCTGCCGCAGCACAAGATCTGCCAGGAATGCGCGAGAACGAGTCCGGTGTACACCGACCGTTTGATATACACGAGACAGCCGTTGCACGCCATAGAGGTGGTTCTGTGTCAGCGCGACGACGTTTCGTGCTTCAGATACCTTCGAGAGGGATCCGACGATGCTCTTCACTCGCAGTACAATCAAAATCGAGACTGCATGCTGATCTACAGTTACGCGAAGACCAACGCCGCGGGAATATTTTACTCTCATCGGCCGCGGGATGTTTTCGACCTGAAGTCGCTGTTGAAACCGAGCATTCGCGTCATCAGTCACGCTTGTCGCAACGCCGTAGTGAACACGCAATTGTACCATCGTCGCGTCAACAATTATTATGTAAGGATATCGAGAACCGGCTGCGCATCCATGACATTTTATTGCAATCGCGGCACTATGATAAACTGCACGAAACGCATGAGTTGTTACAACGACGACTCGCAGGACTCGCTGATCCATCGGACGTACCGATCGAACGACGATAGTATCGAGGAAAGTCGTCGGAACAGATCGAGCTTACTGCTGCTGGAACCGTTACTGCTAATACCAGAATTGACGAGTGGAAGAAGTGGGCGAAGGAAGAACAGTAAGAATCGGGTCTTCCGGTCAAAGCGCACGAAGATTATTAGAATACTAATAGCCTACGTGTTATCGTTTTTTATTCTTGCAGGCATTACATTCTACATTGTTTACTTTACGTAGCTTTACAACTGTTTGTTAAGTTTGAGAAACCGCGAGATGTCTAGGAAATTTAATCGTGTGTTCAAGTCACATTAGATGCTACATGATACATTTATTGTCATTAATTTCACAGTATATATCTCTCAAAGTGTCGTTATCGAAATATTTGCCAAAGAATCGATCAAAATTGTATATACGCACAATATTTATATATATATATATATATATATTTTCTTACATATTTTTGTCATGTGATCAGTTGATTGTAATTATTTTTTAATTTGCCGATTCATTAATGACAAGAAAATGTTCTGTAGTATATAAATTAACTATCTTAATAATTAAGCAGATATTAAATCTGTATCACTATATGAGTGGACTACGTTTACCAAATCACACGCGTGACAGGCTCGCATAATTCCTACCGCATTATCGTAAATATATTTCAACTATACTTTAACAGAGCGGTGTAGTCGCGTTAAATAACTTACTGAGCTTATAAAGCATTATTTGAGACGTGCGTTCAAAGTTCGTAATTTTATAACATAAAAAGTTGGAAATTTAATTCGTTTATTCTTGTTGTCTGTTAATATATCAAATGTTTAACAGTTCCTACTGCATCAACGATAGTAGAAAATACAGAAATTTATTTTAATGCCATTTTATTTATATGAGATGTTCATTAATATATAATAGATTTATACAATTGAATAAAAACTGATATGCTTTTAAGGTATGTATCAAAAAACGAAGCAGATATATTTTTTAAATCTTTGAGTAAAGATAAATCTTTTTTTTATAGACTAAAATTCGAAATAGATTCACATAAGTTTGGATATATCGTAAATGTATGGGAGATATAATGAAAAATAATCTATAATAAATTAAAAGACAAGACTTTTAGTCAACACTAGAAGTTATATTTTATCATTGTTATATTTTATGGAAATGCCCTCGTAATAAATGCCGATGTTTAAGTTTGTAAATTATTCGTGCATATTTACATTTGATTAACGTGTTATTATTATTGTATATATATATATTGACTTGTTCTTATTAAATTTTTTCCTATCATCACCCAGCCAATTTTTCTTCATGCCAACCTTTTGTCCCAAACACATACAATTATTTGTAATACAGATAAAATTAAGTGAATAAAAGAAATACAAATCTATAAGATTATGTATAACGATGTACTTAAATTGAAAATATAAAAGTTAAAATGTTACGAGAGATTGATAGATGTGTGCATACAAATGAAAAGATAAAAAATACATCTAAATTGTTTACAAAGATCAAAATATTAATAAATAATTGTTTCAGGTACACATGATTAAAATAAATTGTATACAAATTATTTATTAGCTTCCACATGAGCCGAATTCATTACAAAACTAAAAAGGATAATCGAGAGATGAAAGTATATTTATTCTAATAAAACGTAATAAATATGTACATATTCACTATTAGATCTAAAGTTCATTGCACCATTATTGATTCGCCGTGATCACGTTCCTTGTAAAAAAGAAGCATCGCCATTGTGACATCGATCCGTCCAAATCTTTTTTTTAATCTGCTCATGCTTCAATAAGTAATCGGTTATAATTATATCTCATAATGATACAATTTTATTTTGTTCTTTAGTACTTCTACCTTAAATTAAAATGTCAGGCGTGTAAAGCCTTTATCTTTACCTTCTGTTTATAAATAAAATTCACTGTACTACACTGAATGAATAATTTTCAGGACTTGGTGCTCGCACCGGCACAACCTCAATATAAATGTCGTGTAAATACTATTAAAGCCAATTCACGTAATTCTAGGCTAGCACCTAAGCTACATCTGCGAGGATGTCATACTTTAAATGTCGTCGAATAACCCTCTCGGCGGAGGACCCACGCGACTCGTGCTCGTGGAGAACGGCCTCGTGCCGCTCGGATCGTACAGATCGTTGTCGCCTTGATTATCCCGGTCGCAATAATTATTCGCACCGTAAGTCTCTCCTCCGAATGTCATGCCGATGTGATATTCCGACGGATCGAAATCGTGCAACAGACCCGCTCTCGCCGATTCGACCGACTCGTCTCGCTTTAACGGTCGTACTAGAGAACATTAAAACATCAAGTAACAAATTTGTATTACACGATTCTTATTTATTTATTTTTCGTTATACACACCAGTGTCGGTGCTTTGTCGAGAAGTCCTGTATCGCGATCCTGTGCCCGCTGAAACGTTGAATCTCTCCTGCATTTCACGTCGTCTGTACATAGAATCCTCCGCTCTCTGCCGTTTACGTCTCTCTGTAACGACGAGAAAATGTGTTATATTTTTTTTTACTTGTTTATTTATCATATCAGATATTAGCACAACCAAATTATAGATATAAATCGCGTTTAAGATGTCGTCTAATAAGATTTACCTCTTTTTATAAGTTCTCTGCCTTCATCTACGAGATCCGTTGTAAATTCGTCGTCATCGAGGAATTGTTGAAAGCCCAGCATGGAAAGTAATCGACTGCCTATACTAAAGTATGTTGCTAAGCAGAACGCCAGAATTGCCATAGGAAAGTACACGTTAAATCCATCAGATATTATGGAAATAACATCCATGTGGCCCATCACCTACAAAAAAGATAAGTAAAATAATTAAGTTTAATGGTTAAGTTTAGTAGTTTAGTGGTCAGAACACATTCGCCCGGCAAGCGAAAGATCCGGGTTCAATTCCCGGCTTAGCCACTCGCGCCCTGATATTTTTTCTCTCTTGCTTTCTCTCCAATAATTCCTATACGTACGTTAAAGTTTCTCGATATATGAGAACAATGTACTTAAAATTTCGTACACTTTAGGTATCTCGATCTGAGATCGGCGTACAATCTAACTGTCTCTTGTAGACTAATTTATTAATGTCTTTATGAAAAAATTAAAAATTTAGCACTAACATCCTGCGACGGCTCTTGATGCCATTCTATTATATTTCTTGATTTTATAGGGCCTTTACATTGCATGTGTTTAAAATAATTAACTTATTCTAAAAGAGTCTATAAATTATTTAAACTATTTTACTAACCTGCGTATAATGTGTTTCTAGGATATGGGTTTTGATGATGTGGGAATCCATGTGAATAAGTCCCAGGAAATTAAGACACATAGGCGGCGTTAAACGACACAGCATCATACCGCTGAATATCAGGCTGTACTCGTTTGTCTGATGGTGAGGCGCCAAGTAATAAAGGTTCAACACTCGTATCTTCAAGACGGTTGAGTAAGCGCAGTAGCAAAGATATGCGATGATCAATGTGGACAGCACCTGAGAATTAATATATAATAAATGGTAATTTATATATAACTCTCGAAATATATAAACTACAAATCTTTACCTCTATCGTAAAATAATCATAGTTCCTCTTCGCTAGATTCACAAATTGAGCGAATAACGATAGCACGGGAGATTTGTTGAAGAATGTTACTTCCGACCATACCACAGCCACCGACAGGCAGCCAGCGCAAATGGCAGCTGCCTTTAGGACGTAATTTTTCGTAACACATTTCCAGTACCATTCTGAAATTTTAATCATGAGGTTATATAGAATTGCAGGCTCTGCATTAATTATATTAAGTTATTAATTGTTATTACGTACCAACAACGGGATTGTAAATAACGCGGAACGGAAGCGAGCGATGCGTAGGGAAAGATGGTTTGAATCTTCTATCGTGACTGACTTGATTCTTAGCTATGTCCTCTAAAGCGAATATCTTATCCACTAAAATACACCATTGAGTTTCTATGCGTTGCAGGGTCTGCAATGCTTTTATAGTCTGGAATAAAAATAATGGCAATATGTATAAATGCGAATGCGATAACAGTGGCGTAAATTTCGATTTCAACGAACCTGTCTATGCAGACGAATCAAGGACTTCTCAGTGGGAGTGTCTGTTGGAGTGTCGTCCGGCAGTTGTCTCCTGTTCATTCTGTCTTTCAATTCTGCAGGTATCTTTTGGAAAATTGTTTCCAGGTTGCAGTGAAACGGATGACCGGGGCCAATGGATATTGTTGCAATTTGCAGCGACTAAATAACACATCGTCCATTATGAAAGTTTGCAAAAAACTTTTAATACACACCAGAGATAAAAATTACCTCGAGTATATCATCCACCGTTTCTTCTGCTTCGCATTTGTCCAAACTTAATTTTGCCACCTTGAAGTAGCTGTAACTTAAAGTATACCCGGGCTTGCTGGCATTCCACAATCCTCGAGGCACCTCTACAAGCGCATATCCAAGCAACAAGACCAGTAGAAATAAACCCCATGTGTTGGACGCAGAGGACGCGATTGCTTTCAATTTTTGGCTACAAGAAACGTCGTTATTGTTATTTTTTTATTTCTATTAAACGGATATATTTGATAGAAATATTTTTAGTGTTTTTATCTAATCTATATTTTTTTCAGCTTATTATCAATTCAGTTTATTCATCGTAATTTAATAATGGACTCACCCGTCAAGATCTAAACCTGGCTTCAGCGCAATGTATATCAAAAGTATGCCGCATATAAACAGATAACTGCCGTAATATATAGCATTATCTATTAAAGCAGACTTTAATTTTCCTCGTACAGTGAAGTCCCCTGCTTTTATGTAAGATTGCATCAACGGGAGTATCAGCCATGTCAAGCATTGAGAAGTCCAATAAACTATTCTCCACAGATTTGGAAATACATTATCTGGCACATTGGGCCAAGGCTCTCTACACGTAACTATTGGTGCAGAAGTTGTGTTATCAGGATTTTTAGTGTTGTTATGTATGTTTTTCTCTACACATTGTCTGAATACGGTCTGCAAAAATGAGGTATTGCTTTACTTATTTTGTTTCATATCTCACAAAAGGCTTATTTTAAAATATTTAAGAATAATTTTAATAGAATTGTTATCTTTTTCTTAATATGAGAATAATTAATGTTATTCTTTAAAAATAAAATATGCCAAATAATAAGCACAATTTTTCATAGAAGAATCAATGTTGAATTGCTAAAAATAAAGTAATTATGATTCATATTTGATTTTTTTGAAAGTTTCCAACTCTTCTATAAAATTATTATGCAGCATATCTTATTTTAATGAGAAAGGAACACTCTTGTATTAAACTGTATTAATTTATATAGTATTATAGATAGTAGTATAATTACCGAGGAAACATCCAAAGGTAATATGAAAATTATTAGTAGGGAAAAGTACCAAGCTATCAACACAGAGATTGTGACTATAATGTGATGCCGGAACACGTTTCCATATTTGAAAAGCAATGTTCCGGCCAGTAAGAACGCCACTATAATCTCTGTTAAGAATGCACCGAGGACCATTTTGTCTCCTTGTGCAATAAATATCTAATAAATCGTATGACTTTTCAAACTACCAGTGGATACTTATGCATTTGTATCGAAATTAGTTTCTGTCTCTTGAGCTTCTTTGACTTTGATTTCCGCTTCTCTTTGCATCTTCTCCAGTTTCTCCAATGTAACTGACTTTAACGGAATCAATTTTGGTTTACAGAGTATGTAATTCAGCGTGTCCTCCTGATACAACAGACCTTGTCTTGGAAGGACTATGTCGCACTGTTCGACTTGTTTATCTTTGGACTCTGACATCTTTTATAAATCCGTAACGTTCCAGTAAATTAAAAATTTCTTCATTGTGACATCTGGTAACAGAAAAACGTAACGTTATTTAAACGTAACGTTATTTAAAATTCAATCATATTAGCAATATCTTCAAAGAAACAAAGCTTTATCTTAAAACATTTTGAATAACAATGCAATTATATAAACAGCAATGCAATGAAAGCCGCATATTTGTCTAAAACACTCGACTACATTTATTTCGACTGCAGCAGACGTCGCGGACACAATGTAATTCGTTGTCAACTAAGGAAGCATCCTGGAGTATTTAATCTGACGCAATTGATAAAATACTGCAATTGTCGCTCATTGAGACGAACCTCCTCTTCGCGTGCTCTCATCAGCAAACACTGCCGGAGGAATTACTATTGTCTTGTGGCGGTGAAACACGACACGCACGTTACAGGATAATCACAGCTGGCAGCTTGCAAATCCGCTGACAGATTTCGCGGAACCGTGAATCGCCATGGACAGACTGTCAAATTCCACGTTGCACGTCGCGACGCGACTATGAGAAATTCGTAATTAACATCAGCGAAATCGGAGGCGACTGCAGATAAGTAAGCTATCGCGATAATTTTACCATAAGATAGCGCGACTCGGTACAATTTCAAGTGAAAGCCGCGTCACGCGATAACAAGAAATGGTGTAAGTCAATGGTCAACAGAAATTCGTGTGAAACATGTGAAAGCTCGAGTAACTTAATCTTGAAATTTGATCTTGAAATGTTTATAGACAGTTGGGAAAGAGAAATCTTTTGTGTTTTGCGATCGCAGTTTATTCAATCTGTTTGAGAAACACTAGCTGTGCATTACTTCGCCATGATCGAAAGACGAGTGCGCTGACATTCCTCGGATATAAACAAAAAGTATCGTATGTAGCTTCGGTGAAGCGAAGTGATAACCGAGAATGAGAGAGATGTCATTCGGTTCCGGATGAAGTGAGATTCTTTCGTCTTTCTGCATTTATTTGTCGACTTATTTATTACACCTGTCGGCGAACCGGCTATTCAGGTATGTAAACATGTTTGTGAAACTTAAAAACTTTGCTACAAGTGATATAAGTTAAATATCTTAGTAGCCAAACATAATTTAAGAAGTAATCATTTATGTATGTGTGTCAATAGCAAAATTATTTTGTTTGTTTTATGTATTTGATTATATTATGCTTAATACATTTTGAAGAAATCAATTTAAAAATCTCAGATTTGATTAGGTTAAAAGGTTATCACACTTTTTTTGGAAAAAGATGATTCAGAGAACATTGCATAAAGTGAATGTGTGTATGAATATGAAATCATATAATAAACCAAATCTGAGAATATGTTGTTATAAATAAGATCTGAATTATTTCTTTTCAATTAAAATAAAAACAAAATATGTGTTCTGGGTTTTGGTTCATAAAGAAAAAGATACAAATAATTACAAAATAACATTAAAAAAAATTTTTTTTATTTAAATAGAAGCTTTTTCGCAATTACTTCTGCAATTACATTACATCTGGCCGGAATCTGGCCCTAATTTGAAACTTATCAGTGCTCTGACATGCGCTGTTTCTGTATGCGCATGCTGTACACAAATTTAAACATCACAATATACTTGAAATAAATGTGCATACAGATTAATAATAGATATACATAATTTTATACATACTTATAAATGTATTAAATATAATATTTCTATAGTATACTTTATTATATATTGATTTTTGCATTTTGTATGTTATATTTATTTATTTATGTTGCAGTTGTGTTGAAAGCATATTGTAAAACGCGCGTGTGCGCTTAATCAGCTTGTGACAGCAAGTACCAACCTCATCAACACAAAAGACCCTTCGAGCTTCAGTTACACCTTCTACATCTGGCTTCTCTCTTTTCTCTATCGCTGGCATATCTACTTGTTTCACTTGTGTATGAAAGGGGTAAGGAGTGGTAAGAAAGTGCAGTCAAAGTGAGGATAAGTCTTAAATTCGAACACGTAACTTCCTCTTACTGGGTGTTATTAATACTTTACACTTCCGGTTAGAAATTTTTGTCAAATAGAATAAATCAGTTCTTTAACATAAAAAATAATATTAAAATAACTCTGTAATGTAGAAGATAATTTAAAATAGATCTTTAACGTAAAACATAATCACAAAAATGTGATTTTTATTAAAATTTTAGAATTTATCGCACGAACAACTGCATTTTACGTTTCTTACAGGCTTTATATATTGATATTTAATTATTTTCAGATCAACGATAATATCTGTTCACGATAATTGATTAAGAAGTCCAGAATTACTGAAATAGCTTCTTAATTTATTAAAAGGTCGACTAACAAATCTGTAGGGAGCAAAAATCCTAAATTGGAAGTGCAAGACATTAATGGCGCCTACTATACCACTACCACCACTACCGCTGCAGCATCCCTCCACAAGTCGCTGCTGCGCTCGGTCTCGATTCAAAACCTGTCGGTCTGCATTCCAGTGTCGCTGCCGGTAAACGCCAAGCGGCTACAGCCAGCGATCTCGTCGTCAGACTTTTCGTCGCGTCGCGTCGTCGTCGTTCCCTGCGTTCGCACGTAACGCTGGGATATCGGATGCCATCGTTCGCGTTAAAAAGGTGAACGTGAACATGAAGTAAGGCGACGAGGAAATCGGCGGGGAGAAAATAGTGAGAAGAGAGAAACGCAGGGCCCCTGTGGACTACAAAGGACCAGCGCGGCCCAGCGCCGCCTCGCTCGGGGACTTGCTTCACGTAGCACCGACGCGCGAGTGCCCCGTTTGGGACTTTCCGGAATTGCATTCGTAAGGAGGAACGACGCGAACGATTCTTTCGGCGTCGACTTGGTCGCGCGACCAGATCGGGAGAAAAAAAAGGGTAAGTGAAAATGAACGAGCGCACCTGGCCGGGAATGATCTCAATTCCGGCCGGATCGATCGCACGATTATACACCAGTGAGCTTCTTTGCTTTTTTTTTGCTTTGGGTCGCTCGAAATCTCGCTTGAATGCTGTTTGTGGATCCTATTATCGCGAAAGAAGCATCCGACCGCAATTTCAACTTGTGAAAGAAAGTTAGATCGATATAAAATTATTGATCAAATTTTTGATTATCGATCGGATTAGAAAATTGAGTCTTGACAATAGAGAAATGCTCTTTTCACCGCATTACACTCGCTGCATTTAAAATAGATACGTTCATTTCGCTTGCACTTTCTAAAATTAAAGAGGTACGTTTTTTTTAAGCTTTGCAGCAGCGAGACGGTTTAATTAATTTAATTAAAGTTACTCTGCATTAAGAGAATTGACTTCTGGTATATTTGTATTGCTTAACAAATTGCTTTTATGCATTCCAAATAAGAATTACGCTTCGAGAAAGTGAAAGGGGATGAAAAAGAAAACAGGTGTAGAGGGGAAATGCGGTTAGGAAGCAGGTAAAAGGATATCCGAAACAAGTGTATTCAAGCGTTGTAGGGCGAACGAGGAATCAAGATATCACGCAGGAGAGTGCAGGCACAGGAGTAACCAAAAAAAAAAAGACTTCTCATTCGTTATCGTGCTCCACCAGCATCCACTCCGAAATTCTCCGGCGTTCTTTTTTAAATCTCACCTGTTCGCGATGGCGATCCAGATCCCGTCCGATGCTTTTGCACCGTCGTTCCCTCTCAATCGCGATCGCCGATCTCATTAGACGGCAACGTGAAACCTTGTCGAGAGACGTGGCAGCAAAACTCAGATTCGTCAATTTTTTTTTCCACTAAATGATGCAATCTCATCCTCTATTTTACTGCGCGTCATTCTCAGGTAAAAGCGCGTAGCAGAACCGGCATGACGCTTCGAATCCAATTATCAGATTGAAAAAAAGTCAATGAGTATTGAGAGAAGTGTTAAAAATAGAAAAAAAAACAAATACTTTATTCAAATTTTCTGCGTCAACTGGACACAGAAGATTTCTTCAATTCGATATCGGAAATGAAATTGTAGAATGTGAATTATTTTTATATCTCTCAAATGGCATGTAAGCCGACGCATTTCCATTTGTTCCAAAATTCCTTTTCTCATTTTTAGAATCCCTCCTGTGTTCGATGAAAGCTCATTCTCGCTGACGTCGTTCATCCTCGATCCTCGATCCCATAAACGCACCTCCTAAAAGAGACAATCTTTCGCCGGAATACTAATGACACTGGATGATCATTTAAGGCACGGTCAGGCATTCCGTACGGAACAGGAAGAAGTCCGGTGGAAGTGTTTTCGACAAAGGAGATTTTCCAAAATTATCCAGCTTGCGCGCGAAGAAAGTGTCGATGCCACTCAGGATTTCGTTTCATCTGTGCTCTTTACGTAATCACATCACATCAGATACAATATTCAAAACGACAGATTTGTGTCAAAACACATCTGAATCGATATAACAGTTGTGTGAGATCGCATTGAGTGCTAGAATAGACATTCATCCGAATTACAACATAATTTTTATGATCTGTGCATAAGCTATATAATTTGATTCCTGACGTGACATCATTCAAGAATTAAGGGCTTAAAGAATCTTACGCCGAATTGCTCGTCGGCTATTATTTAAATGAGAATTGATGCGTTATGTAACGTTACTCGGGAATAGCTGTTAATTCGAATTGATGTACGACTTCGCGTGAAGCCTAATTCCGCAGTGATTTTCCCACACGCGCCCATATGATGTCGCGGCGATTAAATTGTTAATATGAGGGCGCGCATCAGACGGATTAGGCGTAATTACGGCGCTACGGGATAAACGCACTGACGTACGTGCATACGTACGCGCAGCCGGCTGCGATCTCCTTGCGTGCCAGGTGGGGGAATCGCAGTCGGACAACCACTGCTTTGGAATTCGGCTTCTTTATTTTTGTGAGAGGTAACATCGGAAACCAGCCTCTTTGCGGCCCTTCTCACCTGTTACATAGCCACACTGCCATTTATGCTACCATTTAACCAGAAGTTAAGAGTCTCCTCGTACATAAAATGCGACAAGCTGCTGCCGCGCCGATAGCCTACCCACTGCACATACTCAAATTGTCTCTTTTCTTCTCCTGTATCTTTCTTTCCTGATTATCTTTTCTTTCCTTTATCTCTTTTGTTTCCTGCTTGCTTATTTGGAATGATAAATTTGAGATTGCGTCCGTGTACTTAAGATTCTCCTTATCTCGTTTTACCCATCTCGATTCTTGATTTTTACTTTACCGAGTACTGACTTTTTTCAATATATAACGACAAGAGATGACAAGTTTAGAATGTTGAAATTTTTAAATGTGGAAGCTGCATCCACAACAACACAGGAAAGTTATAAATATTCAAAAGATTGTAAGTTGTGTGTTTAGCTAAAATTGGACCAAAAAACCTGTGTAAACACGGTGATTAATATGTTAATAATTCCTTCTTTCTGATTCGATATCAATTTGAATTCTCATATGAGCATTTAATTACAGCATTAAACTTTATTGTTCGAGGCTTTTAAATGTTAATTGAAAAGGGAAATCATTAACACTGATACAACAAGTGTTTTGTTATATTTCCCTTTTCAATTGACATTTAGAAGCCTCGATTAATAAAGTTTAACGCTGTAATTAAATGCTTATATGAGAATTCAAATTGATATGGAATCAGAACAGTATAAAATGTAGTATTAGCATAAAATTAGCATAACCATTTTGGCTTAAAAATGATAAAATGCAAAAATTAATTATTAATGATATGTAGCAAGTTTATTATAGACTTGCAAGGATTTGCATTTGCATGTGTCAACATTACATGTCTTCAGAAATTTCTTCAGAAATACAATGTCAACAGAAAATTGTAGACTGTGTATATCAGTGTGATATATTGTACATAGCCTACGAAAATGTTGGTGAAGGACTGTTCTTTGAAAAACGAAAAATGGTCGCTTTATATTGTCCTTGAAAAGGGAATACGGTCTATTATCGTGTAACGCCATTGTAAAGCTTGTTTTATTACCTGCTTCACTTTCTCTTTTTCCAAAGACTAGGCGTGAAAATATTTTCTTTGTATAAAATCCGATGCGAATTGGAAGCAATACAAAAGATAATTGAAGAGTTATATATTGGAATGACAAAAGAAAAGATATTTACGATTGTTCGTACGTGGCGTAAAATTTTTATTAAGGAGATACAATGGCAGTGATCTCACTCTATATATATAGGAAAAAAGTTGCATAGATGCGCGGATAATTATTTATAAAAAAGTAACTAGAATTATACATTCGCATCGAAGTATCTCAACATCGAGAGATTGGTACGCCGGTCTTTTCCGCGGTCGGGAAAACGATAGCTTCACGCATATTAAAGAGAGCGAGCGGCGCGTGGGTGCATAGTACGCCGGCACGACGCCACGATCCGTGTGTGAATGGATATACCTACGCACACCGTGGCGTAGCGTTATAACTCGACGGAAAAAAAGAATTATTACCATCGCTCTTCGCTATCGCGTGCGCGCTCGCCGGTATATGGTTTTCTGATGGTCGTGCGAGCGCGCACGTGGGTGTAAAACGGTTCGCGCAATGAACGGCAGCTTTCGACGCCGTATATGGATATTTTCTAGATGGCCGCGCCGTCACCCAGCTCCACCACCGACTCGCTTTTCTCACTGTTGTTCTTCGGAAAACCGTCGCATTTTACAATCTTTCGGAAAATACGTATAATACGTCAAATTGTGTATAATACGTGAAACCATTTTATTGCTCGTCCTCGTTCATCGCTATTGTAAATCGTCAAGTTTTCTTGCGCCTATATCTTTTACCTGTTACATTTATTGTTCTCTTTCTAAAGTTTGTTTTATATTCTTTTCTTAAAGAGCATATAAAATCATAGTAAAAAATCATTTTTTACAAAGAATAATTTGTGTACAGGGAAACAATTGTATTTTTTTTATAGATTGTTGTTATTTACTTCAACTTTTTTTAGGGTGAAAATTGTATTGTGTTTTATGTAAAATATGTAATTAGTATGAGAGAGATAGACAATCCTTGTCATTCTGTCCCCTTAAAAATGTTTAGAGCGAAAAATGCGTTCTATTTTCACGTGAACTCGGCGTTCTAAACTTAAACGGTATGCTTGCTCGGTATTAATTTTAGTGAGACTTCGCCGCGGCACTTCGCGAGCCGCCTCTATTCGTTTTCCCGCGAAGGAGTCCAAAAAAAAAAAAACAACTAAAACGCACGCGAAATGCCTAGTTGAACATAATGGCACTGTTTTCTTTCATGTTGCAGAATGTGTCAAGATGACATCCATCTCTTTATGTGGCATCATCGTCATCCTGCTTTATGGTCCGATCGCGTGTATAGGCGGTAAGCATACAGAATTCGAAAATCATGATAGCTTTCTCGATGCTCAATGTTACTAAAGACGCGACATAAATTTTAGCAATTTAAATAATCGATTTTATTATATATTAATAAATATCGTACATAGAATGTATTTGTATGTCTTATAATGTATAAAGATGCAAAAATTTTTGTATTTTAATAATTTTACAAAATCAATGCGCTGGAATAAGATTTTTTTTGTTTTACCACGCTTCTAAGAGTTTCTTGACTAGAATGTAATTCATGCTAAATGCAAAACATAATAATTTATGCATACTGCTTTGACATTCGCAGGGGAGAGGCAGAACTTAGGCAGGACTATGACCTTTACCCGACACCCGCTGCCTCTAGCCGCTCCTTTGAATGACGAGGTGAATTTTGAATGCAGCATCAATATTATTGCGGAATCTTTCGCGTGGACCCATAGACCTATCGGTCGTAAATCATGGACGCCACTAATTAATTACATTAATAGTGACAACGGCCGCGGTGGAATTAAGACGTCACGGCATATTGTCAATTTCAACAATGTGTCAAAAGCCGGCGACTATCGTTGCGTCGCATTTTTCGGTGAGTCTGCACTGAAGTTTCATACGTGCGTATGGATTGTGCGAACAATTTATTCATCGTCTTATCTCAGAATGCAACATAAAATGCAACGAAAATGCTAGACTCGTAGTAGAATAGTCTCGATACAATACACAGTGTGCTGCGAGAGATTTGTTGCATAGTCATTTTAATTTTCTTTTTGCAGGCTCGATCGGGCTTGGTTTGTCATCGGATTTGGCAAGATTGACGCTCGCGACGATACAGAATTTCTCCGATAAGAGCGATGTCTTTATCATGGTGACAGAAAACAATACCGTGCCCATATCGTGTCCCGTACCGTACTCCGAACCGGAGGCTATAGTGGAGTTTTACAAAAATAACGTGCGCATCAGTAATACGAATCTGGTGAACGGCAAGACATTGGTCGTGAAAAACGCGAAGACGACGGACAACGGATTGTACCACTGCACCGCAAATAATTATCTAACTCAGAAGACGGTTACGTCCAATTATAAAATCGTGTTGACGGTGCAGACGAACAGGTCACTTCAAGCACCATACTTCATCAAGCAGCTGCAAACGGAATACATAGTTTTGCGCGGCAAGAACATCACCTTGGAGTGTTCCGCCGCCGGTTATCCGGTGCCGCAAGTCACGTGGAGTCGCCTGGACGGCTCTCCGTTGTCGAAGTCGGTGACGTCGCCCATCGGTTTGACGATAACCCATGTGCAGCCGTCCGATCGCGGCGAATACGATTGCGAATGGAGCAACGAGATCGGAAAGGTGAAGTCTGTGATCATTCTGAAAGTAGTGGAGCCGCCGAAGGTCGTAAGACAGCCGAAAGAGTCCACGGTCACGGAGGGCGGCGAAATAGAGCTTTCGTGTAACGTGACGGGCGAGCCGGAACCAACCGTCGAGTGGCTCATCAACGGAGAGAGCTTGCAACCGAGCAAGAATGTAAAAATCGAAGGTTACAATCTCTTCATATCCGTGGTCGAGAAGGAGCACGCAGGGTTTATTCAATGCGTCGCTAGTAATGCGTACGGGTCGCATTCAGGATACAACGTGTTGTGGGTTCACGCAAAACAACGCTTAGCGGGAAATAAAACGACCGAAGTGAAGCCACCGGGGGTATTGAAGCACAAGCATACCAAAGGCGGTGGTAGGCGTAAAAATAAGGAAGGGAAGAGGAAAGGTACAGGTAATTATTTATTTTGCTTGCGTTATCATTGCTTACCTACGTTTTCTTATCAAATGTACATTTTTATTATCAAAAGTTTGGATGAGATATCATTGATTAAATTCCTCAAGTTTTTTTTAACATGGAAAATTTTGAAACTTATATTTTATTATTTTATATTTTTATTAAATATAAAGCCAGCGGCACACGGTACGTTTTTGCTTACTGGATTCATTGCGAGATAGTAAATTACTAAATATACTGTATGCTGTATGGTGCATTTCTAGTATTTTACTAGCTCGCAATCAATCCAGTAAGCAAAAACGTACCGTGTGCCGCTGGCTTTGGATTAGGAATTGTGTTTTTCATATGATTAATCTTTGTGTATTTTCTCTATTCTGCATTAAATTTAATATTTTGACGCTCTAAAAACTAAGATTTACGGTACAAAAATATATTTGAAAAATTATAACACGCTACACATCTTTGATGAAAATTTAATACAATGAGTTAATACATAAAGTAAATATAATTTTTGAACTCTATATTTTTCTTTATATAGCAAAATTCGTTCTTTTTTTTTCTTTTTTTTTAAGGTAAATCCAATGCTTCTGCCAAAAATAAAAGAAAAGGTAAGATTAAATATATAAAGAAAGTTAAAAAAAAAAAAGAGAAGAAAAAGAAGAAAAGGAGGTGAAGGAGATTAAAGTAAAGAAAGTTTATTTTACAAAACTTGGTTTTTACATTTCAAATTTTAAATGGAGGGTATTTTCATAACTACGTGATAAAAAATTCTAAAAAAATTTGAGACATTGCATACACATTTATTTTTTAAAATTTCAAATAAATCTTGAATAATTGAGAAATCGTTGGATCTTAAATTATTTAAATTCTAAACTTAAAGCTTATTTTTTTTTAAATTACATAAATTTATTTTTGCTATTATTGCATGTAATTTTTCAATTGCAAACATTGTTCTGAAGTGAATATTAGACAACTATCAAGTTGGAGATATTAAAAACAAGAAGATTGATTAAAACTTTTTTGCGTGGGGGTCCGGAGAGGCGGAGTTCTTAGCCAGAGCTCACAAGCCGCCGAAGGCAGCGCGAGCGAGCTGGTTGTTTTTGCCACTTTTCCTTCGAACGTCGCCTTTCCTTCGTTTACCGCCCACCATAAGCTCAATGGCGCGGCCTTCGGTGGACAGTTCCAGTGATTTAACATTCAAATTCTAATTAATATAAAAATGAATTGAGTTCATGAAAAATTACATATATAAGTGTGTATCATTCGAAATATTATAAAGTGCCTTCACCTTCTTTTATATAGTTCTATATATTTCTGTATTAATAATTAAAATTTTAATTTTGATATATTTTTTTATAAACATTCAAGTCGAGATAAATTTTTTCGCTGAAATTCGCTTTAAACAAGCTTCCAATGCGCACTTACATTGTCTTTTATTTGCAGCGATCTTAGTGCCACCGACTCAGCCGAACGTCACAAGATTATCAGATATCTCCGTCATGGTGCGATGGTCGGTGCCGGAAAACAAGGGTCTGCCGATACAATTTTTCAAAGTTCAATATCGGGAGCAGGATCCAGACGGCAAACAGGGGAAGTGGATGACCGCCAATTCCGAGATACCGAATCACGTGCAATCGTTCGAAGTGACTGACTTGCAGCCCGCTCATGCGTATAAGTTTAGGATCGCCGCGGTGTATTCGAACAACGATAACAAGTTGAGCCCGAACTCCATGAAATTCAATCTCAATAGGGATGTCGAGAGTAATTCGCACAAAATGCCAATACCCTTGTTAACCAACACCGAGGCGCTGGGGCCTCACGAAGTGTTGCTGATTTGGCAGAACCCCGACAAGTCGACGGAAATCGAGGGCTTTTACATATATCATCGAGCTTCCACTTCAGCCGGTGATTATTTAAAGACCACCGTCTTGGGTAAGGACGCTAATAACATGACCATTTCTCACTTACAACCCGACACGATATACGAGTTCAAGATTCAGAGCTTCTCCGTGGACGCTGCGTCGGAATTCTCTCAAATATTGAAGCAGAAAACGAAAAACATCATCGTCGAGCATCCGGTTCAGCAAGTGGTGGCGGAAAATAAATTGAGACCGAATGAAAATAACAAGAATTTTAGTATACACTTTATTATCGGCGGCGTGTTCGGAATATCGGCTCTTTTAGTTGCTATCGCCTTTGCAGCGAGATTCATGTATAAAAGAGCGAAGTACAAACAAAGTCAGCAGCCGCAAAGTGAAGGTACGCGGTTGAGTGAATGAATAAAGCGCGATTTTTATGATTTACATAATTTCCAACGACATTAACATTTTCTCTTTTACAGGTAAGCCGATAACGAACGGACGAGTAATGAACGGCGGAGTTACTACAGACTCCAAAATTAACATTACATCTAATCCGCTTGCTGGTCTTGACACATCCGAAGATATAATCCAGCCTAAGGTCAGTATCTGTAAGTAACGACATTTGCACTTTTATTACACGGAAAGAAAGTAACAGAACTAAATTTATTTTATATTCGGCGAACGATGAAAATGCATTGACTATTGTTTTTAAGTAATCTACGTACAATTATCTCTACATGTACTCGATTTTTTTCGAAACGTAATTGTTCATCTTGGTCAGTCACTTTCCTTCCAGAAGTCAGTACGATTCTAGACGAGCGTAGAAAACATATTAATCATATACATAAAAATTCCGTCGTGTTAGTTTAAATCATAAGAGTTAATTCCACAATTATGACGTTTCAATGAAATTTCAGCCGATTTACTATGTATAACTCGACGTTGATTTGTACGCTCGTCTAGCAGCGTAAAATCCGACATCAAATTGTCCGATATATTAAGAAGACTAGTCTTTTCTAGTTTTAGCATTGGTCGCGCGCTGCTCTTTAATTCTACTCGCTCTCTGCACTCTCTCTGGAGCCGCTTTTCTTTTGTTTTTCCGAACGCGACACACGCACGTTACCACTTACACGCTCTAGATCTGAAAAATGAAGCGAACGAACGAACACACGCATGTTTCTAAATCCAGAGCGGACAACAGTCGTCGATGGAAATGACGTCGTTTCTAAACGGCCAAAACAACAATGGCAGCAACAACGGTCATAACAACGGCGATGCAGCCGGATCTGACGTGAACGTCACGTCACATAACGAGCCGTCGTCACTGCTCCAAGGGCCGCTACCTATCGAACAACGTTTGTGAGAATGAACGCAGCTATTGTCTCTGTTTTATAGACGGTAAGATCGCGACCCGATCACTCCGGTTCTCGTAAACAGACGATTTACGCCGGTGATCGCATGATGATCCCCCTTTAGGGAATTTTCTTTCACGGGAAGGAACGCAAGGACATGACTTAACGATACGTTTGTCTCAACGAGAGATTTCGAGAAACTTAACTTATAGACTGTATTTAACATTTAGGTATATTACAATGAAGAGACTGTTGCAAGACATTTACAGGGTGTCTTAAATAGATATATGCTCAAATGTATCGCTACTGTAAATTGGGATTGATTTAGCTTTTGCGAAAAAAAGAAATACATATTTTTACGAGGTTTTTCTCGACACATTTTCGACTTTTTGATATAATCAATTATTGAGTATAATATTGTAAATGTTTTTTCCCTCACGACAGCCGAAATAATCCCACTTTACAGTACACAATTAGAAAGTAAATGATCTGGTTGCATCCTATGACATATTCTTTGTCTTTCTCTTTCTTTTTATAAGAAAATGTTGTTAAGGGTCTTATCCGTTAAGTAGGTATGAAATTCAATTAATGTACCTGCGAAGTAACGACTTAACTGTTACATATCTACTTAACGGCCACAAGCTAGTGAATATTGAATAACGTTGTTTTAATAGTTTTTACATCCTTTTGTAGTGTAAACACTTCTGTATCGCTCTTACGGACAATTTTATGACAATTTTGAAGAAAAATTACGATAAAGACTATATTTGAAAAACGTAGGATATATACGTACAATTATATTAGTTAATTTTTGAAGTTGCCAATGTTGAAAAAGAAAAATAGTGTCAGTTATTAGAAATATCTTTTTTTATAGAATAATGAAAATAATGGTTGAGTCATATATTGTTAACATCGTATAGTTAACATGCCTGTTATTTTTATGATAATATTTTCCTAGCTAAAATAAAAAATCGAGTGATTTATTAATGTGACTCATAATTAATGCACTAATGTATTATTATTGTGTATCGAAATTCCTTGGACGATTATTTGTCAACATTGTATATAATAGCCATTATAAATAGTAAAAAGTTTTATCTGAATAAAATTTATGCTTTTATATAGCGGAAAAAGGCGAAAGTTATAAGTACAAAAGTACAAAATTATTTTAATAAATTCATATTTGGTTCATAAAAATACTGCAATTGCATCTATGAATCGACAATAAAGAAGCTAGTGAAAATAAATTGTACATACTAGGATACTTTAAGCGATATGAATGGGTACATGTGCCTTACATCTTGCCGCCTGACAATAATAATTATTAAAAATAATAATTTATATATTTCTGTACATGTATATCATCATTTTGTGTACTTAATTTTTATAAAATAAATTATAATTAAAAAAATATTTTAAAAATGTATGCGTGTGTGTCCGTGTGATGATTTCATTATGAATTTGTTCAATTCAGCTTGACTGTATAATTTTACACTATAATAAATAAAACAAACACAAATAGCACTAAGAGAAAGGATATAATTAACATGAATCTTGTTTTAATTGACGTAATTACTGTTTTCAGAAACAATTATAATAAATTCTAATTAGACAAGAGATATCGAGAATTGGAATAAATATCTTGATGTTTTTGAAAAAATCATAGTTTGGCAAGAGAATCGAACTCGGAATGCCGCGAATTTTTAAATACCTGACTGCCATTTTATGGAAACACGTGACTGCCGCTGACACCTGTGCCTCTTCCGGCACAGCTGATATTCAATCAGCTCGATAGAGTGCGTTCAACAGTTCCGCTTTGAGTGAATTTAAAAGCCGCGTAACCGTAAACCGCCGCGGATCATCGTCACGTATCAGCACGTATGTACATACGTTAGCATCACAGAGAATATTGTCCTTTATATAGATTGTGATGTTCGCAGGTTCTATTGTACAGTGAACTACGAGGTGATCTGCTATTGATCGAGTACAAACGCGAGAAAAACGGCTTGCGAAGACACGTAATGGTACGTTATTCGCACGTTAAGTGTTGGTTCTGACAGTTTGTATATCAGTACATACATTGATTTCTTACGCCCGACCTTACGATAAACTGTAAACATTGCAGAGCCTGAACGAACGGGCGACGAAGGAAACAAATCAAAATGTGCGATTTGATAGATTTAAACAGTCCAGACGTAAGAGGAGTGTCAGACTCGGCGAAACTGGCCTCGCCTCTAATACCAGTGCCAAAAAATGACGAATGTAGTAGCGAATCAAGCTCGTCGGCGACGGAGAAGCATGAGAATCTGGGTAACAATCCATTTGATACAGTATTGCATGAGACCGCTGAGTATATCAGTAAAAAAGGCGATCCCTTTGAAATGATGCTTCAACGAGCCATGAAGTTCAAAAGCAGAAAAAATACAGAGCACCTGAAAGCACAGTCTGTAGAATTTATGGATGATTTTACACCTAAACGTAAGAAAAGATACCAGAAAATGATGAACAAGAGTTTAGATGTATTGGATACATCCTCATTGGAAAACAAGCTGGGTCCATTTAATGGAAACAGAAAGGAACATGAAGAAAGTGTCAATATGACAACAGCTGTCATCTGTGATAATAATGTAACAGAAAATGCATCCGTCCCTGAGAAAAATCATGAAATATTTGCTACCAGTCCAAGCTTGTTTGAATTATCACTTTTAGATATATCTGCGATGGATGATACATTATCAGATACATGTTTTAATTCTAAAGCGAATAGTGACATATCATCGGAAAATGCGTTGTTCAAAAAGTTTATTTTTCCTTCAACTGCTTATCTTAAGCCACCGAATCTACAACATTCATTATCACACAAAGTTGAAAGATCACCGATAAAATTGGTATGTTTGAGTAAGAGATCAAAATCTTTAACAGATGGGCAGAAAATTTTGCAAAGAGTAAGTGATACATCATCGTGTTTGGACAGAGCTTTTGTGGAGAGTAAACTGTCTACTTTTTCTTCTTTATCAAATGTCTCATCTATAACAAAATTGACTTCTACGTCAATTTCATCGTCATTGTTGTCAAATGACACTATGAACCATGCTTTTCTGGATACTGATTTGTTGGGAAGGACAAGTCAGAAAAAAATTAATACAACTGAAAATTCTGAGGAAATAAAAATAAAACAGTGGGACTTATCAGATCTAGCAGAAAAACTGAATAAATTAAAATGTGTTATGAATGAAACAAGCAATGTCTCAAATGCAACGGAAAATAAATCTAATTCCATGAAAGAGGAAAACAGACAAATTACAAATGATAAATTGATAGATGTCGATGTATTTATCCCAGAACAAAATATCAATAAAGAATGTAATAAGAGCTCAATATCAACTAGTTCCTCAGATTCTGTAAGTATTTTTATTATTATTTTACATTGCATGCTGTTTATAAAATTACTTTATTAAGAATGTTTGAATTTCATTACATTCAGCAATCCAAAATTTGAATATAAATAAATATTTGGAGAAATTTCACAGAATTAAATTTAGAATTTTCTTTTAAGTTAGCTCATATTAAGATAAGGAATAAAAATTGATTACAGAATACTGATAAAGCGCATAAATCGATAATAAAGGAGGCAAAAGTGCTTGCAAGGACTTTTGAGGAGTTAGCATTAAAAACCGATTCTAGCGGTAAGTATTTTTTATATTTATTACATGCAATTTTAAAAATAACATAGTTAATTTAAGAGGTTTAATACTTTTTGCATTATCTTGTTTCTTTTTTTCTTTACCAGCTAGTACAAATGATGACTTTATTTCAAATAATACTTTGTGGATGTCAGAATTATTACCGGCGTTTGAGGATGAACCTGTAGTGGATAATTTAATTGAACTACCAGTTTCGCCAGAAAAAAGCATAGAAGATAGTAAAAATAATAGTAAAAAACAGTCTTTCGTAAATATCGATGAGAATTCTCTGAAAGAAACAAGCTCGGAACTTTCTACTTCTAATATAAAACAAACAATTGTAACTTCGTTATTGTCAGATCTCAAAAAAATCGTTAAAACGGAAGATAATCCAGAAGCGAATAAATTATTCAATAATCTGGAGAAAGCATTGAATGTTAATTGTAAAAACAATACAGAATTATTGATGACGTATCTCAATATATCTAATGAATTGCAAAGTCCTCAAAAAACCCTGTCCGAAGATGTCGAAAGATCTGAAAAGACAAACACGGATAAAAACGAGGAAAAAAATGAAAAAATATCCGATGAGAATCTGTGTAATAATGAAAAATTGCCGCTAGACATAAATAAAAAATTTGGAAATACATCGGAAACTGCAACTGTCAGCGATAATAGTTCATCAATTAAGTCTTCATCTTGCAAAGATAATAGTGAAAATGATCTCGATATAAATTCATCTAAAGAAAATACAGGTTGTGCTGAGGAAGAAAATAATCAAACGGATGAAAAGCTGGCAATAGAATTACTGATGAGCCTTGGGAAATTGTTGAGCGGTCAGACTGAGGACGTTACAACAATGCAGTTATTGAAAAATATAGGAAAAGCGTTAAATGTCGTATCAAATAGTAGTAAAATCGAAAGTGAAGTGCAAACCGATCGCAAAATACACAATGTTCAACAAACATCTGTAAAAGCTTCGGAATCTGATCGTACATCACATTCAACAAAAACAGCGCATAGGCGAAGCTTGCAATTAGAATCAAAGTCTAAAGTGAGTAAATTTTTATTATTTTTTACGATCATTTAAATTATTTACGTTTCTCATTACATTACTATACTTTTTATATAGTCGCTCGAAAAGACAAATAGAAAAAGTACATCTGGAATTGATTCACTGTCCAAGAGTACCTCTGGTATGCCAATACGCAAACAGAAGAATACATCCGAATTGGACGACCGCAAGCGTTTGTCGAGCGACCCCAGTCATCCAGTTAATAAAAAGACCACGATTTCAGAAGCATGTAATGTGAGAAAAGGTAAATTATATTAGATATATTTCATGCATTGTTATTTAATAACTGCTCGTTTCATATGCAGATAATCGAAATTGAATTATGTATAATATTCTAGCGAAAGTGTCACAGCTTGATACCAAGAAGGAAAAATCTATTGCTATAAGTGACGTTAAGAACAAACTAAAGAAAAAGTCTGAAGTAATCAACAAAAAGGGTCCTATGAAGGCGGTGCATCCTGTGGATAGCATGCAAAAGAAAAGAGGTACTTAATCTGTTGAAAGGATTTTAAAAATTTCATTTTTTCTTGGTTACTAATGATAGTTTCTAGTTTATTTTAAAATTGAAGAGTCATGATTATGTCATTATATATAAAAAATTAAATTAATATATTATTAATTGATGAATAGTTTCTAATTCACTAATTTATATCATGCTACAGCATCAATCGGGAGACATACATCGTCTTCTCAAAGCACTCCACCCAAAGTCAACAAGAGTACTTCTCGTAGTAAAATAATCAGCAGCACTCCGAATTCAATAGACAATAATTATTACATGCCTAAAAAGCCTACGAAATCTAAACCGGTGGCTTCATCGACACCAGATGGTCACAATAGCAAGACACTGGGCGCGCAAATAATGTCTACTAATAAAAAACGTAATATTTCTTGCGAAATTTCACCGGTGACTATGCATGCAAACACGAATAGCAGTGATGAACGGAAGGATAGCCCAAAGAGGTAAGAAACAAACTTAAAAAGATAAGCTACGATTTATCAAAAGCAAAGTAGAGGAGGAGAAAAATAACGCGGTACACAATTATGATGCGTGAGATTCGTGTATTTTAGAGTATCCAAGTTGCCAACTCCAAAGAAATGTACGACACCGAATCGTCAGCAAGGCATCCCGAGGTACTCCGCATCGCCGAAACATAATTCGTCATTCGGCGTAAGCCATCAACGATCTCCAAAACGTTTGAACAGGAGTTTGACAGATTACCAGCGATACTCACCTGTCTGTCAGAAAAAGAGTGACGAAAAGATACAGCAGAGTCCCTTCAAGGAAAGTAACAGAGACAGTACGAAAGTAAAGCCATATAAATTGGTACGTATATATACAATACTTAAATGTATAATGAATACACATATACTATACATGCAACATGCACACATAAAAGAAACATATATTAGGTTTATAAAAGTTTTTTAATTTTTTTTATAAAAATTTAAAAAACTATATTATAAAAACTAACATATAAAATGAATCAGCCTTGAATTAACTTATTTCATATTTTTGTTATATGCAGATTTCCAGACTTAGGCGGCACAGTACCAGCGAGTTCGTTGAAAAGGAAAATAATTACGTTTAGAGCGGAGCGAAGATCTAAACAATCGTCATAAGGAATTCAGTTTTTTTTTCATTTTTTATATTTGTGATATATTTGTACATTTTATAATAAAATATGCAATTATTAAAATTTGCGCGAAATGTGCCATTAGAATGCAAACAAATGCAAATGCACAAGAATTATTTTTGTTCAAATTTTATTTAGATTATATAAATGATTATATGATTTAGATTATATATATATATAAAATATGTGAATCAAATCATAATACTAATAATTTTTTGAAAATTGTTCTAAAATGTTACAGTTCTGTGGCATGCTTATTGATAAATTCTAGAAACAGAAAAAGGTAACAGAATAATGCAAATTGGTAATGCTTATAAAGTATTTAAAAATAAAAACTCTATTTTATCATATACAGTGTGAAAAATTCACTGACATCCGTTTATGTTAAATCTGAGATTAAAATGGAGTAAAAAGATAATGGTCTGAAACTGATAAAATTTATACTGCTGCGCATGCGTAGGAAAATACTATGATCTGAGAACCTGTCAAACAAGAGTTTTGGTTAGGAACGAAAGATAATAGCGCCCCACTTCAGAAATGATAAAGACATGGAATATCGCAAAGGTGCCGTGCCCCATATTTTCTAAAGTTCAATTAATCATGTTTCGTGCATTTCTTAGGGCCATTTTTTCCAACATCGGTTAACGTTAACCGACGATTTCTCTTTGTTAATAGAATTGCTAACATGAATGAAATATGGTCATCAAAAAGGAAAAAGATTTTCGTCACTTTTAACGAACATATTTTATTCTTTATGTTAGCAATTCTATTAACAAATTGAAATCGTCGGTTAACATTAACCGACGTTGAAAAAAGTGGCCCTTATTCTTCTTTGTATTTATTTATTCTCCATGCTTACTTATATAATTTTTATTTGCGAAGCAAAGCAGAGCGCGCAAGTAAATTTAAACTACGTTTGCGAACATTGCAAATTAAAATCAATATATTTCATTTAAAAGATCAATTCGTTTGATTTTGATTTCATTGCAATTCATTATCATTGCGACGAGAAGATGCAACGCGTTACAATTTATTATGAATTTGACACGGCTATGCAAATTTATGTGAACAGACTTTAAGGCGCCTGGCTCCGAGATGATCTATGTACGGGCTTGAGCGAGAAACCCGACAAAAACTTCCGTGCCATCTTGGCGGTCCCTCCATATCACATTCAGTGCGACCGGCGTTCGGACACGCGTTTGTTTTTTCCGAAATTTGGTAACGGCCGGTAACGTGCGCACGTCGGACCGCGCGGAAACGATTCGGCAGCGATCGACGAACGTGCCTACTGCGCGAACGCGGCGCCACATCGGGGTCTGCAAGCACTCACAGGAAATCATTCCGCTCAGATGTGCGCCGTTTCTTGCGGTTGTCGGAGCGGTTGAAGTTACCGGCGCGCCAGAAGCTACTCGCTGCCGACGAACGTCGCCGCGTTATTTTCTCAGCATTAAAACCGTCCGTTCGAGTGTGTCGCGTGTGGTATAAAACCGAAGATGACAATGTCTGTAAATGTAGACATCACGAGCGAAGGTCGACCGGGAGAACAACAACATGTTGCCGTAACTGGGTAAGTTTTGAGCAACGATCGCGCTGCTCTGCGCGTCGCGAAAGAGCGAAACGCGTTATCGGCGATCCGATTCACAGTCGTATCTGTCGTGTTTCATCAACATTGCTGCGTATTTCGATTCGCAATTGATCGCGATCTGGCCGCGGGGACCCCCAGTAGCGATCGGGTGCACACAGAGCGCAGACGAAACGGCGCACGACGCTGTCGCGCGCGCTGAGATGAGCGTGCATGCGTCTCAATGCGCGATCGACATTGACGCTTATCGATATATACTCTGCGCCACGTACGGACGTGACATTGTGACGGCGTCCCACGATATTGCCGCCGATATCGACAACGTTGCTTCGATGACAATAAACGCTGCATCGCGAGCTTGGAAAACACGACGATGAACCGAGATCAGTGCGTGAGCCGTGCCGGCATACGTACACAGTGTGAAACGCATGACACACGACGCACACAAGCGCAGACGGCAGCATGGACGTAGGGCGCGCGCGTACACACACAACGGTGTTCGCGAGAGTCGAGCGCGTCCGCCGTCGCCTGTGCGTCACGGCGGTATTCGCATAGTCGCGACGGCTGTGCGAGGTCCGTTGGAGGTTAGGGTGGCCATTTTCTCGCGCGCGTGCTTCCTTCCGGAACGACCGGTGGTGTTTTCCCCGAAGTTGTTTCCGCGCCGCGCTCTCGATCATCGTCTCGCTTCTCGCAATCGCGCGGAATCGCGTTACGTCACGTGGTGCTTCGCTCGCTCGTTTGCTCATCCGTTTTCGCTAACGCGCCCGTGCGGACCGCGAACCTGAAGAAGGTGGTGCGCACTTATTACGCGCTTTCGGCACCGTAGGTAAGCGGGCGCGTGCCTCCCTGGGACGCGCGGAAAAACGCCCGGATCTCTCTCGCGGTTTGACGGCGCGTGAAATGTCTCAAGTTCCGAGTCCCTTCTCGCGAATCGTTGCGCGACAAAACTTCGTCCCGGCGCGGCGCGTACATATACATACATATATACCGGCGGCCCGTTGGCCATTGTTTACGAGCGCGAGAATTGGCCGATCGCGACGACCGTCATCGGGCGGACGGCCGCACCGGACGCTCGCGATTGGCCCGGTATAGGCGCGGCGCGGCCGGGAATTCCGCGACAACTTTGAGCTAGATTTCGCGGACGTGTTTTTCTCCCCGGAATTGCGACGCCGAGAGAGAGAGCGGACGCGCGCGGAGGGTGTGAAACGCGCATCTCGCGGCACCCGCAGTTCGATGTTCGATCCGCGCGGCGCGCCGCGCCGCCGGCGAGAGAGAGATTATCACGCGCGCGCGTGTGTGTCCTTCGGCGCGGTGCAACCTCTTTTTTTTTTTCCTCTCTGCGTACGTACTTTGTCGCGCTCGGTCCGCGGTAGTGTGCGATGAGAGTGCGATAAGAGAGCGCGCGCGGGATCAGATTTAAAAACTTCTCGGAAGAGCGTCGTCCGGTGTTCTCGATAGACGGACCCGATAGAGATAGGAGCGATCATCATCGGCACGACGACGTAACGCAATGCGTCGTCGTCGTCGTCGTTCGTCGTAAGTGGCCGAAGATCAGAGAGTTAGCGCGCGTCTAATTAAAGGGGTCGCTTCGGTACGAAGTGACATTTGGCGCGTTTCTCGGAGACGCCATAATTCTGCGATCGACTGACGATCCCTTCGATCATCCGCAACGTTCGGTGTTTGTTTCGGCGGAATTTCTCGGGACTTTTGCAGTTCGCGCAACGGAACGCGCTTTGTGCATGCGTCGCAAGTCAGGTTCGGAGGATCGGATTTATCGGGCGCGCGAGAGCACGCGGCGGTGATATCGCACGCCAGTAGGTGCGAGCGAGAGCTCGATAGAGCGCGTCGTCGGAGCGACGGAGAAAAGTAGAGTAGATCTGCGACGGCACTCGCGCGCGCGGTGAGAGGAAGGCGCGATTCGATGCGACGCGGGCGGACGGACGGACGAACAGAACGAGAGCAGCGCATTCGGATATTGAAAATAATATACGCAGCTACGTGGTTTTCCGCGACACGCGTGACGACGTGGAATTTAAATTTGGTATCGGCGTTATTGGTGCACCGGGACCGAGACGGGACGGCGTGGCGACGCACCGGCGCGCAGGCACGCGACGGGCACGTCGGGAAAAACGGGAGCGCGCGCGTTCACGCCGAAACGAAGAGGCGCGGACCGCGCGATCGCGAATAGTCATCGCGCATCTCGCATTTCTCCTGAAAGTCATAAATCTCCGCTTGGTTTTCGAAGGAACGAGATCCCCGGTGAGCATTGTCAACAGCAACATCGCAGTCAGCCCCAACCCCGGCAGCGGAGCGGTAATACCGTGCAGCAACGGCCGGCGGCGGCCGGCGGGCGAGCCGCGGCGAAGAGAAGAGGACCTCAAAAAAAAGAGAGAAAAAAGAGGATCCTATCCCGCGCACGAATGACGAAGATGCAACGACACCCGGTGCAGCCGGCGGCGGCGGCGTCGTCGGCGACGTCGACGACGTCGACGGCACGGATCACGCACGAGGAACACATACTAGAAGCGATCGATCAGCTGCGTCGACGTAAAGCGCGCCCCGACGCCGATCGCATCTGTAATTATCTGCTGCGCAACTTCTCGGTGGACGCGCGCGACACAATCGCCGATCTACATCAGTTGATCGAGGTGGAGAAGGTGATTCAGGTTGACTATAAGGGTAACACGAGTTATCGTAATGCAAAGAAATGGTCGCGCCTGCAGCTGTTCAAAAATCGCCCGGAAGGCTTTCTCAAGGAGAAACTGAACTCGAGCTTGGTGTCGAGCGCGGTCGCCGAGCTTGTCGTTGAGGAGCCTGATTACTTAGACCAGGGCGTACCGGCTGGCCGTTTGATCGAGCAATTGCTCAACGGCGTCTCGAGCCCAACGTCGCGTCGCGTGGTCGAGGAGTTCCTTGGCCGGGAGGTTGCGAGCGGCAATCTTGCGCGCCTGTCCAACGGCAATTACTCGCTGGTGGCGACGTCCGACATGACGACGACGGACGCGACATCGTCGCGATGCGGCGGCGACACGCAGCCGACCACCTCCGTCGCCTGCGCCCTGGAGAACGGCAAAGCGGCGCAACGGCGCAACGTCGGTAAGGAGACGGCGACGAAGAGCAACGGCACCACCGTCCGCAATGGCAACGCCACCAGCAACGGTACCAACGGTTTAATGACGACGACGACGACGAAAGGGTCCGCGGCGGCGGCCGAGCTCTACGAGTTCAACGAGACAGATAACCTCACTGACACCACGTCCGGATCGAACACGCCGCGGTCGTCGTCGCGGCAGGCCAGCAACAGCCCGAAACTCGAACAGCAGCAAGATTGCAAGATCAAAAAGGAGGAATGTTACGAAATCGTCGACAAGAACGGCAGCGGCACGTCGTCGCCGTCCATCGACGTGGTGTGCAACGGTGACGGACAGGAGCGTGACCCCCAACAGATAACAGTGCCGAAGACGACGACGTCCGATGTCGGAAATGACGCCGTCAAGCAGGAGCCTAAGAGCAATGACGTTCAAAAGCCGACGGCTAACCTCAAAAGATCCGCCAAGTCCGAGCGCAAGCAGCGTCTCTTCGCGAGGACGGATGATCGGATGGACATTGAGTTTAAATTTGATGATTATCAGCAGAGCAAAGAAGAGAAACGCGACGAGGCCGGCCGGCGGTCAAGCGAAGATCGTGAGGACGAGGACGCCGGCAGAAGTTCATCAACGAACACATCCCCGACTCCGTCCAACGTGAACGCTGGTGGATTTCGTAGCGCCAGGAGAAAGGTAGTGTAAACATTTCTCTGTGACATTGTTTATACAATAAAAAGATAAGCGTTCTGTGAATATTTTTAAATGGATTTTGTTGGCATATAGTGATTTTATTTGTAAGTAAATACATTTTGATGCTCCATTCAAGATGGAGATGAGAAAATTCATGTATTTATCGGCACGTGTATGATCCTATTTTTGAAAATTGGAGACAAATTTAACATCTCTGAAAAAGTGGACGATTGATAACAACTTTTTGTGGCAATAATTCTTTTAAAATAAATTCTTTTCTGTAACAATTTTCATATAAAATTTTTAGAAGAGAAATCAATACAAAAGTAAGTAGACTTAAATTGTTTGTTTTTCTCTTTTAGAGAGCCAGGAAGGTATTTGATCCTTCTGATAACAATCTAGTGAAACGCAAACGTGGCAGACAGCCGGGTAGTCACAATAAAAATTCTCTAATGCAAGACTCGCAAGATTCTGCCAAGGCAGCTGTCAAAGATGGTCCGTATAGGCAGTGTAGTCTTTGCGCCAAAGATAAAGACGAAGCTCTTGTGGCTTGTAGAGACTGCACAGTCCGAGGTAAACAATTTGAATCCAATCAGTTTGTCTCGACTAATCTTTCTTATCAATATTTATATCGGCATCATATATTCACAGCGCATCCGAGTTGCATTTACAGTCCGGAAGAAATGATTCAGAAAGCCAATACAAATTGGCAATGCGAGCGGTGTAAAACGTGTACAGTGTGTTGTGAAACCTCTGAAGCTGTATGTTGTCAATGCATTTTGTACGATATCTTATGTAATTCAATTTTTATTTAATCAATTTTTCTTTTTAGGGTCCATTAGTAACTTGCTTCAACTGCGATGAGGCCTATCACTTTTTCTGTCATACATCGCGTGTCACGATATCAAAAACGAATTCCAAATGGTACTGCAACGATTGTACACAAAAGCAGCATTGCAAGACGAACGATAGTCAAAACTCTAATTTAGTCAATGGAGTAAGCAGACCGGACAGCCCGTCCAATGCACCTATCCTACCACCGGTTCTTAGTCCACAAGTTTCTCCCACCAGGGGTTTGGATCAAATAGAGGAGGACGGTCCTAAAGGTCCTATTGATCCGAATATTCCTGACGCGAGAAATTGGACCTCCGAGCAAGTGTATCAATACTTTGCTAGATTGTTCCCCAAAGAAGCCGAAGTTTTTCGACAGCAGGTAATTTTACTAATTTTATTAAGCACGCAAAATTGCCCTATGCGCGCACAGTGTTGCGATATATTGATACCGATACCGATTCACATTTTTGTGTTACAGGAAATAGACGGCCATGCGCTTCTAATGATGAGTCGAAAGGATGTGCTGTGTGGACTTAATTTATTATTAGGCCCTGCCTTGAAAATATATCGACATGTTTTAAAGTTGCAATTCCGCAGGGACGATCCAGCCCTGTATTGGCAATAATGACAATGTTTCGCGTGAAAATTGATCTTTACATTACGATTTGAACTATGCAAAGATTTAATTTGTAATTGAATTCACTGCAATTCGTTACAAATTAAATTTTGTAGATTAATGTTGCGATCTAGTTCAGAATCATTCTAATCGATAGATATATTTGTCATTTTCAGTAATTTTACTTGTTTAATATGAGAGGTGGATATTCTTATCAAGAAATCTATTTCCTTCATTCAAAATCTTCATTCTTAATTACGTATTATATACATTATAATATGTAATGTTTATTAGGAATAAAGATTTTGAATGAAGGCAATAGATTTCTTGTAAGAACATTTACCTTTTATAATGACCTTTTATTATTATTGAACATGCAAAGTGAATTTGATTTATTCCTGACCTTCATGATCGAGATATTCTGAAAGTTTTGAAGTACATGTGAAGACGATTGAGCTCTATTGGCAATAATGTAGACGATATCTTGCATGAAGTCGATCTTCGCAACATCGTATAAGTTATATATTGTACAAATTAAGCCTTCATATAGATTAAGATCGCGATATAACTCTGTTTCTAGACACTGTCCATGTTGTACATACGAGATACACGAGATATATCGCTTAAAGATCTCAACGGGCAATTAGTCGCAAGCTGAATCGTCATCGGTTCTTTGATGTATATTGCACGCGCAATTGTGTATATCTTAATGTACATACATTCCGCCTTTTTCATGCGCGGTGTTTTATAAAAAAGGAGTAGATATTTTCTATGCAAACTGTTACATTGTTAATGTTAAATCTAGGTTTATACTGAGAATTATAGAGGCTGTTTGTTCAGAAATGAAAAACGATTGGACATGTGAAACGGAAAGAGAGAAATCGCTGACTGATTTTATATGACTTTGCGTCACATAACAAACTTGGGTTTTATTTCCAGGTTTTACACACAGGAGTTAATACACATTGATTTGTAGAACGTAATTGTAAGATAACTATTATCTTAAGAAACATACTTTGGTTTTACATGTACTTTTCTATTATGCAATAAATATTTTGATATCTATAAATACATTATAATAATAACATTTTCAGGGACTAGCATCTAATCGTAGATATATCTTCTCGAGATATATACGGAATATGCAGGAATGCTCTAGTTACCTTCAACAAATTACGCTTAAAGAGGAAAACACGTAAAATCTTACTCTCTACCCTCGCGGGGGTACATTCGACATATCGATAACAATAAGATTTAATTCAAGAATTACATATAAAAGTCTTGCAAACAGGAACTTGAACGTTTACTTTTGTACGATACATATACATTATGTTTCTAGATCACATGTAAATTTTCACGAAATTTAATTTGAAACTTTCAAAAGACTGCGTCGCGACACTAAATTGCTGCGTAAGTATACTTTTAACATATTCTTATACATATTTCGTTATCCTATACAGAGATAATAAAAATTCGTTATTAATAGCTAATTTCTGTGTGAGAATAAACAGTGAATTCATGCTCTGTAAACGGAGCCGCAACGAAATAACCAAAATTTTATAACAAATACAGCAAATAATATGTAACTAATGCGCGCCGGCATCGTAATGCTATATTTCTTTGGTTGAAGACTAATAATACTTGAATCGCGCATTGCTGACGTTGCGGAAGTGCGTTATTAATACATATACCTCATAATATATTGCCTTATATACGCTATAAACAAGTTCTAACTAACATATGATATGACGTTTTATCAAAATTCTGAAAAGATTCGCGCGAAATGCGTGTATATATCAAAATATATATGTCCGATGTAATTTATATTTGTATATATATCGTAATCCTCAAAAGACAGCTACCGCAATTCTCGTGTAAGTACGAGATGCAAGATATCGATTGCCCAAGCTGCAGGACGAGTGTCCGGAAGCGGAAAAACAATATGCATTGTCGAAAAATCTGCAAATGCAATTCTAATCTATCCAGCGGAAACACGAAATCGAAAAATTTCCACACAGAGAATTTCGCAGATTTTTTTTTCCACGAGGTAAAGACACGAATATTTATATAATACAAAATATTTATATACTTTACAATACTTTTTATAGACAGATTTGAAATTTGACTAATGTATCACGACGTGTATAAACCCTTTAGCTATCTCCATGACTTGTGTTGTACTATCATCATTTCGATCCTTGAGTGATGGTTTGTCGCGAAACAATAAAAAGGATCAAATAAAACATTTTGATTGCATATTGTCAGCGGGAAACTTTACGTCCATTTCTTTTGCAAATTTGAACTTGTTCGTTGTATGGTAATTATATTGGTTTAGAAATACGCATATCAAATCATGCAAATTGCATTCAGAAAAGACGAAAAAGTTTCGTAATTTTTTGATATTAAAAGTAGCATCATTCTCGATATATACACACTTCGAAAATTATCAGATCAGTCAGTAATGCAATTATTAACATAAACCCTTCGAAAAGCTCGATGTTTGAAAATATTATATTGCCGAATAAAGCTTCTTCTGTCGTTTTATATATTATTTTACGATTCGTATATATACATATATTTTAATAAACATGTTTAAATATAATATCACCAACTACTTTATAAAAAAAGAAAGAAACAGTTTAACTTCCCTACGCCATTACTGTGAAATGCGATTTAAGTTTTCAACGTGCGATTGCGATGTAAACTTAAAATATTCACAGTAACTGATATCTCTGTATCATTGCATTGTATTATGTTAAGTCTTTTGAAACGCGGTACAGTCACGTTAAATCTTCATCATCATGATTTAAATAGCATTGTAAGCTGGTTAAAATCCTCAATAACTGAGCGATTAATCGTATTTAGGTGGCGGCTCTTTATACATCGGCGCTTCGTCCGGTGAATACATTTCGACTTTGGACAAGATAGGTGTGTCATCGATTAACACATGTTTGTGGGACTGTGCTATTGAGCCAACGTTTTTCAATGCACAAAGCCACATCATGGTCAGCATCAAGGACACTCCTATACAAGAAGCGAATAGCCAACAGGGCATCATAATACCCCAATACGGTACCTTTACCTGCTTCTTAGCAAGATAGTTCAACGCCCAGTGGACCGAGAAATCCAGGTTTGATCCGACTTGTTCGGTTTCACCAGAATAGTCAGAAGATAGAGCATAATCTACAGTCTGCTTATATTTTTCACATATATGTGAATATCACAAATATATTATTATTGTTGTACTATTAATGTAATTGATAATTAAAGAAACATTAAACTCACCCCAGCGTCCATTGGTACAGTTTTGACATAAGTCTGCGGCAATTTGAAGCCGTCAGAATCCCACCAACCAGGAAACAGCTCCTTGCGTAATCCAGGATCGGTTAATATATCATCTGGCATATCGGGCGACATTAGCAGAACATTGGAGTCAATGCCTTCCTCCATGCACATGGCAATTGAGAACAGAGACAATAGATCTGAAACTCGCTGCTTAGCCATGAAATCACAACCGGTGCTACAGGCATAGCGATCTTGCAGGTTTGTGTACGCCTCGGTGCACGCTGTTGCAAAAGCAATTAAACGTATTATAAAATGTATCATAACAGTTTGAATATTTTCAACAGCAAATGCAAAAATAGTTTTACATAGAAAGAATACAAATCCTGTTAAGTATATGAATGCATTTGCACTTCATTATAAATGAACACAAAAAAATGTGTATATTTTCAAGAAGTAGAACGATGGATTAACGTACAAGCCTCACAAGCATCCCTAGTGCCATTCAAACTGCTCAGCTCCAATCCGGAATGCAAGTCGACTAGATTGAAGAACCTGCAGCCTCGCTGACAGCAAGACTTCACGTACATGTTCTAAAATAAAATTATCAGTTGCACAAATAAGTGTGGGATACGTAGTGCAATGTAAAATTCAACAAGACACAGAGCTAACGCGTACATTTGAAAAACCAGTAGGAGTCTTCTCACACAAACTGATGCAAGGATCCTCGCGATTCAACATATTATAAAACGTATCTCCGTGAGTCGATTTTGCAAACAGCATCATCAGCAGCGCAGCGATTTTTATATCTCCTCGCATCTTGGAAACAGCCAAGCTGAACGCTTCGAGACTCAAGTTCTTATTCTGGATTTCTGCCTCTTTTTAAGGAGGCAGAATATCCTCACTCGCTAAGAGCACGGTATTAGCACTTCTCAATTCACTTTTTTGTTTTCGTTATTGATATTTACGAGTTTTTAATTTCTTGTTTGTGTTTATCTTCGCCACGCTGACGCTGCAATTTTTCGAGATACTGAGCGTGTTGTCAAAATAAGTCGTCAGACTCACAGAGACACGATCCCGGCGTACAAGGTTGACAGACGGCGGACGAATTCAGACGAATTGGAACGAATAATCGAGCGAGTATCGATTTGATTAAGGTAGGAACATAAGATACTGCTTCCCTGACTCGTGCGCGCGGCTGTCTTAGCAAACCGACCAATGGGACAGCTGAATCGCGGCTGTACTTCGGTGGTACTTAAATTTATATAAAAAAGTTGCGGGATAATGTTATAATCAATGTTATGTAAAAGTGTTGGCAACACGTTTGCTTTATTATGGATATTTTAGGTGATATTGTGTGACGCGACAGATAAAGTGCATTTTTTCTATCAATAATGCGCCACACATAATTGCTATTCTTTGGCAATAAATACACGTAAATTTAGCAATAAATTTTTCCATAAATAAATTTTTATTTGATATTTCGTTAATCTTGATTTTGAGTTTACAGTTTAAATTTATGGCTGCTTTATACTAAATTTCCAGTCCTTTCTCGAACACGAGAATATAAGGATGAATACAAGTGACAGTCATGTTGTATATATATATATATATATATATATATATATATATAAATGATAGGATGATAATATTACAAGAGTAATAAAACTGATAAGATGATATTTATCAGTCCGCTAATTGTAAGTTAAATGCATCGTTAAATGCATAAAGGAAGCAAGAATAACACAATGTTATCACTTGTTACTGTTTGCTCCGACAGGATGAAATATTCGCTTTGCTGAAGCAAAACACGCGATTCGAGTAAACAATTATAGTATAATGTTAAAATTATAACAACTTATGTAAATAAGATAACACTTATTCGTTATTTATAGGCCTGCTGTTTTCGGAAATAAATAAAAATTTGTGGTAGAATAAATCTTTAAGAGACAGAAGATTAATAGAACAATATTTATTTTGATACAAAACAAAGAGCTTTTGCCGATTCTCTTTTATAACAATGTTGTTTATACATGTTTGATGTAAATTTTTGCAATTGTATATTTCTTTAAAAATAAACTTTTATCAAATTCAATTAAAATGTAATTTAATTTAATTTGTTGTGTTTGCAGATTAAAGGAACGAATAAACTGCTGACAATTTGAAAAAAATACTCTACTGACACGTTGCGATAATACAACGATATATCGAATGTCGTTGCGTAAGTGCATCGTGTTTCGACAGTGTCACTACACGTAGCATCCCACCATTCTTTCATCAGACGAGTGGCTGTTAACGTTGAAGACTAATAAATACGCACGCCGGTACAATCGATTCATTCTGGTTGAAGGTGTTCCAGAAAAAGCTCGGTATCAACAAGGTTATATTTCTTCCGTTAATTCGTCGTCAGGACAAGGTCGTTTCATCATTCAAACTCGTAAGTGTGTGATCGGAATTAAGGAAGCACTTCCCGCTGCACTTTTCATACTGGAAATGCAACGGATATATAACTCGTGCTCTGAATGAAGCGAGATAATCAAGAACAAGAACAGAAAGTGCAGTGTAATAGAACGGAGTATGTGTATACTGCCAAAACTAAATTTAAATTTTTAGAACTATTAGAAAATTTCAAGTGCTTCAATTTCGAAAGAAAATTGCCAATTGTTTTATACAACGAATAAGAAGTTTCTATTTTATCTAATCTAAATTTTATATGTGCAACGTCAGATTTCTAATTATCAGATATCATGTTGTATTTTTTTGTACAGGTTGCATCATGTAATACAAGTATATTATTATGTTATGATTACTATTATTATGGTATATTATTTTTTACATTTTTTATTAAGTGCACTCTATGTTACTAATTTTTCCTTTGCAATTGCCTTGTAAGAAATTGCAAGATATAATTGTATTATTTATTGCAATAAAGTGTAAAATTTTTGTTCAACAGGTCATGGCTTCAGCACAAGGTTTTTCGACTATAGCCATTCATGCTGGACAGGATCCACAACAATGGACACATGCTTCAGTTGTTCCTCCTCTGGTGATGTCTACAACTTTTAAACAGGATGCTCCAGGGCAGCACAGAGTAAGTGCAAAATGTACTGACTTCATTCACACTCAGCTCTTAATTGATGACAATGATCCTTCTCATTCGCCTCTCATTCAATCCAATCATTATCAATTTGTTAGTAGATAAATTTCTGTTAATAAAATTATGCATAAATAACATCTGTCTCAAAGTTATTTTTTACTAAAAAGTTAAAATAAAAAGGAGAAATATATTTTTAAAATCTTAATTTAAACCCCTTATCTAAATGGTTAAGTCTTTAGACATAATTCAGATAACTTTAATGAGCTATAAATATGATTAGATATAAATTTAATGTCTTTAGATATAATTCAGATAAATTTAATGAGCCTGGATGTTGTTAAAATTATATATAATAAAATTTTAATTAAAAAAACTTGAAATAAAGCTTTCTAAAAATAAATAAAGCCAAATAAGGCTAAATAAGGCTAAATAAGGCTTTCTTCAGTTACAAATCGCTAATCCATTATTAATAAAATTAAAACGTACGCATTCTTTTAAAAATACAATATTGAAAAAATCCGCAAACGCATAAATGTTAAGCAAGTGTGGTATGATAGCGTATCAGACTTGTTGTAAATCATGTTATAGAGGTTGCAATGGACCGGTAGATTAGCCGTTATTTATTTAAAAGAAGTGTCCATAGTATACAAAAAGTGACCCGGTGATGAAAGAGTTAGAATTTACAAGTCAGTTCAGTAAAATTTGATAAAAATCTTGTGGTCCATAGTTAAAATATGAGTTGACTCGTCAATGTTTGAAATATTATTGAGTTCAATAATATTATTCAATCAATAATATTATTGAGTTTGAATGTAGTGTTTGTAATGTTTGAAATATTATTGAGTTCAATATTATTCAATCAATAATATTATTGAGTTTGAATATAATGTTTGAAATATTATTAAGTTCAATAATATTATTTAATCAATAATATTATTGAGTTTGAATGTAATGTTTGTAATGTTTGAAATATTATTGAGTTCAATATTATTCAATCAATAATATTATTGAGTTTGAATATAATGTTTGAAATATTATTAAGTTCAATAATATTATTTAATCAATAATATTATTGAGTTTGAATGTAATGTTTGTAATGTTTGAAATATTATTGAGTTCAATAATATTATTCAATCAATAATATTATTGAGTTTGAATGTAATGTTTGTAATGTTACTGAGTTACCGAGGAATGTTACTGAGGAAATATTACTGAGTTCAATAATATTATTTCGCTTTTTATTTTCTTGTGTAAAAATTTTAATTTTAATTTTATTTCAATTCTAATTTTGATTGTTTTTTTCAGGGTTACGAATACGGCAGAAGCGGCAATCCTACGCGCAACGTACTGGAAACATGTTTGGCGGCTTTAGAAAATGGTAAACACGGTCTGACGTTTGCCTCTGGCTTGGGCGCAACGACTACAATTGTAGCATTATTACAAGCAGGAGATCACTTAGTCGCTGCAGATGATCTTTACGGTGGAACCAACCGTTTGTTCCAAAAATGTTTGATCAAGCAGAATATAAAATCGACATTTGTCGACATGACTAGTGTACAGAATGTTATAGATGCCATACAACCAAATACAAAGATGATTTGGCTGGAATCGCCAAGCAATCCATTATTGAAAGTTATAGATCTTAAAGCTGTGATCGATGCCGTAAAATCTCGTCGTCCAGACATTATTGTAGTTGTCGACAATACCTTCCTGACATGCTACTTTCAAGTGAGTTTCCGTATTTCATAATACTGAGAAAAATAATGTCTAATTACGAAAATAGAAACTACAATAAATATTAATTAACATTCAAAACAGAAACCACTGGAGTTTGGGGCTGACATTTCAATGTATTCACTTACGAAATACATCAACGGACACTCGGATGTTATTATGGGTGCTGCAATCACGCGCCGGGACGATCTCGAAGAAAAGTTGCGATTCTTGCAAAACGGTAGGCTCTAAATTTTTCCAAATCGTTAAAAGTTTTGTTATAAGTATTCATCACATATAGATGATACCTTGATTTTAGCCATGGGCGTCGTTCCATCGCCTTTCGATTGCGCCTTAGTTAATCGTAGCATAAAAACTCTCGAGCTTAGAATGCAGCGGCACATGGAAAACGGCTTGGCTGTAGCAAAGTTCCTAGAATCTCATCCGAATGTCGAGCGAGTGTTCCATCCCTGTACGTATCTGTATGGTTTATTACTCCTCTTATCTCGCGAAACGTAAAAGAATACTGTACCTTAATCATCAACTTGTCAGTTGCTTATTTACTGCTTAATTAACGTTTTATCAAACGTTTAAAACAATGATAAAATATCCATAATGATAAAACATCCATAAAATAAAGCTCACATATCGTTCTATTGCAGATCTCCCGTCACATCCACAGCATGAACTTGCAGTTAAACAATCAACCGGACACAGTGGAATGGTCTCCTTTTATCTCAAAGGCAACTCTAAGGAATTCCTGAAAGCATTGAAAGTCTTCACTCTAGCTGAGTCCTTAGGAGGTTACGAATCGCTAGCCGAATTACCGTAAGTAGAGATTAATCGATGTTACATATTTAAGGAAATGTTAATGATTTTCACTCGTGTAGATCCGTTATGACGCATGCATCCGTACCGGAAGATGAACGAGCAGCGTTAGGCATAACTGATCAATTGATCAGACTGTCTGTCGGTCTAGAATCGGAGCAGGATCTTGTAGCCGACATCCAACAAGCATTGAACGCCAGTCAATAAATTAACAAATGCAATTAGATAGCCGCGAATATAATAATAGCAGATCTTTCAATTTATATATATATATATTAACTGTGTGTTCGCGCGTATAACTAAGGTCAGGTACAATCTAATAGATTTCTATAATGCGTATATGAATATTACATCAAGTCCACCTATCAATAGGTATATAAAGAGATTTTATTTTTATAAAACATTTTTACATTCCATAGTTCTCAGATTTATATTAGGAACACTATACGACACGACAATGCTTTGACATGTTATTGCTTGTCCCGATTTCTTTTGGTTTTGTTTGTGCCTTTCTGAGAATGTGCGAATAGATATTTTCTGAAGAAACAACGAATTACATCTTTAAATTAATATACAGTTATTATGTTGTAGAGTAATGAAAAAATATCAAATACTCTTATTGTTAGTGGATTATAAAAATTGATTTCCGACTAACCGAGAAATACAATAAACATGATTTGCATTCATTGCATCTTGCCTTAAATCAATATATACTCGCCGAGAAATATCGTTATATAAAAACTGGACATCATTTGTACTACCAATGCAATACATTTGGTGCAGTGACACACATATTTCTGCTCCTGTATGTATAAACCTTTGTCGATTTCGAAAAAGAATTATTTTACTGGAAATTGATTTTCGACGAATACCGTAACTTTGTTCTGTTTATCCTGTCGCACTCCTGTGCTCGATTGTACAGTAATACGCCCACTATGACCAAGGCGGTGCCGAGCTGTGATAATCCCGTCACCGGGTTATTAAATAAAACAACGGAGAGCCATATTAGAAAAGCTCTCTTTGTGGTATTAGCGACACTGCAATATTACGTTTTGTTTTAAGATCACACTACGCAATATATATCCTGACATCTATGTATCATGTACGTGCAAGGTAATTACGCACCTATGTGTCACGGGACTGATGTAGTCCATAAGTACATAAGCAGTGATGCTTTGAAAGTGGAAGAATACTCCATTGAGAAGGAATGCCGCAAATAACTTAAAGCTCAAGGAATGCTCCAGCGTGGATAGATCCACCAGCAGTAACGACACCGGTATTTGCACCACAATTGACGCTAAACTGGTATACAATTGTAACTCTGCCGGTCTGGAAAAAAACAGTGAGACATCTTTTTTTTTTACGATTTGTAATGATTTTACACACTCAAATAATACAGCCGATATGACTCACGTGTATTTGAAATTATCGCCGCTGATCAACATTTTCGAATAAACGTTCTGCAAACATTCGGTCACGTTTGTGGCCATAGCAGCGATAAATCCTCTAAAATCGAAACTAATTTCATTGATAGAACACAGTGCCAGTCCACTCATTACAGGTATCAAAGACAGATTTACATATAATCCCGTATGTTCCCCTAAAATTAAATGCAATCACAATTATTTTTATATAATTGAGCACAACAAATTTATAGAACTGAATTTTAGATAATTGCAAATATAAAGAATATATAAATTTACAGTTCTCACCTAATAAATACCTGCTGATGAGGACGGTGAAAAGTGGTGCACTACTCTTTATAGTTTCTGTGAAACTTACAGCTACGTAATTTAATGACACTAGACCCAAGACCACTGTCGCAAACCTTGTGCACCCTACCAATGTCATATGTTTATAAAATCCCGGAGGTCTTATTAATCTTGGACTAGCCTTGTACATGCCGCAAGGGAAGTATATTTGTATGAAACCGCAAATTGCTGTCATCAACATCTGACAAGCACCTGTGTTTTAAAACAACAAATTATAAATATTTAAAACAAATATTTGTGTAATTCATGTCAAAAAAAAACTGAAACTTCAACGATTGAAATTTCAGGCATTGTTATCAGTCTTTTCATTATTATAAATCAAAACCATCATCTGCTTACCCAGGATAGTGGGATCACCTTCCATGTAGGACAGTATATATTTGTTTAAAAATAGGGTGCACCCACTGAAGACATACCACAGAGTGAGAAAGAGCAGAGCTCTGGGATTACACAAGCCACCCTTCGTGTCGCTTGTCAGAACGATCACGTCCTCCCTCTTTTTGACATGATCCGCATACTGCTTCGGCTGGGTGTCGTGTGACGTGGATGATTCCTCCGGGTCCCCGCGAGCGGTTTGCGGATAATTGATGCGCACGGAGTAGTTCTCCATCGGTCTCTGTTTCTCCTCGCGAAAGCGCGAGGCTCACGGCATTACAAAATGCATTGCGAGCGAAAAAATCACATTTTTACGCCGTTCCGCGTTCTCGCCTCTGTCCTAGAAAACTTTTTGTTAGTCTGAGACTGTTTTCGCGCGTTTCGCAGATCAGGTTAGGATTACGGCGATTGAATTGTATCGCGGTTTGTTTAACATGGCAGTCAGCTGGTATTTGCTGTTATTCGTGTTTACGCTTAGTAATGATTGAACATCATCGCGTTCTTTTTTTTCTTTTCTTTTTATGGATGTCGTCCTTTTCACGGGACGGCGACAGTGCAATATACTTACCGGCGAAACCATTAGCGCTCACTGAGCGGCAAACTATTTTCCGGACAATTTCCTGCACAATTTTCGAACGTATTTAAGCAAAATACATGACTTTCTTCGTGGCTTTTTTTATAGGCCGAGTATGATCTGTTGTCGAAGTATATTTCTTAATTCTATGCTTCTTGTTTCTATTATAATGCATTCTGAACTGTACATGCAGAACTTTGCATTTCACAGGAAAAAGAGGAATATATTTAAAAATGTATGTATATGTAGATACTTAAAATTTTTTTTTTACAATTTATATTAAAAATTATATAAATCAATAAGGAGCGTAAAGAGCTACAATGCTAGATCTCCGTGCGAAGGTTATGATATATTCGTTAAAAATGTTTACAAACGTTTCTACCCAAAATATGTAATATAAAGATCCGCTCGCAAAGCGGCTTTTAAATAATTAAAAGATGTGGAAGACGTATTTGCAATCCTTTATCGTCCATATTGTTGTTCGTTAAAAAATTAGATAGGATTGTATTAATACATGATGGAGAAGCACTCGCCCAAGTAGAAGGAACGAGGTGGAAAAGTTAAGACCATATGTCTTTCCATGTTGAACTTGAATAACTTAGTCTAAGTTATTTAGTAAGTTGTTTTGTACATTGAAGAAGGCTTGATGGCAGGTCGAAACGTTTGTAAACATTTTTAACGAATATATCATAACCTTCGCACGGAGATCTAGCATTGTGGCTCTTTACGCTCCTTATTGATTTTATTTGATTTAACAATCACCAGAGCCTTATATTCTAATTAATTTTAAAAATTATAATTTTATTTAAACAATGTTATAAAGGGTTTTAAACTTTTAATTTTATTTAAACAATGTTTTAAAGAATATTTTTAATATTATTACTAATAACAATAATGTTAATAGTAAAAATAGGATTGTTATAACTCATTCGTACGTAACTTTTTCGTCGAATCTTTATAGGCTTTAGTCGATATAGGCTTATATTTTTGGAGAAAATCATCGCTTGCCAAGATAGCGACATTTCTTCCAGCTATTGCACTCATTTCCATTGCACTTGCAGCCCATTCAATTGCATTGACATGATACAGCGCATCATGTAGCTTAAATTTATTGAGTTGTAAGTTTGTTGAATATTGAGGGTATGCTTTCCAAAGGATTTCCTTCTTCTCAGTAACCTGAATAAAAAAAGAAATTATTATATTAAATTATATTAATTCAATTATATTAAAATTTTTTTTTTCTTTACGGCTTCTTTAAAACAATTGTAGCAAATTTTTTACCTTAGAAAACATTTTGTCTATAAGATTTGTGTCTATAGATTTTCTGCTGAAGATTTTCCAAACTGGTGAGTTTTTCTTAACTAATCCATTGACAAGACCTTGCTGTCCGATTGAACTGATTATTGTTTTATTGGGATTACAGCTAAAAATAGCATCTATAGTTTCTTTCAAGCCAAAGTACTTTGGATTAAGATTTCCTTTGACGAATGTTGCATATGTCGTTTGATAATTTCCTTGAAATATGAAATCATCCGGAAATCCCACAAATTCTATTGGGAATGCTTGGTCGTGCGTAAGTGGTGTGGCAATAATTACAATATCATAATTCGATGTCATCGGATCTGTACTATCTAAAATATATAAACACAGTATATAATTGTTTAGCTTAAGTATTTGTCGATTAAATTTTGCATCTTACTATACCTTTGTTTATGTAGGTCACTTCATATTGATTCTTATCGTTATCTGCTACATAACGAATTTTTGTAACACGACTTGGCACTACATTTACGTTTTTATTTCTATAAATAAGATGCTGTGGTACCTAAAATTAAAACTTATACTTTCATATATATTTTCAGCCAAAAGTAAAATGCATTATACTAATAAAATACCTCTTTATTTCCATTTTTAACAGACCATAGTTCGCCAGATGCCCCAGCTAAAGATACTAGACTAACAAAACTTTGAATATTGATTTCTTGACCATAATTTACCACGTTGACAGCTTGCACTAATTCATCGATCAATTGATTTGTAAAACCCATGTGTAGAAGATGATCTTTTATAGGTGTCTGTAATAATTTCGGGAAATCTTTATTTAAAGCTGACAATAGTGCAGTGACATTGGCAAAAGACATTCCAGCATCCTGCAGATCATATATCTTCAAGAAATCATCCAATATGTCATTTACATATCTATTAAAAAAAAAAAAAAAAAATATATATATATATAATCTTATCCTCTTCTTTTAAGTTGTTACTTTCCATTGCATAATTTCAGAATACCTGTTAAGTTTAAACAGTTGAAAACCATATCTGTATAATAACTGTGCTATAGTTACTATAGACCAGTCACTTTCTTTGAATACAAATTCATCTCCATTCCATATACCCATTTTTAATCCATCAGGAGAATTATGCTCCAAACCTATATGTCAAATATGTTCCAATAGCTTTCTTCATCTATACATATAGTGGCAGAGAAATGTATTAGATAAAGAAATTAACCACATTTACCCAAAAGTTTGACAAACTTCTGCATGTACATGTTCTTAGGGTGTATAATTGCACCGCCAGCTTCGAATTCATCGTCACCGATCTTTATTGTCGCCAATCGTCCACCGATAGTTTTCACTTCGTACAAGTCAATCTCCAAGTTTCCATTCAGTAGCTCTGTAAGAAAGTGCGAGGCCGAAGCACCGCCATTGCCACCTCCTACAATGGCTGAAATAAAGAATGAAATATATGGTAAATTAAATATTTAATAAAACATTAGTATTCGAGTAATTAAGGATTAATTTTTACCGATACGTGGTAGAGGTGTGTCAAGGGAGATTCCATTTGTGTGTATTAGGATTCCTAGTAGAAATAAAGCTATATGCAGCTTCATGTTGCGCAAATACAGATTGCCCTTGAATCAATTAATTATTAAGAATTTTGTAAGGTTAAGTTATCTATTTAGAGGCATCATTCTTATCCCAATTTGAACGTAAACATTTATATGTGTGCGTTTATGCGTGCGTATATGTAAGCTGCCACATAGAGGTATGATATATAGTGGATCACGTGATACAGCCAGGCTAAACCGGGCTAAAGTATATTGAATTCAGTATGGCTGAGCATGGCCCAGATAAACAGCTGGGAGTAGTCCCAGGGCGTCTTCCAGCCATAGCCTTGCCGCGGATTCGCAGCGCGATTCTCTTTCACGATGGCCATACGATCGGCGAGATAAATCAGAAACGAAAATATTTCAGCTCCAATGAAAGTTCCTATCACGTAGATCTCGAGATGTCATCCAAAATTTCGCGTTCGCGCGAAACGCCACGATAACAGATCGCGCAGTAAGATGTGCCGCGACTGCACGACGTAGTTTGTAATGCTGAGGCTGGACAGTTCGATCCGTAAGGTGACTTGTAAAGTTAATCGCGCGTTTAAGTGACGGGATAAATGCTTGGCGAGAAAATAGCGGGCCGAGCGTTAAGCCTTACGGTAATTCACTGCATTTTTGCACGAACGTTTTTCCATTTTTTACAATTTTTATTATAAATGTTACAATATGCATCTTCTCGTTTACATTACAATACTATACAGTTTAAAAATTACGTTACAATATTATTCAACTTAAGAATTAAGTTACGCATACAAGCAGGGAAGAAGTACACCGGATAATCTTTTTTTTCTGTTTTACTCTGTCCATCTGTGTGAACAATGCTGATTCGTACACACATAATACAATCTCATCTCTTCCTCAGCCCGCCTAGTTTGTGCCTGGAAAAATACAGCTTCTCTGTGATTGCACTTTGGGCATGGATGTTCTTCTGTTTTCGGCAAAGTAGGATCCGATATCACGTCAGCAACGATGTGTGTCAGCTCGCTAAAATAAACAAAAAAAAAAAAAACAAATTAAAAAGCGATTAAGTAAATCGATGGTGAGCAGAATCGATTTTTTATGTGCGACTAGCGCATATTCCACAAGTTTAAGTTAATATTAAGACTTGAGTTTCATCGTGAGAACTCAGACCTCGACACGTTGAAAGCAAATCATTTTGTATACCAAACATATCTGTGCACAAAATGATGCGCTTCTCTTTCTCGCACGCATTACGAACTTTGGTGATATTTGTTATAATATTTGGCGATGTTTTCTATCTAGATGTTAATTTTAATCTTTTTAATCTACTTATTCTCAACTCACTCAATTTCGTGCATGATCTTGTTTACATAAATACAATTGCTGTCAGCCAGTTGTTTAAAATCGCAATTTCTGCACTGAAATAAAGAAAGTCTCATATAAGAGCTCTTTGTTTTTATTTTTTTTCTCTGGAGAAACAATTTTAATAATATACAAAATTTGTCATAAAAAACAATATACTTATACTCACCGCATACATGAGCACTTTGTTCTCTTTATCCTCTTTCGGATATAACATATTATTGCACTCTTGGCAAAATCGAATTCCCACGAATCCTGGCCCGTCGTCGTGCGTATCATAACCTGTTATCTTTGACATGATTGCGCTGAAAATTAAAAAGTTAAAGACTGTGTAGAAATCGTAGCGTTGTTCATAGATTTTTACGTAAAAAATCTATTTTTAAAATCAAAATTATACCTATAAAAAAAAAAAATTAGAATATTAATTTTATCGGTATCAAATCGATTTAGATACGCGTCAGATATGTACAGAGAATTATCACGAAAGGTAACCTATAATTTAATTAAGTTAACCTACAATTCTTCTTTTTAACTTGCAATCTCTATAGAATCAAATATTTTGTTCGTCATCCATTAGAATCTAAGATATTAGTCCCATAATTAACGATTTAGTATTCCTATGAATTAAAAATGATATAAATTTAACTGTTGGACAGTAAACTGAATATATTGATAAATTCAACCAACCATACTCGATTGCAAGTATAGCAATGAACATACAATATTTAGAAGAGATAAATAGTGATCGGACAAAACGTTGCTAGCCAATCAGAAGGAACAATTTTGCGTTTATAAAATATAACAATAAGAACCTTTATGATATTAAACAAAAGAATTGAAATTTTTATTATCCACTTGATTTAAACGGTAAAACGTATTCTACTTTCCCAATTTTTAAACTTTTTGTCACGCATATAAATTGACAAATTGTTGTTAATGCCATTGTCATAAGCATCTTTCTTATAACTATACTCTTTCTCTAATCATCTGTATATAATTTTTTAATACTTTCATATTTGCTACATTTTTTGCTTTATTATATTTATTTTTTATATACTTGTTCTATATCTTGTTCTATAGAACAAAAAAAAAAAAACAACGGACATAGAAAATATAACCTCTAAAGAACAGACCTCTATTAAACATTATACGTATCCTTCAGGCAATTTTCATGATATTAATTCCGACAATAATTGCGCTAATTTCACTCGCCTCGGCGAGTTCGTCGCGCGCGACGAACGTGCGCAAAATCACACGAAGGAGCAAGGTGCGGAAAATTACGCCGAGATATTACGTATCGCGGTTGAAACACGGTCGATCGATCAGCCGGCGAGAAAAAAAAGCGTACTAAGAAGCCCGTCTAAGAATCGCCGTGGGTTTAAAGGCGAGATCGGCGCAAGTTTGCTGCGCAGCAACGGATGCGCGCTAGAGGCCGTCGCGACGCTAACTTAGTTCTAGCGATAGTTTTCGATAGAGTGCGTCGGTGTACGAGAGAGAGAGAAATCCAACGTCGTCGACATCGGCAACGAGAATCACCCCGCTAGCCGGGTAAGTATCGATCAACAGTTCGGTACCGGACGGTTTCATGGTCGATTCACGCGGCTCTATTCGCCCGCCTCGCGACAGCTTCCCGGGTTCTCGCCTTGGTATCTCTAGCGTCCTGTATATAGCAGTCGCGCGACAGCCGCGCTAGTGTGTCGCCCGCGTGCATGCACACACATACATATACGGTACACGCATACATTCACACGCGGAGAAAGAAGAACGACCAACCTACCCTCTCGACGCCGTACCACACACTCCGTCCCTCGTCTCCATCTTCTACCTTTTCGTATCCCCACCTCTTCCGGCGCAGCAGCTCCGCTAGTGCAAATCTCGGCGGTCGAATGTTTTCTTAAGAGAATACTCGCGCAGCAACGCGGTCTTAAAGCAGGATACTTGACGGAGACTGCTTGAGAAGAGAGTGAGTAAGTGCTTTTGGTCTTTGGCATACCGAGTGCGACAAACGCGTAGCGTGGTTTTACGTCGTTTCCGTCTAGGATGCCGAGAAGTTCCGCGCGACGCTTTTGCTGTCGGCGTCTCTGTGTGAGAAAAATCGCGTGAAGAAAGCGGCAGAGACTACGAATAATTTGTACAATACGCTCGCATGCACTTTTTTAATGTAAAAACGTGTAATAAAGTGATGCAATTTACAACAAAAAGTCCGAGACGGTTCTGTAGGAGGGCTCTCCCGCAAAGAGAACCCGGTTTTTTTTTCTTTTATTTTTGTCTGCGGAGACGGTGGGTAACGCGACACGGACATCGCGCGCGCGTTCCGCGAACAGCGACGACGCTTAACCTCTCGCCTCGCTGTCGACGACTCGCAAGTGTAAGTTCGATACACGTGATTACAAAAGAGTCGGGACTCAGTCATTGTCGTGCGCGGCAACGAACGCCGGCGGCGATTCATCTGAAGGCTCGTTGTTCCTTTTTCACCTCCTCCTACTCCTCCTCCGCCTCGCCTACTGTGCGTGCGTGCCTGTTTCGTACGTGCGTGCTTGTCGCCCGAATGCGTGCATCCGGCGACGTCGCGCGGCGAGTTTGTCACCGATTGTCGCGTCCAATTTCGTTCCTCGGCCTGTCAGCGTCCGCCCTTGCCTGATTTATCGATCGATTCGACGACGCTACGCTCGATCGCGGTAACGTTCGAATCTCTCACAGAATAATTCGCGTACATTTAGCATATAATCGGGATACTTTATATTTGTGTGTGTCGTTGGGGGAGAGAGCGCATGTATGCGTGCGTGTGTGTGTTCTCGCTTTCGGTGAATGTGGGTGTGTGCGTGTGTGCATATATATGTGTGTATATATATATATATGGGCGCACAGATATTGTTGTTACTAGACCTAAGGCAGACAGCCATATTGTACATTTTTTTTAACTCAACCGTCATGTTTCTTGTTAACCTATCTCTAATCCGTGTGATAAATCTTTTTCAGTTTTATTCAGCGATTGCAATTGATTTGAATAAAACGATTAAAATGCGCGTTTCGATGTTGTAGGCGACGATTCCTTTTCGAATCGCGAGTTAGCGACCGGCCTGGATCCGCGGGATCCCCCTTTGTCCTTTGTTCCAATGACGTACCCCGTTTCGCACGCGGGTTTTATACGCTGTTCCATGGAGAATAATACGTGTTTCTCTGACAGCTGAAAACACTCGTTCCTTCGCTGCGGTTTGGTGTATTCGGAACTAAAAGTCGGACCCAGTAAATTAGACATTGAAACGGAGAGTCTGTTATTTGTTTCATTAATTATGTGTCCAAAAATAGAACGCGAAGGAGAAATTCGATTTGCTGCAACAGTAGATGCGTTTCTTGACGGAATCTTTTAATATCTGTATTATAAGTGTTTCATATTGTATGATTTTTTTTACTAATACTTAGGGGTGTGTCATTTTGTTCAATAATTAGAAGCAGTGCTCACCCAAAAATTTTAAAGGTATTTAAAAGATATAGATATAAGATCATAAATTTCTAAAATTTCTATATTTATTTCAGAAAATATAGTATAAAGTGTAATAAGTATTCAATATTTAAAACCCAATATAAACTTCTTTTTGTCGGAATTAAAATATCTCAGATTGATACATTTCGTCTTTGACAGGCATATTGCATAATCTTACAACAATCATGGAATCTGGAAGTACTTTGCCTAATCCAGGCAGTTATCCTGGAGGCGATCGACAGCAGTTCTGCGTATCTTGGAACTCCCATCAATCAAATATGCACAGCGCATTTCCAAAATTGCTGAGCTCGGAGCAGTTTGTGGATGTGACTCTGGCATGTGACGGAGGTTCGATAAAGTGTCACAAAGTAGTATTGTCCGCTTGCAGCGATTACTTGGAACGATTGCTGTTGGAAATTCCATGCACTCATCCTGTCATCTTTTTGAGGGACATGAAAATGTGGGAACTTCAAGCTCTCGTAGAATTTATGTATCGTGGAGAGGTGTATGTAGAACAGCAACAACTGGCTACATTGATGCAAGCGGCAGAGGTTTTACAGGTATATGCTCTGGATCCATTTACGCATGTTTACATATGGAATAAGTCTAACATTTTTAACGTAAGTTACTTTTTTCAAATTCTTGGCATTATTGATTCTTTTCACTCTTAGCAGAAAGAATTATTTGAAATGTGTAAGATTTTCGTGTAAAAATACAACATCATACTATGTGCTTTTACATAAAGATATATTTTGTGACATAGGTTCGTGGCTTATCCACTCAGGGATGCGATAACTCGACAAATGACAGCAATACACAACTGTGCGATTCTAATCCACCTGTCTCTCCACCGACGCCTACTCATGGCGATTCCAGTTACAAGCCTGATAACAATTCATCTAATGACGGAAGTACCTCTGACTTCCTGCCGACATGTTCGACGATGGCGGCGACTAGCACGGGGAATACTTCGTCAACGATCACCCCAGTCTCCCAGAACCCCAACTCTACGTCCAACTTCGTGAACATGGAGCACAGCGAAGCGCTGCAACATCTCGAGAAGGCTCTCAGTGCTTGCGAGGCTACTCTTACTGAGACTCAGGGAATGGTAAAGATGGAACCGGATGAGCAATTCTCTCAGCAACAAGATGTAAAACCTTATTCCATTAGTATGGTGCCCAGCAGTAATTGCAACCCTAGCAGCCCATTCCCGGCAATTGAAGGTGAGCAATCTAACTTGGATGACTTAACCACACACACGAAATGACTGAAGTGCGGCATGCAGGCTAGATAATTTTTTAAAATTGCACCCTTTTGTGCTCACGGAAAAGGTTATCAAAGACGACAAAGGCGATCGGAAGAAGAACTGAAACAAGCTTCGGACATGGTTGCGCGCGGCATGACGTTTCAAGTAGCTTCGGAAAAGTACAAGATCCCAATCAGCACAATTCGATTCTACATGGTCAGAAAAGGCATTCTACAAAGGAGAAAGCGCGGCCGCGGCTCCAGCAACCTCGGAATGAACAGCCAACCGGGTAGCCCAGCCAGTCCGCCGTACCATATGATGAACTACCGTTTGCCGGAGAGCCTAAATTCCAGCCTACCGTAATGCTGTACAAAGAAGTAGTGAGTTTTTTTTTTTAGATTTCAGTTTTCAAATCGAACAAATTTTTTATCGTCGCAATATATAGAGCTGTTCCAGACCGTTGTCCCATCGATTTTTCCACTTTCAGCTCTCACGCGCACCGAGTTACTCATATATCATTGTTATCCTTTTTTTTTTGTTCTTTTTTTCAGTTTGCGCGCGGCACGCTTCATTATTCACTCGCGGCGTAGCGACACGTTTGCGCGCCGATTCACAAGACTACTCTATTTACAGCATATAACGTATATCTTCGCATTTATATTATCGTCTACCGTGTTTAGATTGTACATGATAGACATATAATTTGAGTCTCGAACAGCTCCACTCCATGTACATAAAAAGTACCACATGTAACAGTTCGAACACAGCATTAAGTTAAGAAGCTCTATTTGCAAACGCGTGAGCGTATTATATCGTGGTTAAGTTGAATTTAATGTCCTTTGGAAGACTGTCTGACGCGCTTTTTTTGTTTTATAAAGTACAAAGGTATATGTTATTTCATAATATGCTATAACATCGCGTTAAGAGGACGGTTTACTTAGGAACTTATATTTAGGAGCTTATAAGTGTTTAGGATAACTTAAGAGAAAATACATGTACTTATAAAATACATGTATTTTTTAAGAAAGAAAAAATATGAAGAAAAAAGACGTAATTAACGATTTTTGAAGCTCTTTAAAGTAAACTACCCTCTTAATATCTGTTCTCGAATCAAAGATAGCAGCATTGCATAAAAATTCCATCCGTCATTTGAAATGAATATTGATGATATATTTCATATTTATAAACAGGGAGTGAACACGGAGACAATTTTTCTAGAGATTCTATGACTACGTTTACGCGGACAAATAATTAGGTTTAGTTTAGGTTTAGTTGTAACTACTAACGTGAAACGCAACGTAAAATGACGTGTAAATAGTACTTTGCACCGGTTTTAAGTCGTAACACACCGGTATAAACTGTAAACGTAGTCTACGTCAATATCATGTGTATTTTTATTTTTATAAAACTATCATGTAGAAAATTACTGGCATATAACTTTTTGTTAATATTGAATATTATACTAATATGTCATAGTAATATTTTTACCAGTTTGTTTTTATTTCAGTTGAAATTATAAGATATTGTGGTAATCGGTATTTTTTATACTTCTTTTTCAATCCCTGTTTATAAGCATTTGTGTCATAATGATAAAGATAAAGATAAAATGATAGATCAAGAATTTAACAAATTACGTTTTGAATCTTATTATTTTGAGACTTTTTTATACGCAGGATTTGTGTGCTAGCATACTTAATGATAAATATTCACGATAAGAGTATAATTTTGATAGGATCTGTAGATATGTCGACAATTCCTTTATGCTGTGGACGAACGCTACACGTATGGTTGATTCTCAGTCGTGTTCAGTTCTTCTACTTAGTGACCGGTGTAGCTGCATACAAGATGTGAGATGTTTTTAAATTCTACATCAATGTCGCTCATAGCGAGACAGATTTACAAAAGTGCAGTTCAAAAAAGGAGAAAAGACAAAAAAAGCACACAGAAAAAGAGAAAAAAGAAGATTGACTATGTCATATAACCGATATTTTTTTAATGACCTCGAAATGTTTTGACGGGAAAACATCCATAGCATAAGTTATTTTTTATTACATCATATTTATACATGATTCAGTGAAGCTCATCTTACTCTCGTTAAGTTGTCTGTGGCATCTGTACACACGTTAACATGTATGTATTTACCGAGTATTTATCTTTCTGTATTTTAAATGAACCTCCCCATGCCGGGGAGCAAACAGATTATAATTGCGACACACTTTATAATCGTGCACCAGAGTGACGCTTAAAGATCAAAAATGTATACAATTGTAGAAAAAAGACAGCGGGACTTGTCCATAAACGTCGATTAGTAGTCACTATGTTTAAGACTGGTAACACGTGGTTAACATAACCAGATTTAAAAAGTCTTAGACACAGCAATCCTCAATCTATTATACAAATATTTTTGTAGGCACTTTGTCGAGGAAGGTTTCTTCTTTCTGCCTTTATTCTATATATACCTTGATAACTTATACAGTAAGAGGAACCGGTATTTATTCGAAGTTTACCATTTAGCTTTGTTAAACATCACAAGAGATGAACGATCATGACGTACGTAGTGTAATGCTTTTTACATGCTAGTGTACAAAAAACAGCATTTGTAATTGACGATAAGAATCACCCGGTGTCTGTAAAAATCGGCGAAACGCCGGTTTCTCGTTATTTTTACGAACACTGGTCCTGCCTTTTCAAAGAAGTTTAATTGTATGACAACAACTGTGGCGCGCATACAATGTAATTGTACGGTGTATTGCCTTTGTTAAATAGCATTTGGATAAAGCCATATTTTTCCATGCAACGCAATAATCCAGCAAAATAAATTACAGTTAAACTGAGAAGCAGCCTAAAATAGGAAAGAGTGCCAGATACAAAACAAATGTGGACATGAACAATAACAGATAGAAGATAAAGTAAAGTTTATCTATTATCACTTAGAGTGTAACTGCCTTTCTCTGGCCTCTCATACTGGAGCGTTAATTTATTTATATTAGACAATATACAAGGTACATGTAAAGAGGAGGAAAAAAATTAATCTAACTTAGAAGGCTTGTTAGAGCTTTTATTAATTGCAGCCGTTTAACTGCTGCCATCCGACTGATAATGAACACATTCTCAAGGAGCTGAAGTTGAACATTTAATCGAAACATATGTCACAGATCTTACATAATTGTATTTATTCTCATTTGTCATTTCTTTATGCGATCATTACGTATTCAACACAATCTGTTGTCTCTTTAGGCTTCACGATGATATCGAGATATTGATGAAAAGTAGAAAAGAGAAAAATAATCAAGCACATATTGGATATTGTGATGTTAAACGAGAATTGAAAAAGCATGACTTACAATTGTTGCCTGTTGTAATGTCCAGTAACTGGTTGAATTGTAATGACGTACTCGTATATAGCATTCTTTCCAGTGAGGAATCAGTATCGTGTAAATCATTGTTCTAAGAGTTCCAGTTGACAAAGGTTTTATACGGATCTATTAAACCAGTATTTCAAACCAATGAAAAATAATTAGTTTTCTAATAATAATAATACAATACGATTTTATGTGAATTTAGTACAGTGCTTAAGTCAGTAATGCTCAGCGTATCTAACAGATATTTTTAGTGGAAAATCCGTGTCATACTCACATGTATCATAATGTCTTAAAGTATGTAACTAAACCACAATCAAAGAAGTGTGAACGATACTTAATGACTATTATCATAATAGCCACTATTATAGCAGTAAATAGGTAGCCATTTTGAGGCAGTTTATATTATATTTAATTACATTGTATCGCTTTGGTCTCTCCGTTCTTTTTTTTATGATGGTATTATTATTTGTAGATAGAATCATTAACTGGTAGAGATTGAACCTCCAATTATTTTTAAGTACTTTTTTTTACAGTTACCGAATATCTAATGGTTTAAATAGGCAATGCAATTAGAAACATGCGCATACATATACATATACATACACAAACACACAGATGAGATCTGTTTTTGCGTAATCAATGCGATTGTGTGTACGTTTTGTCGTTTGATTCTTCGTTATCTTTCAGACTTATATTTGTACGATTACGTATTTAGTTTTTTTTTGGTAACACATTCATATTCGTAGAAGTAGTGTTTTTATATCCTCTTTTTAGCTTAAGTTTTTATTATTAGTGGATTCAGATTAGATACAATTGCATTAAACTTTCCGAGGTAATACGTTGCACGCGAGTCAACGCAATCTTTTAATGGATTCAAGTAAAAAGGAGGACATTGAAATGACGAAATAAACGCGTCGCGTTTGTGAGTATACGGATGATTTATTCATTAATTTATACATTACGTCGGAAAGTATGCCCGAATGACAATTGCATTCTTTAATACGTTAGTAGTTCTCTTTTCCTAAAAGATCAAAGATCGAAAACATATAGTTGCTTGCCTATTTACGACGGAAATCGAAAAATTATGTGCTTTGGTGTTTTCATAAAATGAGTTGTAGCGACGACAGGCTAATTGATGCTAAGTAAGAGTTGAATTTTCTAATTGTAGATTCCGTAAGAGTAATATCTAGTATGATTGAATCTAGTACGATTACACTGTAAGGCTTTATATGATATATCTGAAGTATGCGATATTACGCTGAATCGTCGCCGATCGCTTCGAAACGCCTTTTCCGAAGACTTGTTTACTCAGTTTCCTGCTCGCAGCGCGACTCGTCCGAAGCGATTCAGTATTATGTCATTGTACATCGCGCGCGAAAGCTTTCGACTGCATCCGTTAGATCTTTAAGCATCCTGTAGCATAGTCGCCACTTATTATTACTACACAAATGTATACCTACTTGCGTTGTCCTCGCATGCCCGTATTCAAGATGCTCTGGTTTAACTGGTACGCTAGCAGCCTCGCCTTTGAACTTTATACTTTTGTCAATATACGAAGACCATTGTATTGACTAAAATTTGTTTAAGCGTTAAAAGTGAACACATATTTTGGCGTATTTGTCAACTGCAGTATTAACATTAAAAGAGAAAAAAGGCAAAATAAGAACTAACATGCGGATTTAGACGCGCAAGAAGATCTAATTTATTATCAAGAAAATACAAAGAAAAATAAAAACATACGTTTTGATCCGATTTCCATTTCGATTCTCTCTTCGGTTAGTATTACAAACAGTAAGACAATCATGCTTAAAAAAAGAACGCATGATTTCTTTACCGTTTTTGTAATATCAGACTAAAGAAAGTCAGGAAATCAAACCTAAACGTATTTTTTTAATTTTTTTCGTACTTGTTAATAAATTAGATCTCTTTGCGTATTTACGTTCACGTGTTTTTATTGCCTTTTTCTCTTTTAATATTTTTTATTAATGCGGAATTATTTGTTATTCTATTGCAGTATTAACATTTTATTAATGCCCATAATTATACTAATACATCGCGATATTACTGTTACATTTACTAATTAACGGTATAACAGCTATGTGTTGTAATTGTATCTATAATTTATCTACGATTTATATTTATGATGAATTGGCATTGTCGCGGCGTTAGGATGTCATTATGCATTAAGAGTAATGAATAAGCGCGAGACTGAATTAATCTAATAGATTCACGAAGTTGCTGGGCTATCGGGATTAAATTCTGTTACTTCTGTTAATGTATAATAATGTGCTCTTATATTCTAAATAATTATTTTTTGAATATTGACAAGACGCGACAAAGGCATTAATAAATGTAATGCGGCAAAATGTTGAATGAATAGAACAAAGATGTAATCGGAGTAAGAGCATAAAGGGAAAAGGCATGATGCAATGGAGCCAGAAAGAAAAAATGATTTCTCTTGCAAAAGAGGAATAAGTTGGTCGAGAATCGAATTTATCAGCATTGATGATACACAGTATGTCTCGTAAGTGGCGTCTCGCAGCTTTGCGCTTGCTTACGTAATCTCTGTTAAAGCGAATACGAAGTTTCGAAATGCCAATTGTCGGTGGATAACACTGTACTAAAAATGAAGAAAAATAATTATTTCTCAGACATATTGTATACATCATGTATTCTTGATTTGTCAACACTGTTGTTGTGAACGCGTTCTGAATACGGGCCGAAGCGTGCGGATTCAGTGTAATACGACGTGAAAGACACATACGCGTACATGAACACACAAGAAAATATAAATATATACGTGCGTACACGCAAAATACAAAAGAGATAACGGACGAGGGACGAAACAAGTCGAACTCGCCTCGTGACTGTAATACAATTCAGAATATTACAGAATATACCGTGCCCCGTTCGGTTTGCTGATCGCAACAAGCCAGCTTTTGTAAACTCGTGTGTAAGGCCGCTATAGGTTACAAAATGAAGGGATGTGTATGAAGGGATGTATTGAATAGGTACAGGAATTTATATAAAATTAAGAAAAGGACAAAAAATACTGGTATAAAAATACTGGTAAAGTAAAAAAGATAGGGTGGAAGAGGAAAAAGTAAAAGGACTTTCGAACGCCGAACGTACGAGTCAAAAGTCCAAAAGAAAAGATTTTAAAAATCGAATGTACGGGGAGAAAGTTAAAAAGTAAAGAATTTAATTTTTTTTTTTTTTAATCTTTGGACTGCGAACAGCGCCTGTAGACGCTCGATAGAGATTCTTCATCGTATAATAATGTGCTCTACGATCGGTGCCTGTAGACTCTGTAGAATCTCGCTCGCTGTGTATCATCGGCCTTTAGAGACTTGTATGATATAAAATGGAATAAAAGGAGGTTATTTTATGTGCAATGATAAGAGTGACTATTTCTAGCGTGATTAACTTTAAACGGTTCAAGAACAGAATTGCGAATAATGTATATCGTCATAGGAGAAAAAAATTTTCAACTTTTACATTAGAAATAGTCATATTAAGATAATTAAGTGGCTTTTTTAAATGCGAAAATTATCTGAAAGAAAAATGTTTCGCACATAAACGACTACTGTTTTAGCTTGCTAGTACGTAGTGTACACTTTGCTGTCGAATGTTCAGCAGTCAAAGGATTAAATGTCTCTTTACTTTTCGACTTACTTCCTTATGGGAGGAGGAAAAAAAAACTTGTAACCAGTAATGTTAAGTGTAATTGAAAATGAGATTTTTGAACGTAGTTAGCGTTGCTGTTGCGTTGGAGAGAAAAAAAATGTAGAGATCTTTTTGGCGCAACGGGGAAGAGATGGGATTGGCAATCATATATGCGAAACTATGCAACTTGAAAGTAATTGTCACTTCCACGAGAAGTAAGAAAGACGGAAAAGAAAGCGCATCTCTCAGAGGGAAACATTGGATGTTCTACGTTTATTTCCAATAATCTGCGCCGATAAGTTTCATTGCTTTATTTTAATGATTAACACGGATATAAGTCGGACATAAGTCATATTTGATCGACAATTTCAGTCCTATTAAGAAGAAAAAAATGTAGACTTAATTATAAATTATGTAATTATATAATTCTATGAAAAATTGAGTTGGAAAATAAATAATCACAGCAGAGAATCGCGTGCGGCGGTCGCTCTTGCGGGGATGGTTCACCGACCTAACTCACACTCCCCGCCCTACTTGCTCTTCGACGATGCTTCTTTTTATTTTACTCTGCAATTTGACAACACAATGTGATTTCATTATGTGACTTCCTTCGCTATGACAAACTGTAATTCGAAACTCAGCGCATTTATTCCGCGACTATGAACACCCGTCTAGTATTTTGATTTACCTATTTGCGAGCTGCAGTTTAAGGGACGAGAGTGAACGAAATGGAAAACTGCTTATAATTTTAAGGTGTAACATCATGTGTTAGTGAAAAAAAGCATGCTTCTAAGTAGTACGATAGGACAACATTGCATAACAATAATTATATTATAATTAAAATTAATTATGACTATAAGGCATTTAATAAATGCAAAATATTTCCTAATAAAAGTATGATAAAAAATGTGCCTGGCCGTTTTTATTGTCCAATGTGCGGCGAAGCGTTCGTCCAGCTCTTTGTTCGGGAAGACTAGCACGGTTTTTCTCGGGAGGAAAAATTGTGTGGAAGTCTTCGCGGTGGCCCGCATTGTTCGTTTATTGCGTACTCGGTCGCCGACCTTGTTTTCGCACCTCCCAAGGCCTGAGAATGAAATTTTTAACTCACACGTTCATTGTCAATCGCGGTTTTCGACGCGTATACCGGTTTGCCTGGCGCAACCATGCCGTCCTTCGCGCCGTTTTTGCATTAACTGTAGCGTTTGTGCTTTCAGAATAACAAGGCAATATTAACAAATGAGACATTGTCAAAATTATGGTTTCTCATTCAAGAGAAAGCTCGAATAATATCGATTTTCGGTATTGAAATTTGTCGAGACATTTGTGTTTAAAATAAGATCATTTATTTTCATATACAATTGAATTATTCGAGCTTTAATTAAAGCGTTGTTTAAACAATGACAAAAATTACGTTTTTATGTTATAATTTATTTGCTTATTTATGTATAGCAAAGGTTCAATTTTACAGAACAATTGTATCAACGATTGTGCCTTCTACCGAATGTTTTTTCTAAAAGATAAGAATTTTGAAGATTTTTGTTTAAATATTTACAAATAAAATTTATTTTCCAGAAAGATCGTGCTTTGTCGTGAGAAGAAAATCACCCGCACCCTTACTTTAATGTCATCCCGAATGATTCTCCTGCTGCATCCGCGCGGTGCAACGCGAAGTCAGGAAAATTCAGAGAAATCGGGGTTTAATTTCGGATCGTAAGATCAGTGAACTTTCCGAAAGACGTAGTTGTAGACAACGGGAGTGAGAGTTGTCGGTCCATTATCGCCTCCGAGTGGGGAGGATCTCTTTGTGCGCTGTCACGTGTGCGTCGTCACGTGTCGTGGATGGTGCGCATCGTAAATAATTGTCATTGAAATATTATTCCTCAACCCTTTGAGTCTCGACACATCAAGCATGATGCATCGTCTTTCATGAAAATTCAAACTTACGGGATATCTATTTATTTTATTTTATGGTAACTTTATGCCTGTTTCGCCATAAGCGATCAAAAGTAAGTGGTGCCAATAAATTTTAACGGCATTATCTGTCGGGAAGTCGGGATCTACCTCGAAAGATTAAATAGCTTTCAAGATAGATGAATCCCAATAACCCTGCTAATTCGAATAACCAATTTTTTTTTTGTTATTTTGTTTAGGAATTTGGTTCCGAGGCAAGTGGTGCTTATCTGCGTCGGAAGTTTTGTGTTTACCTCAATTATTTATTGCTCAATGCGAAAACAGAGCGAAGTATCCGCGGCTGCGTATGAGGTACGTATGTACATCAATTATTAACGTCGTGTAGAAATTTCAAGCATTTGAATTATTACGCATTTCAATTCATTCTCATTGCATTGTTGATATTTATAACGTTCTTGCTATTGTAAACAGATTTCCGGCGCCAATGATACGCGGTATTCTTTAAATATCGATTTTTATTTCGCTGACAGAGTGGAAGCAGTAATGCGTGAAAATAATACATTACGCTTAGCGCAATATAGTGATATCTATTCTCAAATATTTACAGCAAGCTGTAATATGCTATGTCATTGTTTGTAGCATGAACCATTTTATAAAATTATTATAGAGTTCCAAACTTATTATCCGTCGAACTCAGCGACGCGCCCTGTATATTAATGCATGTACTAATTTCGCCAAGTGCGTTTTTATCATGCTTTGTCGCCGCGCGCGCCAAGACAAATTGTAAACTATTCTTAAAACAAAAGCAAGAGGAGAGAAAGAGAGAGAATTCTCCGCGCCTTCTTCGCGCGGCATTCCGTAAGAATCAGCTGATCGCGAGCGATCTTAGCGAAGAATTGTGATGGGATGCGATTGAGCGTTAACGGTGACGTTTGCAGCATGCACTCATCCCAAAATCGACAGGTGAGACGTGAAAAAGCGAGCGCGAGAGAAGAGCAACACAGCGTGTCGCGTCTCTACGCGCAAAAATTGCGTAGCGCGGCCAGAAGCACACATGCGCAAAAGTCCCGCCGCCTTTGTGTTATTTTCGGGTGCCGCGAATCGCGCCGTTTTCTCGACGAGACTTTAAATAGGGCCGGGTCGTCCGACGAAGAAGGCAGTACGTGACATCGTTTCTACATGCTGGAGCATCGCACCGTCTTCGACGTGAGTAAACAATAAAGCGCGGAAATGTCAAGTTCACGGATGCGCGGATGCGATCGTTAGTTTTCCGCTGGATATCATGGATGCTGCGATCGATCGGATCGGATCGGAGCAGAAATCGAAAATTCCTAGTGATTGATAACTTATGTTCTTGCAGAATAAGTTGCTTCGATAAGATTTCTGATTGATGCAAGATCGACAGGTGACTGTTGAGAAATTTTGACATAAAATGCATTGCTTGATCGAGGTATTATTCGATTCTTTTATTAATTTCTTGAATAATTTTAATAATGTTATATTGTGGAAAGTTTAGTGTACTAGAATGATTATGTTTTTTCCCTACAATTAAAGTTTCTATTTTCTGAAAATTGATCTTAAAAAATATACAATACAACAATTTCTTATTAAATTAAAATGAATTATATCATGAAGTGTTTTATCTCTCAACCAAGATAGTTTGGTAAAGTTCTTGTATTTTTTTATATTGATAAAGAAATTATACATAAAGATATTATAGAAATTATATAGAATTATTATTCAAAATAAATAATATTATAACTTTAATAGTTATTTTAAATTACTAAACTGGAGTGTACTTAATATGGTACTGTGTATTTTTATAGTAATCGATATTTAATATTTTATTTGTTTAGGTACTTGCAGTTTTTATGACAGAAGTCTCAATTATAACAGGTGTCAAATCATAGTATTTGGAGAACACATTACTTTCACTTTGATATTTGCTAAAGTATTGAATTGCGCGACGTTATCAAGATCTTGCATCAATGCTAAATATTTACGATAGCCTCCAATATATGTGCGAAAATTGGCAGTGAATATCGACTCTTTTGCGTCGTTACGCCAACCGCACTGGTTGAATATCGATCTTGATCTTGCGAGAAATCCAAGAATATCAGTCAAATAATACATGATTATTATTTTTCTCACTAATAATCTAAACTATAGTAATTTGAATTTGCGCATAATTTTTGAAAAATTTATTTTAAATTAATAGAAATTAATATCTGCATTATAACTTTTTAAAGAATATATAACAAACAACATTCAAATATTTAATTAAATCATGTAGAAAATTGAAGATTTTGACACACACACACACACACACACACACACACACAATCTGACAATCTGAATTAAGTAGATCTAGTTTGACGATTCAATGTGCTTCTTGACATTGTATTTTCGCTTAAGCTAGACAAAAAGATTTGCTTAACTAAATTTAGCTCTCAGATTTCATTGAAAGAAGCCGAGAAAATTAACTTTAAAGTTGCCAAAAATAAATTTACTTTTTTTCCTGAGAATCAGGAAAAATAAAATTTGAAATTGTATTTAAATTGACATTCTCAAATTCTTAAAAGATGGTTTAGATCGTGGTTGAACTCTGACACCGAACTCTTTGATTGTTCGCGCGTAACAAGCAAGACGAAGATGCTGATTGTGGGTAGTTCTAGAGAGCATATTGCGTGCCGGCTTTTGCGTTACCTTCGTAGAGACGCAGACTGCGTGATTCTTGATCGGCGACGCCACGAGAACTTCCGGCATCATCGCCAAAATTGCGCCGTCTTCTTGGCAGAGTTTCTGGGCTTGTGACGCGCGTCAGTGTGGTTCCCGGTGCGGGAGCAGTGATTGCATTACTCACCAATCGTCGGCCAAATCGTGCAAAGTGACTCGCGAATCGTTGCGGGATCACCGTTGGAGGAAAATCTTCGCGTTTAACAATACATTGTCAACCATGTCAGGAATCGGAAATCGAGGTCTTTTCCATTGCATCTCTGCATTATGCACAAATATCTTTCTATTATAGAATTATGATGTGTATAATTTATATTATATATTTTATAATTTATACTAATTTACATTTTTATTTTCAATCTGTATATTTATGCTTGGATTTTTGTTTGACAAATTCTATTGATTTATACTTTTTTACTTGCAGTAAAAATTTTTTTAATCATGCAGAGATGTAATAGAGAAGAGCAAGAACTTATATTTGATCTTTTGCAAAGAATATGTTTATTCTAGTTAATTGTTGATTAATACAGTACATTGTATTGCGTTTAATATTGTAAATTTTAATCTTTGTCAGCTCTTATTAATCTTCTTGCCTTCTTATATTGCAGATTTGTCGGATTTCCGTGCTCATCGTTTAAGGCAAATCAGACTCGAAATTAAAGTGCGTATCAACGTACAATAAATGCATGCCTTTAACAATGCATGCCGTTATCTTAGCGGCATCGCGAAAGATTTTTCTCGGACGAGTATTCCAGGATCAGAACGTGCGTTAAAAATCGAAGATTTAACTCAGAATTTTCACTTAAACTTGCAACGATCATTATGCTTTAAAACTACATCACATTTCTAATATCCTGCCATGAATATGATCTTCGATATTGGTGAGAAACAAATTTATGCATGAATTTCATATCCGTAAGAATTCTATGCGGATAATGAATGTTACGTAATTACATAATTATGTAATTGAATTTAAATAATTAGAATTAATCTAGGAAAAAGTTACGAGCGCCAAATTTATCAAATATAATATTTCAGTCAAAAGATATAAGCATTCACCGACTAAGTTTATTCAAAATTAATAATTTCATTGACACGACGATATCGATAAGTTTGCAAATTAATTTTATAATATGCATTTTGTTGAAAGAAAAAAAAAACATCCATTTCTGTACTGTTTCCTCGAAAATTGGCACTTGCAACTTTTTTCCGAGAGACTCTTCTGTAGAAAATTTTCCTCAATGTTTCCGTTACTATAAATAAAACACTGAAAGAGTATTTCGTCGTTGACAAGTTACGTATCGATAAATGTCTCGTATTGTCTCGCTGTAAATCCTCGGCCAATGCGCGAGACGATACACAGCATTATGCAATCTTTCTTTCGTCTGTCCCCGCGTCTTCGCCTCTCCTTTTATCTCTGTGTCTTTATTGCGCCATGTAGATGCCGACCGAGTGCATCGCCAACCCGTTGCAGCGGGAGCTGGCCGACGCGATAATACGGCTGCAGCCGCTCGACGAGATTCGGATCCTCCTCGCCTGCGGTGCCAAGCCGAACGAACCGGTCACCCAGGGCCTCAGGCCCTTGCACTACGCCGTCTGGCAGCGCTACACCGAAGCCGCCCAGCTGCTGCTGGTGCGCGGTGCCGACATCGACGCCACCGACGAGTGCGGCTACTCGGCTCTACACCTCGCCGCCGAACACGGCTATCTGGACCTCGTGAAGCTGCTACTCAAATATGGCGCCAAGGTGGACCACAGGCAGGACACGGGAGAGCTCTTTCCCAGGTGCGTACTATATATTTCATCTTTTATGTTATAAACAACTGTAATGCACTTATCTAATATTACGCTCTTTGTTTTAGAACAATGTTGTGCGACGAACCGCTGCGTCTGGCCCTGCGAAACCGTCACGTCGATGTCGCGAGGACCTTGCTCGAAGCCGGCGCGAATCCGAACAAGAGGTACTTCTTCGGCTCCGAGATTAATCTGGTGTCGCCTCTGGATCTGGAATGCATGGAACTGTTGCTGGCCTTCGGCGCTCAGCCGAATACGCGAGATCGTGCCGGGTTGACGCCTCTCATGAAGGCCGCCAGACTGCCACAGGTAAACCACCGAAACAGAGGACAATGCAAAGTTGTCTTTTTACAAAGGTTTGAAAAGGCGGTTTTGTGTAAAAAATATCGCAAAGGCATTTTAATTTTTTCAGAGATATTATTTCGTCGTTTTACGATTTTTCGTATAGAGATAATATATTGCTTTTTAATTCTCTGCATATTTAAAATTTGTCACTTAAACTATTTTTTATATATTCACAATAATTAATTGTACACAGTATGTTTCGACACGTTTGCAAAATTGCTAACGAGCTGCGAATATTGCAGGGCATAGCTTCGGTGCTTCTGCTGTTGAGTTACGGCGCGGATGTGAATGCGATGGCGGACATTAGACACGATTACCGTACAGTGCTGCATTACGCGATTCTCGGCGGCGATCCGGCAGTCATCAATCTACTTCTGAAGCAAGGTGCTCGGCTGGATCTCGGTCCAGATTATCAGAAGCCGACGGCCTTGGATCTGGCTATACTCAAGGGAGACCCGTCGATCGTTGAGATGCTGCTCAAGGCAGGTGAGTTACGGACGCGCGATATCGCGCTCGATAAAACATCGAATCATTGGCATTCGGCCGAATCATGCGGCATTTGAAGGTCGTCGCGTGCCGAATACGCGCGTCGATCCGCATACGACCCTTTTTTTCCTGCGAAGTGACCACTGCGATCGCAGACATCATGTCGGCCAAGAACTTTTCTCGGCAGTGTTGATTAAAACGTCAGTTATGCTTGATTAATGTTTGTCATTAATAATTAATGTATAGCATATTTCTTGTTACAAAGAAAGGAAAGAGATTTTTTATTTGTCGATCTCGATTTGTTATATATAAGATAATACAAGTTATACTTTATCAAACAATTAAACTTCTAATCGTATAGTAGTTAAATGCAAATTATTAAAAAGATGGCATATTTTTTTATATTGTCATATTATATACATTACAATATCGAATAATTAACAATTAATTATGCATTTCTCATTGTAATGCTACACAGCAGCAGAAAGGAAAATTCAGGTATCTGTTATGTACAAATTTATTTATTTTACACTGCTGTATCGAAGAACGAATTTATTTTTAAATCCGATACAGAATTTGTGACATTCTAAATACGGAATAATCGCAGTAATGCAAAATATTAGGAGTATTCTTCCTTGATCTATCATCTAGATAGCACAGAAGGTAATTGAAAATATAATTCAATAAATTTAATTTCAAGTCACATCTTTTAATTAAATTTATATAATTTAATTGAAAAAAAAATCTCATTTAGGTGCGGACGTGAATGCTACATCGCCGATCATCGGCTCGCCATTGCATGTAGCGTGCGCGGACAACATCCCGAACCGGCTGCAGATCTTGTGCATGCTGCTGGAACGCGGAGCCGATCCGAATCTAGTGATACGTAGCGACGACGGACCGGCGTTGCGGCCGGTGCTCGCCGAGTACGTAGCTTCGAATGAAAATCCATCGGTGGAAGTGGTGGCATTGCTGCTCAAGTACGGCGCTCGCGTGGTGATCAAGACGCAGTTCCGCGATCCGCACGGCATCCTCAACTCCCTGCAGAATATGGCCGACAAGCCGCGGCTGTTGCGCGCGCTGTTGGAGGCGGCAGAGAGCTTCGATCCCTGCATGATACGGCGGTCCAGCAGTCTAACGGACGCGCAGAAAGCGCTGGTGATGGAAGCGGCCAGGACCCCATTGCCGTTGATGCATCAGGCGAGACTTATAGTCCGCAGACTCTGCGGCACCAGGCTGCCGAAGATCGTCAGGAATTTGCAGTTGCCGCAGTCGTTGCATCGCTACCTTCTCTACGACTTTTATTAGCGGAAGATTGGAGAAAAGGAAAAGTGTTTGTCGGAGAATTTCCTTGGCCTTTCGGTAAATTGCGGGAATCCGTTTCTTATATTCCATGCTCGGGTTAGCGCTTGAGCGTAACTTAAGCTGTAAAGTGTAAAACAGCATAAGTCCATATTTTTTTCTTCAATATTATATAAGTTATATTAATCGTTAAAAAAATTATTTTAATTATTTAGTGAAATTTATTATAAATAATTATTTTTTGCAGATTATTAGCATTAATAATTGAATCTATACTATGAGGGATTGTTTCCGAATTTTAATTGGTGGACTAATACTGTTTTGCATTTTAGAGTTTCAATCAAAATCGTAGACTTGTCATAAAGAGACTGCAAATATCATCTTGCCAGAATCAATTTATGTTAAGGTTGATGGTTTTTCAAAAGTTGTTGTATGCTTTTGAAGATTATTGAAATCAAGATTTAAAATACTTTGCGTTATTATGAGTCTACATCGGTGATTCGATGAGTACAATAATGAGGCTGTTGAGGCGCCATCCTCCCATTTCTACTTATTTTTATGCAACGCATATAAAGGCAAGCAACGTGATATAATGCTAACAGTATATATTTTACTTGTATTATTGTTCTAGTCACCAAATGTATGTTTTATATGTATTTTCTCTTTGCTACGTGTGTAGAAAAATCGTTCGCAATGTAGTGATATACACACTTTCGTTGCTCAAATGCGAATATCAATTAGTTTGTCCGAAACTTGTCACGTGCTTATCTCAAACACTTTTAAATATGTTGGATTTCTAATTTCAGAACACATTGATAATCACTTTGCGAAATTAAGCAAGAAAATTATTCGCCGCTGTGCCTATCAGCGCTGTGTTGCCGATTGGACAAACACGCATCAGAAAAGAATGATCGAGCACAAAGTGATTTGAACTTTTGTACCTTTGTATATATAATTATATATATGCTCAACGTACTGTAAGAAATAAAGGGAAATCGAATTAGAACGCCATGTGTGGTTTTGTGTGTTGTGCGTAATCGGAAGGCTATATGTATGATCGAATGTTTGGCCGCACGCAATGATCGATGTGCAGAATGTTGGCCGTTGGTAAGAGCAACAATGATCCATACGTCACTCTCTATCCTCAAAATAGCAGCCTCAATACCGTGACTTACGTCAAACTTTTGGCAGTCGTTTTGCTCGTGAGGAAATTCGAAGTTCCTGCATTTTCGCAGTGTCTTAGTGGACAACAAACTCGCGTAAGCGAATGAATCGAGATTTCATGACACCTTATTTTTTAAATTTTATTAATGAATACAGAAGAATATTTAAGACTGAACGCTGTACACGCTAAATTTATATATAATGGAAAAAAGGTAAAGAATTTTAATTAATGTTAATATTTAAAACATTTTATCTCAGTTTTTGTAAATGTTTTCTGTCTGCTATGTAATATGCACCATTAGATTCTAGGAAAACACATGTACAGAATTCCATGGCGCTATTCCAAGCGCGGTTTGAAATATCCAGGAAAGCGACTGTCTCCACGATTTTGTTTTATTAATGTGGATGCCTATTCATGACACCAGATTTCAAGTTTAGATGCAAATAGAAGTAACAGGCAAAGGTCAAGATCCGTATGCCCGTAAAATAAATGAATGTGTGTAAAACGAGAAATACGAATACAGGTAGAAAAAGATTATTCTTTTATTATATATCTAGCATTATATATTTTTGAAAGTAATTTAAAAATGTTATTTTTTGAACAATAAAATTGCAAAGTTTTATTACATCTATAAAATCAAAACTAATTCTTTATTTAATAAAAAAATTTAATAACAGTTTTTGTCAATAACATATATTTTAAAAGTCTACACTTGATAAATAAAAAGTGAATAATATTAAAAAATTAATTAATAAATTTAAACAACAATTGTGTTTATTAAAATAGGATTCGTTAATTATATTTTTTAATATATATTATTTTTGATTTTTTAACTGAGATGAATTATATTTTCTATGACTATAGAAAATTTATTTTGTTACATATGAATATGTTGTTGGATAAAGTTTCTAAAATGTATGTTTTTCTATTGGATATTAACATTTCTCACAATCAGATGCAGTGTGTAAATCTTCCATTATATTCAAAATAAAAATAATTACGCGTTACTTTGCCGGTAATCTTACAAGAGAATTTCACTGCTGATTGTAGTTAATGTAGGTATTATATATTAACTATATCAGCAGAGTTGTACTCAGAGTTGCCCAGAGTCGCCGTATTGACGTGATGTGAGCATTATGGCGGCTAGAGCTTTGGGTTCAATTCTGCGTAAAAACGCAGGATTTTTCGGCGCAGGCAGGTTATTACCGTCGAATAATGTACCGGCGATCGTCGATGTGTAAGTTCAATTAATTGTGTTCAACGACAGGGCTTTACCGTAGTCACATATGTGTTACATAACTTCATAACCTTTACTTGCTTGTCTTCATTACGGTAGCGCTATAAACTCTACTGACAATATGTATGTTTGCAGGCAACATCGTTATGCTCACCAATGGAACCCGGACTTGGAATATCTCAAGCAGTTCAACAAACCTGTGTTATACAGCACGGAGAAGCTTGATTGGATACCACCCCAAAATGAGTCCATCATCGTTGGGCCGCCTGAACCAAAGCAAACTATAGAGAACATGAAGCTAAACTTTGGCCCGCAGCATCCTGCCGCTCACGGTGTGCTGCGGTTAATCCTGGAATTGGAAGGCGAGATTGTGCTCAATGCTGATCCACATATTGGTCTTCTTCATCGTGGTACGGAGAAGTTGATCGAATATAAGACCTACATGCAGGCGTTACCATACTTTGACCGCTTGGACTATGTATCCATGATGTGCAACGAGCAGTGCTTTTCCCTGGCGATAGAGAAGCTGTTGAATATAGATGTGCCTATACGTGCAAAGTATATTCGAGGTAACAATAATACTCAATCTCTATATAAATTCTTATATATATATATTATATAAACTTGTAATTCAAATTTCTCAAATTTAATAAAATACTGTTTTTAATTAATATTTCTTTCTACTTGCAGTTCTCTTCGCAGAGCTCACAAGGATCCTGAATCACATTATGGGCGTCGGAACGCACGCGTTGGATATCGGTGCTCTCACACCTTTCTTCTGGCTGTTTGAGGAGCGCGAAAAAATGATGGAGTTTTACGAGCGTGTAAGCGGCGCCCGTATGCACGCAGCTTACGTACGACCTGGTGGTGTCTCACTAGACTTGCCGTTGGGTTTGATGGATGATATATACGACTGGGCATCCAAGTACTCTGAACGATTGGATGAAATAGAGGATCTGTTGACGGAAAACAGAATCTGGCGGCATCGTACAACCAATATTGGTGTTGTAACTGCAGAGAATGCATTGAATATGGGTTTCAGTGGCGTGATGTTACGAGGTTCTGGAATAAAGTGGGATCTGAGGAAGGTTGCACCTTATGATGCTTACCATCTGGTCGAATTTGACGTTCCAGTTGGCACAAATGGCGATTGTTATGACAGGTAAGATTCTAAATAAATCAAAATGATAAATAAATTTACAAAATATTGTGTAAAAGATATAATAATTCCGATTGTCTTGATTATAATGTAGTATTCATTGTTGAAACATTTTTATGTTAATTTTGTAAGTAATTTACAAACAAGTATTTATTATATATTTATAAAGCAAAATTTGTGTGAGTAAAGGTTTTAGGAATATTACATTCAGATTTTCGAAAACAATTCATTACTTTTAGTTTTCTTGTAGAAAAAATTATTTTTAAAAATTTGTGCCATCTTGAAAAGAATTTGCAGCTTAATTCACTTTGTTAATTTAGTCGTGTTAACATATAATTTGCATAACTTCTTCAATTTTTTGTGAGTATTGAAAGAAACATTCTAATTCTTGCTACTCCGTCTTCTATAATGTATTAAATATGTTTAATAATTTTATTTAATTTTTGTGAAAGATGGGGCAGCTATATTTGATCTTACACTGTGCGTTTTGCATACACTTTGAAGTTAGGTTAGGTTAATTCATACATTTTGTTTAATAATAATTATGTTGATTGAAATTAAGTTTATGTAAAAAATATATTTCTTCTTTTCTTTCTTGTTTTAAATTATATACTTATATTGAAGAAAAAAATGGTTTAATTAATCTTTTATTTTACACGTTGATGGTATAAATAAAAGTATAACTTATGTATAACTCTCAAGATTGTTTTATAATGTATTTAGCGCATTGCCTTCATCGCATTTGTACTTTTTGTATTTAGGTATCTGTGTCGCATGGAAGAGATGCGTCAGTCACTGCGCATTATCAACCAGTGCCTGAATCAGATGCCCGAGGGCGAAGTGCGATGTGATGATGCCAAAATAGTGCCGCCGCGACGGGAGGAGATGAAAACAAGCATGGAAGCGCTCATCCATCACTTCAAACTGTACACTCAGGGCTTCCAGGTACCACCAGGCGCGACGTATACCGCGATCGAGGCGCCGAAGGGCGAGTTCGGCGTTTACCTTGTCAGCGACGGCAGCAGCAAGCCGTACCGGTGCAAAATCAAAGCGCCGGGCTTTGCTCATCTGGCGGGCCTGCAGCACATAGGACCTAAACATTTTCTCGCTGACATAGTCGCCATCATTGGTACACTGGACGTAGTGTTCGGCGAGATCGATAGATAATTTTAATGGTTAATATAATTTCTATAGTACTGACTTATCTCAGAAATAAGTAATATAATAATACCTGTGTATCACATAGGAATTTTTTTGAAATCACACTTGCGTGTTACACGTTTACGTGTAATAGTGCACACGCAACGTGCGTAAGTAAGCGCTCTGTATATAATTCGTCGCAATAAAAAGATGTGACGAAAACGATTACCCAATAAATGTCTAGACATTTATGTCGAACGGTACATTTTCGAATGTCGAATATGTATCGGTCGAAAATTTGTTGCGTTATCCTAATGTCAACTGTTTAATTTTCAACGATTATTCGCACACGCATATTTTTTCTGACACACCTTTTTTTTTATTTCTAGTTCTCCTAATTAAAACGCTGTAATATCTTGCGGTACTGCGCGACGTCGCAGTACGCAATGCGCTCGCCGAGTCTCCATTACTGATGGATGCGCAATTTTCCCGCACGCAAACCATAATGCAAAGTGCAATTGACAAACGACAAGAGAGAATTACGAGAGACCTTCGTTCGTCGCGCGCAAGAACGAAGAACAACGTCGTTTCGCAAATTTCTTCTTTCAATACAAATAAAACAGCGCTTCTATGTTACCTCTGTGAGCGTATCTATATTTGGATACCAGAATTATAGTGGTGTCGGTTGAGAAGCGCAATAAAATAGTAAATAATTACCATCGTCGACCTAAATTCCGGATCATAAGTAAAATGTTCACGAGTGAGAGGAAACCGATAGGAAAGAAATCTGGTATACTTTTCATTTTTTGCCGTTTCTTATTTTGTAATAATATATATGCATAATTTACATACTAGCAGCAAATTTATTTAATTTATTATAATTAAAAAAAGAAAACTTTTTAGTATCCATACAATTTTTAGAATCTTTTTTCATGAATTTTCATGTTATATATGAATTGATGCTATGTAGTAGGAGTACAAACTTCATACATATATATTTGTACATTTCTCAATTGCACAATTTTTTCTTAAATATTTGACATTTCAGCTTGAAGATAAGTTTAGCGTAGTGTCGATACTGCGATTGACGAATTTACACGCCAAGGAATTCAGATTCATTTATATTAGCGAGTTTGAGAAGAAAGTATCAAGTTTATTTCCACTATTCTTGAAAGGAATTGCAAGAATAAAGTATTAATTTGCCTTCGCCCTTTTGCTGTCCGGAATTAGCAACGTTGTGAGAACATACATTAATTCACAGGTATGTACAGATACGAACTTGTGGAGGAAACCGGTGACGCTGTAAAATACCGGTCGACCTCCATAGAGTCGTTCCATTTCATTAATTCATTTCGTGCTTCGTCCATATGCGAGTAAGTTTTTGTCACCGAGAAAACCAGTGGCGTCGTGTTGTAACGCGATAACGATAGCTAGAAGTTGCACTATAGATGACAAAATAAATGATCGCGATGTTGAAATATTAAAATTACTTTAGGCCATTGCTAATTATTCAAAAAATTACCGATTGTCTCGCCGACGCGAAGTTCAGTTTCTTTTCTTTTTCCTTCTTGTCGCAGTATTTGTAATAGAGACAACGCTTGCGCTGGATGTCCGTTACAATCGGAGGAAATTACAGTTCATCTAATTACCGTGTCCTCCTGTCAAGCACGACGTGAAGTCAAAGCGTGGCTTTCTATTCCTTTCGCCGGTGAAAAGTAAAGTTCGCAGCACACGTTCGACGAGGCAATCGGTGATTTTTGAGTTACGTGCTCCGAAGATTCTTTTTATGAAATTTCGTAAAATACAATAAATTAAGAAATAAAGTTTATAATTTGCTAAAAAAATTAGGACATAAAATACCAGGCTGATCTTCGGTACAACATAAAATTATACCTCTTTAATCGAAACAAGTTTTATTTTACTATTTGCAAAAACCTTAGCTGTTTTTTTTATTTGAACCAATCAAGTATCGAAAGTTGTTCTTAAATTATTTTTTCAATGCAAACGGGTAACCTGAATAATTCCTTATTTGAGGTATTACCGTCTGTTTTATATTTCACATAAAAAGACGTAAATATCTTACTTGAGATAATTGCGCAAAAAGACAAAAGCAAGCAAATCAAGCAAAATTGCTTCTCTTCAAATACGAAATTAAATTTCTTATTTAAAGTGTTATCCTTCGTCTGTACTGCACAAATAATAATATAATATATCGTTTATATATTCTATTAACTCTCTAATATTGTGAAAATAAGTTTAATTATAAATCACAATTATCGGCGAGGCAAAAGAGATCTCAATTCTGAGAATTTGATCAAGATAATTAGAGCCAAGGCAGGATAATGATTAGCGCGAAACCAAGATAATATAATATTTTCAGTAATGAACTTCCTTTCAGAAATGTAACGTTTTTAAAAATAATTTGCCTCGTTATCAAACGTTACTATTACTCTGATTATCATACGTAATGAACTAAAATACTATTTTTTGTATATGGAATTAATTTTTTTTTTCGTAATTATCGATTTACACAGTAATATTGCTTGAATAATTATTTAGAAACCTTTTTTGCGCCCTATTGATTATGTTATTAAACATCATTAACTCTGTTATTATTGCATAATACTGCTAATTACATCACTTGTGGAACTATCTGACATATCTTATCCCCTTTTTTTTCGCAAAAAAATTATATAACATTTGAATCAATACAATTTTATCGATTAAGATCAATGAGTTTTATCATTGCGTTTTATCGTTGCGTTTTATGATTATATTACGACGTATTTCTTTAAGCTGCCTTTAATGAATTTTTGCAACCAAGACTGCGAAGTCTATTTTTTTTTGTTTGGATCATTCGAATCATCATTTGCTATGTTAATTATATTTATGTCTTAACGTAACATGTTTGATATACATTATCCATGAAAAATATGCGACACTAAGAGTGAAACACTTAAAATAAAAAATTAATTTAATTTGAAAATTAAATACTCGAGTAGATGCAGATCTGCCGCGACCTAGAATTTCATGTTGCGCACTTGTTGTGCAGAAAACATCATTATTTTTGTTGCACGGTCGTCGATTTTCTTGAAACCTTTTCTCTCTTTATACCCACGCATCACTTTCCAGAATATTACTCTGAGAACTAGGCCCATCGAGATGTACTCTGTTGCGGTTGCAAAAGCGCGAGTCTCTGTTAATCGTCGAACGTGGTTTTCACTCAGCACGTCTGTTCGTTTAAACACACTTTTCTTCTCGCTTTTAGTGGCTAAAATACAACGATGAAAAATAATCGCTGCTTAGTATATTTAATTGCGTAATGATTTAAGCTGAATTTTTGAAAAATTATGACAGAGAAGACTTAGGGCGGTATTCATAGTCCGTTCTTATATTCAAAATTGTCTTAAGCACGGACTTATATTCGCTCTCTTCGTCACACATAGATTGTGTCTGACGAAGAGAGCGAATATAAGTTCGTGCTTAAGACGATCTTGAATATAAGAACGGACTATGAATACCGGCCTTAGATAACAATATCTAAACGAGAAAATCAAATATCTACTTCGTAAAATATGATTGAAATTATTTGATATATTAAAATAACTGGTTATTTTATTGATTCGTTTCTTATGTTCACTGAATAAATTACAATTGTTATTATTTTTTGATAAATCGAGAGGAGTATGAATTCGAAAATATTTCGTGATTATCGCCTCGCAATTCATTCAAGCGATATCAAAGACTTGCGCTTGAATAACGAGGTAAGAGTCTTCTTTTCCTCAATCGGAGTTATAAGCCCGGATCTTACGTCACCGATGAAAGCTGGCTGATAGCGGCGTATGTACGCCGTGTAATGCGAAGACGCGATCGTACAAACAACAAAGGTGTCATTAACCTTATCGATGCGCGGCTAATCAGTTTCTCCGGTAAATCAATGTCGTAGGCTGACATTCCCGTTAAAAGCTTCTCGTACAATAGCAGAAATAACTTTTGTACAAAACGATTACGTGGTAGTTCGTAGAATAATTCAGGAATACAAATTTATTAATAAATTAATAAGAAGATACTGTCGATTATTTAATACATTAGTTTTGCATTAATCACTATTCTGTCATCACCTGCCATCGCTAATTATCTTTAAGGAATTTCTGGAACCGCGATCCCTTTATTTGCCTCGTTTATTAGCACTATCTATATTGACACCGTATGAAGAATAAATAGGTATCTTATTATTATTCGCAAACAAGACCAAAAGTAACACTTTAAATAAGAAATTAATTTCGTGTTTGAAGAAAAGCAATTTTGATTTATTGATATTCATATAATAATCGTGTTGAAGTAATTTTCTGCATGATTGTTTTAAGTGAAATAACTACATAAAACGGGTGATATCTTAAATAAAAAATTATTTGGATAATTAAATTTTATTGAAACGAAAAACATGAGATGACAATGAATATTGTTTTCTCAATTATAATTCAATTTATTAATTATTATTGTATTAATAATTATAGTAATATAATAATTATTATTACAATAGTAAAAAATGATATTAACAACTTTTAATATATTAATTTTATATATATATATATATATATATATATATATATATATATTTGCTTGATTAAACTCATCAATTATACTTATTATTAATAATTTTTTAAATTATTGATTACTTTTTTCAAGTTATTTAGTTAAAAGTATTATGATGGAATAAATGTTCAGAACTAGTGATGGGATTTCAAGGTTCTTATTGCAAATTTCTAAGCAAGTCAAGAAGGACCGAAAGTTAAAAGTCTCAAAACATCATGCACGATTGTTACAATTGAAAAAGTCTTAAAAGGTTTTGAAAAAGTTTTGAAAGTCTTGAATGTCTTGAATGTGTTAAATATTTGAATATTTATATTTATATTTTTAATATTTTGTCTATGCACATAACATACACACATATGCATACACACACACATACGTACACACACACACACACACACACACACACACACACACACACACAGACATGTATTACACATTCAAAACTTTTCAAGTCTTCTTCAAGACTTTCAATCATAACAGTTTTGCAAGATGTTTTGAGACTTCTTGATTTTCATAGCCTTTAACTCAAGATGTCTTGAGACGATTTGATTTTTTTTATCTATTTGAATGCCTTCAATCTATCTTCTTTAGTCAGCTTTTTTAGCACCATTGAAATGATTTGAATCCCGTTACTATTCAGAACTGTTAAGAAAAAGAAGTGTGTACGGCGAGTGAGTGAAATCGCTTTCGCTGTTGATGAATGCAATTTGATTATTTATACGATTCAAAAACGAGGATCAATTACACGCACTGACGCTCTGCTCGTTTACCTTACTTCCGCTGGCACGATGCACCGAGGGTTTTTATGAATACGTTATAGGCGTAAATAGTGCAATGCAACTAATAAAACATTTTAAGAGTTGAGAACCGCATGCGGAAGAAAAGTCGCGCATTCGCTATGGCAATACTACTGTTGCGATACGACCCTGGCTAACATTCCTGCGGCGATACGCACGCGATCGATCGAACTATCTCTGCGATAAAATATTTGCATTATTAGAGTATTATATAAGGTGTCTATATTGAATATCTTTACGGCCTTGCCGACTGTGTCGAGTGTCAAATCTAGTTTTCCTTGACAACATAATTCGCAGAATCTTTACTTATTACAAGCTGTAACAATTTTGTAACACGCTTGTAATTTTTATCATCAATAAACGTCTGTACACAATTTAGTTTTCACTTTGAATTGAGAATAAGTATTTAATTATACCAAAATTGAAATGAAGGTGAATGAGAATTAGACACATATTAAAAAAAGAAACATTCCTCTAATGATTACGCGACACCTTGTATAGTGCTGTAATATGATAACATATTGCGATACTGTGTTTTCATACTGTAGCATGAAATTATATTCGATCGATCGCAGCTTTGAGTAACGCAACTGGAATAAAAAGGCTTTCAAAATACATCACATTGCAGTATTTACAATTATAAGTCTGTCTATCCATATGTTGATGATAGATTGACTTGTAACGTTACAGGCAATCGGTTACATCGTGATTAGCGGCAATTAACTATTCCACCTCAGCATTTGGCGTGATGTCTTTAGAATCGTGCCGTAATAAAATGCGACTCGAAAGCTTGAAAGGTGAGGCCGACATTGTGAAAGATTGTCAATTTAGTTGCGCGTTTTGCCCCGCAAATTACAGCTTAGCCGATTATAGTGTTCGTCAACGGGATATTAACTCTTTCAGACTTGGTGACCAACAGACGTGTGTTTTTTTTCTCATTTATTACGCGAACGTGTGATTGCAGACATGGTGCGGTGCGGTTCATGGGCATGTCTTGAGTTATCACAATAATTTGATATCACTGTTATTTTTAAGTGCTGCGACAAATTCAATATAAAAATACAAGATAAGTATAAATATAATAATAATTAAAAAAGAAACAAATTTATGAAAGAAAGCTACTGGCTATAATTTTATTATTTTTTATTTTATCATTTTTTTATATTCTCAATATTTTTCACATGATTAAAGCGAAAAAATTAACACATTGAAAGTAATATTATTACAAATTATTTAATTTTAATGATTGTTTAGATTAAATTATTGTTCAAAAATTAAATGTTAAATAACACAATCGTAAAAAATAATATCAATTTTTTAAATATATAATTGTTTTAATTCTGATCTCTTTAAATTGATCCATTTAAAATTAAAAAAAATTCTTACATTATTTTATAAAAACAAGTTGTGCAATGTTCTTATTTTCTTATTAAAACAAATTTTTTTTTTTTAATAAATAATGATCTCTCAAGTCGTATATTTGGTTGCGTAACATGCGTCGTGCATAAAGAAAATGTTAGATCGAAAAAAAATATGATAATTATATTGGATTACTCTTGTTTTTACAAATGTGCAAATATCAGCCTGTCGTGCGAATTTATAGGCGATTGAAAAGCGTTCTTTACATAACTTACTGAAATTATCGTGCCTTCTCAATGATAGGGTCAAGGTCGCTGTCCATTCCATTGGAGTGTCGCAAACAAGGACGTCACACACTCTTTAATTAAGACTGACATTTTTCAGACGATAGAGAATGCTTCTTATTAGCAACCAGTTTGACGTGTTTTTGAATCAGGTGGACCAAAGCATGTGATAATAATATTTTTGTTTTTACGATTGCGAAAATCGATTTATCGATTGATTGTCGGTCTGATAACTACGATTCCTTGCATGTGTTCAAAGTTCTATTTCGAGTAGAATACTAATAATATATAGTATAGATAATAGTAAACACATATTGCAAATAGATAACTTGTATAAAGGATATTATTTATTTCTTTTTTCTATTATTATATAATTTATTTTTATGTTTATAATTGGTTATCTTTCAATTTTTTGCTAGTTAAGCAGATTGAGATTTACGTTACTGCAAATTGTTTTTTGGCTTTAATATTATAATATTTTATTTTTTAATTTAGATGTAAAACATTTGACGGAGTTTTGAATATAAATGCGATTCAATCTTTCTAAATAATCTTTTAACGTCCATTTAATATTTAATTATGCAAACGAATCGAACGCTTCATATGTTTACTTAAGATCAGAAGCAAAATTACGAGCTACGATCTAAGTGCGTTTCTAAGAATACAGCGAGCACTTTTTGCGCAAAATCTATTTAATGATATTTGAGTAAAAAGTTCCGCAGATGCAATTGCTAATTATATATTTTCAAACGCACATTTTTTCGCGAAAATATATCCAAAATATTGCACATCCAAAATTTAGCTGAAAACATAAGAATTTATTGCAGGATAATTTATTGCCTTCGGCGATAATGTAAAATTATTCTAAATAAACACGCGACACGATAATGTATAGAGAATGGCGGAAGAAGAAGCGTTGCAAAAACTTGTATAGTTTTCCGCGTTAACCTACATTTACGTCCTCGATTACTGACTATTACGATGCTTTCTTAAGTAGCGATTGTCGATCATAGACGTGCTAGCGGAAATTGAAACCGGGTTATTTTTGGCAGACCTCTTTTGCTTTGTCACAAGATTATAAAGTTTATTTAAATCCTCTTCTTGTTTATCTGCATTTTAAGAATTTATTGCATTACATTGTATCGTTGTAGATAAAGATTAATGCTGAATTCCACATCTTCGGTGATTTTAATGCGTGGATAGGACCGGTTGATCGCGGAATCAGTGATACCTGAAATATATATTTCAGTCTTTATGCAAATGTTTTAAACGGTAATTTTGATATGCTAGAATGTCACAATGTATCTTCTTTAAAACGTTTTTGTCCTTTATTTTGTGAAACTGATTTCTTTTTAAACATACACATTATGTTTTATAAATTTTGTCAATTTAAGATTTTAAATGCGTATGCAAAAGTTTTTTAGATTCAAGTTTTTTACATTACATTTTATGATATTCTAAATTTAAAATTTCAGAAGAGTATATTTTCAGTATTGAATATTGCATTAATTAATCTGACATCACTGGTTTATTGAAATAAATGATCTATTCGAATTAGAGCTAAAAATATAAATCTTTATTAATTAATTTATAACTATTAATTGTTTTTGTGTCTTAACTCAAGAAGGGTTTGTTGATATTTTTATCAGAAAAAATCGAGTCGAATAGTTCGAGAAACCACAAATGACAAGAAGCGCATTTGTTCCATTCTGTATATAATGATTAGAATGTTCAAGAATCGCGGAAATTCGTCATGCTTTGAGCCGTCGAAGCTCATAAAGCACATTTAAAGACAGTCACTGTACTCCACCTGTGTATTCCACGGATTAGTATTATTATTTTTTCAAAACCGTCACATCGCGCTCGAGGAGGTGGATCGTCAGATAACGGAGAAGCGCGGAGAAAAGAATCCTCTATGATTGGGTTCTATGTGAGGAGAAGAGGGAAAACAAGGAGGACAAGTGGAATAAGACGGAATAAGGGAGAAAGCGAGAGAGGATATAAATTGCAAGCATGGAGGCGCAGGCGCAGGTACCCAGATGAGCCTGCGTCACCTGAATAAAAGAGGAAGTGAGAGACTTGGTTTTCAGGAGTGTTTCTAGACTTTGGAATTTATAAGTAGGAGCTTTAGAAGCACTGTTCTTGTAGGAAAGGTCATTCTTGAACTTTTCAAATTTTATAGAGGAGAATTATTTGTCTCACATATCATGACTTATATTGCTTAATTCTACAGAATTTATTATCATTAATGAAATATTATTGACATGTATAATTATTCATTATATTACAGCGAACTGTAATAATTATATTTTGCAATTGATTTGTAACTTTGTATCAATCTCAAGCTGTTTAATGCCAAGTTCTTCGCAATTTATCCATGGTTTTTTTTTTTTTATGATTTCAGTTGGCTCCGAATTTTACGTCGACTCCTATATTAAATCCTATTGTAATGGAAGAAGATGAAGGTAGGAATGAAATGAAGACAAGACTGTGCAAGAAAGGAAGACAACATAAGGCCTGCGGATAAGACAAGACGTTCCTGCGCCGCAGAAGCAGGAGAAGTGCCGCAAGAGGGGCCGGCGAATGGAGGAACAACGGTCAGTAGTAGTAGGCATCGAATAGACAGACCGTAGGGGGCAAAGTAGAGCGGCAAGTGGGGAGCAGAAATAAATCGTTCACCTGAGCATTGCGGCCGCGGATCGGCGCTCACGCAGTGTCTCGGCCGATCTCGCACCGATCACAGCCCACGTTAGATCCAGATCGTCACGTTCGCGCGCGCGCGCGCACGGTCATCTATATACACGCAAAAAGGAGCGCATACTCCGGTTTCGCTCGATTTCTTCATTGGTCCTTTTCTCTCTTTCTCTCTCTCTCCTCTCTCTCTTCGTCCATTCGTCTCTCGATCTCCGGCTATCCGGTCTTCACGTCGATCCCTCCCTCCTTTCTCGTTTCTCGCCTCTTCCCTTCGTTTGCTTCTCGGTCCTCTTCTATCTGCATCCCTCGCGTCGCTCCCTTCTCCAGCGGGTCGTATGCCTCTTCCTCGCCGAAGTACATCATCACAGCCGATCGTTCCCACGATCACTGTCGCGGCCACCAGCGGTCGAGGAGGCAGCAGCCACCGCGTGTACTCGCGTGTAACATTCTTCGTGTGTACGAACCAGACTCGAGGAAAATCAACGAGAGTCGCGCGATCGTGGCTGGTACCGTCGTGAGCGATCGTTCGGTCGGTCGTGGAGGATCCACTGGACGGGATATGCCTTAATGAGCGAGATCTTCCTTCAGGATTACGACGATCAACGACGACGGGCGAAAGAGAGAAGTAAAAGCGCGCGACTCTTTTTTTTTTTCTTTTACTTGGACCAGCGTCTCCGGTACATAATAACGTTTCCGACGACCCGACCGGCACACTTAACGCACTGCGAAAGGAGGATTGACTTTCTCCAATCGACCGAGTAGAAGCTGCGTGCCAACATCAGGCTCTTTGAGGTCGAGTCGCGAGAAAACGCGGACAAGATCGAAACACGACGTTGGATGACACTTTTAAGGGATTTCCTTTGAAGAGTCGGTGTATTCGTGCATGACGCAGCTTTCGGGTGGATCCTGACAAGGGACATCGAGGGAAAGAGGCAGAGAGGAGCACGCGCGTCGCAGCTTCGCGCTTCCGTTTTCGACGAACAGGTGTTCAGTGATCTCAGGGTGAACGTTCGGTGAACGCCGGTCAGAATGAGGGTACATCGCGGGATCTGCGCTAAGCTGCAGGGCGGCTTCCTCCGACGATGGTGTAAGTAATCAAAAATATATTCAATATCATTCAATAGCGAATCGATCATTTTAAAGGCGATGTTGCTCCAAAAAGCTCTGCTCTTAAAAAAAAAAAAATCTGAAAAGTATTTAGTAATTATAAATTGTTTAATTTTAATTTAATTAAAATAAAGTTATTTTATTAATTAGTTCGTTAATATTAACGTATTCTGCTCATACATAAATTTCTTTTTTACTAGGCTCTACTAAGAGAATTAATATTAATTATATCGAAGTCTTTCAAATATTTTTGGAGTGAAAACTTTCCCAAAATGAGCGATTTAATAAATTACCGTTCATAAAAATTCTGACAATTAATAACTCTTGTCGGAAATAGGAATATGAATGTATAAACTGTGAAAATTATTAAACTCAAACAAGATTACAGTTTAAAGAAATCAATCGTTTTTAATTCTAATTTGTATTGAAATTATTAAGTAATAATAAGTATTAATTATTTAATTAGAAAATTAAATACTGAATTTTACAGAAATATAAGTTTTGAATTTGTTATGACTTTTTTGAACTGTTTTCGAAGTACATACATTCTGTATATTTTTATAACTTTCAAAATGCATTTATCTTGCTTGATAATTATTATAGTAATAAGCGCAGCATTGCGTAAGCGTGAAAATCGATGCTAAATGAACGTATGAACGGGTCTCATACGTGCATGTTCAGTGTGCACATCGTGCGTTCGTCGTTGGAATGATTGAAAACGTTCATGATATTAGGTTTACATATATTTCGTAATCACATTGCCGTAATGTGGCCGATGATTGTCGACTCTGCAAATCGATCGAGCAAACGTCGTAACAATGTGCATTCGTACAGCGTTTATGAAATCAACGCAAAAAAACTTCTAAGCAGACCAATAGGTAACCTTTAAGAAAATTTATGGCTTGCATAAACGTTTTATCATGATTTTTATTGAACTTTTATTGACAATTTTATTGACATATTTGATGATTAAAGAAAAAAAGGAAAGAAAAGGAAAAATATGATTTGATCGATTTTATGTTAATTGCATCATCATGTAATTTTTAATATTGGTTATATAAATTACTTTTTTTTACAATAATTTCAGGCATGATAATTTTTTTATACATATGTAATTTAAATTTTATCACAATGCAAGTAATTTATTCAGCGAATTTAAATTACTTTTTATCAATACTTTGCGTGGTGAAATATGCGCGATTCAGAATTAATCCTCGAACATACAAATAAAAACATCCGCGCCAGACAGATGGTTGATGATTTAATTTGGTCATTGTTGTGACATCGGGATAAAGTGATTAAAAATTAGCTGTTAATATTTTATTTCATCAATTTTACAATTAATTGAAATCATCAAACTATCTTTCGTTATTCATACATTTTGTACAGCAAAGTCTTTGATTATCACACTCGAAAATATAAATCAGTACGTTTGAATTGACGCGATTGTCTGAAGGCTGTGATTAACTCATCGCTTCTCAAAAAAATTGTTTTTTGTCAATCCTGTATTTTATTGGCCTTCAAAATTTCTACTTAACTATTTTAGCTGTGTCATGATTTAATCATTTTGAAACTACGTTTTTATTGTTGATGTTTTTTGCATAGAAGAAACCCACAGGGTTTACCACATTCGTGAATTATGACATCTGGATCAGCCGAGAGGCTGCGATTAGCTCGATTATTGCTGTAATATTTACAGCTGTGCCAAAAAAGAGGAATCTTCTTTCAATCCTTTTTATTATTAATCTTCAAAATTTGTTCTAAGAACTTTGCAATTTAATTAATCTAAAATCATGTTTTTAATCATGTTTTTGCAAAGTCGCGGTTTACTTCACGCGGACAGAACTCTTTTGTTGAAAGATCTAAAAATTGTGTCAGATACAAGTTTGAAAATAAATTTTGTTGAACATTCAAAATTATCAATAGAGCATTCGATCTTGATGGATCGTCAAAACTTTTTGTTATTTTTTTGAAAAAGATTGAGTGCTCTATTGATAAATTTTAATTGTCCGACAAAATTTATTTTCAGATCTGTATCTCGCACAATTTTTAGATCTTTCAGCAAAAGTTCTTTTCGTATGCACTGGAGGCATGAATCGAGATGTCGGCTGCCGAGAGGCTGCGATTAACTCGATCATCGCGGGTAATGTCACGGTTGTAGCCGCTGCTCTTAATTTGATTCAATGAATGTGTCATCGCGCGTACGGTCGACCACACTGAATCATTGTGGTTTATTTAGCGCGGCATTGTGTCGCTGCCGGTACAACGCTGTCGTCGACGACGTCGTCGACGACAACGAAGACGACGACGACGACGACGACGACGACGACATTGTCGTTGACACCTTAAGGACATTGTCACCTCGCGATGAATGCAAATGTGTATGCATATTCGTAGGCGTCATGTTCAGTTACTTTCACCTGGAGTTCGTGGCCCGAAATTCTTTTCTTTCGCGCAGGTCGGGTTCATTGTACCGTTGCACGAAATGAAGCGTGTCCCAGTCGTTCGGCGAATTCGCGATTACCGATTGTACCGTAAAATCCGAATCATTAATCCGCAGATATTTCCGGAAAATTATAAAACGTTTGATTAGAATAAAATGAATCAATTCACCGCGTATGTTGAATAACTTGGCTAATTAAACGAGAATTTATTTGTCGATCCATTTGAAAGAGTTATTTAACTTGCAAAATATCTTCTTACATAGTTTACATTCTCGTCATAAAATTAATTTTCTGTTTCTTGTCTGTTTACGCAATGATGAACGTATCGTAAATATGAAAGAATACGTGTTACGTGAACAGTCTCGTTTCTATCGCTTCAGTATTTGTTATTCAATAAACGTAGAGATCATTTTCGTGTATTAACTGCATCTCACGGCAAACTCATTAAAGCTATACCAGTTTCAATCTCCGAGTCTATCTACTGTGTGCTTGCCACGCAAAAGACGTTACGATTGAAGATTAATTTCAAGGAAGAGTCACGTTGCTTTTATCATTCTTTCAGCCACGCGGCTGAAGTATGATGTAACGGGGACTATACTTCCTGAATCTCTCTTCTAACCGAACTTTGCTTTAACAGAACTAACCTAAAGTCTTACGATAAATGGTAACAGTTTCACCAAAATTTTCTTAAACTAGTTCAAAATTCGTCGCCGACTCTTTGAAGTAGAACTGTAACTATAAAAGAAACGGTTTAAGGCATCTTATATCAATTTTCTAGAGACGTAAAATATGTGAAAATGGAAAAGGTTGAAGGTAGTTTATTATTTTTTTAAACATAAAAAAGTAAATATATGGTAGAAATGCTAGACGCATTGAAAACAATAATTAAATTCGTTTTTTTCAATAATTATAGAACTTGTTCTACGTAGATCTTATCTTTCTTCTTCAATATTCTTTCTTGAAACTACCTTGACTTCTTGAAACTATCTCTGTCGGACTCCTCGTGTGAAGAATAAATCAATATCGATCGTGTGTTTTTATCGAGGCGGCGGTTATCCTCGTGAACGCGATACATTAATCACAAATGTCGATCAGTTAGCTTTTCCGTGGCTGATGCAGTCAACAATCGTTGTGATTATCGTTTTTCCTTTAAGCGAGTGGCCAAAGTACGAGATTTATTTGCCTGATATTTGATTTATAAAAATATTATGCGCAATAGGAAAACCAGTCTTTGAGAGACCGATTGATCGATTATCAATCGCCGTCAAAGTCCTTCGGACGATAATAATGATAATTGAAGTTGATTGTATAATGAAAAAAAATGGTGTTTTGCGCTCATAGGAATAATTTATAACTATCCAGAGTATCATTAATGACCGATTGTTTAATTCCTTTTGAGAGATGTATTCTTTGCTCGTCTAGGATGAACTTTGCAGCCATTAAGCGTTCGCGTCGACCTCGAACGAATTGTCTAATCCGCGATTGTTAGCGAAGCGCATCGCGTACCTGGTAGCATCATTGCTTCTTTTTGTGAATGTTCGTGTGCATGTATATATAATATATTCGATAGTGTTTTCACATGCAAACGTTGGTCGATACGTCAACGACGTAGTTGAGATCTTCGAGTCCTCACGCGAAGCTTGTCATATTTTAGAGAGAGAGAGAGAGAGAGAGAGAGAATCGCACACATAATATAATTATTTTATATTATAAAATATGTTACTTAAGATAATATAAAATAATTTAAGACACAATAAATTAGAATTAATAAAAATTAAGGATTCAGTGTAAGAAATAGAAGGTTCATAATTTGTTTTAAATATCAATTTAAATGTTACAATTTATTTTAAATATCAAATTATATACTTATGTGATATATTTTATGCTTGCACGTTAAACCCTTCAATTTTTATTGATCTTTAGATGCATGATAAATGTCTCGAATATTTATATTTATTACTCGCGATTTACTTTGCTAATTTAGCTAATCATTATTTTTTGTTATTTATGAATAAAAATAGAAATTAATAGGACATTGTAAATTTGGAATAGAGATAATCGTGGGAAAAGGGCTGTATTACAGCATCCAGCATTATTTTTTGTCGTATGAGCGACACACTAAAAGCGAATGGTGTCTGAGACAAGCTTAGCATGTTTTACATATTATGTAGTGATTGGCGTAAGAACAGGAAATTCTCTTATATAACAAGAAGTAATCATTACAGATATATATATACATGCACACGCACTTATGCGCTACTACATATCGTATTACATTTCTATTTGCACAAAGGATTGTCATGCCGAATCTTATTTTCGGAAATATTGCGCTTGTTGACACTCAACTGTGAATGGAAAATGTAAATTTCGCATAAAAACAGTTCCGTATATCGAAAATATTATTCTATATTGACAAATACAACCATATTTTGTAGAAGATTAATCTATGAATACATTTACAAAATCTGCAAAATTAACACGAGAAATATTCTTTTTTAAAACAGTTTCGTTGAAAATTTTAACTTTATTATATTCATATTTATTTAAGGTATTTATAATTTTTTAACTTTTACAATCTCTCTTGCTTTAGTAACGATATGTTCCTCGCTTAAAATCTTGCTTTCTCTTCTCGTGGAGCAATTAGCGCCGAGTGTAATAATTTTTATGTGCTTTTTGAGCAAGTTGCCCAAAAAGTCACTCGCTGCTGAGTATTCGCGATACGTTTTACGAGTGAAAGCGATCGATTTGCCGAAACCGATGCAAAGTTTACAACCACAAACTACCGAGAATGAAAAAATCGTTATTATTGTAGTTATCGGTTTTTTATCTAGGTGTCAACATAGTGAAACACTATAACACAATCCCCACGATAAACCCACAAACATGATCGGTAAATGTTACTATCTTTCTGTCGCGACTCTGATGTATTTCTTTGCTCGGTCTCGAGACATCAAGATATAAAAATTAAAAGGCGTAAGTGAAGGTTCTACCGAAGGCTGCGTGATATTATGCACGCCTTATTGCATTGCATATCCTGATTATGCGTTCGGTAATGCAATAAGAATGTAAAGTTGCAGTAAATATTTAAATCAATTCGTGTCGAAAACATAAATTAAAAATGGACATGAGATAAGCATTTATTTATGAATGTTCAGTGACTTTTAGGTCAAATTGCTCACTCAGAACTAACCTTGTAGCAACTTTAAGCAAAATTCCTTTCTCCATAATTTGTATTATAGCTACTAATTTAAAAACTGGCAGCAAATTATTAGAACCGGCTCAGTGATGTAAACTGTCGATACAACCGAGATTAAATATTATAATTCTCTATCTTTTCCTCTTATTAAAATTTTCTAGAAATACAATAGTTATTAAATCAGTTTTTAGATAAATTAAAAAAAACAGATATTTCATAAAAATTTTATTCATGAATTTCGATATTATTCAAGTAAATTCAAGTATTATTTAATTTTTTTGTAGCATAAATTAGTTTTTTATTAGGAACTTTTGTTTCTTACAAACTTTTTTTACATTATTTTTATCACATGTTTTCTTAAACAATTTTAAGTTTTCTTAAGCATTTCTAATGTCGTTTGCTATGGAATAGTGAATGTTTCATCCAATATCATTCTCCGGATTCAAAACATTAGAAAATGATAATTGTGCGAGATGAATTTCTCTCGATGTTTCTTAATACTCTTATTTCTTGCGGACATAGTAATCGGTAAAAAGATCGACGTGAATCTTCAGCGTCACGGGAGTTCAACGAACTCGGTTCATTCGTGTTCCCATCGAATCGTCAAAACGGGGAAACTTCGCGTTCTCATTATGAGCCTTTATTTACGATAGCAATCGCACAGCTGCTGGAGAGATTCTCTTCTTGCTAGTGATTGCAAAACGCGCGAGCGAGCACGATGCTCGGAGCATGCAGAGCACGAAGTTCATATGAAATTAATTTGTCCTTTCCCTTGGCCGCTCTTCCCTGTCGAGGAATGCAAACACACGACTCTAGTGCGCGCTTATCTCTTTTATCTTCCCCTGCTGACGAAATTCGGTAAAATCTTGATAATTCAGTTTGTTCATTTAGGAATTTGAGAAAGTTACGCGCATAAACAATTAATCTAGATTACATTTGTTTCGAAAGACCTGCATCAAATCTCCAAGTTTCATTTTCTAGAAATTCTTTTTCTTCAATGCGCACGTGAAAGGTTTTCTCGATATTTTCTATCGGAAGGGAATTGCTTTTATTTTCCACAAGGGACATTGTGAACATGTGTGTTCAATATGCGATCGCGAGGATGATTGAACTTTGAGAAATCATTGTCTTTTCGGCTGAAACGGACTTCGCGGAGCATTTTCATTTCGAACACATGATCCAGATGGATTACGCGCGATTGTAGATCGACTTATTTTACTCGCTCTCGCGACTCGCCGACCCGGAGAGACCAACGACTGGTTGCTGTATTGGCTCGGCAGGAATGCAGCATTCGATCCCTGCTTGGCGGTGCACGCGAAACGAGCTGCGACCGAACGAAAACCTGCCTCGCAATACACACCTTTTAGCAGCTCGCCACGACTCGGGTCCTCAAACACGATGATTTCTCAGATCTGCGGTGCTAATAAGCAACGGAAGCTTATTGTTCGTGCGAATTCATGTGGATTTTATTTCGTTGGCATCTCATTCCGAAGCTCGAATGTCGAGATATTAACGCTGAATATTAGAGGGATACTATAATTAGCGACTTCGCAGAAAGATTCCGAGCTTGTACTGCAAAGTATACGCTCCGAACATTAAGAATGTTGAATATTTCGAAATGTTTCGCAGAATTTTTTTAAATTTATAATTTCTAGAAATATCACGACATTATACAAGACATTATACATTACATTATTTTTATATTTTATTGTATTTGAAAAGCAGTTGAGGAAAATGTAGATGCCTGAGTAATTCTTTGGTTCAAAGGTCTAAAATTGTGTAAGAATAGATTATTGTTTAGCGAGTTGGCGCTTGACGTAAGTGAGATCTTCTCTGTTTTCCATCGGCGCGAACGAGCGGAAGAAGCTTTTGGTTGAAAGGTTAATGAGGAGGAACGATGTAACAGTCACGCGAAGATTAGTGGTGACAAATGATGGTCAGCGTTGATTACGTAGATAGATGTATGCCGGAGATGTTCTTCAAGCTATAGGAGTGCACTTGCATAATACTCATTTTGCTTGATGCTCGTTTCAAAGTTTGAAATCTTATTCGCGCCCCTTATTAGAATTTCTTCCACTTTAATCTGCTCTTTGAATCTTAATCTGCTCGAAGAATCAATTATCGTTTTAACACGCGTATGTATTCTCGAATACATACGCGTGTCATTTTAATTCGACGGCGCAGAAAGAACACAAACGAGAGACAGCATAATCCATATTTTTCCTATTAATATAAAATTTATTCTAGAAATTTTCTTATTTCAGACAATTTATATCTTGCAGAGTTTGAGATGGAAATTTACTTATAATTTTATGCAATAGAAAATATTTGAAGAATCGTAATACATCACTGATATATATATTCTGATTTTTCAAATATTTTTCACATTGTTGTCCTACATTTCTCACATTACGTGAAAATAAAATTATAAATAGCGTATGAAATTATTAATAGAGTTCCATCTCGGATTTGCTTAGAGTGGGTTTAATACGGGAAACATTAAACACCTGCGTATGACGTGTCGTAGAAAGCAGCTTCAACTTTATTCGAAGCATTTTCAATTTCGTCACTCGCTGCAAAATACAGAGAGAGTACCTTTGCACCTTCTCATACTTTCTCTCGGTGTCGTTGGTCATACTGTCGGCTTTAACGATCGCCTCCGTAACCCGCATTTTTCATTTACGAAGAAATGGGAATCGGACACGAATGTGCGCCGCGTGTGTCATAATCTCATACGTCAGTTTCGCCCCGATTCTGCGAAAACTATGTCGGAATAATTAATGACGTCCGATGTACACAGAGATACGCGCGCGTGTTCTTACGCGCGTGAGTGTCTTCGAAAGCGAGCCGTTCACGTTCTCGTGAATGGCTTGAATTCACGGAGATTGCGCGATCGTGCGGTTTCCAGCCTCCACAAAACGCGTTTCGTCGGTGTGGTTTAATTAAAGAAAACATTATTGCGCTTCGAAAAATTGTATTAGCATTGATTGTAGTAGCATTGTATTTTTAGCATTAATCACATTTATTCGCTAATGTTGCGAATTTAAAAATGAAGTTCTTGAAATATCTTTATTTTTTCTTTCTTTTTATCTTTTATCTTTCTATTGACAAAATCTGCAAACTGTTTTGAATTATTTATATAATTATTATATAATTTGTGAAAGCAATTATTCCAATTATTATCTAATGTGTTACAAAAATTATGTTCGTAAAAAGATGCAAAGTAACGCTGGTAGGTTATTATTAACGTAATTAGCCAGATATGCGTAAAATAGCTAGCAGGGTGTATTGACAAAGTTGCATGATTAATTACGTAATGATTAATAATAAGTATAGTGACAAGAACGGATTGCGTCAACATTACATTTGTTGTTCGTCATCGGATTAAATTTCGAGGAGAAGAGATCGCATTCGCGCTGTTTTTCTTGAGTGCGTCAGAGACTGATTAATTGTTCATCGCTTTGCAATAAAAGTGTTTATCACTGGTCTTTACGACTCATTAGATTCTCTAAAAAAAAAAAAAAAATACAGTTATTTTGTCTTGCAGATGATATATTGTTGAATCCGTGAAAAATGACAATAATAAGTGGTTTCGTAATTTCGCTATTTGCGACGAGATGTATGCGACAGATATTGCTCGGATATTTGTAGGCAATTGGTGTAACGAATTAATCTGCTCTCGAGACCCGCGTGAGCAGACATTGATTCTGAATCACTCTCGAAACTAACTAGACTTTCACTCGGTGGTCTTTTGCGCCGGCAACCGCGTGCTCGCGTGCACCATTATTTTTGTGCCACCGGTTAAACTCGTAAAAGTATAATAACGAGAGATGCCCGCGTTGAGAATAAAAAAGAGAGAGAAAGAGAGAGAGAGAGAGAGAGAGAGAGAGAGAAAGAGAGAGAGAGAGAGACAGACAGACCGAGCGGTCTGAGGAGATCGCTTGAGTAAAAGTTAAGAATAGACATCACAATGAGTGACTCTTTTTGCGGTGATTACTGTTAGATGGAAAGACGAGGCTCTTTAGAACCAACGAGAAATTACGAAAGTAGCGTCTTCGCGCGTTGTCGCAACGCTTATCTTTACATACAATTCATCCAGTTTCGTAATGCACCGTGTGACGATGAAAAGAGGCGGGCAAAAGCCGTTTCCGACGCCCCACGTGGCAATTACATACTTATCTTGTGCTCATCTCGGGACAGTAGCACTTAAATTGAATTACCCGATCTATTCACTATTGAACTATGATTTTAATAAATAAATAACGTAGAAATATACATAATTATTTTAAGAAGACGGCATAGAATGTAAAATTTTATTTTATTTGTATATATTGATTTAATCAGAAAGTTCCTTCGGATTTTGCCTTTCAAAAATCCAGAGGAATTTTCTGATCAATCAAATATATTATATTTAATAATTAAATTAAATTAAAATAAACTATTTTTGCAAATAATGCAAATAACTCGCAAAATTACAGAAAAGATTTAATTGAAAATTTTAGATTCTTTGGCATCTTGCTATTTTTATGCTTTTTATCGCCATACATTACGTTATTTCCTCGCAGTTGTACCCGTTTACCGAGTTTTTTTTCTTATTCTTTTACATACGTGGACCGCGTCGGCACGATCCGCTCGTTTGAGACTGCAATTCTATAATCGTCCAACGCGAATGCAGGTACACATTAGAAAGTTACTGCGTGCAACAGAGTTGCTTCTAAATTGTATACGCGTCCAGAGACATGTGCGTGTAAAATGCATCCAAAGAAAACAAATACGCAAAAGTGACGTTATTTCGCTTTACTTCGTTTTGCTAAATTCTTGTATCCGATGTACGCAGACGTTATTACAGCCACTTGAACAGCTTTCTTAATTATTCAATCTGTGAGATCGCTCGATAACAGTTTCGCCATTTTTCTCAGTTCGTCCTCCGGTGCCTGCAGTCAGAATGACTTCCGGTGGTATCGAAACGCGTACGCGAGCGGAGGCTGGCTAGACCGCGGGTCCCACGACGGATATTTTGTATTGTCAAAAGCCTCGCGATGATATCGGACACACGTGGGAACGGTAATTATCCCAAAGTGGGAACTGGAGCGCCGAAAGTTCCGTTCTCCGTGTCCACGAAACGTCTAATCGGCGGACGTTTTGCGGCGCTTCGCACGCGCGTGTACCCGCTAATTTTCCGTACAGACGTCACATTTTGTTTCCTTTTCTTCCGTCCCTCATCGTGGAAAAATCGTCCGTAAATCGCTCGCGAACTCTTCCGTAAACAATGCGCAATTCCTGGCGCGATCGTGACGCGCGATATCGCGCTGAGGAGCGAATAGAAAAGTCGAAGATTCATTGTGGAAATTAGAAGAGAGAAGAAGTTCATTATCGGCGCTAAATTGTTCGACGAATTAAATGATAAATTTGGTCGACGATTAGTCATCCGTGAAACGCGCTTGAAACATTAGTGCTTGTGAAATGACCGACTTATCTATGACTCATTTTCTCTTTATTCTCTCCCGAATTAGTAGTTTCTAAACTCCACACAGCGAAAAAAATAAAAAGACAAGAAGTTGCTAATTATTTTTATAAATTAAATTTTAATTTTTCACGGTTGCGGTTTTTTTACACTTATTATCTCACGAAAAGATAGATCGAAAGTTGTTTCACAATAGTTTCTTTGGATATTACGTAACGTAAAATTGTTCTTCCCGAGCTGCTCTCGTAGAAGCAACGGCAGAAATATAGTCTAACTAATCTATTACTTGAAACGTAACTTACGAACAGCGACGCAGTAACGACTTGCACCGGCAGAATTCCTCGCGGAACTTTCAGCCTTGGCGTTAAACTGTATAGAGCTTCCCACTATGAATAGCTGTATGATCAGAAAAACAATAGGAACTTCCGTCGGTGCAATGCGCATTGCGCTCCCGGCATTTTTCTTAATCACGTTCGAACGCATTATAGAAAATCCTTTCACCGTTTTGCCTATTTCCTGTTTCTTTTTGCGCTTTATGGTGCACTCCTTTTTCTGCACGTGGCTAGATAATCGTAATACACGAGATATAATAGCTTTCCTTCCTGTCGTCTTTCTGATCGCTTCCTGGCCGTGTGTCGATGACGATACAATTACGATGCGATAAATCGCGCGCACATCTGTACGTGTCGCGTGTGTCGCGCTGATTACAGGATCAAGCGTTCCTTATCGTCAAGAACGACAGTAGCTGCGTGCGATTTCCGTGCTGACCCGATAACAAGCGCTTCCGCTTTTTCTATTTATCTTGGCTAACGACTTGTGCCGTGTATCGCCACTCGTTGTTACATCGCACTTAATGCATGTATATAATTGCAGCTCGTCCTCGCGCGTTTCCTCGTGGATAGGCGAAGTGTCGGGCTATTACGATAAATAAAGACATTATATCGTTAGTTTTTCTGTGCATAATGCAATAGAATGCAGTAGAATCTTGGAACTAACAAGAAAAAATATGTTTAGAAAAGTTTCTAAAATTAGAAAAAAATCAAGTCAATTTTTTTCTAAAATATTTGAAACACTTTATAGCGCTCAATCATATTTTTGCAGACGATGAGTGACATTTTTAGTCTTCTTTTATTAAAATTTAAATTCAATTCAAGCATATCTTTTTGTTATAAAATTATTTAGTATACAATATTTAACAAAACCTCAGAGGTCTTAAAACATATGTATTTAGATGTTCAAAGAAGCGGCTGCTAACGTTTTGCATAAAGGCTGTTTGCGCAAAATGTGATCAACAAAATACGACCCTGAATCTGCTTTGTCCCGCTTTCCAGCAGTTTTTGCGCTTTAATGGGGAAACTTTTACATATAAACGATCCTATCCTGTCATGTTAACATCAAAATACTTTTTTCTCTTGAGCAATTCTTTGATGAATGCGAATATCCGCTGCGTCTCATATGTAAATTTTGTTTTGATACATTGTGTTTATCCTTCACGCGAAATTGTATTAACAGTGAGATCGCGCATCGTATAATTTGATTTTCAACAACATGATGTGACACGTCTAATTCATGGACGTCTACTTTTTTCATCGAATTCCCTTTTACTCTTGTCAGTTTTTAATGCAACCTTGAAAATCGCTCAAGATTGCTTCTACTGATATCTAGAAGGATTTTAGATTCTTTTATTATACATGAGTATGAAACGTCCTTCTATTCAATTCATTTAATAAGATAGCTTCAATAAAAATAATCAAGCAAAATGACTAATAGAATGAAACGCAATTCAACACTAATGCGTTTGATGTATAATAATTACGAAGAAAAATTCTTTTATCTTCGCGCGAGGAAATAATAGGAAAGAACTCGTGCTTCCGACACGTGTACGTCCCTCCCGACGTTCCGCAATAATCACAACGAATCCGACTTACACATTAATATCTACGAAGAGAGAATCGATTATCGCGATAGTGGCGAGCTGTAGGGCGAGGGGGAGGGGGGTATCGATTATGCTATATCGGCTTTTTGCGGCTAGCGTAACTTTCCTTTCCCGGCGTGTCATTACGTGGACGATTCCGCGACGAGACGAGAAAATAGAAAAAAGTCTCGCGCAGCAAATCTCGCGCGTGTGCTGGCGCGTAAGGATTACGACGCTGATTAAGGAGCGTAACTTTCTTCCCACGAGAGCCGTTTTGATCGCGATTATACGGCGTGTCGACGAGGCTACTATCGCGGGACTTTCTTCGTCGTCGTGGATCGCTGCCGCATCGGCAGCTCCCGGCTGGCTCTTTGAAACCGACGCTATTATTGCCTCGCTTGTTTCATTAAAGTTTCCACGGCTGACGCATCGTTCAGGCACACGGATGCGGAGTAGCGTGCACGCAGTGCAAATATCGTGTGTACTTAATATTAATAACATTATAATGCAGATACCAGCTGCGCGCGGGCCGCCGAGTACGCTCTAAATCGCAGATCGATTTTGCATCGCGTGGAAATTTAGAGAAAGCGGCCGACCGCGTCGCGGTTCCGCGCGCTTATCGAAAGCGCGTGCGTTCGCAAGATTTTTGCGCCGACAGAATTCGGTCGGCATGCCGGAGGGGGCGTTTTAAGATACGCGTGCGATTTTCGATTAGCAACGGTAATAATAGTGTCGATACGGACAAGCAGCAAATAATTGATTTAGACTTTTCGACGTGCTATGATCTAATTACGTTTAATCTATGAGTCGCTGATGGTACACGCGTAAAAGGAGAAAATTTTTAAATATGGCGAGGAGAAAATTAAAAAATTCTTGTAATTGGAGTGAATAATTACCTCAATTTTTGCGTTACGAAATCGAATGTTGAGCAATTGCCGTGCTGTTTGGACGTTGATTATAGATATAACCAGTTTTTTTTTAGGCCTTTTCTTCTTACATAAATTACATTATAAAGCAGTCATTATAATAATCACAATAATAACGAATGGTATACAGTTTTATGCTATTTTCACTGTTTTGAAGTACTATTATTTATATTCTTAAGATAAAGATCGACAGCAGTAAAAAGTATTGCAATTTTATTTTTAGAGATTTTCTTATATAATGTGATTCAACCGGAACTATTGTATGAAATTTTTATCAAAGTATTTGAATTGATTAAATACCCGATTCTTCATGAAAGTCATTTTTCACAACAGTGTGCAAAAATTTCTATCTCGGCAATTTTGTAATATTTTTCTCTGACACAATTGATACATGAAGTTATTTTTTAATTAGATACATTCTAGATTCTTGATTCTTAATTATTTTCTACATGATATAAAATTGTCGCGCGCGCGCGCGTAGAGATTCTTAAAGATTTTTTCACATGATATAAAATCGCAAGCTTCTGAGCAGCGCGCAAAATTATCATTAAAAATTTTACGAGATTCTTTATTTTTTACAAAAATATCAAAGATGCAAAAATTTATATAGAAATTTCTCGAAGGCTACAGTTTTGCAATTGTAACACAATTTTTTTGGCGCAATGGATATCCAGCATATTATTTCTGCTATCATAATGTTGTCTTAGAGATTTTTTTACATGATATCATAAAACAGCAATTTTTGTATGATGCATGAAATTTTTATTTGAAATTCCATGATTCTTCATAAAAGTCATCAGTTTCCTAACAGTGTCAAAGATACAAAGTTTCATAGATAAATCTATCGGAAGGTTACGGCTTTGCTATTACAATATTTTTTCATTGGAATCAATACTTCGCACATAAAGTTGTTTTAATTAATCGGCTTCTGTAAAAAGTCGATTGACCATGGCGGAGTCGTTAAAAAAACGAAGCCGCGAGACATACGCGTATTATCATCCATATACGGTGTTCGTAAGGTCAATTGCGTGACGTCAGTCGAGGTACATGCGGTGCTTCGCATAATTAATTCGTCATTACACCACCAAAGATTCTTCCATATTCGATGGCGAGTTTCAACGAGTCACGGAGGAACGGAATTAACTTTTCGCTTCTAAAACTGACACAATCCTTGCCTCGATCGAATTGTCAGATCGCTCGTGTCGTGATCTTCGCTCTATGAGTTCGCTTCGTTCTCACGATTCGTCGAATCGTATTTCGTCACATGGCACGTTTAAATGTGTATACTTAAACGATTTTACAATAAATATTTCAGTTATTTTGTCGTTTAAATAATTTATATAATAGTATTTTAATTAGCTTCTTGCTTAATTAATTTATTGTCGATTTAGAAAGGTTGCATTGTAAAAAAGACCATTTTATTATGGAAATATCATTTATCTCTTATATTACATAATTTTACTGATTATTTTTATTGATGATTTCATTTATTATTAATATTTTAATATACTTGTAGCGTTTAATTAATTTACAGTTAAACCTGAAAGGTTTATTACAGTTTCAAGAATTTTGGACATTTTTTTTAATGACTTGAGAAATAATTTTTTATAAATAAAATTAATATTTATATTTTACATGTAAAATTAACATTTATTATTTTTCAAGTTATTAAAAAAAATGAAAAAAATATATATAAAAAAATTATTTATATTTATATGTTACGTATAAAATTAATATTTATTATTTTTCAAGTCATTAAAAAAAATTTTTTTTTGAATGTAAAAAATTATATTTATATTTATATTTTACATATAAAATTAACATTTATTATTTTTTAAGTACATATATATTAGAATAATATACAAATAATTTTTTGCACAGAATTTTAATTAGCAATTTATTTCGTAAGTTTATCATAAGTGTCATACTTTTATGAGTGCAATCTCTTTGGTGATTATTGCAGCATCAAAGTTGTACGATCTTGTAGTTTGCGGATCGTAATTTTAAAATCTCATAAGTGACTGAATGCATAACAAATTGGCATCGAGCACATTGCAAGGCATTCACTCGGTCTCGTGCGATTCGAATCTGTCATGCAAAGACATCCTTTCTCCTATAAGAACTGAGCTATTACATCGCGACGAGGTTGTTTATTGCGCATGCAGTTTATACGCATGCATATTTGATGATTTCCGACTTTGTGTTCGGCAGGGGCACATTGTTTTGAAGCTCATGGCCTTCGAATAAAGAACAATCGCTATCTATGTAAAGAAATGTTTGCGAAAAAGTTGGGATTACTTCATTCTTTTCGAATAAATCTTGCAGAAAGAAAAATGCAGGATAAGGAATCGAGGAGTTGTTTACCTTCTTATAATGTATTCTTCATGTTTTATTAGCTAACAATAAAACGCTTGATCATTTTACTCGGAAGATAATGATGACAAATTAAGAATTACACTTGTAACATTGTAATACATCAGTCGTACGTTTCATTAGAAGATGTTAAAACTTCCGTGATGTCATTAGGACTGAAAACGGCTACAAACGCGGATTGTCTATAATCTTTCGCCGTCGAGCCGATCGATAATTACGCGCGACGCAATATCCGATGTCTCGAGGCGAATCGAGCAATTTGATGGGTTAATAATACGCGTTTCCCCTCTCGCCTGCGCTCGTCTTCGCGCAATGCGTTTTTGAAATTTCGAAACGCGTCCAAGAATTTTGCATTACCGTTTCGTGCTGACGTTCGAAAAACGATTCAGCAGACGACGACGCGTAAAGTATCGATTTCTATTCTTGTATTATCGTTTCTTGGAAGCTGAGTCGTCGTCCAGGCCGATCGCACCTGTCGAACATCGTAAAATAGGACTGCGTTCGTATCGAAGGCCGCGTTGTCTCGGCCAGTACCTCATTCTACGTGACTGCAAACGTAATGGCAATTTTTACTGCATGCACGATCGGTTGCGACGTGAAACACAAAATGATGTCGCAAGACAGACCACGGCCGGGCACCGATTTTTACGCTTACACTGGTTTTCGCGCGTATCCGACGGGACAGGGTTGTTGGCGCTCGTCAGGAATGCAGCGCGACTCTGAATTCAGCGCACTTGCGTAAACGCATTTTAGTAATCGAGTTTGTTTGGTAATCGGTTGTTCGAAATAATATTTCAGACGAGAAAGTCAATTCGCACGTATACCGAGTGCATAAAGAATTCGGAAAAAAATTCACACGAATGAGATGTAAAAATTACATGATAAATCATGAAAATATACTAAATAAGTAGCGTAAATTTACATGATTTCATAAATTTTGTACTATTTATTTGGTATATTTCTATTATTTATTATGTAAATTTACTAAATTTTTTGACAGTGCATATAAATTATGATAGTATTTTTTTGTTAATAATTCGAAAGTATATTGCGTTAATTAATAAATTTTAACCGCGTTCTGGTGCATTGAATTTAGAATAAGTTTTTATTTCAAGTAAATATTTTATAGAAGCATTAATTATGTAGGACACAAAATATTTAATTAATTATATTTTAATTAAATACTAAATATTCCGTCTATACATTTTTTTATGTAGAAGCATTAATTGTTTAGAATTAAAAAAAAATTTGTTTGAAGTAATGTATGAATGGTTTCGTGTAGAGGCATTAACCGTTTGAAACGAAGTATGTAATTAATCAGATTTGATTATCAGTTACGATTGTGTACGCAAGTTTTAGCTTCAGTGCGCGCTTCGGCTGGGCAGTATTGGCATAACACGCGTAGTCATGTACCTAGCCATCGCGTAGTCATACATCACGCACCATTCACAAAGTTAGGCGCTCCATAGGAAATGGAGGTCAAGTACTCGAAAACATGGTCGCGGTCGTAACGCTTCTAAATAAGAGAAATTTCCTTGCTCGAGTTTTACGCTGCGGCGAGTAATCGCGGCTACCACCATGAATTATAGCCTCGGGGAAAAACGAGCTTGATGAAATAAACGAATTTTCTCTGATATCTCCTAACGCTTGGAACGGTTCTCTCACTTTTTATCTTCTAATGGCATTCCGGAATACATCGCGCCATGAAATAAATGAAACTGTTCGCTGTTTGAGCATTTAATATTTTTGGGCAGAATTTGTATTCAGAAATACATTCCAGAAGTAAATGTGAAGAATTAGAAATGGCCTCTTGATATTTCAATATTTAAATTAAGGATGTGGCGACTAAATTGTGTGTGTTGAAACTATAAATCGGCGTAGAAGTTATTAAAGAAAGAAAAACAAGGTTGATATGAAGAGCTTCTGGAATTGTGTTAGTATCGTCAATTAAATTCCACAATCGCGATTAATTATGCATTCTGACTCGGTTTCACGAGTTTGGCTTTACTAGACAACTGCGATGAAATATATATTCTTGATGCGCGTCTGGTTCCGTTGCTTTCCTGTAAAGAGCGCAACCGCGTGTAAAAATCGCTGCCCTACGGTAGCGTGAAACGGATGCGCGCGTACGCGCGGGCGTGGAAAGCCGGAAAAGAAAAGCCGGAACGCGCGCAGAGGGACGAAAGGAGTTCCCCCGCACTTCTTCTTCCGTAGAAGCGACTTTGAAGGACTTACGGTTTTCTGTTAGAAAGTGAGTCCGATACACGTGAGCATCGATGCACCGCTGCCATCGCCGTCGGGTCTTTCTTCCGCTTGCGTGTCGTCGCGTGGGCGATAGTTTGATGATTTGATGAAACGTATCGACGGCACGTGCTCGGTAAGATATAGCTCGAGGATCTTGAACTATCGCGAGGAAAATGGAACAGCGCGATCGGCAACGCACGAGGGATTTCAGGAATCGCATTACCAGGATGCAAATTGCAATGCAATCACGAAATTGTAGGATGTTGAGATTTTTCACGAGAAACCATAATATTTTTATAAATTTAATGAAAAAGCGAATAATTCGATTCGAATTCGTTAATATTTGTAGTTGAACTGGTTCATTAAACGTGAGTAGGTATAAATTTTAGTTTTTAATTATAACAGTTAATGGTTGTTAAATTATAATAATTAATGATTACTACGACGCTAATAATTTTCAAATGAGGTTACGCAACGACTGACCTCACAAAAATTTATTTCCACATGTAGACGATTAATGCCGATGTGTTGCTTCGTCATTCGCAATTAATATGTGAACCAAGCGAATTTCGAATTTGTCAAATGAGGTGAAGGTCTTTGCATACTTCGAAGATCTGTTTTAATATAAATTGTGTACGCAAGGCTTGCGTTTTCTAATACTTTTTCGGGCATTCAAGGACAAAATGTTAAGTAATTTTTATATTTGCTTTGTAATTAAAAAAGAAGGCAGAAATGCTAAAAATAGAATTGAAATGGGAATCCGAGAGAGATGCAAAGTAAATAGGTGATTAAATAAAAATAATAAAGATTTGAATAAGGTGTAGAAAGCATACGTATCTTACGTTTATCTTATACACCTCGTAAATGTTCTCCTAAACCATTTTTACAGCTTTCCGCAGTGCTACTGGTCTGCGCATAAGTTCTTTCGACACGAATAATAATTTAAAATTATTCTCTTATGATTTCTCTCATATCTTCGATTGCCGATGTGACGTTACTTGCTTTCGATTAACTAGTTGCACCGAGCTTATTTATTACGAATAACGGGCAGAGTTAAGTACAGTTTGCGCGAGTGCATTGCGGCATAAATAATAACATGGGCAAATAATAACGCGTGACACACACACTCAAGCGGACAGAAATGAGACGCAAAAGGATAAATATTTACGAGAAAGGCGCAAAGTGCTGCGACTGGTTTACACTCGGCGATTGTTTCGTTGCACTCGGCGAGAGAGGCTTACAACGACGGGAACATAAATGCATAAAAATCAGGATACAGGTTATCGGATGAAGACCAAAAAGAAAACGACTGTTTCAAGGAGACGCAGCCTAAGGGTTTCCAAAACCAGTCGGCCTTGTATCCCCGAGGTTCCTACTAATCGAATCAATTGCAAGTCGACAACCTCGATCGAAGGTCGTGACATAACGTTGCCGTGAAAGATAATCGCGTTAGTGATTGCTGTTCAAAATCGCCAATATATTTGACACGCAACAGAAAGAAGAATTAAGAAACATCAGTCGAACGAGAATTAATAAACGAGTGCCGTCACGAAATAAATTATCATGATTTCTCTATTCTCACGTTCTTCGGTATTTCGTGTTTACTTCGCGATTATGAAACACCGTTGAAATTTATTTCGAAGTATGCGAGCTTGTCTGAAAGTTGCGTTTTACGATTCTTCTCCACTCCCGTGTATTCTAATCCGCTCGTTTTAATTGATTGGAAATACCGATTGGCATATGCCGGCTTGCGGTCACCAAGTGATTCATTTTTGCGTCTCGTCTTTTTTTTCAGGGGCGGCGGTGGCGATCGGAGTTCTCCTAATTATCCTGGCCGCCGCTCTGGCGGTTTTGTTCCCGAATCTCATCAACCTGGTCATCGACAAGGAGCTCACGTTGCGAGAGGGTGGTCGTACGTACACCTTTTGGAAGGCACCACCGGTGGTCCCGCGCTTAGAGGTTTATATTTACAACGTGACGAACGCTGACGAGTTCCTGAACAACGGCGAGAAACCGGCGCTACAGGAACTGGGCCCGTACGTCTATCTACAGCGCTGGGAGAAGACGGACATTCAATTCAACGAGAATGGAACGGTCACCTATAAAGTCAAGAAGTCATTCGAGTTTAATGAGGTAAAATTCTGCTTGAATTTATGATTAAAATGATTAATTTTCTCTTTTATTTATGGATTTATAATTTTCATTTATTTAATAAATCCATCTCGACACGTGCACGTATTTCAATATTGGCACTTTTCTTTTTTTCGCATTTTAATTCACATTTTTAATTATTATTTGTGTTTTTTATATCTTTAGATATTAATTTGCATGTTGTAATATAAATATTTTTTCACACGAATACAATTTCCATTTCAACGTAAAATAGCAAAAACCGAGACCTCGATGCTTTTATGCAAAAACCGCTCGCTTGTCATTCAAAACAACGTGCTTATTTATCACGTACAGGATGTGTCATACGTGATCGTCGATTGTTCGTTTATCGAGAAGCGTAAGCATCTTCGGAATCTTGGCTGCTAAGAAAAAAAGCCAACGAATCCACGCCGCGTTGAATGACAATTCGAGACGTCTCACCGTCTCTTTGCGTTATTTAAATCGGTCATAGATGCATGTCGTCTCTTCGCCGTCGTCGCTGTCGCGACTGCTCACGGCTATTCTTATGCGTGCATCGAAATCATTAGCGGAGACTTTCTACATCTGTCAGAGAGAACTATTTCTATAGCTTACGGTCGGATGTGTTAATGCAATTCGACAAAAAAAAAACCACACGTCGATCATTCTTGCCTCGAGGAAACGCAATCAGAACATTTGCGAATATGCAAAGGCAGTTTGTTAGTCGCGACCTGTTTTGCGTGATGTTTTCATTTATTATCTGAACTTTTTTAGATTGTAATTTTATACATCTTAAGTATTATTTTTATTCATTTCGGCATTTTATTCATTTAGCTTGTTATTTCGCTATAATTTATATTTTTTTGTCCTTCTTCTGAAATGTTTCAATGTTTTATTTATAGTATAATTTTTTACTGAAAAATATTTCTTTTCGTATTTTGTTTTTTACTAGTCTAGTCTTTTTTTATATTTTCTAAAAAGATCTCCATCGTACATTTAATTTTTTTTTTAAATTCATTAGACCCATTCAACTATGATTCAGTGAGATCGCTACTTTTTTTCTCACTGACATCTCAAGGCGAATATGTCAGAAATCCTCATGTTCTTCCTTTGGGGAAATTCTAGACTTTGTCTGTCGGCTCCGAGGATGATTTGGTTGTCGTACCGAACGTGCCCATGCTATCGGCGACCAGCCAATCGAAGCACGCTGCCCGCTTCTTACGACTGGCGATGGCGTCCATCATGGATATTCTGAAGATCAAGCCGTTCGTCGAGGTGTCGGTTGGTCAACTGCTTTGGGGTTACGATGATCCGCTGCTGAAGTTGGCCAAGGACGTCGTGCCCAAGGACCAGAGATTGCCGTACGATCAGTTCGGTCTGCTGTACGGCAAGAACTCCACCATGCCGGATCTGTATACAATATTCACGGGCGCCAACGACATCACCAAGTTTGGCATAATGGACAGGTGGAACGGCAAAGACATGCTCGGCCACTGGACCACGTCGGAGTGCGACTCCATCGCGGCCACCGACGGCAGCATCTTCCCACCCCACATCACGAGGGAGACCAAGCTCAAGATTTTCGAGAAGGATCTCTGTAGGACGCTGCCGCTGGTTTATCAGGTTTGTATTTTTGTCGATTGCCAATAATTATCCGGTCGACAATGACCAGACGGCTTTCCGTGGTAGACCTTGCGATTTTTTAAGATCCCGCGATAAAATCGCATCCGACAAGATATCAAACCTACTCTCCTTCTGCTTTATATAATATATTATATATGTAATATTAAATTAATATCTCGATCAATGTTTGAATCAGTAATGACCGATTTTTTTTTAATCGGAAAAAGGTGCTTTTAGCGTGTTTGCAAGAAATAAATAGTTAAATTAGTTCTTATTAATTAAATAAATAAATAAATTTCTTTGCAATATTTTTATTTGGAACTTCAACGTATTTATTTCACAAGTAGATACGCAGTTGTAGTTTTTATGAGGAGAAAGTGCCCCATATCAAAAGAATAATCTGCTTTAATATGTATTTAAATATTTTATGTATTTTTGAATTCTAGCGTGACGTAGTAGGCGCCGGTGAGATCCCCGGCTACAGATTCTCTCCTCCAACGGACGTCTTCACCTCGGTGGAGAACAAGGCCTCGCAGCAGTGTTACTGCCCGGCTGGACCGCCTTGTGCACCGGAAGGCACGTTTAACGTGTCACTGTGCCAATTCGACTCGCCGGTACTTTTGAGCTTCCCGCACTTCTATCTTGGTGAGTATCGTATAATTTTTAAATTGCCGAAGCGAAGAGTTGTTCGCAAATCAACTTCATCGACAGAACTCGGAGTTAAAAGTCAGAAATCGATTATAACACTCGTAATTTTTACTGTCAGACGTTCTCAATGTCAAGGAGACGCAGAACGATTAAGTAACGCGCTGCAGATATATCATGTTTTGTTTTCATTTATAATTGTTGGTATTAGAATTGATTGCGGGCTTCTTTAATTGTGACGCGATATCATCCGATACTAGATACTGTCATGAATCATTGTCGCTTACTGCGAATTTGACGCATATCACGCGATTGATCATCACGCCGCAGTTTCCAGTTATCTCGCATGAATATAAAAATATATCGCCTTACGTAATTGTAACGCATAACTCAGCGTGTTATTTTTTACGATTAATCGTGACGATTATACTAGATTAGCGTTCGCTGTTTGTGGCGCCGCGATTCTTTTCTGCGCCTCTCAACCGCTCGTCACGATTTCTTGAATCTTCTTAACGAATCGATCACGTAGCGCCTTCCTTTCTTCACATAGAACGGGTAACCGACCGATTGGCCGGATTTACGTTTAAGTGCGTGCCAGTTTTGTGTAAAACGAGAGCTACCTGTCGCGCCGCTTCCGGTATCGCGAGACTAAGTATGAATCGGTTGAAGCGGTCGGTTACCACGGACCTATTTCTTCCTTCTAGGAACAATCTCTCTTTCTCTCACACGTCCTCCGGAATGCCGCGATTCTCTCACGAAATATCACATACGAACTCTCTCGCGTTTATTGCGTGAACTTTTCGCGCCGCGTACTTTTACTTTCAGCGCACCCGGAATTTTTTTAGGCGACTGCATTTCACCGCCGCGTGCGAAAATGCCTCTCACAATAAAATAAGATATACGCAACTCTGGTGTAGGATAATTGACTCCGGCATACACAATGGGAGATATCTTAAATCAAATGAAAGATATTTTAGAATTGAATGCGTTGAGGAATTTCATAACAAATTTGATAAGAGTATTTTTCATTGTTAAAGTTTTCTACGGACAAAAAATGTGATAAGTATCTTATGTTAAATAATTGTCAGAAATAATCTACAGATTAATTCGTATATAATATTATAATAATATTGATCGCGTCTACTTCTCAAATTTTTTAAAGAGATGAATAATTCTCTCATATCTTTAAAAAGTAAAGAAAAGGAGAATTTAATGCGCTGATTATTATGTACATATTTAATATTTAATACACATTAAATTAATATAAGTAGTCCAACAAGACTGAATTTTGAAATAATATTTTTTCTCAAATCACATAAATAATGCCCATTCAGCACATCAACATATTTCTCTTTATAGAGTCAGCGTCATTTGCAGTAGTAGAAAAATTACATTGAATAGATTTAATTAAAAATATTCTTTGTTAGCTTAAAACTCAATGTATCGTCTAATGCAGTGACGACTAAGATCCAACCGAGATAGTTAATAACGCTTACATAAATGTCCACTTTATATCATTTAATTATATGCAAGAATAATGATAGGAGAGTTCGCAATCCTGAGTAAAAAAGATTGAGCAAAAACTACGAAGAATTCCGATTTATTAGCGTCATTACTCTTTTGTTTACGCGTTTTGAAAAGTATTAAGAGTCTTAAGTACGACTCTTAAACCGGCAATTAAATGCCACTTAAACGTCGGCGCATTGTATTCGTTTTACGAGGAACCGCGCGACGTGACTTTTGACACCGTGAAGCAACGTCATTATGCAAAAGATGCCGGCGTAGCGTTCGGCTAAACTGGTTTCCCTATTAATTCGCGCTACGTGGAGACGATCCGACGGCGAATAAAACCGGTGCATTTCGTACAAATCTGCATAGTGATGAAGGATATTATAATTTAAAAAGAGAAATTATGAAGAAAAACAAAGCAATTTCAACCATAAATTTAGTCCTTCACAATTTTTTTTATCTTACATTGTAAATTATGAGTGAAATTTATTTTTATGACCTATATATTTAAATAACTTTTGGTGCGTGTCAAATTTTATTTTCGCCACTTCGGCTTCTCAGTCGCTCCGTTTTTTCATTCGCTCGGTGCATTTCTTACAGCCGATCAGGCCTTACGAAACGCCGTGACAGGAATCTCGCCGCCAGATGCCGAAAAGCATCAGCTTTACGTCGACGTGCAGCCGATGATGGGCACGGCCATGAGAGCACGGGCGAGGATGCAGATAAATCTCGCGGTTAGCCAAGTACGAGATATCAAGCAGGTCGCTTCGTTCCCCGACATCGTCTTCCCGATTATGTGGTTCGAGGATGTAAGTATCTAGCGCTTATTATAGTAAGTACACGATTATATACCGTCGGGCGCAATTATCTCCGCTCAAACGGACGTCCATCGATGTCTTAATACCGATAATGATAATTATATAACACAGCGTTGAGAGAAATATCAATTAATATATTATATAATATTAATAATTACGTAATTATAGTTATTCAGTTGTTTTTTCACAATTGCACGATCTTTCGCGGCGCTCGATTGAGTTCGAGTCGTCGGCGAGATTTAGCTACAAAACACGTGTCATACATATTTCTCGAAATTAATCGATCTCTCATAACACTTTTACTGCCGTCGGAACAATTATGTATGAATCATTGCGCGTTTTACTTAAAATTATTACGCGGTGAGTCGTAAAATGCTCAAGAGGAATAACACGCGGAGATTATCCGCGTGTGTACTTAGATGTTAATCTCAGATATAAATAAGATGCAGACTAATGCAAAAAGTGGGGACGACCGCTTTTTCATGGCTAATAATCCTGCTGTTCTCAAAAAAAAAAAAAAATGATACTCCGCGCAAGAAAACCGCTCGTAGCGATTTGCATCGTCTCATTAAGCTGGCCAACGCGGCATAAATTTTAGTAATTATACAGGTGATATCGATGTTATAAGCGCGGAATGTTTGCGGCGCTCGTTTTCGATCCACATGTATGCAAATTCACGAATATGATATGAACAAAAAATCCAGCGTGGAATCCAGTTTAATGTTCTAGAAATACAGGAATAAAAAGTTACTATTGGTTTTGCTGGAAACTATAAAAATAAAAGATAAGAAAGGCTAAAAAATGGAATATGGAAATTAAACAATCAAGTCATAAAAAATAACAAGCATTGAGGAAACAGTCATTGAATGTTTTGATATAAAAACACGCACATCAGAAAGATAAAGAATATTATTATTTAGAAAGTTATTATTCATCTGCCGAGGTGATGAATAATATGAAATAATCGCGTCCTGAATAAAAAGCTGTTTAAACAAGCGGATTGCGAAATAAAATAAAAATAGTTTTTTTCGCAACTGAAATTAAATTAGGCTCTTTCAAGGATAGCGTCGGGAGCCCGCCTGTCCCTCTTAGCTCGCGTCACTAACGCGCACTATGCATAGCTTACAAATCGTCGTAATCGTCTTCGAGGCGGCCATGCAGTAAAATTTTATTTTTGCTGACGACAATGGGGAGAACGTGCCTGTTGTCGGCCGTTCGCGCGGATGGAACTCCGCAATGACGTTTGAATACCGCGCACGTAGAGCGCCGTATTGTCACGCGCGTTTCAGCCCATGATTCATATTAATGGAACTTGTCCCGGTCAACGTCGCTAATAAAGAGTTCGACGGCGTCCCCGCACGATGCAACGTCCTCTAAAAGAAATTTTTACCTCAAGTATTTGTTTTAGACTTGAAAGAAACGTATACGAAGACTGGTTTGATTGTTTTAAGAAATATTTGCCAGAACAAATATAAAATAAAAATCGATCCTTTTCTGCTTGTTTTTTCGATGCTCAAATAAACGGAACTTTTTTTGTTTACATTTCTACGCGCTTGGGAATTTTTTTATTAATGTATAACCTTTATTATAATATATTATAATTATACGTTATATATTCTTTGCGAGAAACTTTATTTTACTTCTGTCTATCTTAATTTTTATCGTCTTTCTTTCCCTCATTTTCTATAAAAGACCAGAATAATGATAGGGATAGTAATTTTTTCTTTGGAGACTAAAAAATTTTTAATTACAAATCTAGATGAAACTTTATTCAAAAGAGGCTTAGATCATAAGATTATTAAATAGAAAACAATCCAGAAAATAAATTGGGACAAGTCGACAAATTATTTAATGAAATTGGCGAACGAAAAAAGGGAACTTTTTTATACGCACGAAATCGTATTAAGTTTTTTTTGACTGATGACATTCTTTTTTCATTCAGTGCGTTGACGAGCTTCCTCCAGAGATGCGCTCCCTGATGAAGCTGGCGGTAGAAGTACCGCCAGTGGCACGCGCTGCGGTGTCCGGCGCCCTCGCCGCGATCGGCGCGATCGTCTTGCTGGGCGCGCTCATGTGTCTAGCACGCGCCGCCAAGCGCCAGGAGAAGCTCCACCTCAGCAATCCGCTGCCGGCGAACGCGAGCACCAAGACCGGTCAGCTGAATCCAGCCTTCAGCAAGTAGACGGATCAATCAGCGGATCGCGAATGTGGGAATCAACAGGTGCGTGAGTGCTCAGATTCTGCCCGCGGCGGATCACGCGTGTTCGCGTGAGTGTGTCGCGGGGACTTGTACGATAATCTTTCTTATCTTATAGGCGACGGGCATGTGCTTTACTTTGATTAGGATTCATACTCGGGTTCATACTCGATTCCGTTGAACTCGAGTTGCGCGAGAGAGCAGCGACGCGGCTCGGCTCGCGCGACGGGAATTTTTTATCGGCCGCACGTCACGCCGATATGTTAAATTATTTATATTATGTTACGCGTGTTTCCTGCCCGTTTTTCCAGGAGAATATTTTGAGAGACGCGAGTCGCGTGACTACAAATAAATTGCGAGTGTGACGACGTTTGTGGAGCGGGTGTTTCAGTATTACGTTGCTCTACCGCGCGAGACGAATCGATAGATCTTTTGCGAAAAAGTAATTTCTGAAACTTCGTCTTGAGAAAAATATTTTGGAAAGAAAACCTTTGGCGAATTTGGAATCGAGATCTTCTTAGCGAAACTGTTATCGCAATTTCTTTCGGTCGTTAATATAGAATTTCTTGACGAATAAACTTGATATGAGATTTTTGTTGAATTTATCTAACATTAATGAGAAAAATTGTTTTATCATTCACTTACAAGTTTAATTTACGCGACCTCGTTTATTTTAATGATTGCTTTAATGTTGTTAAAGAAAATGCAAATGACTTTTTTCTATAATGTTTTTCTTAGTAAAAGATATGGAAAGCTAGAGTTAAATCATCCTTCGTAAGAGATCTGATTGATATTCACAATGACATTTATGATCGTGTTGTGCTGTTTTTACTATCAGAATTATTAATATTAACGAGTTGCTTCTTATTCCATGATCAAAGCGTCCTCAAGATTTTACATTGCTGTTTAATCGTGCGAGACAATGCGGACAATTATCGCTGCGAATACTGACGTAAGGATTGAAGATAAAATTGATATTCCGTCCATGATGTGTCCCGAGGCCAAGCATCGTTCGCGATTTTAATCCGAATTGTGCGAGTGCGTTTGCGACGAGAGGGATTTCTGTAATAGAGTGACGCACATACCGTAAATACAGCAGAAATTTTTTTTTCTGTGTACATAGAACTTGGCCGTCGTTATCGTGTATCGATTGTAATTATTAAGAATGTATTATTTCTCGTTATTCGTTTGTACATGTATTATTATTTTAAATAATATTATTAGGTGTATGTTATAATTAGATCTAATAGATAAATTACTTTTGTACGATAGAAATCAAAAGATGCTAAACGAATTGTGTAGGCGCGCGCGCGCACGAGTCGTATCAGCGGTGTCAGCGTAATCATGATATAATTTTATGTAACTTTAATCTTTCAATATTGTATTTTACTAATTAATATTCAATTGCGCGCGTACATAAATTTTATAAAAAATCGAATCGCAAGGAATCGATTTTGATTTAAATTCCAGATGTGAAAAAAGAAAGAAGAAATCTTCAATTTTTACTTACTACTTTATTTTTATGTATTATTTTTTTTTCTTTGTAGGAAAAGAAATCCATGTCGAATATTCAAAATCGAGGAATTGAAAATCGAATTTTCTTTTATTTGTTTATTTTTATGGAGAAGGACGCGGGGTTTAAAAAGCAAACGGTGAATAAAGAAAATAAGGAAAATATACGATAGAATTAATTTGGTGATGAAATGTCGATTTGATGTTTATGATTATTCCACTCACGATTCCATTCCCATATCACTCGCGCGATATTGCCGCGTTGCGAAACACATGTTATTACACGCAATATTATCATGCGTTATCACATGATATGTGTATATTGCTCATTTTTCGAAAAAAAACTCGTTTTTGCATTGATATACAAAGTAGTTTTTCCGGCGCTTAAGAAGTTAAAAAAATTAAAGTTTTTATTTCTTCAAATATGTCGTTACGCTTTTAAACACTTATCGGCACATTAATGAGCGATGACGATTTGCTTGATAGTATAATCGGGGAAAAAAAATAAATTACGAAATGTAGCATGAGTAATAATCGAAGCATTGGGGAAAGATAAGTCAGAATTTTGATATAAAGATAGCTGTGTGGAAATAAAAATCTATTATTATATATTATATTAAAGCAAAATATTTCTATTACATTAAAATAAAAAATAACACGGGATATTTATACACATTCTTTATATCAAGTTCTCAACTTTTGAGTGATGGAAAATAGATATCAAGAATTCATCTCTTATGTCATTCAATTTTTATTAGAAAACAAAATTATGTTACAACGATCGATTAATTATTACGATCTCGCGAGCTTTTCGTGTCGCGAGCTCAATAACAAACTACTAGAATCTACGTTACTTAGAATCTACGTTACTTAGAATCTACATTAAAGCACCCTACGAATCGAATTTCGCCACCGTAAAATAACGGGCTCAATCGTTAATTGAACGGTCGTATGTAATACGTACTGCGACGTGCCACCGTTTAATTAAGTACGGTCGTCATTTACCATCGGTAACACGATAAACATATGTGACATACCTATATTCACCGGACAAAACATGATATTGCGGACGGTAACGCGATGAATGCAATGCCGCGATCGACACGGCAACGGATCGTGACCCGCAATTGCACTTTATTTCAATGCACGAAAAAATCTCACAGCTCAATCACATAACCGCGTTGCGAGATATATATTTTTTTTTTTTGTTCACGATGAAACGCAGTACATCGACATATTTGTAGGAACTACAATTGTACAAATGATTTATACAATCGATTGCAAATCGATTGTACCTTATGCAATATTGAATAATTCTATAATAAGTCGTACGAACAAAGAGGATCTTTTGCATGTTAGATATCGATGAAATAGCTGTCGAAATTTTCGTCAAAGTATTCTCAAAGACAATTAATTAGATTCAATTTAGTTTGCATATTAATAAAGCAGATATTTTTAGGTCGAAAGTATTTGTTTTCGTAATTTTTTACGAAGTCCGAAACTAGTAATTTTTTAAATTATTTATTATTGCGTCTTTAGTTTATCTATTTTTTGTAAGTTGTAAATTTACAAGCAGGTATTAATATTCTTATGCATTATTTTTCAGAACGTTTTCTTTGAAAAGCAAAAGCATCCCGCTTCATTCATGAGACTTCTAGTTTGCTCTTTGGCAAACATTTTGTCAAAGCGATACGTCGTCAACAAAATACTTGATAGGTGCGCGAATAATATTTGCGAGGCTTTTGTACAAGATTTGTCAATCGTCATTGTTGAAATTATTCTTTTGTGTAAGTATTCTGCGTAAGTATCGCAATGACAGCACCTCGCTCTCTCTTGGCATAGTTTGCAGCTTTATATCATTCTAAATTCACTTCCGCGTGCAACTCGGCGGAAAACTGCGGTTACTATACTCATGTTTTCTACTGCGGTCAAACAGCACGAGAGTCCAAAGGCATCCAAGAAGAAAATTTAAAAGGCATTTAAAAATTAGGACAAGCGTTTAAAATTCTTTAAACATTCGTGGTGTTTCGAAATTTTTTCCTTAGACGTCTTAGTCTCCGTTTGTTCAACTCCTTTTTTTTTCTCTAGATCGACTTCCATCGATCAGGATTACGCGAGTAGAGTGTTCTGAACGGACAAGCTCTTTCGGAGAACGTCCGTATCCTGTTCCATGCGATATTTCCAAAAACAGGCGACCAGCGCGCTCAAGGAGAGTATCATAATGATCAGAGTGCACCATTGCAAGACGTTCTCTACGGTGTTTGCAGTGAAATGCGCAGCGTGGATTACGTCTATCACCGATTCCGGCAGGTCGTCCACTCCAGTCTCGATCCAGATGAGCGGCAGGATCATGCCATCCTTCAGATTCCCGAGGACCGGCACGATACGCGCTTGGCGTATCTCAATATTCATCTGCAATCTCGACCAACCGGAGATGGGCATCGCGAGTCGCTAAAATTAATTAATTAAACATTTGTAATAATGATTCAAAAAGTTAAAAATCTATTGCAATAATATAAGAGTAAAAAGTTTAATTCTGACGATAGTTTTCCGAACGTAACTTTTTAAAATCAGTTATGACTAGGGCGCGGATGTTCGTGCACGATCCCGTGTCGCGCGCAGAGAACCGCTGCGTGCGAGTGAGTCGAGTATTCGCTAAGGTAGCATTTCTCGAGAAGACCCGATTATACACATTATACACGATAGATATATTGAATTCAGATGAATTGACAATCGGGTTTTCTCGAGAAATGCTACCTCAGCGAGTACTCGACTCACTCGCACGCAGCGGTTCTCTGCGCGCGACACGGAATCGTGCACGAACATCCACGCCTTAGTTATAACATTATGAACGTAAGTTTTTTTAATCATACTTAAAAGTCAAAGATTTTAATTCAAATATTTGATACTTTTTTCAATAATTAGATAAGAATCAATGTCGGACATACCGGATGTAGGTCTAAGAAGCTCTCGTGATCTTCCTGCCGAGGATTCAAACCGTCTACTAGTTTCAATAAGGACTTGTCACCGCCATAAAAATGCGGAAACGATGTGAGCAATGGTGCGTTGTCGCTGCACGCGGAAATGTTGAAGAGTCCTGCGGGCGGGCAGATTCTTGAATTATCTTGTTCCCGCGGACAAAAGCAGTCGTTCTGCGCTGTCGAACAGTTGAACGTGTCCGGCTTGATTTTATATCTGAGACAAAAGAGCATTTATAGAGGTAATACTTGATTAATTTATCACGATTTTAATGAGTATAATTTGATGATAAACTTATTCCACACTTTTATCAGATTTATCATTTAATTTATTATTACTAAGAATAATATTCTAAAAATAATTACTTACGAAGCATTCATGCACTTTTTAATGTATTATAATTCTTCTAATATTTCCAATATTTATTTATTATAATTAATTAGTTTATATTATTAACAAAAATCTCTCATTACCTTAGAGAAGGCATGTCGAAGACTGTCACTTGTTCAGCAAAGTCGAACGGCAGCTTCCTGCAAATCTCTTTGGAGTACACGTAGATGGTCTCGCTTGTATTTTTTACTACATAGGGTGGGAACATGTTGCCATTGGTGCCTCCGATTTTGTCGCAGCGTTCGTCGCCCCAAATTTCTCGATTATCCTTCCCATTTATTTTTTCGATTATGCCGAGTTTGTCGAAATCTTGCGATCCCGTATTCACAGTGATGCGATTTTTATCGATACCTTTTTTCTATAGTTAAAACATAAATTTACATTAATCGCTAATTCTAGAGAACAGCAGCATCTTGATTCAGGTAATAATTGCATTTTTGTAAATTAATACTTTGATAAAATCACTGAATAATTTTGCATTAAATAGTGTAAGTAAATTTAATCAAATAGTGAATGTTTAATTAAATTCTTTCGTAGACTTCTTCGTTTCTCAAATTAAAAAGGTAATGTAATTACACAAAATTTATGCCTTCCTTATAGCGAATATTTAGTGTAAAATTGTTTTTTTTTTTAATTTAAGGCAAAAGTTTTTTTATTTATCATCAAAATTTCGTCGCGATCAATTACTTACTATAGCCAGCAGGCCGAACTTGTCGAACGGTATGTCCCGCTGCAACATCATGAATGGCTTGGCTATGTCAAAGAGCTTGGTGTCGTATCCCCAGAGGAAGCCGCCGACCGTCTCGTTGATGAACGGCCGCTCGTGCAGGGACTGCAGCGTTGTTCTGATGACCCATCGCATCGGGAAGCTGAGATCGCGTGCGAACGCGGTAGCAAACAGCAGCGGCACGTTCGGCACGACGACGACGTCGTCTTCCGGGCTTCCACTCAGCCACTCGTACGACCTCTTGTCCTGGTAGGTCACTGTGTCGTCCTCGTTCATCGCCACGTTCACACGATTCAGCTTCTCGGCGTAGATGTACGGACCAAGTTCCTGGACACGCAACTTTTCGTCGACACCCGACTCGAACTTATCCACGTTTGTGTAATTAAAGACGTGGATTTTGTACATTAACGAGAAGGGTGGCTGCAGCCACCACTTGAAGCTATTGGTGCCGTTGCGCAACTCCATCTGTGACAGCAGGTAGTTGTTGTACACATTGGTGCACCAGATGATGTAGAAGCCGGTGAAGCTTGTCAAGAACACGATGCAGAAGAGCCACGCCGGCCAGCTGCGGAAAGGGTTGCGCCGGGTGCAGCGATTAATCGCCTTCTTTTCCATGTCGAGCGCCGCGTCGGTCACCGAGATCGTCATGTCTGATTCCAATAATCGATACGAATTACCGCGATCTTACAGAGAAAATCGGCTCGAAATCAAATCGTGAAGTCGATTCAATTCAAGTTTCTGAAGAAATTCTGCAAATTCGCAGATTGCCTTGCCTGAGATCGATTTGCGCGAATTATTGGCAGAGTGTCCTCCGCGCGTATCGAATATATACGTGCGCGAACTGTCCGCGTGACTGTAAATGAGAAAGAGATAGACTGGACTGTTCAATGAATTTTTAATGACTGGGAATTTCGACAAAGTTGCAGGAATACGAATAGATAAGTCGAACGGAAAAAGTAATCACACTCGCCGTCTGACGACGTTTTCGACTGACGACTGACGCTTAAGGCAGGCGAGCGACGTACAAAATTCTCCCAGCCTTTTTAAAATTTTATGATAACCTTGATGTATTGACCCATGATTGCTCCATGATATACAGTTCGGTGGAGAGTTCAGAAGCGATCTCGCGTACACTCGCGTTATCGCTTCCCTCGCTCTTCTCCGAATTCTTCTCATGTGGTCTTGGCGGGGCAGAGGGATGCCTATCGGAGGGATTCCTATTCGACACTTATATTCGAGTAAGTAGAATCGAAGCAAAAAACTTATCTTCGAGAATTTTTGTAAGATCAACACGTTTTTGCAGATGTTTGTGTCGTCTGCGCCGCTGTTATCGGAAAAAAACGTCGCACGAATTGACACTTTATTTCGGATCAACTTTTCGACGGCACAGTATTTCGAGAGACTGAAGAGAGACAGAGTCTGAAGAGGCCAGAGTGAAAAATAAGCATTGGAAGGCACTGTCAAGGTTGTCGTGGCCATTTCTCCCAATTGCCGCGTGCGATAAGCGGATCGAGGGGTTTGTTGTCGCACCCACGCGTGTGTCGACGTGCGGGTGATCGGAGGCTGCGACCGGCTCGAAGGAAGGGAGATCATACGACACATTTTATCATTGCCAGACGAGAAAAAAACATGATTTCAGATATCTTTCCATTCCGGAGGGAGTTGAAGGCGTGGTGTATTCAAAAGAGTGAACATAGATTGAAAATCTCTTTCGAAACGTAATAAGCAAATTATCAACAATAAATAATAAATAATTTTATTCTTGACTAAACGTTCCAGTAGTTAATCGATCGTTTTAATTGTTAAAAGCCTCCTTGAACAGTTTTTAAAGTAATATTTTTTCTGTTTTCAATTATACACTACAGGTAGTGATTACATTACAAGGAAAAACGAATGGGTGTGATTAATAATTGTATAACTTGATGTGTTAATTGCATAGATATGCAATTGTTGTTCTAGTTTTACATAAATAAGAAGGTTCTTGTCGTTGGAATCATGCACTAGGTGCGTAAAAGGAATAATATCGAAGAGGAATTTTACTATATTTCCAACGTAGATTTTATTATAGATTCAAGAGGAAAATATTGTTGTTTATCAGCGATCAGTTGATCAGTGATAACAGTGAAAAAATTATAGATTACCAATATGTTGTGAAGTTGTACGTAAGTATTGAATAAAACTCATATTAAGATGACGTTTTTCACATAAATCACAATGCAAAATCTTGATGACTTGAATATCATAAAATAATTTCTAGGAAATCCTTGTTTATAACTTTCTTAGTTATCACCGATAAACTAGCTGCTTGATCAGCAAAAAAATATCGCAAAACATAAACTGTCAAGAAAAAAAAAACTGAGAATCATCCGTTAACGTCATATTTAATAAGTATATATGTAAGTATACGTAAAAATAGGCATTTCCGAAAAGATAATATATTCTCATGTTATCGTTTCGTTCGATTTTTTTAAATATACAATTTTGCAGTACTAAAAAATTAGGCGTATTGCAATCTGCTTATTAAAATTTCGAAAATCGAATTAATTTTGAATACCTACATTGAACTATTTTATAAATTTTAATATTTCTTCATAAAAGCTTTTTAATTTTGATAATATTAAGCTTTGTAATATTTTGAAAACAAGAAATGTAAATGTGTTCAAGCAATTCACACCTTTTCTTAAATCATGAATGCCCCAGTTTTCTTCTCTGCTGCCCTGAAAAGAGCACACACAAGAAGATCATCCCAAGTAGCAAATAATCGTCATCTTTTTGTCATCATAATTCATTATTATAATAAATTATTACGACGACAAAAAGATATTAAGTGACAATCATTTGCCACTTGAAATACTTTCTTGTAATAGCGCTATTCACTTGTCGGCAGACAAGCATGATGCTATTTGTGTTTCATTTTGTCGACGTGTACTAATTGCTTAGCGCATCTATCAGATAATTTTGCCGTGAATTTTATTCTTGTGTTATGACTGAGAGGTGGCCTCTTCACCCGCTTCAACCTTTTATTCATACGCTGTCCTTAACGGCGCGCCGCGCGTCGCGCAATGATAAGCGAGCCGCTTTGATCCGGTCGCGTGCATAATTATGCAAGAGTGGCCCTAGCAATGTCTGTTTAAAAAAAAACCGATATCAGCGAATGCGTGCATATAATAAAATGGCGAAAAGGGAAAAAAAAAACAAAATCGCTTCACCATATGTTTAACAATTTCACGGTTTGTCAAATTAATCGAGTGTTATAACGTTCTCATTCGTGACTAGATAAGTGCCTTGCTGATAATAAACTCGTCGCAAGAATGTACGACAGACCAGATAAATCTCGATTTTTAGTGATACTCCGTCTTTTTCTGCAAACTCGGTCAAATATTCTCGTAACTTCTTGAAATAGAAAAACGAAAATAAAAGTGAAAAATTCGTATGACACTTTGCGATTCTTTCTGCAAGCTCGTCAAGTCTCCGCGATATCTTACACTAGTGCGAAAATAATCGTTCGCGACATCAATTGCAATAATCTCTTGCAACATTTCCTGTATTTCGTCTCTCGCATCATGTTTTTCTGGAAAAGAACGGTCGGAGATAACCGATAACTCTGGAAAATAAATCGGAATAAAATTCCTCTTCATGCGTGAAATATTTGTCACGTTTTCTTAAAGTTTAAGTAATCTAAATTATTGCAAAAATCTGAATAGAAATTAAGTAAATTTCAAATTATTTTTTACGAGCTCAAAGCAGCCAGCTCGATACAGTCATTGTTATGACGGCCGAAACTTTGATATTTTCACCCCTTTTTTTTCACAGTAAACACATATAATTAACAACTCTTCGTCGCTTTAAAAAAAAAAATATCCATGTAATTTATAATGACTGATCGCTTTCGTGATGTCACGAGGACAAGAAGTAAAAGACAACGAAATACAATTGAAGAATTAAGATTTAATAGTCCTATATAAATGTACATTTGTAACAAGTGACTCTGCGACCGTCGAGCACCACGAGTTTGTTGGATTACGATAAATACAAAGATCGTCAGAATAATTCTTTTCCAGCGGCATTTGTACTCTGTCTCTCTATTTAGTAGTTTCGTCTTTAGCCCGACGTTTTAAAACCCATCAATCATATCCTTATCACCAATTATCTACGCTGGAGCTATCGTGCTTCCTGAACACTGCTCTATAGCCGGAGTTTTCGAGCTGACGACTGCGTCGTCCTTCGTGGCGTATATCGACTTTGATTCCGCCTTCTCTTGTTCACTTTGCCATTGTACCTATAAACAACGCAATAAATTTTACATGTTTATATAAAATAAAATTATATATATAGAAATTTATAAACTATTACTACAAAATTATAGAAATTTAAATGTCTAAATGTTATTTTGGAAAAATATTAAAGCACCTTTTGTTTGTGCTGCTTGATGGCTTCGAGACATCTTTCCATGATCATCTTTTCCGTCAACACGCCGTCCTCCGAGGCGTAAGCCGCCGCTTGCCACGTGACACCGAGTTTCGCCAATTCTCTGCCGGACATTCCCTCCGTTAGATCGGCCATCTTGCTACACAGCGAGCTGTAGTCGAATTGCGCGACCTTCAGTCTCTTGTTACCCTCGATCGCCGGTTGGAGAATAAACTTGTCGAAGTACAGTCGAACTAGACGCTCGCGCTCCTCACGGCCTGGAAGACAGAACTCCACCATCTCGTCCAGTCGGTCGTTCACCGCCCAATCAAACTGCTCGGGTGTGTTGGACGCCAGGACGAGCATGAATTTGCTGTTTTGCTCGCCAGTGCGGTACAGAAACGCGTTCAGCATTGCTCGGAGATCCTCGGAGATGTGCTCGCTCGAACGCTTCCTCAAAAACGCGTCCGCCTCGTCGATGAACAGCAGCAGTCCTTTCCGCGATGTATGCGCCCAGTCGAACACCTTGTGAACAGCGGTCACACCATCTCTGCCCAGCGGCGCCAGGTCGCCGCCCGTGACGATCGCGTAGTCCATGCCGGAATGCTCCGCCAGCTTCTTGGCGAACATGGTTTTGCCGGTACCCGGCGGACCGTGCATCAGTATATTTCTGTACATGCCGCGATTGCGCTTCGTGTTTTTCGTAGCTATCGCGATGTCGCGCAGCCTCTCCTCGAGCTTCGGTGCCAGTACCACGCCCGATAGCGCGTCCGTCTGCTTGGTCTTTAATTGTTTCACCGCTTGAACCGGATGCCGGACAGTGTCGAAGAACGAGAATCTCGAGGTCTCCCGCACCAACGATGGCTTCCCTAAGCGGGACTCGATGTAGCGCGCTGCCACGCTGGTCGAGCCCTTGGCAGTGTATATTCCGAAGGCAACGAGCGACAGACCACCCGCCGCCGCGAGGATCTTATCCCAGTCCTCCAGCAGAGCCTTGGCTCCCTTGCCTAATACTGAACCAGCGGTTCTGGAACATAGTAATGAATAAAATTAAACTTACGATTATTACAAAAAGCACAATAGCTTGTCGATTGCTTACTGTATAGACTCTAAAACGGTAATCCTCTTTTCCATGGCTTTTAATCTAATTTGTTCTAGATTGAGATCTTGGTTTTCTCTGTCAATCTTCGCTTTGGCTTTCAATTCCGCCTCCAATTTCCTCATTTCATTCTTGTGCCTAAGATCCATCTCATGCTCTATTGTAGCTTTTCTCATGGCTTCTTGCTTGGCTATTGACTCCTCTTGTCTTCTCAGATTCTCGTCGTTCATCTTTTGTTGCTGCATCAATTGATCCTCATAACGTTTTCTAGCTAATTGATCTTGATATTGTGCCCTCATTTGATGCTGTTTGGTTTCTTCCTGAATGGTTTTCCTTCTCTCATCACCTTCCACCCGTTTTTGCTCTGCTTTAAGCTGTTCAATGCTAGCTTCATATTTTTTCATTTCAGTTTGCAGTTCCACTTGCTTTGTGGTTTCCTGCAGTTTGGACAGGTCCAAAGCTTCTTTTGCATGCCCTACATTAAATACATATTTATTAATTCAGGAATGTTAAAAAATCATGTTAAAAATGCCAAAATTTTTGATATTCTTAGCAATAAGCAAACATAATATAAATCAATTTATAATATAATCCATTATAAAATTCTGAAATTAGTATGTTTTATTTAAAAAAATTAAATATTTTGTCATGTTTTTACAGAATTGGAGCAAAAGCGCAATATTAATTCAATTTATTACAATGATATTCATGCATATTTAAGAAAAGCGTTTAAATTTTGTTTAAAAAGAAAATCTCAAACAATGTTACAAATAATAAACATTTGACAGACGAATATAGTAACATTGTCATCGACTTGTCAGCATCATTTACGAAGACCAACGTCTTCGGCATTCCCGAGAAATCTATATTCGCCGGATCAATCGATGAATTCTTCGCGTAAAGTTGCGTCATCACACACGCGGTGTTCTCTCGCATGCGCGTGTCCTAACCTCAAAACATACGTTTACGTAATTGTGCGTGCGGTTTCTCGTGGAAAGTGAGTGAAAAAATGGCATCGTACTGGATCGTTCGAGGTCCTTGGCGGCCGCGGCAGCTCGTTCTAGTGCGCCTGAATCGAATCTGTATGCATCCATTTGGGATCTGATGATTTTCGGCGGAGACTCATCGCCACCACCGCCGTCACCGCTACCACCCGCCGCCGGCGGTTGTATAAATTGTGAAAAGTCTTGTGGTGGCTGCGAATTGCGGTAACCAAATAACCACGACATTGCTTTTTACGATTTGGACAATGCCTTCGGAAAAAATTTACACTCGTACACTTCACGCGGTCTTTCTCACGCGAGTCTTAGAACTTGTCACGTGTGATCAGAAATCGTACTCGCCATTGCGGCGAATCCGTGATGTGGTGGGGCACGGCCTATGATTAATTAAATGCAGATGACTAAGTGCAACTATGAATTGGTCTGCATTCATGCATGCACTTTTGAAATAAATGTACCTAGCAATTCTTTCGTCTTTTAGTGTTTTCGACTAAATGGATTTTGATCAACCTAAAGTTGATTAATGACGTCATTGTATTGTCTCCGCCAATAAAAAACTTGAATTTATAGTAAAATAGTAATTAATTGATCTGGGAAGGATCATAATTCGTTCAGTCAAAAACGCTGTATGAGTGTGCACCTTTATGCCTGAAGTGCGAAGCCTTTGAATTGAGCGTATTGTTGCGTATCTAAATATTCGTGTATTATGACTATTATAAAAGATCAAAATTATTTTTTTTTTTTATATTCTTGTTCTTTTTTTTAAGTACTATTTATACACTCTACTTCTGCTTTTGATAGAAAGTATGTTTTTTTCTCCAATATTTTATTATTTGGAAGGAAAAAGATTGCAGTCGACCAATCAGTGACCGCAGTATCGATATATATCGATGACCTCATCGCTCGCGGCAATTCCGGCGGCTGCGGTGAGTGTGCTCTTTTTAAACATGGGGAGGTTACTTTTTTGAGATAATACTATGTGGGATTTCGGCAACCGCGGTTCCGTGGTGTTGATAAGTGTGACGTGTGGATGCGTGCTGATCTACAACGCCTGGGGCGCGATCCTAGCACTAGCGTCGACGTTGTTTCTGGTGGTATATGTATGCTACTCGTTGCTCGTGAACGATAGCCTAGTGTCGCCCAACGCGTATCACGTACTCGGTTACCTACGTGAGGCAGTTCGGGAACTCGGCGCGGCGCTACACATTGCGTACAGCTACGGTGTCGGATACGTGCGTAAGATCTGGCATAGTGTGAGACGTTGTTACCGCGAGCGTTTTCCATTCAGGATGGATAGGCGACGCGCGAGCAATTATCAGCTCAGCAGCGATTCGTACGCTGCCGCGGGTAACGCCATGTTCAAGCGCAAGGACTCGTCGCCGTCGTCGTCGTCGTTATCCAGGTTGGACTCGATCGATCAACTAAGCCCGATCCCGCGTGTTCCGTACCGTTCGCGCGAAACACACGCGATGGACAGTAGAATTTATGCTGGCGATCACAATCGCTCACCGTACCGACAGCAGCTCATATACGGCAAGCACACGTCCACACCAGTGTTGAGACTTTCTGACCAGGAGGAGGACTCTAGGAATGGAGATGCACTGATTTCACAATCGCGCGAAATGCATACTAATAAGATCACCACATATGCTCAGAATCACACATTAAGCCGTGGTGAGAATGTCACACTGTTTAGCCCTAAAGGTTCTCCATGGGGTACGAGTATTAGTCCCAAGATACGTCCCAGGCCTGCAGGTGTCAAAACAGTTCAGACAGTTGCTGGACCATTGTTAGCATCGACAAGATATAATATCGATCCAAAGTATGTACATAGATTTGATTTAACTACATTGATACTATTTCTTATATATATATATAATGCTACTTTTGTTATTTTTATAAATAATTATAATTAGACGTAAATAATATTCTCAATATTTATATATCTTGTTCTGTTTCTTAAATATAGGGTACTCACAGATGTATCATCACCAGGCCTTACAACAAGGCTAACCAAATATGCTACGATAGCAAAAAGTAAATTAACTCATCAGTCTCAGTATAGCACTGGGCAATTTCCAAAAGTTAATATTCACGCTAATCCAATACCTCTGTTAAATGCAAAGTTGAGAAAGATGAGAATGCCTGTGACAGTTAGAGTGGCACCGCCAGATGTGGCAAAGTATTCTCCGCCAGAAAGACAAAAAGTTCTGTCCAATATTTGTCATGTGGAGAACAAATCACCTACCAGCGTTGTTCAAGTTTTAAGAGAGATATCATTGAAACGGCATGCATCGATGGAGGATGTTAGTTTTGATGTTGCTAAGAAGCAAAAAACGGATGGCTTTTTTAACGAAGAAAGAGAAATGATAATAGAAGAAAACAAACAAAAACGAAGTAGGGACGAGTCGTCTAAATCAGATGAGGATCTTTCTCCTTTAAGCAAATCTCTCAGACCAGCCAAACGTACGAAAACCCGATCTTGTTACGATATCTTAAACTCGCTGAGTTCCAGCATTAATGTTCCTGTTGGTATTAAAAGAAAAGCAGGTGAGTATTACTTAAAAAAATTTCTTAATGCATTAATTTTAACCTAACTTTTATTTTATTTCCACAGCTGATTTCTCACGTTGTGGGACACCCGACTTTGAAAAGCATTTCAAATCTCTGGAAACTGCACAGTCCTCTCCTACTATGCCAAAATCTCAGAACTTAGATACAAATCATAGTAAACCAGAACTTAAAGAAATATATTCTAGAAGTCCTGAAGCAGTAAATAAGAGGCCGGAAGACTTTCCTTTAGTGAAGGGAATATTGAAATCTAGCAGGGAAACCAAGTTGAATAAAGCAGCGTCTATAATCCATAAAACTGTAAAAACTATTACCAAAATTGATAACAAACCTAACGTATCGACAAAACCTGTAAATTTGACAGATAAACTATTTATGAGAGCTGAACCCGAACGGAATGAACAGTTAAAGTTGCTCGTGGAAGAACCAGGTAACATAAAAGCTAAGTTTGCAACGAACAACGTAGAAGAGATAAAGAGGGATGACATACGGAATATGAGGCAAACTAGTATGAAGGCAAGGCTTCAAAGTATGTTTGATGCAATATCAGGAAAAGGTAAATATAACTTCTCTTTCTCTGACGAAGATAAAAAAACGCTTCTTTTTCTCTAAACATCATAAATGACTCAATTTCGCTAATTCTTATTTACGCTTTTAGGAGAGAACAAAATCAATCCGGACGTTGTGATTCAAGCGGACGAGGTTAATGCAGTGACGCCTCCGGTTACGTGTCCGGTTACGTGTCCGGTTACTTGCGCGACTCTGAATTCCTCGACGACGACGACTAACGTTGTTACTACACCGCTCTCCACTGCGGCTGTTGTACCGCAAGGTTTCTCTTCATCATCGAAATCAGATATAAAAGCCGATGCGAAACCAACTGCAACCTTCAGCTTACCGAACGTCGTATCACCGACACAAACAAGCGTTCCAGCAACAACCACTCTTGAGATAAGAGCAACAAACTCGACCGCTGCAACAAGCGATCAAACGAAAGTCGTGTCGACTGCATCTGTAATTGCAAGCACAGGATTTTTACAAAAAACCCAAGTATCTTCGACTATCCCGAGTGCGGTGCCGACTTTTACTTTCGGTCATGAAAAATCAGTCGCGAAAACGGCAACTGTGACGTCGAGCAGTTTATTGCCAAGCTATAGCACCAGTGTATCCAGCACCAGTAGTACGTTTGTGTCAGTTGCCGCTACTACCACGCCAGCTTCATCAACGTCTACTAATTTCCTAACGCCAATCAATAAAACGCCATCAGGTTTGACGTTCACGCCTATAAGTTCTAGCATCGCATTAGGCGCGAAAGTCGGGATGAATAACGTTGTTGCCACAAGTGCGATCGCTAGTTCATCCATCACAGCGAATACTCAGGCCAGTCCTATCTTCGCTTTCGGTGGCAGTAAACTCTCCCCCGCCACATCAATTCAAACTTCGGCGTCGAGTTTGCTGCCTCAAACCACCGGGACGACATTATTAGTTACAACTACCACACCTACCACACAACTACCACAACTACACGCAACCACCACAGCTAGCATCGCCGGTTTTAATAGCGTTGCAAACAGCAGAGCATCGAGCACCGTCGCGACGACGATATCTGCCGCCCCATCTTTGTTCACTTTTGGAAACAACAGTACCACTTTGCAGCCTCCAAAATCGGATACGTTCGTATTCGGCCAGTCCAGTGCCGCTCCAAAAGAAACAAATACTTTCGGAAGCCCTTTGAATGCTCAGACGACGTCGTTACCGCAAGTTACGACTAAATCGTTCAATTTCACGTCTAACACTTTGGCGCCGACCAGTAGCTCATTTACAGCTAGCATTGCCGGTTTCAATAGCGTTGCGAACAACAACGCTACATCGAGCAGCGTCGCGACGACAGCATCAACCGCCCCATCTTTGTTTACTTTTGGAAGCAACAATACCACCTTGCAACCTCCAAAGTCGGATACTTTCATATTCAGCCAGTCCAGTAGCGCTCAAAAAGAAACAAATACTTTCGGAAACCCTCCGAGCAGTCAGGTGACGCAGCCGTTGCCGCAAGTTACGACTAAATCGTTTAATTTCACGTCTAACACTTTGGCGCCGACTAGTAGTTCATTTACATCGACAAATAGCGCGTTTACTGCCACGACCACTGCAACACCGGCGTTTGGATCGTCGAGTGCACCTGCGTTTCCGCTGGGTGCGTCCACTACTTCTTCAACGTCGTCGATCAGCAAACCTGTGTTCGTCTTTGGCGCTTCCAGCACTCCAAGTACAGCATCTACGCCTATAGCCCTACCAGCTGCAACTGCTTCCAATACAACCGGCTTTGGCACGACAAGCAATACTGCGGTCCCTATATTCGGAGCAACCACCACTGCCGCTATCCCGCAGTTCGGCGCAACCATTACTACTGCTCCGCAATTCGGCACATCCACTACATCTATTTTCGCCACTACGTCGGGCACAACGACAACGACTGCAAACATCTTCGGCACGACCAGCCAGCCGCTTTTCGGAGCCACAACGGTGCCACCGGGAACCGCCGGTGTGTTCAGCCCGAAGACCACCGCGCCCTCGATCTTCGCGCAGACGACCAGCGTCGTGGCCACGTCGAACAACACGGTCAGTCCCGGTCTGTTCTCCAACGCCAGCGTCACTTCGACTTCGACGACCGCGTCGGCTTCGGTGTTTGGCAGCGGCTCGCCGATGTTCGGACAAACAAAGCCCCCGACATCCTTTGGAGCGGGTGCAGCGGGTGCAGCGGGTGCAGCGGGTATCATGTTCGGCGGCACGACGACATCGTTATTCGGCTCGAACACGCAAACCACGACCGCGCCGACGTTCGGGAACACATCCACCAATACCGTCGCTCCCGTCGGTTTCGACACCGCGAGCGACGCGACGACCGTATTCGGATCACCAAGCGCAGGAACGGTGACGAACGTGCAGACCACACCAGCTTTCAGCGCTACGACCGGTATATTCGGTTCGGCGGATAACAACGCATCGTCGGTGCCTATATTTGGAGCGAACACTACGCCGTCTACTGGAGCGTTTGGTGCCACCCCGGCGACGAATACCTTTGGCACACCAAACCTCGCGTTCGGCTCTGCGACAAGCGGCAACAACACATTCGGCGATAATAAATCTCCATTCGGTGCACCGCCCGTGAGTACGACGGGTTTCGGCACACCTAGCACATCCATTTCCTCTTTCGGAGCTTCTAACGCTAATAACTCAAGCAATAGCACGAGTAATATGTTCGTCTTTGGAAGTAATCAGAAAGATGGGCAACAGAACCCGACGTTTTCCTTCGGATCCAATTTCAGCGCTGGAAGCAATAATCCTACGACCGTACCATCCACTTCTTTCCAATTTGGATCCCCATCTTCCAAACCAGGTAATTACTCTAAATTTAAATCTTTAATATTAATGCAATTTTAATTATAAAATAGATTACGCTGTGCCACAAATTAATTCAGAATACACTAAAATTATGCATTTCTATGAAACCTTATTACCGACTATGGCTTGTCTTTCTCTTCAAATTATTCTGGCTCAATTTATGCAACATTATTTTATACTTTCAGCACCGGCTGGGTTTAATTTTGCTACTCCATTATCATCCGCAACTCCTACTCTCAATTTCGGAACCACGAACATGCCGACTTTCAATCCTTCGACGCCTGGCATGTTCAGCATCGGTAGCGGCTCCACGGCGCCGCGATCTAGATCAATTCGTATGCGGAAACCAAGATGATGGAGAATGTAAATGCCGCCCATTTCGAGTGCAACTTTGGAGTGGAAATACATTCGGAGTGTTTATTTAATACATAGCTTCTCGAATGTAAGAGATACAATCGATGTGTATGCCGCATTCGATAGTTAATACGTTTGGTAAAATAAAATTATATGACTATTGATTATATATAAAGTCTGTTCTTTATAGCTGAACTGGCTGCACTAGTTCAGAGTTTATCTTTTTCCCTCCATAATGGAAGGAGAAAGATAAACTCCGAATTAGTGCAGCCAGTTCAGCTATAAAGAACAGACCTATTGCGAGGATAAGTAACAAGCGATTTGCTACCCGTGTTTTTAAAATACAGTTTGCGCTGACGGTTGCTAAGTTTACCCTGTATGAATAGGTATATATATATATTATGCTGTATAGGGTATTTCATTGAATTATCCTGAAATATCTCTGTTGTTTTTTATGATACAGAAAAATAAATAGAAGTTCTTTTTAAGGAAACATATTACGGTTAAAGTTTTTAAACTGTATTTTAACTATAATTTTCACATTTCAAGGTTGTCTCTTTTTCAACTAGAATCGTGTAATTTCAGTTACATCGATTTTTCTAGTCACTTTGCATTTAAAATTTAAAAAAATGATGACTTTGATCTTAAAAATTATAATTAATCTAGAAAAATTTAATTCTTTATAATATTTAATCATAATATCGTTGAATTGAATACCTTTTCTTTTTATTTTTCTGCATCATCAAAAACAACCGAAATATCGCAGATGGTTAAGTTAGGTGAAACAATTTACATATATGGCTACGTTTTGTCTATTAATGTTTTAGCTCATTCTAATCGTTAGAAATGATATAAATCTTGCAAAAGATGCTTCAAATTCACGCAACAACTCTTATTCACGGAGCTTTCGGCATTGCGCAATATAACGCAACGCGTGATTCAGAAACCCACCAGTGCAGTTCATTGTATATTTGTAATTAACCGAGATAATGAAACTACAAGAGCACACATACTCCATAGATAATTTTTAAATCTACTTAATTTATGAAAATATGTGTTGCGCTTTTCTTTTCATACGTGGTCATACTTGTTTCATCTATGTTGAAGTTTACACAACACAGACGCTGTACTTTTTTCTCATTACATGACACTCAATAATTGATACGTAACTCATGCAACAGACGGATATTCTTATTATCATTGTGTATCACTTATCATGTTGCGGGCATAACATTGTTCTTTATTATTAAGAAGTTTCCTATCATTGCGCAAATTATGCATATCGAGATATCTCTGTAAAATACAAATTGTGATTTAAATGACAGAAATATGTTTGTTATAAATCGATATAAGTACATGCTCTGCCTTTTCATACTTCGGTTACGATTAAACGAGTGAAACTCGTGTGTAAATGTTCTTCCACTTACGTAACAAAATGTAATACGGTAATATTTAAACTGAAGTTCAACGAATAAGGGAAGTGTGTATGTTGTGATATACGTCTCGAATTGTGGAAATTTTTGTACAAAATTAGAACAAAATATAAGCTGTATTTATCATTTATGATGAATATTGATTCAATAATGATTATATATTAACCCGTTATTTTTGCGTTTTATCTCGATCCAATGATGTATTTTTCACACGTGGAGATCATATTCTACATCATGATTGACTGTACTGTTATTGTTTTTCTTTTTCAGTATACATATAGATATGATGTGTGTTCTTACACATTAGTGAAAAGCAGGCAAATATATTATTCACTGCATAAACAGTAAAAGCGTTTGATTATTGTAGCTCTTAAAACTTATTAATTTTGAAAGTTTTTTGTCATTTATCAAAAGAGAAATCTGGCCTATTCATTTTTTTCGAGTTACTCATACAAGGAAATCATCTAAATGTGTTTTTAATAGCATATGACACGAAGCATTGAAATTATTATCTTATTAACACATTAATTGCATTCAACATGTTGGAGCAAGTAATATATTCTCATACAGAATTATGATGAACGTTATTAAAGTCTTCTCTCGATTTCTACAAAAAATACTGATTGCTTCTGTATGTTTATTCCAAGTTTGAATGTTTCTTTGTTTAGTGTACTGATATATTTTTATTGTATTGCATGTTAATGTGTATTGCATTTTAAACATTTCCTGCATTTTTTTCTATTTTCTAAAATTCTGAAATATTTCAAGGTCAATTCTCTTTTATTGTCCATTTTAAAAAAATACATATTCTCTGATGAATTTGTGTCCGCTGTTTAGACAGCATATCGCGAAGGCGGTAACATTTCTTCCAATTTTAAGACAGAAAGTTTCCATTTTTCCATTATCCAAGTTGGACAATGCATATTTCAAAGGTCAACTTTGAAGAGTCTTCGAAAATTCGTTGGAACTAGGAATGGAAAGACCGGTGTAACGTGGTTATGGTATGCTCTCACGGCTGAGCAGCATGGCAAAGCACGCATGCGTACAATCCGGTATGATCTTCGGCGATATTCGACACTGATCGTGTATTTCCGTGAAAATTTGGAGTGCGCGATTGGCTGATACAACACCTGACCGTAGGAGGGTGGCGAATCAGCGCGCACGTTACACTGGGCATGATGTTTGCTCGGTCGCTTGGAAGCGAGCATCAGTAGGGATCTAACATCACGACCCATCACGACTAAAAAGCAAGGAAGAGAAAGCTTCGCCAGCCGTTTAACAGCTAGGCTTTTACCACCATGGCCGAGGCAGAGAAGCAGCCCGAACAACCCAAGGCTGTCCAGCAGAAGATGGTCATCGGTGAGTTTGAGCATCCTTGCATTATTACCGTGCGCGCGGCGTTTTCCGCGCCGTGCGCTGATGCACGACGCGGCGAAAAAATTCGCCGCCCGGGAACAACCGTCTCTTCCGCCGCCGCCGCCGCGCATTCCTCCACCCGTAATGGCGTCCACGCTCGCGGCGTTACGTACGAGCCATGTGGCCGGCGTGCGGAAATCGCGCGGAAAATCCACGTCTCGACTCCGTTTCCTGCATCGCGGCCTGACGTTGACGCGGCGTCAAAACGAAACGCTCGTCATCCGTTTTGCTCTGTTGACGCTTGAATTTTTATCCGAATTTTTTTACGCGTCTTCGCGGTGGCTCCATTCTCGTCTGGCCACATCGATTTTCACCGACGCCGCGTCGTTTACCCTCGTGGCGCACTGCGTTGCGGTATAATTCGCATAACCTGAAAATCGCGGGCGCGGATCTTGTGGGCGTCCGGAAACCGGACATTCACGTCGAGCTTCCAGAGCATTCCGAAATCCATCATATCGATCTTTCCTTTCTAGCAGAGCGATCGCGTCGATCCGAAATATTCTCGCCGCGCGCTCCACGTTTTCGTTATGTAAGCGTGCCGCGGCGTGCTTTCCGGAGCGTGCTTCCGCGGCAAATTGCATGCGGACAGTTGTAAGCTCCAAGTTCGTTGAATTGATCTAATTCTTTCGCCATTGAAATATTTTATTCGCCTTTCGATAGCGTGTACGAAACATTAATATGTATATCGAAACTGCGCAATATATAAAAATTTCTTTTACAGCATTATAAGAATATTGAAATTCATTGTAACATATTTAAGTTTCTTGTATTTTTTCGAAGATAAAAAGACAGATTAAATTCCATCGAAAACGTGTTGAAATTAGAATCGATTTCTTATTCATGTTTTAAAAATTGTGCAAGCTTAGTTTATTTTTAAAGAGTTTATATTTAAGAAGTGATATAATTCTGCTTTCGAAAATCTTGCCAAAATCGATACGTTACATTAGCATTAAAATTAAAAATTTCTAATATTTCAGAAATATGAGATATATATTCTAAATAATGCTCATTTATTTCTTAAGATTGTTATATATAACATAATTATATACGTTATATACAACATTGTTGTATATAATATGCGATACTTTTATTACAAATTCTATGAGTTTATCATAGCGAATATTATTCCGATCTTCGGATTTTGAGGAATTTCACAGATACAACCACGGTCGATCTATCGTTGTGACATTAATTTCGACCTTTGTTTAGGTTATATTGCTTCAAGGTTACTTGTAACTGTTATGAAGATAGTCTTATCATATTTTCGCCGTGAAGCGAGATCAAGTATATATATATATAATAACGTATTATACTATTATTCGTGAATGCAATTTGTATTAATCATAAATTTGCAGATTCCAACGACACTTCACAGTTAAAAAATTTTGATATGCATTTAAATAAAAATAATTGATATAAATATCCTTTTAATGATTATTTTATCTCTGTCAGTTGCCTATTTACTTAGATTGCTATTTGATCTTGCTTTCTAATGCATTATTCTCAGAAATGTTGCTCATGTTATAAAAACGGCCGTTACATTTCGATTTCGAGCGGTTACCTGTACGTAAACACGTGGTAATAATAACTTAATACCGTGAAACATATTATTCCCTTCCCGAAGGTCGTTTTCACAATTTGATAATAATAAGTAAAGACGACATTCCTACATGACTCAGTGTACTCTTATTCACACACAATGCTTCGAAATTGTAGATAATTTCTTACATTATGAAAAATTGCTCCCTGTTATTTTTATTGTTTGATACATTACAGCGGAATATAATTTGCAAATAATTTAAAATAAAAATGATAAATTTTGCATTACTGAATTTTGTTACAAATTTATGTGAATTTTATATTTGGCAGATATGCTTGATAATTTATACACTTTTTTGGATTTCAGCTAATAAGGTCACAGGAACCGTCAAATGGTTCAACGTCAAAAGTGGATACGGCTTTATAAATAGGTCAGTGATTATTATTTAACAATTATCTCACATCAAGTTGTTTCTCTCCTTTTTTTTCACAACTTATGAGGTTCTCTCGACATTTTGAAATACCGGATAGAAAAGGACACACATGTCTATTCGCGTGGGCGTAAGCGTTAGTCATACACTATTAATTTTAAACACCCATTTCGCGCTATAACCGCGTGAGCATTAAAGCGTTATCGTATATTAGCTGTTGCGTCTCCCCTACATTCATTGCAACTGCATCGCAAATATTTAATTATCTTTTTCACAGCTTTAGTCACAGCTTTAGTCGTTTATGAATTATATCTAAATTTATGTTTGCCACTTCCATTTTTATCATGCACTCGTTAAATAAATTTTGCGATATTCGCTGTTGTGGCTATTCAATTATTCAAAAAGAAACTCAATTATTTATTTCCTCTCTGCGACTACTCGAGAAACTCCAGATCATGAATTAATTCCGATAATCAACGAACATATTCATCGATCGCATGAGTCATCCTATTATTTCATCGTTTTACGTATATTTTCGCAATAATGTGAAAGTAGATGAATACATACTTATTGCACATTTATCAAAACATTTATTTAATGATATAATTTTTAATATTTTATTGTGACTAATAATTCATTATTTTACTCTTCTAATTTTATTTTTTAAATCCATTTGAGAATCCATCATGACGAAGCGTTATAAATATGCGTAAATTTCTGCGAGTAATCCGATATTGTTTCTTGCTGCATTTTTTTATTCCGAACGATAAGATTTGGAACACGAGGGATTCTTCGAGTTATTCTAATATATGATAACGATTTCAGCGCACGAGGGAAGTAGTAGTCTCTAATATTAGGAAAATCGCCGTCTCCGCTGCAGGTACGACCTGCAACCTCGACCTGGCACTCTGCCGCACGGAAAATAGACGCTTCATTCGACACGTGTACGGATCCGTATAGGAGCGTAGAGTCAGTTTCTCTCGCTATTTCGAGGTCCCTTTATTTATCTGGTCGGACGCCAGAAAATCGTCTCGCGCCCGCGCGCAGACGGCGGCGTTTTGCCGCGCGTTTTACACGCGGAACTTTCGTTGCGCTATAATACGTTTCCGTTCTTCCGGGGTGAAAAAGTAAAAAAAGGATCACGTCGTGATGAACGAATGAGGAATTTGCCCCAGTGCCTTTTTTTAAGTAGATTTTTTAGGTAGATTCTTTAGCACGAGGGAAGGGCGGAAAAATAGTTCCTCACGACCAAGGCTAAACAAAATTCAAATGCTTACCTGCACGTGAGAGTTTCTCGAATGCACTTTCACTGACGCCTGCTGTGCCATAAAATCATTAGAAACGACCGTTATAGCTGTTTACAAATATAGAACGCTTTCGTTCGTCCCTCAACGAACATGTCGCCGCGTGTTACAGTTAATCCGGTTTTCGAGAAATCAATCTCCAGAAATCTAAAAACGTAATAAATAATTGTATTCTTTGTTTGAATATTCATATCTTTTTTTAAGAAACGTGGTGCTACGAATGTATCTTTCTCTGAAAGATGCTGTCGTATATTTTTTCCGAAATGCGAATTTATTCATATTTTAATTTTAACTGTATTCCAACATGTGATTTATGAAGTAAATTATAACTTAATTTACTTTGTTTTTTTTTCGGTCTTAATGTGGAATTAGGAACAGACTTAAAATTGATATAAAAATATAAAATAATAAAATATATAATATTAAAAATATGGAAATACACTGCGACCCTGTTTTGCAATGCTCGCAATAATGACAGAAACCTTAGGTAAAATCCTAAATATATAAGCGAGAGGAAGCCGTTTTACAGTGAGCAGGTAACAATGAAGGAAAGAACCGAATGATGCAGCACATTTTTTTCTACATTTTTCCAGAAGTTATTCAGAAATGTGCTTTAGAGACGTACTAAAAATATTCTTAGAAATTTGGATGCATTATACATATCATCAAAGAATCTGTTCCTAAAACTAATTTAATAGCCTAAAATTTAATAGCCTGAATCGAGGGTACGAATCCATTGTTCATTCATCGTGTTCGTCTCTAATTCGGCGAACTCGATTATTCCGCAATGGAAGAGCAACGTTCCATCTCGATACCCATTGGATCATTCCATTAATTATTCGGCATTGATCCACGTTCCGAGACGTACAGTCAAATTCATTAGGACAGATACATATAGCATATTTAAATAATAGATGTTAAAATTTTTGGCAAAATTAATAAAGTCATTATTCGCAGCTAATTAATGCTGTCGTAAAATAAAAGAGAAATTAACGTGGATAAAAGTAAGGTAAATGTACTTTTTACCGAACTATCGTCAAAACTATCGTCAAAACTATCGTCAAAACAACTGAGAATATATTGCATGAAGTTTTATGCAACGAAATCAGTTGTTTTGACAATCGTACTGTTAATGGCTATTATTTTTAAACGTAAATAGTAAATTGGTCGGTAAATTGGAGCAGTTCGGTAAAAGGTACATTTACCTTAGTATTCCATATTTTGCGACTGTAGTCTACAGAAATTGGATAAGAGTGGACCTCTTATAACAGTATAATTGTTAATGATCTCATTTTCACCGAGAGAGACATCGATTCAGGCAATTAAACTCTCTACCTAATGATTCACCTTTTGTTAACCGCGCACGGAAGGGTGCCTAGTTGCGGCAGCTGGCGTTTGTGTACGTATTGTGTATTTCTCTCCTGAGTGCACCGCCGGGGTTCGACGACCTCTTAACTCCGTGCTTTGCTCCGCAGCTTCACGGATTACATCCGCGCGCTCGCGAATTCATGCGTAGGATAGACGTGTATATACACATCACTATGTATTTGCTACACGCTGTGTATCGCGCGTACGTGTGGAACTTCGTAGAGAATGCAGACAGACGTCACATTGATGCAAGACTTGCCGCGATACCTGCGCAATAAATAAATGGACATGATTGTTATTATTGTGACAAAATTTTGATGGTTTTTTTCCACAGAAACATAATAAAACATAAATTGAAATTCAAAGGAAGAAATACAACAGTTATTTATTATAAAAAAATAATTACGGAGTTATTTTAGAGACAATTATTTTATCTTAATATTCAGTCCGAAATGATTAAAATTATAAATATTGTTTGGTTTTTATTAATTTCGAGTCTGCATTAAAATATGAATATCGATTGCTTCTAATCATTTATTCCGATTGCTTCAGGAATGACACGAAGGAGGACGTGTTTGTACATCAGGTAAGTTTTTCACGTTTAACGCATTAAATAATACTTTATTCTTAAAGTATCGCAATATATATCTAACTGTTACGTGTAATCGCAGTCCGCGATAGTCAAAAACAACCCAAGGAAGGCCGTACGCAGTGTGGGAGATGGCGAGGTCGTGGAGTTTGACGTAGTCATCGGCGAGAAGGGCCACGAGGCCGCCAATGTCACCGGTCCGGCCGGAGAAGCGGTGAAGGGTTCGCCCTACGCGGCGGACAAGCGTCGCGGATATCGCGGTATTCATTGGATTTACCCGAGACGCGGCAACGGCCGACCTCAAAATCGCAGACCGCGCGAAGGCCAAGAGGGCTACGAACAAGGTACGCAATCGCGCTCTCTCGCGCCACAATGTTAATCGCTCGCAAAGTCTCTCGGGCGTCAAGATTAACTTTCGCCGTTTGGATGAATTAGGTGAAGGCAAGAATGGTGATGACGTGAACGCGGCCGACGGCGGCGGCCAGTCACAGCAGCAACAGCGTCGTTACAGGCTGCGACGTCATTACGACGGTTATTATCGTGGAGGACGGCGTTCCGGGCCCGCTCAAGCGCAGCAGGGAGAGAATGCTGGCGAAGGTGGTGAGCAAGGAGAAGGAACCGGCGGCGAGGGTGTTCCGCCGCGCGGAAGTGGTCGTGGACGCGGTGGTCCATCACGGCGCTTTTTCCGCCGCAATTTCCGCGGAGGAAGAGGTGGCCCGCCACGGCGCCCTCGTAGCCAGGATGGCCAGGTACGGGTTAGTATCTAAGCTGAAGTCACACACATTCCGATTTCATTACAGTGATTGATGGCGGACGATGGTATCGAGTTGAATCGCGTCGATCGCGAACAAGCATGTTTTCCCAAATCTTACACGCACTCTTTCATCTAGAGTTCCGAGACGCTGCGCAAAACTCAGAAAAGTGTTTTGATTTTAAGAAATATATATTTGAATTAGATTTTTTTCAAATATTTTTTCTATCATTAAGACAAATTTCGAGATACGGTTGCCTCGAAACTTTAGATGAAATATTCTATTCTTTTGATCTGCACTTGATTTAAAACTACTTTTGTTCTGGTTAATTTCTATTATGCCAAACACCTCAGAACTCACTGTATCCTCGATTGCTTGCACTTGAATGGTGAAGTGCCTCTTTTTTTTCTAACAAGAGTGCTGCATTATTACACACGTAACTAACTAACGGACTTGGCAGATTGTAAATGTGCATTTATTTCAACTTTGCATTCTTGGTATAAATAACGAACACTTTGAAAACTAGCTGTTTAAATATGCACGGTAGTTTTTATTTGAAAAGATGATGAATCGTAGTAGTATTTTTCTCTATAACGGCACTGATGCACTGTCATTTAGAAATTGTGTTCTTGTTTTCAGTAAAGATTCTATCAATCCCTTCTTGTACGATGCATCATCCACGCACGCGGAATATGTGTTCTGTACTTGTCGACAATCCCTTTTTTTCTTTTATCTCGCGCTTTGTAAGAATGAAGCGGGACGTACCGGCGAATTTTCGTAACTGGCAAAGCACATCGCGGACAGCTGTTATAAAGATTACGTGTATTGTAAAATTAGGTGATCAATGACGGCGAGACTGTCGGCGAGAGTATGCAAGTCGGTAATTACCGGAGAAATCCACGACCGCGTTACAGACGACGATTAGTACGACAACCTCGTGCGACCTCGAGCCAACACACGAACACACGCAGTCAGCACACGGTACAAAACTTGCCGTCTTCTGGCCCGAATCGCAAATCCCCGAATCCCGCTTCTTCCCCCGTCACTTCCCTCCGAACACAAGTCAACGATGTCCCTCCTGAATCCTGCGGTAAATCCAAGGTATTATTGATTCTCTTTCTTACTCAAGGTGGAAGATAATTCCCGAATTTTTTACCGTAATGGATGATTTTGCAAACCAAATTCACAGACTTCATTAACGAGTAATTTGATGACTTTTAACGAATTGCAACAAACATTCATAGTTTCCGTTTAAAAAAAAAAAAAAAATGAAACGCTTGCCTTACGGAAATTTGCGCCTTATTGGATCGCTAGTTTCACCTATATATTATCTGTAAATCTGTTCCTTCGTCAACGGATTGCACTTGTCTACCTTCATTTCTTTTCTTCTACGAGCGTTCGATGAAGCACCTTAAGCACGAGTCACGATCAGAAGCTGTTCGATGTAACACTAACATTGTGGGACGTTGAAAACAGTAGGTCGAACAATGGAGTTTCGCGAATTGTGACAAACGGACGAGAGTTTTTGATTGTGGCGCATCGCGCGATCCGTCGACGAATACAGAGCGGTAGCGCTTAGCACACACTGTTTGCACGTGTCTTTTTGTCCTCTTTTCAGTCGGAGCAGAAGTTGGATGCACCAAAAGATACGGATGCACCTGTCGCTGCCCCTGCTCCACAGGTAATGTCGCTCCTTTTTCTCTTCTTTTCAATCTCGCTCGTCTCAGTTACTGCAGTTTTTTTTTTTTTTTTTTTTTTTTTTACGCACTTACACTTTCGGCATTAGATGTGATCTTCAAAGTAGACCTACAGATTTACTTTCTTGCGCTATCTCTTATCTTTCCTACTTTTATCCTCGTTGTCTTCTAGAAGGACTTGCATTTTTTAATCGCATAGTTTGAAAGAGGAGATGTGTGGGACGATTGGCAAAGATATTTTGACACGCGTTGTATAATTGTTGTTTCTGTGATTTTCCCACGAGTAATGTTTCCTTGATGTATCTGCTTGCAGGAGAGCCAACCGGTGCAGAATACTACTACCGAAAGCACCGCCTAATTTAAGAGATGAACACGCGCTACGACCGCAGGACGCTCCTTTTAACATATAACATCGACACCCGTTATACACTGCATACACAGCAGCAGATACAGCAGCAGCAGAAGCAACAGCAAATAATCTATAAAACAAATGCAAAAAATCCAAAAAAAAAAAAAAAAAAAAATACTAAAAAATGATAAATCAACAAACACTACTCCACACTCTCCCCCACGAAAGCAGATAAAAATTAAGAGGATGTTTTTCGTCGAGCGTGGCGAAAAGAAAGATTCATCTTTCGAGCGAATTGAGACTTGTTTTTTTTTTGTACTTTCGAAATTTTGCAGAGAAATAGAAGACGGACATAATGCGTAGCGTTAAAGAAACAACAGAGACGCGAAGAGGAATCTTCTAACGTTTCATTAACGATATTGCGCTATGTGTATTCGGGAAGAGGAAAATGCAAACCGACAGAAGGGTAAAGCAATCACGGAGTACGAAGCGATGGACTCGAGCGCGGCAAGGGATATGATGTATATGTAGATTTTTGTTTTCGTTTTTTTGTGTATTTCTCGTTACATTGATTTTTCTCCGATAAGGCGCACCGCGTGCGCGATATTTGAGTTTATTGCTATATTTCGGCGAGCTTCTTTCACTTTTCGGCGATTTTTTCCATCAAAAGCAAATAGCGAAAACCGATACGTGATTTATACGTGATTTATACGTGATTTATACGTGATGATGTACGAATTTCACTTGAATTTTTGCCTGTCTCGAAGTCATTCGTTTCCTTTCGGCTTGTATCTCGAAATCGACGAACTGCCGTATTGCTTTCACTCTTACATGCGTAATTACATTGCGATTGATAAGCGTAAATACAGCATTGGGGTGTGTGTGTGTGCCTCAAGGATAATGATACGATATTGATTCTAAATTTTCTTACACTTTACAATTTGTCATAAGCAGAAACGATTATTATACTAGCATTTATCTTGGCCGTATTTTTACAGTTGATTGTAGCAAACAATTGTCGATACTGGCCCCTGGTGGGTCCGGCGAAGCGAATTATGATTAGCGATTATTATTGTACTGATTTTGCTGTATTAATTGGACATAGGAAGGCGAGCCTTGTGGGATTTCAGATTTACGAAGGCTACATCTTTACGGTTGATACGGTGCTAAATGCACTTTAAAGAAAAGGCTGACTGTTGCTCATGCGCTTGATCCGAGAAAACTATTAACAATTTCTTGAAAGAAACAGTCAGCCTTTTCTTTAGAGTGCATTTAGCACCGCTCATTTTGAAAACTTGATTTTGCGGTGCTGCACGTATTGATTTTGAACGTAAATGCTCTGATTTCGCAAACCTCGTTTTTATTATCAAGTTCTGACTATTATCAAGTTCTGAAAAAAAATCAAATTTCGCTTCAATGGCCTGTAACACCAAAACCTTTATATTTTTATATTATACGTTTTCGACGTATAATGTGGGAGGGTGAAGATTTTGGTGTTACAGAGCATCGAGGCGCAGTTTGACTTCTTTTCAGGACTTGCTAATAGTTTGTTCGCATTGGATTGCGTTTTGATCCAACCGTAAATGAAGCAGGCGCCTAACATAAAATTTTGCACAATCTGCATCTTATCCGTAATTAATCCGTCAATACAGTAATAATCACTAATCGCTAGTCAAAATAAATCGTGAGTAAATCGTCCGGTCTTTTCTGAAATTGACGTCGAGTGATCGTGCAGGCCGGTTTTTCTTATTAAGCTACTGACCCCATGCATACGGCAATCGACTCAATTTGACTCTATTCGGAACAAGAGCCGGGCGTATCACACACATCGGCTCGATTGACAATACGAATACCGTAGACTGTCATGAGAGTACGAGAGAAGAGAGAGAACAAGAGAGAGAGAGAAAACAAACTTTATATAATTTTGCATGGAACTAATTTTTAAAATTTTAGTTTGTAGTATCGTCGACGATAATCAAATAAATATATACGTCTTTCTTTAAGAAAAAAATTACAAAATTGAAGTATATCTTTATATTGGGCCAAACTGATTTGATTGACATTTCTCTTCCGTTGAATTCTACATCCAGACGGTACAAAGATCTGTGAGAGGAGATACCTTCTTCAAACGTTTCTCGTATCGTTTGGATGTAGCCTGTCGATGTTACATGATGTTACTGTTTTCCGTCATCTGTAATTTTGTGCTCGTCGATTAGAAACGATCAGCGTCGCGCAAAATAAATACGCGAGTGAGAAATAATCGAATATTCGATTATTTCGCGAATATGTATTTATAAGTGTATTGGCACGTATAAAATGTATACGGAACTGCATATCTTCGCCAGAGATGCGTCAGCGTGCATTTTATACACGCTAGTTTAATAAATACACATTCGAAGTTGTTCGCGAATAGATTTTTGCCGTCAGCGCGCGGTAGTCGTTGCCCGCCCAGGTGCCAGGTAGAGAAACGTCCAAGATATTACCGTATACACCACCTGATAATCTTCTATTGTGTCTCACTATCCCGTCACATTCCGTTTGTGAAGTAGCGTTTGTTAGGCCGCAAACCCAAAGTGTGTTGAGTCTTCGTAAAAGTTGCATAATATCTATGTTTTGTGTACGGAAAGATCGAGGTGGAAACATCCGATTAGCAGAAGTAGCGAGACGGTTTTGGGGAGTAATGATCAATGAGAAAAAAAAAAAAAAAAAGAGAGTGTGTGCGTGAGTGTCAAGTGGAGAGAGAGACAAACGCGCGGTTACGTTACGCGGACGCGCGTTATTTTCACTTTTGCAAACGTAGTAAGAAATAAGCGAGGCCTTTAATCGAGTGCCGATCCCGAAGTCGCGTCGATGGTCGCCGAGATATCTTTTTTCTTTTTCTCTTTTTTATTGGATTCTGCGAGGAAGAATTCGGCGGACGCGCGATGCATTGATCGTCGCGCATTCTTCCGCTCTTCTATTAAACCGGGAATCCGCGTCCGGTTAGGACAAAAATCACACGGCGACTCTTCGGGCGACCCTTCGGGCCGCGTTAACGTAATCACTCTCCGTTGTCTAACGTAACCGCGCGTCCCCCACAAAAACATGGTAGAGAGAAAGAAATTTAAAAAAAAAGAAAAGAATCCAAAAGAGGCCTCTCGAAACAGCGGGAGAGAGGCGCGGAACAAGCAAAAATTTCAAGCGGCGCTCCGAACGGACGCGCAAACGTAACTGTCTGCAAAAAAAGAACAATGCATGTGTTAACAGTGAATATCCGAGTTAAAAAAAAAGAACAAAAGCCGTATAAAGCCAAAAAAGAAAGAAAACGAATCCAGCAGTTGAACTTACACGCGATAAAAAAAAAGAAAAAATATACACACACCTAAGGTAGTAAACCAAAAAAGAAAAAAAAAAAAAAAATCATTTGTGATTTTGACGTGCGAGTTATCGCTGTCGTCGAAACATTTTTGACACAGTCGCCAGTCAATCGTGATCGGTCACAAAGCGTGTGTATACGTGTTCGTTAATAAAAGTTGAAAGATGACTTACGATCGGGTGACGCGAAATGTTCACAGGAAAAATTCGATTCGCGACCAAGCATCGCGCGCGCGCGCGCGCGGCCCATTAATCTCGCAACTCTTTGCGGAAAATTCGCCGAATTCTAGACGACGGGGAGGCGATCTCCGCAAGCCGGTACTTTGCGTGCCGAATAATTTTCACAATTAGAGATAAATATCGATTTGTATTTGGTCGAAATTATTTGATGTGCAAAGTGTCCGATCGCGTGCAGATTGCTTTCGCGTCGCGAATTTCACGCTCGCGAATTAATGGTCGGTATTGTATTGCAAAGTTTTGTCATCGGTGTTTTTCGGTTCTTCTCGCCGAGAAAGCGGAAATTTGAGTCACCGCTAACAGTTAAAAAAACTAACAAAAAATTCAACCTTCCTCTCGGAGGAAGGAGAGGATGTTTCGTGAAAGGAGGGGTTGCTGCGACGCGCCCTTTCTCGCTCGAAATTTCCGTCGTGTATTCGCGTCGTATCCACCGGCGAAAAATAATCGCAATAAAAAAAAGAGTATCGCGTCGCAACAGTCAATTAGATCCGATTCGAGTTTCACGCGAGTGAAGGCGATACTCGAGTTATATATATCGCGAGAGAAAAAGACACGGCGACGCGGACGGAGAGTGAAAAAGGAAAAGCAAAAACTGGGGGAAAAAGAACCGAAATCCCGATCGAGGAGACGTTCAACTTTCGAGAGACAAAAGAAAAAAAAAAGAAAGACGAGAAAATCTATCAAAAGACTTCGACGGACGCCGGACACGACGTTGTCGTTGTCGTCGTCCGAGCGTGTCCCGAGATAAAGTCGTCCGTCGACTGCCCCTTCCCCATAATAAATTTTGTACCGAAACGTGAAACACTAAATGCTAATTTCATACACGGAATTTAATTTTTTCACGAGAAACATGTGCATTATAAAAAATAAATCTACCAAAAAAATTGCAAAAGTTATAAATTAAATGTGCGTTTTGTTTACTTCGATTCCCCGTTTATTCCTCTTCCTTGCCTCTCTATTAAATATCATCATGTAAATAATTATTATTATAAACAATACACTTTGAGAGCGCGCGATTGCAAAAATATTAGCAAGAAATTTACAATTACACATAACAATGATTCCGATTGCACGGGTCGAGTGGTTTTAAGAGCAGGAGAGAATTCAAGAGTGACGGACGAGAAAGCACAAAAATTAAATTTTAAAATTAATCACGGAAATGTAAATACGTCGATAGATTTTATTCAATTATCCGCATCTCATTTTATCTTTCATAAAATTCCGGAAAATTCACACAGCGCACTCCAAATAAAACTGCACGAACGCAAATGAAATGCTGCAAATTCGTTGCTGCCTATATAAATCAAATATTTAATTTGCTGTTTATTTTTCCGCCGGAAAAGAATCTCTGAAGCAATGTGATTGATGAGTTCTCGGCGGGGCGGAATTGTACGTACGCATTTCATATACGCGCAATTTCACGCGCGATGATGTTAATCGAAGCCCTCCGGAGAAGTTATAGGTATAATGCATTCCCGTCATGGAGAATTTCCAATAATACCGGCATTACGGCGGCACTTAATCACCTTTCGCGGGGGTATATAAATTAATTTTCCGTCCCGGCGTTAATCTCATACAACAACGATCAGCAGTAACCGTACGTACCGGGGTACCATAATTGACACAACGGGTCCGGCGCTTCGATATATATTACAGATTCATCATTATGAATTATAAATTACACGTGTGCGCGCATCGAGCTGCTCTCGCCGGACATGGTTTAACAATACGTTAAATTTTGGATCTATCGACTGCGAAGTGCATTATCTACGAATAGCGAGTCTGTGCGCACGGGGAATACGTCGCCTTTGATTTCGGAATCTGCTTTCGGAGGGTCTCTTCGCCTTAAACTTGCAGGTTTTCCTTGAGAATTTTTACACCGATACGCGGGAATAGATGCACCGAAGAATGCTGAGTTACAGAATAATCCTGGATAATTCAAACTCTTGGCTAAATAAAACTTTCATTTTAGTCATGTGTCTTCGTGCTATATTATTTTGACGTGAAACATATAATTCATATTTTATTAAAATTTGAATTTATTTGGAATATCAGTATCCAAAAATGCGTATTATCTCTTTATTTATCGCCAAGTTTTGATAACTTTAATTAACTGTAAATATTTTATATGTAACACAAAAATATTAAACTCTACATAATTCTTTATTTCCTGAATTTCAAAATTTTATGTTTTGTAATATTTGATAAATTGATGGTTTAAATTAAAATTACTCTTTTTTTTATATTTAAGTATCTGATTTTATGGTAAAACAACTATTAAATGAAGAGTTAAACTGATTATGTTATCAGTGAATAATCACTAGCTGTAGAAAACTTATATGTATAACGTTGACTATAGTCGCATAAGAATTAAATAATACTATCAAGCTCATATATTTGGAAAAAATATACTTATAATATTTTATATGGTTACAGAAAAATAATTTTAGAACTCGCTGGTACACTTACCGTATTTCCAGTGTATTTGCGTTGCGCTCTCGAGAATAAACGGCTACGTCGTTGTAAGACAGCAATCGTTACGCGCATTTCTCCACAGCAAATGTTGAAAAGACTCAACGGGTTGTGTCGGATTTGAAAATATCCTTTAATCCGGATATGTAATATATACAATACGTGAGCACGCAACCACTGTGCAGATTCGGCAGTTTGTATGCAGTTTTTGCCGCATGCGATGGCATATGTACAGTATCACACAAGAACGTCGCTTGCATATCTGAAAAATTTGTTATTTCAGAAAACATGAATGATAATTTATAACACATTTTCGACTATTATTATCTAAACAAAAGAATCATTTCTGGGAAAAACTGTACAAAAAATGTCACTTTAGTATCCTATTATAAATAATTCCTAGCGTTATAAATTTGTTATAAATATTTTTTGACATTGATGGGACAATAGAATTTCTGAACGGTTAAGACTGGCAAAATTCCATGTTTCTTACCGTCGAATAAATGAAGATGCGAGAGCAAAAAGTGTGCGACTTATCAGAAACTCCCGACCGTATGTTTTCAGAGATAGAGATACGATACACCGTACAGACAACCACACACACATACACACACACACACACACACACACACAGAGCTACACCAGTAAAGGCAATCAGGAGAGATCTCGGATGAACCGAATTGATTGCTCGCGCGCTGTGTGCGGGCGAAATTAAAAAAGTTGGCTTCCAGGTCGACGCCTCGGTAAACGCCTCGGCCGCTAATTCGGCCGACACGAACATCTATTCGTGCAGCCGGTTCACGCTTGCAATATCAATTATCGCTATTTGTTTCCCGCTGTGCCGATAATCGTCATGGACATAACCGGCCGATACCGTAGCACGTATATGTGCGTATGTGTGCGGGTAATAACGCGTGCAAATTGTACGACGTTATGTCCGCGACGTGACGCTGTTCGCACGATGGGCGGAATCCTTTTATTCTATCTTCCCGCGGGAGCTTTATTGCGTTACTTGGGTCCCGGCGATTTTATAAAGGCCATAAAGATAACGGTCCTTTCGCGCGGATGTAGAAACCGAGTCGCAATCTGAGAAAAAAAAAAAAAAAAAAAAAAACGAAAAATAAAATCTCGAGTGCGCACACCGGATGGTCTCGATTGTCCGAATCGGAATATAAAATATAATAAAAAATTTTGATAAAAATTATTTTTGTTACTTCTAAACTTTTATTAATTAACATTTCTATATTGCACAAATATATTGTACATTTATACTAATTACTTCAATTTCCTCAAGCTAACAATTGAATCGTTCAATAAATCAGCGCGTAAAATCGTCAAAAGAAAACAGGTAAAACAATAACGCTTTGCAAACGCTACAAATTTTCGTCCAAAATGTGATTTAAAATATCGATTGGCTATATATGATAAAATATCACAATGCGCCGATCAAATCGGCCCGAACAACGTCTACGCTATGATCAAACGCACTCGTCTTTCATTCCAAGGACATTTACGAATCATCGTGGTTGACCTGCGTGGTTACCGGGATCTGTCCAAGTTCCGGCGGCAGTTTCCTTCTCCTTCTACGCGCTTCTAAGTGCCGCCGCCGGTCGCCAAGTATTCCCGTAGTCAGCCAGACAGGAGCTTAAAGCAATTTCGGCCAGGTGTGTGTCCCGGTGTGGTGGATAGGCGACTTGGTGAAATCTCTTCAGAGCGTCGCACAGCGTCCCGATCGCCTCGTCGACCCTTTCGTCCTGCATGCTGGCCAATCCACGTTCGTAGAGCGCCTCGCACTCTCGCAGACATGCGAGCCGATCCTCCAAGCAGATTTTCTTCTGACAGCCCAGACATTTTATCAGCTTACCCGGCCGCTGCTGGGCTCGCGAATGCAGTCGGCTGCATCCTGCCGTAGGACACCTCGGGGAAAAACGTCAAAAGAATATTTCGCGATTTTCTCGCGTCGAGAACTTCGTTATAATGACGGAAACGCCGATAAAAAATTATTAGCAAACTATATACATATAGAAAGCTTGAAACAAATAATCTCCACAAAGTTCTGAATCGAATAATTTAACGCAATAATTGTCATTTAATGTTAATTTTACTTTAGCGAAAATGTCAAGAAAGACTATGATTTATAATAATTTTTAATTTTTGACGTAAATTTTATTAAATTAAAATTTCTCTCAATTAAAAATTCTGTTAAAATTATGAAATTAGAAGAAGATAATTTTGCTAATCATCTGGCTTATTGAAGTTCACGATAAACCTCTCTTTTTTAATCCCTTATAATTCGGAAGTTATTAGCGATACTCGACATTTTCACTAAAAAAAATCAATCTTATATAAAAAGAAAATCTCTTTATCATTAATTTAATCGCAAATTAATCTGCAAAATAATTGAAACGCTAAAATTGGATAGATTAAGCTAGCATTAAATTTTGATATAAGTGCCATTTCAATTTTGACGAACGCGTGGTATCTTCACAGATATAGATGTAAATCGATAGATATTACTAAATAAAAAGTGTCTGAATTAATTTTTGCGTCAATTATGTACGGTATCTATCTCTGCAAGTTTAATAATTAAAAAGAGATACACTTTTAAATGAAAAGTAATATTTTATACTCAAGGAATATCAGAAAGATGTATAAATAAAGGAAACCTTTATCACACACGCAGTATTAAATTGTCGAGAAAAATTGGTGAAACATCAGAGAGAAGGTACACTTTTAGAAGAATTACATTTACGTTAGCGTGGTGATAAAATAATTACTAGTAATTGAACTTTTGTCTGACGGTCGGACGCTCTCAAAGAGAAATCCTTGGTTTATTTCTCTGGGGAAGAAATACTGTCGACACAGAGCCCTACGTTCGCTGTTGACGTAAAAGACGCTACGTAACGTGGTGTAGTGCCACTACCCAGAAAATTACCGCGAAACTGATAAAAGCACCTGGCCGTGTCGTTGTGGAGTTGGTATAAGAATCTCACGACAGAGAAGTATCTTTGATGACAGGAGCATCCTTACGGCGCTTCTTTCCCTTTGAGGGACTCGCTTCGTTGGGACTTGCGGTTTTTAACGATCTCGAAAAATATCTACTCTCTTTCTCTCTTGGTCGCTTGTTATTCTTCTCGCTTGACATTTTTGCACTTTTACTCGTTATCATGGTTTTTCAACGTTTCTTGATTTTTTTTTTTAAGAAAATATTTTAATAGTAGAATTAATTCTTTAAACGCGGAAATTAATTCTTAAACTTTTGAATCTCTTAAAGACAGGCGCCGCGGAACCGGGGGGGGGCAGAGGGGGCGACCGCCCACCCAGAGATAATTCAGGGGGATAATTCCTATTATTTAGTGTTTGAATGGAGTTACATACATATATGTATACATATTGAATGAACTGAATTTATATATATATATATATACATATTATGAATGTATTATGTATCCCCTTTATAAATTTTGCCCCCTCAGATGAAAAATAATAGACCACTTAGTGGGTAGTATAAATGTACGAAAAATATTTTGTTCTAATTAATTTAATGCGCTTAATTTTCTTCGTTACTCGTGTATTCTCCTCGTGTACTTTAATTGAACTGATTTTGTATGTATACATATTATGAATGTATTATGTATCCCCTTTATAAATTTTGTCCCCTCAGATGAAAAATACTTCCGCGGCGCCTGCTTAAAGAAGAGATCTGATTTTTTTCACACGCTGTGAGACAATAAAGGAATTGTATGCATAAGTTGAGTTACGATTCTATTATCTGGATTATCACAAATAACAATAAATAAAATCCAATCATCTTTTTTCTTTTTCTTTTCAAATGTCAATCTCATTTTTCTCAAATTTACGTAAAACTATTTATATTGTTATTGCTTTCTTTGAACATTTTCGGATAGGTAACGCGAAATATGTAGTAATGGATTATGTAGTTAATAGATGCGTGTTTGCGAAGAAGTGTGTAGTTAATAGATTATTTTGCATTATCTCCGATCGATATTATGTCGCTAATCTGTCGACAAGGAGATGTTCAACCGGAAGGAAACTTGGAAGGAGGTGAGAATGAATACCGGTCGTGTACCGATAAGACCGTTCATTTAGTTAAATTAAATTACTTCGTTAATGAGCTTGATGTCGGAGAATTTAAACGGACTTACCTCAGCCTGACGGAGTCGTTCGTCAGATTCTCAAAGCGCGGCCAATCCTCTCGGCAGGCCCTGCATGTGCACCGGAACCAATACCTACCCGCCAGCGTCCTTTGACGCTCGGCGAGCGTCCGCTTCGTGAATATCGGTCCGTAGTTTTCGGCAATAACGTCATCCGGCCGCAGACCGCGGACCGCCCTTATTACGATATGCCGGCCGACGAAGTATCTGTGATCCAGTAAAAAGAGAATTCCAGTAATTCTCCCGCGTTAATTAATGCACGTTAGTATTATAATAAAAATTAACACGTTCGCTGCTGGGTATACAGATCCTGTCGAGTGTATAGTAACTGAATTTAGCTAATTAAAAACTAATTAATCTTACTTCAAGGAATCGTTAAGTAATACACCGAAGAATGTAATTAATAAATTAAACTTGCCTTCTCTAAAAAAACGTGATAAACACATTTCTAAAAAATTATACAAAATATATTAATTAATTTCCCAAGTTTAAATAATTTATATTTTTAAATATATAATTTTATTGCTTTATTTTTTCGTCACACTTTATATTTTATATAAGTAATATTTATAAAAATATGTTCAAAAGGTGTAAAAAAATTTTATTTTATTCAATATATATACTGTGTTGTTATTTTAATTTTTTTTTCGCGTATACACGCAGCACAGCTTTTTCCTTTTTTAATTATTTGGATATTTCCTTTAATCAAATCGCGCTGATGATGACAAACGCGTTCAAATATTGTGCCGAGAGTTTGTTAACCAGTTGCCATCCGCGAAACGGAAGTTATTATACAAGTATACAAGTTAATAAATCGAAAAACGGGAAGGGCAACGCAATTACTTCGCAATGAAATAATAATCGTAATCATCACAATGAGCCTGGCGACGTTAATAACGTGAACAATAACAATTTCCTGCCTGCGCCGAATAATGCAGACGAGTTTGTGACATTACGGAATAATGAGCGCGCTGGTGTAATTTCGCGTATAATGGCCGCAACCCACGAAGTCATCGCAGACGCGCTTTAGTGCTACTCGAAATACACGCAAATCCACGTACTTAATTAGCGTTAATAGATTCGCCGTATTCTCCGGCAGTATATATCGCGGATATATCCGTAAATGCGGAATTCTCCAGAAGAACCACTTAATTCCAATTACACGTCCTTCCTTAATTACGCTCTGGCAGATTAAATAACTTGGTTGGACATTAACAAATAGCTCCCGATCAAGCACGATTTGACAGTTTACGAATTAAAATACATTTGATGCAAAAAATTGCCGCGTGCTTTTTCCTTCCGCGTGCACGTATGCTTTTCACGAAGAACAAGAGGTTTTCGGCGGCAAAGAGAGCGCGCCGAGATTCGCTCAAGTACTTCGAGGGAGAGCTTCTTCACTTATAACGGACTGCGAGCGGTCGCGGGTCAATTAATAATTCGCGCGATGATACAGGCGATTGTGTACGGTCTGGTTATACTAATTAGCTCTCATCTCTCGCGGCGGTCTGCTCTTTTACGCGACTACGTTATTAATATGCAAATCAAGGCGAGTCACGCGCACTTTGCTGGGGCGCAAAGTTCGGCGAATCCACGTGCGTAATGTGTGAAGCCTGGCATACGCAGCAAGCGAAGTTATAATCAAATATTTTGTACAGAAGGGGGAGTTTTCGCGAAAATATCAAATAAAGAAACTAATTTCTAGCTATTTACATTGACGAAAAAAAATTCGACAAAAATAAAATATTTTTACCCGCAGCACAAAAACAGTGCGCGAGCCGATAAAAACAATAAAGTATCTAATAAAAACAACGAACCAATTACTCGAAGCGAGATTTTATTAAATCTCACTTCTGTTTTCTTACTAAACCTTATTTTTCAGAAGATCCGCAAAGTGTACCCGAGAAAAGCGTCTCCCATCTCTCTCCTCCTTTTTCCCTCTCTCCCTCTTTCTCGTTTTCTTACCTCGTCACTGCGGGATAGCAGTCGTGATTGAAGCGAGCCACCGTGGGATAAATCGCCACGCCGAGGTAGACCGGACGGCTGCCGTGGAATTGATGCTCCGCGCCCAGCCGCGTCTCGAAGAACTCGTGGGCGTTGAATTGGAGCAGCTGCAGGTTCCTCAGCAGCAGGGCGGCCACGATGATCTCCTCGGTGCCCGGGATCTCTGCGAACTCGCCAAAGTTCCTGATATTAGTGCAGCTCTCCGCGTTTTGCGCATTCCTCCGCTCTTCTTCCCGCCCCTCCCTCCCCCCGCCCCCCCCCCCCGTCCCATTCTCGGCTTCTCGGCAAAAACTTTTCGCGAGACTCTTCCCGCTGAACATTGTTGAAATTACGATTTTATGGCTCACGAGCGGCGGATGTGGTTGCTGCGCCGCGCCACGCGCCGACGATGTGCTGAATCGAAAGTTCGACCTCCGCGCGTGCGAGCAAGCACATTTTTTTTCCCCCAAAGAGAGATTCGGCAAATTATCCCGAAGTTAAATACCCGCGAAGAGAGGAGCAACCGGCGCGTTAATAAAGACTGCCGATGATGAGTACCGTTGTCCGGCGTAGGCTGCGCGAAGAAGCCGATTCTTTGCAGGCACCTGAGCAGAAAGGCCGCCATCAGCGATCGCTCCAGGAAATCCTTGCTTGTGCGTCTATCTGCGTGCGTCACGAGATTGTACGGTGTTACGTCGACAGTCTCATCGTCGCGGGATTCTTTTGCGCCCTCCTCTTTTTGCACGTCGACGGTTTCCTCGCCTCGTCTAGAGTCCTTCAATTTTTTCCGTCTGACTCGTCTCTTGGCTGATCTACTGCTGTTCGCCGACGACTTTACATCCGATGTCATCGTCGTCATCGTCGACGTCGTGGACGCCGCCAAAGGCATCGCGGCCTTTTCGCTGCTCCTGTTTAACTCCTCGTAGATCTTCAAACACTTCCGCAGACCCTCCTGCGTCACCATCCGGAAGGCAACCATGCTGAGTACGCTCATGCCGGAGCCTAAAAGGGAGGAATTTAAGAGCGGGTCATAATTACCCTACAAGAGGGTAGGCTCGGTTATGGCGCTCGAGATAATGTCAGGTCGTGCGTGTAAAATGGAGCTTTCATTTACTGGAAAAAGGCCTCGGGGAACATAACGGTGTTTATTATTAGCTTGTGTGTGACGATTGCCCCGTGAATTTTATGAATTATACATCAATCATGGCTTGTCACATGCGACAATATTTTTTGTCAAAAACTTAGACGGTTTCTTCCAAACAGAAATGTCGAGACAATAGCAACTTTTTAACTATAAAAAAATTTTTGATAAATTCCGCTTCAAGTAAATAAATAATAAAAATTTGACTTTTTATTTAATTTTCGATGGATTGTGTTTTAATAGTAGATTGTTTTAACAAAAATACACATTGAAGATACAAACTTTGAAACCTCAAACATCACGAACAATTGCAGCGCTCGATTAAATTTTGATAAAAAAAATCTCAATTTTATTTTGTACAAGAAATATTGTGCAATGTTTACTAAAATTGCGTTTTTCAAACACGCTATACATTGTGCAATATACTCTCTCTCTCTCTCTAGAGCGTTTATTTATACTCTTACCTATTAATAATCCCAGAACTTTGCACTCGTACTTGTGATATGTGGCCATCGCAATGTCTCTGCAGTCTCTGCTGCAGAAGGCGACGCAGCTGCAATTCGGACACCCGATCGGTGCTCTCAATCTAAAAATTTTCCGAATATTCGTAGATTGATCGAAAGGAAAATGGGGTTAGTCGAGGAAGTAAATTATGCAAATTGACGAATAAAAGTCAAGCAAAAATTTTCGCACCGCGAGAGCAATGAGATTCAGTTCAGATAAGTTTAAGCTTATCGATCAAATAATTTTGTATAACTCTAAACGTGAACATAATGAGAACGAATCTTTTTGTAAAACCACACGAATATAAAAATTAGTTAAAAAAAAAAAAAAAAAAAAATCAGAAAATTTCTACAAAGAATATATATTGTATATTTAAAAAAATATTTCAATAACGTCCACGAAATTAAGTGACTTTTCTGGCGTCCTTAGGACGTCATCTTGAAACTTTCATGTCATTTCGGGATTCTTTGCGTCTTGATTAACGCGTAAATTTTACTCACGTAATAAAAAGTTTCCGTCCGTCGTATACATCCCGTCGTTCGTCACGCGCGTCTGCGCGGGTTAATGAAATCCATTTTCTCTTTCCCGCCGCCACGGGTTTATCCGTAAAAAGCTACGGATAACGCGACGACCAGGCTTACCGCGCGCGCGTAGACAAAGCAGAAGTTACACGCGGAGGATTACGCGCGCCGCCCAAGGATTGTGTCCATTAAATTCGGGGCGACCCCAGACGACCCGGCGGCAATTTTCTCCTCACCTCGCGTAACAATGCTGACAATGGGTGCCGTAGAACTCGGGTAGGAGACAACCCGCCAGCGGCGGCTCGACTATCAGAATATCGCCCGGATGTATTTCCATGGTTGCAACGGCGTGTTTACCCGCTGTCGTGGTCTCACGGATTTCCAGAGCGTTGGACAGCCAGCGCAGCTCGGAATTAACGGCGCCATTTAACGGCACGCCGCCGCCTGTGAAGACACGTAGTGTTTTCTTAGGGCAGAGTTTTGCTGCGCTCGAGCGTGTTAATAGAATGGCACAGATATCTCGTGATCGTCGCGTAGATTCCCCGGTTGTTTGAACTCTATTACGGCGGGGTATATGGGGTGTATGATATTTTAGAGATGGAATCTCCTTAACAAATACAGAACGTACGTGAAAATCTGATGACCGGAGGCGAGAGAGCGAAGCCGGCATAATTACTACAATTCCATTTATTCCGGCGATACGTGCTGTTCTACGGTATATTTGATCATTATTTAATTTTATATGTTTAATTACTGCTTAAATTAATACTAATATTATAATATGATTTCAGCGAATACACCATGGCGCGCTCCGCAAACAGCATCGAAAATCTCGGCAGCGCGATATTTTATTTTTCGCTGCAGTTATCGATACCCGGGCAGAAAGACGAGAAACTAACTCATCTCGAGTTCGCTCTTTCTGCTTTTCGAGCGCTTCGAATATCATCCAGCGATTTCTGCCGCACTTTGTACGCTACGTTAACTCTCTTTGCACGATATGCATATGTATGTGTTGTTTCGAGGGTACGCGATATATAGGCGCGAACGGCGTGCCGCGTGGGTGGGCGCGACGGTCGCTCTTTGTCCCGCGCCTCCCGCGTCGATTTCCCCGTCGCGTCGGTTGTAGCGAAAAGTTTCGCCGCGCGCTCCGTCACTCATGAATGAACGACGGCGGGAAGGTAGGACGCATACTACGGCCTACTACTACGCGCCGTAGTACGCGCGTCCGTTGACGCGGCCGGTTCATCGCGACGAGGCACATGTACGATAAGGAAGAAGAAGGACGAGTGAAAGAGAGAGGAGGAGAGAGAGAAAGTGGAAGAGAGAAAAGATTACGCGACTGCGCGACGGCCTTGCTACGGCCTTAGATTAAATCGTGACCTTTGCCAAATTCGTCGATATCTTCGCGAAGAAAAACTCGCAATAATTACGGAGAAAATTGCAACAAACTCTCGAAATGCTTTCGTTTTCGATAAATGCGGAATTTATTCGTTCGATTTGTGAAATGAACGGAATCGGGCTAAGAAATGACTATAAATTAAGTATTTTTGTATTGTTTATAAATTTATTTCTAAATAAGCTTCAATTCTTAATGCAATTAATAAAAAAATGCATGACGCGCACAAGTCAAGATTTAAATTGATATTGAATTAGAAATAAATATTTTTAACAATTGACTGACAATAATTGAACCGTTCTCTCGGGATTGCGTTCTGCTAGGATTAAGAGATCAGCTTCAATCATGATAAATCTAAATTCCACTAACGATGGCGCATCATAGCTCAACGTATCTGCGATCTTAATGAAACGGTGTTGCTTTGTTTTATTGTTAACCGATTTATATGCGGTACAGAGTTACGGCTATGATTTAAGAATTCCGCAAGAGATTCCGGGGTTAACGAGGACATGTAAACACACCGCAATTACCGCGCCAAACGCCATTTCCGCTTATCTCGGCTACGATGTTCGCGTGTGGCACGTTGCCCGCTCTATGGGGTGCTTTAATGAATGGAAGAAATTGCCGCAGTTCGAAGGGGATGTGTACACTCAGATCGGTTAATCACGATCCGCTTGGAAACGACGATATCGCACAAAATTCCGGTTTCGCTTGCTAAACGCGTTTTAATTCATCATCGCTAATAAATAGATAAAATTTTATAGTAAAAGTAATTTGAATAATAAACATTCAATAATAAAGAATAAATCATTAATTAAAACCTTTCATTGTGCTAATTTGCAATATCTCTATTTTCTGCTGATTAACATGACAATAATAAATGGATAATACGTCTAATTGTAAATCATGTCTGTTTAGTTTTGGTGTTAATTTCGGGAAAGTAAGCCGAGATAGGTTTTATCTTATTTACTGATAGCATATGAAATGTGATTCGTCTGCAGTATACACGAGTGTACGCGCCCAATATGCTATTTTTTTCCTTTTCTATTTATCATCTGTCGCATTTGTGAATATTCCGGCTTGCTGCGATATCATACACGTCACAGGATAATCACCGACAAGTCACACTCGTTTGAAATTCATTCTCGCGAACTTCGAATTTTTTGCGTTTGTATAGTTAACGAAACGTCGCGCGACCGCCGCCGACTGAAAAAAAATGTAGAGAAAATAATGCTCGCGGACGGGCACGGAATGCGCGTTAAAATTGCAGGATCCATTTACTAATTTACGATCTGACGGGCCGATTACCGCGAAGAACGCGCGGCGCACGATGAGCGGAGAAAATATTCATTCGCGCGCACTGGAGAAAAGTGGAGCGTGGATATAACATAAATTTATATTACACTTCCAACAAAGCTCTGATTCGAAATTTCGAACATTTGTGAGATTCCCCGCAATCTGCGCATCTTTATTACACAGCGTTAACGAACCGCCGAATTGATGAACTTCGTTTAATTAGCTAACGCGGTCCATAGAGCCGTCACCTAATTAACGCTCAAAGGTTCCGCTCTGTGTATTCAAAGCGCTTCAATAAATAATCTTTCCGCTGAAAAATAATGTTCCTCCTCATTTCTATTTTATTTTATTTTCACTCGTTATGTGTTTGCATAGAGTTTAAATATAAAATCAAAATTTCCGACCGCTTTTTGACCGCTGCGAGTAATAGCTTTAAAAATTAACAGTCCTCGTATCAATGTTACTCTAAATGATAAAAAGTATCATGTTACAGGCTAAATATTAATAATTGAGATCAGAAGCACTGCGATAAAGAGGATAATAAACCGCGGTAAATGAATGATAAATAATATTCAACGCAAATAACAAACTTTTCTTTTTTTTAATGTAATATTTATCTTCGCGGTGAAAAAGAAAAGAATTCATTAATAAAAAAGCAAATTATTAGGAGGATAGAATTATATACAATACTCGGCAAAAATAGGCGCTCATTATTTGCGTAGGAAGCTATTATATTTGTAATTCAATCCATCTTTTATTACAAGTTCGATCTTAAGAAAGTTGAACGAGTCTATTCGAGGGAGCGATACTGATACTTTGAACGCTCTTCTAATTTGATTGGGTCGCAGTCAGGCTCGTGAGTGGTTGCGGGTCGTGGCCTGGTGGGAGAGAAACTGAAGTAAATGAAGTTTAGCTACGAACGGCCGCACCTGCAGCGGCAACCCTCGAATCGCGCGTTTCCGGCTTAAGCCATGAGCGCTCGAGGGGCGCTTTGCGGTGCGAGAATTCCACGTTCGAAAACAAAGAAGCGCTTGTCTCTGTTTGAACGCGCGAAACGGGTCTGGCACGGCTGGGGGATGCTCTTAACGATCAATTAGTCGGGCGTAGCCTCAGCTCGTATTTAGACTTCAAGCGAGCACGAAACAATGCCTTTATATTATCGGAACGATTTACGCCGCGATGATTCATCTCGTTTACAATTACACGAGAGTAAGAGTAATCGCCTCGGATTTTATTAGAGCGTTCGAAAAAGTTCAAATAAATTAACTTAAACTTATTCAAATTAACAAGTTCGAACAGACTTTAAGATCTCAAATCAAAGTTCGATCACAAAGAGATTTATTTCTCTGATATCGAAAAATTCTAATTAATCCACAGCGATTAATTCGAAATTTTCTTTGAAGGAAAAATTAAATTCATCAAGCGCTGCGCTATTAAAATTAAGAATGCAGGGATATATATAGATATCGTGTGCGTGCAGCGAATAAGAATACGAACGCAACTGCGAGAGAATTTATTAATTAATATAAAGCTAATTACTGAAGTTGACGCACGCAAAGTTACCGTTCCGGGACGGAACTTTTCTCCGGAACCGAAAGGACCTTCAATTTATTCCCGCCGCTTAGCGTTAACAGCTCGGCGAATCGGGAAGATTTTCGAAAAAGTTTAGAGAGATAAATGAATCCAATCTGATGAGCATTAAAAGAGCGGCATGAGGGAGTAATGTATCGCCGCGACGCGACTAGACGGTCCCCGGGAGGGAGGCTGCAACTACGCGTCTTTTAATTTAATTCTTAGTCCGCGGAGCGCAAACAAAGTTTCACCACTGCCGGAGAAATTCCAGGCATCTCATCTCTGCGAGTCTGCGAGTCAAGCCGCTATTCGTTCATCTAAGGAAGGAGAAGAGATAAAGAAAAGGGGCGTTACGCTGAAAAGCATAGTTGGAGATATCGTTCACCACCGTCACTATGGAACAGAGCCGAAAAATAACTGCTTTTTTTTTGTCTATCGCTGCTTTTAAAGTTACTCACGGTGCGACGTATATAGATATATGTGTAAACGGCATTTATAGGAATAAAATATGCAGTTGAAAGCGCGCGCAATCAATCCAGCCGGTCCATCAATCCCCGCGCGCTTTACGATGATCGCAACGTTACTCGCCATTAATCACAGTTATCGGCTGGATCAAAACTTCATATTTTTTAATTCCGATCGATTGATCGCTAATTGCCGGCCCTGGCGATACGGCCGCGCTCGCAAATAAATCGGCCGTTACCGATGCTAAATACGCGCCACATCGCTAAATATTCGCGCGCGGATATTTTATTATCCCCGATAAAGCGCTCGAATAAAAATCTAATTAAACTCAGTGCGCGCCCCGGAGTGCTTTTATCCGGAGCATATTTCTCGCATCATGAAACGTATCTCTCGCATTATGAAACGTTCGCGAAATAGCGGCGAATATGTTTCCTGCCCTTTGGATACGTTACGTGAGCGCAAATCGGTATCAAACGATATTGCGAGAACAAAATCCAGATCAGCGTTGTCAGGTGCAAATACGTCCTCTTTGTAATTCGTTTAAAATTGGCTGCGGGCTAAGAATTTTCAATAACGCTAAAATTGTAGGACGCAGCGAGAGATGTAATTAACCTACATTGAAATATCGGCCCCTTTTTTTTCTTCGCAAGTAATATTCGCGTGTAACAACGTATGCCGTTAATATTTGCGTCGTTTCTGCGTTACTTATCCATTTTGCATTTTCTTGTTTCTTTTCTGTTATAATGTATTTTTACATTTTTTGCTGTGAACACTTCAAGCAGACTTATTTCTGTACGCAATATCTCTTTTGAAAAAAATATCCTCTTCCCATTCCTCTTTTTTTTCTCTCTCTTATACAAATGGAAAATTATTTTAATAGACGCTGAAAGTAATTTAAAAGTTTAATTAAAACTATTCAATTGAGCAAATGTTTGAGCGATATACTTGAATATTGCAGAAAATGAGATGGTTTCTTTCAAATCACTTTCCATACGAATAATTCATTACATGTTATTTCATATAATACGGCGATATATATTGAATGTGCTGATGCGGACGACAATGATCTCGAGCGAGCGGCTTTATTTCAGACAAGCGGAAGAGGGAGAAAGAGACGAATCGGGGGACGCGCGCTTTCGATCGACGGCGGCTCGGTCTGATCGCGTGCGCGAAACATCGGTGAAATAATATCGTTTTCGCATACATCCGTTGGCCGCGCGGGCTCACGAATGCGTAGAATTGTATGACGGTCTGTGTGTCCCTCCCCCCCACCCCTCCCTTTCTACCTCGCCCTTTCTCGAGGCACGCCTCGTTTGCGCAGGAAATCCGATATTTTCCGACGTGGTATTTGGCGCTCAAATGATGCGCGCGCCAAGTTATCGACGTCGATTCGTCTCTTTGTACCTAACTGGCCGTCAACTACACCGGGAGGCCCCGGAGCCCCCGCCGTAATTGGAAAGTGTCTTTTTGTTCTTCTGCTCGATTTCTGTCCCTTCCTCCACTTGCAAAGTTCGTAACCTACCCACCTATCTTTCCTCCCTCTCTTTTCCACTCGTTGCGCCGATGCCGCCCCGAGATTTAAACACTATCGACGCATTCCTACGAAGCCGAGGAAACCGAAAAGAGTTTCCGTTCGTCGATTTATCGCGCCCGCCCCCATGATTGCATTCGCGTTAAAAGCGCCGCTCGAACAGATCAGAATCGAAGAGAACTATTCCATCGATATAGATCCGTTGCACTAACGCGGGGTAAATTTACCTCCTATGAAAATCGTCTGCTGGACGCTTAAAAATTCAATTGAAATTATTACAAATTGCTCCTGCACATTTTACCAATCAAGACTAATCGTGATGAATCGAATTTGATATTTCTGTGAAGCTGGGGCATTACATTTTTTAAATTTCGTTATAATCGACAAAATTCCGATTCTTTCCGAAGCTTTAAAATTTCTAAAAGTCTCAAAAGAAATTCTCGAGACTGAGTGTAAAAAGTAGAAATCGAAAAACGTGGGATGCCAACTTTACATTTTCATTATAATTGGTAATAACTTTTAAATTTCAATCAGGATCGACTTGAGTGATAACACTTTTCGATAAAACTTTTGAAATATCATCTAGAATATCAAAGTAAAGTCACAAATCTTTAAAAATAATTTGAATCAATGGAAATTTAGAAATTTTTTATTTAAAAATTGGAAGATTGCCGGAATAGTTGTCGTTATTATTTTTTTTACTTCGAATATTAAAAAAAAATTATCAGAGCTTTTGAGAGTTTCGAAATATATTAAAAATACTAGAATAAAAAATATACCTATATATTCCAAGAGAACGAAAAAAATGTATTATTTGTACAGAAATTCTAAAAGCGGGCTGCTTGCTTTATAAAGATGAACTCGACGAACGTTGGATATGATCAAACCCGTTTCTTTTTCGACTTACCGACAAAATTATTTTTATTATTCTGCGAGTTACGTATGCTCGATAAGCGAAGTGAAATTGCGCGTTCGGGATACGAAGAGGCAAGAAAGCGAAGAAGCCCAATAGAATTATCCGCGTCTAGACGAATCTCGTTACGGAGAGACGAATGAAGAGCGTCAGCAAGCGGTGGCTGGCGATCTTCGATACATATGTTAAAAAAAATGTATGTCACATCGCTCTAACAATACGTATGACATCATACACGGCTTTAACGAAGTGGCGTATTACAATGAGAAAGTGTCGAAACCTTCTTTTGTCGAGAAAGAGAGTGAGAGAGAGAGAGAGAGAGAGAGATGCAGATTCGCGAGATACGTGCAGTCCGAGCCCGTCGTCGTTTGAGCGGCACGCATTATATGTTTGCATATATATGCGGCGGTCTATCTTCCAAAGGAATATTGAATTAAGCGTTTCCCGGGAAAATCGACTGTGTAGGTTACCATGGTAACCATAGCCGGCCCCGTGTTTCGCTTCTCAACCAGGCGCGCGCGGCCGCATTCCCGCACGGATTCGACGTCGCTCGGATCGCGGAACCGGATCGCGTCCGATCGACGTTTCGTCAAACCCGCCGGTATACAGGTTCGCGGATTTTTAGCTTAGTGATTCGCATGATTCCGTACTTCTGCCGTCGCGACGTCTAGAGCGGATCGAATCCGATCTGAACCGAGCCGGAATCCGGCTTGTGCGGACGAGTTCGATCAAAGCTAGAGACAGTTTGAATCCAAGCTAGATTTCTATCATAGAAAATAGCACATTTTATATTTACTATCGTAATTATTTTCTCCATTTTATGAACGTGGAAAAATATAAAAAGGAATTGGATTTTTTATAAGATTTAATAAATTCTCTTTTACTTCCATTGCACATTTTTCATTTTGCGCGGACGAAATTTTTTCCCGGCGCGTCTAATGCACGCCGGATACCTCAAACAGCGCGAGTCATGGGATCGATAGCCGCCGGAGTGACTTGCTAGATTAAACTCATTACTCTGTATCGCGAATTATTCTTGCCGGGCGTTTGCGGAACTATCAAGGATCAATACCGCTCGCGCGCATAGTTCAATCCTAATGCAACTTGCCAGAAGTTTCGAGCGGGCGGGGGAACGGAATCAAACGTAAAGCCTGTACACCGATACCTCGGGAGAGAGAACGGGCCGCGCACAGCGTTAATCCGACCATAGAAACTCGAATCCGCCACTCGATATGGAATAAAGCGCGCGCTTTTGTCTCCCGCTTCTCGGCACCGCTCTCGTATAAACGTCGCGCCGTTTTGAGACTCGACGTCAACAATCGGTTACCCTTCTCCACCGTCCGTCATCTGGATGAGTGGCTGGATATTCGACTGTCAAACTGAGTTACTGTAGTATCGGTCGACAGTTTTTAATCGGGGCCGCGCAGGGCGGGTAAAAGAAAATCCACGGAGAATTGCAATTTTTCATCGACTTTTACACACGGAACGCGGTATCGTTTCCATTGTTAACTGTACGTCCTATATTTGCGGAACATCAAAGATATTTGATATCTAACAAAATATGCATTCGACGTATCTTACATAAATACATCCGATGTTTTTTGAAAAATATTGAGAATGCAGTTTGTTTTCCAGAAATTAACGGCATCGATAAAACGCAAAGTTGCATCATTGAATATATTTAGTTTAAATCACTTTTTGACGCTACTTTCTGTGATATTTTGAAATTGTTATGATAACGACATTTTTTTTCGTGTTACATCAAAGACGTAGATAGTTTTTTCTAAAAAATATTGTTACTACAATCGTCATTGAAGTTTCTTTTCATGACGCGCTTCATCCATCGATATCAAGTTTCCAAGTAAGCTCATGAATCAGGCGGTCATCGCGGTTGGAAAAGCCGACTAGATCACTTCCGCCTATCGTCTCTCGCCCACCGGAAGTCGGGACGCAGCCGGAAAGCCGCGAGAGGAAGAAGTTTCCCATTCCGCGGATGGAGAGGAAGGTTTGCTAAGCTTGCGTGTACCTGCGCCGAGGAGATCGAGCAGCCAGAGAGAAAGAGAGAGAGAGGGAGAGAAAGAGGAAGAAGGTCGATTTTCCGGAATTCGCGGCGATCGCGAGTCCGGGCACGCGTGGGCTCGCGCGGTGCGGCGCATTGCCAATAAAGTTCCGTGGGTTAACGCGGCGCAGGTACGCTCGATCTACTAAGGTCGATAACTCGATTCCCCATCGATCTCGCGGGAACGAAAGAGAGAGAGAGTGAGAGAGTAGCAGAGGCACGGTGTCGTTTTCCGCAGCCAGAGGAAGAGCCCAGGCTTCGTCCCGGACACGCTTTCGCGGGATTCAATTTGCTATTCTCCCTCGATCCTCCGTCCCCGGCAACACCGTTACACACCTCCGCCTCCTTCCCGTCGACGACGCGGTTTCTTCGGGAACGAGGGAACGAGGGAACGAGGGAACGAACGGACGAACGACGTGAACGCGGTTAGATGCGTCGGCGAGAGCGAGACGAGGGCGAGCCGATAAATAGCGCGCGGCTCGATGTGTTATCGAGGAACAGATCCGCCGCTGCAAAATGTAGCTAACCGAGTTGGTCGCCGGAGTTCCCGCGAATGAAATTACGAGTTGCGCGATCCGCGCGATGCGCGACAAACGCGGGTCTCGATCGCCCGGTATTCGCATGAAAGCGACGGGAAAATATCGAATGAACTATGAGAACATTGAACGTTTCGCATAGAAGCGCGTCGCTTGAGTAACATGACGCAAATCGCATTTCGCGTGATAAAAGATGAAAAGGGGATTGAAGCATCTCGTCGCTCGAGCAATGAATAAAAAAATACACATCTTATCGATATAAATATATCTGATATTTTCACAAAACGTTAAAGATGTTGCTTGTCTCCCGAACACCGACAGCACCGATAAGAAGTACTTGTACATTTGAATTTTTTGATTTATTAATCATTTTTATTATTATTTCATCAATGATATCTACGTGGATAAGATTGCACGCCATTTCTATGCGCGGTTTCTTCGACACGAGTCCACGTCTACATATACACAATCATTTCTAATTATTTTCCAATCTTTTCTACTCCGCTATTGCAGAGTTATTCATCATCTTTATTAAGAAATGTATAGTCGCAACCGCAGTAGCAATCACCCCCGATAAATCATCGCGATTGGCATACTTCCAGAACCGATGAGTGCTTGCAAACAACGAAACGTGACGTTGTTCCCTTGCGTCGGACTTTCAGACGCGTTTGATCGAGAACGCTCGCGAATGCTCACGCAGTTAAATCGCGGGGGGAAGAGGGGGGGGAGGAGGGAGAGGACTCAAGGGAAGGAGAGAGATCTTACGCGGGAGGGGCGGTTAAATCCATCCAGAGAGTGGCAGCCGGAGAAATGCGACGGATGGTGAGAATGCAAGTTTACGCGACACCATGGTTCCGACGTCACGGGCGCAATGCGGGGGTCTTAAGCCGGGCTTCGCGAATCACATATTTTGCGGGGGCGGGCGGGCAACACGGTGGCTTTTGTGCGAGGCGGAATCGCGCGCTTGCCGCCGCGCCGCCTGAATAGGATTTTCGCCGACAATGCCACGACGACGACGACGACGACGACGATGCGAAACGAGGGGCGAAACTCGATATCGTTCGCGAAGTCACCGCGGCAGAATTTTCACCGAAGAATACGTTGCCGGCTCATCGCGTGCTCATCCTCTTTCCTCTCTGTTTATGACGCATGGATTGAACGCGAAACAAAGTGGTGTGCTACGTCGGCGGGCGTGTGTATTCCGCGAATGCACACGGTAATTAGCTTTAGGCAAAAGAGGCGTGGTTTAATACGGAATATGAAGTATCGGAACAGAGCGCGGTATCGGGGAGTGCACAATTATATTATGCTCCGTATCTCTCTCTCTCTCTCTCTCTCTCTTTGCGCACACGCTTCATTACATCCACTCGTCCGTTCGTTAACATTCTTTCCGAGTCACTTGACGCGTCTTGCGTCATTCGTTTTGCCGACTTCGCCTCTACGCGTATTAATATCATTACTGTCTTGCGTATACGCGTAGCGCGCGAACACCTAAGCCAGTCCCGTATAATTTTTATTACACGAGGGATTGCACGGCGTGCTCCTTATTCCACTCGGCGAACTCGAAAATGACGTATCTGCGCGAGAGCCATTTCTAGTACAGTTCTAAGGCAGTCAATAGACGCAAGACAATACCGAGGAGCGTATAATCCGGGAATGGTTCCTACATTTTGACGTCGGATATATAAGATGGAGCATCGGAGGGAGAGAGATCGCGACATTATTACTCTCCGCCTTTATTGCGGGCCACATGGCCTTTCTGTGTCTTACTGTCTCTCTCTCGCGCGCGCGACGGTAACGATATTGACGCCAATCTTGCCTCGCTAACCTTCTTGTTATCCTCGCAGATTACACTTAGAACCACCAGTGTGATAACGTTACGCGCCCACGTAGTTCACACACACATACTCTCTCTCTCTCTGTCTCTCACGATACAATTCCCGCATTGCCAGTAATGCGTCAGCATATGGCGTCGTAATATCTTATCGTTTTAGCGGATAACCAGTAGAGCTTATTACTGCATTAGACGTATTCGGTAATCCGGGATATTCCCGGATTTCGAACGCCATTTCAAATAAAGAAATTCATCATTGATGCACCGCACATTTTCTAATACAAAACTGCGACTTGTGTCAAAGTTCTATTAAATTTCAATTTATAAATATAAATTTGTAGTAATGCACTAATTATGTCTATGATATTTTTATATGTAAAAAAATTATTATACAAATATTTATAAATAAAAATGTAATAGAGAGAGTTTAGATACGCGCGAACGAATTAAATGTATACGACATACCTTTCTGGTTGTTCGAAATTAGTTGAGCCACTTTGTTGATGTTATTAGAGGCGGAGTTAACAGGCACCAGGGAACTCTCATTCCCTTTCAAGAAACGCTCGCACTCTTCCCTCTTGCGTCGAAGCTCCTGCCTGTAATAATAATGACAAAAGAAAACATAAACACAAATTCGACAAATACTCGCGATTGCATCGATATGCAACAGTATCTCCGCCGCTCGCATTGTTTTATTTCGCGTCGCTCATTAGCCCGAGCTTAAGCGGGACTCCTTGCGCGGCTTTATTGTAATTAACGAAACATTTGCAAGTCATTTACAAACGACGGTAAGGCGCAAGAGCGTTATGAATATTCCACGTATGTCCCGGCGCGCGCGCGCGGGAGAAGGGTTGTGGAGAGCGCGATACGTACTTCCGGAATAAACACTCCGAAGCCGACGGGCTTCAAATTACTATCTTCTCGAGTTTCACGAAGTAGACGCAAATACTACAGAGTTTCGCGACTCTGTCAGATATACTACTTCGGTATATATGCATACATATTCGGTGTATACAGCAACCTATAGGATAGAATGTTTGACGTGACGTAGCACTATTGATACAAAGATCGCGCATATAGTCTCGCGTACATACGCAAAGATCGATACGGTAAGAGGGGAGACAGAGATTCGAGATATATATGTGCTGTATATTCATAATTGAAGAGCTCCAAGCGGAGAAGTGTTGCAAATTTATCGGACGCTTTGCCGGAGAATTGCTGCCGCGCGGAGCTTGAAACATAATTTAAAATACATTCGAACAATGACAAAATTTAAATAAAATATGAAATTAAAAATATGTATCATTTCATAAAATAATAAGCGAATTTTATCGAATTTATTAAACATGAGTTTCAACAGATGGAAAATTATTGTTAAGAGGAAATTATTGGATTAAATATGAAAATCGTAACAAGTATTAAATATGCGTTTGATGGACGAAAATTATTGCTAAGGGAGAAAATCGCGTGCAATCCCTTGTCACGGTAGTCCTGCGAAAACTGCAACTTCCTGCTGCGTGTACGTAAATTTCTCGCAAGCCGAAGGAAGCACGACATAAATCGTGGCAGAAGCACAGTTTTGCAACAAAAGCAAAAAAAAAAAAAAAAGAGAAAAACCTAGAACAGAGAAAAAGTCGGTAGGAAATTACAATATTCATTTCGATAAAAGGAAGCGCTGCGATCATACGCTACTCTCACTGTTCTCTCTCTTTCTCTCTTTCTCTTTCGGTGTCCAAAAGTAATTTATTATCTCAATGGTCGGAGAATTACCCCGCTTTTACGCCGCGGACTCTTTTACTGCGGACAGCATAAATGCACGTTCGACTGTGATAAATACTCATACGATAGCGCCGGCACAAAATATGTCAATAATTCCCCCAATTAAGACCTGACATTATCAATAATTAGCGACATCGTTATTTCACGAGAATTTGATTTAGGAAGATCGCGGGAATACGCAAAAACGCCGGCAATGATATAAAGTCGAGTGGGGTAATTCAAGTCATTAGGATATATATAACGTAAATCGAACAACATAATTTTCCATGATAAAATTAACGGCTATTATGACACCATTACAGAGTGAATATTCCCGTACTACTAACGCCGCATATAAAATCAAACTGGTAACTGTCGATATTTTTCATTGAAAATTCATTATTTCACTGTCCCATTTCTTTCCTCGTTCAAGATTTCTCGAATTTCCCTTCTAAAATTTACTCTTTCCATATAGTCCGTATTTTAAAATATAAAAAATATAAATACAAGACGAGATAATATATCGAAAATATAGGAATCCGGCATAACGCGTGCAGCGCGTGCAAGCGGAAATATCGATAGGGAAGTTTAATCTAAGAGACGCGCGGTTTAACGGGCTCTGAAAAAGGTTATTCTATTATTTTGGAGTTTCGTTATAAAACTGTATCGCGAGGCGGTTATATATACATATAACCGGATCGCACTGACGAATGGGCATCGAGGGTTCCCGCCCTCGGGCGGATCTGGTATCAAATATTATCCATTATTAAACACTACAGAGCCCGGGCCCGTGTAGCGGCGTGCGTCCGACAATTTTTCAATATTTTTCTGGCTTCGAACGCCAGAGCGCTCTTCCCTCCTCCCCCACCCGCCCTCGAACGGTCGTCACTCACCCCATCATTGTAACAGTGTATCGGGATAAATTCGCACGTTCCCTTTGATATACAACACGATACGATATCGATGTGATATCATTCGTTCGCCCGCGTGGTATTTCCGTTATTAATAACGCGTCCAATTCTAAGGATATCATTTTTAGTTAATAATCGTACAGAATGTCGCAAGCCTGACGAGGCGTTGGATCTTCCAAATAGGCAGCAAAATTGTCGGAATTGTCTCGACTTGCAACGTTATCAAGTACTTTCGTAAACGAGCTGCAAATTATATTGGAATAAGATAGCAAGTTAAACTTAAAAAAAAAATTAGACATTGGTTTTTATCTTTTCTTCAAACTTGATTCGCATAATTCTGTAGATTTTCAAATAGCCTAATCTCCTGAAACACTCCGTTTCATATTTTGAATTAAAATTTTTTTGGTATGGAAAGCCCATCGAAACGACAAGGGTGAATGTTCTCTCCGCTCGTCTTAACGTACAGCGAGGTAATACGGTGGCGATGTTCGACGATGTATAACGCCGATAGACCGATATTTCGGCGGTACCTATTGTTAGCGAGCAAGCCATAGAAATTTTTCTACGTCTCTCGTGCTACACGAGAGGAAGGCGCGCACGTTTTCGCGATGGCCGCAAAATCGACGACGATCCAATCGGCGGAGGAAACAGCGTGGAGCACTCTTTGTGTTTTTCCTATAAATTGAATTCGGCGCACGTTAAATATTATCGGTTATTAAAAGCAGCGTCATATATGCATACATACGCGGATATGTGTGCGGGCGCAAGAACGCGTACGTGATCTGTCGATATTTTTCTGCTCCATGAACACTCTCTTTGGGAATGTCCCTCTCACGCGCTCTTCCTTTCTCTCTGTCACTTTATCCGTCTCTCGCCTCTCCCCTGCCGTCCTGCTTTGCCTGAGTTAATTCCGGGGTTATTCGGTAGGGAAGGTCGACGATGTCGGCCTCGGATCATAGCCGTGGAATATATAGATCCGGACCGACATATCGATCGACGTGGACGGGAGTGGAATAATAATTTGCACTGTTATTGCGAACCCATCCGGCGAAATCAAACCGGGCCGGCGCTTTCCCGCGGTCCCCTTGTTCCCTCTTTCCCTGCGTCATTGTCCTGCGAGTCCTCATGCCTGTCCCATCTCTCTTTCTCTTTCTCGTTCTTCTCTCCTTCTGTCTCGGCTCTTCTTGTTCATTACCTCTACCCTTCACTCTTTGCCGACCATCTCCTCTCTGTCTCCTTTTCTTCCTTCCATCCGTTCTTTTGAAGGTAGAGTAAATGCTTCTATTGATCCCTTTCTCGCTTTCTCTTTCTCCTCCCTCCTTCTTTCTTTTTCTGCATCCGTCTCCGCACGAACACACACTAGGTGCACGCTTTGTTCGGCGGATGACTAGAGCAACTACGAATATGCGAATGACAAGTGGCAATCGATCGGAACTCATCGTCTCCTCTGGTGGCGTCCACCTCGTTGACGCTCCCGAAGATGCTTTTCGCGTCGATAGAAAAATATTCCCGACATACGCTTGCCACGCCGTAATGGCTTCATCCTTGTGACGTAATGGCATTCTCGAGGCAGCGACAAGCGAAAAACAATCCCGCACAATCCTCGCGCGACGCATTCGATTTCGTTTTAATATTACGACGAAATTCCGAACGTTAGTATTTTCCGTTAGTTCATTTTCAACTACAAATAATAAATATTAAAAATGCATTTATTCGTTTACTCCATCATCGCATTGTTTATTGTTGTGGAATTTTTATTCACAATATTTATCTAATATTTTCTGCAAAGTATTGATAAATTATTAATAAATTGCGCAAATAACTTGGTACATAATTTTGATGTTATTCTTGCAAGACTTGGCGAAAGAGCGGGGATGGTTAGCAAAACTGTGAGCAAGGTGAGTAATCCTGGCCGACGTGAAGGAAGCATGGGGATGGTATGGTTTACTTCAAAAACTTTTTATCGATAGCGTAGCCAGCGGGCACTTTAAATAATCCTTCTGGACGCGGATATTAAATTTCTTACCGTGGCTCGCGGTGAGCGCGGCGGATTCGTGGTAGTCCGTTTAAACGGTACACTTTGTCCGCAGGACCGGATTGCTGTGGTATTATATATATAAAATGTGTTTCTATATACACACACACACACACACACACACACATATATATATATATATATATATACGTATCCTGTGGCCCCACCGCCATTTAAACTCTAATCGTGACTTCCGTAAGAAACCCTTAAGGCTAATTGGGGCGACTTTTTCACGAACGCGTTATTTTACGCTCTGAAAGACGCAGCAATCACCGCCGGACACTCGATATCGAGCAAATCGATCGAGTTGGAAATTAGTTTCGTCGTGGCTTCAAAGGAAAAAAAAGAGACAGAACGAGTTACAAAATGTTACACGGGAAAGGGGATGAAAATTTTTATTAAAAATGAATGCGAGGCTGAGAATTCACCTAATTAAAATCGGCTGACGATCGCGCGATTCGTTTGAACTCCCAACTGATCTTATCCGTACGAGTTTCGTCATTAACGGATTTGCGGAGCGATTCGCGAAGCACACGGGACGTATTGAATATTAACAGACGCTTTCATAAAAATTCTCAAAGTTGGCAAAGTGGTTTTGCGCTGTCGGTCGTCGACTGCGGCACGCGCGGTACGTTAGAAACGCTCGCTGCCTACAAATAACGGCAGAGCTTTGAATTTTAATGCACCGCGGCGACGTTGCGGCATCAGGCATCATTCTGAAGGGAACAATGTGCTCGCAAGATTAATCGACAGCACTGATAGCGCCGCTATTCTCCCTTATCACGAAACGAAATGTCGCTGGAAATGAGCAGTCGTCTTTCTTCTCGCTCATTTCGTATTCTGTTTCTTGTACGGTCGGCCAGTGCGCGACTAATTAATTAAAATCATTAGATTGGATTTAAATTTACTTTTCAATGATTGTGTATGCGAGTAATGATACGACATTACAAGTGTCAATTAATCGGAATGTTCACTAATCAGTGACACAAATTTTAGTAATCGAGCGGTAATTAGCCAGCAGAATAAAGACTCATTTATATTCTCCAAAGTATTTCCATTTATACAGAGAATGGCGAAAATTGTGGAATAATCGCGAAGGAAGAAATCCTTCATGAAAAAAATATGAGACAAAATTGCCGAATAGAATATTTTCATAAGAAGTTGCGTCTCCGAGGAAAACGGCTGCAAGCTGCCACGTATACTTGCGCTCATTTAAATAAGCGAGATACGCGCAGGGCGACTAGGAAAATTGAACCATCTTCTTGTAAGTATCCTATACAGGATACTAATATGAATAATATGCGCGGGACTCGGCATTATAATTGCGAGGTTAGAGGGGACATTGCTCATCTACTGTGTACATCGAGCACTACATGTAGGCATCTGATTGTTCCCCATTTATCTGATATGGAGAACACATTCATCTATTATGTATACGAGATAAGATGGAAATCAGGCAGATAAATCAGATACGTAATGGAACAACAAGTTCAATGTTAATGCTATTAAACCATAAAAGGATATTCCTGGTTGCTTATTTTAGAATTTTAATACCGATAAAGTTAAACGTGATCTAAAAGTGTGACCGGACAAGACTTAAAATAAGATGTCCAATATTTATATTTCAAGTCGGCTAATAAATGACAATTATTAATGAATAATTCGATTGCGCGATAAAAATGTTTTAGAAAGCTTTTTAGTAATAACAATACGTACGTAATAATAATAGCAATATTTATCAAGTTTTTTCACAACAATCAACAAGATCACAGATTCCAAACAACATTTATTCCATTTTTTCATCGCAAAAAATTTCATTAGATTGCACATGAAGCTTTTTGTTATTTTCTTCCGTCGAGATTTCGATACTAAATAATTGTCCGATTAAACAATATTGACAGATTTTTTTAGAACACCGTGTACAGCCGCTCAATCAATACAAATCGCTCTTCGAAAGGACCCCCTCTCTTCCAGAGAAAATTATTTGCGTCGAATCACTCGATGTCGGTATCGATGTCGAAACGCAGCCCGCAAAAATAATCCAGCCCGGGGCAGGTAGCGTTTATACGCGACGTTTCTCTCTTTCCAGCGTTACGCTCGGACAGAAATACGGTCGATCCGGCAGCTATTTTCTCTGCGGTCCGGCAACGGCCGGCCTCCGCGCGTCGGATTTTCTCCCGCTCTCCGTGATTGCAGCGTCCCGAAGCGGCACGGAGGATCTTTGAAATGCACGTGGGCGCGCACTATTAATTACAGCGTATCCAATTATTCTTCGTTACGCGAATGATATATCGGTCGGCCGATTCCCATTTTATTATATCGCATCGAACGCTCGACGCGCGCATCCACAGCACGCTGCGTCGCGCGCGAGTTATATATAATCCCCTCGCCGTAACAATTATATAACAATACTAATGCCGCAACAATGGACGCGATAACGAGGGACAACCTCGCGTTGAATATCATGATGCGTTCTCGCGTATACTGATATCACACGCTGTTTGAGAAAACGTATTGACTCGAAATACCGATAGCGCAGCTAGTATCAAGGGAGAGAGTCGGAAAAATCTTCTACTTTTAGTTTTAAATTAAAAATAAATAAATAATTTATAGATACATAATTTTAATGAAAACAAGGAAAAACGAAAAATGATGCGCGATTCGCGAAGCACTGCACAAAATGAATTACAAATAATAAGAAATTTATGGTAAATTATCTCTCTTTTCGTCTTAACGTAAATTTTTTTAAAAAAATCTTCTCTACCTTTTTTTCTTTTCATGCACATTGTCTTTATATGGATCAATGATTCTCAATTCCGTAAAAGTGCCAAGATGCTTTCAATGCATTTCCGTTATTATTTTCCACACTATCGTGTATACGAGACTCGAATCGAAGCGTCGGCGCCGCGAGCTTGTTAATTGCGGAGAGCTGTCTGATCAACGGACGGCATAATACCGAGTCATTGAGATGCGCAGCAGCGTTAGACGGTTAGTCTAGCCGCGTAGGCAACGGCGAAACAAGACCACTTCACAGCCATGACTAAACAGAGCCCAGAGCCAAGGCGGGCTTACGTCGATTACTTCATTAATTAGCCTGACCCAAGACGTATCCGCTTTCCTTCGTCTTCGCTACTGTCGTTCCTTTATGCTCGGATTCGCATTGACAGCTAAACCACTCCCGCGCCAACATCGATACAATTTCCATTTTTTTCTATAAAACTTAATACGTTTAAAAATCTATTTACTTTTGCAAACAAATTTCATCAATAACTGTGTTCCCGAACGACGAACCATTTAATTGTAAGTACCAACCATGCTAACGTTACTTGACTTCGATGATCGAACGAGAACCGATAGTTTTCAGAGAAATCTCACATCCGCGCAAAAGAAAAACTTTATTTAATTTGTCGTAAGTTATTTTAGATCACACAAGTATTCAAATAATGTCATAAATATGTTTAAATGCTCTAAATACCTTTCAAATCTTTTAGACTCTGTGTTAGATATTTGTAACATTTTTTTTATTTTGTGCGAATATTTTTTAAAGGTTTCTTTTTTTTTAAATTGTATAAGGCATTCATAACATTAACATATAACGCTGCGTAAAATTTTCTAATTTGCCAAAGTTTTAATAGAGCAGATAAACGCGAACAAGTGGGGAAGAAATTAACGCTTCGCTTTCGATTGTGAAACTAATCCTTTAAAATGATAAAAATCGCCATCGTACGAGCGATCTCACCACGACATGGTTCGCGATTCGCAAGTCCGAGACATCTAACGGATTTAAAGCTTTTGCGGTGGGATTAAAGGTTACCCAGGGGTTAAGGGTCGGATCGAACGGTAGAGCCGAGCCCTACCCTCGTTGCATTAATTCAACACGACTACTTTGGTGCACTGTACGCGCAACCGTGACACCGTACGAGCGTTATTTTATTCCACAAAATTCTCGAGCGATAAATCTAATGCGTTTTTACGCTTTACCCGCTTCCTGCCCGCTTCATAAATTCTATCCTCAACGAGAACCTTTCCGTCATTTCGAGCACGAAAGTGTTCCGAGCGATCCTTTCATCACCGCATCCTTTTTGCCCCGCCCCACGTTCTTTATTTCGATAATTAAATCTCTCTCTTCCGCATTGTCTACGATCAAAGCTCACAGTGTTTCCCCTGTTAGAGGAATAATCAAACTGGAGTACTTTTAATTTTTATAATCTACAAAAGATTCAAATAAAAGGCTCTCGATAAAGCAGTGATGTTCCTTCGCAAGCATCGATCCGGAAATATGATATATCGCATTGTACATTCATTAATTTTATGTAATATTTCTTTTGCAATAAATGTTTTACTATGAAAATATACGTTTGGATGTAAAAAAATTTTAATTATTTTTCTGAATTAAAAAATTAAAGACCCTTTCTGCAGACTAAAAAATTAAATATTTTTTGAGATTACGCATTACCATTCCGATTTAACCCTTTGCGGTCGTAAAGCTGAACATTTCAGATGTCGTAATCTTCTGTTACGGGCGCATGTCACACAGAAGGGTTCCAACATCGTTTTTACTTGAAACCCCATTTCATACCCACACCCCAAGAAACAAACCAAAAGCTATGTAGTATGTATAGAATGCTACATATGTATACATACGTATGTAGCATTCTATATATATATTTATTTACAAAAATGTTTGAATTTTTATATTAGAAAATTGCACGTACAATAAAGTCAACGGCAAAAAAGACTCGATCGCAAACGGTTAAAATGTCTGAATAAAATGTCTGATTTCGCGTTTGAAAATTGGATTAACCGCGCAATAATAAATTACTCACTCACGTCACTTTGATGTAAGCGCCGGAAAAAATTCTCGCTCGTACATCGTGAGAAATGCTTGCTCCCGATTTTCCCGGATGCATGTTCATCCGAATAATCGCGTCGCGCGTCGCGTCGCCCGCCATCGCTTATCCCCGAAAGCCGCTGCAATCTGGATCAGAGCCCTTGCAGGAACGTGCAGGCCGGCTCGAGGAGCAATCCTTCTTGCCGAACTGACGGGCGGACGTACGAGATTTCCACGCCAGGCTGTTCTCCACCCCGATCGTGTTCAACATCTGTCTCTTTTTCTCCGCACGGGAGAGCAGCGGCGGTCCGGTCGGAATCCGGAGAAAAAAACCAGGTTCATTGCGACCGGCGGCTCGTATCCACGATTTATCCAGTCGCGGATTGCCTCCGCGGAGAGATCGGGGCCGATCTAATTTCGCGCGTGACCCCGACGAAGAAGCTTGAGAGCTTTCTATCTCCGGCGATGGCTCGATCTCGTATCTGGCCGATCTCTATCTTTCTCTGCCGGGCTGCGAGTACGAGCTCCGTCCGGATTTCTCAGGCGTTAAACATGGAAAGCGCAATTGCGAGATCTGAGAGTATTTTTCAAGTATTTGCGACAGCGTACTTTTTTCAACGATTTTCCCTTCGTCAGCGCTGCGAATCTTCATGCATTTTAATCTGATTTTCGTTCAATTTATCACTCTCGCTAAGTATTTTAATACCGAATAATCAGGATAACAATAAAGACAATGTAAATGTCGCGCTGGCGCAAAAACACTTTTTTTTTTGTCGTTTTAAAAAGTTCTCGTTCGGGAAGAAATGTTCCACCATTGAGCGTTTGTATCTCTTCAACGGTGAAAGACAAATTGTCTTATGCGTCGCTTTGCTCGATTTAAATTCAGCACGGTGCACTTCGTCCATGAGAAGTTTCCTTTTTCCACTTTAACTTTTGCTCCCCTCCTTTTCGTTCTTAACTATGACATTCGGATAACAACGCGAGACACGAAAATGACTATAAAACGGAATTTGATATACGGGCCCGACAGGTATCCCGTTCCATTTCTCTACTTTTGTTCTTGCAAAATATTTCCCTCACAATTACACTCGCGTAAAACGCGATGACTATTATTTCGTGATAAAGCAAACGTGTTTTCCCGAGTGTCATCCTGCGAACATTATTTTGCAACGCGGCCGAGCGTTGCGTCCCTTCCCTTCGCAAAATATTATTTGTTTTGTTTCGCGAGCGTTCGTAAAAATCTGTATTTCGCGCGCGAGAAAGAATGAGAGAAAAAAAAAGCAGAGAAAGAGAGAGAGGGGAAGAGGACGCGCTGTTTCACAACCGCGATCTGCCCGCGCTAGAATATCCCGATAATTTTGGTCGTAACACATCGCAGGTACGCGTTTGCACTCACGTTTTTCTTGCGTGTCACGGTATCAATTTTTGGAACGGTCGCATGATCGGTGTAATCGCCGAAAACGCTTCGATAATGTCTCACTGTCTGCGCGCTAGTTACACGTGTGCATTTGCGTTCGGCCTTTCTAATGGTGTCGCGATTTTGAGAATTCTGAGTGGCACTCGTCGATAATTGTAGCAATTATAATTATAACGGTCCCTCCCGTCCGAATATAACACCGTTTGCGGCGTGGGACGGATACCGGGTGGCGCGGGTCAGTAAAATCCATTTTGCGTAATCCGTCATGTCTGCATTTATCCGTCATTAATTCAGCTGCGATTTTAATTGACAGAAAAGCTACCTCGCTCGCTCGCGGCTCGCGAGCGGTGTTTATATTATCGATTTTGCGAGACACCCGCGACCGCCGGCCAGGCGATGAGCGCGGCTCACTCGTGTCTACGCGAATGATGCAATGATAACTGCACCTGTCTGCGTCGATAAACCGCGGGGAATGCGGATTGTTAAAGCTTGATTACGAAATTTCGCAAAATCCACAGGTAGCACTGAATTCTAAAAATTGCTTATGACGTTGCATAAAAATAAATATCGCAGTTGAATGATAGTTTATACAACTGCAAACCTGCCTAGCCAAATATTTTCCAAAAACTTTTGCATCTGTAGTCAACAGTACGGAAACAATAAAAAATATAGCTTTTATAACTTTAGATTTTATTTCTTTTGTGAGTTACATTCTCAGTATCTTCAATTAAATTTTTTCCTTCCTATAAATTAATTTTTAAACAAATTTTAAATCATTTTTCGATAGCAATAAATTTTATATCATCAAAATTATTTGTCTGATATTTAAATTTTCGTAAATTTTAATCAGAAGTGTATGCGTTTAATATATACATATAAAGAGATTCGGAAACTGTTAAAAAAGAACTTTTTTCTAATGTATGCATAGATAAATTCTTTGTGGAACTCGATAGATTTTTTACTTCCACTTTCCTAGTCAAGCTGTTAGCAAATGCCGTTAATCTCGCTGATCGCCATCGAACGCAGAGCGAATTACCCTCGTTATTATATCGCCGCGGGGGATTTTATGATATTTTCCTCCGGTATATAACAGCGGTTTCATCCACGCAGTACTGCGCGCGCGCGCGCGAGTGCATCACGTACAGAGGTCGGTCCAAACATTTGATACGAAGTGACCGCACAGCCGCTTTGTATATTTTTCGATTCGTGGAACAATACAAGGGCGACGAGTTGGAAGATTGCCCGTGATCAAATGTTACACATAACACAAATTTCTCGAATAGTTCGCCAGGGAGAAACGGATCACGACAGATCGTTGAGCTCCTTCCTTTCTCTTTAACGGGAAATTCGAGGGGATTTTTGCCAAAATAAGAGCAAACACCTCGTGCGTGGCGGGTTTCGAAATCGAATAACCCTGTAAACAATGTTTACGGCCGCTTTCCATTTTTGCGAATCTAGTAAAAATTCTGATTTGCAGCACGCTGTTGAAGCACGGCGAATGTACCGCGTACGACGTCAAGTCTCACGATTTTGTAATCCATTTCACGCAGTTCTCATCTTCCCGTTCGTTCCATCGATCCTTCAAATTTCCCATCATACTGAATCATCGGGCATACGAAAAGAGACGGCGCCGGGACTGTTCAGTCGCAATTAAATTTTCTCTCGCTTCTAATATTAAATAACGTACTTTTCGCGTAAAGTTAATGGCGCTTAAAAATTTAAACCCCTCATTCGATGCGCTTTATCCACCTCATCGGTCGTCGACCGAGAACGCGGCGCGTCCTTTCAAAAGCACTGCATTAAATGTTGATTGTCCGTCTACTCAAAGGCCAGTTATATAGTCGTACGACCAGTTTCACGAGGTTAACCCTGGCGGCAACCAGCACGGGCACCGCAGAGAGAGGCTAAAACCGGAGTCCAGTTACGTTCGGTAGTGCCCGCCGCCGCCGCCGCCGCCGCCGCCGCCGCCGCCGCCGTCCCGGTAGGTGCCCATCCCTTCTGAATATTTTAGGAAGTACGCGCGCGTACATCCCTTCTTGCCCCTCGCTATATTATATCGGGCTCGAAGCCTCCGGTGGACCCAGGCGAGTGTACACCCGGGGCAGATATATTCGCGATTAAATTCGCTGTAGTACATATGCGTGTGTATCGGTGTGCGGCGTGCCTGGAAAACTCGCTTTCGCAAATGCGCGAAAATTATAGAGAGTGGCCGGAAGTGGCGCGCTTCGGCTGTCAGAGAAAACGTGCGGAAATGAAAAAGGGCATGTCGCAAATTCCGCATCTGAGCGCGACTCGCAGATTCGTCCGCGAAACTCCGCCGATGTACGATTCGTGCTTCAATTCCAGAACCGGCTCGAGAATTGCTGCGCTTCAAACAACATCGTTTATAATCCGGTCCAGTTAAGTTTTTTCTCACATACATGAGAATTGTTTTAAATCGCGCGGATTTTAAAATCAAGTGCCTTGATGCATTTAACAATAGAATCGCGGATATTCTCTTATATATATTAAATTTAAAATATTACGCTATTCTCAATTGCACCTAAAAATTTCACATTCTTAAAAACTAAAATGTGTAAAAATATTATTTCAAACAGGAAAAACAGGATATTCAATATAAAAAACGTTCACATAATGAGTGCTGCCGCGATTTGAATAAAATACAATAATTTTCTTTTGTTATTGCACAGAGATGGAACAATTGTTTTTCGTTTTTGCATTAAGAAAGTCGAAATTTCATGGACGCGAATACTTACATCGACTTATCCGGTAAGTCGTGCTCGGCGGCCAGCCGCAGATCCTCCAATGCGAAATGGTATTCTTTGAGAGCCATAAAGATCTCGGCTCTGCCCAGCAGCGCCAGGGGCAACGTCAGACCCTGATCCACCGTCTTGCTCTTATCTGAAACAGATATCGTCGACTTGTGATTTGGGGAAATATCGCTATTCGACCCCGAGTCCCGCTCGTGCTCATCGATTACTGTTAAGCGAATTTATTGACGCGCAGCCAACGAAGCCGTGAAAATGCGGAACTCCTCCGATCGACTGATGCATGTTGGCAAGATGCTGTAAACAGGACTCGAGTGAAGTATTTATTCTACTTGTTGTAAATCTGGCGCGCTGCCATAGCTAACAATCGACATAGTTTTAAAACCATTAGAATCCATAAAAGTTCCAGAATATTCGTTTCAATTCTAATACCCGTGCAAATATATCACAAAATAATCATAAGTTCTAGTAATAAATCACCGTTTTAATATAACGGTTGAATCAATTAGTAATTAAATAATAATTAATAATTAATCAATAATTAATAATACTGAATCAAGTAAATTTAAATTATATCGTAATGATAATTGCGTAACAATTAAACAATTCGTAGCTTCACGTTCTAATTATTGGCACAATATAATTGTATATTATTTTGTATGAGCACAGAACTAAGCATAGATTCAATGATTTGCCAGCGATTCGTCTGAATAATTACTAATGTACTACTATGCATTACTATTTTAATACATTATCAATCGCGAAACAAGATGTCCAGACAAGAGACAGTAATGCATTTATTATCCGGCTAAAATCTTCAAGTAAAACGAAGCGAGGTATGAAACCAAGTAAAATACAACGCATCCTTTTAACATAAATTATGCATTCCAGTTCACGCATTTGTATCGATCGTCGGAGAGAATCAGCGCTCAGATAATTGGCATTCTATTGCAAGCATTCTATTTATAGCGACCTGGTCGCGGAGCACGCAGGACAGCTTGACTGAGCAGCAAAAGGGCCTTTTCGTATTGGCCAACGGCGGCGAGCTGATATCCTTCGAGTCGTCTGCGCCTCGAGATCTCCGCATCCTTGTCCCTGAAAAGGGGCTGCACCTTTCCGAGCGCGTCGACCACGACGTCCCGCACTTTCGCGTCGGTGAAGATCGCCCTCGCCCGCCCCACGTCGTCATCGATCCGGCCGAATATCTTCGATGTCCAGGTATCGCCCGCGGTGTGCGTCACGAAGTCGCTGAAATCGTGGAAGAATCCCTTCTTGCCGGAGCGCACGGTCTCCGATGAGCAGAGGATTCTGTAAAATTCATCATGATCCTGCATTCTTGCGCGCGGAAGGATGCTTGCGTGCCGCCCTGCAGAAGCCCTTTGTGCCGCGTTCTTCTTTCTCCTCGACTCCGCGCTTCGTTAACGTAGTTCTATGTATGTGTGTGTATGTGTGTGCATGCGTATGCCAGTGGATCCGTTTTTAGACGGCTGAAATACGTCCGTTCGTCTTTATATCGCTGATTAGTATACTCTCTCAGTTGTCTTACGGCTACGCCGTGTACATAAGTGACTTCTCTTTCCTGCTTTCTGCTTTCATTTTAAGCACAGTTATTTTCTGTTACTTGTTATTAAATCTTCTTTGGCCTGCCCTTTTTTCTTTTGTATTATGCGTTCCAAGAGAAAAATTTATCTTCCAAGATTTCCATCTTTATTTATTTCTCAGTTATTACGCTCTTGTTCAGTATCTCAGTTTTCTTAATACTTTTAGCTAATTATATTTTGATTAAATCTTCTTACATATTTCTACTTGTAAAAGAGAAATTCCTGGAATACAATCAATTCTCTTTTCTTTTGTTTTCCTTCTAATTGTCGATGTACCAGCGAAGAGTCTGCCTCGTTATACCCGTCGCGTCGTCACATGTTGCGTCATCGCGCTTTCGACCGATCTTTTTGAACATTACAGAAGTTGGATGTTTCGGTATATTTTGCATCAGTCGTTTCTGTCGAACGCGACCTCGTTTTGCGAACTCTCGGAATTAAGAAGAAACGACCCGACAACGTAAGCCGGGAGCAACGACCGGAATACTAAGGAGCCGCGTGCAAATATTTTGCTGGTGAAAATTTCGTTAAATCCGACGATGTAATTTCGCCTAGTGCGACTTCCCGGCCGGCTAGAAGCGCACGAGTCCGAGAGAGAGAGAGAGAGAGAGAAAAAAAGACGTTGCACCGCACTGAATCATAAAAAGCCGCGGTCCGATGCACGGCCAGTTTTCTGTTCTCTCGTTTCGAGTCCACGGAATTAAACGACTCTATTCGCCCGTGAGAAATAGCCACTCGGGGATCCTCTATCAGGAGGTAGCGAGACCCGAATTTAAAAACTTCCTCCGCCAGCCGAGTCCTCCTTCGCAAATTGGGTGCTACCAGAATCTCGGATGAACACTATATACTCCTTTCAACTCTTCCGGTTTTGCTTTCGTATCCTTTTTTCCCTTATTTACGTCTTTTTTATCAAATAGATAAAATACGAACGAATTGCTTTCTATGATAGTCTACATAAAATTCATAATTTGCGAAGAAACGTTTAAATTATATTAATACAAGTGTGGATCCCCAACGGCACTCTAAATCGAGGGTTGAAAATTTAATCGCATATTTATAGCACCGGCGGCACCATCGAAATATTATACTGCTTTCAATTTCTACTTTAAATACCATCTAACGCGCACCACTTAAATGCTTAGATAATGTTCATTCCTATGCTATCTACTTTCGTTTGTGGCTTTTATGCAAATTTTTCACTTCTGCTTCTCAGCTATTTTCGACCCTGCATTCCGATTTCTTTTCGATTCTTTGCTGCACCGTTAGTTCGCAGCTTCGGAGCACTAGCAACCGAGGGACGCCCGAGCGCATACGGAATGACTGAAACGGATTACCGGCGGCGGCGGCGGCGGCGGCGCGCCGTCCTGCCCCTCGACGCGCGCGAGAGTAAAACTTTAAAGATCCTCGACCACTCTCATTCACCGCGAAAACCGCAACATCCGGGGGATTCCTCACGCTTTCTCGCGCGGCGCCGGCTCGATGCTTTATGAGGGGTTTACTTTATAGACACGAACGAGGCATTAGGACGGAAGACCGGTATTAGACTGAAGACGCCGGCAGAATGCGGACGAAAAGGGAGAGGCGAATATATATAGAGCGAGGAACAAGGATGGAATGTCTCGCAGAAACTACCTCCCCACCCTCTTTTTCTCTATTTGCGGAATAGCTAGAGAAATAATTTTAGATGCGGTCTATTCGGGTCCTAAGCGTCGCGGTGGAGCACTTTCTCTCTCTCTCTCTCTCCCTCTCTCTTTCTTTCTCCTCATTGCAGAGTCCTCTGGCACCGTCCGTTCGCAAGCGGCGAGCAATCGCCGCGAAAATTTCTTGTCGATAACGACATTCTCGATCCCACTTCGCGCGTCTGATCCTCCTTCCGTCGCCTGCTTCCTTCTGTTTTCTTTTCCCTGCGGTCTTACCTCGGCGTCGCCTCTCGAGTCGACGCGGAAATCCTACCCCCGATATCCGCGCCCGTCACTGCCCATTCCACCACACGGAGCCCCATTATAGCCAAGAAAATTTATCGTCGAATGTCCTTGATCCTCCCCACCCGACGACTCCGCTCTCCCACTCATGCTCACGGAGGAAAATACCTGGATTCGAGTAACTCGTAAATCGAACTAGCCGAGTAATAAAGTCGCGCCATGACGTTCCTTCGTTTTCTCTCTCTCTCTCTCTCTCTCGCTTTTTCCCTCGGAGTTTCCGTACCTTGCGACTTTTTGCTGTTGTGCGCCGAGCGAAATCTTCGGGTTCTCGTGTGCGAAACGTTCTTGTGTGGTTGCTCTCCGGACCGCTTAAAACAGAGGCAGATTCGACTTTGTCTCGAACAAACTTTAATCCTCCGCATCGCATATTCATAGATGACATCGTTAAATAATGAGATGACACAAAATCGAGATACACGCAGCATATGTAGGATACTTTACTTCTGCGGATTATTTTTTAATACAGTAGATTCTTTAATAGATTTTATGTTGCCTTTTTTTTAATAAATACTATTTTGAGAAAAAATAGTTTTTAAGTTGTAGTAATTAACGATAATTCTAAAAAATGTACTGTAGTTTGACGAAAAAATCTGCGTTGAAGATATCAGTATGCAATACAAAATGCTGGCGCTTTACGCAATACATATTTCTCAATTAGTCCCCTCATAATTTTTCACGACGGACTATTTAACTTGGACACAATATTTTAGGCACGTTTTAAGATGTCTGCGGACGAAGTCTGCAAGGATCCATCGGGCCATCTGGCCCGAGAGAATTCGTACGCGGCTCCGACGTTTCCCATCCTCGAAACGTAAAGTATCGATGCCGCTTCCCTGATGAAATATCGACACTTGACTTCTTGGAGTAAATGGAACCTTTCGCGCGGTAACGTCATATGAAGTTCCCGGAGGATCACCGCCACTGCCGGCAGTTTGTATCGATTTAACGTCTGACCATGTATGCCTCCCGTTAGTCGTCATATGTGTGTCAGGTGCATCCCCCTCGTCTTATTTATTCGCAATCTCACTCATATTCTTTCCCGTAACGTATAAATTTTTCAGCGTTGTCGTCGCGAGATTCCTCCCCGTCACTAAAGCGCCGTAAAAATTTTGCCAGGATAGAAGTGCAGCATCCACATTAAATTGTTATGTACACGATTCTCCACTTTCACGCTATTTTCTATTTCCTTGACTAATTTATGTCGAATCAATTTTTCTTTGAAAAAGTATCATCGCTTATTGCAATTTTTATCATGAAGAATCGCGAAACATCGATGGTACAATTTTTTATTAAACATATAAAACCTTCAGAGATTTTCTTCTCTTAAATAATTCAAGTTTCGATAAGTATTATATACCAAATTCTGCGGATGATCTCTGTTTTCTTTTCTTTTTTTTTTATAAGGTACTGATTGTTTTATGGACCGCGCCCGTTTTTCTTTTTTAGTTTTCTTTTTTCGGTGAAAGCACTCGCTGATAACACAGTTCGGTTCGTGATAATCGGACCGATTTATGAGTCGAGATGGGAAGTTATCACGGTGCTGGTGAAGCAAAACATTGGCAGCTTTATCGGTCTGGAAGTCTCCTCTCGTTACTCTAGAATAGTATACCGGCAAATTTATCCCACTCGCTCCATATATGCGACTGGTAATTAATAAATGTTCTTGAGCGCGCGATATTTACGATGGGATGCGGCGGCAATGTCGTTATTGCGGTACGCATTAAACAGAATGCTCGTGTGCGATGCGCGTGCCAAGCGAGGCCTTGTCGTCATTCGTAGTTAAATTCCCGACGGCCGTTTAATTCGCGTAGACGCTAAATGGCATTCTTTTTTCGATGGGGCAAGGTAAGCCATTTCGCGTGTTAGGGCAGAAAGACGCGGCTGATTCGCGTAATTCGAGCAAATTGCACAATAATGCCGGTGGAATATTCGCCGAGGGATCTTAATGGTATTTTTATCGACTTTCTTTCCAACGCCGCGGCGACGAGCTCCGTGCGGCCTGTCTTGAAAATGTCCTGGAGTCTGCCGCAACGAGCGGTGAGCGTCCTTTTTCCCTTTCACCCTCCACCGCAAACGCGTACCGATGTGGTGTACATTTTTTAAATGAACCTTACAATAATTTTTACATTAGTTATTTAAATTAATTTTCCCTGTGTGTATGTGTGCGTACATGTGTGCATACTCTCGTCTCACTTAATCGTAGCCATAAAGGCGCGAAATTACCATCGCACCCTGTTCGACAAAATACCTCACTTCGCCTCTGCGCGTCCCGCATCGCCGACTACGTGTCATTAAATGCAAATTTCGCGCGGCCAGTAGGGCGACTGAAGACGAAAGTTTAAGCCGCATTTAGTGAAGCGTTCTTGCCGATTAGAAGCAGAACAGGTGTATCTCCGGCGAGCAGTAACATACGATTTCCGTGGCGAATGCCCGGTATTCGTTGCGAACTTGACTTGTAATCGCCAGTGTGTCTCGGCTGTTCTACGATGTCTTGATGTATATTTCAATATGTTCCTTGTATACGTATGTTCGAGTGAGACATAACAGAAATTACGCCGTCGTGTTTGTTTATCGAGAAAATCACATTGTCAAACGATTAATGATGTTATCGATATTCCCGCGAATCGAGTCAATCATTATTAGCGTAAATTTTCAACCTGATTGCTTCCACGCGACGAGTTATCGGATCAATTCTCACTTGTGTCAGCGCGTTAACTGTTAATCGTCTTTTATGACATGCAATCCGATCTCCAAACACACGACACCAAATGAAACGTGTTGCGTCATTCATAGGTGCGAGCAATGCCTTCATGTTACCAGATAAATACTTTTTAAGGAAAAAAACATTTTTGAAGTAATATTTCCAGACATTTATACATTACGAAACTTTTTGACAAAGTAGACATTACCGTGTTCGAGCAATCAATTGATAAGAAGCTTCATAAGATACAATTTTCATTTTTCCCCTTTTAAAAAATAATCAAAATTTTACTTACATAAGTAATAATTCAGCAATATCAAAACACAATATTTTTATACGACAAATTTTTTATATAATTTTTTCGTTTAATAAGATGAAGGCATTTTTATAATTATTACTAGCGTACATCCGTCAGCGCATTTTATCGCTCTTATGAAGCACTCGCGTCTCTCTTTCGCAATTTCTTTTTATCAATTTAGCGCCCGTCATGTATAGACGGGACGATCGACTGATATCGTATGCGCGGGTGTTACATTAGCTCACACGACCTTCTCGGCTGAACGTGGCCGGAGCGTGCGCGTAACGAAGCGCCTGCTTCTATAAAAGTCGTCATGCGCAAGCGAATTTTTTCTTTTTCGTGCAAATTTTTGTTCGTTGTGTCTTTCGATAAGTCGCGGATTCTTTCTCGAGAGTTTCTAGTGCGTCAGCGCGCAGTCATCAATCTCGCTGCGTGCCAGCCGGGAGAATCCGTCAAACTTCTTTCGAAACGATTTGATAAGTCAACGAGCGAAAAATGCGATAAAACGCGCTAAATGTATATATAAAATTGCTACGTCAATTTCTTTATATTCCAATCTGTGCACTGTATTTAAAGCAGTGGTACTTTATACTTCTCTCAGTTTTAACTTTCTCCGGAAGTTCTCTTTGTTTGTTTCTTAAAATACTACCTTTGCAAAAACCAGACTATTTTTAAAACTAATTTAATAAGTAAAATTCTGGCTTTTCTCAAAGAATACTACAACTTTCTAATATACTTGTAAAAGATTCTGAAATGTAAATAATTTGAAGATATGACAAGTGCTTTTATATTTCGATCAGAATCGATTTAAATCATAATACTTTTCGATATAATTCTACAAGCGTTATCCAAAAAAAATTACAAATAATGCCACATTTCAGAAAAAAATTTTTAGCATTGTGTAAAGTGGCTGTTTTTTATCTTAAAACATAAATTAAAATTATTTACTGCATTCTGCATTTTCAAATAAAGCTGCTAATCGAATAAGATAAGATATTCTGATAACTATGTAAAAACTATTATTCGTTCAAGTCGCATTTTGATATGTTGTAAACATGATGGTTTCCGGAGTTTTAGATGGTGATCTTGCTGCGTCCATCTGTAATCCCGGCTATTCGTGAGCACCTCCAGAGCGAAACCGTCGCGTCTCTGCAAACTAGTTTATGCCGAGAACCGCGCAATAAATTATCATGAACAGCACCCACGGGGACGGCTTTTCGCAATGTATTATGCGCTGGACATGCTCGCAGAAAGCATTTTACGCAAATGAGAAGAAAACGCGCCTGCTCCGTGAAGACAAACATCGATTTTTGAAAGACGAACCGCACGCTTCTCTTCTTTCGTCCCTTTCCGCAATCGGTCTTCCGGTATCGTGATATATTGCGCGAATACGTTTTATTCTCATATAAATCCAATCTTCCGCAAAAGAAAGAGAAAGAGAGAGAGAGAGAAAGAGAAAGAGAGAGAAAGAGGGAGAAAGAAAGAGAAAAATAAAAAAAATTATTCGAGTTTCAACTTATATTTCTTATTGCTCGGCTTAAAGGAATTTAATTCTCCCGAGAGCCAGAGTAAATATCTCTATCCATCTATCGAGATTGTTTGGTCCCCATTTTTGTTCTCGATGTATTTATCTATCCCGTTTAATGGAAACTCGGAGCATTAATGCGGGCGATTTTTCATTCCCTTCCCCCTGCCACCACCCCCGCCCACAGGATACAAATGTGAATGAGAGCAAAGCATAGCGCGGAATGTAATCGCCCATGACGCGATTACCCGCGGAAATCTTGCCGAATCATCAGGTGGTTCGCCGCGCGACCGCCGCAGAACTGCGCAGTTTGCGCGCGTGTTTGTCGTCGCAGAGCCTAATTGTAAGCCGGTTAATTACGGCGTTTATTTGCGTGCGCGCCCATCCATCCGTCCGGCTACGCGAGCTGGCTGCTACCGCCGCCGTTGCGTTTCGCCGGAGAGATCGGTAATCGTCTATTCCGCGTTCCGCACAGAGACTTCATTACACCGAGCCGGCCCCCGATAATGATATTGAATGTACGATGAACCGTCATCAATTGTTGGTCGCGAAGTGCGTTCCTGTGTGTGTGTGTCTCTTTCTCTCTCTCTCTCTCTATATATATATATATATCTCTCTCTGAGATCGACAGCGTTAACGAAGTCAATTAGGTGCGAGGAGGAGGTCTCGCCTCGATTGCATTTCGCATGACGCAGAAATCTTCCGATTCGCGTATCGGTTTTGCTCGTAGATTTAGCGTGATAATTCGATCGATCGATTCGCCCTCTCTCCCTCCCGCGTTACGGTCGGCCCCGACGGCGTCCGCGCTCACATTTCCCTTCTCCTCCGCCCCTTTTCCTCCTCCTCGCCCATCCCCGCGGATCCCCCGTTCGCTTGCAAAGCGCGCGCCGGGCAATCTCATAAAGATGAAAGCGATTTCTCGATGTTAGCGTTTTAATTTAATCCTCTTACGCGCGGAAAACGGCGAGCAATGTTTTGTGGAATGTCTTCCGGCCCTCTCCCACTTCGTTCTCTTTATCGAGAGACTTTACAGATACGAGCCATTTCCAACGCGTCTCTCTGGATGTTTCTCCGACCCTGTTACGACTGTTAATTGGAAGTTGCGATATGGAGTTCCCGAATCGATCGTCAAGCTTTCGCAAACGCAGGATTTTTCGTTTAATCATTTCGATATCAATTTAATATTTTTTTCCCCCTATTGTGTTAATCATACATAAACGCACAACACATGTATATGAAGATGTATTTCAATTAAAATAATGACGGCGCGCGTGATAACTTTGGTCGATTTTACGCGATCGTAAAGACGGAGTTAACGAGTGTTATTTTATCTCGCCGGTGCCTTCTACGGACGAGGAAGACGAGAATGGACGAGCGGAGGGAGAGCTCCCGAAGTCCAAATGTTAGCCTTCTTATCGAAAGTCAATGACGTTGAAAATAATATCCCGGGCTAGACGCTTCGCATCAGCCGTTTATCTCAAGCCGCAGGAACTCCACTCCGTCCGCCAACAGTGAACGAAGTTATGGAAGTTCGCGGTCGCGCGCCGGACTAAAGTAGCGATTGTGGAGCGTTGCTCTTGTCGCGCGCAGTGCAGAGCACGAGCTGAGAGAAACTACCGTCTTCGAACACAAGGCGGCAAGTCGCTATTATCTCCGCTCGCGAGATCGATAATCCGTTCCGCTCGCGAAGACACACGAATCCGAGCTTCCATGCAATCTAATTAGTTCGAGGACGAAGACGACAACGACGACGACGACGACGTCGGCGATGCGAGTGTCGCTCCGCTACAATTGCGGCCGCCGTCGATCGGAAATGATATTTGCCTATTATGCGCGCTCTCGCAAAATGTATTAAGAACGGCGTAGGGGTCGGAAGAATACGTATGTAACGAAATTATAACGCTCGGATATAGTTTCGAATGTAGATTTTGTGACAATTAAGGGAACCGTTTTTCCTTTGTCAATATTTTATAAGAGTCCATCATCAGCCGCAAATATTTAATCTTTAACATTCAAGATCTAGATTTTTATAAGTCTTAAATTACCAGTTATATTTCTTCTCTTCTATTTATTTTACTCTATTCGTCTCAAATTGGATATACATTGAGCGAATGAACGAACAATGAACGAACAACTAACGTGAATCTTTGTGTTTGTATTCATCGCTCAATATTTATATTCATTTTTTCTCCTTTTCGTACCGACTTTCACATTTCGCTTGATCCAAGTATTCGCCGATGAAAATAATTAAACAGGATAATTATTAAATAGGATAATTATTGTAAGTGCACGTTTTACTGTAATAAGCTTTAATTAAAAAGAAAAGAGAATCTATAATAAATGGCATATCAAAATCATATACTAAACATTTTATTGTGGAAAAATTTTCGAGTTTTACACACGGAGAAAATTTCATATCAAAAATTACTATATACGGCAGTAACCGCGCAACATGAAGGAACATTATAAAAACGTTCACTATTTTTTCTAGTATGTATATAATGGCCATAGTATTTAGCTTATAATTTCTGTTATGGTCCGCGGCTACTGCCGTATCATAGTAATTTTGATATAAAATTTTCTCCGTGTGGTAATTTATATTGTCTATAAAATCCAATTAAATGAATAAAGTTAGTGCTAGTCTTTCAAGTCTATTTTAAACATAATTTTTTTTATATTTCAAGAATAGAAAAAAAAATAATATGCAGACATGAACAAATTCGCTTTTCAGAGCAAACGGTTTATATTTTCTTTCTCGCTCGAAATTTCTTTGATGTACCGTCTTATGAGCGAATCGGTTCGAACGCGGCTCGCTGACGAATATTCTACTCGCGTTCGTTACAGAAAATTCGCATTCTTTGTCCGTTCATTGCTCGCTCGCTCGCTCGTTTAGTACACATTCGTTTCAACTCTAGATTCGACATATCTATTCACAAAACGCGATGGGAGTACTCGAACTAATGTTATTTCAGCAGGAAGTAAAGCCAGTGCCTCGGTGATTTTCATAGAAATGTGGATTCGCGTAAACGTCGCACAACGACCGGTTCATGTATATTTCTTTATTCCGCACGCAATGAGCTCACGTACTTCATCCGCGGCTGTTAATATTTTAAATTTATCCTTGCAATTATATACTCCAACGGCGCGTTACGTCTTCTTCTTCTTTTTTTCGTTTTTTTTTTTTTTATTTCAAAAAGTCTCCGCATATCCCCGGGGTAATAGCGGCGATATAAATGTTTCACAGTGTCGCCTGCGGATCCCCCGGTTGCCGCGAAATTTGATTAACGAATCCCCCTGAATTTTCTCTCGCAGGGACATCAGTATATCTGAAGTTTTGCATGACGGCTCGCCAGGAAATTATTAATGGCGCCGTAGGATTATCCGTGTTTCGCGAGTCCCGCGCTTCCCCGCCGGCCGCCAAGCATCGAGATTCATTCGTCAAATCGCAGCGTCGCGCAACACATCCATTTTGCGCGTTCGGTCCGCGGAGACCGTCGAAGACGGGAGTACTGCGATTCGATAGAGACGGATGCACACGCGCGCGTCATCCTACGTAGATTATAATTCCATCGACGTTCGTCCGCGAAATAAAATCATGCGCCGCGCGTGCGATGTATTCTGAGGCATCGCGTTATCGATCGGATGCATTGCAACTGGCGCTAATTGCAATTGACGATTAATAATTAACGCGTACGTCCGTAATCCGCCGCGAAATAATATATCGCGTCGTCGTACGCATAACGGTCAGCGGTACGACAAAAAATTTACGGCAGCGCAATATGACGTTCAAACAACGGGAGCATCGGCTGGAATAACGTTACATCGTTTCGAAATTTCAAGCGTATTATTAAAAACTCAAGTATATTAGTGAAATAGTGCTCACATATATTTTTTAAACTAGTTTCTCATAATAATATATATATATATATATATATATATATATTTCACATTATTCTCGTTTAATTATATATTTTTCGTACTAAATTATTCAAATTATTTTATTCCAAGATAAAATTATTAATTTAATTTCGTGAAAATATTCCGTTGTCGTCACTACCTTTTTAATAATATCTATGAAGTCGCAGATACGCAACATTATTCCAACTGACGTTTTAATTATTGACGTGGAAATTGTAAGGTTTTTTTTTACTATGATCGTACGCGATGATCGATCAATGTGTCATTTTTTGTCTCCGGTCGGTAGTGGAAGCCATCGCGTCGAGCGTGCGAAATCGCGACTAATCGCGGCGCGATCGTGGATTCGCGCGCGCATCTCCCGGTCCTGCGTGGGCGTCGCGACGTTACGCAGCACGCCGGCTCGGGCGTATACGGACGGCGGCGGCGAGCGGCTGTGCGACGCCTCGCGCCGCCGTCTCGCAGTAGGCGACGCGACCTCGGCCCGTCAGGATCGCGTGGCTGATTTACGTCCGAAGTGGCGGGGGTCGTGTCGGTCTTTTTCACGCACGACAGCGGCCACGGCGGCTTAAGTAATAAGAAAAGAATAAAAAAAAAGAGATAAAAGAAACGGCCCCGGCTGCCACGTGTTGCCACGACAGCCTGGCATTTATTACGGCATCCCGAATCATAAGAGCGTGAAGACCGAGAAGATGACACAGTTACACAGTGAAAAAAGACACGCGTCGCGAGCTAATCAGCGGGACGATACGAGTGTCGATTGATGCATATGTACACGAGAGTAAAAAAAAGTGGTGAAGTGTGGAAAATTAGGTTGCGATTTGAGGAAAACGCGTGCAAAGTCATCAAGAGATTCACACGAGATTACGCGGGAGATTCCTGGATCGCGACGACGGGGAAGAAAACGGTGCGGGAGGACCGAGAGTGAGTGTCATAATAAGCAGAACACGCGTAACGTATAAATTGGCTCGCGATATCGCGTGCACTTCGCACGGTGACGCAATGCGAGACCGCGAGTACAAATGACCGGCGATATGCATGTATTATATCACAGTCGACAACGACGACGACTATTATGTTAGAATCCGAAGATAAAAAGAGAGAGAAAGACGGAGAATGAGAGAAAGAGAGAGAGAGAGAGAGGGAGAGAGCGCGCGCGCGAGAGGGGGAATCGATGCGATTATAGTTCCGATCCTGCGGTAGGCGAGCCGGAGAAGTAGTCACGGCCGCGCTAGGAAGCCGCCGTAGATTTCTCCCCGCCGCGCGTCTGACTCCGCACGACCTTTTCCACTTTCGACTATCTCCCGGACTGTGCGCGCGCGGGGGCATTCTTCCACAGTGATATGCGAACCCGCCATATATCTTGGCGGTTTTCAGGTCGTTAGCGGTGCCAGAGGGGAGATCGGGCGGGAGAAACGGGAAACGCGCGTGGGTCGTCGCCCGAAACTTTCCGGAACGCCGCTTTACTCGAGAACAGAAGCATCCGTTGACGCTCGGGATCTCGGACGACCCCGTTCCTCGGTCTCGTGGCTCGTGTCAACATAACGATAAGTTAAATTTCCGGAGTGTCTAAGTTCGCTCGTTCGCTCGCTCGCTCGCTCACACGGTGGGATTATAATCGTCTGTTCGCACGCTCGATACTGGATTGTTTGTAAACTAACGCTCCGGCCGTTTGAATCGCAAGGACCGTTCGCCGAAGAGGTTGTGCCGGGCACGAGAGCTCTCGAGCTCGTCACATTTGCATTCGCGAATGTAGGTTCGCGTTATTTTCGTATTCCACGAACCTCTTTTACAAGTCGAGTTCTCTTTCTCTCTTTCTCTCTCTTTCTCTCGTCTCGCTCGCTCGCACGGTCGTTCGATAACTTCTGCAGCACTGAAATCGCAAGTCATAGTCAGCCTTTAAAACGTTCGTGATTTAAAAAAGATCGATCGGTCGCGCGCGCGTCTCTTGACGATCGTCTCAAGAGCCGACTCCGAACTAGCGCTGCCGCCGCCGTCGCGCTGTTTGTAAACAGCATCGATCGACGGTTTGTGCCCGGTTTAATCGGATCAGCGGCTAATCCGCCCGTTGACGCTTGCTAAACGTTACTTCAATTTTTTAGCCCGCTGCTTAATGCCTCCCCGCAAATCGTCCATCAATCGCGCGATTGCGTTTTTTCTCTCCTCTCCCTTTTCCCACCGCCGACCGCAATTTATTTACCTATTCGTTCTACTCACAGAAGTTGTTGCGCGATCAGTTTGAGTTCTTCTTTACGCAAATTTGGACGAGGCTTTTTAATCTTTAAAACACCGTCCTAAAATATCAGACGCTTTTATCGAATTCGAAGATGATAGTTCAATTTCAAGCATAACATAATGATCATGTAGTAAGGAATATTAATTTCGAAAGAAGGAAATAAAGTAATATTTTAATTCTTAATCGATTAGTGTGTGATAGACCTCTTATTTGTTTTTAATTTTTTGATTAGCTGGGTTGAACATAATGTTAATTATTTTTCTCGATTGTCCGATATAAATAAAAATTTAGAAAAAATAGAGATAAAAAAATTATTTATATGGATAATTAAGGGAATTAAAGATATTTCTCTTTCTTGTTGTATTAACAAGTTTCATAAAATTTTTATAATATATTTGAACAATGTCGCGAGTAATCATGTCACATTGTGCTTTATTTGTGCTGAGTAAGCTAAACTGCCAAGATCTTTCTACCGTCACAAGCACAAGAGATCATGAGGTTAAACTGTCCGACAGTTTCGCTAAGAGTTCGGTTCGTCCCATCGAACGTCCAAAGTTTCCCGCGAGATCGACCGAAAATCATGGAAGCTTTTAACCCTTTCAGTCTCGCAGAATGGCAACGTGAAGTGCTGCCAACCAATGCGCCAATTCGCTAATGTGCCAACAATAGTCGGAAGGTTTAGTAAATGTGAGGTTTCATTATAACACGTCACGAAAGAGATTGCCTCGGTACAACGCGATATAATTGTGAAATTTATAGTTTTCGGAACATTATTAGAATATCAAAGGGATTGCAACAGCACTTTTATTCTATAAAACTATTATAATTAATTATAATCCTACGATATTATCGTTGTTTTTGCAATACTATTATACTATCCATTATCTTTGACTACAACGTAAAAATAAGATCTTGAAATAAAATTTTTGAAAAAAGAGAGCAGTTACGAGCTGAAATAAATGTCAATCCAATTGCATTTTGCGTTAAAACACACAGAGTTTTTTATAATATATTTTTGCAATACACCCGCGTGACACCTTATTTCAGCTTGTGATAATTTCTCCTTTCCCGAAAATTAGATATATCTAGAAATAAACTAATTTAACACGTTATTTTAAAAGAGAAAACACTCCAATTTTTTGTAGTTAAAAAAGAAAATACTCATTCCCGAAGAGGGTTAATTGTCGTGTATTCGCGCGACGCTCTCACAATTACGGCTCCACTTTTAGATCGTTTTCCCAAACGTGCCGACGAGGTTGTACTCGTAAACTTGGCCTATCGGTCTACATATATCGGTTTAACGAGTTGTTCTGCCCGAGTGCCAAGGGTCGAGCGGGATTTTGCGGGAACAAAGCCGCCACCGCCTAGTTGGATGATAGAAGCATTTATTCCGCGGAGAATGGTTTCCGACGTGGCTATTATACGCGCGATCCTTCGCACCGCCTCGAACATGATGCAAATATTGTTTATCGATCCTCCGCTTCTAATTTGCCAAATTACTCTTTCGCCCCATTCCAAGAAAGGTACGCTCGTTAGCGACTTCGCGCAAATGGACGCGCCCGCGTTCACGGTTCGTACGCGTGTCACGAAAGACGACGCGGTTTAAATTAGGGCCATAATTCGTCGAGATTAATTTTCGACGATGCAAACACGCCACGGGCGGATTTCCACGAGAGGACGCGAGCCAAAGCGTTCCGGGTTAATTTTTCTGTCCGAGATTTCACAAAGACTTCTTGTGTCTACGTGAAGAAAATATTCTTGCCGCAATTGTGCAATTCTGTAGAGTTAGTTTAATCACTTCTATACATCTATTTTATATAATTTTTCTTACTGACATTGCAATGCATTATTTCAAAAGTTTCTTTAAAAACTATTCAAGAATTATTTAAAAAATGAAACTCTACGCTATCAGATTTATAATTTATAGTATTAATTTTTATTCAATTTTTAAAATATAAAAGAACTTCTAGAATATACGAATCGATAAGTGTATAATCGTTGCATACTGGCAAGCGAAGGACAGCGCGAGATCATAAAGAATATAAAGAATTGTTAATGTATACACCGCTAATGCGTTTTCTCACGTTTCCGTCGTGGCAAAACTCTAAGCGAGGTTTGCGTGCGCTCAAGTAACTTTGTGCTAATAATCTGTCGGATTCGCGCCGTGATAATGGTCGCTCGTTTCTCATCTTCCCGTCATCGAAACCTCTCTTCTCGAGTTTTCATCGTCCGACGGATCTCCCCCACATCTTCGGCTGACAAGGAAGGGAGAGATCTCGCCACCGAATTATATCACTGCGCGCCTCGTTTATCTCGCACCTCAGGCATTTCTTTCTGCTGCCAGATTTAATTTTCTTAGCGCGTACGTACGATGAAAAATAAACGAAGGAACTTTCGAAGCTGTCAAGGAGATATATGAAGCGCGTGAAATAATATAGTATTGGCCGTTATTAATTTGTAAGCGTGTACAAAAATGTTCTCAAAATTTTAGATAAGAAGAGATCAATTCTTATGAAACATACAGTTGTTTCATTGTCTCTACGTTCTATCCTCTCTACTTTCCTTATTCTAATTCAGTAATGTTACTAGTTTTTTTTTTATAATTTGCATCTCTGACTGATCGCGCCATATTAATTAAAGAAAAACGCAACGCAAGTTAATTTTGATTTTAGAGAAACTTTTAATGAATTTTTTAATTAATTTTGTAATATATTTAAAATTTTATTAAAAATAAATATTGATCCACGTTTGAACAAGTTATTTTAATCCAATCGTGCGATTTTCCCACCTTTTCGACGTTTCAGCGTTTCAACAAATTTAACGCGCGAATCTTGCACCATCCTTTCGACATCGAGTGCTTTGTCTATTTTAATCTTTCTTAATCGCCTTTGTGCGCCACGATTCGCGCGAAGGCGGCATCAAGCGCGCAATCAAAGTGTCGCGAACAGACAAACGCGCCTGCGAGAAGAAGACGGAGAAGCAGCGCGCGGGCTAGAAGTGTCTGGCGAATTTGTATGACTTGTTGTCTACCCAAGCCAGCAGTTTTGAGTAATCGCTCTCACTCCCCCATCGTCTGCCGCCGCCGCCGCCGACGCTCCGAGACCATCTCTAACCCCAGCCCTTCGGTCGTCACCCTCGCGCGGGTTTCCCGGCGCGCACGACCTACCCCGGGGCATTCTTTACTCTCCCATCAACACGGCGCCCGCCGTACCGTCGTCGTCCTTGCTTTCGTCTTCGTCTTCGTCTTCGTCGTCGGGTCCTCCTCAGGGTCGTCCCTAGGATCGAAGCGCACACGCAGGCACTCCCGGAATCTCGTTTGTACATTTATTTTACCCCCTTCGATGTTCCTCTCTCTCTCTCCTTCTAACGTCCTTCCACTTTCTTTTCTTTTCTTTTTTTCTTTCTTTCCTCTCTCGCACCGTTCCTCGATTCGCTGTCGCAGTCGGAGTGGCATGGAGCGGTGGGAAATAAATGGCCCCTAATGGATTTCTTAGACGTGCGCGCGCGCGAGGGCGGGCGGGCGGACGCGGCGGAACTCAGGTGCAGCCAGGAGTGCTCCGGCCCTCGAAAGTACGGCGGAACTCTAAATTACAGGAATCGCTGGCTCTCATCTCATCGCTGCCTCTCTTTTTCTCTCCCTCTCACCAGCATTCGACAGATCGCAGCTGCACGATTCTATCGGCGCCGATGAAAACTTTTCACCGTCGTTCTCCTTCCCCCCCCCCTCCCCCTCTGGTCCCCCTCTGCAGCCCCCCGTGTGCGTTCGCGGCGAACTTTTCGTCTTTGCCAATAATCTCGACGACATCGCGGTGACCTCGACCGCACGCGCAGTTTCGCCCCTTTTCGCTCACCTCTCTTCCGGCTCGCGCTCTCTCGCATCCGCGGTGATTTTTCAAGCTGTCTCGTGCGCTCCCGGCGAATTGCCGACCGGCACAAAGCGTAATTTTATTTGCCAGATTTATCCCGGGATCTTTTTCCGCATTTTCCAGTCATCGTTCCATGCGGGGAAGCAGGCAGGAATATGAGATGTCTATTGTGTATTTTCAGTCCATAAAGTTAGACGTTTAATCTTGCGGGTTACATCGCGCTGTGCTTACATCTCGAATTTCATACGTATTTCATATTCTTAATACATATTTTTTAATTTATATATTATTCTCTAAAAAAAAAAAAAAAAAAATAACGCTGTTATCGGAAATCGCGAACTTCGAAAATATCGGCAATTAGCTTTTTCCTTGTTTGCTTTCAAGACTTTCCAATACATGTGTTCTCACGAAAACATGACTCACTCTGCGTGCAACACAATACCGTGTTCATCGACGAAGTTTCATTTTATCCGTTTGGAAGAATCAAGAAGCGGCATAGCTTAACTGTCGTAATGGCGCGGAAATAAAAGCTCTGGTTTGCGGGGGACATGATAAAACTGAAAATCGTAGGGATTTCCCTGGATAATCGCGCGCCGAAGCTCGTCCTCCCGTTCACGGGCACGAAAGTTTCCCTTCTTTGTCAATAATCTCGACGGATTTCGACCGACACCCGAGAATCTCTTATTTCCTCGCCATTGAAGTTTCTCTCTCGGTTAGCAGCTCCCTTCGGTAAAGCACGCGTCTCGTACTCGTGCAAATTCGTTTGTAAATCTTATCTCGTTTTCTCTTCTCGCCCCGGCATTCTCCTTCTCGCAGCGGCGTTTCATTTACTCCATTTGAGCGGCGAAACGTCGACGATGAATAATTCGCGACGAAAATGTTACACCGCGCGAATTCACGAAGGGCAGATTACGAACGCGACCAAATGACCATTGCGATTTTAACGGTGCAGTCGTATTAAAAAAAAAAAACATAGTATGTATAATGTAATGTCGTTTATTAATCTGCGATCACTTACGTCAACAACCAGAGATGTCTAAGTGATGTGATTTAAAAAATTTTAGGAAAAAATGATCTTCAAACCGAATCAAATAATAAATATTAACTAGATCTGCTTATTGAATCGTATTGAAAATTATTATTTATCTCGAAGACTGGGTTTTCAGAGAGTTTTTCTACCGAAAATTCAATTTTCCTCTGTCGAGCTTCCGCATTGCGATTCAACGGTAATAGCATGCATTAAGCGCATACAGATGGTCCGTTGAGGTTGTGGTAAGTTAAGAACCCCGCACTGGAGTATCGCCGCAACTGTTTTCTAATCCTTATGCGATACACTTAATGACCGTTTCGCGGGTGGCTCCCGTTTCAACGAGAGCCTGTCGACGAAGCGTCGGAATTCCGTTGCGCGTCGCCATAATTGAGGGAATGAGCGCTTTAGCGATGCTAATTCCGCGAGTTGCTAACAAAACAATTTAAACACGGCTCATACATAAATCATCGCCGGCAGATAAAAGTTTTCCCCGTCCGGGGCTCGCCACGGGCGAGCGGCAACGGACTTGGCTTGAAAGGACCCGTCGCGTTCTTCGATGTACCTCGCCGTCATTTTCGCCCGCTTCGCCGGAGGAGAGAGCGAGAAAGAGAGGAAGAGAGAGAGAGAGAGTTAAAGCTTTTCCAGGCGCGCAGCCCGTTCCTTCAGCCCCTTGCTGACACTCTAAATCTCGTTTGGAAATCTCGCTTCTTCGATAATCCATTCCCAGGCGTTCATTCCCCTCGGTCGCCCTCCCGACTCTTTGCTCTGAATCGCGCGCGCGTGCGCTCGGCGCGACGTAGCGCGCTGCACAGGGAATAATAAATGCGTCTTAATGACGCGAAGCCGAGACCAATGAGACGCGTCGGTACAAGAAACGAGTGTCGATATAGATTCCTTGATACAGCGGAAATTGTTAGTTAAAATAGAACGCTGAAAAGAGCGATCCATCGAATGATTCATGAGATTCTTCCTTATATAAGTGGCGATCACGGAAGTGTCCGAACTCTGAGGAAATACCCTCGTCTCTGTCGAATCAAAGTTTAAAATCTATTGTATTATTAAACAACTGTTTTACTTAATAGCATTTGACCGTCCTTGAATTTCAACACTTTTTATTTAAGGCGCCTGGAATAAATACATTCAACTCTCTACAAATAAATTTAATTTTTGTACCGAATAAAAGACAATCGATAAAACTGCAAACGCTCGTTCAATTTGTTTAGCGTAAATAATTGCGAGCGCAACGCGCTTGTTTTCGACGTTCTTGCCGTTAACATTATTTTTAAATCATTCAGAAGTTTGAGGAACAATTGATGATAAATGAACCTTTCACAAGCCAAAGTTAATCAACTCTGCGAAATAAAAAGCAGAGAAAATTGATAAACATTCGCATTAATCAAGTGTGTGTGTCCTGATGTGAAAATTTAACAAAATTTACAGAAAGTTGAGTCGATCGATTTGACCGTTGAGAGGCTCGAATCTAATAAAGCGCGTATAAGAAAGAAAATAAACATCACAATGAAGAAATTTATACCAGACGAACGGTCTTGTTAATGAAATCTTAAGCCGTGTCTGCTCTTGTAGGTTGAAATTATCACTCCGCTTAAGTAACCATCACATTTCATCCACCCGGACGGAGGGGGATGAAAAAAAAGCACGACCGACACGGCGTACTCCTGCCCCCGTCGGGAAACGTCGGACGTGCGTTAGCGCGTTCCAAGGGAAAGAATCCCATCCCCGCCGGCATTCTTCGCACTGCGAAAACTCGACCTTCGCTGGCGCCGTCACGAATGACGAAAGTTTCCGCCGCTACGTGACGAGCGCATCACCTCGGTCGCCCTCCTTACCCAAGGGGGCTGCCACCGCCCGGCGAACGATGTTGAAATAACGGAGCGAGGTGGGGAGGGGAGGCAAAGGCGGAGAAAAACTGTAAACTGAAGTAACTTGCTGGAAGTCGTCTGATCGATCGCATTGTGTCTCTCACCGCATGATCGCCTCCCCCCTCAGGGGTACACTCGAAAGTTTCTTCGTCGAGGTTTCGCGATGGTGTAGTTTCTGATACGACGCCGCCATTTCCTCCCCCTCCCCCTCTTCCTCTCACTCACTCTCTCTTTCTTTCCCTTGTTCTCTCTCATTGTTGTTCCACCCTCTCCGCGCCCCATCCCCCCCCCCCCCATCCCTCTCCCGGGGGTTGTGCTAATGTTATTCAGCCTGTGTTCTCGGCATAAAGTGTTACCTTCTCGGTTTCCTCGTTTCACCTCAGCCGGCGGTTTTATATAATTTTTTTATCGGCCGTATGTTCCGCCGGCGAGACATGCACCGCCGGAAAATTCGCGCGAGGACATTCGACGATGTCCCGCTTTAATCACGTTACACCTCCGCGCGTCTCCCCGCGCGACGCCGGGTTTCGAAATATAATATTACTCGCTCTGAAATTTTTCCAAAATGAATCGCGAGAGGTTTCGCGCCACGGGTGCAAAACGGGGAGGAGATGAGGGGAGATTGAAACAAAAGCTAAAATCCGCGTACAGCAGTGGTTGAATAACACATTCGTCGAACCTACGCCCCTTTCGCCGGAACTCGCAACGATTGTCCCGCCTCACGCGTTATCAATAGTACGAAGACCGTTATCAATAGTATCAATAATAGTATACCGCTATTATTTGCTCGTCCGTTTCGCATCCGCGACGGATGATTCTTCCTCGGGTTTTCCGCATTTCGCTCGCGCGTACGCTTCTTCGCTGATGCGCGACGAGCGACCGCGAAATGTCATTTGTGAATTTCATTCTCGCGACGTGCCCCCCCCTCCCCTCCCCCCATCCACTTCCTTTCTTCCTCCGTTACCCGCGTGCTCTTTCCTTTGTTCGAGGGCGGCGGACGAGACGAGTGGGAAACACGAGGTCGGTTTTCATCGCGACGCGATGATGAATGCTGCAATGTCCGCCTCGAGGCGAGAAACAGCATGGTTCGTAGTGCGCGCGTCGTATATGCGTCGTACACTACTATACTCTGGAATTGCCCGAAAGCTCGGGTTTACGAGATTTCGCGTCTACGTCGCCGCGCTCGCCGCGCTGCTCTCGCGCGAGAACGCTGGATTTATTTGCGCTCCATTTCGCGCGATTTTCTTCCCGTAAATCTGCGTCCGCTTGCCGCACAACACGTTTCCCGGGTTCCCTCTCGACGTGGCGGCGAAAATTTGCATGCGCTTCGTCCCGAAAGCGCAGGCAACGTCGCAAATTCGGGTGAAAAATCCGTTGCTCTCTCATTCTTTGCGGTGCGAACGCGCCTCGCAATCGAGGCGTCGGTTAACGCTTATTCCGCGCGAGACGAGCGTTATCAAATTATCTGTCCCGTACCTGTCGAACGAGTAATGTCAAAGGAGCAGGGAGGCGATAATTCAAGAAAACTTCCCCGTTAATACCGCCGTGTCGCTTCTTCTTCCTTCTCCGCGCACGTAGCTCGTAAATCTTCCCATTATTCGTTCCCATCGACGGCGTGCTGAGGGATCCGTCGTATCGCTCGAGATTAAAATGAAAAATCGCGCGCCGTGTACGCGCGCGGATGAACGGGTAATGGGATATTTATACGAGCCGACGTTACGTATAATATTTTTCCGTCGCGCTGCGGAACATATCGCTGTTTACCTGGACGGCGTCGGTCGAAAGTCCTCGCACGCTATCTTGTCCGCCGTGACACCGCCCGCCCGTCGTCCATCCCCTGGTTACAAAGCAACCAGAAGTCCGGAGGCGAGAAAGGACGCGCGACTCGAAGCGCCACGAGCGAGCCAATAACATCGCCGCCGCTACGTCGGTTAGCGGCATCTCTCGCATCACGATATGATACCCTTTGTGTCTCTCTCTCTTTTTTTACGTCTAAGGCGCGCAGCGAAGATTGTCTCAATAACGGTTAGAAACAAGTAGCTCGGGGCGAGTTCTTTCTCTTCTTTTATCTCTTTCTCTCTCCCCCCCCCCCCTCCCCTCCCTCTCGAAACGATATCGCGCAAGCAGTTCGGCGAATCCAAAACACAGCTGAAAAATCCACGACGGAGGCGAACCTATTAATTTCACTTTCTACTGTTTTCCCCTCGTTGCAATGAGGCCGCTTCTCGCTCGTTTTGCACCGCCTTAGCGAGATATAAATCCCGAGCGCGGTGGGCGACAAAGAAGAATGGGTGGAGAGTCCCGACCTTACCCGGGCGCGCTCCAATTTTGGAGCGGAGTCCCGATGCCAGGACGAATGCCGACGATTCTTTAAAGCGATGTGCTCCGGCGAGACGCGGGATTTACGGTAATGCACGGGAATCGAGAGAGATCTTAATGCTTGCAAGAGAGAGAGAAAACAAGAGAGACACAGAGAGAAAGAGAGAGAGAGAGAGAGAGAGTAAGACAGTGGAAACACGTCGTTCTTTATCGCAGTCGTACGCGCGCGAGCGCAAGGAAAACGCGGCGATAATTTTCCGTGACATCTTAATCCTCTCTCGCCGCGATGCTCGCGAATGATGAAACTGTTCGTAGTTGTGAGTACCGCGATTTTTACGACTTCATCGATGTCTAAGCGTAATTTTCTTCACTAACCACAATTTATTGTTACGTTTATTATTGAAATATCTATATTTATCGACTTCCTTTCATTATTTATTATTTCACCTTGTTACGAAAGTATAACATATTCAGTGCTTGACAAAATGATGATTTAATGTGATCAAAAAATCAATATTAGACTTTTTACTTATAATAAATTATAAGAATAATTAATTTGTTCAAATATTTGTGTGATAATTTTGCAACATCTTATAGAAATTAATATCTTCTTAATGCCTTATTATTTTCTAGTCTGACAATTAAATTTGTAGATAAATTTTATCTGAATCCGAATCTCCCCTACTTTATTAAATAAACAATTAATAATTACAATATTCATCTACACGTTATTAAAACGAAAAAAGGTAAGCGGGAATATAAAAATTAATTGGCGTATTTTTCGAAGCATTTCCAATATCGCAATCTTAAAAAAATATGTCTACGCATTTAATTGTCAGATTATATTTTTCCGTACATATTTTTCGCAAAAAATCTTTCGATAAACAACGCCGAGAGCATTAGCTTAACTTTATTCATATGACCCGGTATCCAGGTTCGCGTTCCAGAAAAACAAGCTGACGCACGCTCGCGAGGGAGAACGCCCATACAATCCTTCGAAATGCATTTCCTTTCATTCGATATCGAGATGGGCTGCGTGCATCGAACCGCTCGTCCGACGCGTCGAATCTCGTCGAAATTGACGCGCGCGTGGGATGGAGCAGCGATTTACAGTAAAGCAGCTGCACCGCACTTGCGGAGCGGAGCAGCGGGAGCGAAACTTGATACGAAACAAGGTATAACGCGGGCGAACGGAGAATGGTACGCCGACCGGATACATCGGCGTCAGGGCAGAGAAATATCCGAAATGGTAATGACATTTAAATGCCATTCATAAACGTCAGCGTGCTACCGCTGCCGCCGCGAGCGGCAGGAATTTTCATTTCGCCCGGCAAAACGAGACGCAGCTGCGGCCGAGTGGATTTCGTTAGCATCGCTAAAACGAGAGTGCCCGTTGAACGATGTACTCGCTGCCCCGCGGACAGTAAATTCGAATCCTCGGATGAGAGGTCCTTCGGAGGCGTGTACGAGGATCCGTTACGAGGCGCGTGATTAGCCACGTCGCGATTATTGGCGAATTTTTTTTTCACGAACTCAGCGACGCTCTTTCGTAGTCGAAATGCATAAATTACGTTCGCGATGAAAATTTTAATTCCCGAATAATTAAAGCCCGTTATTAAGGATTCGGCATTAAAATGTATGATTGCGTATCTTTTCGTCTGATGGGAGTTTCTTCTTGAATATCCTTGAATGAAAATCAAACGCAAATTTCCGCAATATTAACGGCGGCGACGGCGCCGGCGCCGAAAGATGTATCCTTTCCGATGCGGAGTGTGTCCCGAAAATTTGGGTCGCACATCGACTGTATTAATGAGATACGTGGCGCCGGCAGTGTATAATTATTATTACCGCCCCGAACCAGAACACAGTTCTCGAGGGCGCGGCGAATGTATAATGCACCTAACTGGGGATGCATCCCCGGGTCACCCCGGCTGTTGGAGAAAGCTGAATGCTTAACGACACGGCGCATTTGAATGCTTAACTGACACGTTCGAGAGGTGTAACGCGAAAAAGCGGACGGCGTCATAAACGTCGCCCGGCGGAACGGACGGACCGGCACTACCGACACGGATGCTCATTACGATTTTATCCCGCTCGAGTGCAAACCGCGATTTCCGGCGTCCCTCACGTTGATCCACGACGTGTCTTGCACCCGCGTGCAAGGCGCGCAATGTTCGGCCGTGTACGTCCTCGCACGTCACCGTAAAACGAATAATTCAGTCCCCACGTCTCGTGCCTCCGTCTCTCTCTCTCTTTCCCTTTTCACCTCCATTTTACCGCTTCTTGTATCCTCGATCGCAATTCCAATGCAATTATCAGGCATAATGTATAGCGGCAATTTGCATTCATTTATTGGCTCTCATTTGTATTCGTCGAAATGAGATTAAAGATTTAATTTCTAGTAATTTGGATCGGTTAATCGCGCCGATACACGACTATCGGACATCATCATCGCGCAGATGCCTAATTACGTAACTATCGTTGGTTTTGCACGGTTGTGTCTTTTTTGCTTCGTATTCTGAATCGCGTGTTATTTTTATACGAGTCACGACTTCCCGCTCTAACACCCGTCCTTCTTTTCTCTACGAACAAGTGACCTTCTGTGACTTCGTCACAGTCTTAATCATTCTCCGAATTTTTTGTGCAACACCACTTTTAACTTTTTGCGATGCCCCCTCTAGACCGCGTTTCTGCGATCGATAATTAGGTATGTAAAAAACCGAATCCGTTATTGCGCGAAATGGTATTCCAGATCGCGTGTCTTTTTGCGCTAATTGCAAATCACCACATGTGCCACAGTCATTTTGTCATTAACCTTTATCCTTAATGAGACATGCACGATCTCTCGGATCGTAGAGCTGGAACTTTATGCTCCCTCTAGTTCTTGTTTGTATACATAATGGAAATAAAAGATAGTAATTTTGATGCGATAACTTTTTCTTTTATTCCGTATTCTTAATTATCTTTTAAGTATCCGATAATTATGTATAAAAAACAATTCAAAATAAGTTTAAAAGAGACAATCCGAGAGGCCCTCCAATTTTTTTCTATGTCACCAATAAGAATTAATTAATTGTCTAAAGAATATTGGAGCATTAAAGTAATGGTAATGGTGCATTATGTTCGTTAAGAACGGACTTTGACCATTAAATGGCTTTGTCGGATTTCCGTGGTGGGACGTAATTAAAATTCACCGTAGGGACGAACGTAAATCTGTAAATTTACAGTGCGCTCATGTGTGGGTATGTCTAAATGTATCCTCGAATCTCCTGTATTCCCGCGATTTTGTGCTTAATGACGTAATTCCGTGCTCACCGTTACGACGAGGTGACGTTAAAAAGTCTCCCTGTAATCGTAGTAAAGCCGAGGCACGGCCTCGGCTGCATTATGTGCATTACGGAGGTACACGCGGTGCTAATTTCGATCCGTCGGAATATTAAGAGCAATGACGGCGAGTACAACGGCCTCGAGCATTTCGAAAATTATATTTCTGTATTGTTACTTTAACCTTTTCAAGACGTTTCGGCATTTCTCATTGCACATATATTGTTTTGTGGAACCGGCATTACACAGATGAGTTGCAACAGTTTATATTTATTCATTCATTCATCAAAATCGACTGAATACTTTTGACAAAAAATATTTCAAAATCATAAAAAAAAAAAAATGTAGTTTCCAATTTTCACGCGACGCAGCAATCTGAATCAATCGAAGGACCTTATTACATGGAACACGAGCGTGAGTTTTCCAGACACCGTGTATGTCCATGTAAACTTTTCAGTCGGAAAATCTCGCGCGGACTTAATCCCCGAGCGCACCGAATGCACGAGCGATCGACTTAGGACGCTAAAACCGGGCTTAATTCTTTCGCACGTACGTGACTACTCGGTCCGCTATTCTTCCCTTTTTTTTTTGCTTTTCTCTTTTTCGGCAGAAACTAATCCTCATTGCGTATGCTGTTTCCCCGATTCGGCGGGTAAAACTTCCTGTGCACGCGATATTCCTCCGCCGCCTACGAAAACACCACGCTTCGCTTACCAAGCCACTTCCTAACGACCTTTGAATACACCTTGCGCTCTTTCCGCCTCTCAGCATTTTCTTGCATCCTTTTCCTCCTCCCCCAACCGCTCCCTCGCCTTTCCGTCCTTCCGCAAGAAACTTTCGTCGATCCCACCTCGCTTGGGCGTGTAAAAACCTTTGAGATGCAGATCGAAGTTTAACACGCTCGGAATGCAAAGTACACTCTGTCGACGGCGCAAACGTGATTTCGGTATCGAGAAACTGAAATTTCGGCGCGGATTCGATATACTCTCGTGCGAGATAGCGGGGAGCTCAGCCAGATCGGGGAGTGGGTTCGGAGTATATGTTTTGTTTTAATTAAAAATAACAGGTCCCCCCGCAATGTGTCCTGTCGCGTGCGATTACGGCGTCGGTGTGCGAAGGACCGACAAGCTCGCGCGCTCGGAATATACCGTGGCGCAGAGTACGGAAAGAACTTAGCGTCGTCGGCGACGACGTATTCAAATTGACTTAATTAGAACCTTATCCAACTGCCGTGCGCCGAACGACTCCTTAACGCTTAACAATAATGCGAAATGGTTATCCGAGTTTCCAACGGGTCGTAAGCGCCGGTGAGTGCCCTCGCCCCTTCGCGAAATTCACCGCGGAGAACACTGGCGGAGCGCGTTTAATAATTAACTGAGAAATTCTGTGAGGGGACGAATGGAAGCCTGTGCAAAGCACGAAAGGGGTTAAAAGTGCGGCTGGTATAATATCTCGATTAACGGGTTCGTCACGGCGAAAATGGCGCAGGTCTCTTGTCAGTGCGACTCCCAATTTGCCGCGTTCATTAACGGTCACTCCTCTCGTCCGGGAGAAACTTCAAAAAGCGACAAAGAGGTAGAAATAACGAAAAACCGAAACGGCTAAAGCTTTGAGATTTTACACGCCACGATTGGCTGGCGAATATTCCATGAATATTATGCGTGTCTTTGGCGGTATACAATTTACCGACGGATAAATAAATTTTTAACTGAATTTTCATATAAAATCGAGATGTCAAAATTATCGTGTTATCGTTAATTCTATAAATCTGTGCAGAATTGTTTTCATAAATAATAGATATTGGCAAAAGTGTGAAATCCTCTTTCGAGATGGTGTTATTTAAAGACTTATCTTTTATGTATAACAAAAGGTACGCCAGAGGTTTATTTTCGATTCCACTGTGTAGAATGAAAGTTAGTAAACAAAGCTGAGAGAATACGCACCAGTTACACACAGCTTCTTTCAGCTTCACGTCAAACATTCATTTTACACGTTATTGCGAAAGAGAAAACGAAAACGTCCGGTTGAAAAATGACAGGGGGAGGGAGGGGCAATCGCGGTCTCCGTCGAGAAAATCTATCATTCCCCGGGAACATGGCGGGAACTTACTTTAGTTTTTAATGGAACACGTGCTACTATCCGGCCACATGAATTATGCGAGCTCCTTGAACGTCGGTAAGAGAAATAAGAGGGCTCGATCGCGCTTTTCTGTGCAAAAAAAAACGAGGAAAAAGAACAAAGAGACAAAAAGAGAGATATATATACATATATCTTCAAGGGATTGGGTACTTCGAGATTTCTAAAACGGAATGGTACAAACAGTAACGTCGAGAAGCACCGGCGGGAAGAAGGGATAACCGCGGGAGATACGAGAGAATTAAGCGGACGTTGTTTCGCCGTTTAGGATTGTCGAGGGAATTTAATGGATCCCATAGGATGCAACATGTGCCTGAGAATCGTATGTATTATGTAGCCGTATACTCGGACTGATCGAGAGCAATGCGGACAACTACCCGGCTGCACACCCGGCGCTGTCATAAAGATCCGATCCGGAATTTCTCACGAGACGACACGACGCTTTGACGCTGCTTCGTTGCCCATTTAGCGTTTAGTGATCGTAATGGACATTAATGGCGTGCGCGCGCGCGCGCGCGCTCACGGTTGCGTGAATTATTTTACATAGGCACAAGCGATATCTTAACGCGACGATAAAATCCGCCTTTTTCTCACCGCGACGAAGCGACCGACAAATATTTGAGGGCAATTATGTGAGAAGCGTATTGTAGCGCGTTAACAAGCGTCGCGGAGCGCCGAAGATTTAAGGTATGTACCTTACCTTCGTTTCCCGGCAGACGTTTCCCGCGAGTCGATGGAGCGAGCGGGCGCTATATACCTTTCTGCATCAGCGGTTCTCAAATTCCTCAAATTTCCTGCTGCATCCTTTCTGCAAAAACAAAATTTTACATCGGTTATATATCTGTTCATAGAAGAATAGCACAACTTACTTGATCAATAATACAACTTCCTTAATCTTCTCTACATGTAAACTTCAATTTTTGTTAAAAAAAAGGATCTGAATCTTTTCTGAATTTTTGCACTGCGTTTTTATAGACAATTTACGAGATATTTGCAATTTCGTATATTAAATAAATTTAATAATTGTGTATTAAATCTGTTTAATATACAAGAATTGTGTATTAAGAAAGCGAAGATGTAAATTTTGATAAACACAAGATCTGAAAGGGTAAATAAAAGCTCGCGAAGCGTCGAGGCAGCAACAGTTTCAGCACCGCTGCTTCGAACGTTGCATCGTTACCGTAATCCGCGAACATAAGCACATACGCGCATACGCGCGAGCGAAAGATAAGAAATTCAATGTAAATAACGCGTGTGGTGCGGCGGGGATGACTTGAAAAGAGGATGCGCGAGCGTGACGTGAGCGAAAATTCTTCTTCTCTCAAGTCGAGTTACGTAACACGCGCGGCTGCGTGGAAATAGCTCAGAAGTATGTGAAGAAAGAGGCAGAATGGCATGACGGTTAGCTTAGCGCGATACGATGGATAAACCCCCTTCGAGCCGGCTTCCGCAGTTTTTCCACCCCCTCTGACGTTCTATTTTACGCTGGTCGATATTAATTTGCGGATGCGGAACACGGCGGAGAGATCTAACCATCTCTCACTCGTCTATCTTTCGTTTGAGTAAGGATTCGTCACGGTGAGAGATTCGGGATATCGTCGACGCGATTTCTGTCATTTTTTTTCTTCACATTACTCACCGTAATTCTTATTCAATAACGGATCGAATAATCACAAACAAATTACGTTCGTACTGAATGATGCAAATTATACGACGTTTCGAACTAGACACGCACATTTCGAACCGTGAGATTGAGAATCCTAGCTACGGCACGTCCTGCAAAGACTTCTAATTCTATCGTTCGAACCTAAACGTGCGTAATAAATCTGTCGATGCTCCCCTCGAGCAGATTTATCTGCGTCGTTCTCGCGACCGCAACACGCAACGTAAACAAGATCGATTGAGCGTAGTCTGTAAAGTTTTCCGGATGATTTAATATCCTGGTTAGTGCACCGGGAGAAGTAATTTCAGCGGGCAATGACATTAAACAAACGGCGAAAAGGGAAACGCACGAACACGCGAGGTGAATAATTAACGTGAACTGCGGAATTTTTGGGTTTGTAAAGTCGGGACGAAACGCTCGCGAAAACGCGTTACACGATTGCGCATGGGATTAGCGTTGCGAATTAGCCCCTCCCCCCCATTAACGAAATTCGCCGGGAACCACGGTAATTATTAGGTACAGCCATTCCCGTGCGAATGTCTCGCGAGATTTCCTCGCCACGGCGGAGTTACGCACGACGCGTTAGAGAAGATGGAATTAACGAGGCTGATCGGCGATGCTTCCTCGAACGACTGATTTAATGCAGTTTCCAGTTTCCTTTGCTACTCGGCGTAACCATTTCGAAACTTTCATCGAGCATGCCGAATCTAATAGTCCTAGCACCCCCTCCCGTTAAAACAATTACTATGGATTTCCACGCTATTTGTTCCAACGACCAGAATGAACATTCTCGCGACATTGCACTTGCATTTTACCGCGTAATTTTTAATATTCCACGACGCTTTCGAAATGTGCAATGAAATTGTCGCAATTTACCGGAATGGATTTGATCAGTTGTACAGTTCGATTTTCGCGCAAAAAAAAACCAAGTTTTGCGCGCCGATTGTTTCGAGCTCGATTTATAAGCTGGTATTTTTACGCAAATTTCTATAGAGAGAGAAGCAAAAGTTATTCGCCTTTCGCAATCAATGCAGAACTATCTGTAAATCAATATTATCAAATAAGAACCGTTCGAATTCCACGTCGGGATTATATCGCTGCTCGTCACGACAGGCAGTAGCGTTAATCCGTTCGTTTCCGGTTTTCGATGTCGCTGGGATTGGGTCAACCGAACAGTATCATCGACGTGTTTACGTGTTGTCTGTTACGCTCGGCAATTTTTCAAAGAATCGAAAACGTTTTCGAGACAAACGACCTGGTGTGATGCCAAAAGGAAGTCAAAACTTCGCGCGTCCCCCTTCCGCGCCGTCGCCGCCGCGTTTCGACTGCCTAACGCTATACGTCATGTGCGCGACATGCTTGCCGCTCGCACGGGTATCGAATTGACGAGCCGAGGAATTAATTGATAGTGGCAGCTATATGCCTTTGATTAAATACGCCGACTCCGGCGACCTGCTGCGTAACGTCGTTCGCCCGAATCACACGCGTGTCGGAATGTCGCCGCTCATCGTCGCGCGCACGCAGGGGATTCTCCACGGTATTACACAACGCACCGTGTCGATAACCGTCAGAAATCACATTCGCCAGACTGCCAATCGGCTGATCTCGATGAAATACGAGATCCCATATTGGCGAAGATATTTACCACTTTGCGGATTCGGTGCAACGCGTTGGGACGTGCGCGCGCCGCAAGAATTTCTCTTTGGGGATTCATTATCATAAAACGCTTTAGCGTTCCGATAAACGCGTTAATTGTGACGCGACAATCGCGGCTCTTTTTTTTTTGCTATTCTCAGTTGTTACCGCTCGAATTATATTAGAACGCGCTCCATCGTCTAATTGTAAATGGATGAAACGTCACATCGTAAGTGAATATCTCCCTATGCTCTATTAATCAGTTGAATCCCGATGTGTCACACATGATACATCGATTTCCAATGAAATTAAATTTTGTAACTATTTATTCATTTTTTATGATTGCTTGCCACAGCGGCATAATAAGTGATTTTTTTAAGGGCAACCCGAATTTGTGTGAGTTAACTTCGACATAATAATTAGCAATTTACAAAAAAAAAAATTTTTTTTTTAACAGTTTAATCTAATTCCAATCAAACTCTGACACAATAATAATAATTAATATACACGATAAAAATAATTTTCTTGCAACAGTGCTATCGAAATTCGATTTAACTCTGACAAATTAATCCCTTGAATTAAGCTCTTGGATTAATTTGTCGGAGACGAAATTATGCTTTATTCTCTCCTCTTTGCATTTTCGATTACGTATGTTTATAAATTATTATCGTTCACGCATTATCATCATTCATTCGATTAAACGATTTCCGCACTTTAATCACAAACGCGCAAAATGTGCCTGCAATGGAGGTGATTAGATAGTCTGTCAGAGCGCTTTGCCGCGCTATCCTTTTGTCCTCGCGAGAATTCTTTCGGCCGTGATCGCTCGGTGCCGTCGGCGTATTAATTGATCCTACCTTGCGCTCGCAATTAATTTGGCCCGTGTCAGGTGGGCGAGCGGTGATGTCCACGCGCGTGCGTCACAGCGCGGTGCAACGTTGTTGTCGACGTTCTTGTTGATTGCAGGCTGTCGTCGACGATATCCGCCCCCGAGGTTTTGGTGCGGCCGCACATCGGAATGACGGTCGTTGACCGAATGGGTGAGCTTACCGTTTTCTATATATCGGACGGTCACGAACGCGCGCGAATTTCGTCTGGGCACTCGATTGAGCTCTCTCGTTCGTCGTTAGGGATGGGATCAAGTTGATACATATCGCGACTCTCTCTCTCTCTCTCTCTCTCGATTTATTTTCGTGTATCATTTTATTTAAATCGAGACAATGTGAAGGTTCGCATTTCGTGTCTTCACAAAGTAACATAAAATCCAATTAAATTAAATTAAAATAATTAAACTGAATAAAGTAATGGCAGTTGATATAAATGTCAAATCTGAAAGAAAATTAAAATAATATCATTTTGTAATTCATACGTTTTTAAACTCCAGAAGTAGTTGTGTATTGTTTCGTCTGAAGTAATTAGCATGTGTAAGAAGCTGTTATGGAATGAGCTAATTTACATATCGCAGAAAATTGCTTTTTGCGTATGAATTTCAAAGTAATGAAAGGAATTCGTTATCCGAAGCATATCGCGACACGCGCGTATGCAAAGGGTAATATAAGCCTATTTCTCATCGTCACATAACGGCTGCCATCGCTCCTGGGTATAATAAAGATTAAAGTCAACCGGTGGAGCACCTCTTTCACTTTCTGATCACGCACAAAGACTAGGCGGGAACAACGCCTTTTGACAACAAGGGATTGTTTCGGTCGCGCGGGGGAGGGTAACGGGCAGCAAAACTTTTCGCGCAACGTCGCGAAGAATCCCGGTAAGCCCCTTTCACGACGAAACAGCGGAGCTATACGTAAAGCATTAAAGGAGCATTTCGCATGCGTGTCTGCTCGCGCACGAGTTGACGGCAGGATGTAACGCGCGAGTGATTCGGGTATCCATCAATCGATTTCTAGTCGCCCACCGAGCTTTGAAAGTGATCGCAGTGAAACACGAGACGAGAGTTTCCACGGAGACGCGCCATTAGCGGCAAGAAACGGACAAATCCCCTGCCGAAAAAAAGCGCGACATTAATACGACAGCGCACATATACGCGAGCGAGCAAGCGAGTGAACGGGACATTTGAGGGGGAAAAGCCGGGAAATCGACGGAAAAAGATATTATTTAATACACGCGTAATGGAGGTCCACGCTTATCACGGACTGAGAAGCTCTTTGAGAGCTTTTTGCCAAGCTCGCTCTCGGAGTTCTCGTATAGCACGGTCGCGCGTTGCGCATCTCCCTCTTTCTCTCTCTCTTCTCTGCCCTCGTCAACTTCCTGCTCGTCTTTCCGTTCCTTCTCTGCGCCGGTTTATAAAATGCGGAAACATTGAGGCGTACGAAAAACACGACTTTCGCGGTCGACTATACCAAGTCCGGACAAAGTCCTCTTCCTCTTCTCGTTTCTTCGCCGCCGTTCATACGGGCGGTCGTAAAGTAGACAGTGAGAATTGGACGATAAGAAGCCTATTTTGGATCGAGTACCTGCTCGAGTTAATGGAGGCGCCCGGTTAAAAGCGAAGCTGGCTTCCTGCTTTCGTTCGCTCCGCACAGCGATTTCCGTGTCGCCGCGAATTTCCGAGACTTGATAAGACGGCGAGAGAGCATCGCCGGTGCATCGCGTATATATCCGCGGGATTGGACAGGCGTAAATCCAAAGCCAGTTTTTCCCCAATCGCTCTGCTGCCGGTTAAGCTTGCAATTTCCCAGCCGCATATTCGGCGCGGCGATACTTTATCCGGCCATGTCGATAGCTTCGTCTTCGGCGGCGACGACGACGGTTTCGTGAGACGTCGCGCGAATTAACGAAGAAATGTCTAATCGATTACGCGACGAACCGAGTACAGGTGGATTTATCTCTCCCCTATTCTCGCGGGTACAGCGCGACAGCGAATCGCATCAGCAAACTATCTCTTGCGACGTATCTTAATTCTTAATAAAAGCGCGCGGTTCATTTTATGCGCTATTTTTATCATGTCTTGAACTTTATATAAATATTATATTTTATGTAAATTTTTTTATGCGAATAATATATTTTGACATAAACCTAAACGGCACATGCCATTACATGCAGCGGGCTTTTTTTTATATTTTTCGAAAAATCACGCTTCAGCGGCGCTACATTGAACATTACTGAATTATTATACGTATAACAGTCGAGCGTGAATATGAATTTGTCTATAATGTAGGCTTCTTATCGGACGATTGCACCCGAGACTGCTCGCTGCATTTTTCCAACGCGCGTATATTCGCCATACGACTTGCTTGCATTTATTTACTCGCTCGTTTTCCAATTTTGCATGGTCCGGTGCATATTACTTTCGCGCGGGAAAGGAGACGACGGAGCTACGATGTGCAATTAAAATCGTCCCACCCCCTCGCCCATCCTCCTTTTCTTCCGTCGCTGTTCCGTTGTCGTCCTTGGGGCGCGGGCAAAGCAATTTACATGAGTAAACAGCTGGGCGCAATTATGCTTCCTTCCTGTACGCCACAACCGTCGCTGTTTATCAACCCGAGTATTGATACCAGTACAATTTCGATGAACCAAAATTATCAATGGAGGGAGGACCAAAGAGGAAACTAATTAAAGTTTCAGACGGATAAAAAAAGAGAAGGAAGAGTAATATTATTCTATGCAAAATTTTGTAGCACTGTAATTACGCGTCATCCTGACAAGTCAATTAAGAAAAGTCTTTCTCGGAAGAATCTCAAAACGGAATTTGTTATATTATTACCAAGATGATTTCGGGATATATCGTGTACGAATGATGACGAGACGGATAGGTCATCGAACGATCGTCACGGCTCCGATCGCCGTGTCATCTCATCGGAATTGGTTCGCTTATCGTTTTCCCGGTGCATATTTTTCCGCGAAACATTTTCCTATCCGCGGATGCACAGCGACGATAGATCACTTCGATCGCGGCGATTAAAACGACAAGGCGCGCCGTTGTTGTACATCGGCAGCCGGTTATTACACGCGGGAGGTGGAAGAAAACATTTCTCATCAGAGCGCGATAGCGGGTGTTGTTGGTTTTGCGAAGCGGAAACGTCAGTGAGGTTCGACGTTTGGTGCTACGACAGCAACTCCGGCGGGCAAAAAGGGGCCAACTCTCGAATTCTATCGGGAGTAAATTAAACGGTTCCCCTTATTGCCGCCTATTTATCCGATATCGCAGGCGCGTTCCCATAAATATTTGGTCTGCGCTCATTGACCGGAGGTGAATGCGTGATCATTTATTTATCGCTACGTCGACCATTATTTCCCCGCTTTGCCGAGGCCCGGCGGCGAGGTACGAGCGCACGATTTCGGAATTCTAAAACCGCGCGAACGGCGTAATATTTTACCATAGATTAATCCGCGTCCGGCATGGCCGATATGCAACGAATAAAAATCCACTTTAATCTGTCCATCCCTTTTTCTCTCTCCGTTTCACCGCCATTCCCGCCGCGACAGATTCCGGATAAGAACCGCAGAGATGCGGCGGGTTCCTGAAAACAAGGCGAACGACCGGTATCTGTATTCAAGAGACCGTCGCCGTGAAATCCAATACAATGTACGACGCGGTTTAATTGATACGAATTCCCGGAATACGTAAAGTCGGAATTTTTTCGAGTCCGTCTCGGTTTATCGCGTTAACGGCCTTATCAGCGCTTTCTTTCCCCGATGCCGACCGTAACATCCGCGAATAATCATAATGAAATTGCATCGCCAAGTTTTTTTTCCTCCGCATTAAAGATGCGACACGCGAGTCCGGATTTATTTCCACAGCGAGAAAAGTCTCGGAAACACTTCTCCGTTGCCCGTCCTCCTTTCTCTTCGTTCCGTTCACGTTGCGCGTTACGCGTCGCGCGACATTATTACGAAAATTTCAAACAAATCACGTAGCTCGCGTCCCCGCCGGCCGATACAAATCCCTCTTTCGCCGACTTTATCGCCGTGAATCAGTTTTCGCCGTTGTGTTCCGCCCGAAACACGCAGCGCAAAATTTATTCCATGCCTGGTGAAATTATATTGCTCCGACAACGAAATTAAAGTCTTCCGGATGAACGCGCCCGCGTTGTACGCCAGCGTGCATGCGGATGCTGCCAATCATTTAAATTTTTCTCGAAGAAAAATAGCGCGTGTTTCTGCACCGATAAAGTCGCCCTGTAGTAGACGCTTGTCGTGCAAAATTTATAGACGCGGGAAGGGCGAGAGCCTCAATCTTTGCCCTCGAGTCGTATCTCGGCTTCTGGAGGGCCAGATAAATTTCACGATAACTTTAAAGGCGAGTGAAGATATATTTATATCGTAACGTTACTAATTATTATTCCGCCAAGTGAGAAAGAATTCTTTTATCGCGCGCCGTTTAATTAAAAGTGCGACGTTAATTCTTAGGGCGCGAGATGATGAAAAAATCGCCGAGCCAAGGATCGAAAATAAAGCGGCTTCGCGGTATATCCTCTTACTTCGCGGCGCTACTCTAATTATCGCTCTTGAACCCACGATGGCCGCAGGCCGACCAATGACCCGAACAAGATAACGGCTTTTAATTAATTCCATAATCTCTCCCGATTATTCTCGCGTCTAGCGTTATTCGATTATCGACGATTGCGCGCGACGATGCGTCGGACACCCCGCTCGTTGCTTTGAAGAGAATTTTAGTAACGCCATCACGGCGCGCGGTCGCGCGACCTGCTGGTCTACACACCGCTAGTTTCGGGCGTACAAAGTACTTTCGACGTTGAGCTCGTTTCGACGGTGGAGTCGCCGACGCGAGATGAATGGGGCTGCAATATCGAGAATGCGTTCGACAATCAAATTCGCATTACGCGAAGCGTGACAGGTAGAGTGGCGAGATGGGGATGACGGGCAGGGAAAAGCGGCGTGAGCGGGCGGGCGGGGGGTGCTTGGGAGGAGAGAGAGAGCGAGAGAGAGAGAGGTATGGGATCGAGCCGTTAATAAAGAACCTTTCACAAAGGGGATCTCGTGAATTATAACCGGCCGTCACGACTAACCGACGTGTAAGTGACACGAGACCACAATCAGGCATCTGTTGCGGCTTGTGCCGCTGCCGCTGCTATTGAGTATACATATCGGAACGACGATTGATACATATCGGAGTATCGGCGGCCGGCCGAATTGATTTCGGTATTGTTCGTCTGTTATCGACGTAGAGATATTTCCTGAGTACGCGGCGAGTGACGCGCCTACGATCGATTCTTTCCTTCTAATTTAGCCGCTCGGTATCGCTTGATTGAAGGCAAACGGAATTTCCCTTTCTTCCGCTTTACTCACGAGCCCTTTTAAAATCTTCCTTCTCTTTTAAGCCTTTCAAATTTGAGTTCTGCTAAAGATGAGATCTGATTTTTTCAACTCGAAGTACATCCTTTGGAAGTTTCTCGATGAAACTTCTGGATTGTTATATCAGTTATAATGGAGCGGTTAACTTTGCTTTCTCGCAAATTATCTTGCCGCTTGCTCTTCTAACAATAATCGTCCAGAATATATCACCGTGCTGTATAGAGTTACGGAAATACAGTTGGCGTCGTCGCGCAATACGGCAAATTTCACAGAGCACACTCGAGGCGACACGGTGATACGGGAAAGCAAAGACGCTCTCATGACGATCGCCCGTTCATTTCTAATTCCATTTCCAACTGCACACAACGGCCAGAATCGTGATGAACGTGGGCGGGGATGTTTACCGGGATGCGAATGTGACGATCACACCCGTCCATAGTACTTTTCAACGGCGCGCACAGATGGAGAAGGCGCGCGTGGAACCATTACCGGGGAGTGAGAACTTTTCGAGAAAGAGTAGGCGGAAGCGTGGAAACATCTCCGCAAGAAGGAAGAACGGAGTCAAGTGTACAAAGTATCCCCCGAACGATTTTCCCGACGGCGCGAAAATATGAGGACACGACTCGCGAACTATTTATATACATGTATCAAAATTTACGAGCCGCTAATGTACTGATTCCCCGCGCAGGGACGAGATACCGGGGGTCTCGTGCTTATTCGCGCGAGCTATTCGAAGGGGAGTGCGCCTCGCAAAAGTTTCGCGAGATGAAGTAAAGAGATAGGGGTGGCAGAGACTGAAAGACGGAGCGCGGGAGCGGTGAATCTGCGCGAAACGCGAGTAAATGTAATGACGATGTTTAAAGAGAAGTTTCGGCGTTTAGCTCGATACAACAATACGTCCCATTGTTGCTCTCGGCTACGTACAACAGTCGAAATTCCGGGCGGTGTTGGAGTCGGAAGGGAACTTTCCGCGATTCCAACAGCGAATAGAATCCGAGCAATTTGTGTGCTCGTGTACGTGCATTCTATACATATACATTTCTTATAATATATATATATATATATATAATGTATACATATATATTTATTTACGTACGTATATGTATGCATGCGTGTATGCACGTATGTATAATATAGACTGACAGGTGCCGGCAGAGCTCTTTAACTAAAACCGAAAGCGCCAAAACAAATCTCGCGCGCGAAAACCCTTGGCATTAATCCGGTAAAGTACGAGCCATTAGCTTCAAAGGGGCTTTGGAATTTTTGTCGGAGGTATACAGTCCCCGTTGCTGCCACTATTTCACCGCACGGCAGACCGTATATTTTTCTTGTTATTGCTGCTCCCGGATTCTCTCCCGTACGCCACGCCAATTCCCTTCCGTGAAAGCATATTCGAATGTATCCACTTCTGCCAAGCGCCGAATGTAACGCTCCCCCCTCCTCCCGCTTTTCGCCTATTGATTCACCGCTGCGTTTAACATGACTCTAATTAAACTCCGGCAGATCAGATTGTTGACGGTGGTTCATCAATATCTACGCTCGATTAACTATTTGAAGAGCATGTTTTGCGTGGAAATTCTACGAAAAACTCTTGCCGACAATTTTTCGTGCCATGCTAAATTTGAGGTTTGAAAAGTTGAATTTTAAACATTTAATTAAACGAATTTATTATAAATTATGTAAAAATCAGTCGGAGTGTGCAGTTGGAATATAATTATGCACAAAGAAATTTTGGAAAAAAAGCTTTGCAAAAATACGCTGCTCATCTGTTTTGAGATTTTACGCGGTTAGCGAGTTTTCAACCGAAACAGGTACTTGGGTCGCGCGCAATCCCGCAACTTTCGCGATTCTTCGCGCCATTTAAAACCGATCGATCAAGATATCTCTCGGACAGCGAAACTTTTTCTACGCTCGATCAATGTCTCGTGGCTGAGCTTTGTCCTTTCGTTTTCTCGACTTTCCCTAATGGCGCCTCTTGTAGTTCGATCAATGTTAACTTTAGGCCAAGTGTCGTAATGAAAAATTTAACAAATTCGGGCCGAAACTGGCACCGCCGTCTCCTCGCTTGCACCTTTTCACGGTACCTTTCACCTTTTGACACGAACAATAAAAAAAAAAAAGAAAGAAAGATAAAAGAATGATTTCTCGTTTCGCGAGTTCAAGCTCGCTTTCTGAAAGAAATGGAAACGTCGAGCTGCGCTGTCGGACTTCGCCTGCCGACGTCTTTCGGCGACAATCGACTCACTGAGCCGGTAAAAATTTTATATTCACACTTAAATAGCGCCTCAATCTTGGGCATATATATATACGTATATAACGGGGCGCGTTTATTTTGTTCGCTTCAGTTAAGTTCTTTTTGCTCGGCGCACCGCCCGCTCGCCCACCGCCGGGTGAAGTCACGCGGACAAAAGTTATCTGACTTGAAGGCTTTTCCGAAAGTACGCTGGATTCGCGTTCCACTAAGTAGAGGATTTTCGATGGCATGCAGGCAGGACAATGGCGAGTATACGAACCGACTGGCAGTCCGGTCCAAGGCGCGTCGAGCATCTCGGAGATGCGCCCGGGAAATGGTGTGGGAAATGAACACGCGCTACATCGTTGTTGTAAATAAATTTCACGTATAGAGAAATAAGCGACAGTCACGCGGATCGCGAATAGAAATTATTAAATTTGCCAACTCCGACCGCAATATGTTTTGTGCGTGCGCGGCAGCTTGTACAACGCACAGCACCGTGGGATTTAAACTTCGAATCAAGTAATCGCAAAAGCGGAGACCATTAATTATTATTATCATTAATTATCTGAGAAACGGAATATTATTCATTACTTGCATTACTGAAGCTTTATTTACGAAAATCCTTTAATAATCCTCTTTAATAATCCTTTAATAATCTAAATATGAAATCACGCATAGTCTCCATGAAGCTGCGAAGCTCCGTTCTCATTGTTGGGAATTTCTGGATCGCCACTGGACTTCTATACATTTGTTGATTGTTTACCGGTGTATTGTTCCACGTGTCCGTCACAAAATTCCACCGCGGAAAGTTATACAGGGCGGCGAATAAAGCGGATTTTGCCGCAATAGTCCGGGAAATAATCGGGCGCGAATCGCGTAATGAATTTCAATTACGCCCCGGCGCAATAATTTGCTTATGTGAAGCACTGTAATTTCGTCTATGTTCGAGCGCTCTCGAGTTCTCCAAAGTCGCGACATTTGTACGCTGTTGCGCGTCGCCGTTTGTTCTACGTGACTACGCGCGTAAATGCGCTCCTGCGCACGGGATGTGCGCTCGCGCGATATAAACCGTGTGTAAACTGTAATACGGCGCGACTGACAATTGCCGAGCCGAATTAACCCCGATTAGCCCTCCTCGCGAGTTAAAGCAATAAAACTCTTCCCTTGACAAATCGTTGGACGGAACGCGTCAATGAGAGCTGATCGCGCATGGCGATCGGGAATGCGAGCCGCCGATCGCGCGAAACAACTTTTTTTCTCTCTCTCGGATCGTCGAACCGTGACGTCAATAAAATGGAATATCTAGATGAATCATGCATGAGACGAGGAAATAGATTCCTGGATGTTCCTTCCGCTTGGCGCGCGTGCGCGGCAATGCACGCGCGCATTAATATTCGTATTGCGCGAATTCTCAGAAGACTCGATGCTATGCAGGGCCGTAAAGCCGTAAAGGGATTGAAACCGGTATAATTTTCGATACATTCAGTTTTCTATGCTGCAGCTGTAGAGACGCGGACTTTAACGAGAGAAAATAAAGTGAAAATAAAAAATTTAGATAAAAATTATTATATTTATCATTACTTTCTAATAATCGCTAATCATTGTCCAACAATCTTCAAAGCACTATTGGTTACAAGTACGGAGAAATTCGATTTAAAATCGCGGAAGAGCTCTCTCTGATTATAATCTTCTGAGCCATTAGACTGTTTGACGATGTATTGACCTTTGATCGCTAGCACTTAAATGCTTTCGTAGAAATAATCTCGGCTCTTTCACGGCGCGCAGTGAATTATCGATACCGCCCGAGCGAATCCGAGTAATATCGCGGCGCGCAGAAAAGGCCGATACGAAGATTATCGCGTACGAAGATTAAGCTTGCCGACCGACAAAAACGTGAGTTTTCCATCAAACTCGCGAAAAGTGTGAAGTAAGTTACGAACGACGGCAATGGTGGCGGGGCGTTAAAGCGGCGCAGCGGCGGCAGCGAAGATATCGAAAATACATTGCGAAGTATAAAGCCGTGACCCCGGCTATAGCATGGGTCGGGGGCTTATGAATACTTTATAAGCACCGCTCTTATTCGCCCATCGTGTAGCTCTCTGACGCCGGTTTTCTTGATCCCTTGGCTGCGGGGGCCGGCGTGTGTGCGCGCGCGCGGGGGCAATTTCTGCTGTGCGAAACTGCAGCGAGAACGGTTACGCCATGCATAATATCGCATGCGACCTTGTGCGTTTCGTGACAAACGAGATGCGGCGGCAGGATGCAAATCGCGTGAGCGCGAGAGACGTCTTCGTAGACGCGCGAAAACGAGGTGAGGAGGAATCGTTCGATCTCTCACGTCTCCGGTGCCGCGTGTGCGTGCGTGTGCGACGAGGACGAGGGCGTCGAGGAAAGGAGGAGGTTATTGAGGCTTAAGCCGCTAGGTACTCCATTAGCGGCGACGTGCCAAGGAGTAGTTTGTCAAAGAGCGATGCATTTGCATAATTGCCGTGCGCGCCGAATAATTATGCGCGTATCCATTGGGTAATAAAGTCGAAGCTAGACGACAGCGAGGACGATTTCCACCTGCCTGCGTGACAGGCGCGGTGCCGCCAAGTGTCGTTTTAATCTCTCCCACCCGCGCGCCGCGCACGCCGCCTAGTAATTTATAGCGGCTCAACGCGCGTTTACAATTTGCACGCGTGTATCGGTTAAGGAATTGCATAGTAAACCAATAATTTCGTAATCTTCTACGCGTGTATCTGCTGAAAAACATCGCGAAAGAATCGTAAATGTTCCGCGTAACGCACGTGTGAATCAAAGACAAGCAATAACTCGCTACGTACGAAGCCGTTTGTCAAGACGCGATTCATTTGCATACTAATCACCGCGCGAGCGCATCCTGAGAGTATTAAACGAGCAGAAGTCGGCAGTATATCTCCCACGATTATTCTCTAATTCCGGAGTGCAATCAGATTTGATATTTTATATGTACATCCATCTCTATTAATCTCTCTCTTTCTGCCTGGAAAGATTGCGATTGCGATCCCACGTGGATCTTCGCGTGTTATCTGCGTTCAATTATATTCATCATGCCTTTTTTGCGAAATAAACTCTCTAAAAATTTTATGACGAATCACATCTGTTACTCTTTTGCTTTCCTTCTAATTGTCGCATTTATCACTTCGTGTTTTTCTTTTCCGACCAAAACCAACTGACATTAATATCCATGTTTCTCGAGCTTAAAATAACAAATGTCTAATTCCACGCGGAATACTTCCGTGCCGCACGGAAGCTCCGGGAAGCGCGCCCGCTTCGTCAAGTGCCGACGTGTCGAGATGCTGTTTGTCAAAGTCCGATGTATTTGCATAATTCAACGAGCTGCCGGCTTACACTTACGAGAATGCACGTAGGATAACGCGGACTCAATTTATGATCATTTTTGCAACGCTGGGAATGTCGATATCGGTTGTGGAAGCAAGGTAACTTTTCGACCTCCTCCACTTCGCCCCGGCGGAGGAGTTCGTTATAAGGAGACTGCCATCGCGGCGAAGCTCGACCTCTCTATCTCTCTCTCTCTCTCTCTCTCTTCGTCTTTCTCTCAGAAGAAGCTGGGCGGCCAGGGATCGTGTTTCCGCGAGGCGCAACGATGCGTTTGCATAATTTACCAGCTGATGGACGCAGCTGGAGCGTAAACTTTGCGCAACAATCTCGAAATTAAATTTGCAGCGACTTTTAGCACATTGCGGAGAGCGGCACGCCGACACCGAAAGGAGATTCGTTACAACTTTAAACGGTGTTTAAGAAGCACGTTTGGGTATACGCTCGGCCAGTTCGTCGTAATAATGTACAGGGTGTTCGATAATAGGGCCAGTTGGCGCGCACGCAAACATTTGGCGGTGCAAACATTTGGCGCACAAACATCTCGAAATCCTTTGAATATTCAGATACGTATACGAATGAACTCCTGTTCAAACTAAACCCTCATTTTTGGCACAATCAGCGTTGCATGTTTACGAGAAAAATATTTTCTAATTACTAGCCGAGATATAATAAATTTTTTGCGGCACAGTTTGCGTGCGAAGTAAGCTACGAAATACTAACGGATTAAAGATTGTCGTTAACTCTGATCGACGGTTAAATTTTCGATCGCTATCATTAATCGTAAGTTCGATCAAGTTTCGCTCGGTTTCGCCGAAGGAGCTCGAAGTGAATTTCGTACCTTAAGGCGCTTCATAAGGTACGAAACAACGAAGAATTTGCATGCCGATGCCCGGCCGAGCGTTTAACTTTCTCGGTATCCGCGCATTAGATAAACAGTAGCCCGTCCGCAACGTTAGCCAGCCTCGGGGCTGTCTTTACACGTGACTAATTGCTAAAATTTTCCAGGCGCAGACTCCGAAACTACGAGCGACGCAATCGACCGGTTCCTTGAGATCTGGCGAGAAGAGGCGTGAGAACGACGGATGCCCCTGTGAAACGATCCCTCAGCGTGAGTGATTATAAACTTTTCCAGCGAAATTCTCAGGGTCTTTTTCCTTTTTTTTTTTTTTTTTTTTTAATCGTGCGGCGTTCGCGATATCGGGATTTTATTGAGACGTGAAGAGTCTAAAATCGCGCCGGACATCGAAGACGCGTTAATGGAGGGTCACGTTGTTGGAGGGCCGGTACTAAATTTCATTTGCATTTCGAAGATTAATACCAGGCCGCACCTGCCGGCGGCGCGGTTCGGTGCGGCGTGCGGTGCGCGCGCGAGACGATCGATTATTTCGGGCTCATAAATTCCGACCTTAAGCAGAACTCGCGCGCGCGCGAGGGCGCAACGCAGTTAATTTTACGAATAGATTGCGCCGGTATACTCCGTAAATCCCGCCCTTACTTCCTAGCATCTGCGTCAGATTACGCGCCGGAATATTAAAGCTGCGAACTCCTCGCCGCTTCCGCCGGCGCGCTAAGTCGACTTGACCGGCGAGTTCCAACGCGGAAACCGAAGAGGGTAGCGAGCGGAGGGGGGGAGGAGGATGTAGCGTGCGGCACGTTAACGACGACGAGAAACGACGGCTCGGATCCTCCGGCGGAGTTGTACGGCGATGGCCCTTTCGCGTTTCGTAAACATCGTAAACTGCGAATCATTGGAAGTGACAGGCAGACGGCCTGACTGTTCACGAAGAACTCCGACGTCGCGACGTTGATAGCCCTTAACTTTGCGCATGCTAATGCGACATCCAGCGGGGAGCGAGGGTGAGTGAGGGAGGGAGAAGTAAAGAGAGGGCGGCCGCCCTGACAACGCCGTAGCTACTTCCATCGCTCTCGCGGACGGAACAATGAGTATCCGAGGAAACAATGGCACGAGGAAGTGCCCGTACAACGGGCGAAATCGTACCTTGTTAGAGAAATTTTAAGCGGGCGATGATATCATATCGCTACGGCGCGTTGTTCTTTGGACAGATCGACATCTCGTCGAAACAGCAAGCTCCAAAAGTACGATGCCGAAGGAAAAAGCGGTATCATATTTTTCTTGGAATTATTTTTCTCAAAAGAGAAAATCCCGGATTTCATTGTCGATTCTTGTTAATGATCAAAATTTCGCATCTCATTAATTAATTCTCAAATACTCAACTTGAATCGCAAATTAAAAACTCTGTTGCAGTACGAGTTTATCACGCGAAAATATTTGAAGAAAGAGCGTGATATCTGTCACGTCGTAATCTTCGAGTTCTAATAAGAAAAATTCAAATAATATAGACAAAGCTCCGCGCGGCGCGGCGTAATTGCGAAATCCGCCGGGACGTCCAAGGCCGATAACATTATGCACGCGTATCGGCCGCGACCTGCTTACTGTAAAAAACGGCGAACATCACGTACGTGTGTTATACTATTACCGCTGAGAACGTATCGTCTGTATCCGTATTGTTTACGATCGGCGGTGGCGGCAGCCAGCGGCTGGGGTACTCGTGCACGCGTGTACGGAAAAATAATGTTGACCATTTCCATAAAGTTCATCGCTGCGCCAGGCTCGTCCGCCGGAGAAGACGATACCGCCTGCCATCACGGAACGCTATCTGAGTACGAACTCAAACTAGGAGAGTAGAGTCGGGACAGAGTAGGATGAACGCGGGAGGTGGAGGGTCTGAAATAACAGTCGAGTGTACTCGACGATGTAGCGTACAGAGCGTGGAGAAACGCTATCGTTTTTCCCATGTACCTGCCAAAAGTTTGTCCCGAGTTACGAAGGTAGGACGTCGTCGAAGAAAACTCATTGAGAAAGACCGGAATCAAATGTCTCTCTCGTGCCCGCCGCCCTAACTTTTCCCGCCCGGTTTTAATCTTATTCCCTCCTTTATTCTCTCAATCGCTTTAATTTTTCTCATTACGGGCGCGATATCGTTTGAACGAATCGAATCGCGATGATCGCTCGTTCGACAGTTTTGATTGCGTAATGCAGGTTTCAATCAAAGCTGTAGATGAGTTCTTAACGGTGGAAAGTACTTTTTGGCAATATCAAAGAATTAGAAGTAGATAAAAGTATTCCAAAAAGTTATGTCATTACATATTATAAGAAAAAGAAATTTATATGTTACGCAAGCAAAATGTATAATTTGCATAAATTTTATTTGCATTTATATTTATTTGCGGCTATATTTTTATTGCAGTTTTCACATTTAAGTGAAGTTATTTCTACGATATGTAATTTATCCTTTGTGTAAATTACATAAATTTGTGCTCCGAAGGATCCCAAGAAAACCTTTCGGATACCGGCTTAAGCGCGCTCGATGACAGAGCGAGCCGCATTGTTATCGTTCCTCTTGCGAACCTGAATTCGAACCGCGAACAACGCTCGCCGGATGTTACGAGCCGAAGCATAATTGGCTAAATAAGCGCGTAAGCCCGCGGCTTAACTTGCACTCAAGAACTCGTTTCGCATTTACGCGCTCCGTTTGCCGGGCTTGCTCAGGGGAGGGATCCGGGAATTTCGGAATTGCGGCGCACGCCTGTTGTACAAGGTGTCCCGTACTTCCCTTTATCTACGAATTAATTTAAAGCTGATTTTCCCTTCATCACAATTTACTTTGTTACCTTTTTTGCTAATCTTGTATCAATTCACTCTTGAGATTTCAAATTAGAAATATTAAAATTTTATTAAAGCAAAATCGTCATTTAAATTTCGACGAAGAACAAAACTTTATCTGCCTTCATTTCTAAAGCTAAACTTGCGCAATTTCCTGAATTTTCACTGTCGCTTATTCAAGAATTACAGCCGAAGTTGGGCTTGTTTTTGTTAATGAAATATCAGTCGCCTGCATACTGGCCCAGGAATTCGTGCGCAGGAAGGAGCGCGGGAAGCCCGGGACACCCTATCGATACCGCACAGCTCGAGACTGCAGCCGCAGCGAGCGTCTCGTGCATTCGCGTGCATATATCTGAAATTGGCGAAATTGACGCGCCTAGCACTTGGGGGGGTAGTGTAAATATTATGCATATCGCGGTACAAACGGCGGGAAGGGCCATCGGCACAGGGGGGAATGCGCACCGGATGGGTATCGACCGTTCTCCCTCGTTTCGACGACACGAGGGACCGAAGTTCTCCGTCGGCACTTAAGTGCGCTAATAACCAGAGTGCTCTCGCGTTCCATTTGGGAATGCCACTATTCCGCTCGACAAATAGTATCCATTCTTTCTCTCTCTCTCTTTTTTCTACTCCCCCCCCCTCTCTGTCTATTTTCTTTTTTTTTCGTTGCAGTTTTTCCCGGCAACGTAACGGGGTGTGCGAGAACGCGCGACGATATCGTCGCCGCAGTGCGTGAAATGATCACCCTGCAGCGGTATTTTTCAACCGCTGTTCCAACCTCCGACCACTGATTATTTCTATGGAACAGTTCAATGAGCATTCTTTAGATGTCTCGCGGGATTTTCCTCGAAAAATAGATGTATTATTATGCTGACTGTAAATAATGCCGCGAGTTGAATACTTTGTGATAAAATGCGTACTGTAACATGGCATTTCTTTTTTTAAACACTCAATACATAAAATAATTTAAAAAAAAATATATATATATATATATATACGTATATAATTATTATTATAAGATAATTTATTGACATTAATTTGAAAGTAATATAACACAAAGATTGAGAGAAAAATTGTTTAAATAAAAAAGAATATAGCAAACTTCTCTATTGCATCACAGTAATCGCCGTTTAATATTTTTTAATTTGTTGGTCTTATTGCATCATAGAAGCTAGTGCTCATTTAACTTCATTTAGTGCTATAAATATGTATAGAAGGTCGGTGAAATTTCACAGAATATTTCGAATAATTTTATTCTTAAGGCGTTTCACGAAGGGAATACACGCAAGTAAAATTAGTTAGCGAGTTTCATATATGGCGAGATACGACTATGATATTACCTGACCCGAGAACCCACCTGATCTCTCATCGAAAACCCGATCTCGCCAACTCGTTGAGGGAAACACATACTCGAAATGCACAGGTAACGACGCGATTTCTGGTCGGAAATGTCTGGCGTCGTCCTTCGTTTCCGCAGATTGACGATAGATATTGCGATAAACGCCTTTATCCTTAATTACCGCGTCACATAACAGTAAAGACAAGAGGGTATAACGGCGATGAACACAAGTGGAGTAAATGGCTTTGCGACTTGAAAATTGGATACACTTGACGAAACGCACGATCGCGATAGGGTATCTATCTGTGGCATGTCTATGTTATATTAATGCTAGAAATATATACACTGCGAGTTTAATTTGTCACTCTTCGTTAATTCGAAGCGATTTCCAAAAAACTAAACGCATTTCTAAACAAATAAAATTGGTTAAAAAATCCTAATTTTTGAGTTGCAAGAAATATATAATTATTTGGAAAAAAAAAAAATAAAGAATCGTATCACTAAAACGGAAAGAACAAAGTAGTAATAAATTCGATTACTCGCGTAATTTTTAAACAACTCTTGTTCTTTGTTATCTATTTGTGTTTTATGCTTCGACATGAACGAGAAGTGTAATACGAACGCGGGATTGTCTCGGATAAATCGACTTGGCATTAACTATGAGCGCGTCATAACTATAGTTTGAGGAAATGAAATTCGCTCGTTAATAAGTGTCGTACGTGGTAATTAAAGTCACGCCAGCGCGACGACGGCGCGAGCGACGTGACGCGAATATATTATGAACACGCAAGTAATCCAGAATCTAGACTACTGGTAAAATGTATTATAAAATTGAACGTAGCTTCGCTGCATAAATTAATTGAATCAGCGTGACCGTCTTTCACGCCGGACTGTCACGAATACACATTCCTTTGTAGCTGATTTACATCACACGCAGTTGAAAAAATCGTGACAAAAAATATTCTGAATCGGATTGACTAGGGTGCGATGGCGCGTTGAGTATGAATTTAGAATTCTTTTAAAAGCAATTTGAACAGTGCTGGTAGCTGAAACTCTTTACCCGCGTTATAGCGTTCTTTGACGAAAACCCGAAATTCTAATCAAAACCGTCGAATTTTCGAGGTACGAATTTCACGTGCTCTCGATGTTACTCTCGAGGCCGTGTATTTTTTTCGTTCCAATATCGAGTCTAGCCGAGGTCACGTTTGTAATTTACAGGCCACAAAAACCGTAGTCGTCTCGAAACGACCGTGTCGGTGCTGCCCTTTTATTTCCGCAGTAACCGCCGCAGTGCATTGAGAACGTCTTTGAGCCGTCCGAAGTACAAGATAAACCCGCTTCGAGAATGAATGTCTTCGATTTTGAACGAGCTAGTCGCGTTACTCTGTTAGAAATATGACACGGTTGCGCGGTGTGCCATTTGGCTGGGGTCCTAAATGTTATCAGCATGTACGCACACATATCGTGTGCCGATGTGTATATAGAGATATATAGTCTGGCGTAATACGAAAAATATGAAGAATGTGATACAACAATAATTTAGTGATAAAAAGATCGATAATGAGGAAAGTAATAAAAATAATAAACCAAGTATTCTTAATAAAATAATTAATATGTAATTAAAATAAATGTGCACTTGTAAAAAATTTTGCTTCATGTATATAAATATGAATTCGGTGAAAATCATAGAGAGAGAGAGAAATTGATATTTTGATTTCACGTCATTTCACGTCGTCGGAGAGGGTGTCAGAGACGTCGACGCGGACGCGACGCCGTTTACAACGATAACGTTTTCGGGAGGGCTGCTACCAGTGTCAAGGTCGGAATTCCTGGACCGGCGCGATAATGCGCGTATTGTCCTAGGTTAGGCACAAGCTGCGGGACTTTTATTAGCTGTCTTTCCGCGAGGCACACACGCGGGGGATTTTCTACGTCAGACTCGTCGGTGCCGGTAAATTGTGCCGCGTATCTCCTCGGTCCGCCTGCGGAACCCCAGGTGCGGAGTTAATATATGAGCCGCATGAGGAAACGAGCTCGAGTGATTCATGACGCGATACGGCCGATGAAACGCGCGATTATTTTAACTCCCAGAGAGAAAGGTGATAGCGAGAGCGAGAAAGAGAGAGAGAGAGAGAGGGACAGACGGAGATGGAAAATGAGCCGAGAAAAATTAATGTCTCAAAGAAGGCTTCGCGCGATATATCATGCGAATTCCGGAATCTTCGCTTACGATTGCACGTCAGAAGAACGTGGCGTTCTCCTCGAGGGGAGACGACGACCTTCACACGGACACGAAGAAAACGTGGACGGTTGTTATCGAGTGCTGCGGCGGCATGTGGGAAAGTCTTTTCGCGAGACGCGCTATCCGATTTCGCGTTCGGATTGGCAGCTTCTCGGCGCCGATATTGTGTACCCGAGGAAATTGACTGTGCGGCTCGCGGGGTAAGGAGAGAAAGAAAAAGACTGTTTGCCGGCGAATATCTCGCGTCTCTCGCCAAGAAGACGCGTGACGCGGTCGATCGATCGCGGCATTACGTTGCAATTATTCGCGGCAGGCGTGGCGTTATCGCTTAGAAACAGAGCCGAGCGAGGTTCGCATCTGCAATTAACTAAATAATACGGTTTCGTTAAATGCGATGCAATTTATAGATTCATTTATAGATCCATTTAGCAATTAGAAGCTATTTCTCGGTAGATCACGTCGCATCTATCAGCATCGGAAATGCAATGCTGCGAGAAGCGAAAAAGCACTCTCGCAGGAAGAGGAAGAGAGAGAGAGAGAGAGAGAAAGGGAGAGAAAGAGACGCGGTAGGGCATGTGAGTGAGTTAGGAGCGGCAAACATTCGATACGTTTCCCGCGCAATCTCGGGGATCCAGTGTTTGCGCGTATGATCATTTGTCACCTTAGCCCGAACGGTCTTTTTACGCGCGTGTTTCAGCGGAGATTTCCGCAATAATACGGAAGAGAGAAGGACCGATGCGCTGCGCGAATAAAGGATTCGGGTTCTGGATAAGAGATGGCGATTTAGTGAAAAAAATCGAAAGAAAAAAAAACGGAAAGGGATGGAAAAAGAGCGAGGTGAATTTTCCCGAGGCTACGACCGCTCGAGCGTTACCGGCAAAATTGGCTTCGTGAAGTCGATCGCCGCGGAATGTTCATACCGTTGTGTGTTCGTATATTGCTAGCGAGTTTCCACCGCCGAATTTATAATCCTACGTGCGAGAGTTTTAAAAAACGTGACGGCCAACAGTAGCGGCAATATGCGTGGAAAAAAAAGTATGCACATACAACGGGCCCTTTGTGAAGGATATATCGCGCACGATAAAGCTTCGTGCCGAGTGTTCTTTCACCGCCGCGATTTCTGTCCTCATTACGCTCGCGAATAATTTCGTCGTCGTCGATTATGCAATCGATTGGAAATACTGCAATCGGTATAATTACGACGAATTTCAGATTTTAATGTTACGCAACGATGAGCAATGGTTTATTTCGACATAGCTGAATAATGCAGCGTAAAGAAATATGATTCTATTGTCAAGAAGAAAATAAAATACTTCAGTCCGTTAAATAATACAAAAGTTTAAAACATTATTAATTATCAGCGTTATTATTTTCCGACTTTTATTTTTGTAATTATTACTGATGATGATATGTTATAGAATATATTCTGAGAATCAATTAAAAAAACATTACGCGCTGTATTTATTATTTCCATTTCAGTTTCTTAATTGTTTTTGCTTCTATTGATAATGACTCTTAGGGTGTGGGTGTTCTTAAAATTAATTAGAAAATATACATAGAAATAGGATATTACGGTAACACAATTTTTTTCTAAATTGAAAACATAATATGTTAGTTGTTAATCATCAGATATATAGCTGTAAATTAAAATGGTTAATTTGCATTTACTAGTTATTAATTTTATGTTTATAGCAAGGATATATTTTATTAATATTATATTATATTTTTAAAATATTTAAAAAGCTTCCTAAGAAATATTTTTCAAGTATTTTTGGTCAAATATTCGATAACTCGTCATTATTTGTGATGCGTACACATGTCGCGCGTGTCACATTAGTCACCTTGGGAATGTTATATTTTTAATCTTGAAGGAGAGACCGTGCCTGAAGGGTGGAGATCGATGATCGATGAATCGTAAGCGCATTTATCATCGCGTAGAAAAATAAGCAGTGACAAGCCGAGCCTATAAATGTGGTTTTGTATTAAGAATTGCAAGAAATCGATCATACGTCGTCGGTTGCGGACAAAAATACCGGGCTTTTTCTTTACGTTTTTCGTCATTTTTTTTATTTAGCTTTAGAAAACTGATGTCAGAGTTGTTTTCGTCGCGCACAATTATGGTTTGATTGAGTTTCGCTAAAGAAAATATTATTTCAATTTTTCAGAAAAAAAAATATCTCCGATCTTGTATCCATTATCGAACGTTCCCGATGGGGTATCATCGAAAACAAACTTCGAATCGAAAGCAAAATATTATCATAATGAGTTTTACCGTGTATACCGGATGCAGCTTGTGTAATAAACGAGATATAACGTACGCGCGTGTAATTTACCTTCCCTTTCGCTGGTAAATGTCGGTAAACGACGGTAAACGACGCGAGGGTATTTCGTCGGACTATCCGTTTTGCGTAACCCTCGGTTTTCCGGCCGGTGTCGCCGTAAAGCCGAGAGTGCTATTGCTCTCTCCCCATCTTCGTCTTTCTACTCAGGTCATCTTGAAGAAACTTCTGGTCAGTTCTAACTTCGGAGCAGTTCTATCCGTTGTATTACGAGCGCTAAACGAAAACTCGAACAGGTTGCACAAGAGTCTTTCTATTTCTTCTCTATTTAACTCCACGAATTTTTCGTACGATTATGTGATTTGCTTCGCGAAAGCGATTTATATAATAAATAAACATTTTAAAAAATATGTTAAATATATTCAAATATCAAAAGTAATATAAGCATGTATCGTTCTTCAATACTTCACAGACAATATGAATCTTAAAACTGAAATAAAAAATTTTCAAAGATTCTTATTTTAATAAAAAAATTGATTTTTTTGCAAACTATATTAGATCACAAAAGATTAAAGATTTATCGTGATATTTGACCTAATCGATCATCGTAAGACTCAAAGCACGTCTCGCAAAGTCCAATCTATCGGGTCTTCGTTTATGATTTACCGTAAACGTAAGTTATCGCGTGAAATTTTTGCGCGCAAGTCTCCCTCCGCCTTCTACCGATATCACGTCAACACGCGCGGATAATGCCGTCGTGTTTTTGTCGTTGAAATAAAAGGCAGGAAAAGGCCGGAGGTGTATACGTCCCTCAACGTCGTCAGGCGTCAAGCGAGCTCGCGTCACCATTCGTAAACGCCGTAGCATGGAAGGGACATTAGGAGCGAAAATGCAGGGACAGAGAAGGATTTTTTCGACGACGCTCTTACGGAAATTAAAGTTTTGACAGGTGGCGCAATAATGGCGGAATGAACTTGCTAATCCAATAACAACTAATTGACGTATTGCAGTCACAAAAAAACTGCACAAACACAATAATGAAGCGCATAGAAAACTAGATATTTTAGTTATATCAAAAGTTACAGTATAAAAAAAGAAACAGAAAAAACGCGAAAGTATTAAAGAGCGATATAAGCATGGGTACGCAAATGCCGCGTAATCGATTTTATTCATTGTGAAATACGTGACACCTGTTCCGCGAGAGGGGAGGAACAACAGCATCCATATCGATTTCGCGGTATAAATTTTTTTTTCTTCCCTGCGTTTCGTGCGCGTCAACTTATTTGAACTTTGCTCCGGACGAGATATCGGTTTTCGGGGAGGGTGACGCTAGGATAAACCGGAGGTACTATTCTTGTAACTGGCAATCTCGGGGAAACTTCTGGCTAATATGAAACTCGTTTCTCTGCTTGTATCACGACCACTTGTCCTTTCTGACATTTCTGCCCCTGTTCCGGCCTTGATGGTCCATGCAACCGGACGACGAGTTCGTTAGATAATATCGCAGGTAATATCATCCCTTAACGCACGTAAAGGCGATATCGTGCTTGTCAAATGTCATCTACACGTAAACTAATCCGTCAGTTTTCGAAAGCTTCGGACGTGAATGGCAAATGGTCAAATCAGCTGAATAAATAGATCCGATTTGTTATCGTTTTCCTTTCACAAACAGAGAAATATAAACTTTCAGAGTTTTCTCTCAAAGTTAATTAGTACACGGAACACTTTTGCTTGAAAGATCTAAAAATTGTGCCAGATTTGAAAATAAATCTTGTTGGACATTTAAAATTTATCAATAAAGCATTCGAAATTTTTTACTGCGACATGAAAAAAAAATCGAGTGCTCTATTGATAAATTTTAATTTTTACATCTTTCAGTAAAGGTGTTCTTTTCGTATACACTAATTGCCAAGATTTGCACGCGCAAAATTACGATGTCGATCATATCGAAGAATTTCCTGGAGCACGAATTTCTACGCATTGCTCTTGTTGTGCGAATTAAAAAATGGTGAAGTCTCGCGTTTATTCGACATCGCTTTTACGAGCGAGATATATGCGCGACGAATCATGAAGTCTCATTATCACCCCACTCATATCAGATTCGCTTAATCACAGCGAAATCGATCGATTTTAAGAGGAATGACCAAGCAGCGCGAGTTTTCGCTCTATCGTTTGGCAATAAAGGATAGCTTGTCACAAGCTGCGCGGCGATAACAGCCGTAAAGTCGGGTATGCACCCGTCCGGCGGATATTTATGAGTTTTGGCACAGCTGATTGCATATCCGAGTTCGCGAATCACAAAGTGCTTGACGGAGAGTGAAACACTCCTCTTAAAATATTAATCCGTAAAATAAAAGAAAAATGAATTTTAAAAGCTATTTAATTTTATATGTTAAATAATTTTTTCCGGCACACATCAATATCCATTATCGTTTTCTCTCGTGAAAAATTATCTCAATTCCGTAAACGATCGCTAATTAATATCCGACGTTACGCATCGCTATCGAATCTCTCGTCGGCGGTGCCAAAGATTTCATCTTCGCGCTCATCTCCAGAATTAATGACTAGATCGATGCTCTTAAGCCGAACGGCGGGGAATGAAGAAGGGATGGGAAAGGACAAGGAAACCAAGGACCGCCGCGGTCGAGTGTGGACGACAGGCAAAGAGGAGAAGTACGACGGCGGTCAGTGCGCATCGCGCAGGAGCTAACAAATTGCGCTTTCGCGTTAAAGGACCGAAGGAGAGAAAGAGAGACAGAGACGGAGAGAGAGAGAGAGAGAGAGAGAGAGAGAGAGAGAGAGAGAGAGAGAGGAAGAGAGAGAGAGGGTCTTGTTGGAATTATTGAGCTCGAGTCGTCCGATCGATATCTCTCCTTTCGTCGTCGAATGACGACGTGCGAATGATGAAAAGCATACTCCGTGCTGCTCTTTGTCAAGAAAGCTTGCTCGCGGGTTCTCACCTTTCTCGAGATATGTCTTGCCCGTGGCGTCTTCGCCTCTTCGAGAACGGAACGACCTTGTCCGCGGCGATAAATGCAGCCGTCTTTGCCGCCGTTGCCACCGCGTGGCGGTTTTCGCCGCCTTTGATAAAACAGAGTTCCGAGAACCAGCCGCGAAACGGCCCGTACGGTACCGTGGACCGATAACCGTGCGTCGATTGATTACGAGCTGATAGTAAAGTGTCGCACCGCCACGGAGGTCAGAGTGTATCGCGATGCCCATCCCGTCGCGTAATATCGACGACGATAAGAGCGATCCTTTTTTTCCATTCGCCACGCGATAATTCGCTTTGTATACGTCGCGCGATCTGGGTTATCGCGGATCGAATGCGGGATGAGATACGATGACGCGCCGCGATGAACATTCCAAAGCGTTCATCTATCGTCACGGAATTGCGTTAATTTCGAAGTATTATCTCTGACGGAGTTATCGCAATTCTACCACGTATCATTTCCCACTGAAATACGCATTTTTCGTCGAGATTGTCGTGGCGTTCAATCATTCGCGGCAGAGTAATCAGAGAACAGTTTCTCGGTTTCTTCTTTCACAGACGCAGGTTTCTCGTGCTTTTACATAATAAAGTGATAAGTTCGCAATCATCGTTATGTTGTGTGCGCTATTTCAAAATATTGTGACATTGCGGTTAATTAGTCAATATTATTTATCTGTCATATTCGTACGCTTTTCGAAAAAAAAAGTAATTTATTATGTCAATTAGTGACGTGGCGATTATGTCCAGTTATCGTTATGTTCGTTTTCGAGGTAGAGCTTTAACCACCCGATTATTCGTTTTATTTCAGTGACGTCGGTATGGAAGGAGAGCGCACCGATATCTCCTTGCTGACGAGCGCCATCGGGGAAGACCTGGCGGAGAACCCGAATTCGAACAGACCGCAACGATCCGAGACTTACCATCATCGCCATCACCCCCACGTCAAAGTTATTCCCAAGAAGACCAAAGAGGATCAAAATGGCCCGCTATTAGCGGATTTCGACGAGGTTATCAATTACGTCGATTATTTCGAGTTGATCCAGAAGTGGTTATCGCGGATTTTCCGTAAGTCTGACACGCGCATTTTTCTTTTAAGCGAATTTCTATATTTATGTTCCTTACAATAACTAATCAAGAATGATAAAATTAATAACGAAAATATTCACAATGACAATGATCAAGAATCCCGAAAAAAATGACTTGAATTAATCATGCGATATCAAGCCAACGTCCGACAATACATCCGGTTGTAAAATCCCCGCGGCAGTAAACGATTGTGATCGCGATAGCTCGAACAAGTCACGGTAGCGGCTTACGTGATTCTTAATGTGGAATCGATTTCCATACGTCGGATTACCTTACCTCGTATTTCGCGACGAGCTTATCGCACCAGGAAACGAGCGGCCGCGCGCTCGATCACGAAGATTACGGTCGAGAGACGGTCTAGCAAATATAATCGCTTTTCCGATAATTATTACGACGCAGTCAAAACTTATCGACCAATACCTTTCATCGGTACTTTTATCAAAATGTTACGCTTAATTATTGCCGGTACACGATACGCTCGTCTGGTCGAAACACTATGGAGAACTATCGCGGCTTTAACGAGTACGTCCGATAAGTTCTTATTTCTGATGCTGTTGTAACGATAAGCTCCCGTTTTGAGTTTATTGTTGACTTTACATGGAACTTGCTTGTAATTAACGAAACGCTAATTGGACTCGCATCCAAAGGTCGCGACGGATGTTCTTTCGAATGTATCTGTACTAATTAATGTTTCTTACATGTCGAGCGTTGTTGTGACCAAGGTTTGATGTATTAATCCACTCTTTCAGGGCTTGAATATTATGTCATTTATATGTTTGCAGTGTAGCTTTGGATATATATTGTCGATCTGAGGTAAGATGCACAAAAAGTGATTCCCTTAATATCCTATTTCATATTTGCGCTCAGATTATACACGTTAAATTTTTCAACTTCCGTACTACTGATATGGTAACCCCTTTTTTCTGAACGCAGTAATATCGGCGAACTATTTCGTACGTTTTTTTCGCTTTGGCGCTATCTGACGGGCTTCTTTGAGAGAAGTGTTCATTTTGCCGTTACTTACGGAAACATGATCGCGTAAGAGCGATCGTATGATTTTTGAACGGTGACATTTAATCCTTGCTTAAATCAGCAAGGAGTGGTAAGTTGCGCTAACTGGCACGTACGCTTGAATTTGTAATAGCTGTTGTTCAAGCTGTCAAGTTCTAGTTACGTATATTCGGTACATTCGGTAAATTGCAATAGATGCACGAACATTATTTTGATTTGTACGATATATCGTAGCGAATGTGCCTTATCTATCATTTTTATCTAAGAAATAATAATTTTTATTTTTATTATCTATATTACTCTATTTATATTATATTACTATTTGCGAACATTTATTCAGAAAAAACAAATTTTTTAATTATCTAAAATAAACGTTTTTATCAAATTTTTGATATTTTTAATCGATTCTTATCTCTGATATTTCTCTTTTATCGATTTTTATATCTAGAAAAGATTGTATTTTCAATAAAAATAAATAGTTGTAAACAACTATTACATGTTATATATCAATACTTTCTTTGCATATATATTCATATATTTATATATAATTATTAAAATAATCTCATAATATAGTAAATATTTGATACTATATTTTTATATTTTTTATATGTATATGCATGTCGAAATATAAGCATGTGGCTTTCGCATTCTAAGAATAATTATTAGTTCACACTGTAATATATTACAATTAGTGATATGTGTTACAGAAGAGATAACAGAAAAACTAGAAATCAGATTAATGAGGCAAAAATTTAAGTATCAGTGAGCACATGGATATAACCAATATACTCGGAAAGACGTTTTTAATCATTCCAAATACTATTCTAATAAATAATATACGACGACAAAGTTTATATCGCGATCAGAAAATAAAGAGATTGGCATCTTACTCTTCGATCACATCTTCATCGTTATTCGGGCCTTATCGCCATTGTCATTTTTTATAATCGCGATTATGACGGTTGCATCATATGGTAGACTTATATAGATAGAATTTAATATCGATCTTGAAAATGATTTGAGCTTCGAATTTGATAACTTTTAGTATTTACGCCTATTACAGTTTGCACGTAGCGCACAACGAAAGCTTTCTGCTGAAAGCCAATTTTGGTGAAATACTATTTAAGCAATATAATATAGCACATCGTTAAATCTCGAGCGATTTAGCGAGCAAGAAATAAATACGAAAAAAGTCGCGGCCGAGGTCGGTAGAGCGAGGTAAACGTACTTGGGTCTGTTTAGTGCGCAGTTTGTTGTGTGACGCAACAAGAAAGACGAGGAAGAGGACCAGAGTGAACGACCGTGCCGAAAAGCTGACTTTTTTTCGCACACATTTTACTGTTAACGTTAGTGAATCTTTCGAATCAGTTAAGTTTTATACGTGTTCTCTACTTGATATTGAAACAAAAATTTTTGTACGTCACACAGGCAGTCTTCAAACTGTCGCGTAACTCTAATTTTACATATGTTAATATTGTATTTATACTATTATAAAAAATTATATTATTTGAAAAATAAATAGACGCAACGATCGTTTAATAATCGATAGCTGATCGTTTCCATCAGCTAATGTAATAACATGTTTTTTTCGTGCCATCTTTGAGTCATTAAACTTCCGAAGAGATAATTTTTTCGCAAAGATATACGATACATGTAGCTGATGCGCACAATTCTCCGTGCTGACTAATTGCTCTTCGTCACGTATTAGCATACTTTGTGATGTGTTAATTGACTGCGATTCTAATTGAATGGAGTCTCTGACTGAATCGAAAGGATTCGGCATGAAAAGCCACGAATAATATTTGCGAATCTATCGGCGCGATTTATCTCCGAAAACAAATTAGAATCGAGATCGCGTTGTGTGGCGATGTGTGTTACGGGCGCGCGATCTACGTACTGCTTCTCTCGGAGGGCGATCTCGCCGACAAACGCGAAGAAATAAACCAAGCACAAGGCAGAGGAAAAGGAAGAGACGGGCGATACGGTCGTCGTTCGGCCACCCGCATGCGGTTGCCCGAGACATAAATTGCGAGTCAATTATGCACCGGCGGCGCATCCGTAACGACGGCTTGTCGGTACAGAGGGACATCCGGTATCCCTTGATTCAATGTTTCTCAATTTTCCAATGAAGAACACTCTTAATGGAATGTATGCGAATTTTTCTATCGAAAATTGTCCGGAGCAAGCATCGAGTAAACGAGTACCTATATTTTTCCAAGATTTATCTAAACACTAATTTAAGTATATAATTAAAATGCATCAAAATGTAGGCTATCAAGGATTATTCCGTATAATCATTCGCGTTATTTGTCTCTTCGCCGAATACATGGTGAATCGCGACGTGTCGCATTATTATCTTTGCCAGCGCGGTCACAACTTTTCGCGCTTCGTGTATTATACCTCAAGGTCGCTGTACCTGTATGGATGCTCACCGTACTGTCACGTAAGCGGTGCGCGACGACAAAGGAACGGTGCACGAGAATCGTGACGGTACGTGAGGCAACACGATGTCGAAGGTGCCGCCGCATTATTTTGCGGAGGCAATTTCGTTCGGGCTAATCGGCGTCGCGTAGACTATGTTCGCACTCGCTTTCGCCGTTATACAAGGTGTCAGAAAACCGTTAATTCCAACGTTAGAGAAATAAGTATTGCGTCATGGTTAGTGAACAAATCCTGACAGTAAAACTATTCGCACGTTGGACTTAATTCAATATCAAGTGTTGATTTAATATCAAATTTTTTTAAATTATAATAAATTAAAATTAGAAGAAAACAATGTACGACTAATTAAGCGATAATAATATAAAAAAGATCTCTATTATCGAAGAAGAAAGAAAAATACTGAGTAATCGTAAAAATGCCTGCACATGTGGGATAAAAAAGATCTCTTGTTAACAGAAAAATTATTTCCGCTCTCGACGAAGAATATCGCTGAAATGATACGCGACTGTTTTGAAACACCCTGTATAATACGGCCGCTAGAGCGGTATGCGGCCAATATTGGTGCCGAGAGGGTTTCATGCGCACAGAAACCAGTCTCCGTTGGAGATCCCAATGGAATTTATCTCATTAGATTTTACGGCCCTTTACTTTCGCGGCGGCCGAGTGCTTTTTACTACCCGACCGTGTCTCGCGGCATTAATCATAAATCCATCTCACGGGATCTCAAACGTCGTTTCGTTTCGTTTCGCCGTTTCCTAGCTGTCTTTCCCTCCCACTTCGCCTTCTGACTTCGTCCGTCACCATCCCTCTCGAGGTCGTCACTCACGAATACAAAAGTCACAGAATATGCGCCGCAGAAAACTTGGGAAGACGAAGCGAGCGAAAGAATGAAGATGCAGTCACTTGTAAATTAGCTCGAGACTTTACTTTTCCCGCTACTCGCATTTTGAGTTAAAGCTGTGTTTATTTTACATCCGAATAAACAGATTTGAAATGAATGGCGATCAAAAGCAAATATTTGACCTAGTCACGATCGTATTTTATTATGAGTGACATTTGAATGTGAAAAGGTCAAAACTACTAAATTTATCGACCGATTTTCAAATGTATAAATAAATGATATCTGAGATTAAATGAATATTTCATGTATCATTTTATTAACTATGTAAATTTATGAAGTTTGGATTTGTTGTGAAAATTAATATATTTTTAATTGGAAGTTTTATTCGCAAAATATATAATTTTAATGCTAAAGAATTTATTCAAAGTATGCGAATAATTATTTAAATTTCTAGCTAATATATTGAGATATAATTAACGCAAGAGTAAATTATTTCATATGTTCATATAATAATAATAATTTTCATTGACTGAATTTTATTTTACCAGAATTAATATTAACCGAGTACGTGCAATATAAATCAACATGCAGATTCGATCAAAACTCGTGGTGTGATGATACCGAGGTGGTATCACGAAGATGGAGAGCGAAAGCTAGGGGGAGAAGTGATATTATTAGAAATATCGATATCAGATACCTCGAGAGGAACGGTAAACGCGGTCTCGCGGCGACAAGCACCATGTCTGCGGTTTTGCGGCTATCAAACGATACGGTAGGAGATCATCGATCATCGTTCCCTCCCGCCGCGCAACAAGTGAAAGCACCGGGAATCGCGAACTTTGTGAACCTTCTTATTGTGAAAGCTCGGCAGCGAATTGTTCGAACATTTGGCACACCTGGCTTCGCGTTTCAACCCAAACAATTGCTTTTCACGATTTCCGCCGTTGTATAGTCGTAATGCATGTGTGTTATCGCAATTATGTACATATTTAAATAATGAAGAAATAACTTACTCACCAGTTAAGGTATTGCAATTTGCTCCATCTGCTGCAGATTTCACGTATGATTGCTCTGCTTAAAGAATCGATAAATATCAAAAAACCGGAATTTAATAATGCGCTCTACACGTAATTAAATAAACCTTACACGTCCAACGGTCCATTCGGCACTGTATACATACGCACTTTTCGAACGAATGAAATGAGCGACGACCTTGTCGACGGTCACACAGAGATCATCGGCTATAGACATGAACGACACAACAACAACAACAACAACAACAACAACAACAACAACAACAACAACAACAACAACAACAACGTTTTATCCGACTTAGTTCCGATAAGCTGAGTTTTCAGCATATTATATTTAATCCAAAGTACACCGCGTTTCAACCTTCTTATGCGAATGCAGACCATTTTCGCGTATCAAGATCTAATCTCGTTTCAATTCACGGCGCGGTAGCTAGGCAATCGACAAAACGCCGTTAATCACGAATACCCACGGGAATAATACGTTCCGGTAATCGCCCGTCATTGCTATTGGCACTCCCGACAAAAATTCGCAACCCTTATACACTCTTGACGGGTAATAAAACGTGATTAATCACGGAACATTCGCGTTCTGCATTCCGAACTGATATGGCGTAGCAGACATTATCACGGCAACTAAAGGTCGTGAAAAGCGTCGAATATATCGATATCGAGATATCAGCAATGTGTCGATCATGGCAAATTTCAATTTCCGAAAGTGAACACCGCACGAGTTGATTTTTGTTTTTCCGATAGTGTGCATAGATATAAAATAAATTTATATATTCAGTAGCGCATCTAAATAACAATAAGCAAGTTTTTATTATCTATTCTTATCGATTCAATAATATTGACGTAGAGCAGTCTAAAGCATAATTTGTAGCAGTTGGAATAAATGCTGCAATAACTTGTCAATGAATTAATTACTTGTTCATTACTTAAATATGTATAATTGCGATATCATTTAAACATACAATCACAATGAATTGTGAAAGGAGGATAAATTCAATAACGCCGGCGCGATAATTTTCATTGCGTTTCATAACAGAACGTATTTTCGCAGAAAATAATTGGACACGAAGTTTTACTTCACTCGCGAAACGCGGCATTTTGAAGATCAATTCAGGACCGATATCATATTTCAAGTTGTAGTCGTATAAATCTGAAGCATACGTGGCTGCGTGAATCATCGATATTCTCGTTTTGTTAAGCGAAACTTCTCCATAATTTTATCCATGTGTCATTGGCATAATTTTATCGATACGCGAATCTCTATTGCGTAATATTTCGAAAATAACTAGTCTTCTTCGTCTTTCTTAATATTGCACAATTTTACAATCAGGTCTCCTATTCAAATTTTGCTGAGAAATAATAGTTGTATGAAACTCATTTGAAATATAAAGATTTTAAACTCATTTTTGTAAATGCCGCATATATGTATATTTGCGTAGCATAAAATTCAAAGCTAAATGATATATATCGTTTATTCATTCGAAGTTTTCTTTGAAATTTTGTTTTGAATTTCATGTAACTTTAACGTGACGTACGGTTATCTGGAATACGATTATCTACAGTTATTTGGTGAAAGAATGTATAGTCTATTTATCTCCCTACATTTTGTGTGCATATCTCAAATTCTAAGATTATCTCCATGGAGACATTAGTCTTCTATTCAAAAAGTACTATTGTAAGTCAAAAAGAAGGAAAGAAATATCCTAATATATGTTAATATATTTTAACGTATGCAGCTTAAAAATTATACATAATGTATGACTTAAAATTAGTGAAATACGATTTTAGATAAGTACATAATAAGTACATAATGCGTCTTATTGTTAGTCTTCTGAAAACTTGAGAAAATAAATTTAAATTTAGTTCTTTCTTGATTGTAAAATTAATTTTCATAAATTTAGAAAGGGAAATTTTAGATACACTACATTCTTCAATCGCTTTTCTTTTTGTCGTACGAAGAAGACTGTGTTTTATGTTTGGAAAACTGTCTGACTACATCTATTATTATGTTAATACAGTTGAGACAAAACTGTCAGTCGATGTAACCGCGAACCAAAATTACGTGGCGAACGGTTTGGCGTACGCGCGTCATATCTCGATCACCCATTGCGTCAGTCGGACAGAGCTCATTCGTCAGAATGTGTGTCGTAAATGGCCTTCGGCTCCGGCGTTCATTTTGTCGATACTTCCATCGAGGAGCGTCGGAGTGAGTGCATATGCACGGACGAAGCATCGAGAGTGTGACTTCGTCGTGCATTTTGATTGTCAGTCACAATTATTAGTCGCGTCGGTGAGTTTGCGAATGTTGCGCGTTCGCGATCCTCGGTGAAATTAAAACGGAATAGTTCGTTCGGTTTAGTGGATTTGCGCGATTCAGAGCGGTAAAACGAATGAATTGCATCAAAGCAAGTTTTGACACGATTTAATTCAAATGAACACTTCCTTTCTATTTTTTTTTGAAATTGTACAGGATGGTCGATACTTTTTTTCCATTCGCAAGTGTTTTTAATTAATATAAATTCTTCCTTAACAAAAATATAAAAATTAAAAACTGAAAAATTTCAAGATTGACTCTTGAAGAATTGCAGTTCTTTTTTCAATTTAAGGTGATTTTAATTGCATGTGTATACTTTAACATGAATTATAAAAATATAAAATTTATTTTAATTCTAAAAGCACAAAGTTCTTTCTACGAAGAAGTAAATTGCGAATTGATCAGTAAATCGACGAATGAAAGGAAGTGTGGGGTAAAGTTCCTGGGACATTGTGTATCTGCGAGCGAATAAAGATCTCAAGCAAGAGCGGTATCAGATAAGGTGGGAGAAGAAGCAAAAGACTTCGTGCAAATAATTCGAGTGGAACTTGTTTGGACAACCTTCGGGTCGCGGAGGTTAACGCGAAGTATTGTATAAATAAATTCCGCGTCTCTTGTTGTTACTGCGCCAGCTGTGTTATCGCCGCGTTCTCGACATAAACGTGATGAAATATACTGCGCTTCCTTCAATTTTTACGAGACACGCCTGTTATATTTCCCAGAAACCGATACGACACATCCGGTACACTTCGCCGCAATATGGACAGACGTATCAGGGACACCGATCGATCGTTGTAGTAGCTACATTCCACTTTAACGAGATAAGCGATTGAATGAAAAACTCACGCACTACAAACTAGATAAAATCCCAATAGTAACATCGTGAGAAGAATACGCGTTTTTGCATCAGGTACTCCAGAATTTACAATTTCGATACCAACGATAGATTCTCTGTCGACTTTTTCTTCATGGAAGTAGAAAAAAAAACACTCTGACGAGGAGTCTGACGATCGCATCGACACAATTGATACGTAAGCTGCCTGTTATGTATAGATTTCACCGGTTGCTTTTATCAGAGACGAGGCTCGCGTGATGATAACGCATATTTACTTTCTCGTAATAATCATACATAAACATCGCATTGAAAAAATACGCTTGTCAGCCTGGTTCATTATCGTCTCGTTTATGCTCGTCGTCAGCGTACCCGGCGTATGTCGGCGACTAGTGTGCGCAACAAATGACGTTGTACTTCACGCACGGCATCGCGCATCGATTAATTAATTTCCACCACGTGTTTACTTTAATTGCGCGCGCGACTAAGCGCGATGCCGCACGCGCCTGCGGTTCCTGCAGATTAATGGCGCACCGTTAGCGCAACACTTTTGCATACTATTCTTTTGCATTCTCCGCGACGCTGCATATTTCTCCTAACTCTCGACCGATGACATCCATTTACCAGACACGGATGTTTCGCATTCTATCCCTTAACTTGCAGAGAAGAATTTACGGAAAATTTCTACCAGCTTATTTCGACGAGATACGTAAACAGCATAATTCCAGATTTTATATAAAATATATATAATAATTTAGCGAATTAATTTTCGAAAATAGTATAAAGATTTAGAAAATTATATATAAATTAATTTCTTTTTATTTCATTATTTATTAATTTAGAGAAATTCAAACACGTTATAGCAAAATTGTTGGTATTATTTGCTTATTATTTGAATTGATTTGATTCTCGCGTAGCCACGTATTATTTCGCAATCCTGGCAGCCCTAAAATTCGATCGGGATAGGGGTGAACAACCCTCGTTCGGAAGCGACCGTTGCAGCTCGAAGAGCATGCCGGACCTTGCCCAACCGATCTCTCGTAGAGACGCCAAACGAGGGAGAATATACGCGAAGAGGGAAGCCGCGAGTATAATTATCGTTGCGTGTCATTTAAAACGCCGGGGGTAGATTCCGTTTCAGTAACGTACATAGAGAATGCATCCCGCCGAAGCCCCGCTTGGCCACGTTACGTGCTCGTAACCACGTTTAATTTAATTACGAAGAGTTCATAAAGGCTCCACTTAACATGTTATTCGCATAAAAGCATTTTTTTTCTCGCGCCAGTTTGCGTTGTGCGGTAAATCACGTTCCTCCTTCAGTTCGTGTTGCATGATATCTAAATTGCGATTTTTCTGGTATTTTGTGCAAGGGGAAACCCAGATATTAAAAATTAGACTAAAAAGATTGACAATTGTTTAAATAACGGGGTATCAGTATTTTCAAGACATCTAAAATTCATATATTCAACAATTGCCAGGTTAAACCCACTTTAGATGATCTATAATTTCACGGATTTTGAGATAGAAATTTATATTCATAATTTTACGTACTCCATAATAGAGAAAACTAATTACATTTATATTTCAACCACGGATTTCTATATTACGTATCACGTATATAAAATTATAATTAAATTTCCATCTTAAATTCTATCGCGAGTTATGAATCGTCTAAACTTCAACTGTTGAGAGTGCGGGCACATGGCAGAATTTTGTCTCCAAAATTTCAAATTGACATTCACTCGATCAGCAACTAAATATAGGAAATTCGATGATATCCCCGGGATTTCATTTCTACCCTAAGCTTGCGGCATATTCGCGCAGCATTAATTCCGAGGGGATAAACCGATGTAACTCCCAGCCAAATACTGATAAACGATGCGTTTCGTGTGAGCGCGGCTTAACAAATAATTCGGCTAAAGTCTACGTTCGTTGTGTTGTCCAGGCAACGCGTACCCTACCGGTCGATGCCTCTGTTATCATCCTATTTCTATCTTCTATCCACCCTCTCTCTCTCTGTCTCTCATTCATCCCTTTCCCCACCGCCCTTTCCCGCGTCCCTCATTGTCCCCGTTCACCTGGTCGACATCCGCAGGCGTGGCACTGCTAGTTAAGAATCATATCCCTACGAGTCCTTAAGAAAGACCTTATCAAAATTATCGATATCGATCATGAGATCTCTCTCATTTGATGAAAAGAATGAATTAGAATTGTTTGAATTGAATTACTATGATTATATATCAATACTATCAGATATAAATTATTGTTTTCTTTGCAATTATACAATTATCAAATTATCTTCTGATCTATAAAATAGTTGTTAGGTCGTGCAATTTTCATTTGCTAGGAAATTACGTGGACTAAAGTTAAGTAGCGTAGTTTTATCAAATGTCACATTTGTCCGTCATGCATTTCTTCGCGGAATAATTCATGATGTAAATAAGTAATAAGTTCAACTTCTATGGACAGTTTCTTGCCTTCCGCATTCATTAGCATAGTTAACGTGAAAGCCAACACGCGCATAACTAATTACTGTTATCATCCATCTTTTTTCCGTCAAGGTCGCTTGAATCCATGAATAATTACGAACGCGAAAACCGTGCGAGAATCTTTTCGTGACTGTAATCTCTTTCGTATAAATCGCAAATCGAATAGTGATTCAACAATGAAAGAGATCTCATGATCAATATCGATAATTTTGATAAAGTCTTATAATATAAAAAATCATAATTGATAAAATGGTCAAAATATAATTATTAAAGTTAATTAATAATGATAAATTAGCAATATTAATATTTGATAAGAAAATAGTTAAATAATAACAAAGAAAAAAATAATAAGATCATTCATTATTAATTATTGTTAATAACTTTGATCATAATCTCGTGTTTAATGCAGAAATGCGCAGATTATAATTAGAAATGGTGATAGTAAATGAGACGCATGAGACTAACTGTAGTAACGGTAACAATAACAACTGTAAGCAGACAAACGGTGCATTGGCAATCGTGAAGCACGTTGCATTGTTATTATTCCGTCTCTCTCTCTCTCTCTCTCTTTCTCTCTCCGACCGAGTCGGTTCTTTCTCGCACTCGATCCGGAGCTATCGACCGTCGAGAGAGTGACCGTCTACCCGTTTCGCATCGCAACGCCACACGTAACTTTTGCGTCTCGTTTCATCAGGGTCAGCGTCACGCTGAAAATAACGAGATGCCGCGAACAAAAAATATATGTTCCTTTTTCTCGTTTACTAACGGTTATTCGAGTTTAAGATTCCTCTTTCCTCACTCTAACTATATTAAATTATAACGTAAAAAGTGAGAAATTATTTTTTTTTGCGAATACGTCACAATAAATTTTTTTGTATACCATTATTCACGCGTTTGATAACATAAATTGATAAAATAAATTGATAAAATATGTGGAAAACTACCGTTTTAATTATTTTTCATTAGCAAAATGCACGCACATTCAACTTATTTCCATAAAGAAAATAGACCTTAATCAAGAGAGTTAATCAAGATTAACAATTATTAATCTACGAATCTTACGAAGAGTCTTTATTGTATCTTGCAAATTTATCAAACATGAGTGATGATATACGAAAAAAATTTTTTATTGCGACATATAGGACAAAATTTAACACAATCTCTCATTTCATAAAGTGGTAATGTGCTAAAATATGATCAATCAAAGTTAATTGACAACATAAATTAGCAATATTAAACAGGAGACTAATTAAATAAAAATTGTTCGGTTATGACTGCAGCAAAGGAGTCTTAAACATCCTTAACTTTCAATTTAGATGCTTTCTAGTACCTGAATATCGCCGATCGTCCCTACTCTCATCTCACACTTCTCCGTCCCGGATCTCGTCGTTCCCTCTCGCCCGGCTTACTACTACGTTCACTCCACGTGGCGCAGGCGTGGGTTTGTTGTCTCTCCGTCGCGCTCACGCCCGTTACGTGGCTGTGCACTCTATTTCTCTCTTGCACTCTCGCAAAACGGAGATTTTCCCGCCCAGCCTCTTCGCTCTCTCCACGTCGCGCCACGCCGCATCATGCGACGCCGCTTCCGTCATCATTGGCGAGTGCCGACGGCCGCGCGCGCGTTGCATTTATTGAACCGATTTCGTTCTCCGTCGCAGAGTAGCGCGTTCTCCCGTCGCTTATCCTTGCCTCGGCGTTTCCCGCTTACCATTTGTCATCCCCCCTGCCTCGACGGACCCTGTCGTCTTTCTAACTCTTTTCTCGAGGGCTTCCTCCTCTTCCGTCCGTTGGTCCGTCGTCGTCGTTCTTATATATTTGGAGCAATTACGACGAATCATCTTCACGACGCGTTTTACGCGACCCGGCTATGTAAATTTAGCCTCATCTCCCGCAGTTTCTTTACTCACGGCCGATGTTGCATCATAATCGGGATATATTCTCAGAAATAGACTTGGCGACAAGTTATTTTCCTCAATAAAAATTTCTTTAACGAATACGCACGTTGCAACGAATTAACTGTTGATCTTTTTTCATGGAGAAGTTCCCAATTTAATCAACTTTCGTTTAAGTAATATCCAACCCGTGTTTCACCTTTAATCGGAACGAGCGTTCCTGACCTGATCTAACTCTAGTCTAGCTGAGCCTTGAACCTAATCCGCATCACATGTACACATGGACCGTTTCCGTGTATTCAAAATCCGATTTGAGATTCTCTTTCACACGATGCGATTGCATGGTCGTATAAACGTGTCTCTTCTTACCGCGACGCCAGCGGTAATAGTAGTAGTGGTCGTGTACGATGACCACGATCGATCGTCCGTCCCGGGAACGGCGTCTACTGTGACGTCACGCTACGTCACCGGTTTCGAGCGAAACGTGGAGGCGGCAGGAGCATGTGCCGGTGCAACGCGTCGCTCTCCGCCTTTTTCCTCGCGCAAACGCGAGCAACCGCGTGCTAGCTCAAAGCGTCGCGCCAATGTGCGGATGCATCCAAGAGCGGATTGATTCAGCGTGATTCGAGAACGTTTATTCAATATAACATGACGTTCAATTTTGCTTGACATGATATCCATTAAATCAAATGTATGAAATCAAGTTGAATTTATAGCTCCAAATATCTATTACATCACATGTGTATTTGAAGAAGTAATCTTCTAATTTGAACGTATGAATGCAATTATTTCGAATCGACAACATTAATAAATATAAAGATATTGTCGAAGTAATCAAACGAACATAAGTACTAGTTGTTCCAATCCGCGATTTCCACTTCAATTCCGTTCTTGGCGCATGCCTGCGCAATGAAATACATGCAAAAGACTCACCTACATAGCGAAGACTTGTAGTTCATCGTACGGCAGGCAGGGCAATAGCAGACGGGATAATTCTCCATGTGTGCAGCCATGCTTAGGACATGCTCCATCGATGGCAGTTTTATATTTCTTTCCTATCTCATTTCATCCCGCGTCGTGTTGTCGCACTCGTGTCGGCGAACTCGTGAGAACAATTACATGAGCGTGTACGTGCGGCGACGCAATGTCACCATGCGAATGCCGCCCTCCTCTCTTCTTTTGTCAAGTCTTTTCGTCTCACCTCGTATGCTTGGCGTCTTACTTTTGGTTGTGCACGTGCCGCTTGTTTTTAGAAGAATCTTAGGCGTGTCCATAACGACAAAGGAACGACCGGGAATGAGCTGTAAAACGACGAGAAAGAATTAGATATTCAATGTCATGGAATTGTGAGTTCTTGTTTCACTTTCATGTTGTCATTTACATACAATGTCTCGATGAAAGCTTTCTCTCGATAGAAATACTCATAATAATAAAAAGTTTCAATTATCATAAAATTTAACCTTTCACGATGCCGGGTTGAAGTCGCCACAGCCTTTAGTAAGATGCTCAGTGTTTCGACTGCAAAGGATTAATAAAGTAGCATCAATTAGCTTTCGTACTTTACAACAAGCCGATTATTGCGGGAAGAAAGGGACTCGTAGATTGCGTCATTGAATAAGTCTTTGCTGATTGCTTCCGATCGAGCAGCCATTTTGTGAAAAACTACCGCGAATATCTCCCTTGTCGTATGTATGAATAATTTTGATTGGTTGTCGCATAGAGAATTTGCTAAGTTTTTCATGACGTCACAAGCTCTCTATTGATTAGCCAATCAGCGCCTTTGACACAACTCAGCTTGTTTTAAGACATAACGGTACTTTATCCAAGTTGCGCGCGAGATATGAAATCAAACTTTTGATGGAATTTTACATTAACACAAGATATGACAGATATGTTTGAACAAATAATGACAATAAATCGAATGAAAATCTCAGACGCAATTATCGAAAGCTCATACGAGTCGTTCATAACTCGATCTTCCAAAAGTTTTGTCAGAAGAGTAATTGCGTTGCTTACCTGCGATAAGAGTGTCGCGATTCCACCCTTGAAACGAGAAACGAGGAAGAAGTCTATAGACGAACTCGCGAGACGCGCGACGGATGCCAATGAGGTGATTCGCAAAGGGGAGATGGGAGCGGGAGTCTCCACACGTAGAATACTTGTCTGTGTACAAATGCGCCTTCGTAGCGCGCAGTGCGAGCGAATGAGACAGAGCGCGCCGTCTACACGGCGAGACGCATAACTGTGTGTGAGTGAGGGAGGCCGTACGCGGCGGGAATCGTCCCTCTTCGTAGTACTACGCGGAACGCCACGCGAGTAGCACGTTTTACTTTTTCGTCTCGTTCGGCGGGATGACGCGGTGAAAATATCGGTTGCTCCATGCGTGACGAATAACATGGAATTGAACACGCCTCCGTAATTCGAAAGATTTTACGTAAAAACGGCCGAACGAAAGCACACCATTATCGCGCGTGTGCAACGCTCCGTCTTGTTTACGTTCGGCGCGCGCTTGCTTTACCGAGAACTCGACTGGGAAACCGCGTAAAAAAGTAACGAATGACGATGCTCGATTGAATTTCGTGGAAGTCGCGTTTATTAGAATCGTGTCCGGTAGCGACGATATAATTGCATGATTATTCTAGAACAAAGACGAACGCCAACAAGAAGTCTGAAGTTGCCGTTTAGTAGTAGCCTCAGCAGGTCTACCTACCGCGGGTCCTCGTAGTTTTCGGCTGCCGCCGTCACCGCCGCCACCGCTGCGCCGCGCCGCTTCACGCAGCGGCACGAAAATCACCAAGGGTTAGTTGACCTGATCGCGTCGTTGCGTTATGTTCGTGTTTTACTACGACTCGCCGGAGAAGTGTGAATCGCGCGCGACTTGATCAATGTATCGTGCTTCGTGCTAATAATCCGAGTGATGTATTCTGATCTTTCCCGTGTTTCTCCGCTGATAACCTACACCGAAATCATACGCGCGTGCTTGGTGTTCGCTGTGAAGAGTAAGCAGTGTGAAGATGCGTTTAAGAATCTCATTGTAATCGAAAGTGTGCGACACTACGACTCAACGGTCACGTGTGACGCCGTCGTGCGTTCCAGTCGAAGGTTGGATACAACGTGTTACACGGAGCTTCCTGCAATATAGCATCGAGGTTAGATTCATAATAATCATAGTTTTTTGCGTCTACGATTGCGAGAAACTTGCCAAGATTCGAGTCGATGGCGTATCACATTTGTCGCGATTCTGCGCGCGCGACGGAACGTCGTGAAGTTTACCGCGTACGTTTTGCCATCTTGCGTTGTTTGAATTTAGAATGCGAGGGAGAACAAATGGTCGGTCGGTTGCGATTATTCTTGCATGATCGCGCTTTCGTTCGTGATTTTTCACCCGCGACGTTGTGGCTAGTGTGTCTCGAGTATGCGGCGAGTTTCAATTGCGACGTAAACACAGTACAATGACACGGGGCAATGACAGCCTCCTCCTGCTCACACTGCGTAGTAAGGCGTAGTACACGCGACCACATTTCATCACATTTCATCACATTCAACATTGCGTGTGAGTTTTGTTGAGAATACGATTAAACGTTCCGCTCGAACGATCGACTTCTTCGACTTTTGGTATTGTAAAATTGAACATTCTTAATTCTCGTTTTTCCGATGTTATTGATTATCGATTAACCTGTTACGTGATACCTCGAAATTGAAATGTCACGGTTCGTTGATCCATTGACATTACGTCAAGTCGACTTATTTTAACACGACTCCTTATTGTTTTATTTGTTTATATTCGTTGTATAGCGATATAATAAACGGGAGAATAGAAACGGTATAAATTTTTTTTAGAGTGAATAGCATATAATAATAGTTGAAATCGACGAATAATGAGGTATGCGAGTCTTTTATAAGCAAATTTTTTGCAGTTCGTCGTACACGAGCGACCGATTTCCGGGAATGCGTTGTTAATCACGCGTGTAGCTCTAGACATGTGCGCATACGTGCAAGAATGCGCCCCGATTACCTCCTTTATGCACATGTCGCGCTCATAGCGTGGGAGTCGATGACTTCTCGTGGCTGATTTTAATTTGCGTGTCTGGTTCCCACATACTCGCGTCTAATGCAAATTTATATGACGCAGTATTTTCCTAAATATACAAAGTTCGGGACGATTCTAAGACAATTTCATTCAAATAAGAAACAAACGATATCGAATTTGAAAATGCAATGGTAGAATGAAGTATATCAATTATTTATAAAGTTTATTTTAGATACGACTTTATCTGCACACTGAATCCATCAATTATTAGCGATACTAGTAATTCATAGTTTCGCAAACAAAAAGATAGAATTATCGTGGCACGAATCGCTTAAATCGAGTTTTGGCGCCGTTTTGGAGCCGACAAAAAGCCGCTTGCTTAGTCAACCGATCGGAACAAGCCTTTCTTCCTGGAAACGTAGGGATTTATGAGACACTTGTGTAGAAGCGGTGGGATAACTAGGCGGCATATTACGGGTGGTCCGTATTTAATTTCGATCGATGATTTGACATTTCGTGCATCGTTATTAGAGTACGCTGTCGTTAATAATAATAATCATATTTGCTCTGTTTACAGTTTATTTAGCGGTTTGTAATAATTGCCAGTCGCCAATTGCCAATCGTTAATTGACCATGACCGTGACACATTATTTTCAAAACAATTAACAAAATTGACATATTCGATGAACTCGCCGCATTCTCCCACTCTAATCTCGTTACTCTCTCCCGTTATTACTCTCACTTATAAGCTCACTTGTGTTGTGTATCACGCGCAGCTTATCGGATATTTTAATCGATAAAGCATCGATTCATCTCGCTTTGTTTGCTATGCAGCTACTACGTCCACGTGAGATTCCGCCTTCATCTTGTACCTTTTTTTTACCTTTACGATCTACTTTCGTTTCCGACATCATTGATTCGCGACGCGATTCACTATTTCTACGTTTAAAATTATTAACGTTTTCTTCATAACATTATCTTATCAATGATCTCCGTGATATTAGAGTAACGATATTATCTATCTAATCTAATAGCAAGTCCCTCGTCAAGCGAATACACTGTTTTATTTCGTTTTCTAACGTCTCACCGTAGCAAGTTTAGATCTTACTTAGGTCATGATTGGACGTCCGTGCGCGCGATCCGGTTAACCGAAAATTCTCCGAAGGACGAAACAGCCTTTGTTCTCGCGAACACCGTTCGTTCAACGTCGCGACATGCGTGTAAACAAACTGGTGTCCTTCGCCGAGCGATGCGGATGACAAAAACTGTGACTGGCAATACCGTGCCTTGTTTGGAAAAATAAAGAACGTTCTCGTTCCGCGAACTCGTCATAGTGTAATATTACGTAGTGTAGTACCGAACGCGGGAGTGTGAAAACTGTGCGAATTGTGCGCGACAAAAGTTACAACGAGACGTCGATTTGTCACGGAGTATCATCGGTATCAAGCATGGATTACCAGCGGCTCCTCTCCAACAACAACAACAACAATTATCCCACGCACCATCGTGAGTACCCAAATATCTCTCATCCTTACTTGCCACGTGGTGCGGTTATTTTTGACTCGAATATACCCATTCGAGATACCGTGTTTATCTCCAATCCAATTTCCGAAAACATCACATTCTTTTATTCGTCTAATAGATTTTATTTGGTAACCGGATGATACTGATTGAGAGAGCGTAACTCTTATCATCTTTAGATTAATTAGTGCTGCGCTACGCGCATCTCGTAGTTTTATTTTAATCCATCGCGCGTTTGTCAATGGACGATGCGATGGAGCGCGCAGGAAAGAGTCCTACTACGTGCAAACTGGAATGCGTAAATATATGTCTCTCTTAACGCACCGGTGAACGGTACCGTCCGTGGGCGTCGTCGGACCGTGTGAACGCTCGAGAAGAAGTCGATCAACGTCGCGCGACGCCACGCACGCGACGCGTCGTTTCGCTTTGCCTCGCACCAAGCGGTGCGTCGTGTTTTCCCCGACCATCAATTTATCTTCTTCTGTGGGATGGGTGTAAGCAAGGCACCCGGGTTTTGATGATGTTTTTTCTTTTCTTTTTGTTTTCTTCTTTTTTTTCTTGAATTTTTGCACAAGATGTTTACGATATATGATACATTTTTTGTGTTCTCACGTAAAATAATTTTATTTAAAATTTTGTTTCTAAAAAATAAGGAGCTTTATTTTTTAGATCGTCAAATTTAAAGGTGCAACTGTTGTAGATAAATATGATAAATTTGATCATAAGGATCAACATAATCAATAAAAACATTCACATTATATACTAGAATACGTATAAATTTATACATTTTAATATACATTGGCTTTTAGTATTTGGAATTTTATTATAAGTAGTTAATATTTAATTTATTTATCAATGCTTTGTTAGTATTTTTATTTTGTCATTTTACAGCTAATTTTTCGTTAATTTTAAACTCACCAAAATCTGGGTCCTAATTACAGATAACAGACTTTCGGTTTAGCGAAATTTCACGAATCTCAGATTTGGAATATCGAGGCATCACCGTAAGAAGTTTGCTGGCACAGGTGGACCGCGATGTTTCGAAATCTTTTTACAGAAAAATTCGTTCCGTTGTTTTAAGCAGAGTCAATATCATTCGATATATTGAATGTCAATCCAGTGCTTGATTCTTTTTTATTGAAAGAAAAGCGATTTATTAATTATACTTGTAAAATCAAAATTAAACACAGTCAAAATTAAATCCTTCAACATCAAGACCTGAACATATGAAAAAATTTTTGAAATATGAGCAATTGATTCGAATTTTGTAATATTTTCAACGATGTATATAATTTTATCATTTCTACCGTTTGATTTTTATCATTGTAATACCCACACATTCATATACATGTTTTACGATTGATCACTATCGATACATTTGATATCCTTTGATCTCACAAGTGCTTTCACAGAAATCCACGCACACTTCATAAAATTTCAGTATCATAATAGGTCACTCGTAGTTCGAATCTATTGTCATATCTTTTGGGATTATCTGCGAATGGTTTGACTCTAGTTTTTGAATCTTAATCCATTCGTATCTATTTTTCTTATATATATTATTCGTTTACATAAATTTTATATACTTTACACCTAATAAAAAGCTAAATATTCGTACATGAGAACAATGATACGAATGGGTGAAAAAGTCACGATTTTACATTTTACTAGTAAAAGAGTCACGTATCGACTTATTATCGTTAGCGAAATAGCCACTTCGAGAATCGACGGGACATTTGATTGCGACCCCGAGATTCCGTCGGTGTCACGATTCATTACTTGCTTTTTGCACACTGTATATATTTTCCGCGCCGATTTTTCGGCCGGCTTGAACAGCACCGTGCGGCCTCTACTTTTGAGAAAGGAAAGGGGAGAAGGAGCGGGCAGATCAAAGTCGTTGCGTAAAGAGCTTCTTGTGATATACTCCATGATGGTCCTTGAGCTTGCTTTCGCAACGGTGAGATCTCCGATTGTCGTAGCTTTTAATGGTCCTTTATTAATGGGGGTCTCTTTTTGGCGCGTCCTTGACTAACAACTGATCTATCGTGTTTCTGTGTAGAGCGCGATCCGATTTTTGCATGGGGACCGAGATCGGAGCTTGACGTGATCGCTCTCTTAAAACTGAAGAGTTGTGAGGAAATTTTGCGATTATCAGAATCTCCAGCTATGATCGAACACGCTAACTTTCCCTGCAATTTCGTTTTACGTATTCGAAATTTTTATGTAACATGGTTTATAATTTAATTCTTATTTTCACCAATCCCTGAGCGAATAATTTATTAAATTTTTGAAAGATTTTTAAAGGAGAAAATAGTTTACATAATTACTCATATATCATAGAAATTAATCAAAATTTTCACGAGAAATTAAATTTATTAATATCAAGCTGAGAAATTTTTTTGGTTTTAATCAGGAAGATACAAAAGCTCGACTATATACGTAACGATCTTATCAAGAAATATGAGTTTCAAAGTTTAAGTTTGTCTTTGTTTCTAGTGAAACAATCTTTGAAATTGTTTTCAGAGATCTAAAATTCTTGCGATCGTTTATGTGTGGTTTTAATTTCAAGAGAAATTTATTCCTGCGAATAATGCTCGGTATGAATCTTGGCTACGTAACCAGCTCACTTTCTAGTTCGTTAATAGGAGTCGACTAGGAGTATAATGCGCGATCGAAGTTTTCACGTAATACGTCCTTGAGGAATGTGAAACTCGTTTGCGGTGTGCTTGATCGAAGGTTGATAGATTCGTGATAAAACAAATGAGTGATGATCGCAGCAGTTTGTCGCTGAAAAGTCGTTATTATTTCGTCAGTCGGACTGCATCGTTTCGGCCGATGCTGGAGTAACGAAATCTATTTTTGCGAATTGTGCTAAATTTATTTTCCAAGCCTTACGATGCTTGAAACGCTCGAAAACGCAATTTGCGCAGAGCTCCTCGAGTTGGTCTGTGGAACTTGTCGACTGCGGAAGTCGACAATGCATGGTTCGTAAAGCGAAGACGATGAAGACCATCGCGACCTGAAACGGATCGCTTCTTTTTTTTTGTCGGGACGGACAGTGGTCTTGGCGCGTAGCCAGCTGTCCTTGTTCGTTGCCAGAGGAGTATCGGTTGGTGACTTTGTTTTTTGGAAGTGATTGTAAAAGCCCGTCGCATCTCCGGAATTAAATTGACTCTGCCTCGTAAATCACTTACTCGATTATCAGACTACTATGTGATGCTGATTCGATTTTTGGTCGGCCGGCGTTTCTCTCCTTAAATCCTCGTTTCTGAGGGTTTCTTAAACTCCTCAATATGCATTATCTTGATATATTCATAATGTTATTAAGTGTATAGTGACAAATATCGAGAAATTACTATAATTTTGCATTCGAGACGCTTGACGTGGATGAGATACTTGCATATGTCTCCGGTTTTTTTCTCTCCGTCGGACAGTATCGACGGGATGACGGTCGGCTTAATGAGCAACGTCAGTGGGTCAAACGAGTGAAATAACGAATGATGTGAGGCGATGTAGGCACGCATTCACGAGGCTCGACATAGCGGCGGTAAAAAAAGGAGAGGGTGAAAGAGATATTGGAGCTCGTGATCGGTTGGCAATGATATCGGGTTATGGCTCGTGATTACACCTCTCGGACGCGCCATCGTCCTTTATTTATGCAAGCCCGCGAGTGCCGGATACTTTTATAAAATCTTGCCGCGAAAAAGCGACGGTCCATTCTTGCGAGAACTAAGTTTATCTCACAGTCACTTTTTTTGGAATTGTCATTCTGAAAATTCCGGAATACTTGAAGATTGTTTTTTGTTCTTATTGAAAAATAAGATGAATTTGAGGATTTTGAATAAGTTGTTTGAATTGTGTGATATTTTTTTATTTTTGATTACCATTACTTTGATATAAATTATACGAAATATCACGATCTCTTTGAAATTTAATGATTTTATCTTTGTAGATTATAAATTCAATATAATTATTTTTATATTATGCAGAGAAAAAGTTCAGGGGAAATTCTTGTGCATTTTTTTAGTACATTATAAAGAGATACATCTCTTCAAAAATTATAATAGAGTGAACATAGTCAGAAGTTACATTTCTGTAGATGGTATTAGTTTCTTTCTGCGTTCCAAAGAATTCTTAGAAAAAAGAAATTCTTAGGAAAGAATTAAAACTCTCGAGTTTTTTTCTGTTTATAGAATAAAAAAAATATACTGAGATTTTACAGATCGCGTGTTTGTAATTAATTATTTTTTTGCAAATATTTGGGTTTAAAGTTTGACTTGATTACGCAATCGAATTTAATTTGGAGTGAATATAGTCGAAGTTTTCCCTAAAGTGTTAGTTTCTTCTGATATTGTGAAAGGAATCATTAGAGAAGTAGGGAATGTGATATTTCTTGATATTAATTAAATTTGTTGAAAATTTCTCGAAAGTTTCTCTTGATCGAATAATAAAAATACGTAGAAATTTTATAAATTTTATTAATTAATTTATTTGATAGATTTTGGTTTAATTAATTGGTGTAATTAAAATTAGCTTACTTTTATAATACAATTATAAAACTATTAAATTTCAAACAACATTTGTTATTACATTGAGTAATTTCTATGATATATCTATGCACGATGAATGAATAATATCTTTAAAAAATTGATTTGTTGGATAAACGGTTAAATTACTAAATTGCTTTTATATTTGTCGTGGATATTTGTCGCCACAATCGGATGTTTACTGTCCGGAGTCGTGCAGTTTCTTGTTATTCCACATCGGAGGAAGAGGAGAAACGCTGAAAATTTTACACGAGCCGCGTGTGTGCAGAGAGCGCGAATCGGGGCAGCCACCAAAACACGTTCGAGCTCGACCTAGTCAGCTCGGCCTGCCTTGGTTCTTATCGATCCACCTTGCATAGGCCGTCTCCTCTCTTCCGAAATATTTGCCCCGCCGCCGCGATAACTGAGCGAGATGGACACTGTAGTTTCAATCACTGAGTTCGGAGAGAGTTATCTGCTGGTGCACGATTCTCGAGACTCTCATTTAAACTTTATGTCGATGTATCTCGCTTATTTAGATATCAGTATCTTGGATTTCTGAATAAATGGAACACTTTTAAATTTGTTATGCTACTGTTTTGTACGTTTTACTGTGCTATACGGAATTGTTATTGCATGAGGACATAAAGGAAATGTGAAAAGAACTTTTATTTTCTATATTGCGAATATACATTTTTACCTTTTATTTTCGTTGCAATATATCGACGAATATATTTTCGTATTTTCTCATGTTTTATTATTTGTTTATTTTCATGAATTTTTCTCTAAGGATAAGGTCGTTTGCGCTTTTGTTGTTTATCCGCGGTACGACGACAATCAGCAACCATTGTATTTTTCACGCATGATCTACTGAGTCCCTTCTTCGATTGTTAAAGGCCCTTTGATCACGAGACGGATAAAATTCTGCGATAAACGATAAATGAATGAGATAGCGTCCAGAGAAACAAGTTTGTTCCTCATTATTGCCTGTTATTTTTCTCGGCGCGGCTGCGTACGTTTCGACTCGCACTTATGGAACGACCCGGTTTCGTCATCGTGACAGGTAGATGCCCGCATACCACGTAGCTTACGATCGTGACTGAGAGAAACATCGTGGACAAAATGTCGAAATTATCCTAAAATCGTGTCTTAGGGATATCAGCGGGATAACGTGCTATCACTGTGAGAACAGTAGTTAAGAATATTTTTACAGACATTTGTAATTATAACAGTTAAAGTCACATTCATATACATAACTTTTACGAACGAAAATGTCTCTGTTCAATTTGCAAATCAAATTCGCAAAATGTAGTAGAAACCGTTGGTGCCAAGATAATTACATTTGAATATATAGTCGTAGGAATTAAGACAAATTCAAATCTGAAACAATCTAAATGTTTCAATTATTTCAAGTTTCTACACGATATAATTAAGAACTTGATTTTTGTTATCTTTTTAAGTTTGTTTTTTTTTTCCGACGAAAATATAATGAAATTAATTTTTGATTGCTTATAAATAGTATGTTTTACTTATAGAAAAATATTATGATTGTGATAGTGTTAGGATATAGAGTAGGAGTACGGTAGACATCGTGCGTTATTAAATGCTTTTCGTGTTACGTCCGTTCTTCGAAATTATAGATGCATCCGCGAAAACCGAGACCACGAAATAGATATGGATATACAGTCCGCGGATTATTACAAGGAGCATCGAAATGGGATAAAATAGTATGTTAGTAGGTAGAGACGGGAAAGAGTAGGCCAAGGCTGCGGCTACGAAACTAGCTACAAACTATATGATACGAAAATTACATACATACGTTTCATACATCTCGGAATTAAGAAGATAATATTCTCTTCTGATAGAGCATTTCAGCTCGGCAGATGTTTTCTATCTTTCAATAATTACGTTGTTTGAATGAGAGATAAATGAGTCTAGAATTTTTTAGCTGAAGCGTTCATGGATTAAAAAGTTACGCGAATAAAAAATTTATTTTATTTATCATTATGTGACAAAGTGTTTATTATATAATTTAGTAAAAATTTATTGCTAGAACTTGGTGGGTGCTATGTAGATTTCATTCATGCAATCCGGAAATGTCGCGCAAAGGCAGCTGCAATCGGCGCATGACATTATGTGCTTTGCGCATTTACGTACCGCATACCGAGCCGATTGCGAGTTAATTAATTGCCGCAATAAACGGTCAACGTGGCCCGCTAATACGAGAGCCTACTCTCGCACTCGGTCCTGTTATCGTTCCACTGATTAGGCTTACTCTTGACATCCTCGTAACCTGTGATGGCGTGGTAGAAATTCCTTCTGCGATCGATAAAATACGTATATTGTATCCGAAACTGTCATTTGCTATGTTATTAAACTATAGTCAACTTGAAACTTGATTGCAGATTTTTAAATATATTTATATAGTTATAGTAAAATAAATTTTCATCAAATTACGATTCCATTTGATGTTATAAAATTTATTGTTACTATTCAATATAATAATTAAATGAAATATAATATTCGTAAACAAAAGTGTTACGATTAAGTGATAAATTTCTGGTAATTTTGATATTAAAAGTCCAGTTAAAAAGTAAGAATTTATTGAATCGATATTATGCAGAGATGTTAAGCGTTAATTGGCTGTGACAGGTTTGAATTTGATCCACTTTTTATGACGAAATGCTGACTCGATGAAAGTCAAAGTACGAAAGCATGCAATTGCAACGCGAATGAACATGCTTCACTGACTTTCCACGAACATTATCGACGACAATTCAGAAATCCCGAAATAATCCGCGAGGTAATTTACATTCTCTATTTCGCGAATATGGAACGTTAGCAGGATTTTGAGCAGCTTCAGAGAAATTCGTAGTTCGTGTGCAATTGCAGTTTATGTGTGATCTTTTTTCTATTATATGTTTGCGCAAAAAGGAATTTTATGTTTCTTTTAAAAATTAGTGTTTAAAGCATTAATATTTAATTTCTATTTTATAAACAGTTATTTTACACTAAAGGAAGTTAACAAGTAAAGGGACTTGTAATTTCCAAATCAATTGAAAATGTATATAATTGCCTGTTTTCTCTGTTAACTTAATGTTTGCTCGTTGTTCGTAGAACATTGCAATTCTAGTCGAAACTTTGATTCGTGAAGATAAGGAAAAGAATTTATTACTTAGACAAACGAGGAAAAGTGAAGATTTTTCGAATTCGGTTCAGTAGTGATTTCAGCTAGAGATTGATTAGATTAGATTCGTGGTTGATGCAGCTTTCCCTTCTTATTTCCTCGTCTTCATTCCGTGTAAAGGCGATCGCTAATTCACGATGAGCTATTTCAACGGACACGACAATATCAGTGCCGCTGGCACATATATAGTGCATGTGAGCTTTCGTGGCTGCTGCTACTGCGTCGTCACGACCCCGGATACGAGACAGACGAATGGTTATTAAGATGCTATTCATTGCTTCAAGGTATCTTAGCGGCGGGGACTTTTTGCGTGTTCGAGCTAGCCGGAAGAAAATTCTTCGATTAGGTCGCAAATGCGTATTGCGCGAAGGAACGAATATGGTAGAAGCGCGAAAAGAATTTTACAAAGTGGAGATTTTATATAAGTGCTATGAAGAAATAGTTTGTGAAAATATATTAATTGAGAAGTTGTTGATAAAACATTTAAATTAAATTTCCGGTCAGTGTTATTAATTACGCAAATTTAAATAAATTTGTCGTCGCCAGTTAATTTTTTTTTGCTTGAAACAAGTATATTCATAGATGTATTTAAATGTAAAATTTTTAATTTTTTAAAATGTATTATAAAAATTAAAATTTATATATATATGTATATAGATTTTCAAAATTATGATATAATTTTTAGCTAAGTGATTCTCTTCTCACTTGTATTAAATATCAAACTTATGTCTGTATTATATGTGAGTTTTTGATTAAAATTTATAAAGATTTTATTACTGAAAGAATAATAAAGTTATTTTAAAATTAATAGATTTTATGTAAAATATTTATGTCTTGCTTTATGAAATCATTACGATATTCGATGAAAATTTCTATTGATTTTTATTTATCAAAATGTATTCAATTCAAAATTTTTTTATCGACTTTTTGATGTATAAAAAAGTTGCATAAAATTTTGATAGCGGAATTAATATAGTAAATATATGGAATCTCTCCTTTTTTTTTTACATTTTGCATAACATAAATCAGTCGGTTTACGCAAACCGCTACGACAATGTGGACCACGGATGAACGGAGTGAAAGACAAGGGGTGGGTTCGATATAGACCAAGATTCATCTACACAACACCGATATCCGCCGCTTCGAGATACTCGATCGCTCAACGATTTATATTAGAAACTTGACCTGCATGGCCTAGAAAGACGTCTCTAGTCTCTGTCTGCTGCATATGGCGATTCCTCGGATTAGCGTTATACATTTTTGCTGATTTTTTCGTTAAGCGCTCGCAAAATGACTTTTCTACGACTCCTGCGATGACTCCTTTATGTCGCGTCCGATATATCATCGTCGGCTGAAACGGGGGAATAAAGACGGCGAAATTGCACGCGAGGGTTGCGAGGCGTAAATATTCGCGTTGCAACGGCTCCGCCACGTGGAACACGCATACGATGTATCGTCAATGTCGCAGCACAAACACGTAGTTACTTACCTATTTATCCCTGTGCCTCGATATTCAGATATAGAGTTACTGCATTCGATACGAAAGCGCGCCCGTAATCCGCTGCGATCTTGGTAGCACGAACGTCACGTTTTGTCCTTTCATATTTTGACACTTTTACGTCTTTTTTTTGTGTCTTTTGAAACGAGAGGAGGCCACGTTTACTCACTGACAATGTAGTGGCTCTATCCCGACATAGATCTCTTCTATCCTATGAAGCCCAAGTTGTAAAATAGATTCTAGTACAACGGGCTCGCTCTTACGCCTCTTTGCAGTACATATATATTAGTAAACTTAGTTTTATCAGATTTTGTGCGATTTTTTTAGTCGTAATTATGTTCCTTTTCCCTCTTGTTTGTTAGCCGCTGCGCGCCATATCGATTTTTCTCTATCTTTTTCTTCGATCCTTACAGATTGGTTTCCGAAGATGTGCTCCTGCTTCGATGGCAATTCCGCGCTACCGAATAGTCGAACAGTCGGTCGTAGTGCAAGCTACGAGCGACTCGGTTCCGATCTCACGATCTTCGAACTCAACAATACGATACGAAGGAGTCGAAGAGAAGATCAGAACTTGATCGATAACGAAAGACAAGTATGTATTAAAGTATTTCGTGCTTAAATAAATAACTTAAAACTATTTCTTGATCAACTTTGTTAGCGCTTGGTAAAATTAAGAAAGTAAATTTGGAATTATGTTATAGTGAAAAATGAAAAGAAATATAATTTGTAAGTAAATACGATAAAATAATAAAGTTTTTTATTTAATTATTTTAATTAATTTAACGTAATTAATTTAACGTATTTTTTTCATACGTTCTGTTTTTAAAACAAAAATGAAATAAAATCTCGTGCACAGATATATATATATATATATATGTGTGTTTTTTTATAATTTATTTATAATATATAATATATAATTTATATATATAATATAATAATGAAATGAATAAGCTAAGGTTTTAATTATGAGAGAAGATTGTAAATTAATTTAATTAAATTAACTATTTCTATTTATTTGTATAACTAATGTGTTTCAAACGTTCAACTAGGAAGAATTGCGGTTCTATAACAACGATCATACTTTTACCACCCTGATCGTAGAGAAGAACCTGCGAACGATGGACTTGTGTGAAATGCTCAAAGTCAGGAAAAATACGATCGGTGCTGCCTGGTCGATAATCGAGGTGTGGCCAAAGTTAGGAATTGGTATGTACGCATAATAATTAATATAATAATTATAAATATTACGTCGTCATATTCATTATTTATCATCAGGATAATTAAATCGAATTCTACTACACGCTATCTCGAATCTCTGGAATGTAGTTAAGAATCAATCAATAAGTACTCAAATATATACAGTTCTTCGTCATGCTCACGCGAGTAGTAACGTGTCATCGACCGTACTTTGAAAACCTGCGATTATCCTCTTTCATGTAGTTACTCGTTGAAGTAAGATTGCTATTCTCACAGAAAAGTACTTCTTTTAGAGAGAAAGAAATACAAACATTTTAACATTTGCAATTTTTATACTTATTTTTTACATCACTGAAGGGCATGCACAATTCAAAGCACAATGCATGGCATTTACAGAAATAAATTTAATAAATTTTCGATATTTGGATTGTTATTGGCTTTTCAATAACGCAGATAGAAACAAATACGAGTAGAAATAGAAATACGGCGAATTGACGATTATTTTCGGGATATTTTGCTATTATCACTCGCGTGACGCAGTTGAAAGTTATTTAGAAGCTCGACGAATGTGGTTTATCAGGTTCAACTTCTACAAAAAAAAACAGTTTATCTATAAAAACATCGGCGCGAAAAAAAACGTAGATAATTCGATAAAAGTTCGTTGGCGCACCCAGGGAAAAGTGATGGACAGTCTCTAATGCATTGGGAAAACTCCAATCATTTAAATTTTCTCTACGGTATTCGCTCGGGATCGGAAATAACGTGTGCTTGGCGCGGGGAGGAAGAGGGCCGTAAAGACGGCACAGGGTTCTATAATGCAACCGAGAATCAATAGCGGGCGAGCCTCCAGGAGTTTGGTGCAGGTCAGAAACGCGACTCATGGCCGTGTCTTCGTATGGAATGTTTGTTTAGAACTTTGATCGAAATGTCGCGCTATTTTAGTTTAATGTACTTCTATCACAAATCGTTTTATAAATTTGATCATCTGTCGAAGCAGTTTACAGTATCTGTAAATGTAAAACTCGTTATAAAGATTTAATAAACATAAAAAATATATAAAAAACATAAAAATTTAATTAATTTTGCGATAAGAAAGTTTTATATTTAAAAATTAATAATGTAAAAAATTGGGGACACTATTTAGGACACTATTTATAATATAACAAATCTGAGGAGTGTTTCGTCATTTTTTTAAAATTAATAATGATTATATGTTTTTGAATTCTTTTATATTTCAAAAGTTGTTAAATTTATTACTACGTGAAATATAATATACGGAAAAAAATGTTTTTGTTGCAGAACGTACAGTAGAAGACCACGAAGACATTCTGGCTGTCCATAGAGAACTGGAAATGTTTGCTTCGCGTTACGAGAGGAGGTTCTATTTCAGTGAAGACTTTCTAAAATATGAATTGTTTGTTAATCCTAAGGTAAGTGAGAAAATCATAAATAATTCTATTATTTTTTACGCTTTTTATAAAGAATACATATTAATCATTTGCAATTTTATATTTGATATAGTTTTTTTGTAATTTTCTATGCAGTTTTTAAACAATTCATAAGTCCATAATTATAATTAATGTATTATATTGTTATAATTATAATTAGCGTACTGTATTATAAAGTTTCCTAAATGCCAAGAATTGATAATATATTTGTCTTTCTTTGGTAGTGTTAAAATAAAAAAACAAAAGCTTTAATATTAATTTATTTGTCGAGATTGATTTGACTTGCAAAAGATTAAAAATTATCTGAAACATGATAAAACTTGTGTTTTTTGGTATTTTTCTCAAACTAAAATTTCCAGTATTTTTACCGGAGGTAAATTGTATTAACTTGTGCGTGGTAACTTACCGACTGATTTTATCAGCTATGTTGGTTACCCTGAAATACCAACGAATTACTGTTAGAGACTGCAGGTAAATTTTCATGATTATCGAACGATTGAGGAATTCCTACATTTATCGATCATTCTGAGTTTTCCCGCATAATTATCCAGACGTTTAGCATATTGCAATATATTTATTACTTACAAATATTTAATATATGCGCACACATTATAAAGTAACATATTTTTATGAAATTGATCCTAAATACGATAATATCGACACTGGCAAGCTTTAACAGTACTTCGTCGATATCAGCGTCGGTATTCAAATACCTGGTGAGTTTTCTCGTTTACCGACGATTCATATTATCCCTCAACCTTTCACTAGGAGCTATCTGGAAAAGATGTCCAGATGGCATGAGAGACAGTGTGTATGAGGAACGTTATGGAGTCTAGAGAATTCGGCGGTATTGATTGTATGTTCATGTCCTTTTACAGGATTGGCCGCGTAGTTTCGTTTTAAATTCAATACATCGGAATTATACAGAAGGTATTAATGATATATAAAAGTTGAATAAGATTTTGTAGTAGTAATATTGTTAAACTTTGTTTGAGAACAGAAATTATGCAACATATAAAAGCTGGTGGTTTGTTTGGCGCTAGTTAAACTCACTAATTAATATACTTGAACCGATATCAATTAGCGGTTTGAAAACCAGTCCGCTACGGATTTCATAAATCTTGTAACTTAGCCTCCATTTGCCGATGATTGGCCAATTAAAGGATAACGAACGCGGAAACTTCGAAAACTGTACGTAGTAATCGACGCACTTCAAAGAGGAGAGAAAAGTCTTGGGACAACTTTGTTTTCTCGTAAAACGAACTCTCTTGTTTCATCCGTCGAAATCTTTAGAAAAATTTTGAAATAATATGTCTATATATATCTAGAACCACTTCATGACGAGATATTTACGAAATATGAGATATTTATTCTCCCATTTGTCGAAGTGTGTTAAATCCATCTTGGCATCATTTTTAGGTTATTTTTCCCAGCGTCAAAAGTATCTAAATTTTCATTTTTTGATGATAAAAATAACGATGATATAAAAAAACGCTTTTGCATTGTTTTTGCAGCAATTTTTTCCCACCGACATGGTCGCGTTTCCAAGCGGAGAAGACCGGGGCACATTCACAGAAGCCGAGAGCGCATTAAAGGTAAGTACATGTATGATTTTCTGCTGATGTACCATGAGTGAAAATGTTGTTAATTAAAATAGAAACAAATACGCTACTCACATTACAGAATTATTTGTTACGAGAGGACAGCGAATGTCCACAAGTATTCAGCATGGTGTGGATGCGACATGTGAACTCGGACGGCTGGAAAAAGATCTACATGCTGCTTCAAGGCCGGAAACTCTACACGACGAAGAGGGTGAGTTTTTTTTTTATCTTTTTGCGAAAATTGCGAATTATTCGTATCAAAGTAAATCGCAATTTTTATTATGCAATATTTATATATCACAATTTTGCCTTGTGCTGGTGATTACTGATTTCTCTCAAAACTTGTCACTATATAACGAATAAACTCGGGCTAAAAATCGAGTTAAATTAACATCAATATATTAAATTATTGTAGAAATTTACCGTTCATGTTTCACACCACATTTATGTAATGCAAAGTTTTTATCGATAATAGTTTCTTTTTATAACTTGGTTATAAAAAGACTGGTGCATTTTTCGTGTCATATCTTTTCCACGAAAACAATATCCAGCTGTTACATGTTAATGTCGCTTAATGACTTACGAATAAATTGCCGACAACGTTATGACTCATCCGTAACGGATGGCCCCGCGAAGTCCTTGAGAAAAGTGTTAGCACCTGCGAGAACGCTCGTCGATGCACGTAGAGCTTGACGATCGTTTACCGTCTAGGAATCGCTTACTCGTACTTTAAAGAACGTTTCACCGGTGATGAGTCAGTAAGAACCCGATCTTCTTCGCGAGGTTGCATTTTCTACCGCGATCACATAAAGATAATCGAGCGTAAGAAAGAAGAGAAACTCACCATCACTTCATGTTAACGTATTAATCATCGCAAGCTGAATACGTTCATTTACTAACACTAAGAATCAGTAGTTCCTTATGTAACATCTTTCTATATTCGGAGCTGTATTCTAAACGTAGCTACAATACGTAATATTTAAATTAAGCTAGCAATATTAAATATCTTTTATAACTATGTCGCGAAATACTTGTAATTATAGTCTGAAAATCTATAATTTATATATTTAAAATTAAAATAATATAAATTATTAAAAAACGCTGAATTTTTCGTAAATAACTGACGGTTATGTGATTACATGATTATATATATATAACAATTGCAATCACAAAGAGTGCGGTTAAATAATTTACGATATGATAAATTTTTTAGAGAAGTCCGGAATCACACGAGGCGATATCTTTTTTCTCCTTGAATTGTGGCTCTCTGTAGAATTGTCCCACAATATATTTCGGTTTGATGGTAATGTTAATTTGGCCCAGCCATCGAACAAATTCATTTGCATAATTAACACCGTGCGATACGGTTGGCAACCGTCGCTCACTCGATGATACGCGAGGCGTAAGGTAGTCATTTTCGAGATAACTAGCGGCTAGTTAATGCACGACGATTTCCGAATTCAGCCTGTAGGTGTGCCGCTATCATTTGTTTTGCAATTAATTTTATTCGGATACATCGACGCGCGTACGACCGGTAGCTACCGGCGTGTCGCCGTTAAAACTGACGGCTATGGCCGAACGCTCGTTTCGTGAACCCCGCGCTTCCGCGTCGCGCGTCATTAATCGTCGCGTATTAAAGCCAGAATCATATCGGCGAGCGAGCGATTATCCGAATATCGCACGTATCCTATGACAAAAAAGCCCAAAAAAAAGAAATCCATTTGTCACACACGCATAAAATATCGAGTGAGTTACGACTGCGATCGTTTCGACTGGTGATTCATCTAGTTAAATAACGATAGCGCGGCGAATAATTACAGACATACACACAACCCGACTGCGCTCGTGAAATATTATCGCTGAACATTCTCCCATTATCTGCGTATATCAATGCTTCGATATATGTTTGCAAGTGCTCTATTTGCATACGTTATTGAGCAAAAGTACTTAATATGATCTACGTCATGGAGTCTTATCTAGTGCAAATCAATATTTATTCCCAAGTGAAAAAATACGAACATGTGATGGGGTCTGCTTGTTTGTAGGTCTTTTTCTTTTTTTTATACAATGTATTGCGCGATTTTTTACTAGAAGTTCACTAATTAATAACCAGTATTGTCGTTGTAATTAATAATGAAAGTCGAGACATACGCAGCGTTTTTCTTTTATCCTTCGCGTCGCGCCGAGAACCGGCTTGAAACGCAAGTTGATTGGCTTCGCGCCCAGCGTTAGCGCGTAAGAACATGATTTAATTATTTCAAGCTCCACCGCTTCCGGCGATACCGGCGTATCAGCGGCTAATATCTCGTCGGACGAAAGCGTCGTTCCGTAAAAAGTTCCCGCCGTTCATTGTTAGTGCTTCGCACCGACACCTCGGGACAAGATGGGATACGAGTACGTCGTTATTACGATACGTGATGTAATCTCTTCGCAGAGAAAAAGATTAAGTTTACGCAATGACAGGAAATTTTACGACGAATCGCGATAGGTTTTAACAGTACTGCCGCATATCGCAATTCAAGCTTATCGATCCTCGATTATGGCGACTAATACATACAGACGCACACATACACGTCTCGTGAATCTCACAGCTTCTTGCACAAATCGGATTTTCTTCATAGATACGGGTTCTCGTCGCGCGTTCCGCGCTTCTCTATCCTTCCTTTTAGTATGACGATCCGATATCGCTTTACCCCTTTAGCGACGTGATCTCTTGCAAAGTCTAGAAGTTTATTTTTGAAGATAAATTTCGTTGAAATTTCACGGAGCGAACTTTCCTTGTCCGTATAAGGCTTAATTATGCTCGTTTCGAAAGTCTGTATATCTTCTCCCGACTAAAAGTGAAATACCTCGCGATACTCTCGCAATTACTATCCGTGTCCCTTTTTATTATCGTCGCTAGATCGATTCGGCGGTTACTCTCACGCAAAAAAGAGCCTTTCTTTTTCCACTGGGACGCAGCATTATTGCCGTCTCGGTTTTATATTAGAACTCGCATGCGAATGTTAACATTAATTCGCGTGCGCAACGTATCGGGCATTATATGGATATTCGTACACGTACGCGCGTACTCTCAATTGTAATCGCAAATTGCACGGAATTCCATTGTTCGTGAAATGTATGCCTCATTCACTTCTTTTAACTCGTCATAAAAACTTAGTTACCTTTCCCGTATTTTTACGTAGGCCATGTAAAAAACCTTGGTTAAAACGCAAAACGAAACGATTGCGTAATCTCGATTGTAATAAGTAACGCGCGATAAATTTGACGCAAGGGTGCACACCGCGAATCTTACGCAACGCACGACTCGGCTGTGCGTGTAAGAGCGCGGCGTGCATGAAAGATCTGTTAGAAAACGGCTTGAAGGGGGGAAAAGGCTCCCTGGTGAGGTAATGGAGAAGAACGCGACAATTGCGCGGGAAAGCGAACCGGGTGCGAGAAAATATAGGTACCGATGCTAAATAATACGGCTTTAGGTGCGCCGTGAATAATCCTTACTAACCTTAACGTTCACGCCGTTATTTCGGTCCTCCTGGCGAATAATTTATGAACTTCTACCGCAACTCCTGCCAGCCGACGGTCTTATCTCGCGCTGGAGTTTCCCTCGGACGCGCGGTATATATCCGCTTCCTCTTAATTTCTAGCGCACACTTTGCTCCTCGGGGAGACGTCATCGAGAGACGTTACCGAAGCTTTAATGTTAGGCTGCGCTTTTACGACGGTCGTTGGCCGCGGCGAACGAGTCTTGTTTATTGTTCTTCGCGGACGGCAACGTATCAGCGTGAGTGCCACATGTAATATGCACATTCAATATACGTTGATGCACTTTGGGGGATCAGAATAAACTTGCGACGCTTTTATTATCTTCTTGTCGCGCGTACAACTTTAGAGATGTTGATTTATCGCGCCTCCATTTTACGCGCGCGTCGGATGATTAGTTGCACAAATTTTACTGAAGGCATAGTTATTATTTCGAAACTATGTCGCCTATAATTTTGGAGATGAAAACTTAATTACGTATCTATAGGAGTTGACATACTTGGTTGCGTTAAAAAGTTATCGAGAGAGAAGCGGTCGTAAACCTGAATAGTTAATATTATATCGGATTAATTAACGATCTCTGTAAATTACGCGTATGAAATAGGAACATGGATGCTTCAGCTTAATTAACGTCTATAAATTATCCGTGTGTGTTAAATAGAAACGTTGACGTTTACGTTCGACTTATTGCAAATGCCGATGCTCGGCGTTTTTATTGCCAGGCGACTGTTAGGATTCGCCATCCCGTTGCATTCACCCCCTCGGCTTTATCCCCGCGGAGTCCGATCTCGTCCCCGCTAACCCCCTTTTTCATTTCCTCCCTCGCAGCAGCGGGCGTGGCGCCGTTATCGCGGAAACGTACCCGCGACGGCAGGATAATTCTCTGTCCGCTACGTACGATCAATTCTATCGGCAAAAAACTTCCAAGCGAGAGGACGATCCGGTAGAGCGAATTGCGCGCGCGTTTTCCGTAGAAATATAAATACTCCTTCGCGCTGGCTATCGGTGAGAGCTCTAAACGAGTTTCGTTACTTAACATAATTGTTCGCTGCGACTGGTCGTGAGAAGTGTCTCGTGCGAGCAAATCGACAAACGGGGACAAGTAAAATTGCCGACGGGGCACGTACTTTACGACCGCGATGGTCCACTCTACCAATTTGTCCTCACTTCCTTCTCTGTAAATTTATTGTAAGTACGGTAATCGCATTAACGCGTGATCTCCACGGTGTGTCGTTAAGCGCCGAACGAAATAGCTGATCTCGAAAGTAATCTCGGGAAAAATATCGCGAGCGTCTTGCCGCTTTTTCAAATATAGAAATTTAATATGAATATTCAATATCATTTTTGACAAACAGGACTGATTAAGAGGAAGGAGAGAAAGAGAGACAGAAAAAAGAATTTTGCTGGTTACTGTATTCTCCGTCCAATTACATTTCCGTGAAAAGGTCGAAATTTCATTTATATCTCGATTGATTTCGTGTGGCAATACGCGTGTTTCGTTGCCATTCGCTTCAGTTTTTTTATTTTTTTTTATTTGAGTCTCGCGCGACCACGGTAGATAATGAGATTATGTAATATGATAGCTAATCCTCAGGATGTTCGCCTGTCGACGTCGGAGCGCGTCTCGACGCTGTCAATCTCGATTTACACGTAATACCATCCGTGATCGCGCGCGCGAACGCACGCCGGAAGCGGACCGATAGACAATTTCGATCGGCCGATAATGGTACGGGCGCGCGGGGCGAATTGAATTCAAGGTAAGCGCGAGGTGTCGGTATGTACATAATTAGTTACGTAATGGTCTATCGATTTTGCGATGACATTCGTGTTCGGCGTCGGCATTGCGAGAAAACTGAGTGATGGTGACCGTCTGCATTGTCACAACATTAACGTTTACAATTGTTCTCGGTTGCGTCGTTACTTACGCGTTTACACCTCGCGAAGAAGGATGATCGTCGCTCGCGTTGCTGCGATTACTGTATCCTCGTGTGGTCATAAAAAACGCATTTTGCGAGACATAAATTATGGCCTACGATATTAGCGTTAATGCGTCCGTCGCTCGGTACAAAACGCCGTCGTGTTTTGTTTGCAGCATTAGATATGGAGGTCATTGTTTTCATTATCGCCGATTTTCGTGAGTCATTTGTCTCTGTGTCGCTATATACATATATTTACTTATCGGAATACAGAATGCGCAGATAGTTTTTCCATATATTCCATATATTCCATATATTCCATATATTTCCATATATTTCATATATTCCATATATTCCATCATAGAAACCGCATAAAGTATTCTGCGTGTGCGTGTTTTTAAATTATCATTTATATTTCTCGCATCTGTCTTTCTATTATCGAGCGTCTGTTTTTACTTAGGCCTGCACGCTCGGCCGCGCCGTTATAGACGCTCACGCGCGCGTTTGGCGGTAAATGTAATTCGGTATAACGGTTGAGTAAATTGTCTACGCTGGTCGGGGGGATACATTGTGCGACGGCCAACCAGGCGAAGAGATACTTGGTGCACTTTGTCTCCAGTCGCGCGCCGTATAAGATCAGTGTCCTGTCACGGAACCCAGAGACCTCCATTGTTCTGTTTATCGTCTCATCCGATTCCTGGGACCCCCGGGTCCGCAAGGTAACTTTGGGCCGCGGTCTCCCGGTCCATTCACGAAGTTTTCCGCAGCTTCCGTCGTAATCGAAGTTTCGAGTAAGCGAATGGCGTGAGAGGGGACGGGGGGGGCGTATCTTGTATCTCACGGGGAACGTTAACGGAGTAGATACGGCGCCGTTACGAAAGATAACGACGGCTGATTTACATAGAAGGGCTGGAACTCCGGTCGTTAGCTGTTAGACGCGCTAGCGATCGCTCTGCATTTATTATCGACTCTCGGCGACGACGACAACGAAGACGACGAAGACCACGACGCCGAGAGAGCGGCGACGTCGCGATGTCGCGGTTGCCTCGCGCGCGAGAAGCTTTTTACGAAGTATCCCGTTTACGCGAGAGTCGGAAGACGATTCTCCAGAGTGGAAAGCCGAGGGTGGAGAGACGTCGACGGCGGCGGCACGGGAAAAAAGGGGGCTGGCTGACGGTTTTCCGCGGCAAACAACCGTGACTGATGATCCGTGAGCGAAGCGCGATACGGGCGCGCGCGCAAAGTCCCGCTCCCGCAAAAAGAACGATCCGATAATTAGACGCGAGCTCCTGCATTCAGAATTGGATTCTTTTCGCGAAAGTCAGAAAGCGAGGGCGTGGCGATGCAGATACTTGCTTTCTTTTCATTTTTCGCTTTCCGTTTCTCTTCGTCACTTAGAAACTTGAAATAACCGTTGCTCTAATTCTTGATCTATGCGGTTTATACAGTTCTAATTCTGTGTCAGATTTGTGTACATTTGTATGCACATTATTTTATTAAAATTTTCCTCAAGTAGGACAAGTGCCAAAAATTTAATTCAATATAAATTAAAAATTTTCAAATTAATTATTAATTAATTTGAATTAACGATAACACACACTAGTTAATATGCGCTAATTGCTGCTAATATTTCGACACTGTATATTAAAATATTGCAATAATTTATTCTTTGGTCGACCTTTCAAAATTGCAAATGTCCACGCTCTTTTTCAATGCTCGCCATTGTTGGGCGCCATGCGAATGAATCTCGCTTCAGTGTCGCCCTTCCTCGCAATTAACGACGGAACCGACCGAAAAAGCTGGTGGAAAGCCGGCGAGAGAGCTCTCTCGTTGGTGAAGCGCGCGGAGGAGAGGTCCATTCCGTCGGCGACCTGGCCGTGGCTCCTCTTCCGGAAGAGTGGTCCGCTTGATAGATTACGTCGACTAACGGCCATCGTCTGGGCGCGTTAGATTAGCTGCGGCAACGAGGGCGGACCTTCCGTTGTCGGTAACCAAGACCGATTGTCTTTCTCTCTCTCTCTCCCCCTCCCCCCTCTCTCTCTCTCTCTCTCTCTCTCTCTCCCTCTCCCCCCTCTCTCTCTCTCTTTCGCTCTCTCTCTATTTCTCCTTTCCTCCTTCTGGCCGATGAATGGAAATCGAGGCAGATAGCCCGTGTCAGTAAACTGGTTCTTTCTCGCCGCGCTCAATCATGAGCTCGCTTGTTCTCGCGCAGCGGAGTTATCGAGGCACTTAACGAGGCCCGACTGGAAAGAGAAAGAGAGAGAAAAAGGGTAAACCCCTCGAAGCATCCCCGCCGATGACAGTAGGAAGCGGTACGCAGATACGAGACGGAGTTAGACTTCGCTAACGGGCATTACTTTGCGTTAGAGTAAAGAAAAGTACCGTTGGATTATCTATAAAAGATGGAGAAGAAAACAATTTATGTTTTAAAAATATTGTATTTATTGAATAAATTATTAGAAAAAGGATTTATAAATAGTACATTTAGAGTCGACTTTTTTAAATAAATACTTTGCATAGACTCCGCAGATAGCACAAAAATGGTTAGAATTCTTATGATATTACAATTTTTTTTAATTTTAGTTTATTTTTTGTATTTTTTTTTTGGTCTAATGAATAACTCTCGCCGATATGTTCTCATTTATCTTACGATACTCGGGGCAACGAAATATTCCAGCGCGTGACAGGTTGGGTAAATCATTACGCGCTATGCACCGGATCGCGCAACGACGACGCTGGCGTCTGTGAAAAATGAGCCCCGCGCTCCGAGGGCCGTAGAAGTGTCATCGTCGCCGATGTTTTATCGCACGGTCTGCCGTATTATAGAGGATAAATTCCGTTGCAGTTCGCCCCGTTCGCGCTCGCGCACGCGCCCCCGTGTCCGGGATAAAAAAGCGGGTTAAATTCCTTGTGAAACACGATAAGCTTGCGCGCCGGTATATTTTCCGAGCGGACGAGGAGCCCCTGGTCCGTACACACGCTCGTTCGCGGACTCTGGCGACATGAAGGAGGTCATATCGCGTACATAGGATAGAGCCATAAATATGTGAGATGTTTTATGCCAGTGAGACTCCGCGTGAAATCCGGAGATGATGATGTCTTCTTACCGAAAATATCAAGACAATTCTCAAGTTCGAATTTTTTGATAACTTTTCGAAACTGTTGTGGAGTCCGAATTTTTTTTCGCTATCGATAATCAGGATAGATGATTGCTAAATGTAGATTTATTATTTATCGCTGTTATATTTTCTCCTCTATTATCATAATTTTTTCTTCCTGTTCACGCAGAGACGGAAAGGTTGAACCGCTGACTTAACAACTACCAGGTACGGTTAAGCGTGCACTTAAAGTCGTTTCGTCCCCCTAAACTCGCCTTTAATGGCGCTCTTTTTCTCGTAATGCTTTCCTGAGGCGACCCTTCGTGCACTATTAGTCCCTGAGAAGTCTAGCTCTCTTTGCTCGCGGGTGGGCAGGGGAGGTGGAAGCAAGGAACGGGAATGCTAGGTTTTTCTTATCTACTCAATCTTCCTCTTACTTTTTCCTTCCTCTATTTTACGCAAGTACTTTGGGAACGCACAATCACTGATTCAAATTCGCTGCAATCAATAAATTTGATCTTGACACAAGGGCATAAAAATTAATTTTTAACGCTCTAATATGCAGAGAAATATCGTGCGCTAAAAGTGTTTCAGATTCATAAATTTCAACGGATTGCGAAAAGTTTATTTTTAATTCGCAAAGTGCATTTTAAAAACAGTTTTGTATTGAGGACAGATTAATTTGCGCTTTATTTGTCATTGCTTTTACGCCATTCTAACATTATTGACCGAAAAAACATTTTTTCTCACGACGTTATGACTTGTTAGTTTTACATCGATAATGTTTCTTTGCATTGCACACACGCGCGCAGGATAATAACTACGTAATACTCACAGAAACACAGCTGCATTTATTGTATGCAGCACGCGACGAGCACGCGTCAGCTGTCAGCACCGCTATTCGCAGCGCGAAGTCAGTACTCGGTACAACGACCCTTTACGTGTCATCGCTGAAAGGATCCCATCCGTGTGCGCGCGGACGTTTTGAGCTCCGTATCCATGTCGATGGACCGGTTTCTCTGAATGGCAGGCTGACCGGTAAAGAACATGTTGCGAGGCTTAGTTGACAAATTCAGCTAACGTAATTGTTTCTTTCTTGTAAACGGCAAAACTGGTTCAACAAAGCAACTGCCATAGATCGTTGTCAAACGCGTAAGCAGTATTAAAGTATTTATGACGTCGTATATCGTTAGATGACAAATATAAACTAATTTGTTCTAATTTAATTTTATAAATTTGTTTTAATTAATTTTATAGCGAGAATTACAAGAATTTATCGAAATTCTATTTATTTGGTAAAAGTTAATCACTTCTCGGGCGAATATTAATTAATCGATTGAAATCTCGCATCTAAAATGCGGTCTCCTGTGCTACACTTTCAGGATTACATTGAATATGGATTTGGCATTAGTTTTAACATTAGCATTTCGGGTATACACGGGAGTCTGCGGGAAACCAAAAATCGATTTTTTCAACTGTTTAATTCCCCACCTAACCCCTTGAGTTCTGTCGCGGCGTTAACGGAATAATCCGCTTATGGAAATTTCCAACGAAACTTCCGTAATCTCATCGCGCCATAGAGACAAACGACTGGTTTCCATTCGGATGAAAGATTATAGAATTCTCGCGGGTACAGTCAAGAGAGAGCGACGCTCCTTCTCGTCAACGGTCTTGGGCGAGACTGTGAAAAATCGTCAATTTAATCCACCGTTGTAATTCAACACCGTGCATACGGTAAGTATTTCGCGGATTGTTTTCCTTTTTTTCTTCTCTTCAATGGTTAGATGCTCATTTATTTCCTCTTTTTCTCGTCCCGTCTTTTTCTTTTTCAATTACCTCGGCGGCGTTTCGTCGCGAACGTACCTATTAGTCTGTCGCGCTCGTCTCTCGTCCGGGAAAATATTAGCAATAAACCGTCGCGTTAACCGTCATCCTCGAAAGGTAATTTACGGCGGCTTCGTTGATAATTACCGTTCGTACCGCGGACACGCGGAATTACGACGAAATTGTCGACCGTGCGTGTATCCGACTCACAACTCGTGTGTGTCTCTAAGCACTGTCGTGCTCGCCAAATTTGGCTCTCGAAGGGGCGCGGTGATGATTTTTTTTTTCAGACTCGGGTAACCCTCCCTTTTAACGCGTGTTTTCCACGCCGGTACCCCAACGCCCGAAAAACGAGACCATTGATTACTATGGCTATACTAACGATGCCGAGGCGAGCTTACGTCATCCACAAAAATCTATTGACGTTTTCTCGTCGGTTGGTGCGCGCTCGGGATCCGCGTGGGCGTTTCGGTTCACGGCAGCCGATATTTCTTTCATCTCTTGGGCGTAGATTAATAATCATCACTAACTTGTGCGAGATGGATCGTTGCTAAATTACTTTCACGGTTCGTTTAAAGAATAGACAAAATTTGCCGCATCGATTATTCTTGTCACTTTTTTTTATTTTTACGTTTACCGTTATATGCTGATTATTTTGCTTTTTTTTTACTTAAACTAGGCTTGATTTTTTTATGTTACGGAATTAATAGTATTAAAAGTATAAAAAGAAACTCTAATGAAATTTTTATCATGAATAAATTGATTTCGTATTAATCAAAGCGTCCATAGGTGAAAAATGGCACAGCAGTGTGATACAATCTGTAATTGGGCTTATTAGATTAATTAATCCAGCGACAGCGTCGTAATTGGACTGCTGTGTCACGTTTAGTTTTCTCTATTATTGGCTGTGCGGCTGATGAGAGGAATAGATAAATAAATAACTAGGCGTGTGATGATGAGCGAGGACGGGCGCGCTTGTATCGATCGCGGGAATCGATCGAGGTAGAATGAGGAAGAGAGCGTGACGGAGGGGGAGGAGAAAGCCGGGTATTGTCGTGGATTGCGCACGCCAATTAGAGCCTAACAATAGGCCGTCGTTTTTGGTGGAGCGTCTCTATTGTGAGCGGCAGCTGACAGCGGAATACGCGCACGCATTCGCGATGCCACGACGATCCATGCAGGCACAATGAGCGATACGTCCGACGCGAGAATAATACCGAACACGTTACTACCTCACGTGTCGCACGACGCGACGCGGCTCTATCCCGGCAGCTGCCCGCTTTTCCCTCGGGAACAGGCTAACGATAGTTTCCTTCGGTTATCTTGGAATTATCGCTCGCGAAATAATTGAGGTGGCTGTTCCGAACGAGCAGCGCTCGACAAATTTTCAAGCAGGACACGCGAAAGATATCGATCGAACAGTCTAATTGCGTATTAACCCTCCGCGGTTTTATGCCGATGCGAACTCGACATAATGCTTTGCAAACGTTCTCGGTTGATAATTTTCCAAATAATTGAAGCATTATATAATTACAATGAGCAAATTATATATATATATATATATATATATATATTTTAATCTTTAAATTCGCTAGATTATAAAAATTTATTTTTTATTTATTTTATTTATTAAAATAAAAATAAAATACTCAATATTGATTTGTTTATAGAAATTAATTTTGACTGCAAATGATTAATGCATACTTTGCATTAAGATTCTCAAGAATTATTCCACATTTTGTGTAAGACGATACATTTCCAAATGATCGCAATTTCGTGGTTGCTAGAGATAGATACGCCGTAGGATGTTCTCGGATCTTCAAGTTTTCATATGTGGATCCGTTCTGATCATATTGCCCGTATCCAGAATCGGTCCGGGATCCTCGCTGCATCGTCCTCACCCTACCTAGATATACCTATGTGTCGAAACGTGTGCGCTATCGATCGTTCCCCATATGCCCGACGGCACGAAGGGGGGGTGTATTCTGCGGAGATACACGGGAATGGCATTTGAAAATTAGTCGAAGTTAGAGGTGGGTTTCGTCTCTCATTTGCAAATTGCAAGAGATACGTGGAATCAGCTTAGCTCAGCAACAGCAGTATCCATTCTTCTCTTTGTCAGCTTGTATTTATATATATCCTACGCAAAAAGAATATATATATCTTTTTTATATATTTTATATATGTATATATATTCCTTTTTTATACCTATTTGTTCTATTCCTCTTGTTCGGCTTGCTGTTATTCATTCTGCGCGCGCGTTTTCTTTTTGAAAAGCCGAATAATCTATCTGGTAATGCACTCCGTGTAATCGGAGCTCTTTTTCCAATTTGCATATCCATTTATCGCTTTTCCATTTTTCCCCTCTTTTTCTCGTTCTCTCAATATCTCCCTCTTTTCGGAGCAACTCCCTGATGCGCGGTCGATACAGGTCATACGTAGCCGACTGGAGTTCGAGGGATTGATTTTTCGCTTGGAACCTGTTTCTCCCGAGCCTTTGAGAGATTGAAATATTTATCCCCGTTAGATTAAAATAAAACCACGTCATTATACGAAATGAAGGATAAAGAGGTTCACAATAATGCAAGCATTTTTTCCGCCTCTCACAGGCGAACGAATAAATTACGCAGAAATTAACCCCAATTAACTTCCGCGAGACCATCTTCAGTACGCGAGCCGATAAGTTAGTTAGTCTTAATTAGAGGGAACACAGGTACGAGATAAAGTGCGTTCGTCTCTGCTTTCCGTTGCCTATTTTTTCTTCTACCAGTTCTCGCCCATTGTCGGTTATTCTTTTTTTGATTTAGCATGCCTTTGTTTCTTCTTTCTACCCGTTTCTTTCCCTTTCCTCACGTGCGAAAATACAGAATTTTTTTATTTATCGAGAGAAAGATTTCTCGTTGTTTTTTATTTACTTGTATTTCTCTTATTTTATAAATTTTATAATTTTTAGTTTGAATTTGACTTGAAACAAGTATAACCGAATTTTCAAAGACAGGAGAAATTTAGAAGTCGAAATAATTAATTAATAAAATCTGAATTTGTGACGATTTCCACTTTTTGCAATCGACTTCTGTTTGACATATTGTATTTCTGATACGTGCCATTTTCGCAATATTGATAACAGTTTAGGACATCCTGTGTAAGACGTCGTAATTCCCCGCTGATTCGTACAACGCGACGGGGAAAATATTTGCGAGCGCCCGATTCGCGGAGCGGCGTGATTGTTTCGAGAAGTTCTCGATTCACGACATCCGTGGCAAAGGCTCAAAGCACGACACGGCAGGATGTGGAAACCGACAGGGAGACATCGGTCAGACGGCTCTTCTGCGTCTGACAGCCTAGAGCTACTTACGCCCGAGTGCTCGTTCGTTCGCTCGATTAATTATACAGTTAATTAGCCCCAGGCGTTCTCCCCATCTCCGACTCGCTCCTGCGAGCTACGGGGGCTACGTGTTCTCCATACTCCCAACAAATTACGACGCATCTGCTCGAAATACAATCTCTGACATTCTCGCGCTCGGAAACGCGCCGCGGTGCGCGTGGCGTAATCAGCGACTTCACTGATTTTGCCGGAATTTTCGCTTTAATATAACAGTTGAAGCGAGAAACTTGGTACGCATGTTGCTTTAATTGTTTGTTATTGGACATGTTTAGAATCCGCCGATGTCAAAGCTCTCATAAATATCATATCGTACAGCGATAGCGGAACGTTGCTATCAGCTTTAAGTTACGGGAACAAACATGTAGCAGAAGCGCTCTGTATTTTTATTGTAGAGCTTCCTTACCAACGGCAGCGTTTTTTGCGTTATATCAGGTTTCCGACAACATGTACATTCGACAAAATTTCCACCGAGTTGCCCTGTTCGCGCTAATCTTTTTCTACCTTGTCCAATTTTTCACGTGAAATTACCGCGGCGAGAGCACGGCGAAAGAAGCTTCGATCCGAGTCACGAAAGTGGGTAAGATATGATATATGCCTCGCGCTCGCTGAAAGTCGATGCTTCCCCGGGGAGGGAAAAAAAACACGTTCTCCTTCTTCCACGAGGGTGACTTCGGTGACTGTGATGGAACGAAGCCTCGGTTTCGCCGAGTCACTCTTCGGCGACCGCCCTCGAGACACTTCGTCGACTAGCTCGGTTGTTTTTTCGCGACACTCGGCGCCATTGATTTTCAAACGGTATCTTCGCGTTTTACCCTGCGAGACCCGGTCGTCAGCGGAGCCGCGCCGCCATCAATCTTGGAGTTTTCCACCTTTCCAAGCAGCGCGTGCCCCCTCCCTCCTCCCGTCTTCCCGGTGCATTCTTAAACTACAAAATTTTCGCCGCGAGTCGGAAATACCCTTTAACGATATACCGACGCGAAAATATCCCGCGGGATTTTGCGGCGCGACAAATTGATCGAGCGAAAACGCACCTGCTTGGTTTATTCGCGCCGGTGAATTAACCGTTCGGTCCCGTCGATTGATTACGGCGTGCGTTTACCTTGTTAATCTTGTATACTCGGCGGTAACGTTAATATTTATTTATTTTCCAATATGGAACGAGGGACTGTGCGATAACGCGAAAACGTGTGCGCGCCGGCCACGGCGGCAGCGGCGATCGATGTTCTTCGTTGCGCGATCGCCGGGCAGCGGCGTATAGGACGACAGGCGGCCGAGACTAATCTTGTTATCGACGTCGGCCAATTACGACGGTGATTTTCTCAAAAATGCGGAACTCGCGTCGTTCTCAGTTAACGAGGTTACGTCGCCGGCGGCCAGAGATAGAACGGCCATTGCCGCCGTGCGATCCAGAGGAGAATCGGTAGTTCTTGTGAAAAAATTTTTTTCTCTAAGAATTACAAGATACGCTTTTCCACGAATCCGTAAATGCCTTTAATAAGAAAAAAATGAAATTCTTTTTTAAGTTAAAAAATAATATCAAATAATATATTTTAATTAATTTTTATTATTAAAAGAAGATTTATTTGGAAAAAGGCTTTTTCTTTCTCTTTTTATTTATTTTTTACGATTGTTTTTAATTTATCGTTACTTTTATACTCAAATAGATGCGACGTATTAGCTCTCGAAAATTCGCGCTCTTACCCGGTAAATTTGCCCCGTGTTTCCCGCGGAATCGGCCGAAAGAAAGGAGCCTGGCACACTCGCCGTGTAAACAGGAAAGTGACATTTCCCGTTGGAGAAATGGTCGCGCTTCCGGTTTCTACGTTTCCGTCGCCGTCGTCGAACGGTGCTACCGTCGAAAAACGCGGAAAGCGCGAGAGCGACTTAGCGCCATCCCGATATCGTTGGAACAAAGTTTACTCTTCCGCCGCGATGGTGGGCTCGGTGCGGCGGCGAACGAGTCCCTGGAATCCAAATAGGGCCCCCAGTATCGAGTACTTTCGATACTTGGCTTGCTGTACGCCAAGTCCCAACTTCTTGACATCGTTCCAAGTAACTTTTTCCGCAGTCGCGCTTCTTCGTTTTTCGTGCTCGCGACGCTTGTTTTGCCACTGTTCTTCGTGTACATCGCGCTTTTCTATTCATTTATCCGCTCTTCGTTACGAGCAAGAAGACGCAGCCGAAGGAACGCCTCCTCTTCTCCCATCCTTCCTCGTCTTTCTCCATCTCGGTGTATTTCTAAACTCGCGACGAAGAAAATGTTGAGTTGCGCGACGACTCGATTTGTCCGTGCCAAACGTTTTTGCCGACGTTCATCCGTAAATAGCGACTGTACCATAAGTGTTGACAACTCTCGATGACACTGTGAAAAAAGCTGGTGCGTGCGAGCGAGGTCTCGGTGGTTTTTCGTCCCGTCGTAGCGGACATCGATAATGAATGACGGTATGTCGCGAGGTTCGACAGAACCGTTGCGCGTATCGCGAGAAACGCGTCGGACTGCATAAAGTGCGTACAACTTTTGTTTTCCGTACTTTTCAAGAAAACGGCACGATATACCTAATTCTGAAAGGAAAAATTCCAGAGTCGCGGGATTGTTGCGAAGAGATTTGACGAAGTTAGACTTTCGGTGAACACGCTATAACTCTCCGAGAGGTTGAGGGGGGGAATTGTAACATAGTTGCATTCGTACGCGTTTTATCTCGACGATTGATACCGCGGAGTTTGCGATATCACCGTCGTAACGGCGCTTCCTGTCTTTTACCCGAAAGTCATAATAACGAAGGGAGAAAACTGAGAAACGCAGCGGGTTTTATCGAGTTCAACCCTCCCTCGCTAACAATGTTCTGCGTTAGGGAAGCGTTCTTCCTACTTACGATTTCCCGAATGTCCGGCCCGACGTTTAGTGGTATTGCGAAAAACTGCGGAGGTCAGTGGAGCCGGCGCGGTCAAGCGGCAAGTTTTTATTACACGGTAAAATGTATCCGCGGGAAACTTTTTACGACGAATAAAAAGCTTGTGAAAGAAGAAACAGCTCGCGCGTTTCCGAAAAAAAGTTACTGCCTACATCTTTGAAAATTTAATATGCATGCTAAAAGTAGCGTGAGAGTCGTTAAATTTTATTTTTCTTGATGTCGCGAAATTCTCATAGAATATCGAAAATCAACTGAACACCAGTTCGAATCAAAATTTAATAGTAAATTCACTGAAATTAATTACTATATAAATATTAATATATTATATATTATAATTATTTAATAAAGCTATTAATTAACAATTTTTCTTTGATAAACGTGTAGAGTCTGAAGTAGTTAAACATATCGGAATATGCGTATCAAATTTGAAATTTCGCTTAGGCCAATGTTAAACAGTATTCTCGTGTTTTACGTTAAGCTGACGTTTACGCTAACGTCCGGGTAATATATATGGCGTATGTGCAAACGAGAAAGAGAGGGGAGGAGCGAATGCGCGAGTACATGGAACACAAAGCTGGTATATATTCGTAACAGTGAGATTAGCATAAGAGCACATTAATTCATATAACATCGACTGAAGGGAGCAAGAAGGCGAGAGAGAAAGAGAGAGAGAGGAGAGAACACAGGTTCGTTCGTTTATTACATATACCGTTTCTCAAGAGTGCTCTCGTGCGTATACGAGAAGATATACGCTTCGATACGTGCGCGCGTGAGTAATCGATCTTGCATTAACATACACCTACGGTCGATCTGAAATTTTAATTGCAATTCTCAAAGAACGAGGAGAATAGCATGAATTTTTCGTTCAGAATTGTAAATAAGAGTTCAACGATCTCACGCTGAAATTGTGAACCTCTGACCTTTCTGTCCACGTCTCTTTAGTAATTTGGCTATTAATAAGAAAGATTTGAATTACAAATGAATAACGCTGGCACCTGAGATAATTACTTCGCCTAATTACTGCATCTATTGCATCACGTTCTGTCATTAAACTTTGCATCTGCTTCAATACTCAAGTTAAGATCGGGATTTCTGGGATGTCTTGTACACGTACATAATTTAATGCATGTTTGGTTATTCGCTGCCCCTGAAATTTTGACGTACAGCAACTTACTCGTCGTTCAACAAGATGGTTCGACAAGGAAAGGTGAGAGGAGCGCCGTAAATCATCTCGCACCTCTCAAAAGAGATCTTCTCGTTCGATGTGCATTCTCTCGTTTCGTGCCACACGAAAGCTATAGATAGAAAATACATAAATGTCTCTTTGCTCCGCTAAAGCGAAGACATGATGAATTCTAAAAATAAAATAAAGAGGAATAAAAATCATGACTGTAACTGTATTGACGTCCGCACGTTAGGAATATTATTATATTTTATTTCTAATTAAATTCAATGTCGAGATCCCTTCTTCGTGCTTAAAAGTCGAGATTATAACCGAAAATTGTAATTCTCTTTTACGATTAATTTTAATAGAACTTGAATGGGAATTTAAGGCGCAATTTTGAAGATATATAACGTTGAAAATTAAAAACTTGCGTGACAAATGCGATAGCCCGCTCTTTGCTCGTTAAGGCAGGCTGCAAAATGGAATTTTGACGATCCCCTAAAAAGGAGCTGCGCGCGTGCTATATGATACGAGATGCATTTTGCAACCGACAACGTATTCGGTCGTTGTTGCATCACGAGGTTGAGCTCGTGACCTTCGGTGTGGCGGACGATTTTTATTATTCTCTTATTTTTCGAGCGAGAGAGACTCGAGCACACAGCGCAGCGCAGCGCAGCGAGGAGGGTGCGGCAGTGTGTGTGTCTCGTTGGGAAAGACGCGCCTGCCATTTTTGCGTCGTAAAACCGTCGGGATTATCTATGATCTCGCGAGTGGCGGCACGTATACAAGTATACGCTGCGTGGGAATGGACCGCGAGAGTACGAGGGACGGATCTGGGTTAATACCTCGCGCTATCTGGGATAAGAGAGGTTCGGTGGGCCCGGCAGAGGTACGTTCAGAACGGTTGTCATTGCGCGAGATAACGCGTGCATAATCCCGGAATTAATCAGTGCCCGGGAATTAATACGGATTAGAATCGCTGGTCTGCGATTTGCCCATTAGCTATGCGTAAAATAGCGTGAGAAGAAGAGAGAGTAGGATTTACGCTGTTCGCATAAATTAGTTTGTCCGTCGATTCCTCAGAAACGCATGAACGCGACAATAATCTTAGCGTAAAAAAAAAGCAAATTCTGATATACAAATGTTATCATCACAGTTTAACCCTTTGCGATTTGAATTAATTTTGATTAATAAATACAAAGTATTTCGTGACGAATATAATAATCAATTTTTTATCTACTTATTATTTAAGAAACTTTATGTAGCTTAACAAATTTTGTCAATTCTCATGTATTGGTTTAATTGTTAGTAAAGTATCGTGTCGAGTTCCATCCCGCAAGGTTAGAAAAAACGAAAAAAGAATATTATTGCCAGCCTTGTCTGTCGTCTATCGGACATTCAAAAGAGATAATCTTTCAACCTGTTCTTTTTAAAAATCTCGACTGAATGAGAAGTAGAGAACTATTTGAAAATCGTGGCATATAATTTTTTTTCCATTCTGTACGAACGGTTGAGCGAGAACCATAGAAATTATTCGGAATGCTCGCTCGCAGAGATAATAATTTATTTCCTCTTCATGGGCGCGCGCGCGCGCTTTCGCAGCTCTCTAGAACTGGCTTTCGGCGAGCGTAAATTTAACAACTCGACCTCACGGTATTTTTATTCGAGAGCACAATAAATTACCTTTACTTTTACGCCTCGCGCGCCCACTCTTTTTCCTTTTCTCCCCCTCGGTACGTAGTCGCACCGGCTACAATGTGAGCACGCGTGGCTAAGTCCGCATCGGCTCTCGTGTTACTTTGTACCTCCACTCGTTCTCGCTCTCTCTCTCTCTCTCTCTCTCTCTCTCTCTCTCTCTCTCTCTCTCTCTCTCTACCTCTTTCCGTTTGCCCCCGTCTTCCTCTCCGGCCGCGAGAGAGACCGTAAAGAGTTTTCCATCGACGGCAAGCCATAAAGTTATGCCGACGCTATCATTAAAGAGGAGCACCGCGCGGAGGGAGATAAAAAGTATTTGATTACCCGCCGACCACTCTGACGAGAGACCTTTTTCCGACTAACTCTCCCACGTCTCTCTTCTTCCTCCTTGTCCTCCTTCTTTCTCCTTCTCTTCCCCTTTAGAATATCTCTCTTTTTTTCTCTTCCGCGCTGCTAGCCGCTCTAACTGCACCATTTAAATACTGACGACCACGATAGGCAAAAGGAGAGTAACGAGCAGTTCATATTTTCTGCTACGCCCCGACAAGACAAAATATTATCGAAATCTATGAAATCGCGTGACGGCGCGATCTGTAAATTACTCAGGATGTTTTATACGGTATTCTGAAAGCCGCGACGGTCGCGATATCGCTGGAAATCTGGCTGCTTTTTAAGGCGTAACTGTAGATACGGTCTGACCACATACAGACAATATTCACTGCCACCCCAAAATGCGCGTAATTATGTGTTCATCTGAAGTACATTCAACATATTTTATCTTAACATATTAATTGTTCCAGAAGTCCTTTTTAACTATCATTTCTCTATAAGATAAATTTTGAAGCTTTCTAATTGTGTTGCATACATTTATTGTATGTGATATTTATTAAACATTCCGATGATTACATCTTGAATTGGAGTCTTTACAAAGATATTTTGTTCACATTATCCGATACAATTATTTGAATAGAACGTCATTTACCTTCTTGCGTCTCTTTCTGTCAAATTGCAAGTCTATGATTGATTCGTACCTATGCGTGATATGCACTCGCGGTTACATTCAGTTCGCGAGTGCACGGGAGTTTCGTGATCAGCGTGGCGAGCAGGGCGTGCTCCGTGCAAAAGAGTGCAGCCTGTACACCTGTCCGTCTGTCCATCAGTCATTTAGCGAGCTGCGGGAAGATTAATGGCTGACCCATGTAAATGACTAGTGGAGGTTCAAGCACACGAATCCCGCTCTCCTCCCCCTTTCTCGTTCTGCGTCCTGCTCTCCACGTGCGCTTTACCAGGTCGCATACACCTCGTCTACATCGCCGACCGTGTCTTTTCTTTCTCTCTCTCTCTCTCTTCTCCTAGAGTCGTACTCTTCGTCCCGCAAACCTCGATCCATTCGTCGTCGTAGAAACGCGCTCGACGCGCTCCTGGTACCGTTCTGAAAGGAGCACGCCCGTGTATTCTTGATCGATCGAGCCTCGCTCTCACGGTTGGGCGTCAGCCGGAGATTAAGATCCCCACGAGAGAAACGATACGTCGACACATATCACATTTCCGATTGATAACTTTCTCCTAAGGGTAGAAACCCGGAAGGTCATAAAATAACGAGCTAATTGCCAACGGGTCTTGAAGTAAGCACGGTCCGTGAAATCAAATATTTGCAGCTGGTATTTTTTTCTTCAATGTTCTTATACGCATATTTTTCAGCGATATTAGTGCGTTATAAAGTCTATCGTAGGCAAAATATTTTTCTGCAAAGTCAAAAACACATCTCACGTTTTGAAATTATATCGTATCTCGTATTCACTTTGTTTTCTGCAATATCACAATATAATTTTACACTCGCACGAAATTATCGTACAATTGTCTACTGTCGCAATTACGCAAGATAGGGATACGGGTTCTCGGATTCGTGCTTTATCAATGTATGTTACTTCACGAACCGCTCGAACAGCTGATATCAACCGGACCAGCGGCGGTTAGCTGTGCAGCGATTCAGTGACGGTAGCGCGCTCATAAAAACAATCAACGAGGACTTATTTAATAATCTAAAACGCTTTTTTCACCGAACGTCGCGTGAAAGCATTGACAAATGTCGCCGTTCATTCGTTTATCCGAAAGTATCATTTTATTACGTAATTGCCATTATTTTTTTTCCGAAATAATCTCGCTTAAACAAATTTTTATGTACCTTGTCAAATGCTAAAATTTTTAAAAATAATTATATTTTATTTATCACTAACATTGAATGAACAAATCTTGATTAAGATAAATTTTTTAAGTCATATTGGTTGATAATATTTAATCTTTAACTTTTGCTAATATTAAGTTATCAATTTGCTAACATAAGAAAATGAAATGACCTTTTGTTGTTTTGCGATGTTTCGATAATGATCCGCGTTTCATTAACGCAATAAAAAATGCAGTTAATTATGAGTATATTTGTAGTAAAAATTCTTATCGCGCGAGTTCAATAACGATGATGCAAATATGCATATCGATAATCAGCATAATGCGACGCGCGCAGATTAGATTGCGACAGAAACAACACACGACACGAGTTCCGATATTTTTCATATCATATCGAGCAACAGCCAAATCAGCCGTTGATCCTTACAAGTCCGCGTCAATAGCCGCTGCACCTTCGAGATATTTACATCGTGATACGCCTCGGCCTTTGCTGCGATTCTCCACGGTTGCTCTCGCGAAAAGGAATCGGGGAATCTGTTTTCGTCGCTCGCACGCACGCTACGACGATTGTTTTTTCAAGTTTCTCGCCACGCAAAACACAGGCTCGATTTATCGCGACTTGCTGCTGGTCGGCGATGCCCAGCGTGCATACATTTTATTCTCACTCGCATACCATAGTCGCGAATAGGTTTCTTTCTGAACATTGTTTTCTCTGTCGGCATCGCGAAACGTCGGATTTCCGCTCGGTACTTTCTTTCCGCAGCTGCGTCTGCCTATTGAATCGAGGTTTCGTAGAAATTGCCGTTACCTACCGCTCCTCCTACTGTTCCTCGTCTTTTCTCCGATCAAACGCGTTCTCTTCGGTAAGAAAACAAATTTCTCGAGTCCGTCCGCGCTCGCTTCCTCTGCTTTTCTTGTTTCTTGCAAATCGGGGTTTATGCGACTGACAGACCTTCCTTTATTCGTTAAACGATGTTCGGAGAGTTACATTTCTCTTCTTGGATCATGTATTTCTTCCATTACAGAGACACGTGAGATGTTAATGAACAGCTGTTACAGACCACAAGGTATTTAATTCATTTAAAACACAGCTTGTTATTCTCATTTAAATATCGTAATAACGATGCCTCTCTCAAATAAAATTTTGTGATAAAATTGACGTGAAATTAAACGAAAATATCATATGTAAATATATATCAAATAATTTCTCTGACTAAAATTAATTTATGATTGAAAGAATTCGACGAAAAATTCGCTTTTTATTCCAAATGTTTTTAATTATCTATAAACATTTACGTATTAATTGTCTTTGCCGTGTAAATATCGGCTAGAGAGTCGAAATTTTGCCTTTGGCGAGAATCGATGAGGCGAGTTTTTGCTGAATGCGCTTTCGTGTGATCAATGAGTCGCGAGATTTCCCCTTTCACACTACATATCGTTCTCTTTCTCTCCTTTTTCCCCGTCTCTCTTTCCTTTTCTGTTCGCGCTGCGTCCGCGATAAAATCGATTTTATGATGGTGGTTTTAGTGCTCGCTAATATTAGCGATGTGATTATGCAACGGCATCGGGCGCGCTCCAGCGCACCGGTGGTGCTTGCAGGCTGTTGCCAAGACGGCGTTTGCCGAGCTTGCGTCACGATCGAACCACAGTAAACTCCGGTATACGAGAGTTAACGCGCGACGCGCGCGCAGCTGGGGGCGTAAATCTCTTTGTTACTTTCGGAGTACAGTAACGGCAGCGGCGGACAGAATATCACAAACGTAAAATAATTATACGAAACCGATTGACACGGTTCATGTTTTTCGCGTATTACAGCGTATTTGCGTTATACGATCTGTGAACAATATCCTTCGTAGGAACTGTAGCTATAGTCAAATGCATAAAATTACAGTTTATATGTGTATAGTTTTGCATCTTCATCAAATCATACAACCCTGTGGTCGTAATAAATATTACATGGGAACGCAGCGACCGTAAATAATGATTCGCGTATAATGCTTATCGTTGCGCACTTTGTAGCACATTTTATAGTGTGGCTAAAGGAAGAATTTTACTGCGTATCGTTATGATATCGTAAATGACAAAGTCGATAACGATATCGCATAATATAAGCAAACCGTTATCGCGACGAATGTATGCAAAGGTAGCGAAGTGTTAATTAATATATCTCTTTATTGTTTTTATTATTTTTTATAACATTTTTTTTAGTGTTTTTATCGTCACAATCATATACTCTTTCGTTCTAAAATTTCGATCAATCTTTCGATAATTTTTCCCACTTTTCCATCTTGAATCTTTTCTTCGCTTCGTTCTCGTGCTTTTCTTTACACATCGCGCCTTGGGATAGATCGCGTCTCACGAGCGCGGGAGCTTCTTCGAGCCTCGACGTCTCTCCGGCGTCGGACGTGCGGGAGAGGTATAATGGAACGGAAAGAAAGAGGGACGGAGAAGGAGAGCGCGCGCGCACAAGAGAGAGAGAGAGAGAGAGAGAGAGAGAGAGAGAGAGAGAGAGAGAGAGAGCGAGAAGAAGAAAGGAAAGCGGGATCGTGCTGATGCATTTTAAAACGTTTATACCGCCGTCAAGCAGCGAGCGTCTAGGCTGATGAACGAGCGGGCAGTACGCGCGCGCACGGGCCCTAATGCGAATATAATTATCATTAGAAGGGGAATAGTGGGAGGTCGCTGACCCTGGATAACGCACTTTGCGCGATGCAATGAGCGATGTACCAGCGTCGGCGGTTATGCGCCAGTGCGCGCTGTTTTACTTGAGATTTAGATCGCGCTGAACGCAACTTCTCGGAAACCGGCCTTCTCGGACCCATTTTCAAACAATACGCTCGGAAACTCTGCGTTGCCGCCGGTCGTTACGAGGCCGGTAACGAGCGTCGATATCCGTGCACGCTCGAATCTCATTCCCCCCGGTAATGATGCACGATCGTCGTGCACTCCGAGATTTGCCTGAGTCAGTCACGGAAGCGATGAAGGTCAGTGTGCCGATCGTTAAATCCGCGAAACGCGCGTCAAGGTTTTGCGCCACTGGTGTGGCGAGCGTTTTCTTGCAGAAAACCGGCGTGTCGCGATTACTCTTCTCGCTCCATAAAACGGTCAACAATTTTGCAAGGTTTCGACGGATATTCTGGGATCGCATTTTTATTTTCAAGATAAAATTCGAAATTTGCACCGCAGAATTCTGCGAGAAAGCCTGCTGTAAGAAAAAGATCACAGAACTGTATACGTACGAAGCGAGAAGTTTTCTTGATTCGTCGAAGCTATCTTTTGTGATATAAAAATATAACGATATATGTATATTGAGGAAGATACGTAGCAAAGAAATACACACGTAAGATGGGAATTGGAGATATCAGGACGCGGTCTTGAATTTTTTCGAAAAATACCAATTCATGTAGATCCATTTTTCGAAACTTCAACTTTCTGTAAATCTTGGCGAATTAATGGTCGACGTTGCGATAAAAAAGTATATAAGGTTGACAAGTCCGAGCGCGCAAAGATTGGAAAACAAGCAGGAATTGCGTTCGTCCGACAAGGTTGAGTGCACATAAGTTTACGAGGCGCCGTGAAGACGCGAGGACGGTCGAGTACGCGCAAAACAGACGATTCCGCGCGAAAGGTAGCTAATAAATCGTTTAAATTTACCTGCCGGCCGGCCGCGATAACGCTTCCTTACGGCGCGGCGATATCGCGCGCGGTATCGATCCCGCGCATGAGAGGATACGCGACCCGCGAAAGAGAATTCGCTTTCGCGCAAACAAATAGACGGGTTTTATCGTCCGCCGCGGACTTCTTCGCGGAAAAACTACAAGATCACCGACGGTGGCGATAAAGCAAACTAGACTAACGACGTTACGACGAGCAGAAAGAATTTACGACGCGCAATTTACCGCCCGCCCGCGAGCGAGCGGGCGAGCGAGCATCGCGCGCATTACTTTTACCTCCCCTCGTCTTGAACTTTATCTCGAAAATAAAGCGGAACGAGATAGTGCGGTCGATGGATGGGAAAACGAAGGGAGGACGATAAGGAAGACGCGGGGCATTGCGCGTTAAGGGACCCTTTTAGTTGAGGAGTTTATCCCAGGAGAAATATGACCCTTTGTGAACATACGCAGCAGTATAAAAAATGAAATTGCGTTATTGATGCACTTTATAACCCGTATGCGTTTCCTTTTCTCATGCGCGTCTCGATTGTAACCGTGTTTTCTGTTCGCGTCTGGTGTTTAGGAAGTACACACGCTGCGTCGCGTTGAATACACTGGCCGTTTTACTCTGAATATATTTGCCGTTTTATTTTGAATATATTTATCGCGTACACAAAAGATACACTGTCCGCGCGCGTACGTTGCGCGCGATATTTGCGTTATCGAAGTGAAAGAGAAACAGAATTAACATAATTAAAATCAACAGGAAACCCGTCCGCCGTCGCCACTGCCGCGATTTGGTACATTAATTTTCCAACGGTCGACAGCGCTGTATAATGCGACTCAAAATAGAATCGTCATTCGTGCGTACGCGATCCCGTCGATTCGAGATAACCGCTCACCTCGTAAAATCGCTCGGCTCGCGCGGTTATTCACCTAGCAGATCGTAACGTTTGATGGATATCGGCGGAATGCAGGAGGGCGAATATCATCGACGATATTCAACCAGTTGACAGGAAAACGCAAGAATTAGGGCAGTGAATGTGTCGGCATGTATTTCAGACAAATTCACGTCTGAGGAATTTCAGACGTCATATTCAAGATATTCGGTTGTTTAAAGTTGATGCATTTGTATATTGGAAAAAACAAATTTCGTACTGTAATATATTCTCGGAGAGCTGATTACGCGACCATCCGTCACGCACATCTCGATTAAATATTTCATCAATGGATTTCAAAGCGTGCTTTTAGGAATAACATCATTAGCTGGGAATAGTTATCGGACACTGGGCGTGTAGCAATTAGATGAGAAAAAACCCGTCGGTACCGGCGGGTAATGAAAAATGGATTACAACGATTACAATCCCCGGCGAGAGGACTCGCGTTAAAAATGCAAAAACCGCATTCGTCCGCTCGCTTTACCCGGCTTAATTTGAAGTTTTCACGTACCGTCTCGTAACTGAATTATTTTTCAACGGCGACTGCGGCGGCCGCCGCCGCCGTCGCTTCTCGCCCTGTACACCTCTCGCTCGGCCAGCGGCTTTGTTCTCCGCGAGGGAATCCACTTTAATTACCAGTTTCATCTACGTACCTTTGCGTAAACTTGGCAAGTTCACCCCCGCGCCTATTCCAGCCAGCCGGCAGCGCGGCAGTACGTATCAAAGGATTAACAGGAATTAACCCCCTTTATGGCGGAACTTTATTCAGTCCTCTGAGGTCCGTACTTTACGACCACCCTATTACAACGCCCCCGGCGAAAATGTCTACTCCGGCAGTGGAATCGGCTGAAACGGCACCGTTTCTATCGTTTATCCCACGTTTGTCTTGTAAATTGCGTTTCGCGGACGAGTGACTTTGCGGAAGCGAGAAAAAACCGGTACGAATTGAATTGCAAATGGCAGCTCCAAGACGTGATTGTTAAAATTAATTCTCTGTGATTTTTTTCCCTGATTCGCGAGAAATCCGTAACGTCGTACAGACCGAAGCGTTAATCGGACTCTACGTGTTTTAACAATCGCGCGTATATCTAACCGGTTAATGTGGACTTGACGTGCACGATTCCTCGACTCGCTACGCAAGAAAGTCACATCGCGAGAGAGTTAACGGTATCGGGAGAAAGTCGGGAGAAAGATTCGCTCGGGTTGATTATCTTTTTTGCCGCGCGCGATTATCGCTTCGGTAGTTCGGCAAAAATTACAAACCGCGATAACGCTCGTCTAAAATTGCCGTCGATGAGCCATGCTCGAATGACCTTGTTCGGATTGAAGTCGAAAACGATCAAGTTGAAGCAGCAGCCTCCTGTCGGAATTGTATTAGGTTTCAGATATGCATCTTATAAATTAAATGTTGCCTGTGGATTTAAATTACACAACTGTCAGAACTAAATTGCGCTGACATGGAGATTCTAATATATCTGGAAATATCCGGATTCGCTTCTCGCGAAGCCCTCGAGCGTTATCGCAAAACGTTTCGCGAGTTATCGTTCCAACGCGATAGTATTAGTTCGCGGGAACACAAACTTGCGCGCGACTTGGAAACTTTCAAGGACCGCGCGACAGGACGATGACGAGGCGCGCCGCGCTGCGAGACACCTGACGTAACCGGTTCGCGAAACAAACCGGTGAAAAAAGGACCGGTTGTAATAGGTCGCGGTAAACGCGCGGCGCGGGCAGAACTTTCTTCGATCTTCGTTAGGCAAGGCACTCGCACGGAAAAATAAGAAATCGTTAGATTCGCTACATGCTCGGTAAATATAACACCGGCCGTCCCGTATAATTATATTATTTCTTTTATTTTATATTATATTTTATATTAAAGGAGAGTGCACAAATAATTTTTAATGCGCGTGAGACTTTTAAAAATAATTCGGATCAACGGGGTTATATAATTTTATCGCAACATCGAGAATCTTTGCGTTTTCTGACGTCGCTTTCGAGGCGATCGTTTGGCGAGTTTTGTCGGAAGTCTGGCTCGGTTCCAGTTTCCTTCGCGTTTCAATTGATCAGCCGATCACATCTGGCAAGCACGGCCGTCACCGCGCGAGAGAGTTCGTTATTTTCCTAATCCCCTCTGAGAATCGTTCTCGCGTAGACTGATATGTTTACAATGCGGCTATATGCAGACGCGAATTTCTCACCACGAGAATATCAACTTTCCCGATATATGTTCGTTTACACACAGAGATTACATCATCGTTCTCAGAGTCACTTATTGCGGGGTAAACAGTTCATATTTAGAAAGACTGTTTTAATCAATGAATGACACAACATTCGCACGAGAGTATCGAAGCGAGATTGCTGAATTTTCAGCCGCTTTCTTCGGATAAAGCTTGCAATTTCCCTTCTGTATTATGCCAAAATAATTGTGCAAATACGCTGTTGCGTGTAAAAGTTATATTTTTACTCATTCATTTTTGCTTACCTTGCACGGTGATTTATGTATTTGCTCGTTTCTGAGGAAAACTCACGGCCAAAGTCCTTTCGCAATCCAGCCTCCGGAATGGAACCCTATCCCATTCCATTCGACCCTATCCCGTCCTCGTAGATTGTATATGTCGCCCTCGGAATTGGTTCTCCGGCGTTCGACATCGGTGACCGCTCGCTCGTAAATTGATACGCGCCGTGCAATAATTAAACGCGCGGTCACGGGAAACCCATAATCCTCATGCGGCTCCCGTTTCTCTCCTCGCACTCGCCCTCTCTCTCTCTCTCTCTCTCTCTCTCTCGTCCAGTTCCTAAATCAATTCGTCGTACGTTCACGACGAGACGTCGAACGAGACCTCGCGACAGCTTCGTTAAAACGTTGCTTCGAAATCTAATATCCAACGGCGTGGCGCGAGGTCGAGCGTCGATTACTTTTTGTTCGTTAATTTTCTCTCCTCGCCCTCAAAACGCGTACGCCTTCATTTCGCACAGCTGCAGCCTGTAGAGACGTTATTGTAATGCGCCGACAGCTCCATTAACGGTTTCAGTCTGGATTTTTCGCCTCGCGGAACGATACCGGTCCGACGGGCTGTTACAACACGAACTGTATTTCCTTATCATCGACCTCCATATATCAATTCTTTTTGCATTTTTACGTATAAACATTCTGAGCGTTTTATAAATTCTTTTCGCACGACTTATATAAGTTGGAAATTTTCAAGAAAGGATTTTAAATGTTTTTTTTTAAACAGATTCGATTCGAAATTTAGAGGACGTCATTAGTTATGAACGATCTTTGCGCTTGTATTACTTCTCGAAGTTGCATGACATTTGCGATAGTAATTATCTCTTTCTCGTGGCGCTCTTGCAAAATGTATGCGTCATCCTGGTGTAGCAAAATACATTATGGACGTGAAGTCTGCCTTGCAATCAATTTTTTCCTTTCTTCTGATCGGAGAAGCGACTTCGATTAAATCACGTCCGTCGAGTGCTTGACAGGTGTTTCACCTAGCGCTGCAATGACGTCGTTGCCTCTCTTTTCTTTCTTTCCCGAGGCGGACGTTGTCTCACCGTCCGTTTCGACGTTTACGAGATTCCGATCGCGAGTTGAGAGACAAGCATGGACAGGAGGGTGCTCGAAGGTGCTCGGTCGTGCCTTGCTTTCAAGCCGTCTGGGAATCGTGTTTAGCAACAGGTGCGTTTCGTCTCCTTTTTGCCCGGTCCTTTCTGTTTGTTCGTTTCGTGGCTAAAACTGGAACACAATTACTTCTAACGATATCTAAATATTCCGCGCGTTGATGGAAAGTGATTTCGGATTCGCTTCTCTTTGCACACATTAACATCATTATATAACACATTTCGCAACTTGATAAAACTATCGCAACAATTCAGTAATTGATAAAAACAGAAACAAAACCGATAAAATAATGAAAATGTTCGTGGATAACAGAGTTCAAAAAATCTTGAAACTTTTTTAGATTTAAAATATCGCAAAATGCTTAGAATGCATGATATTTAGCTCTCTTGCTATACGATTTATAATGGTAGATAATTTTAATTCAACATGTAGGATTATGTAACATTTACCGAGGCGGACAAAGGTGCAGGTGCATTCGTGGCACGAACTATTTTACAGTCGCAATCGATGGACGCATGATAGTGTCGTATAAAATATTCGTTGTCCAAAACGGTCATTGAAAATTGCAAAATACTGTCTTGGCTCTCGTGCGTTATTCGGTCGTTGACAATGCGCGCGGAGGCACGCGATCGCATACGCGATGCGTGGACACGTACTTACAGTACGAAGTACGCATTCGTGACTTTGTAAGAGGCGATATGTTAAAGTGACGTCTTTAGACAAGAAGTGAGATTTATCAAAAGAAAGAAGAAAAGCTTTTCTTCCCAGAGAATGAAAAACATAAAGAAGTTCTAGAATCATCTCGAAAGTTCTGTCAACTAAAAGCAGTAAAACACGCAGATAATTGTTGTAGCATATGATATATAGACAAATGCGGAGGTATTCATGAATATATGCAAAAGTTGTGTATAAAGGAAATCTTGCAAGTTGGACCTGTATTCTTACTGCGAATGGGTCGTTTGTTACAAAGTCCATTTGTCAAAAAGTCAAGTCTAAAGTGGAAGGACTACCGGTGATTTTGAGACGCTCTAGGACATGCAGTTAGGATTATTGTCCCAGGTTTCTGAGGTCGCAAAGACGAACCTGGGCGAGTGTACGTGCGCGTGCTGCTGCCTGCGTGATTGCGTGGCTGTGCGTAAGTATATAAGCATTATATATTGCGCAGGTCAGTCACACCGGAGGGGAACGCTCGACGCTTTCACCGATTTACGATCAGCGTGATCCGCCTTTTTCTTCCTTACGTGATCGTACCGTTCTCGTTTCTGTCGCGGCGCGTTTCCGTTCCCCGTCGCTTAACGAACCCGCCCCGGAAGAGAATCGACGTCGTTCAAGTTCACGTTTAATCCGCGTGACGATGAATACACGAAGTGCTACTTTCCGTTCGCAACGCCGAGACGCGAAACTTTTTCGCGAAAAACATGTGTTTCCTGTTGTCGGACGAGCCGGGCTTGGCAGTTTGTCGACCGGCTATTTTACCGAATAGCGGAACAATAAAAATAAAATTTCGACGCAGGCAATATTTGTTTATTGGTTGTTATTGGATTTTTGAGTTGCTTTTGATAGTATATGAGAAAGAAATATTGCAAGCGAAATTTAACCAGATATAAATTACAATAAAAAATTCGACATCGTTGAATGTATCCCCGTCACCAATATTTTCAAAATTTTATATAAATGTTTCAAAGTGTAAAAGTTGTGAATTTATCCGAAAAAGTTTATTATTTTAAATAATTGTTTGAACAGCCACATTTTGATCAAACCGATTTTCCACTTATTTGCAAGGTGTTGGAAGTTTTTCAATATTTTGAATATTTCTACACGTAGAATAATCGACGAAAAGTTGAAACAAAAAAGTTTTTCGGCGATCGAAAAAATTGTTTTTTTTTTTAAATCGAAATTTGTCTTCGAATAATTCCGTTTTATGCGAATCTCACCGCTCGCCTGTATCTAAATCCAAACTTGTTATCTACTGTGTAACATTATCTACTACATAAATCTAAGTCAGGAATCGCGCGGCGTGCGTTTCTCGCGGATTAACGATGCCTCCGTGCAACGCGTGCCTGTGGAAACAATGTGGATAATACACATACAATTCCCGAGAAAGAGACCGGGGGGATGCGTACAATAGCTGCATTGTGCTCGCGGGTTGGCATCTTCTCAACGTCGTTACTTACGCGGCTCGCTGGCGGTCGCGTAATGCGCGTTGGCGCTGGCTTTTTGCCACGAGCAACGCGCGAGTCTCGCGGCGGAGTCCGGTAAGGCACCATCGGTGCCTTTCTTGACCGTTTATACGTGAAATGCATGACGGTTCGGGCTCTTCGGGTCGGGATGCCGCGCGTGAAAGTCGATGATGCCTCGCGGCGACGAGAAAAAATGTGCTTCTGTACTCGTTTCTATATCGCAATGAACTCAGGAATATCACACCTACTTTCCTACTGCACTCCGAGTAGTATAGAGGTCTTGCGAGCCTCGGTTTGTTTCTTTCCACTGCTATAATAATTATCTAGAGTAATCATACAATCTATGGAAAAATATTTCATGATATTTAATATGTATTATAAGTATTTGCCATTATTATTATATTGCATCATATTAGAAGATAATAATTATAAGAATAAACGATGCATATACTTCCCAAGATTTCCTGCTAGTTAAATATGTATATTTTATAAAAAAAAAATACAGTTATTTGTGAAATTGATCAAACGTTTAAAACAATTCCACACAATTTTTGATGTGATGAGAAAAAATAAAGAGAAGAGAAGGAAAGCAGACATAAAAACAAATTTTTACAGCTTGAATGTTATCACAGAAATATAAATATAATTTATTTTAAAATAAAAATATAAAGTAAAATTTAAACAATTCTTCAAATTTTGAAAAAAACACTTGATCAATTTTGTGAGGCATTGTATAAATAAATGACATTTTAAGCATCGTTGATGAATGTGTCGGCGATAAAAAGTGTCAAGACAATGTGAGTCTGTGTTTTGAATATTCGAACGACGCAATTGAATGGACATAGTTGTGACAGGCGATGTTTTCCAGTAATTGAGACACGGCGAATGTCGTTAACACGATATGCAATACTATCTTGAGCCACTCGATGATGAATTTCTGATGTGTCAGAGATAAGCAGATAGATGTACAGCTTTCCATCATCCGTCAGCTTCATTAACCGGTTGTTTTATCAGAGAGTGCGTGTAATCGACTAGACGCTAATTAGTTCGTAAAAGTAAAATCGTGTATTCAGTTTCTGATATTACCTCCATTGTAGAGTGAAGAAACATGTATGAGGCATTCTTTCTTTTATCGATTTCGATTTGGCGATCAATCTCGCATTTAAATAGAATTAGTCGTGGAAGCAAGTTTTATCGTAGAAAACGAGGTTTACGAGGATCTTGAGCAAGCGAATAGTCTATTTTCGTATCCACATTTACGAGACAGTACCTTATGCTCGTCTAACGACTGTACTGCTATATCGATTTTCCAATCGTACGGATTCCTGTTTGTTTTTAACGATAATAGTGAGCAGCGAATGCCGTTTGATGTAGACGTCTTCGCACCTTTAACCCTTTCTGCGGAGATTTAAATATATTCCATTGGAATGTAGATGATCGACTAGGGCAGTGTTTGTGAAACATGTTGATATAAGATTTCTTTACTGATAGTCAATACGAAGCGTAGGTTGGTTTTGTAGGTCGAAAGATTTTGCTCCACTAAAACATGCAGTTGTGCATCAACCACCTATATATAAGCTTATTGGCAAACACGTATACATCGAAGCTAAAAGAGTTAATCGTTTTTCCGATAACTTCGTTCATGTCATCATAAATTTAAAAAGTCCCAAGTTATCGAAGCAAGCAATGAATCAGTTAACAAGCTTCAGTACAAACAAATGATATCAAAATAAAATTATATAGCATTTTCGAAAAATTATATAAATTAATAATTGCAACGTTTGACAAAATTTAAATTAATTTTTTTGTAATGAAGGTATTGAAGGCGACTATAATTTCAACTGAATCAAAATATTTTCTGATAAACATATTTTCTAGTAAAGAAAGATCGAACAAGAGTCTAGAAACAGTAAGGTCAAGGCGAAGTATCGAAAAATATCCGAAAAGAGGACGACGTTGCCAATAAAAATCTGAAATTCGAAGAATGGTTTATGACGCGTATCGAAAAGGCGCATCGAAGTTGAAGGCATTGAAGTCTGCTTTCGTTCGTTATAAATAACTGACATCGCGCTTTATTACATGTAAAAGGAAAGTCGTTTAAGGAGTCACGAGCGGAGCACGCCGTTCCTCACTCCGCAAAACTGGTGGGCGGATCTTTTACGAACGTTTCGCAACGCGAAACGTATCCAAGCAAATGTCACGGGAGTTCGCGTCGAGTTAACGAGCGGTGGTCGAGCTTCGCGGTGATCGTGGAAATTCACGTTACTATGCGGACCGTCCTCAGACAAGAGATACAGATACCGCACTCGCTAATAGATTGTAAAGCTAATTTTGACATGAGGAACATTGTGTCCACACATCTGTCTGATTCTCGACGTTTATCGAGATAGTAGCGTCTCAGATGTAGATAAGGGATCTGCTCTGAGCGTTCCGCGCGCTGCACACACGAATCCGTCCCGCGTACACCGATGCGGCATACCGCGTCCGTCTTTGCACGACCGCTAATAAATCTCGATTCGCGAGCGCGTTCGCGAAAGAGCGACGATAAAAGTGCGACGAGAGCCCCGTTCTTAGAAGCAATTATACGCGGCGCGGCTCGCGCTATCGCGGACTCTTAATCTTAACGCAAAACGCGTTATTTCTACATAGGGAAAAGTCGACGGGCCGTCGACTCGACTCGACGGCGATAATTATTCGGTTCCGTCGCGGCAGCGGGAGGGGGCAGGGCAATTATTTCGCGCGGACCCGTGTCGCAATGCTACACTTCTCTCCGTCTTTTTCCGTCGCTCCGTTTTCCTCTCGTCCGTTCCTCGTGTTAACCATTCTCGCCATCGGTCTCGCTCGCCTGTGGATCAATGCCAGAACGATCTATTTCCCGTCGCGTGTTCCTTCCCATCCGCGATATTCCAATGAGCGATTTTCCCCGGGGGACGCGAAAATCTCGGGCAGTGCCTGTCCGGCGACCAGGAAGTTTCCGAGTTGCCGAACTCTTCAGAGAGTTACGCAACTCATTCGCCCGCTTGTCTTTTTCACCGGGTGCTACTCTTGTCAATTGATGAGAATTATCGTTCATCTCGCTGTTATTGATCAAATGAAAAACTGCTATCAATAATAGACGACTTTTTTATGTCTCGAGAAGTTTTATACGATTCGCGTGTTTCTTGATCGGACTATAAGGGTGATTCGACAAGAAAAATCGAGCGATTTTGAGACGTACATTTACTTCAATAGCACTTTATCACATCAAGTAGATATCATTAAGTAGATTCCGTGTAGGTAGTAGTTATTCGTAGACACATGTTTATTGGAACCTTTCTACTTAATGTAGCAAATATTGTCTAATAAAATATTTACTTAATATAACAATATGTCTAGCATGACAGATTAGATATGTTATCTAATATACTATCTAATGTGTTATATTAAATATATTGTCATATGATATACTGTCATATTAAGTAATATGACATATATTTTTATTAGATATTTATTGCATTGGGAAAGGTTTCACTAGACGTGTGTTCAACTATTACCAAACCTCTCTAGCTGCAAATCTGCCGTGTCTATTCGCACATATATATTTATTAAGACCCCCGTTATTTAATCGGGTGAGTACCGCGCGTCCCTAAATTTCCCAGTTTGCCTTTGGATCAGCCTGTACCACGCTGGGTACTATAGGGATTTATGATCGCCACTGTTTTGCTAGCGAACTATGGCGCATCTTACCGAAAGAGAGCAGATACGGTAATACGGAAGAGTTTAAATAGAATTCGCGTGCATGATAGGACGCTATCGACAAAATAAAACCGCGTCGTTTCCTGCGGAAGGCGATAGAGAAAGATCTCATATCGTTTCGGTTCTTAAACCTAAATACATCGTAAACGCACCGACAATACAAGAACTTCCGAAAGGACGCGTGGGAAATATCTACTTCTGTAAAATTTGCTAAAGTATCATTTTATCTATATGTGTGTGAAATAAACTGAAATAGAATAGGATGCAGTTTTACATCTTGAAGTACAATACTTTAGAAATTAAAGTTGAAACTCGCGACTGAAAAGTTCCAAGTTTAATGACTAATACAAAGATTTTTAATTAATGTGGAATGTTTGATTATTTTAATAATTTTTAATATTTGCATGTGTGTGTGTGTGTGTGTGGGTGTGGATCGTAATATTCTTGATTCTTTCGGTCTCTGAAGTTTTGTTGCGGAAGAAAATATTATATGACGCATATTAAAGTGCAAGAATAAATTTATCTGTGAAGAATATATAACGTTTTTCTCGTTATGTGGCTGTTGCTATGCTAAATATTAGAAAGGCTGACGTATCTTGATAGATGACCTGAATTTCATAATCAGCAATCAATAAGAATGACATTCATTACGGTGCGCTATGAAAGACTTATTATTATTTCACTTTTTTAAAATACATTATAATTTGCGGTGGAATCGATGTTCACTCAGGAACGAAGAAATTAAACGCGTCATTTCAGGATTATAAATTAAAATATCTTTGAACAAGATAAACGCAACGTGAACGCTTTCTCGCTCGGTCTCATCTAACTCTCCGGATTTTTTCACGTCGCGACACGCGTTTACGAGCGCGATTCAACCCATCGTCTCGCCTCTACGTGGTTTTACGATATATCCGAGTTGGTATCGTACGCGCGTTCGACGCAGCAATGCGACACGCGGTATGTGCCGACACGCTATATAGGAAACTCCTGCGTGCTCGCGGCGCAACGAGAGAAGCGTGCATCTGTACGCTGACACGAACACACACACTGCTTACATGTGCACGCACGCATGTCGTGTTCAGCGCGGAGCGCGGTGAGTGTGCCACACGTGACATACATTCGCTGGCAAAAGAGCTATTCTGCTAGAAACAGTGCTCGCCGGGTCAATGACCCGTTCGCCTTCCACCTCTTGTCCCCCCTTCGTGTCCACTAATACATGTGTATGTATGTGTGTATATTATGTATATATATATATATATATATATATATATATATATATTATATGTATGATACATACATGTATGTATCATACATATAACGTACATACACACAGGCGTGTATTAGCTCAGTTGGATGCGTACGCGCGAAATCAAGCGCCTCGGCGAAGTCAGTGTGCCTACATTCGAGTGACGTTTAGAGTGAAAAATGCATTACCGCCTTGATTTTCATCTCGCGTTGAGCGTGATTCTCGTGTTAGATAAATGAAACAGAAAGTCGGCAGACAGAATTGCATTCAGCGCTAAATGTAGCGCTAAACGAAGGTAGGGTCGCGAGCCTTCGTGTTAGTCCCATGAATGTCGGGCTCAATATTGATTTCTACCACTTAGCTCGGCGGGAAAATTTTTACTGTAAAATCAATACGTAAGGGTGATCGGAGCATTGGCTCATACACGAGTTTGAAGCAAATTTTTTGGCAACGGATAATTTTTTAATTTTTTTTTTCTAAATTGTTAAATTTGGAATTATTGTAGTAAAATATTTTCAACGCAATATCGTGGCGAGATTCTTTATTTTTCCGCGTCGTGCATTAAAACTCCACGCGTGAACGATCGCACGGTCAAGAAATGCACGGGCTCCGCTCTAGAAATGATTCAATAAATCAATATGTCACAATTACGGGACAGCTAATTAACTAATGCGTAGCAACGATTTGATTTGAAGCGAAACGGCGCGCAGATAATTTTCGCTTCGCTGCGCTCCGTCGTCAAGCGGCCGAACGGTCTTCTACCGATTTCTACCGATTACGAATGCATCGTAGATTACCTGAAAATAGACGGAATACAACATACACGAGGAAGGATATACTTTCCTTACTTCGAAGTGGAGTATCGCTTTGCATTATACGCGAATCTCATCCGAGTAGAACGGGGAATCGTCGCGGATCCCTTCCGTCGTCTTTTCTGCGCGAAATACAATACTGCAACGTCGGTAACGGCGTCGTCGTTGCCGCTTAAACGCTGCGTAAGTTTTGCATAAGAGATTCCCCTCCTTCCTATACTTGAATACCAGAATGGACGGGCGAATTCCGCGGGAACTATTCTCGAAACTCGCGAATCTCGGCCCGTTTGCAGCGAGCTCGCGGCACCGGAAGTTGGAGATTCCGCATCCGCGAGAGTCCCGATGTCAATAGTACGGGCCACTTTCTCGGCGCAGAGGCATTCGGCACGAGCGCGCCTCGCCCGATTACACCGCCGTTGTGCCGGATCGCGAATCGCAATCTAGAGCGAAATGCTAATGCGCCGGATGGGAAATTAGTTACGCACGGATATAGCCGGTGCCAAAGTATAACGGTTCTCACTCGTGGATTTGCGTGACATATGGCGTATTGTCGGGTGTTGCGGGGATTCTTTGACTAAAAGATTTCCGTTTAATGCGAAAATGCCGAAATGCTTCTGAGCTATAAGTAGTTGGAATCTTAAAAATTAAATTTCAAGGATAAGATGGTTCTCCAAATATTTAATTTTGCAACATTACAACTTTTTGAAATCACAGTTATATTACAAGAATATATATGTTCTTGGAAAAGAAATATTTTTAATTTTTTAACATTATTATACATAAATGTATATACATTTAAAAACACTACACAAACTAACAGTGCACAGACGTTATTCTAAAGTAAGAGATTCCTCATTTCCATTCTTGGATTCTCGAAATGGCAATCGAAAACCGATATTGCGGCCGCACATTTTCATCGGGTTTGGATATCGACACATAATTACAGAGAAGAAAACTAAATTAGTCACGCACAAAATGTGTTCACAAACATCGTGTTAAAGATGAGCAGACGGCTGCAAAGAGAGAAGGGGATCGCTGATATTCGCAATAATATTAATCGTGCGCCGCGCACGCGTTCGATACATCGACCGGCGCGGCTATTGACTGAGATGTAGGTATGCACGTTCGTACACACGTGCGGCAATTAATTATTTGCTAATCGTTACATGCACGCAAATGGGTCGGCTCGGCCAGATGATCCGCGTGAACGTCCGTCGTCATCGAAAGAGCGTAATTAGCTCCGGCCGCACGGAACGTTTCGCCGCGCCCGTAAAGAAGCCTCACGACTGTAATAGTATCCGCGATAATAAGGTTAATCCCCGTTATTATGATCGTCATTAATGCCGGCGCTGTGTATCGGTAAATCGCGGCAAATAGGGATAACCCGTTTTCAAGACGGCTGACAACCGTTACCGTTGGTTGAGCCGACATTAACGGCGTTGTGAATCTTTGTCGCGTAGTTCGATTAATCTAGGTTAATCTATTCTTAAAGATAGTCCGAAAATAAATCGTCTCGTCACACAAAGACACGTTTTACATCATGCTTGCATCAGCTTAATATTAAAATATTGATCAATAGGTCATTTTAATAATTAATTTTAATTTTTTATTAAAAAGATGAGTCATAGGTTTTTTCTTTTGTATATAGTTCTTTATTAGGCAACAAGAAATTCCACTGCACACTTTTAAGTGTTATAAATAAGTAATTTATATAATTTACGAAATTCAACGCCAAGGCGTGATATAATATCGCCTTAAGCGCGACGCGACGAACCGTAGAGCTTCTTCGCGTAACTGTATCTCCCGCAGGAACTCGCGTAATCGTGTTACGTCGTCGTACGAAACGCGCAAGCATTTACAAGTTTGGGTCGCGTGGGAATCGAAATGTGTGGAACTGCGCGGCCGAAATTTACGAGCGATAGTTTACATGGGTTCTTTCTGTCGCACGTGAAGGAAAAATTGGCCACGAAGAAAAGAGCGTGCACGGACGCTCCCGGCGCGGCGGTAGACGACGATACTCGCATCGACGGGCGGAATAACGAATATGATAAATCGTTTCCGGTGCAGACGCACCCGTTAGCGGAAATGCATCCTTTTGCTAAGACGACGACGAGGAGACGAGGAGGAGACACCCGAGGTGGGGGAGAGGAATATATCGCGTGAGGGAATTAAAGGACGACGGGATGCGAGTAAGAACGCGCTCGGGCTGGTCGATCGTGACAGCCGGAAATAATGGTCGCAGGAAAGTGGCTCGTCGACGAAGAGCGGATGTTCCCGTCGCGCACACGCCCGAACGAATCCGTCTGGAATTACGGGGTGACGAATTTCCAGTGTAACCGCAGTCTATGACCCGCACGAATAGGTACTTCTCGATGTCGATTCGCCGCTCCTAACACGCAAGAAAAATATTACCATCAGGACGCGGAAGTTCGTGAGGTGGTTTCACGCGCCGCCCCGGGTGGTCCGAAGTGCATTATTTTCCCGTCAAAAGTTTCTTCCAAAGTTTCTTCCAGGATTAAATTAAGAAAAAACACGTTTGTCGCGAGTATTAATGCGGGTAATTAAGGACGTTGGCGCGACGGGCGGGATCGATCGCTGTTGCGATTAACAGTGGCGATCGAGATAGCCCCGGCGGGCGAGGCGCGCGGGACGCGCGGAATTAATTTCGTCGTACGAGCGACCGGAGGGGAGGGGAACGAAATTAACGTGCCTATCTACGCGTGTAACGTGAATGCATCGGCGCGGCGGTTCCTCGTTGCTGTGTGCCGCATTGCGCGTTCGCGGCGGCGACGGCCTTGGAAGAAACACAGACCACCGCGCGACTCGAGGTCGCTGCACGTATCGATTACACACCGGTGCGTCGTATAATTACACGGCGACGTTGGCATTATGCAATTTTCCAATTACGGCGAGCGGCTTTCCAGCCGCGGGCGACGCGATTGCCTCCTTCTTGTCGTCGTTGTGTTGTATCGCCGTGGTTGTCGTTGTCGACGTCGACGTACTCGACGGCACTCGAAGAAGAATGCCGCGCGCGCAGTCGCTTCTCTCTTACCTTCGCCTTTGTCGTCCGCGTCGACCGAAGGCAGAGTGCGGATTGGGGGGGTGGGGCGCAGGGAAACAGGGGGGGACGCGCGGGCAGAGAAGCCAGGAAGTCGTGCGGCATGGTAACAGTGTGTATATACCCATCGGGTAAATTACACCTGCGCCGACAACGCGCGCCTGGTCGCAACGCACACACGGACGGGGCCGCGCCGGCTTTGACCCCCGGGGGCATCGTATAACCACCACCGCGCCACCTCCGCCTCCGCGCACCGCTCCGGTCGGCGGTTCCAGAACGGCGGTTTCGGACGACAGCCGGACGTACGCGCACCGGAGGTGTGCCCCCCTTCCCGAAAATGGCCAAAAGCGAGACACGGACGCGCGCGCCCGGGACCGGGCGGGGTCCGCGGAGAGAGACCGGGGTCCGCCTTCTCCTCCATTGTGTTCCGCGCGCTGTTCCCATTGCATCGCAATTACCGTACGCACGCATCTCTCTTCCCTCTTCCCTTCTCTTTTCTCCCCCTCTCTTTCTCTCTCGTACGCATTATACCGTATGTAATAAACATTTGTCGTTCCCTGTCCGCCCGCCGCACCCTCTTGTTTCTCTCTTTTTGTCCTCTCTATCCCGGTCTCTCTTTCTCTCTCTTTCTCTCTCTCTCTCCCCTTTTGGAGTCCCTCTCCGTCCCGTCGGTGCGCCGGGCGAGCACGATATATTTTCGCGATGCATAATATTAGCGCGTCCGCCGCTGCATCCATGTCATTGTTCGCGGTCGCGGTGCATGACGGCCACCGCCGTACATGCGTGTGCGTGCATGCGCGAATCGCCGGGGTCCCCGTGCTACTCTCCAGGACTGACCGTCGCGGCTAGTCGTCAACCGGGAGTCCGTTACTGTTCCGACTGATCCGAGAAAGGCGATTTCGGCTTTTGTGACACGAACGAAACGTTAGCTTCTGCAATGCTGTTCGTCGAACGTAAATGAACGCTATCGTCGATATATGTCTTTATCTGGTTTAATTCTCTTACCTTCGAGACACAGGATATCGGTTATTTTACTCTCGCAACGCCGACGTTCTAATTAATTTAATACCGTTTTCCGAGAAAAGTAACGGCATTATCGTGTAAGTCCCATTAGTCCGTTTCGCAAAAATTATGAAGATATTTGCATTGGAGGGGTAAATCAAATTCCGACGATGAGATCTACGGATGTTCTTGGCCCCTCCGTGCGCGGGATTTATGTTCCTTTGGTGAATGCGCGACAGATATCGCGACGTCGGCGGCACCGATCGATTTTCTCGCGGTGCGATAGCTGAAGAGCCAGCCTTGGTAACGGATATGTACCGCATTCGCTCCCGGTGTGACCGGCCTGCGCAAAAGAGGAAACACGAAGAAAATAGATGGAAAAGATTTTATTGCGTCATATCATAGTAATACCAGCGAAAGCCGAGTAGAAGTGGAAAACGCGAGGGAGAAAGATTGCGTGCTCTTGCAGTAATCTAACAACTAGGTAGAGACATAGTCGCAAGGATGCATTTACATTTTTTGATACCAGTAATTTTGTATGCTTTATCGTCAATAAAAGATAATGATTAAATACACCGAAGTGAAACTCAACATTTCGAATGCGAATTATTTGTAATAAGAATGTTGACTTTGATTTTGATTTTTTTTTTTCAAGTATTAGTACAATCAGATGAAAATATTTAGCAGAATTTTAGTGAGCTATAAGCAAATAGTTTGTAACGAATAGGAATATAACAAAAAGTCATATGTTCAGGACTCATTTCTGATTATGCGCTCTTAAGTAGTTATCCTTCCGCGGCTCCACAGCGCGGAACAAGCTTGCGCATTCTCGCGCTTGATGTTTTCGAATGTCGGCGACATTACGGACTCCCCGGAGATATTTTTCGAAAACTTTATCCGCGTTCTCCGCACTGTGAATTCAGTGCGGCCAATCAAGAATGATTCCGCAAATACTTCGTTCCCGAAGTTCGGCGAGGAGTTTCAACTTCGTCCAACGGGTCTTGCTATCGCGTCCTTGCTCGATGGAGAAATTCGTCTTCGCGTCACTATGAAACATTCGATTGCGTAATCGCGAATCCCAAGTAATTTACTTTGGGTTTAAATGTCGAGAAAAAATCTGAAAGGAAAAAACGCAAAGATTGAATCTTGCAGAGTTCAATTTGTTTTCTAGAATTAAAATCGGCACTTAAACTTCTTTTACATCCGTTGACTAAATATCTTTTCTTTCGCTTGGTATTCAGCTTTTCTCTGCAGCTCTCAATACGGACACGAAGTAAAGCCCCGTTTCCTTTATCATTAGAACTTCTTGCTCGCCGTTTTACTTTAGGAAGCGGCTGTGTAAGGTTTTTACGGACGCGGGTTTCTGACCAGCTTGCCTCTCGAACAAGAAGTGAGTCGCGAGTGAACCGACCGGGTGTAGCGCGAAAGAATGTACGAGAGGCTAGGACGATGCCTGCCTTTCGATTCTCGATTCGCGATTTGACCCTCTTTATGGGCGCACCGTCTACTTTTCCGACGGCAATGCGGGCTTCCCGCTCCTTCACGCTCCTTAAATCTCCACCATTCTCCGCGGACCCGCCGGAATAAAAGCGAGCACGTAGGAAAGCGCCGAACGGATTGGATGCTGAAAAATGCAGACGCCGCGCCGAGTTATGACACACGGCGCTGCACATACGTACGTATCCGCACGTGAAGCGCCATTGCACCGGGATATCGAATAACGAATGAATTTGATTTAGCTCTCAGGAGCGTGGAGTGAGGATAGTAGGAGCAAGAGTTACCTTTGTGCAATGCACGACTGAATATTGACGAACGGAAATAATTTATGATGTAGACACAAATTTAATTCTAGGAAATAAGTTACATTTAATGTAACGAATATGTGATAATAATTTGAATTATAAATTATCAAATTTTAAATTTTAATTTTCTAATAATTAAGGATCCGAGTAATTATTGTTAATGATTTATTAATTGGAGATTATGGATTGCGAAATGGAAAATAGATATGCCGCGTGCATCAACTTATTTTTCATTACAATCCGTCTCGTCGCACTGGTGCGTTAATGACTACTCGGTTACATAATTGTATAATTACCACTTGACTCTGCCGAGACTGCTATAATTCCGGGAATTCTCGGTCGACCCGCTGAGAATTAATGAATTAATTGGAGCGTGCCACTGCAACTCGAATCGTCGCTTCAGCCAGTCTGTCATCTTTCTATCTAATCATATATGTAGATGCCTTTCGAGAATTTAGTATAAAAATTTGCCACACTTCAGAAGTTGATGTCATATATTTTGAACTCAAATTATTGAGAGCTTCAATTTTTTAAATTGAAAATTTTATAATCTCCGATGGATAAAATAATTTTTATGCATAACGATTTTTTAACTATCGGCAAATGTTATTATGAAGTTTCACAATGATATACGAACTAGTGTATGTGAAGCTGACTCGTGGATATTCATGAATTATTGAAAATTTTAACTTTACTTTACTTTATTTTTTATAAAAAAAAGTTAATTGTATTGATATTTTTAGGAGGCATAACTCTTTTTTAAAATTTTTAAAATCTGACAAAACGCAATAAAGGAATTTTTAACAGGATAAATTGAGCATGAATCTGATGCATCAGTTTTTTCAAGCAATTGTTTTATTTAATGAGAACTATTCGTTCTATTTACCAGAAACTATAGATTTATTTATAATGAAAAGCTCTCAATAGTTTGAGTTTCCACAAAATAACGTCAATTTTTCATGCCGTTTGCAAAAATAATTGTTATAAGTATAGAATATTCTTTCAGCCATTCTTTCACAAATAATTTTATAACGAATGGTTTTTATAACGGCTGTTATCTTTTTTTTTCTACAGCAAAAAATTTTACGAAAAATCTTTCAACACAGTTTTTTTATTTTAATATGGTTTTTAACATTAAATATTCTTGTAAATAAATCTTATCTCAAATATATTTTAAGTAAAACTCAGTAAAAGTTAATTCGAAAGATAAAATTTCTATGTAAATTTGATAACTTATTATCATAACACTTTAATTTTTAATGTTACATCTGTAATTGTTAAAATAATCATCATCTTTCTCAGTTTGCTATCTAATATTCCTGGTCGAGGGAGCATTCGATGTTCGTTCCAAAATCTTACATAATCTTCCGAGCCATTTGCGTGATTTATTGCGTAATCCCATCGCTTACGAGCAATTGTGTTCCCACGCGAGAGAAAGAAGGAGGCGTAATTTTTCGTTCGCAAATTTCTTGCGGGGCGGAACGAAAAAAGCTCGATACGGGGATATTGGTTACCTCGTTAAATCCGACGACCCCCTTTCGTCCGCTCTGTCACCGCGAGATTAACCAGCTGTCTCGGTTCGTTCCAGCGAAACTTTTTGACCGATCGCACATCGCTCTCTCCTCCATCTCCGTTCTTCATTGTCGTTTAACTTTCTTCATCTCCATCGCCATTCTTTCTCTCTCTCTCCCTCTCTCCCCCTTCCTCATTCTCATCCTCCTCTCGTCACTGTCGGGGCAGGGTCAGGACGGATAGAAGAGGCGAGATAAGGGCATGGTGGAGAGGGAAACGACGTCGTTCCTTACCGAAGTCCAAAAGCTGGGTCGCGATTCGAGCAGCGGTCGTTAACCTTTTTTCGATCCCCGGGATCATGGTTGCCGCGCGACCTCGTTCCCCGCGTTCCAAACGATCCCCAGGATCTTCCCTCGTTCCTTCCCTCTTCTTCTCTGCCGCCCACTACCTTTCACCCTCGATCAAATTGCTCGGTGAAGAAGTCGATGCGCGCAATGAACTGGACGGCGATGGTCTACGGGCGAAGGGTTAGTTTTGATTTTCGAGTCGTGCACCTTGGTATCGCGTCTATAATAAGCTCTACTTCGATATTTCGCGCCGATCTGATTTTTGCGAGCTCTTTCGCATTCGTCTTATTTGTGACAATTTAATTAAGGAAATAAACCAAAAGAATTAGTTATCTCTTTTGTATAAAAATATCTGAAAATGCATATCAAATATGCATATCAGTGAGGAACATCGTTTTTCTCAACCTCGAAAAGTTTTCTCTCAACTGCCGATTCTATTTGTGGCGATCGGTTCAATTTTCTCTTGATGTCACGACGCACAGACGACGCGCGATTGGATTCCCGCTGTAACACGGTAATTACGCGGACAAGAATTATCGCGTATTCGAGCACCTATCGAGATATCGGCATCGCTGACCGTGCGAGGTTTTAACGGACGGTTCTCATTAGTCGCAGCTGCGTTTCGCATGCAGCTGCGACGCGTTGCGACGATGGTAGCTCGGATGCATCGCCTAGTAACGTGTACGGAAAAGCCTTCCCTTTCTCTGTCTCTTTTCTCTCTCTCCCCTTTGCTGTTTCCCTCGCGCGCAATTTATGGAGCGCGGACGCGCGAGGATAAATAAGCCATGGCACATAAATACACGGTCCAAGCCCTGGCCGTGGCTCGCTCGCTCGCTCGCTCGTTCGCTCGTTCGCTCGTGGAAAAAGCGAGAATGGAGAAAGGCGAGTAGAATAGCCGAGGCAACGGAAGCAAAGACGCAAAAGATTTATCATGTTCGTGCGAAAGTACTGCCGTCTATTTCATATTAATACAGTGATACTTTTTTCGCCGTTGCATCGGATAAAATAGTGGAGCTTCCGCGCGTTGCTGCAAACCGGGTTATTTATTCGAATTCGCGCCAAGTTCCCAATCTCGAAAAAATTTCGCGGATTATCATATGACTACTGATGTTCTTAAGTAATTATTCTCACGCCCAACGTACCTACGTAGGTTCTTAAGGATCCTTTGACGAAAATAAAATCGTATACTTTTTTTAGAAAGTGCACTGTTTATCTAAAACATCGACCTCAAAGCAACATTCTCACCGAGTCAAACTTTGTATATGGTGATATGTTGAGAAATAAAGAAATGATAATAATATTACAATAGCGAACCATGAAGGAATTATAAAACTTTTTACTATTTTCTTTTTCACATGTGAAACATAGTAAAAATTTTTGGCTCGCGGCTACGTCATACATAGTAATTTTTTATATAAAATTTTCTCCGTGTAGAATTATTTGATCCGAATGTATCGATTTTTTATAAATAGTGTATCTCGATTTGGAACATTATTATGGAAGTATTGTAGACAATACTTTGAAAAGGTTTCCAATTGTAATGACTCCTTTTCTATAAGTTATCCTATTATATATCCTTCCACGTTTGTATAGTTATCTGAAGAAATTGAAAAAATTTCCAACATCTTGCGACAAAATGGATTGTTAATTTAGAAGTCTTTATGACCATAATTGAAGAAGACTAAATTTGTTACGTCGTCGCATAGCGACAATCATAGATTCCGAAAAAAGGTTCTTTCTTAATAATCCAAGGATCAGGACCGAAAATTCGCGTTTGATCAATTTCGATCAGAATTGCAAATAATTTTATAATAGATCCAAGTAGATGTAAGAGTAATGAAGACAAAATTTATCACGGTAAAACCAGATAGCCGAAAGTATCTCTCGTATAATTTAAACAAATAAAATCAGTTTGAGATCTCAACTCTATCACGAAAACGCGATTCGCTGCGGCTGCGCCCGATCCACTATATCATTCCTCTAAAAATTGAATTTGCTATCAGGCACGACCGAACGTTTGAATCTGTTTATTGCGATGCATCGCGCGAGGCAATTACAGGTGATGCGATCGGACCTGTACTCGCGATCGGGGCTTATCTTTGTTCTTGCGCTATTAAAAGGGGACCAGTTCGATGGCTTAGGTCCCTGTACGCTCCGCCGAAGAATCAATGCTCTTGGAAGCCTAAGCCGCATCAGGCTCGGAGGGCAATTAAGATAACGTATCAGCCGGCCGTTTCAATCGGCGTCGTGCGGCGTCTCGTCGCCACCGGCATCGTCGTAATCTTAATCGTGGTCGTATTCATTGCGTCGGATACGAGTACCGATCGCGATCGCGGATAAAGAGAGTAGGCAGTGGGGAAAAAGGAAAGCGCGCGGTCGGAATCTTCGCCGATATTCGTGAGTTATGGTTATTCTTCTTTTAAGCCGGCAGCGGAGAAGAGTGGCACAAGCGGATATTATACTCCATTATTATTTTTATATGCCGGTGATTTATGTGTGAATGGAATGCTCGGGTGTCGGCTGGATCAACAATTATCTTTATAGATCTAGATGCAGGATAACGTCAATAACGCATTGATAAAAATTTCAATTTATGCCAACATTTGTTTATCGAGGATAAATATTTTTTGCTTTAGTTCAATTTTTATACTTGAGAGCACTCAGGAATCTAATTTAATTAGAAATAATTGTCTTTTTCAACACGTGTATACAACTCGTATTGCCAGATAAATATTTTGCATCAATCTATACGCTGCAAATGTATCTCATAATCGACATTTTAAATTGCTTTTAAGGCACAATAGCTTCGCCAATTTCGATTGCGTCTATTGATCGCGTCTTAATGCTACCGTGATTGTTGCTGAGTAATTTCGTTCTAATATTTTATGCGCCGTATGTATAATGAAATACAGTATCTCCCGAGACGAGACGTAGACACGCTGAATGTAGCTCCGCGGCAACGCTGTCTCGCTCAATGTCGACGTGTCAACCCGATAAGATCGATATCGAAACTCTATCTCGCGACGAAGCCTAGGGAATTATGAGACCAACCGATCCGCCGCGTTACGTAATTCCCGTCCGTTTAATCAAACGTCATTCGATCTTTACGATATTCCAACAATCGCCAGCATGTGCTCGGTCACGCGCGTCAATCGCAGCCAGCTTGCCTTTGAAATCCCCACAATCGCGGATCGATTACATCAGCGTAAGCGTCTTTGACAGGACATCACAGTCGCTTTATGCTTCGTATCTTATTCCAAGAAATATCTATTAAAAGACTCTGACAAAAAATTGGCACTTTGCCTCATCATTATGTAAATTACAATACGTGCAATTAGTCACGTATGATTGTTATATACGCTTATCCGCGAAATTGATTGTATCTTGTTTATTTTTTTTGTTACGAAATAATTTCAAGCTTGTTTTCTCACGACTTTGCCAGATTCAGAATTAATCTTGACCGTCTGTTCTACAGACGACGCAGCTCTTGGCTTCCGTAAAACTTTCTTCTCTCTCTCTCTCGTTCTCTTTTTGTCTTTTTCTCGTTATTTCGTCGATTGACGGACGAGTGCTCTTGAGTTGCCTTCGCAACGTTGGGCAGAAACAAAATCAAGAGGAAGAGCTGTACGCGCGGCACGGTCGTACCGTACCATCGAGTTTTGGAAACAAGCCAGCCAGCAGGTGCACTCGTCGTACGTGCACTTCAACATAGAACAGACGTTAGGGTAGATCGTGTGCACGCCTTTATCCCTCTCACTTGTCGAGGAAGAAAGAAAAAGAGACAAAAAAGCAGGCAGATCTTAAGGAAATGTCGACAAAGTAACGTCGTCAAGCGGATCTTCCCGGTGTCGCCGTCGTCGTCGTCGGTCACACTGGCTTCCCTCGTTAATGAGAGGAGGAGCTGAGGCATTTTCGGTTGTCGGCTTCTTCTTCATGCATTTGGTCTTCGATGATGTGCATCTCTGGCTCGAGAAACAGGAAGTAGCGACAAAGTTGAGATTATCTTTACTTTCTATTAAATTCCAAGCGCGAGCGCCTCGGCGAGGAGAATAAATCATATAATCGCGATGATTCCTCGGCAGGAGCGAGCGGGGAAATCGTTCTCTGTGAAATAAAACGCGCGATTATTTGCCCGTGAAATAATCGCGCGTTGAACGCAGCGGTGCTGGCTGGCCATTGTCACGGTGCGCCGTTCTATCTTACGAAATAAATTTTGGGGGGAAGGTTTTTCGCGACGCATTAATCGCGTGCATTCTTCCCCTTCTCGAGCGCTCGTTTTCCCGTAGGATTTCTTCGCGGTGTTTTATCGCGCGTAATTAAAAAGCCGGAGTTTGTTCGCGACTGGAGAAGCGCGACTGGAAGAATTACGGATGCGCTCGCCTCCGGTCGCATTTCAATTTCTCTCTAAGAGCAGGACTCCACATTGGTTAACTTTGACCCATTTGTGTACCGAGAAGTCTTTGTTTTATCGTAAAGTCTCAATGTCCGAGAACAAAGGGACTCGAGGGTGGCGAGAGATATCGAAGCTCGGATTCCGAACAAATAGGCAGAGTCGCGCGTGACCTGCCACTGCGGTTTGTATCTATAAGCCCGGCTTTGATCTTGCCGAAGGTGATTTCGTGCGATATTACGAAACTCGATGCCTCCGAAGTTGCCTGGAACTTCTCGTATCGAGGATAGACTTTAATGGCGATCCTGTCGATATTGTCCGGGGTTGGCGGGGAGCTCTCGGAATCGTATCGATCCGTGACACTCGCCACGCGGTGGTTTGCATATGGCGGGTTTGGTGTTTTTTTTTGACGCGACGAGAAGCGCTAAAGATAGATGCGTGTTGCGTCCGCGTGAAAATGGAGTTCTTAGAAGCGCTCGCTTTCGAAGAAGCTGCCTGCTCTTTTAATTGGTTACAAGATGTTTCTCTCGGCGACATCCGGCCGCTCGCGAGCGCAACCGTCTTCTGTTTTCGCTCGACGAATCATTGGTGGTTGTCTAACTCCGTCATTTACATCCAACATACGAGACATCATATATCAACTAACATAAGTAAAATTATTCGAAATAATTTCAATCTCGATATGAGAAAGTATCGAAAAATATAAGCTTTATAGAAAGAAAAGCATCGATTTAAAATAATATTTAATGAAATAAATTATTATATTAGACATTTATCGTATTATCAATCTTCGCACATTTATGCGCGATATTTGTAGATTTTTCAATTCTATCAAGTCTTTAATTATCTTTGGTCTTGATGCACTAACAATCGATCGTCTTCACGTCCTTTGTCTGTAACGTCGGAAACAGGAAAGTCGATACTGGCGTCTCCGCTAAATTAAAAGCGTGTTCTGTTCTCTTATAATAGAACACTTCTGACGTGGCGAACTTAATCGAATCAACGCGAAATGCTCGTACGAGGGCTAATCCTGAGCTTCGGGCTTGTTAGAGAGCGCGCGTGAGCGCGAAGGGTTGCCCAATAACAATACGAAACCGGACAAGCGTGTTTTCCCGAGCGATCGCTCGAACGCGCGCGCGCGCGCGCACCGAGTTTAAACTTCAAAGCTCGCAATTAATCACTGCCAGTGTAATATCTGGCCGAACTTTTGCGGGGGGTGGGGCGGCTTTACCGGCGGCTTACCGGAGGGCCGGAAGTTTCGGGCTAAGCTCGCGCGCCGTGTCGTATTCAGAGAGATGGAGCGCTTAAATGTCCGCGGATTCGTTTGACCGGCGGTAAATTCAAGGGGGATCGGAATTAAGTACCGGGTCCGCTTGTTTACATCGACTCAAGCGCGAAAATCCAGCCGTCTTTAAACGGGGGACGAGTAGCAGCGAAATCCCGAAACGCAGTTTAGACGAACCGTATCCCGAGGGGTTTCCAGACGCCTTGTCGAGTAGAGATTATTGTTCATTACCCTTTTCCTGAATCCCCAAGGAATTTGCCGGTCCTGGTTGTGGATAGATATTAATCCTTCCAGATCCGGCTTCCAGCAGGATTGATAATATGAATGTAATTTGCGATCGCGGACTATAACTAATGTTGCTTAATATTAATATTTATGGAGCGAAACTTGGTTGCGAAAATGTTTTACATCTGTTTTGACGCGTATCGTTTTATCGGATATAATTACCTTATCGCAATTGCTTCTGTCTATATTTCTTTTGAAACTTTCTCATTTTCCAATAATTCGATAACGACTATATTAATTTTATCGTTAGAAAGTCGTGTGTTGATTCTCATTTAACTTTATTTTTCTCCGTTATCTTTAACATTTTATAAGTAGCGATCTAAGTTAATGTCGGATCTCGCACCGACACGAGCGACGATACTTTCGATGTGTCAATAATGCAAGTTGGTCTTCTGAATTATTCACTGTCGTGCGAGGAACGATGAGAGGCGAGGGACGGAGCGTGCGCTCATTCATCGGGTTTGCCTCGGTGCACCAACCGAGACATTTTGATCATTATCGGTGTTTACGTTACGGGCGATTGGCCCGAATCAATGGGCGTTTTCTATTTCACGTCAAAGGGGTTACACGAAGATATTGAAAAGCGAGGCCTTTCCGCGCGCGCCCGGGTCGTAGACGCGCAGCTGCGATTCCCTCAGACGGGGACGTCGTCGCGATACTACCGACCAACCGTCGTCGGGAAATAAAGAGCGTCCGATTTCCACGAGTTTCCGTACTTCTGTCGCAGCGCGGTCATAAAATTCGACACCGCTGTCGTGCTGGCTCGCCTTTTCACTCTATACGACTGTACCAGCCTGCCAAACTTCCGAGACAAAATACAAAAATCCATTGAGTAGACGAGGAAAGCCTATCCGTCGCAATATGTTCCGAAATGTAAACTGCCGTTTGCAAACAAAATAATTTTTATAAAATAATCTTGAATAATGGAAAGAACAATTTGATGACTTAAGAATTCTGTTGTAATGATTTGTTTTATCAAAGTAGAATTTTAATTACTAATAACATTTTTACAAGTCACAGAATATAATAATTTTATTATGTGTTAAACGCAATTGCGGTTTGTGGAAATATTTTTCTGAACGACTACACGCGACTATTCTTTTTCTTTTGGAACTAGAGACGGTCGAAGAGCATCGGTTAAACTAGGGTTAAAATTTACGTCGGTGGAACTAGCCGTCAGATTTTTCGGACAATGGTGCAAAAGGCGGGCATCCCGTGCCGTCGGTGTGCCTGGAATATGAATATGACAAAGAATGAATATGGAGGAGAGGGTCGGGCGAACCCGGCCGATCGCAATCATCGGGGCTGTCGTCTGGCTTTCGGCGGACGACCGAGCAAAATCGCGACTATGGTCCACGAAGCCCGTCCGGTAAGCTTCGGGATAGATTGATTGTTTTCCGAACGATATGCGGCAGGCTTCATGCACACGTGGGATGTATACAGCGTGTCCCGGTGAAATTTATCACCTCGATTATCTGGCGGAATGGCGCGTCCCCAAGGCGACAAGATAAATGGTGCGTCGGCTTTTCTAAACTGTTTTTCGATACGCTCGTAATGACGCGTCCGACGTCGCGATGACAATTATCCAATTGCATAACTTCGCGCTGCAATGAATGCGTCGATCGACGTGCAAAACGGCGATTCGTATAATACACTTAAGCTTTAACGTTCGTGGAAAGCACACCGACTTTATTTTCACTAGCTTTTTCTAAATGTATAATTCTGGAGTATTTTTTCTCGCTATTATGCGAAGTCACGTTTGAAAATGCAAAGTAATCTCAACCCATGAGACGCTACAATGCGTGCACGTAGAAAGGTATTTCCTAGAAATTTTGTTTTTTATTTCTATCACGCCAATATCGGGTTCAGGTTTAACCGAAGGAAAACGGAGACACAGTCGACAGCGGTTTCGGACGGAAGCGGCGAAATAAGAGTCACGTCCTGCGGTTTCGTCGCCTCTTCGTATTCGAACAAACAACGGCAGTTTGCAGAAGCCGGAGCCTTCTCTAGCTTCTATCATTGCACGTTGAGAACTCTTCAGATTTTCCATCGGTCTGCACGCGCTTCCCGCTGCCTTTCAATTGGCTGTACATAAGAACTTCGATATAGAGTCAATATATCTCTCTTATTTGCATACAACAATCCTTTCAATTTACTTTGAAATATATAATTTTTGAGAACAATAATTATATTATTTAGATCACAAGAGAATAAACGTAGAATTTCTATGGATGTGAAAAATGCATAAATTGCGCTAGAATGTTGCACTTTCGATAAAGAAGCTCGCGTTGTTTTAAAACTTTCTACGTGGACAAATAGCGGCGCAACAGGATTGCAGACGCAATTAATTACCGTCACAGCGAAAAAGTCACTCGGATCTTGGGTAGGAAGGCGCCTGTTTGCTCGGCTCTCTCCCGCCAATAAATCAATCGAATTCGCGAGGAGGTATCGACGGACGTAGTGCCAGAGTGCATTTGACGGTGCACTTATCGTTCGAACGTGCGAGAGATCTCTTGCGCGCTCGTTTTTCTCGTCGCGGGCGAACGATCGGGCCGAAGGAAGGGTAAAGCAAAGAGGATTAGATTGAGGCGAAGCTAACGTACACAACGGCGTCTTTAAAGTAGGCCATATTTAATGCTGTGAAATGCAACGTGGCGCTAAACTGCAACGCGTTTAAATCTAAGTTGTTAATCGAATCGATCAGTGCAGAAATATCAAGCGTTTATATCTCTCGTCTATGTTTTGTTGAAAATAAAAATTTTTGAAGAATAAAGAGACTCTCGTACACACAGTATTCTCTGTTGTAAATTGCTTCTTTTTAAAAAATGCGGTTAGAGATAAATTATGGAGTGTTCTCTCTCGATATTATTTCTTGTATAAAATTTCATGCAATATTTTTCTGTAGGCAGAAACGACCGCACTGAGTTATGTTTTGCGTCGCTGGTATATAGGTAGCTCCACCTCTATTTAATCTAACGGAGTGAACTAGGTTGGAAATCGAAATTGGGACGGCGACATATACGACGAAAAACGAGAGATACGCGTCCGCGAAGCGCGGACTATAGCTTTCTAAAGAATTAATGCGCGTCCCCTTATTTATAGTTATCGCCATTTAAAGCATATTTCCTGGCCGCCGGTACAACCGCGTTGAAAATTTAATGCCTTCCGCTCCTTCCCGCCTGCAAACCGTGCAAGGATCCCGGCGGCACCGAGGGCGACACAATGCGCCGGGAGAACCGTTAATCGCGTCCTTTCGTGCCGCGCCAAAAGCCAATGCATCCGTGCGCGTGTTGCAACGGTTCTTTTCTCCTTCGAGAAATTTCCGTCGTCGTTTTTAACCCTCAGCTATTAAATTCGTGCAATGCGGCGGAATGACGCGGCGTGCTCGCTCGTTCAGGTAAGAAAAACATGCATTTGATACAGTCGTGTCTCTTTTCCGCAAGCTGCTGTCCCTCGACGTCAGAAGTGTCACAAATGCGCCGTCGATGCGCGCCTAATGATACATTCCTCGGTGCATTCGACCGCGTACTCCGAATGTGGCCGCGGTTCTCGCTCGCGCGTCCTGCTGAAATTGCGGTGCCGCATGAATTACCAGGTGAAATTACAGCATCGCGCAAAACGACGGATTCTACGCGTAATTACACTGTTTCGCCCTAAATGATACCGGCTAACTGACATTACGCTAAGCGCGCAGCTCTGACGTAGAAGTCACCACTCAGAAACCAGGCTATATCATCGGAGGAATTGCCGTGGCGCCCCCCACCGCTCGCCCGTGCGTCACGTCGACTTGGATGTGTTTAAGAACGTTTAAGAACGGAGACGAAGTAGAGAGTGCATATACGCGTCACGTCGCGTACGGGGGGGAACCTTGCGCCATGCGTAAAAGCACACAGACCGCCGGGACATCAGTGCCATAGTCACGCTCGCTCTTTGTTTCGAGCGAACGCGAGGTCGTTGTCCCAATTCTCGACTCGTATCGGTGTCGTCGTCGTCGTCGTCGTCGTCGTCGTCGTCGTTGTCGATGGAGATAACAGCGCTGCGATAACTCACGATTTAGCGACGCGCCTCCAGCAAGCTAATAAATTCTTATGCAGCTAGATCGGAAAGATCCACGGCGCCGATAAAAGATAGAAAAATTATACCCTTTGATGCGTCTCTTGCTCTTTTTCGTATCAAAAACGAAGCCATAATCCGATATCATATTTTATCCAAGCAAATTTGATCTATTTTTTGTCATTTCCGCCAATTTATTTTCGCACGGTCTTTACATTTTGCATTTTTACCATTCGATACAATACGTATATTTGTGTTATTAAAATAAACATTTTCCATATGAGCTGTACGGAATATATCCGGATTTTGCTATTGCCGGTAAACAAAGTATCCGTCTGCGGCAGCGTTGAAAGTTTGCCACAGTTTTCACATTTGCGCGATTCAATAATTCGCTTCGGATACATCGAGTTTCGCATAATGTAATTTCGATGCATTTTGCGCTCGGTCGAGCATCGACGACTGATATTGAAAATGTGCGCGCTCAGGTGCGCGCCCTCGTAAATAATCTCCGTGCCATCTGTCTTAATAGGTGGCCCGGCTGGCTTCGTGGTGGAGGAGCAGAACGGATGCACCGCCACGGATAGATGTGTGTTGTGCGCGCAGCTTGAATAAATAAACAATCCGGTGCTCCGGCTGCATTTAATATTCCGCGAAGCAACGTACATACGCGACGACCTCGCGACCAAATGTCATGGTTTCGGACATACGTGTCACATGGAAAATGGAAAATCGCATAAATAAATATAAATGCATCATTGATTCGCAAGCCCATAGCCGATCCCGCTCGTCCGAGTTTATGCGACCGGTGCGAATTCCCTCCGAAAGTAAGATAGATGTGAGCAGACCAAATATATTCTTGCCAAAAATTACCATAACATTAATTATAAATATATACAGGTTTGATAGAAAATGCAACGCGTTTTCAATAAATTGTGCTCAATTGAATCAGTCGGTATTTAGAAGGCACAGCAATTATTTTAGGTATAATATTTATTATAATTTATTATATAAGAATCTTATGTGTTTTAATCGATGAATGATAACTAGTTTAGTTTAATACAATTTATTTAAACTCTCGCGCTAATACTTGAAATGAACAAGAATGCGAGGTTTGTAGAGAATAAAAATAAACGATTCTCCTTATCTTCCATTTAAAGCGGAAAAAGCTGCAGTTTAGGATTTGTCACGTTATATGGCGGAAAAGCGAGATGGCCAGCCAACTTTTGAATGTTATACGAAATTTACCTTTAGTGGTATTTAGTTTGTTTGCAAATTTTAAATGCTGCTTTCAGCTCGTTGACAATTTTTTTCTTGCTTTTTCTATCGTTAGAAGTGCACGGACGACTGTCTCAGTAACGCAGGTTTTTATAATCTGGCACTCGTTTCATACAAGAAATTACGAAACGCCGACGTTCCTTTGCTGACGACATTTCGCTTTGCTAATTCAAGCTGGACGGCTGTCGGCTGATTTTTCACGTTGATGCTTTTTAGAATATGAGAAGATTCATTATGCGCCAGGTTTATGTAGGAGAGAAGCGTTAATGAGTTACTACTGAAGCTATACGAAATAATGTCATTATGTTTTAATATAATTATATTAACTGAGAATGAGAAAACGATATCGCTCTTCAAATGTCGCACGATTACAAATTGAAACAGAATTATTAATCTACGAATTAATCAATGTGAAGAGTGATGAAATGTAAAATAATATATTTCGCTAAAAGTTTTTATGCGATCCCACATATATTTATATACTTGCAGTTGGAGATAGTTGTTCATTCGATATATAACAACTGCATGTTTCGGATCGGAAATTATACGAATTTATTCAAAGTAGGTAACACAACACATTATTCGAGCGCTTGCAACTATAGTGTATGCGTGATTTGGCGTATACGACAGAGCGCGTTCGCGCATGCCAGAGAAAGTACGGGACGAAAAGAGCGAGAAATATGGGGGCATGACGCTTTCCAATAATTTCTGCGCTTTGTTGTAAATTCCCCCTCCGCTAATTCGTGGTATTTTCTCGTTGTATTTTATGAGCGGCTACCGGCTTTGCCTTGCAAATTGTTTCCAGGAATTCTCCGTACGCTGTTAAATTACTGTACTTTCACATAATATGTGTGGTGGATTTTAGCTCGGGCACGCCGCACCGCGCCGCACTTCGTTCGAACTCTTGTTTTTTTCATTGGAATTTTGCGTTGCACCCGAGAGAATTTTATTTTTGAAACTAATTTCTTCCAATTACGCTCGATATTTTTAATTTTTCATCACCTCCGCAAGCAGAGACTCATCGGAATGTTCTTTTTCTGTTTCAGGCTATCACGGCGCTACCGAGACGACTTTTGGTGAGTACAAAAAAATTATTTCACAACTCGTTCTTTATTCTTTAACAATACGATAGTATGATAGATCGCTAAGGTAAGTTATGTATAGCGTTGAATATACGACGTACATATATGATGTATCACTTAATGACATTGTCCTTCATCGATGAGAGCAAAAAGTATTTGGCTAAATGATGCGAACGATAAAACTAAAATTAGTGTGTCACGATACGACGCCACTTTCGTTCGTTTTCAAGGTGAAAGAAACGTCCGAATAGAGACGTTTCCAAACCTGGTCGTCTTGAAAAATTTACGACTTCAAGAGCTCATGTTGGCGCACGTAAAGCGAAACGCTTCAGGCAATGTAGCGCCCGCAATCGATTGCCACCGAATTTGCATATATCGTTTTTAGTTTCATATAAAACTCGCCATCCTCGTAAATATCATAAATAAGCGCGGAAAAACAAATTTTGCGGCGAGAATTTGGTATCTCGATTCGATATGCGAAGTATTCGAATATTTTCGGTGCTCCATTAATTGCATTGCGTTTACAAGTTATTTCTAAAACATTCATGGCATGATTGTGAATCATGTTTGTGGTCGCATCGTTTTTGAGTAGCGTAATATTATTTTACAACGGCGAAGAGAAAACACTCGAATTAGAATCGTAAGTTATTATCGACCGACGATCGTCGACAAAAGTCATAATGCAACCGTGGTGGGTCGAACGGGGAGGGGTTTTACGAGCGTTTGTTAGCATTTTGCTATCGATGCGAAAACGGAACTGACAAGAGGAGAGGGGCTATATGTGCGCGCGAGATGGTCTTTAACTATCTCGAGAAGAACGAGAGAACCGCCATTAGTTCAAAAGTTTTCCCAACAGCCTGTCAGTCTGTTTTCGCCGGTGCGCTTCGTCTTAATATATATCCGGAAAGCGTGCGCGACCGGATTGTCTTCCGCCGGATTTTCGTCGGCACGAAACTTTTAAAAGACTTACCGAATCATCACGAGGTGATGAAGATCGACGGCCCGACCGGTTTTTCTGATTTCTTTGATAAGCAAGAAGTTCCGAGCAAAGAGCGAATGTCATGATATATTTTTAATACAATTCGTACAATTTTCAGTCTTTAAATATAAATGTTTTTTGAGAATAATTTAATAGGTGAAAGCATTTGAACGTGATTAATTTTATAAATTAATTTATTATTACTTAAATTATATATATAAATCAATTATATTAATTAACATGATATGTAATAATTAATTATCATTAATTTATCATTACGAAGAATACATATAGAAAAGGAGTGCAGAATTTTTATCACAATATTTATATAACAATATTTTCTGCAATCGTTACTTCAGGTCTTTTAAATAGCTATTTAAAACTAAATAATCCATTATTTATTTATAGTTAAATAAATTCAGTTTCTGATTATTCATGTATACGTCTCTTTATACAGGGAATAAAAATTATTCAGGATTATAATTTTAACACTCTTCGAAGAGTGGCAAAACTCGGAGGTAATATCCTCGATATATCCTTTGGTAACAAGAGAATTAAAATTGTATTTATGACACGTGACATATATTTTAGTTCGAAGTAACGTGACTTTCGCGACGTGAACGCGCGAGTTAATCCATTCCGCTGCAAACTGCATCAACCACGCCAACGGTTGGCAGCGTGTCGGTGGCAACAGTATAAAGCCGGTGTTAATATTTGATTTGCCGGTTGCTGGGCGGACGATGCGCATGCCCGGCGCATCTTCGACACCCTCTTCGCGTTCCTCCCTCTTAAATCTCGTCGTCCTTATCCATCCATTCTCTCCCCCGTCGCTTCCGCGGGTGAAGCGGTTCGCGTATTTACGTATCTATCGTTGCTCTTAATGGACAGGATTTATATCGACCGGTAAACTTTGGTATCTCTTGTGTCTCGCGGATAAGAATTATCGTGCATTTCAGCGATTCTAGGCTCTCGCGGGCGACAAGTTCAACGACTCGCGGTAACTCGCGGGAGAGACGATATTTTATTTCGGATAATTCTGGCCGGTGTTGCTAATGTCCTGGCGGTCGATAAACTGCGCGATAATTTTGATGCGGCCGCGCGAGCGGTCGGGCGCGCACGGGGCGACACGTCGAAAATTGTCGGCCAGACTTGGCGATGAATTCGCTATTCTCGTCCGGCCTGCCTCTCGCACAGCGAAGGGGGTTAAACGCCGGCCCTCTCGTCGCAAACTTTTTCTTACATTTATAAAACGACAATATCGATTAACGTTTTGTGCGAGCGACGCGACGTGGCAAATCTACCAATCGCGCTTTTTTTAGCAGAGATTTATTAATGCTCAGCTCTTATAACAACGGATAAAGAGTCTATACACTATGCGATTATGCACAACTTTGTTTCTACCTACTTGCAATATCACTTTTCCATATAAAATGCATCGCGAAATGTACCACGATTTGTATCACGTCTGTTGCACCACGTCGATCACCGACGTGTCATTGTACTACACTTTTTCGTGTATTAATATTCAACATGCCGGTCAATACTGTTGGAAATAGAAATCTGATCGTTATGATGCTAAAGCAAATATGTCGATACGCGAATTCGATTCTTTTGAAACTCGAGTCTCTATTTTTGAAATGATGAATCTCATGTTTTTATAATTTGCTTTTTATTGCACATCATCATTGATTAATGTACATACATGTTCGGCATCAGGATAGAATTTTTTTTTGTTTTTGAATTTATTCAAAACTATTTTTCATACTGCATTCTGGAGATATGCAGAGATTTAAATTTAAATTGCTTTTTGCTCAAATGCGTATCATTTTTCTCCGCAATCAGGAGTTAAATATTTTGGTCGGCCTGAAAAATTGTTTTAATGATATTATTCTTTGACATTACGTTATCTCCGAGAAACTGCGCTCGACAGCAGATGGTCGTGGTGCGATTTCGTAACATAGAGAGAGGAATTACCGAGTCCGAAAATAGACGACTTTGCGCGCGCGTCCTCACTTTGTACGAGGAAACGAGAGGCCTGTCAGCTGATTGGAGGAGAGCCAATTTTTGGTGAATGAACCGACGATCTCATACCTTTCGGATACCGCCCTCGTTGGCAGTTTCGTCACGGCTCGCGCCCGGCCGCGAAAAATATGAGACGTTTTTTTATCGCGGAAACCGATCAATTCGGACACGTAGAAAGATGTAATATCTCGTAATAGGACGAAGAACGCGAGCTTGAACTTGTCAATTATTTGCGCAACTTCGATACTAAAGTAGAAGTAGCATTGGTCTATTTTTTTTAAACTGAGTAGTTCGAAAAATTATAAAAAGTAATAGTTATTTTTTATTTCTTGGAATTATTAACAGACAACGATATATTTTTAATATTGCAGACTACGTAATAACTTAAAAAAATTTCGCCAATTTTTCTTTTTGAGAGGTACAAAACATTTATTGAAGCTACGTTACTTACAAAGCAGCCTCCTCGTACAATCACACGCCTCTGTCAGCGTAGTATTATTATTAGACTATAGTAGTCAGTTGTCACTTCTTTGCAACAATGTGTCAAAATTACCTCACACGATTTTGCATTCTCTAACGGCGAGTTGACTCGTTCCACCAAGTTAAAGGATTAACGCGTTCGGTTACCCCCGGATGTCGCGCTGATCGCCGCGAGGAACCGCTTTGATATGCTAATAAAGAACCAGTAACGCGATCTCGATGTCAGAATATTGTCATCCGATAGAGACGTTAGAGACGCCGGGACCGAAAGAACAAACGCACACGTGTGACGCGTGTGTAAAAGCTGGCAGCAGGCTTAGGCTCCGCGATCTGATTCCCCTGGGAAGATAATGAAATTTCGTATGTGCGAGAGTCGAAAATCATCTCCTTTGTGCGCCGGGAGCTGAGATCGCTTAACGGAACACCCGGGAGGATCGCTGCCGATAGAATCTCACGGGTCAACTCGACACTGGATGCTGCGTACCTTGTTGCAGCGAACACGAGCCTCGAAATCGCAGATGTTTTCTATGAGAACCGATGCATATGTAATAATTTTCACGTAACGCTTTCGTTAGGAAAAAAAATGTGTTTTATGTTTGGAAATCGAATAAAATTAAAGAAATCGAAAATTAATTAAATTGGAGGACTTTACGGATTTTATATAAAGTGACGTAGAAATTTGTGTGTGTTATGGTTAAGAAGATTAATTGAAAAGCTTCAGAGAGAGAGAGAGAGAGCGGGTAGAATTTCGGGACGCATTCTGTATATCGATCCGCGCTCTAAGTTTCGCTTTACTTCAGACGTACGCTCAACCGTATCTTCTATTTATTGAGCGGGGGGGAGTGCATCGACACGGTTTTCTCTGTTATCGCGCTTCCGGCTCCGTATGTTTTCTCGCGCTGCTTCTCCTTTATTTATTTGTGAATCCGTTAGACTTAGCTACCGAGAACTCTATTACGCACACGAGCGTCTCTCACCGCCGGCTGGCTGGCTGGTTGGCCGCAATGCTTCTTGGCACGTAGAGCGGGTCAGGGCTGGTGACGGCGATACCACCGCGATAACCTTGCTCGATAAGCGTAGCGGCTCGCATTTCCGTTAAGTTGCATCCTGCCGCGAATTGAACTATTTGCGAGTATAAGACGCGTGAAGAAAAAAATTATAGAAAAAAATTTAATTACTTAGCGCCGATGAAGCTACGATAAAATTTCTATCAGCAAATTATAATTTTTGATATATTCTTGATCGATTTTTAACTGTAGACAAGATAAAATTAATTTTAAGTTATCGGAAAAATTTATAATTTATAATTTTTTAAAAATTGAGCAAGTTATTATCTAGTGTGTTAACGTAGATTACAAAATCATTTATTTACTTATTGGAATGAATAAAAATGATTATAATGATTACATTATTTATATTTAATTATAATAGATAAAAAAATATTACTAATATAAAGAAATAGCTATACTCTTTAGAGATATTTTCGGGGAAATGTGTTCATTTTGAGTGCATTTGGTAGTTCTGCAATTTTAAAGACCAGCTTTGGCGCTTAGCGCAACTTCCGATTTATCCGTGGCAATTTTTGAGCTTTTCCTGAAAATTCAATCATCGAGCGCGCGCGATGGAGAGAGACGGCGATTAAGTCCGCATCGGTGAGGGACGCGGAGGAGATGAAGCGAGGACGAGTGGTTTCCGACGCCGGGGAATAGAATCGGCGGGATCATTTCCTTGAATTTAGAAAACTGTGAAAATCCACTTCTGGATTCGGTGCGATGACGCGCGCGCGCGCGGGTCAGCTTACGACGGGCAAATTGGATTTCGCAGGCACGAAGGGCGAGACAGAAATCGAATCGCATGGGATAAGTGTCGGGGGCAACGGAAAGCGTTTCCGTTTCGGAGTGCTCCCGTAGGAGCGGAATGTCCGTAAGCTCCGGGAAACTGCACGATCGCAAGAGTCGATTCATCGTGCCGCATCGATCTGTTTTTGGCTCGATCGAGTAACTTGCAAATTGAAATATTGGACAATACGGATGTATCAGTGAACTTGCTAAAATATAATTTTAATTTTTCAGAAAATTTAAGACGTAATAATGAAGATAAAAGTTATAGAAATAAATTAGTTATTACATTAATTACCGTGAGTAAATTAGATTTATCAGCTAATTAAGTGGAAATGAATGTCGGAAACCATTTCGTGAATCTCGATAGGTTCAAATTTTTTAATTTTTGTAATTACTTTTCGTGTTGCATTAAGATCTAAGACTAAAATTTTTTATATGTTTCTTTTACTGTTACTATAAAATTTAATTTTTCTTTCCAAACGCGCTGAATGCACAGTTGACACGGACATTGGTACAATATTACAACTTTTGCAATATTTGTTTCTTATAAAATTTTTTTTCCGTTCGTGCGCTCTTAGGGCACTCACGTTGCAGAATGTGAATAATCAGCGTGTGCCTCTTATTCTTGTTGCGTTCTTTTCGCATTTAACGAACGAGAACGAGGAAGGACGCGAAGTACTAGTCTCGGGGACTGGTAATTAGCAAGGGAAGAGTTCTGAAAATTTTAATCAAGCCGAGTGGCCGCCTCTCGTCTTCCGTCCCTTCCGAGTTTTCGTATTTGCCACGTTCGTTCGTCGCCGGCACATATTACTCTTAATTTTCCAGAAGTCTGTTCTTCCCGGGCCTTGTTGCCTCCTCCCCCAAGGACGAAGGATAATATTTGTCTCGAAATTTCCGAGCGAGGACTCGTGCCGAGTCGAAGGTTACGCTGGTTACGTATCGCATACCGTGACAAAGGAATGTTTGCTCTTTGCCGGCAGGCCGGAGCTGCCGTCTCTTGAAATCCTTTAAAGTTTAAAGGGCCGGCTGGAGGGCACCGGCAAGGAGGCGCTACGGCTACGCGACCCTTTAAATCTCGGTGAAATTCTTGCAAAGTGCCCGGAGCATCCGCCCACACGACCGACATACGACTCTTTAAACGATCCCGAGAATTTCGAATATTACTTATTACGGTGCAATAGGGGTTTCTGGAACAGGGAGTCGAATTCCTTCAGATCTCCTGCCAATATTCTGCCCAACCGTCATCTGCCCCGCGGACTATTTGAGCATAAATCAATTAAATTAAATTAGCTGATCAAACCGTTACATTCGTTGACAAACTTCCAAGTCTATAAATTTTAAGTGATTTGTCAATGAAAGGATAAATGTGTGTGTGTGTGTGAGTGTGTGTGGAGGGGGGGGGGCGAAAATTATGCTAAAACGAGTTTCTCATTTCTTCTTATACTTTGTAAGGTAATATTAGACATTATTGTGATAAGAATAATCAAGTTATGTCGCATCATGATATTTGAAGTCAAATTTATCACATGCTTTGCATGTCACATTGTTTTTCGGAATATTATAGGTAATTAATAATAATTTCGTGTTGTATATTGTGTTTAAATAATCTTTTAATTAATTATTCCAATCGAAATGTGTAATCCGATTTAGTTTTTTTTTTATCGTGGGGCGTATAGCTGCCGGAGCTTATCAGCGCATTTTATTTATAAAAGCTCTTCAATCCTTATCTTATCTCCTTGTATGTCTCTGCTGTTATATTTATTAATTTTTTTCTCAAAATTTATTATACGTTTTATTTACATATTTATTTACATATAATACGTAACTGTTATATAATAATGTAATATTGATAATCAAATGACGTCAATTACCACTTGAACTGAAAGGAGAATTATTTGGCGAAGCCGGCTTTAAACCTCGGCTCCCGGCGTTTCGGCGTGAGATATTTCTGTATTTGCATGGGGCATCCTGCAGGGCTCGATTAAAGGAAAGGAAGCCTCCCGTGGAATTCAACCGCGCGGAATAACGAAGCGGAGCAGCACGCGCGGTACGAATCCGATCGATCCGGCGTATAACGCGGGGCGCGCACGTCCGTCCGATCTCACTCGCTGTCGGCATCGGCGGCGGCGGCATCGGGTTGCCTCTCGCGCGCGAGGAATGGGCGAGAGAGATCCGCTGCGGGCAACATACGGTACCAGGAATCGACGGATAATCGATATCAGCTCGATTTCCGGCCACCTCGCCATACGGAATAACGACGTCTCGTTAATGCCGCCGAACGAGCGTGAAAGAGGCCATTCGTGATGATCCAAGAACGGTCCGCTTCTTTCGCCTCCTTCGAGTTCGTTTCTTCCTCTCTTTCTTTGCTCCGTCCTTTTCTTCTTCCTACACGCTTCCCTCCCCCTCCTGCATTTGCGTTTTTTTGCGAACGGTGACGTTCCGTGTTCGACGACGGTGTTTCTTGACAACGATAATCCAGCGCGCGTCAAAAGAACACTTCTCGTTAGCTCGCGTATCGAAATTGCTGAGTTCCCTCGTTTCTTTGCGTTTTTTCGCGATCGTCGCGGGTGGTAACGAGAATCTTCTGGCTGTTCCCTCGAGAACTGCTCTTGTTACGTCTCTCTCTCTCTCTTTCTCTCTCTCCTCCCCCCCTCTCTCTCTCTCTCTCTCTCTCACTCTCTCGATTCTCTTTTCAAGGTTCCAACTGCTCGTCGCGAGGTTGATACTCGAAAGCAACCATTTATCACTTATGCAGCATGGTATCGTCGACGCAGCGATTCCGGGATAATTTATTGCGTGTTTTTGCAACGGCGCGGCGCAACGGCGGCGGCGTCTCGCTGCTTCCGCGCGCACGAAATGAATTCCTCGTTCTCTCGCGAGCGAGCGCCGCCGCCGCCGCCGCCGCCGCCGCCGCCGTCGTCGTCTTCGACGGCATCTTAAATATCCCAAATTCTCCACCACGGAGTGTGCCGTCCATCTTTTCCGCGTGGAACCACCATCTCTCTCTTTCTCTCTCTCTCTCTCTCCTTCTCTCTTTACGCAGAACACGTCGTCGCGCTGGTGTTTGTATTCGCCGCCACGCCTGCGATGAGAATCCGAGGCATTGTTCCGGCTGCATTGCCGGCTTCCGATTTACGCCGCCTCCACGATCGCGAACGAGGATCCGGCGCGCAGAGGTCCCTGCTCGAACTCGCAATTTCGAGATTAGCGACGCGAAAAACATCGGTTTTTGTCTCGCTGCTTTTCTGCATCTCCCCGCGCGCACGCTTTTCTCCCATCGCCTTCATCCCGCGCACTTATTATCATGGGTATATTTTTCTCATTCTCATCTCCCCATCTTCGTGCCCCGTTTTCTCTCCCCGAGGCAAACCCATCCATCCGAGGTAAGGTTGGACTCCTCGGTGTATAATACACTTCCCCTTTGCACGAATAGTCCCGTCCAGTGAATCGCGCTTTCAGAAGAAGTATCCCGGGAATGCGAGAGGTGCTCGCGTCGACTCGCTAAAATTCTGACAATGCACTTCGCCGATGCTTGACATTTTTTTTCTCGTTCTCTTTCTTTTTCGCCAGTCGGCCCTTGGGCACGCAGGGTTTTTTCCATAACCAGACCCGAGGGAACGACGAATTGCGCGACGTGTTGCGATGAGAGAAATTGCGCTCTCGAGAGCTCGGAAAGTCTCTGAATTATTCTTACCGGCGACACAAATTTTTATTCTTTATTTCCCATTTCTCATCATTCTAAAATCTAAAAATCTACATACATTTTCTCCGCGCGCGCACGAGGGAGAGAGAGATTAATAACAAAATAAATCTTCGAACGAAACGTAAAATATACCACGTCATTGTTTTCCATAAGAAGCTTATCTGTAGAATAGTAGCAGATTTATCGCATTTTCTGTTACCTGTTTTTCAAGCTCGCGATTGGGAAGTCGCGCTGTTGAGATCTTTCTTAAAATGCCGAGCGTCTTTCGACCGGTTCGACTCGCGTCCACGGGACGGAAATGGGTCGCGATAGCGCACGTAATAGACGGATGGAGGTGTCTGCTGCTTTGCATACCGAATCTCGCGCGACGGCCGCGTTGTTACGTGAGTAACGACTTTTCGTCTACCACGGGGGACGAGATAGCAGTCGCGTCGGGGTAGCGGGAGGGCGGAGGCGGCGACGGCGACGGCGTTGGCGCCGGCCGGGTAAGAAGATAACTTCGTTTCCTAGCCGGGAACCGAATCGACCGGAATAATTAATAATTAACGCCGGGGCGTGACCTGTCCCTTGCCATCCTTATTCTAGTTCGCGGCGGCGGATGTCGACCTCGTCGCCATCATCTTGCCACGGAACTCCGAAAGTATCGTTCGTATAATATATAGCGGCGCCGAATCTCATCTCATCTCGTGCTCGAATCTCTCTCTCTCTCTCTCTCTCTCTCTCTCTCTCTCTCTCTTCTAAGATATTGTTTCTTTTAATGGATACGTAATGAAACCAAGATGCAAGTTATTTGGGAACGAAATATTCAATTCCCTCTCTGTGGAATATATATTTCAAATTATTGACAATAATATATAACTTTGCACAATAAAATAAATAATTATTAAATGTATTTGTTATAAATTAATTATTCAATAATTTGTTTATCAAAAATAGCGTCAATTGAAAATGCTTGAACGAATCTATCTGAAATTTTAACAGTAGATACATTATATTCTTCCATTATATTGGCAGTAATATTTAAAAAACAGTAATTAATTAAGAAATTATCGAATACTGTTAAATAATTATTAAATTTTAAATGCATTAACTGAAAATGGCTAAATGAAATGCAGATAACTCAAATAGTTAATAGAATCGCGGGCCAATATGATATTCGATATTTCCAATGGAACATCCGAAATAAACTTCATTAAAATTTTATAATTTCGAAATTATAATATTCTATAATTTTGAAAATTTACGTGAAATAATCTGATTACACCAATTTTCTCTCATATTTATTTATTATTTAGCTTAATTACGCATAATGATGTTCTTTAATCGCGGTACAGTCACGATTTATTCATTGCATTTTCCTCTCCCGAAGGGCGCTTTAGCGAATCACGCCTGAATCGATATGGCATTTCTCTAAAATTACACGCAATCGAAAAATTTGACATCATCGGCGTCACTTTTCCGTTATTTTTTTTGCAGTTAGCAGTGTTCGCAAAAGTTGCTCGCTATCGGTAATCACATCATTTAATTTTTAGAGATAGCTGCCATCTCATATTAATTTTCTTAATGTCCAACGATTTAATATTTGATGATTGTGTACATCATGCGAATTCTCCATTTTGACAAAGCGATAATTATACCAGGAGTTAAATTATTAATTATATTTACAAATATTTATATCTTTCCAATAAAGCCATAAATTTTATTTGAAAACATCAAACGCGGTCAATTAGAAACAAAATAACAATTATAACAATCAAAACAAATTGGGGAAAATAATAGCTCAAAAAATTGTAATGTTACTACAAAATTGGGATAAAATTAGTAAAATCGAGCATATATCAGAGAATTAAATTGAACAAACATCAGGATTCAGTTTTAATGAACCGAATTGTGATTTTATGATATTCTCTTCACGATTTTAAATTAATATCTGCATTAGAAATGGTATCCAAGTTTTATTTACTGTTATTTGCTGTGATTTGCGAATCTCGGTATTTCATTAACTTTGCATTATTACGTTAATTACTAAAAATGTCACGTAACCTAATAAATTTTGTTTTGAGAAGCTCGGAAGATTAATAGGATTCAACAAGACAAACATGCAATATGGATGCAACGATTTGAGCGTTGACAAGCGAAGGACACGCGATGAATGTCATTAAGAGCCTTAGGAAGTCGAGAATAGTCGGGGTACGCGAAATGAACGTAATGCAACGAACATTAAGGCATAAATGAACAAAAATATCTGCAAAATATAGCGTATACTTTCGGTGAATTACGTAATGTCAACCGTGGAAACTTCGCGACCGCCTCCGCGCCTTTTTTCCGACGCCGCGCTTTTTCCTCCGCTGAAATTCCGCGAAGAACATCAAAGGGCAGCGAGTGAATGACGTCGGCCGCGGATATAATGGTCGTGATCGCGCTCAAAAGAATTCCGCAGTCGGCGAGGTGTATGTCAGCCCGATCGGATTTCGGTTACCGCCTCTCTCGTTGCAAGACACGAGCATGAAAAGCTTCATCCTGCCGCTCGAGATATGACCGTCGCCGCGGCTTTTGACGTCTCGCAAAAATAGATAAGCTCTATGGGAATGACGGAGGAATCGCCGTGCGGATATTAAATCACTTCGCGAATTCTGCACAGAAATCGCCGTGGAAGATCGGGAGTGAATAGTGACCTTTTGAGGATCTCTGAAACTTGTATAATCTTTAGAAAGCAAGAAGTATCCAATAAGAGTGCTTAATCAAGCAAGATGTAGAAAGTAATGCATCTTTTATTTCATGCAAATTAATTGAATTGATTAAAATAAAACTTTCCACAAATGTTTATAAATTTGTAACGTCGATAGCGTCGATTGTAGCTTAAAAAAATATTCGTATAAATAGAATATCTTTCTGCGGGATTTATTTATAAGCAAGAACTAGTAGCTTTTAATAGTCTCCGACGTATATCTGTGATTTCTCAATACTTCGCGATCGGCATCAAAAGTCATTCCGCGTTATGTAATATTAATTTTTCAATGGAAGACTCGATATCATTACGTTGGTAACCGCGGGATCTCGGTGAGTATAATGTCGTAATACATACTGCGCCGGTAACTTTCCGCTCGACCTTCCGACGTGGCACAGGAACATTCATCGTTTTGTCAGAGAGGCTGCATGGGCGTCGTTACAAAATGCCAATTTGTACGACGACGGGCGTGAAAGAACATTTTGCTTCGAGCGTTGAGCCAAATTTGCAGAGAGCGAATTTCCGAATCGTGAAAGCATCACGCTGTTATATTTTAAGGAGCAATTACGGTCAATTTTATTGACACTGTGAGTATACAATAAATATGTGAGAATTCTTATGTTTCTATTTCTCTACCAAATTACATTCATGTCATATTTGATTAAAGCTGGAAATTTCGTTTTACGAAATTAGAGTTTTACGTGCCTTAATTAACAAACAATAATTGTTTAAAATTTTTTACACTAATAATACAGTTGTAAAAGAATCTCAATAATTGGAGGTTTCGAGAACAAAAATTATAGCGAGAGGCTTTTTTGCTGGTCCTTTTTTTACATAAAGATCATAGTTTCATAATTTTGCTCACGGGAACGCATTCTCAGGTCAGCCATTCAATTGTTAATAGGACGGGTCCTGTAGAGAGAGAGAAAGGGAGGGAGGGAGAGAAAAAGAGAGAGTGGACTGTAGATTCTCTCGAAATGACGCTCGTGTCGTCCATCGCGCGATCGCCGGTCGGGCAGAGGCCATCGGAGACCAATAAATCGTGCGCGGATATTGATCTTTATTACGGCAGAAAATAGAACGGCGAAACGCGAATGGAGGATATATAGTCCGTCGATAGTTTATTCCTCCTCGTTTATTGCGTTTGGCCGTCGAATTTGCCCGCGTGCATCGCGAGCGCGCACTCGCCGCGGAAAATTCGATCCGCAGCGCGCGTTCGGCGCGTGAACGCAGGTGACGCATCGCCGTCGTTCGGCTCAATTCAAATCAGTCGGATTTACTTGCCGCTAGTTTAATTATGGCATAAATTCACATTTTGTAAAAGTGAAATTTATAGCGACTTTCACGAGACGGCAGAAGTGCTCGCTGGCGTGCATTAAACTATTACACGCAAATTGACGTAAAGGCGTAGTACGCGTAGTACATAAATGGCTGGGACCGCGAGAAGACCGATATGATTTATCACATCGTTCGGAAAAATATATGATGGGCGTTTCATCAATCACGGGCGCTTATATTACATTTTAACACCTGTGTAAATCACAGTGTGCAACTTTAATTCGCGTCAATGCGCACTAGCGCGTCCAATCGAAATCGCTATTAAATGACGGAAATGATGCGGTGCAAGTTTTCTGTCTGTTGGGGTCAAAATAGATTCGTCGTTTATTATCGCGTCGTTTCACCGAAATGATTCAACCGAGATAATGCAAGTTCTCCGTTCGGGAGGCGGGTCGAAAGTTTATTATTGCGCCATCTTTTTAACCAAGATGATTCAGTAGGCAAGATAATGCACTCGGTGTAGCCAGTTCGAGGTGAATCGAAACGGATGCAGTTTGAAAGGTCGTATCTGCGATGCACGGCAACCGGTCGTAAGTGTCAGTCGTTGCGAGCGTTGCCGGTTCCTAATTTATGCGCCAATTAGATCACCCCGACGAGGAACGTGTCGCTCGTAAAACCGCGTGCGACCGACGTGCAAAAAGGGTGGAAACGGGGGGGGGGGGAAGAGAGAAAGGCCCGCTCGGGAACGAAGAGAATGACGATTCGAAGGGGCCGGGGAAGGGTGGAAGGTATGCAGGGCAGCAGCCTGATATGGATTGGGACCAATAACCGTCCGCCCTTCCTTCCATCCCGCGATCGTTTATCTCCACTCAGGTAAATAGCGTCGTATAATTCCGAATTCCGCATGGAAAGCGATCGATCCGTAAAGCGATTTTGACTTTCCTTAAATCGCTGACGTCGTATTCATTCCCCCTTCGATTCTACCGACGTATACCCATCTATCGTTCCCTCCGTCAGCCTTTCCATTTTCGAAACGCCGAAGATATTTCCACGTCGACATTAATTTACTCGCGTCAACGTCGATATTCGCTACTCTTCGTTTTCTTTCTGTCATTCTGTCTCGGCCGCGCCGCTCGGCGGCCGAGACTGCATTAACTTGCATACACCGTCGAATCTGTGTAAGGCATTTAATGGATCGTGATATTTATGTGTCATTGTTAAGCTAGGAATAACCCGTTCTTTTCTTTGTTATATAAATATAAATTGAATCTCACAATATGAATGACGTTTTTCTTAGAAAAATCTTTTTTTTTTTTCTCGAGGCACAATAATGCTACCTGTATGCTAATTCATGAGATTTTCCTTTCACACCTTTCGGAATGGCGCGGTCCGTAGCGTGTGCGCTGCGTAGGGATCGATTAGGTAACTGCAGGTGCGCAGGTGGCGCGGCGCCCCGCGCCTTTTATCTTCGCGTCTGCTGCGAGCGAGCGAGGGAGCGACCGCACACACCGGTTACAACGTCGGCGTGTATTGTTTTAGCGTTCGTTCGAGTTTACTGGGTTAGGATATCTGGAGTGGAATGCTCTCTGCGCGCCACGGGTTTCCTTGGCCCGGTGCCAAAAAGTGCGGGTTTCCCGGCCGCGTAACCACTGCTTTTAGTGCCGCGGGCCGAAATACACGAGAGAGCTCGAGATTATTTTCCCCCGTCCGCTTTTTCCCTTTCGTTTTAGCCGGTTTCTCTTCTCCCCCTACCCCTGCCTTGCTGTGCTCCCGTTGCGTGTAGCGGGTGGTTTCTCTGCCTAATAAAATAGTAAAGCATGTTGGGACGGCACGTGACGATCGACGAGAGGCCGTTCGCCATTCGATTCCGATCCTCAGAAACGATCTGTGAAAAGGTGCTTGAGGATCCGAAGTCGCTTTAAGTCCTCGTAAAATACGCCGTTCTTTCATTCCCCATCACTGCTGTGGCGATTAAAGGGTCAGGGTTGGACGTCTTTTATCGGCATCGCTCTTGCAAAACATTCGCGATTTTTCGATCTCTCTCGAGAAATTAATCTCCGCGACAATGTAATTTTCAGTATAAAAGGAGTATTGGATTTTTGATATTTCTTTTTAATATAACTCGTACAAAATTATTTATTACAATAAGTTGATATTATTATAATTTTTAATCGGAAAAATTATTTAGCATTCTGAATAATAATTGACTTTTTTTTCTATTAAATGCCAAATAACTTTTTTCAATTACAAATTAATGTTGATTTGTAAGGAAAAGTAATTTATATCAACTGTATATAAAAGTGCAATTTATAGAACTATTGACTGCATTTTGCATGAGAGGTGAATCGAATAATCAAAAGTTGAGTTTTTCTTGTCCGCACTGTTTAGTCCGTAGAAAGAATATTTTTATTCGAGTTTCGGTGTGAGATGAAAGACGCGGCTACTTCTTTCGTTTGAACACGCTCGCGTAATGAAGCTCCTCCCACACAATGGCGGAGCGACGGCTGCAACCGCGAAAGTTCTTTTTTGCAAGCTTGCTCTCGAAGCTCTTTCCTCCCGCGACAAAGGTATTTCCTGAAAATGCCACAGCGCTTTTTTGCCACGCACAACGGGTACTCGTCGCTTTTCTTTGAACGTGAAACACGTAGTCCGTCCGTGGTATCAAAGAGCTTTGCTGGAACACGAGGAGGCAACGCGAGAAGACGGAACACGAGAAGACACGAACGAAAAGAAAAAGTGGAAAAAAGGCAGTTATAGACGATGTACAATGTTTTAAAGTAAGAAACGCGGGGCCGCTGTTATATTTTATTGACATTCCGTTGCGAAATGTCCAAGTGTCGATAAAGTTATTGAAGTAATTGCATTATAAAATCACCGGATAACGAATACGAAACATGAAGTCGCGGGGACATTTGGAATATCATAAAACTTGCGTGAATACCACACTGTGGACGAAACTAAAACTGTAATTGTACTGTGAATTGTGAATACCGCATACAATGACGCGCGAGAAAACTCGTATTGTAAAGGTGTCGGTAATTGTACGTCTCGCCCTATATAATCCACGCTTCCCCCGGAAGCACGCACTTCCGCGAACGTCGAATTGTTGCAATTCAGCAGGTTTGATGAATGACGTTGGAAATGCCGAAGAGACAGAGAACCGATGACATGACAAACGGAAAGAAGACAAAAGGATCGGCGAGTGTGACGCACAAACGACGAAAGAAACGTGCGAGCCGAAGAATGGAACGAGCCGTAGAAAGGAAATTATAAAGAACCTACGGAGTTTCGACGGGGAGTCCGCATATATCCGTCATCGTAAACTACGGCTGTTACATTTTTCGCGATGACCTTCTTTTCGCGTAGATTTTCAACGAAATAGAAACCTGCAGTTTAAACTAAAAATAACCTTGGAGTGGAATTGCAGTAAAAATAGAAGAGAAAATAATATTGCGATATCTCACTTTATTTCTAACATTCTATATATATATATATATATATACATTGAGCTTTCAATATAAAAAATTCAAGACTGATTTTTTTATAACACTTAACAATTTCGCCTCGTGTAATGATTTTTGTTTGAAATCTTTTTTAACGTTCGTTGCAACGAGAATGACATTTCGCTCCAGACGACGCAATAAATGATAATGAATAATGATAACTCATTAACCTTTGGTCGTGACCTGCGTTATGTTGCGTACTCACGTCGCGATAAAAATGCCGCGCGCCTTTAAATCCAACGTCGACCGCGCGATTTGAGAGTAAAAAAGAATCGTAACCGGCGGACGATTAGCGGCAGAGTGTGAGGTTTGTAAAGCGAACAATTATCGGCGATGGAGATGTCGAGATAATAGTACAGCGGTAGTATTTTGTACTGGTTTACGCGCCGAAGCAAATATTTCTCGTGCGACGCCGAGCGCGCGCGGCCGTCCAACGCGCGGCAAAATTTATTGCCGAAAATAAACTGCGTGTCGTCCACGGGTGCCAACTAGTGCCATATGGCACTAGTGGACTGGAAAGAGTTAATAACGAAACGCACGCGTGATTACGACGATGAGACGCGTCCCTGATACACGTCAAGTTAACGGTCGTGCCGCTCGGCAAAGTTGGCTCGTAAATTCCGACGCGCGGCATGCGGGACGTTTCATATATTCCAGATGATAGGAAACGCGCGGCTGCAACCTTTCCGCCTGCGCACAGCAATAATATCGAAAGTTATTCAATTTTACGTTCAGGGAGGAGTTATAGAGTCCACTTCGCAGTGAATTATCTTCGCTGCACTTGAAAGACGCGATACGAGTTTCTTCTTTGATTTAGAATTCTCGATCAGCAGTAAAATCACAGGCAAAAGCTGTTTACTTGGAGGTCTATAAAAATACAAATTCTTTTTTGCATGCAAATTAATGCAAATTGAACCTTCGTACGCATGTAGGGCAATATATTTAAAAACTTTACATTATTTCATGCGCGCGAGAAAAATGTGTTTCTCGCTCGACGGGATTTTCCTTTCCTCGAACGAGCGATTCAATTATTCCGAAGGCTTTTACGAGAAGTTTCTATCGGTCCGCGCAAAATTGCCACCGTGTCGTCACGTAATGCAACGAGTAGTGCCGTCGGCCTTGCACACTGCACGCGCACGACAAGAGAATTTTCCTCCAGGCGTCCTGTTAATCGGAACAGCGCGCGATCCCGGGAATTGATTGGCGTAAAATGCGCTCTATCGCGCTAATCGCAGCAGGAGGGCGAAGGTAGGTGGGCAAGCGGGTAGGAGGATTGCCGGTAAATTGCGAGGTCGAGTATCTGGTATCGGCGAAAAATACATCGCGGATCACCGCGAACGAAGCGCTGCGGCGCGATTAACGAGGCGGCGTTACACCGAAAGTCCATTTCGCCGATATTTTTACAATTATGCAACGGACGGAAATATCCCGCGGACGTAGCCGCGCACACGGTGAAATTTAGCATGTCGCGTTACAATTATACGGTCGCGTGTAATCGCGCGTGTGTAGTCGCGAGCCATCGGCGAAGATAAGCGTCGCGCGTTACGCAACTACGGGCTGACGCGCGTGGCTCGGTCGCGTAACGATGCGACGTTAACGCGATTCACGATTGCGCGCTTGCCTCTACAGTCGTCTCCGATCTGCTAAATTCTCTCTGCATATCGTAAACAAGCTCGCTCGAGTTTCAGGCTCGATTTTAATCTAGTACATAATGGACATGGTATTATAATATATCGCGATATCATATTATTGGAGTACAAAGCAACAAATTTATCAAGCAATTTATTATCTCTAATTTATTATCTCTGTTAATATTCATCGACATTATTCATTATTTTTTATTGCTTTCTGCTAATTTTAGAACATTCAATTTTTATACCAATATCACGGACATGTATAATGCAATCGCGTAATTTCCAACGACTGTTTGATATGCAGATGGTCGCCGCAGGCGTACAAAGTAGACTCTGAAAAAAAAGCGGAAAAAGGGAAGGCGGGGGAGAAAAAAAGTGCAACGTTCGCGTGTTTCGTAACGTACTAATTCCGGAGCGCGCGAGTCTCGCGACAAGTGCGTTTCGATCTATGTATAGCGATGATGCGGGATGTACACGCCACCGGCGGCCTAATCGCCGCCTCGTCCCTTCCCCACCTTTTCCCTTTCCCTCTTTTTCATCGTTCCGCGATTTCCCTCGCGTCTCGCCACCACCGCGACGTGTGACTCTCTCTCTGGTTTCGCGCTCTATCGCGCTCGTGTGCGCGGACACGTGAGCTGTATTATAGCTGTCTCGCGCACGCAGATAGAAACCGAGCGCGCGCGCCGTCAACTTGGCCTGACAGACAGTTCGGCGGCACGCCGATATCTCATGATGACGCACGTACGTTACATGGCGCGTTCTCACTCGCTCCCGTCGCCGCTCGAACAGATAGCGGACGAGACTCGCTCGGCTAACGCACGTTCCCTTTGTGGTGGAACGAGTTATATACACGCGCAGTCACGCTACCGGGGAATATAATTAACCCACTGGCCGCGGGAATATATAATCCGATCGGTGATCTTGTCATTACCGCCGACTTTGCGATTTTCATCGTTAAATTTATTGACGTGCGAAACTTGAACGGAGTTTCCGCTTAAATGAAGCCGCCCGGAAATGAGGAGAAAGAAAAGAGATATTCCTGAAATACGTTATGCAATAATGGCCCTGGGAGTGGCAATAATTTGGTCGCTTAGCTCGTTAGTTTCCCTGACTTTGCGATTCTCATCGTTATTCATCGACAAATGGACTCGGAGCGAAATTTCCATTCAAGTCGGATACGAACGGGGGAGAAAGGGGGGGGGGATCTATTATTTATTCCGCTGGCGTATATTATGCAATAATTATTAATATATTAACCGCGGAAATATCTAACACGACCGTCTACGGAACTTGCGAAATGAATTAGTTGGTGCGGAGCTGAAGAAAAGCTGCTTAGCGCAGCGAATAGACGCGCGAATGCTCTTTGCGGAGTTTCCGAGTCATCAGTTAAGGCCCATTTTCGCGCGACATTAAGTGTCGCGACATTTGCAGACATTGCGACAGTGCCGCTATTAGTCTTCATTATGTATTGCGACCTCGCAACGTATGGTAGTTGTGTCAGCGACGAATGTCACGTTACAATACGCGAAAACGAGTCTGTGTGGCTTAAACGGGCTTTTGTCTTCTCCGATACGGAAAACCGATGCTGAAGTGGCGACGACTTGGAATGCAATCGAGGGAGAGCAAATGAACACGTTGCAATCGTATCACACCGTATTGCAGATTAAATGTCATTTAATTTTTCGCGTTTCTTTTTATATTATTTCTATATAAATTAAATAGTATTTAACTCTTTGTTTTATCGATTATTACTTTATTATTATTACATCGTAATGTTATCGTACAATCAATCACCGAATCAAATTTTATATCATTATATAAATATTATTATATGAAAAAGCTCGACTTGGTGAATGTGGTTCGCAAATAGCTGTGTGGCAGACGTGTGAATTTGTCGCTGCGCGAATGCGATATGATTCTTCGAATGCATCGCGTATCAAAATATCGGAAATGTTGCCATTAGCGTTCCCGGAAAACTCACCTAACGAGAACGCCGCAAACGGCGCTCACTCCGGAAGTAGTGAAAACGAAATCACGTACGAGATGACGACGACGACGACGACGACGACGACGACGACGACGACGACGACGACGACGACGACGACGACGACGACGACGACGACGACGACGACGGCTCGCGCGTATCGAATCCTTTTTGAAATGACGAAAGTTCTTGCGCTTGAAGTCTCCCGCTTGTGATCATCAGCGGCAGCCGCGTCCTTGGCAAGTCGGAAATTTCTTTGGCAAGCACGTAGGAAATATCGTCCAACTCTTAGAGAGCCTGCGACGAAAACTTTTCGCAATGTTTTTCAATTTGACATAGGAAGGTGCGATAAAACGTCCATCGCTGCGGTGTTTTATTTTCGGATCAAATTGGGCCTTTCGTCTCGGAATTAATAACAGCGTGGCGCGACATTTTCATTCATTTCTCGCTATAAATGAAACGTGAATTTCACATTTTCCACTGAAAGCTCGAATTTTTCGATCAACGTTTGAGTTTTGAAAACGCGAATCTAAAGCGGCGGATATGGAATCGCGCCTGGTCATTCGATTTCGGACGCGCGACCATCGGAGGCCGGTCGTATAACAAGCGGACGAACAAACGATCTATAATCTGTCGATAAATCGAGTCCGCGCGTTTCATTAACGCGCCGCCTGTTCCCGGTCCCCGGCATTCGGCCAATATTCGGCGTACAATATTTCGAGCTGTCCGTCCGTCCGTCCGTCCGTCCGTCCGTCGGTCGCAACCGCGGTTACTACGAAGCGCTCATTATTCCCGACAATGAAATCCCATAGAATCGACTCGTCTCGTTACTCGTCCCGGTTAACTGACGCTAATTACGATCCCGGGAACCATTAGCCGCCATTGTTCCCTCGCGTGCGCGGTAGATGCGCGATACTACCACCGCATCATCGCCGGTCGTGTCCGTGTGTTTATGGATAATCAATTCCACCGTCTTCCATCAGCTCCAACTAACCGATCGCCCCCTTCCGTCTCACGCTTTTTTCCCCTTCCGCCTGCGAATCCGGGAACGGTGAAATCAGTGTACGTACAATTGCTCCGCGGTATAGAAATGTCCGGGGTCCATCGAACTTCCGCGTGAAATCCCGATTAAATTCGCGATCGCTTCCAGAGATTCGAGATTGAATCGCGTCATCAAGGAGTCGCATGCCGCAAAATCGATTTGCTTCTTCCACACGAACGCATCTTACTCCATCCGCGCGCGATGCGACCGAGCGCTCGGCGATATCCTTTAAGATTCGATTGGCGAGAGCCCGGGTATCGATCTTGCAACCCGCGAAAAAGATGGGTATTTACGCGCTGCTCGATGTATTCCCACGGAAATGCAGTCCTCCACTTTCGGTCGATTTGAGGACGATGAAGATAGAAATCCGATCGAAGAGCGGAGAGCTACGGATCCGCGGCTTGTTGCTAAGGAGAGAGTAGCAGCAGGAAGTGGTGTCGCCGCCCGTTCGGCAGCGGCGGAGGACACGACGACGTCTGTGCAGCTCTCCGGGCGGTGCGAAAGGGGGTGGCTGACGACGGGGGCGGAGGGGCGAACCGCCGGCGTTCTCCGAGGCTCGGCTCTCAGTTGGTTCAGTGGGACATATCGATCCAGCGAGCGGGGTGAACTCCAGCGCGGCGGTAGGAAAGCGGGAAGAAGGGGGGAAGGGAGGATCGACTAACCCAACCATCCAAACCACCCAGCCTCGACGAACCATCCAGAGCAAGCATGCGTGGTTTTCCCCTCTCCGCTGATTCCATCGTTCCCCGCACTGTCCCTTCGCCGCCAACACGCCGTTCACCCTCTCCGATGCCGTCGTGGAGAGGGAGGGGTGGGTGGGTGGGGGAGGGCAAAGGAGGAAAGCTGGTCGAGCCTCCCCTTTGTACCAGCGGCTATATCCTGGACAAAGAGCTATCGCGCTCTTCGGCGGAAGGAAGACGAAGGATAAGCTCCGCGAACAAAGGAACCGCGCTTCTTTCTTTCTTTTTTTTCGTCCGTTTCAATTAAATTCTCATCGATATACTCGGCGCCGGAGTGCTGCCGCGAGATACGCGATGAGATTGTTGTTCCGAAGACAACCGTGTGTCTTCGAGTTTGTTGAATGTGATTGTTCGAAATTCTCGTCCCGCGCGTCAACGTCGGACGCGATCCGCATGCTAATCCGCGAGCGCTTCGCGTTGACAACAGCTTTCCGTAACAGCGTTTCCGAATTAATAGCAGCGCGGCCTGGCGCCCTCGTAAATCTGACCGCTCACCAGATTGGAAGAAATTTCCAATCAAATGTCCACATTTAACGCGAGGCGTGGAACGTAAATACGGGACGGGGCAGTGAAACAACAGATGACGCGCCGGTCGCCGCGAATTTTATTTTATCAACGAGAGAACATCCCGAGAGAGAGAGAGAGAGAGAGAGAGAACACGCAGGGATGGTATCGATTTTGCGAGTCGCTACATAAGATATCAAGGTTTCGCGCTCGCAGCTCGGATCGGCGCGACGCGTTTCTCTACGTGGGGTTTCCCCTTTAGCGAGATCAGTGAGACCGCCACGGTGCCTTGGCGCGCGACGGCTCTTCCTCTGTGATTTATAGCAACCTCCATGATCACGATAGTTACGACGGTAGTGGGTGGTGGGTCGACGGTATTCACATTCGTATCCGTTGCCGATGAAACGTATATACGGTGTGTCTCCAGTTCTCTGTACCTTTTTCACGCCTACACATTTTTCTCGGTGCACAATTTAATGTTTGCGTTTTATTTTGTCTAAAAATAACACGTATATAATTTAGAATAATAATTAGATGTTTATCTACTGTAACGTGATGCAAATAATATGAAACTTTCTCCAAGTCAACATCCCTAAAGTTGTATATGCAAGGAGAAAGTTACATGCGACGTGCTGCAGGCTGACTTTCCTTTCCAGAGGGTTAATATGAAAGTCGAATTTTCCTCAGCAAGTTTCAGTGAACCGACAAGTTTTGTTACGACTTGTTGAGATTTATCTTAAACAATTTTGTAATTATTATATTTGATATTTTAATTGAAAGTTTGTTTATGAGAACGTCTAAATTTTTTATCCTTTAAAATTCAAGTATAACTTTAATACTTTGATTTTTGATTTAAAAAAAAAAAATTGAAAATTGGCAGAGTAATTGAAAGACCGCTTATGAAAGCGAGTGTGAAGAATTAAGGACACCTTGTAGAAAGTACAAAGGAAAGTCATGCTGCTATGTAGGTACGATGCGGCTTATACACGCATCTTTGCCATCCGCCGTGGCGTCTCGCCATTATTCTTAATAAAGCCTTACGACCCCCGTAGAGATGTAAATTACTTGTCGCCGCGATTCGATTAATAATAGCGTAATGTTAGTGCGGCACGATCGTAATCTCGGTACCTTTGCGATGCGTTTTGCCGTGTGCATTCTCCAACTGTGCTCGTGTCGCGAGATGATCGATTTAAAATAATGGAGAATCCGAAGAGAGAGAGAGAGGAACAACATGTTCGTTGTGATATAAGCGAATGTCGCAATTTTAAAGGGTTATTGAAATGCACGAAATTGAAAATGGACACACAGAATGTGGAATACAAAAAAAAAAAAAAAAAAAAAACGAATAGATCTATGTGTAGAATACATTTATCTTTTCTGGAAATATATATTCTCTCTCTTAAAAACTGCAACAAAATTCAGCAGTACATTCAGCAATAAAACTCGGAATAGCACGCTTTAGAAAAATATTCGTTTTATCACCGGCTCAATTACACCCGCGTTTATTTTCGTTGCGCAGAAACTCGCATTTGACGTCATTGCTAGTGTATTAGTCATAAAATTCGCTGTTGTTGCTATAATCTGATACGAAATAAACTGCGAACACGCTCGTTACATTACGACGATAAATTAGCATGCGTATGTAGAATTGTAACGCGAACGAGCACAGTTTATTATTCTGCATGGTGCGCGATAGTATCATCAGGAAATGTAAAAATCATATTTATTTGCCTTCAGACAACTTTATTACAGTAGTAACGTTTATTGCAAAGATAAGAGAAACCATGGGGAATCTTATCAGCATTCTGCTCTTATATTTTTTCTAATAAATATAAAATGCAATTATCGATGTAGAGTAAACGATGAATTTAATTATTGACGTAATATATAAATATGTGCATAAATAATGAGGAAAATATGGTGGAAACTAGGTGGAGAAAAAACTCAGCCCGATATCGAATCGGATATCGGCGAATATAGATAATGCATGCTCGACGCGCCGCGAAGAATATTTTACGAATTGGCAAAGAAACAGAGAAGTACACGAGCGCGATAAAACTCCTAGTGCATGTATATGTACGACTGAGTTTTTCATCGGAAGTGAGAAATTTTACGAGTCCCGGCGTTGGGACGATGGTCGTTTATGGCGAAGTGACGTAATCTCACAGCAATAAGCGCAAAAAGGATCGTACGGCATTATCGCCGATGGACAAAACTCAATCGGTTGAAACGACTTCTCTCATTCTTCATCGCCCTTTTTTTATTACCGAGAACTGTCCGAAGGATATCACGTCACTTTTTTAGCTCGATAACGTCGAACGCCTTTTACAACGACCGCGGATTATAGTACGACTTAATAGAATGAATTTTCGCGGTGCATTGATTTCTAGTTCGTTATTATATGGAAAGTTATTCTTTTATACGAATTTGCAAATGAATGGTTAGTAACAGCTTTTTCAGGTAGACGAAGATATATACGTCAGTTATAATTGGTTCAGAACGAGAATAAAGTAAGTCTATTATAGATCTTAGAAAAAGTTTATATTGATTAAAATTTTTATCGATCGAAATTAGTTATTTTTATTTGAACAGACTAGATTATGAAGTAAGCTGCAAGGGTTTAATTTATAATTATATTATAATATAATTAATGATGAATTTACAAGGATGAAAAGAGGAAACCTTATAACATAAACATATATTTACAATACGTATAAAATCTTCACTACTTAAAGAATTATGGTTATTTTGTCCTTGGTAATCTTTCAATCAATACGACGACATTTCTTGAAGTGAGAACTCTTTGTAAGACGTAGAATAGAAATATGATAAATAAGCACTTAAGCCAGATCAGGCTCGCTAAACGTGATTCGCGAACGTGTTCTCGTGATACGCTGTCGAGAGATGTGCCTCGTCCGCGTGCCAAGATCACGCGAACGAAATGAGAAGAGTCCTTGGTGAGAGACCGCGGGAGTGGGAGAAAGAACTTCGAAATGTCCCGGGCCTCTTTAAATAACGCGCTTCCTTCCTCGCGTGTCACTGGGTTACCGTGTTTTCCCGCAAAACCCGCGGAAGAAAAAGTTTCCGTCGTGAATCTCCTTCACCCTTCTTCCGCCTCCCTCTGTTTCTCTCCTTTTCGCTCCCCCTTCTCGGCAACTCATCGTGCGTTCTCCGGCCTATAACGGGTTCACCCGTCGTCGTCCGGACGACGATGTAGCGTAGGGAGGCGTAGAAAGCTCCGAGAGGGCGCGAGAGGGAGAGAAGGACGAGAAACACTGTGGAATTGGAGAAGAACGAAGTCGTCGAACCGAGAGGAAGAATTATATCGCAACTAAATCATGCGTGACGCAAGAGACGTTTTATTTTGCCGGTACGTTTTACGGAGGGAGAGTGTGAGGGCGTGCAGCTAGGGGCCGAGGTCCTCCCTCATCGCGAATACATCCTCTCCGTTTTTCTCCTGAAGCCCTGATGAAAGCGAACGCGCCTTCTCTCGCCGTGGCGAGTCAATACGGAAAATAAAAGGAAAATCCGAATCCCCGAGCCAAAAGCGACGCAGATTTTTCTCTCTGGCATCGTCGATGCCGTCAAAACGATCCTTTGATAAAGCAACGATGCATGCGGATAGCTTGTACGAAAGAAACGGGCTCGATAAAAACATGGTTACAATAGCTCGGGTGCGAAGTAACACGGCTGGGAGTTTGAAAAAAAATGGGATGAAAGGGGATCATTGACACAAAGAAGGATATTTTCGCAAAGCGCTGCTCTGTCACTTTTTAGTTGATTTAATTTAATTTATTCTCCGTGTTTATTATTTTATTTATTTGTCATGTTACTCGAGTCAGCTTTTAGATATTCTATATTTTGCGATAATCGGGACAAAAGTTTATTTATAATTTTATAGGATAAACGTGATTTTTATTACTTTTTTCAATTTTCAATATGAAATTTATTAACTTTGAGTTGAAATGTTCAAGAACTTGACTGGGTTATTCATTCGTCAATAAATAAGCATAGTTTGCGAAAAGCTCTTTCTTTTTAATTGCTTACAACTCGAGAACCGATGTTTTGACAGATGAAAAATCGACTTGAAATTAGTCAGAAAGTGTCATTAAAAGAACATCTGCGAATTCTGGTGTTTGGAAACGCCTTGACGAGAAAGATAACATCGGGCCATTTTCTTTCTTTATTTGGCGCGCATAAAATGTTATTTCTCTGCCACTCGTAACTCAGTGTCTGCAGAAAAGTATACGGCACGCCCGGCATATCTCTTTATGTCTGTGTTTAAAACGGACATGCGGACTCGGTATCGGTTAGTTCAATCTCTCTCTTTCTCCACAACTATTCCCGCGTGCACCAAATTCCTAAGCATTCGGCGTATACGTTACATTAGGCCTCCTCCTTCAAACGCGCCGTAATAAAGCCTCCAAATTGCACGTTAGACCATGACGCGGCGTCATTAAATTTTCTACTCTCTTCTCAGCGAGGACGAGTCGAAAATGATTCTCCTCGTCGTCGTTCGTTCGAAACCGCTCGTCATTCGTTCAGACATGGTACAATTTTCTTCCCCTTCTCCGCGCCGTGGCGAGGTAGCGTTGTTCCCAAGCTCAGCTTGAGAGATTTAACCCGGGTCCTCTCTCTTTGCGCACTCCCGCCTTTTCCTCACGAAGCTTTCTTCTCATTCTTTTTTCTCTTCGGAAGTGCGGCTCGTAAAAATTTTTAAAGCATCTTTCGGCCAGTTTATCTCCCGTTGAATCACCTTCTCTTCGCTCGCCTAACTCCCTTATTTCGCGTCTCTGTCTCTCTCGTCGCGCGATCATCAGCGGCGGAGCCGGCTCCAAACGTCCGAGGAAAATCACGATAATCCCCTCCAGTCGTTCGTAAAATTTGGCGCGCTCGTAAAACCGAAAAAGACGGTAGTTATGAGCGGGGGATAAAGAGGGGGAGAAGAGAGAGGCCTGCAGAAGGGAGGATAAAGCGTTTCTTTCGCGAAGCGCTCCCGCGGTGCTCCCTGCCTCGGTCGTAAAATCGTCCCGGAGCCTCGGGGATTTTGTCTTTCCTAGGAACCTGAAGCGTTTCCGAGTATCGATCTTGCGGACTGCGAGATCGCTTTACGTGCCTCAGCTAATCACTAAGCTGAGATTGCTTAATCTGTGCCGTGCAATCAAGCCTTAACGAACCGAAAATTATGCTGAAGATATATAGAAGATTTGCTTCTTTTTCAAGATAAAAAAAATTCTTGAAATATTGACAAGAAGCTAGAAAAAGCTAGCTGTTTACAGAAGCTTCTATTGAAATTTATTATTGTCGTTTCCGCTGTAGAATATTTATATAACCAGAGTAAGCTACGAGTATCATCGGGATGCAATCGGTTCTAATTCAGTATGGATAGAAAGAACAAAGTCGATTTCGTGCAATCGCGATGTGGATTTCGAAGAGTCGTTTCTTTTTTCTGCTAAGTCGTAACATTTTTACGACCCTCTATGCCGGTGCTTTCAATTTTCATCCTTTCATCGACTCGATCTCTCTCTCTCTTTTCTACTTTTTCGGTTAAATTTGCAAATTGTTATTTTCGCAAAATGTATTTAAATCTCTGTCGCGAACAGTTTGAAATAGATAGATTATAAATTTATTTAAAATCAAAACGCAGATTTCGCGAATTGATAGAAAATTTGATGAGCCATTCCAGCGTGATTCTCGAAAGAATCGAGAACAGTTTCTATTGCTTTGGACGGGATGTAGGCCGACAACGTTTACCGCGTCCCTACCTCAATTTTTACGATCGTCACAAAAACGTCTCCGTGTCCGTTCGACCACGAAAAAGTTGCCTCGTAAAACCAGGAGCGGATCGACCAACAACTTTCAAGTTAGGTCCTTATACCCACTATTTTCTACGAAACAGCGAAACTTAAACGCGCTCGGCTGAATTTTTCTCGCACGATCGTCCGTTATTCTCACGGTGGATCTTCTAAAGCTATTCATCTAGAGCTCGAGTTTATGTACAGAGTTATATAAATGATATTGAAATGAATTACGATATAAACGTGCGTAAAAAAATATGATAATAAGAATAATTATTATTGAATAATGTAGGCACTTTTATGTCCAAAAATGTCTTTTACTGTTATGCTTATTTTCGGAAATATGAAATACACGTCTGTTTGTAGTTGAGATTGACGTTGAAAAATCGACTCACTGTTTATTCTTACGAAAGTAAAAGAGCTATTCAGAAGAAAATAAAACATTTTGCCTTTTTATGGTTACCGATGCATTGCTGGCTAAAAATAAAATTCCGGACTTCATTGATATGGGAAGAATGGAATCGTTTTACTTTTATGCGAGTCACTACCATGTGTTGCAAGATAATTCGAATCCACATGAGTCAACTCGCAATTTGTATCAGCATGAAATTTTACGTTCTGCGCATTTTATGATATCTCCGTCGATATCTTGGATTTAACGCAAAGAATTCTCATTTTTGACTCTTCGAGTATTATTCGAAAATTATAGAATACTCGTACGGGTCGTTTCTGGATATTATCATGATAAAATTACGATTGTATGAACATAAATTTACAAAAATGAGCAACTAAATTTATACTAATTAAAACAGCTACTTATTTATTCTTTTCGCGGAGTGGCAGATTCTTTCAAAATGTAAAAGTTTTACAAAATTTGGAACAATCAGATTTGCTAACATGACACGTTCGAATCTCGCGACTTCGGCGGCTTACCATAACGTGCAATAGTCGTAAAGTGAAGTAGCGAAGGCCACTCGCGAAAAAGATAAAGTATTCCGCATTTTTATGCGCCTTGCGCTGAAGGAATTTAATGCTACACGGGACACCGACGTCTTCAGTTTGCGACTATTTCGAGGACGATCGTCCTCTCCTCCTGTTCCTCTCGTACTTGTCCTTTTTGAGCAACATCGATAAGGCGCCGTGTATCGCATCCGCGATGTTACTTCTCCGGCGTTGAAAAGCCACGATGTCACCGAGATTGATCGAACGTGCGCGTTGCGAAGTGCCTTCATTTTCTCTTTGCTTTCATATATCCGACAGCTTAAGTAAACGACCGGAAATTGTGTTCCGTCGAGATTACGCTATAAGTTTAGTTCATGTTCGAGTAATCACTTCAATTTCAAATATAATTAAGAACCGAGATTATTTCAATTGTTTTTATTTTTCAAAAAGTGAAAATTATAGAATTTTGTCGATTTGTGTAGAACCAAAAACACGAACTGAGAGATATAACATAGTTTGAATTTATCACCTGACGATGTAAAAAATTGACATAAAATTGGCGATGACATGATTGGAAAAAGTTGACATAATTGGAAATGACAGGCTTTTTAGATTAAAAAAATTTTCTTTGGGCATAATGTTAATTATTTTAGTTATCTGAGATATCTAAGAGAGAGAGAGAGAATAAAAAAGAAATAGACAAAGGTTAATTGCATTAAAATTAATATATTTTTGGTGGAAACAAGAGACATATTTCAAGCTTTAGTCTGAAAGAAGCCGTATCGTTACGGTTGATGAAAACACGTGGCAGTAGGATGAAAAGTCAGCGATGGGCAGTCCAATTGTGTCCTAATTGAGATACTTAATGAAATCTCGACATTTCTCGTTAGAGAAACGAATAGTCTTTGAAGAACGTTGGTACGACGACGATATTCGAGCTGACCTCGTTTCGTGACGGCGAAGACGTTTCAGCGCGGAGAGACGCGTTCCCGCTCTCCGCTCTCGCGCCATTTGTCCACCGAGCGGCAGCCGGTTATTTTCGGGGTTTTATTCGGGCACTCGGTTTCTATCTGCCCTCTCTTCCGCCCTGCAATCCGCCTAGAGCAATGAAACACACGCGAACGTCGTCTCGGCCACTCGAAGAAAATCAATTTTCACTTCGCCCATTAAATCCGTATCGCTGCGCTTGCAAAAATCTCAGCGCGTACTCGCGCGGTGGCGAATTTGCGACGTGGATATAAGAGCGGAAGTAAAGACCAGCCGGGAGAAAGGCGGAGAAGATTATTTCGGTGTGTACTTTGCATTATTCGCCGAGTCGCTCGTTAAAATGGCGGCGCCGCCACAGAAGAAAATTGACTCTGGAAAAGCAACCTTACTCTTGCCCGGAGATGAAAACGTCTTCAGGAATATTACTCCGATTAAAGTAGCGGTATAGAACGCTGTTACGTCTGGGTCTCCTTTTCTTCAGCGAATTAATTTTACATACCGTTCCGATTGCGTTGCTTCCAACACAATGCTTAGAAACCGAATATACATTCGTACTATCAATTTTAGTCAATTGATTGCATCGCGGGAGTGCATTTTATTATCGCAACACGAAATCACAACCCTGCCGCATTCAATTCGAAGTTGGCGAAGAGTCGCGAATATAAATTTTTTTCACAGTTCCCATCGATTATACCCCTTCGCGACTTGCAACGGCACGTCTTTTGTCCCGCGGGCGAGGATCCCGTTCCTTCGGCTTTAAGAAGCGCCGCTTTCAAAGGAACAAAGGATACTGTTTGCTGCACAAAATTCGACCACGTGCCGCGGCCGGCCTCCGGGAAAAATACATCGTCGGAATAGCGGTGACGGTGGTGGTGTTGATGACAATAGTGGTGGTTGAACTCTCGCACGTTTTTCTCCCTTTTCCCTTTGTTCGGCAAGTCGCGCTATCGCTTTTCGCCGACCATCCGGGATCGTTAATCGAGTGTGGATGACGTACCGATCGCGCCCTCGAGTGAGACGTGACGTTATTCCCGACACAGGATCGAATTTTCTTCAACCGGCTCTTCGCAGAAGGAATGACGTGTTCTCTGCGAGCGTTCCTCAGGTGTTCCAACTCTCGAACTGAGCCGGCAACCGCCGAGCAGCGTTGAGAGATGCCTTTGCAGATTTAGGTCAAGCGATTGATAAAAAAGGATTAGATGTCACACAGCGCGCGCGAAATGCGACTCGCGATGATTCATCGCTATCAGTGAGTCACTACATATCGCGAATGTATCTGTCGCGTGATTCAATTCAAATAATTACGTGATTCGGTGAGTTTTGCGGTGAAATTTAACATTCGCACGCCGATCATCGTACCTCCGAAGACTCCCGCGAACGCTGGAAACAATAATTATCTAGAAATATGGCCGAAATGAGAAAATGGTCTAGAAATTGCGAAAGAACAAAATTTTCATCAGCGACGCGTCTTCTTCTTTCTCGAAAGTTTATTTTAATACGCTTTTTACATTGCACACATACTCCCACGGTTACGTTAAGCTTTTCTCTCATGTCAAAGACATTCAAGAATTTTCATTAACTTCTGCCGGACCGACGAAAAATGTTTAAAGTCGCGCGACGGTCGAGGAATTTCCGTGAGAGTCAACGATCCCGGGGATAGTCTTGCTTGTCGTCCTTCCGAGGAAATCTCGCCGAAACGGAATAACTCGGGAGATAGCAGAAACCAGGGGACGCGAAGACGGGGACGCGAAATACCGCGGCAGGATGCGAGTCCTTTGTGTGGCACTGTGGCGCACGCGGCCTTCCGTTCTCTTTGTCCTAGAGGCACGCTTCTCTCTGCCAATCGATAGAGAACGCCTTGTTTTAATGCGAATCCCCATCGTTGGGTCTCCACCCTTCGCCGTGTTCCCACCGCCGCAACAACCCTCGTTCTCTATATTATTTCGCTCCCGTATACGCGCGATGGGGGGGGGGATATTGGGCCCCGCGGATATTTAGGCAGCGGCTATCGCACTTTTGAAAAATCGATGTTTCATCAATCAAGCGATATTTCACCCACGCCAAGCGATTTTCCCGACTCGCGGCGTCTCGCGCGCTCGATCGATCCACGGGAAATGGCGAATAGATAAGAACAATATATAGGATTACCATATTTGGAAAAAATTGATGTAATACTTTTTGTTAAAATATTTTATTTAAAAATTTACCGGTTCTATTAGAAAAATGAAGTTTTCGTTATCCGTTTATGGTCTTTTTACTCGCTAACGTAGAAATTACGGAAATTAGGAAACTTTGCTCTGGAATACCTGGAAATTTCAGAAGAAGGATAAAAGTGTAGGAAGAAGCTCGATTAAAAATCCAAGTAAGAGGGAAATGAAAGCTAATAAGACCCAGCAGAATTTCCTTTTAAAAAATTCAGAGATTTTTATGAGATAAAATAATTAGCAAGACTTAACTGTAGAATAGCACGCAATTTTCAGTTAAATATTTGACGGATCGTGCTGATTGCGCTCTCCGCTTTAAACCTCGCTTTCGCATCAATTTTACTCGTCATATCTCTCTCTCTCTCTCTCTCTCTCTCATCCTCTCCCCTTCTCTCTTACTAAACTCCCTTTGTTCCAAGCGTTTAACATCGATCGTTCGAAGCTATCTCCGCACTCGCTCACTCGCGTCCTGTCAAAATTTCGGCAAACATTTTTGGTCTTTGTCTGAATTTCCTCCGAGAGCCCTAATGGAAGTTCTCTTCCTCTCCCTCTTTTCCTGTCTTTCTCTCTCATTCTTTCTCGCAAGCGACATAATTTTCGCAGGCTATCCAATCCATAATCTCGGTCTGTCAATCCCCTACATTGATGCGGGCGCATATGCGAAAGGGCGCAAGTGTCCCCTTCGAGAGGGCAACGTGTCGAGGCAGCAAAGCTCTCGCGTACGCGTTGGAGAACGGGAATTATTCGATTCTCTCCTCTTCTCGGGCTCGCTTCTTTGTTCCTGGTTCGCGTCCTAGACGATCGATACGCGAGCGTGCTCGTCCGCTTGCGCTCACGCGACGCATCGTCTTCTCGGCGTCTGCTTCTTTGTTCGCAAATAGAGAATTAACGGCATGTCCTCTCCCGTACAGCGTCGCCGTCGCCATCCCGACTCCCCTGCGACGCTATCGTGTCGTCCGCGCGACGTGTACATGTCGACGAGACAGCGTGAATTCGCGCGCGAGGAAAGTGTATTTGGAACGAACGCTGCTTCCCGTCTCGTTCTTTCGCTGTCCCCGGCATCGCGTTCGCGTGAAACAATAACAATAATGGAGTGCGGAAGAGCGTGCATCGAGAGCGGAATTGAAGGGAAGAAAAAGGATATGATGTGTAAAGTGGCCTAAGTGTATTATTTGCCGGTGTTCGTATTTATGCATCACTTGACCCAGGGCCAAGAGACTTTGACTTCTCGGATATTCAGATAAACGCGCGATACCTGCCCGATTGTTGGAACGCAGCCAGCAATGTTTCTCGAAGGAAGAAAATGCTTCGCAATATTAAATAAATTTTTTACTGAAAAGAGAGACTCAATACAAGCTATAAACATTAGGACGTAAACAATTTGCAATTTTTTACATTTAATTTTACAATTCGGCACATGTCGTCTCCTTGTTTTCAAATAAATACTAAAATTAGTTTTAATCTTTTACATTTATTTTCGTAGAAAATAGTATTCTAATAATAAAGTAGAAAATTGTTGTCAGTCTAAAAAAATCTAGGAAACATATCCTTCACTTTGCGTAGTTCTTGTGTCAATTTACACGTTGCACTGCGAAATGTTCTTTTATGCTCGCATAAATTTTTCGACGACTACAAGACCAATACCTTGAAATTGAACCAATCAATGCCATTCTACAGATCGCAAATAGAAGGACAAATATCCTTTTGTTGCCGCGTGATTATAGTCACACTATTTATGTCAGTCTCAAGGAATCGAGATATTTGCTCGATATTCTTTTCAAGCTTGAAATCCGATTCTAAGCACGTGAACTTTTCGCGCGTCGACACAAAAAAAAAAAAAAAATAATTATTACGTTTATCGGTGAATCCGAGACGCGTTGTCGCGAATTAGATCCGCGCGATGGCCGTGCATAGGACGATGTGGGTCATCGCTTTCACCTTGGGGTCATTATTTTCCGGTAATGTCGCCTCGAATTCCAGATGAGTTTGGTCTTTTACCGAGCGTTGCGTGCGTGCGTGCGTGCGCGCGCGCGCGCGCGCACGGTAAAAGCGCCATTTAAGAGACGCGTAATAAAATGTACATTAACGTTCCGCGGTCCTGGCACGTAGCCGCGTGGAGGTTAACGCGCGGCGTGCATCCTACGCCCCTCTCCTCCCTTCTTTCTTCTTCATCTCCTCCTCCTTCTTCTGTCTGCATGCCCTTCCACCTCTGCCGAGAGACAGTGGCAATTTAGAATTTCATAACGAGAGAAAAAGGATTTAAAGAGCGCTTAATGCCCGTCGCCTTGCGCGGCTGACTTGGCCGCAAAAAAAGGAAAAGGGAGAAAAATAAAAAGCTTATAGCCCGAGACGAGGACAGGGAGAACGACTATTATCGCTTTCGGAGACAATGAGAGCGGGTAATGGAGGAAAAGAAGTGCCTCCGAGCGCTGCGTTCCTTGACATAATTCTACGATCAAGATATCGGTAGCGATACGGTAATCGCGCTCGGCGCGGTGCTACCTTGCCTCTGCTAATTTTGCGATCGCAGTCGGAGTGGTTTTAAACATCACAGAGCGATTTCTTGTACGTTCATGAATATAAATGCCGTGGAGAATAATCCTTGATTTATTCATGCAAATTATTGTCTGCAGGAAGGTGTAATAATTGAATATTGCTCAACTGATGGTTAGCACATTTCACATGATACAATCGTGTATTTCAATATACCACTCAACATAGACATTATAAACAATTAACAAATTTAATATTGTAAGAATTTTTTTTCTATTTCGGTGTAATACACAGGCTTTTGTGAGAATTAAATTCTTCGCGAAGAAAATACTTTTTCTGAGTAAATGGTTGATAAATTGGTTGATGACGAGATAATGTAGTTGCAAGTGCTTTAGCTTGATAAAATCGAAATTTTATCGGTGTAGCTTCACTTATGTGTTATCACGATGATATTTTATCACGTTATCATTGTAGAAGCATGCGTTCCGCGTATAAAAGTTTAATTTGATTTTTTCATCGAGTATTTTATGAGCGCGCACATAGTAGATTATTTAATTAAATTATTTTGAACAACAGTAATTATATATTGCAGTTGAATTTATTTTAAAACAATGTTACTTTTATATTTTATATTTCACATAACACAAAATAAAAATTAAATAGGACAAGATTCTCTTTAAAAATTACGTTGAAATATACTACGAATCTGGAATTATTTTTAAACGCATTGAATTATTTTTAGATTCTTGAATACTTTAATTTTAAGTTTAATTCTGTAGTTTTACTAAGTTTAGGGTTTAAAACGCCGTCATGAGATGCGACTAGCGTGACGGTAAAGGGTTAAGCGGTCGTGACGACCGAAGAAACTCCCCGGGCACGGATCCACGTACGCGCGCTTCCGGCTGCTCCTTTCCGGTCTTTCCGGTAGTCGCGTAGGAGCGGAATTACCCTGCGCGTACGGGGCTGGCAGGATGCCTCGCCCTAACGCGATTAACGCCAATTTGCGCCGTGCGTTGGACGGAGAGAAAATGAGAAAGCGAATGACGGAAAAACGTTAAGTAAATGGAAAGGAAAAAGAAAAACAGCGAATAATGATTCGCTAGAAAGATTCGTTCTCACTTTTACCTTCATTCTCGCTATTGCTTTGTCGTTATATTGTATTTCTCTCGACAATACGAAGCATTTTTGGAATTTATTCGACATATCGCGTGTCTCCAGTTTCGAATAGTTCGAATTTCAAATATCTTTAATCATGCGAACCTCGTATTTAACTTTGTTCGAATTATTCGAATAATACGACCGTTCAAATGTCTCTCCAACTTCAACTTGTCGGGGGAGGGCGAGGGGGAGAGAAGTACGCGCAACGGCTGTTGCGTCTCGCGTTGAACGAACGACCGGTCGTAGCGAAGAAACTGTGTTACTGCACCCTCTCTCAGGCCTCACCCCCCTGATCCTCAGTTGCCGCTATCTCTCGTCGCTTTCCACGGCACGTCGTGAATATTCATGAGCCGCGCGCTCGCGCGCGCCTGTCGCCGTAGTCATCCTGCCGGTCGTCACGAGACGTCCCGTCGTACGGAAATTCGTAGGAGAAACTTCCCGGGGCGGCAGTGAAGGACGGGCACGAAGGGACGAAATCTCTATCGAGTCTTCGGGTTCGAGGGTGGGCGAGCGTGCGAGGGCGAGAACTTTTTGGCAAGGATTGAAACTTATGTTAATCTCGATGACGCCGCGGGATACGAGAAAACGTCGCGCGCTATGAATCGTGAATGAACGCGGAGATTATTTTGCGGGAAAAAAATGTCTCTCGCGTCGATCGTTGCCATGAATCGTGAATGAGCCTGTAGATTATTTTTCTCGCGTAATCGGCGCTACGGTTTACAATTTTCAGACGCAGCTTGTTGAGAAATCCGGCTCGCGTTGCTTGCGAAACACGAAACAGTTGTGTAGTGGCGTTTGCTCGGTGACACTCCGCTGTTCGCCGCAGTACGAAGAAGGGTACTCGAAGGTGAGTCCAGCTGTTGTTTCGTCAGCGATTGCGTCAATGCGCTTGAGAGCGCAAGAGCCTCTCGAAGAATGCATTGAATTTCGACGCGCTGTGCACCGGCGTCTCTCTGCGAGAACCGGTGCGAAACGGCAACGAAATATCCGCTTTGCGGTACGAATGCATTACGAACAGTCACGCAGAAAGTCTTGAAATATTTATAAATTGTGCGGACGGAACGTTCGTTTTTAATTTCTATTATTTATCTGTGATTCATCGAAAGCGATCTGAATGGTTTTTATTGTTTCCCTGCGCCACCTGAAACACTTAAATTCGATTTATTTAAACACTTTTTAAGATGCACATTTTTTTTATTGTCATATTTAGTATGTATTATTCTAAAATTAATGTTGTCGTGCACAAGAAACCAAGAAAATCGTAGTTCTAAAATTATAAATTAGAATGTTTACAAGACGACTGTAACATGTTCCTTGTCGTGTCCGTATTTATCGGTAAACTATTACGCGATATGCGTTTACTACACGCGGTACGTGTTCGTGCAAGATGGTGCTTCGCGTTAAACCGAAACACCTCGCCGTTGAATCGATCCTGACAACACCTGCACACAATCTCTAGACACCGAAATTAGTCATCCCCGCTTTTATAGGCCGAAAGCGTGTCGGGGCTTGAGAAAGCTCGTAATCCTTGCGTCACTCCGTGGCGTGTATACCGATATCGAGGCACCTTGTAAAGCGAGACGCCGGTAAATTTAACGTTAGAGCGCTCCGACTGAGGCTCACCTCACATGCAACCTCGGTGTGCAATTGTAAACGCCTGTCATTCATCCTTCCGAGCGTTTAAATCGACTTTAAGCGAACCAGTCTTTTTATGTGTCATTTACACTACAAAATTTATTTGAAGCTGCTTTCAACTCGAAAGTCGCGCTCAACATTTACGCACCGCAAATTTTGTAATTTTATTTATTTCTTCCTCATGTTAGTTTTTTAGACAAAAGCATTCTTTTTCGCCAATTTATTATATTTAATATACTATCTTTTTAATTGCCGTGGAATTGCATTATTGTGTTTGAAGGACATCGTGAGATAGTTGCTGAGGAATTTCTTGAGTGTTGATTCTTCACTGGATGACATCAGAATCACGCGCAGGAATTTCGTCAAAGTCGGTCGGTCGGGGTCGGTCATTCGCTGCGGTTTCGAAACCTTCCGCGTTCACGAGGCTTCGGTGAAACCCTTCACGGTCGCGTCTCACGAAAAGAGACGATTGCCGTTGTGCGTTTTTTTCGGACGGATCGCGTGTTCGCATACCGTTCTCTCGAAGACACGACGTAACGACTCATCGCGCCGATGTAATTTTTCCGTGTATACTGCTGCTATAGTTTGAATGATAAAGCCGCGGTTTCGCGGAAGCGCGCTTCCACGAAGCGCATTTCGTGGAAGTTTGTCTGCTTCGGGTGACGAAGCGATTGCACCTGCCCCGCACTATGTTGCGCAATCGCGACTTGTATGCGCCTGTAATATCGCGTTCGTTCTCGTTATACGTTCGTGTAACAGGCGTTTAGGAAAAGCGACGTCGGAAACATCCATTTATGTCGCTTCTTACGACGTGTCGAAAAGCACTCGCTCTCTCTTTCTCTCAACACAATTGCTTGAAGGAGGATAAATGATTTATGAATCTGTACTAAAAGAGAAATTCATTCTTAAACAAAAAGCTTTTATAGCAACGGTTACAAGGAAATCATTTACACAATTGATTCACAGTAAAACAAACGAATGCAAGAACATAAATACATAAACATCAAGCTTTTCGAAAATTAATAAATTATAGAAATCAAAATCTAACTTTTCCTAACTGTATGTCACTATTGTAATCACTGCTTCTCCATCGAAAATTCTAAAAACCGATTTTTTTAATTTTTTATTTTTTAATATTATGTTTAAAGAATCGTCCGATTGACGAACGGACACTCGCTAATTTCCGGCATTTTCTCAAGATTAATCAATGTCAGAAATGAAGAATTGTTCTCTGATTCCGAATCTCCATCGGGTCTCTCGGGATTGCGCACGTGTCATCTTGTAACCAAGGCTGGGCGTCACTAGGTCGCTCTTTCGAAACTCGTTCTTGCACGACCTTGGCGCTCAGCTGCCCCGCGGTGATCTCGTGATCCCGCGCGAGAACTAGGCCCGAGCATAATCCAAGCAGTAGGAAGAGAAGCGTTGGGCGAGGTAGAAGAGAAAAGCGAGAAGGGAGCGGGAAAAAATGTCGACCCAGTTAGAGTAGGTAGAGTGTGTAGAGTTCAAGTCCTGGCGCACAATGCAGGCAGCGATGCCTGCGACCTGTCCCCTTTAAGGGTCCAGACCGGTGGGACCGGTGGTCGGCCGGTTTCCCTTCCCGACGTAAAATTACAATCCTTTCGCCTCCAGAGAGGCGTAGCTGACCGCTCTCCGCGAACAATGGGGGGATTTATAGAACGCACCCCGTGTTCGCGCGCTATAGACCCACATGCGCACGAAACGACTTACTGTATCGTCGTGTTCGTCTCTCTCTCTCTCTCTCTCTCTCTCTCTGTATTTGCAATGATCGCTCTCGAACCCTCTCCTTTTGAATTTACGATTATTCTCCCTGCGAAGACCTTTTCGGTAAACAATTCTTAAAGAGATTCAACCGATTAGACTTTTAGTCTGCTCTTTTCAGTGACAACACTGAACTAGGACAATATTTATTAGAAAAAAGTATTTTGTATACAACACAGCGCAGAGCGTTTGAAAAGAAAAATATCAATCCAGATATTTGTTCAGATTACGTTGCTCAACACAATTTGGTTACAACAGTGAAAAGAGTTACATAGTCAAGTCGTGTCCCGTCAGGTGATGCAATTTAAACTTTGGAGATACGATCGCAGTTTCTTTTCATTTCTCGCGAACCATATAATTAAAGAAACTAAAAGCTACTCTTGCAATATCGATTAAGGATAATTCGCTTAGAGAATGATTTTCTCGTACGTACTTCCGCGATATAAAACATAACAAGATGCAAATTGAAAAGTTATTTACCCGAGCAACTCTATGTTGAATACATACATCGCTATTTGCTTCTCTGGGTTAGCCGAGTGAGTTATGACTTTCTCTGAATTCTCCTTTAAAATTTACCGTCCACGACTTACATCTATATCATTGTCAGCACTTCGATTATTTGTGAACCAATCGCGTCGTCGGGGCGTCTATATTTTCGCGTCGCGATTAATTGAATCGGTATCCTCGCAATCTCGACGTAACTCGACTCGATATTAATTTCCAGCGCAGCCTCCGCTATACGCGTGGTGTTTGTTCGCACAGTTTCAATTTACGACTAGACAGCGCCGCACGACACCGGAAGAACATTGTCGCCCCCTCGATGCCGAAAGTTTGTGCCGGTTCGCAGACGCGAGTCGCCGCGATCTTTATCGCAAAACTTTGTTCTCTCCTCTTTCAGCTTTGTCTTCTTTCGTCGCGCGGCGCGGCGGGAAGCCTTCTAATTCACATAGAATCATCGTCTCGCAGCGCGGTGACGCGTTTACGTTACCGGCGAGCTCCGACTATTTGTTCTCTAACCGTTACTTATTGTTGTCGTCATGTGACGCAAAAGTTGCATAGCGGAGAAAATTGTAAGAAAGTAAAAAAAAAAAAGGAGATTGCGATAATTTCGATTGTTTCCTTGATAATCAATGCTTGATAAATCTTGCGGTTCTTTTTATCGTAAACATGTATCACGTATATGAATGCCATATCATGACTATTTTATATGTGCATTGATTTTAATAATCACGGAATGTTTCAAGAACATCACTCCGGTAATAAATGCATCGATAAGAAAACGGTAAAGGCTGACGCAATCCGAGCGTGAGATGCGTTTTCATTCCGAATTACTGATAATGAAGAAATCCAGAAATACTTTTACGAAGCGTACATCGCAATCGATCGATCGCCTTTGCTTATCGGTCAGTGTGCATCACGCGATATGCACTGAAACACGAATCGGATAAGGTAGCATTGCCGTTATCGCGATAACATCATCAGCCAAGATGAGGCTCTCGTAATATCGACGAAGATCAGAGGGTACGCGACGATCAGACCACGAGGAGTGCGTGGACTCGTGAGATTTTCCATTGGTTGAACCGATTTGAATCGATTATCATTCGTGATGCGGTAGGCAAATTGTAACTGGTCGCGGTATAATTTGATGATGAATTAATTCTCATGCTGCTCATGTGGGTAAGAGTGATAAGCGAGGACTCGCGGAACTTCTCTCTGCGTTGCGATCAACGTTGCGAGGCTAACCGATTTAACAAAGAGAGATTTTTGCATTTGAGTCTAAAATCCGGCGAATCTAAGGAAACAATCTTGAAATTATACTGTGATAAAAAGATATAAAAGAAAATATATATAAGACTCATAAATTATACAATTTAGAATTGAAAAGATTTTTGTTTCCGTGATGCAATTATAAAGCAAACAATGATTACAATAACATTATTTATAATGGAGTTAAAAAAATTCTTAAATACGCTTTCAGCCTCCGGTGATTTTCCACTGTATTATTCTTGACAATTACAACGATGCGAAATTAAGACTCGCTCTTTGTTTCTCATCGAGCGTCGCGGTCAGGCTATTGCGAGCATTTTCCCCGTCACCGCGATAAAAATAAATTCTGACTAATAATCCGTCCTACGTTCCGCGCTGCATGTCGATGAATATTCCGTCAATCAGCGGCATGAAAAAAGCACGGAAGAAGAGAATGATATATCGGAACCATCCGTCAGTATTTGCATTGCGAACCGGGCGTAGGACAGGAAAAGTCCGCTTCCTGTTTCGTTTCCACGACGCCCGGTGTTCACAGGCGTTCGCATAATTTTCACGCGGTTCGCGTCCTCCTCCTGCCTTTGTTCTTTTGTGGCACCGAGCCGCCGTCGTCGTCGTACCGTGGCCGATATGCAGCGCGATTAGGAAAACACATACTCGCGCGCGCGCTCGGCGCATTGCGGTGCAACGCGCGCACCGATCGCACACTCGTATATGGGAGGCCTCATCCACGTCATCGAGCGACGGTAGCTGCCACCGCCGCCACCGCCATTGCCATTTTAAAGGCACTCTATTCTATGCAACTCGGGCTTGGTTCGCTCCGGTGCAACTCGCTCGCTCGCTTATGAGGATATTGCATATACGAGAAAGCGGCTGCTGTAGCAGGACGCGTGGTGCTTCCGGTTGGGCCCAGAGAGTAAGAGGATAGAGCATGAGTTACAGGAGAGGAGGACACACACCGATACGATTGCGCGGAGGATGAGGAAAGAGAGAGAGAGAGAGAGAGAGAGAGCGAGAGCGAGAGAGGAGAGCGTGAGAGGGAGGAAACGACACGGATAGGAGGACGACCGTATAGGCAAGGGCGCCGAAGACCGAGAGCAAGAGAGAGAAGGATCGCGGCGCACAGAGCCAGCTGACTCGGGAAAGTTCGTGGACGACCGTCATCGAACCGGAGGAATGGAGGATAGCAGCACCGGCGCACGACCGATGCAGTCGGCTGCCACCGGGGAGCCAGCTGACTGGCCGGCTCTCGTGTGTTTCCGTCGTTCGTCGACTGCCATCGGATCTTTGTCCGCCGCTGTGCACGAGGGTACCGGCGAGCGACCAGCCGCTGTCAGTTGGCGCTGTGACACCGGAGAGAAGTAACGGTGCCGTTCCGAGGAACGATCCAGGCACCGTCGAGAGAGATAGGAACAGGAACAGGAGGGAGAGGAAGCGCGGAGGAGGAGACGGAGAGACGGACAGGGAAAGAGAGAAAGAGAAGAGAGACGGAGAAAGTGGAAAGAGAGCGGAGGAGAGGCCACGGATCTGTACAACGATCGGAAAATTTACAATCGGCGGACGAAGCGTCACGCGGAGACACCGACGTGTCTGGGCTCGAGCATAGGTACTACTCTCCTCTCGATCGCCAAACGACATCCTCTCTCCGTCGCTCATCTCGACGTGTAACATCTCATCGCGGCATCGAGGGAATTTAGCCGGTACCATCTCGATATATTAGGTTAGGTGCAGGGAGGCTCAGGTATCTATCGAGGCGGAGCTCGACGCCCATCGCCGCCACCGGTGCCGAACGTGCTGGACGAAATCGTGGAAAGGAGAGAACGCGCAGAGAACGAGAGGAAGGGAAAGAGAGCGGCTGTCGATAGTAAAATAATAAAGACTGTGATATAAACCGTCGTGGCAGAAGAAAAAAGCGCGTCGTTGTTTAAACATTTGACATCATCGTATATGCGTACCGATACATTCGCCCGTCCAGATCGACGTGACGTCCCGAAGGGTCGAAGAAAAGGAATCCATCGGCGAGAAGAATTCAGCGAGTATTTCGTGCGAGAAACCGGAAGGCGGCCCACGACGGAAGACGAGACACGTTCGCCGGTCTAGGAAGCAAAAGACAAAATCAAGACGATTGTTCACTCGAGACTCTGTTCGGTAAGTTTGCAAAAAATCAGATGTTCTTCCCTCGTGCGCAGCGTATTTGGCTTGCGTGTCGTCGCGTTATCTCGCGTTGATAAATTCGGTGAAAATCGTGTGCGGGCCGCCTCCTCGTCTCTTCGAGCTCGGTCTGACGCGAAGAGAGACAGAGAGAAAGAGGCGATCGATGACCGGCGGTTGCACTTCGTGAAAATGATGTTGCACCTAACCGGCGGAATGGCCTTTGCCACCGAGACATTGGTTATCTAAGTCGACCTTTTTCCCACCGCCGTGACGAGCAATCGTGCAATTATAAAATCGTATGTTGGCGACGGATGTGAAAAATTATAATATTGCGTTTGACGGACGAACGTACTCGGCAATCTGTTGAGAAATTGCAGAATCATAGCAAGATAAACATAGATTGCAAATTGATGGAAAATCCGAAATATTAATAAAAGTTTAAAAAGATACATTCGTAAAAAAGGCTATGAAAAGTATTTTTAAAAATTGTGTGTAGTTAGAGGTGTTTTATAATTTTCGAGTTCAAACGAGAGAATTTATATACAACAGTGCGTTAACAATACAGCAAAATTTATTTGCATATTATAAAGAAAAGCGTGAAAAATTTGAAAGCGTGAAAATCGCTCGCGGCACTTGCGTGGCATTTTGCATTCGCAGTCTGCAATTTGCATCGAAATTGCAATCGAAATTGGCTTCGCGAAGTTGACTTTCATCCGATCGGCTTATTAAGCAATCATACTCGATACCTTTTTTTTCTACGACATATATCTTGTATAATCTATCATTAATTACGTAGGCGAACGTCCGTCCGATCCCTTCCGCACGTCTGATCGTATGTCATACTATGCGATTACAGATCACTCGTCTAGTGAATTATCAAGATTGAAGGATTTATTTTTTCTTACTTATAACCGCCGCTCTTAATGTCGCCTTCAATGTCACCGTCGGTTTCCAAGTCCGATTTGCAATATGACTTACGCGTTTAACGTCGACATCGTGAAATAAAAGTCAGATAGCTGCATTTAGCGCTAGACGAACGGTGAGAATACGGAACTTGGTCTCGGCGGAGTTCTTCCGTGTCTAGCATTTCCGTGAGAGAGACATCTAACGTGGCATATAAATTCCGTGCTGCGCGCAGCGTCGCGTGATGGATCATCGTGGCGACGTTCCTCATCCTAAATTTTAATAGTCTCAAACGCGATGCCTTATTTAACCCATTTAGAGGGAATTAGTCGTCGTAGCCGACTGCACGACCCCGTCGTCAATCGACGATATTAGTTAAAACGTCGCTATCGTTGAGCAGTGGATAAAGTTGCGATATAGGTCGGCGATTCGAAGTGAAGAGCCACTTCTTGCTCCTCGAGCATAAACGTCCCTGGTGCATTTTTTAGCGCGATTTGTGTGTAATTCTCTTATCGCGCACGCAACTTTATAACTATCGGCTTATCGCGAGTTCTACTTTATTCATAACGTGATACGAACTCCTCTCTTTAAATTGTATTACACATAATTTCTGGATGAGGTAAAAATTGGATTGCGCAACGGAAAATTAACGCGGCTGAGATTCGCCGCCCTTACGGTCGCGAGCACTGCCTGCCTGCCCACCGGCGGTAGTGTGGTAATTCTGCTTGCACCCTTGGATTAAGGGATTTAAGGGACCGTTCTATTATACGCACGCGAGGAGGCGCGGTCGCGAGGCACACATTTGCCGCGAGACCAGTTTCTCTCCGTGCACCACCTCGGAAGTCGAGAAGAGGGCAGTCGATGAGGGACGTTCGATAGCGGTTCGGGGCGGACGTGCATAACGAGCTGAACGCACGTGCGTCCGCATCTTCCTCGTCACGTTTCGCGATCACGCGAGCGATTACTACGCTCGACTTAACGCTGCGTATATACTTCGTTGCACAAAGTAGACGACACGGGAATTCTCGTTCCTCGAACTTATATTTAACATTCGGTTTTCCTGGCTACTGTTCGGCTCTGTTGCACCCGCACTTGTGTCCTTATTTCGAGCAAGTCAAACAATCAAATGAGATTTTTCTAACTTTACACAAGCTGAAATATCATAAAATTGCAAGAGTTATTTTGCTCGGTTATATAAATTTATTTATAGACTTGAATACCATCAAGTCGGCCGATGAATATTGTACATCTACAAATTTTTTTATTACTTAAAGATAAATAAAAAGCAGAGATTTTTTTATAGAATAATAAATTGAAAATAAAAAATACAATAAAATAATTAATACGAATGTAAATGAACAATATTTCACTTATAGAGTTTTACTTTATAGAGTTTCTTAAAATTTGGCATTTTTTTACATTTCTACGATATTCGCTTTAGAAAGAACGTCTAATGGAATACACGAACAAAAAAAAAACACGAAGAGAAGGTCAAGCGATTGTCCGTATGTGTGTGGGCGCATGGAAAGAGAGAAATGAGGAACATTGCGATAATTCGACGCGAACGGGCCGTTCGAACCGGCCCCGATGGAATTGAATCCAAATTAAATCGAATTTATTTGCGGATCACCATATTCGTGCCTGCTATTCTCGCTACAACGCGAATCTCTTTCGCCATTTTCGCTACCCTTCGGAACTTTTTCCATTTTATATCCTTTTTTTTATATTTTAGTATTTCTCGTCGAAATGTTTGTAACAATCTCGTAACACTTTTCACGTCAATCTATAAAATTATACGGGAATGTAATTTAAAATTCTTTTACAACTATCGTTATATTTCGACACTCGGGGAAAAATGGCACGAATCGATTTTCGAAATTGTACTACAAGGGTCGAATTGGATAACGTGTTATTTAATAATTAGAGATTAAAGAGAAAACGCGCGAATGTTTGTCCGGGCATTTTTTCCCGCTGACGGCGGGTCTGGGTAAATATTGTCGCGGAAGTCTAGCTCTTTTCGCGTGTATGTATGTATACAGGGCCAGCAGCGGGCCACTCGCGCAATTTTGACCGGCTGCATGTATTTTCACTTGCGGGCAATAGCGCATAGAAACCTGGGAATTGCGTGGTCGTCGCGGCGTTTGGACAGGGCCAGACCTGCACCGTTGCACGGTGGCCTTTATTGGCACGTTGACCGCGGAGGTTAATTGATAGGCGTCCAGCCAACCGGATCTGAAGTTTGGTACGTTGGGGTTCGGCGCTTTTAATTGGAACGCGCGATATATCGGAGAAATTTCCATGTCCGGCGATGCTGCCGCTGATACATCGCGAATTCTCCTACCCGATGAATTTCCTTGTCGATTGAACGTAGTTGTGGAACGTAGCGCGGGAATTTTTAATTCTTAACGAAGACGATATGTCCGGATCAAAATTTTGCCCGAGTGCGCTGCCAGTTCCACTTCGAATACATAGTTTTATTGTACGTGATGTTTCTTGGTGAGAAATTAATACTCGCAGCGAATGACTCACGATCGTGGTTGCGTTTGAAACAAGAGATGAAATTGGCATCAATGTATCGGATTAATATATCCTATTATGAACAATATTGATGTGATCGCAATATTGTGAAAATTTTGATTACGAATATAAGCCAATACTTGATTCACTATTGTGTTAATTAATGGTGTAATTAAAAATTTGTTAATTGTACGGTTTTGCTAAAATGAAGATATGTATAATGTCGGTATTAGAGCTGCCGTGAAAATTATTTCGGAATATTCATTTTTCGATTTAAATTAAATAGATTTGATATTTGAAGTAATGCATTTTTGCTCGTAATTTTTGAACATTTTTTATACTTCTTTTGTTCTAAAAATAATTAGGCGAAATTAATTAATGAGCCATTCGAGCATATGATACGTAATTCCCGAGCTGCCGTGTCGCCATGCTTGGGATCGTCGTTCGCAACTTATTAGCAGTCATTGCTGGCCCGCTTCTACTTAATGCATCGTTTATTGCGTTAGCATCTTCGATGCGTCGTCGTCGTCATTGCCGTTGCTCGACTGGCGTGGGCGAAATTCCAATCCGCGCGTCACGTGTATCGTAAGTTTCTCTCGAAGCCATTGAGAGTTATCAAGACGACCCTTCCGCCGGCTAATGCCTGCTTAAAGAGCTACCGTGCCTAACGATGCGTTACGACGATTGTCGAGAAACGAGCACAAACGCCCACCAAGTTCAACACTTTCACAAACGATAAATCTTTGCTGGCTAATCATCTGTCGCGAAATTTTGTACTTTTAGTTAATGTATTGTCAATTAGCTGCACTGCTCGTGACAGCACTTGGGTTTATATTTATTAATAATTCTGAATTTTTATTTGCTGATAATTTAAAACTAATAATTTATTACTAGTACAGACATTCGATCAGCCGCGCTTCCGATGCTTTCGTTTCCGCAATGTTGCATAATATATTATATTTTATACATATATACGTTTAGACGTTGCAATAATTATACGCTGTAATTATAATAATATTTATGCATTAGATATATATATTACATATAATATATTCTAATTTTTACTTATTAAAATTTTATCTAATAATAATTTTTCTTTTTTTCTAAAGAAATAAATTTCTTGGATAAGAGTTGCTATGTCAATATCTTGATATAATATTAAAGCGTTTCACCGCGCGTTTCCGATCGCCGATTGCGCGATCGCGCACGTCGGTCCGATGATTTATCGTGCCGCGCTATACAACAAGAAAGAAGCGACGGAGTATTATCACGATGTTGCGCCCGCCTTTTTATAACGTGTTGCCGAGGGTCCGCTCTTATCGCATTAAAGGTTTTTCAGATAACGGTTCATCGAACATGCATGACGCGCGCGCTAGTTTTAACTTGTGGAAATTTTCGTTTCCCATTCGCGACGTAACTGCAATAACTTTTAATCTTTGACAAAAAGAACCTGGAGACGCGAATATTTTTGCCGCGCAAAACGCGATCTTTGAAATTTTTGTCTCGGAATGGAAACTGCGGCTCAATCGACGTGTCACAAAATCTCGCAGAAGCGATGTCTCATAAACATCTACATCATTTATTTATAAGATAGAAGCATCTTTTAATAAAAAATATTATTACATAATGATTAAGATTGCATAATGAATTATGAATCAGTTCAATAACTTATTTTCAAATGGAACAACTATTAAAGTCGATGGCGATTATTTTGATGAATAGAAAATTAGAATAGAAATAGTTCGTAGAACTTTGTAATTCGGTTTCCAATTTTATTTAACAAGTGCACTTTTAAACAATTTTTTATATATTTAAAAGTATGATACAAGTTAACGCAAAATTCCTAATATTTATAATAAACTAGATCGTGGACGCGGGAGTTTTATAACTTATTCGTCACGACTTGGCACGGAAGTTCCGTCGCGAACGATTTAGAGTTCTTCGTAAAATCCCGTTTAACATCGTGTCCTCATAGACGCGATCGAATTGTCGCGGAGTGATTTTATGCGTGTGCGACATAGTGGGCCACGAAGTCGAAAGTCGGCCATGGACGTTCGCGTAAGGTCGTTACGTCACATAATCGCGATCTGACGAAAATTGCTGGCGATCGCTTAAACGGCGGCATACCAGGTCTCATATCATGTCGCATCGAATGATGTAAAAGCTGCTTTATTTTCAACATTTGAATATGAGCTCAGATAAAGAGATGTGCGAGTGTCGTTGAATGAAAACACAAGTCTTGAAAACCGATAGGCGTTCTAAGAGACGCTCGGGTTTCGATGACACGCGCGAGAACGATTCGGTGTCAATAATGTTTTTTTTTTCTTTTTTTCTTTTTTTTTCTTTTTTTTTTTTTTTTTTTTTTTTGTCGTGGTGCCCTAAAGCATCGAGAACCGAAAAATCGTCGAAATTACGGCGCTCCCTATCGCTGCCTACGTCAGCAGAAAAAGCAGACCTGAAAATATGGAGCATGGAGCGTGAAATAACAATGAAAGTCGGGGAGCGTGTCACTCTTTTTCCACCCTCTATCTGTAGATTTCCCTGTCATCGCCGGGAAGCCTCTATCGTATCGGGCGCTCTATTCACGGCTCATAGATTCTTAAAGCTTTCTCACGCGGCGTCGGCTCCGCGGCATTTGCATCACAACGCGAGAATCGTTCGTAATATACGGCAGGCGATGCCATAAGCACGGAAGCATCGATTATTCTTTTGGCCGCTCCCGCTGTTATCCGCCGTCGCGATTGCGGCCCCCTTTCTCCGCCGCCTGCCCCCCCCCCTGTATTCCACCTCTTTCCGCCAAAAAGACATACACGGTGTTCGCATTGTGCATTGTGCATTCCCCCGCAGCGTCTCTCGGAGTCGACTGAATCGCGCGGTGCGGCTTGCGTAAAATCGACGAGATAAATTCCGTCTCACCTCCTCGAGACGCGCTGTCGCAATTTCAGGGCGTCTCGGTGTCACACGCATTCTGCACACTGCCATGCCGTCATTTTATTGGAAATTGCGTGTAACATTATGCGCGCGGGGGACGGATCGGCCGCTCCCGTCGCGTTAAATTTAATAACGGATTCTCTCGGTCATTTCGGGCGAATTTTTAACGGAAACCGAGCGACAGTTTTTGGATTACGGATAATTGAAACTAAACGATTTTTCGGAAATTCAATGCGAGGGGAAAATAAAAATGAATAATTGAGTTTTCTGTCCCGGTCGCAGAGTCCGGGATATTTCAAAATAGTTATTTTAAATTAAATAAAATATCAAAATGTACTTTGTCAGGGAAAAATTCAATATTTTCCGATGGCCTCGTCCCTTCGGTTATTCATATGGCTTATCGTCTCGCTTCATAGTTGAATGATACGCGTTGGGGAACGCGGCTATAAGCCACTCGCGAGCCACCGTATTTAATTGGCCGTGTTGAAACCGCCCGTAAGTCAACTAGACAAAAGAAAATGTCAGGTAGGTCAAGAACCGGTTTATCGCTTTAGCGGTATTATATATTATATATGTGCCCACGTTGTACCCGGGTCCTGTCTCCGGATTCGATGCAGGCGGTGCCCTCTCTTTTCCTCTTCCTCCTTTCTTCTTGTCCTCCTTCTTCTTCTTGACGGTGTGCCTTAATTGCAAAACTTTTTCGTCGAATTTCTACGGTTTCTCGGAAGATTAGTAATCACGAGAGCACTCTTCCTCTTCGCGTCTCTTTTTTTTATACCTTTCTCTCTCTTTCTTTCTCCCGAGCTTCTCGTTCCTTCTGTTCTACCGGGAGGCATTTTCTTAGCACGCAAGCGAGCACCGACGTGATTTGCGCTCGCGATCGTTATACGGTTTCGTTCCGAGGGAAAAGGAGGAGAAGAGAGACGCGAGAAGAGGAGAGAGGAAGAGAGAGAGAGAGAAAAAAAGAGGCAAAGGCCAGAAGCTGCCTATGGGCGAACGCGCATCATCCCGGAACGAAAAGGACGAAATAAAATGCGAGAGAAGCGCGGGCGCAGAGGCGGATGATGATCGATCGCCTCTCCCAAAGCCTTGAATTCGATTTTAGCTTCCGGCGACGAGAGGAATACACACTATACATCGCCTCATTTCTGCATTTCTTTTTTCTTGCTTTTTTTCTTTGGAAAAGTCGACGCCGGGTTTTCCGATTGCGCGCGAGATACTGTCGTATTGGTTTCTGGCGATTTTCCAGATGCGCGCGTCCGATCGCGGTTGAAGGGTGTCATCGGGAAAGGACGCCCGGCGGAGCTTTTCGACCCGGCGAATTATCTCGGTGGTTCGGGTTTTCGATGTTGCGCTCAGAACGACACGATGGTCTCTCTTTCGATGGAATCTCGCACGAGTAATACGCCTCGGGCGATTTTCTCTTCTTCGACGGAGCATTTTATTCGTTGGTAAAGTCTCAAATTCACCACGAGAGGTAGATAGTCGAGGTTTAAGATCGCTCAAGAAATTCGCGGGTGAATCCTATCTTAAAGTAAAATCGCATCGCTACCGCGCGAGCAACGTTTTAAGTAACGTTATATTCTCGCGGAACGCGTCCGCGCAGCGTCATGTCGAACGCTCGAAATTTTCCGCGGGTTCTCGAGAGCTTAGATATCAAGTCGCGTGTATCGTTTAAACGTGTTTCACTTGGAGCTCGTTTGAACTCCCAAATATATAGTAATCGGTAGCGCGCTTGTGACAGTAGCGCGCGGTTATGCTCGCCCGTACATACATAATCCTATCGATACCTGCGATATCGGTGCGCGAGAGAGCGCTCGCACGACGACTATAAATAGCACGGCCGTGCGCGAAGAAGCTTTTCAGGGTAAAACCGACTTATGGATCGGAGAAACTTTATTAAAACGGGCCTTCCCGCCATTAATCACCCAACAACGGAAATGCGTCGGCCCGATAAATAAATGGAAGCTCCTAAGTCGTAAGGTATATCGGACCACGGGGGTGGCTGGTCGACCTAGAAAAAGGCGGAGAGAAAGAGAGAGAGAGAGAGAGAGAGGGAAAGATAGGGAGAGGCTTTATAAGCCTCGATCGAACTCATTGCTTTTCATCCCTCCCACCTGTCGTCCTTCTTTCCTTTCCTCCTGAAAAGAGGACAAAGTTTGCATTGCGATGAAAAGAGAAGAGATGAGATAAAGAGGTAAAGAAGCGAGCGAGAGAGAGAGAGAAAGAAAGAGAAAGAAAGAGGTCCACGCCGGTCGGCCGATGCCCGTCGCTCTTCTCCCTCGCGATTTGGCATGCTCGACGCATGGGAGCCAAGGCTCTATTTCTAGCACGGTCAGCGTGCCAGCGGACATAGAAGCGCAATGGACTCGCCTATAAATTGCATTCGCGTGATCGGGACCGATAGCAATCCCTCTCGCAATCCCTCTCGCGATACGCGTTCGTAGAAGGGATTTTCACGCTGGAGCATGTGAGCGGGGTTAAGTGCTGCTTTTTTAAGCAGGTGGTGTTATAATATCTAACATCTAAATGACCCTGAATCGTACCGACCTGTTCTCCCCGTTTCGATTAAATATTAGAAGTCGACGAATTCAGGTGGTTAATGGCACTTGGCCACTCGCAATTCACGTTGCATCACAATTCGAGGAAAAGATCGTTGGATCCTACCGTGGTCCAAAAGTCAGATGTAGTCACGTCCATTTATCTAATTGCGATCGTCTTTTTCAATTACATTACTTTTGCGAAGAAAAGGAAATCGTTTTTCCTTATCTTCATGACGTGCGAATTTTTCCGGTCGACCTTCCGCTTCTCAATGAAACCTTCTCGATTCACGCGAAATGTGTATCGGATACCGTCGCGAAAGCGTTTAGTAGCACACCGCGTATAAATTTTCTTATAAAATGTTTTTTTTTCTTGTTTTATTCCATATTATTGTTTGTTTTAAGTTTTAAATCTTTGTATTTTTTTTTCTCAAAAGATTCGATTATTTTACATTGTTTAGTATCATTCTGGTTCGTAACATCAGTGGCTGGTCTTTAAATCTTTATACTTGTATTCTCGGACCGGCTCACAATTGCGTTTTCTAGCTCAGTCGTTTCTTTTTTCGGTCGATCGTAAAGTTCTCCCGGGTGCGCGAGCTCTGGGGGCCAGACCCGGCCGGTCGCTATCGCGGTTACAGACCGCCGTCGATTTAATTCAGCAAAAAACGTATGCACTCGACGAACAACGCGCGCAGGCGAGGCAGAGACGACGGGTGGATTTTTACGAACCAGTCGCAGCTGGTGGGGATTTTTAAGAGCGCGGCTGAAATAGCGTTTTTAAAACAGAGTTGGCGACATGTACCGGGAGAAAGAAACCTCAATGCTTGTTTCATTTCTTTCTTCTACGTGTAAAACCCTCGGTGTTTCTTTAGAGCTATTGGCAGAAAACGCTTAATTCGTTCTCTGGCTTCTTCGTCACTTTCTCTCGAACGAGCGAGCGGCAATCGTCCATGATAAACGAGGCGATTGTGTCGATTTAAGAAGGCATGGGCGAAATAAGTGTCGAGTTAGAAACGACTCTTCTTCTGCGTTCTTCTATGATGAGTAACAATGTAATCCGAAACACAAGCGTAAAGAATTTCATTTTATTTTGTGATAGAAATAGGTTTTATATGAAATATCGTTTGTGCAATATTTAATAGAGTTTCGATGTTACAATTCATATTTACTAGAGAGAATTCATATTTAAATATAAATAAATATTCGATTTTCAGATATTAGATATAATTAATTAAATCATTTCAATAGTGATTGATTTCTCAATTAGCGCTTCGATATTTGCGACAAATAAAAATGATATTTAAATTAATCGAATATTTCCACCGTATGAAATATAGCGTAAATTTATGATCGGCATCATTTCCAGATCAAATGGAATGCAATATCGTTTGCGTCAGCTGCTCTCCGTGTTGATAAATATTATCACGAAGATACTCGCAGTCGAATACGCAGTAATACTCGCGTATCACGAGGATGGAATTTATCTTGCTTTGGACTTCTCACAATTTCTCGCTATCGATTCTTTTCTTCTACTTAGGCTTTTCGTTTCTGGCTCATCGAGAGCATTAAGGCGAAGTTTTCTGAAAGCTTTCGACGTAATCCTTTGTCTCTGACACGCAAATAAACAGATAAACTTAACAAAATGATAAAATTAAATATAATATTACGATATAATATTTAATACACACTTTGAATACAAATTCTTGATGATTATAAAAATCAGAAATTCCATATTTTATAAGAATGCGAACGATCGAGAAACTAAATTATTGCGCAACGTTTAAATAGCAAAATTAAATTTAAGAGTGATTGACATGCGCTTCTCGATTCATCCTTTTACATTTAATTATTACGAAAATCTGATTTTATTTCTTGAATGAATCTATTATCAGATGTACAGTTCTAAATAGGTCGAGATAATGATAAAACTGTCGTCGAAATTGCTGTGACGAACTCACTCGCGACGGCTTCACGATAATGTTCGCGCATCTGCAACACACGATCGTTACTACTTCTTCTTATATTACTAACACTCCGGAGTCTGCTTATCTGTCGGTACGTAATTTAAATGAGTCATTTACGATTAGCACTGAGAGCGAGATTCCTGTGATTTTTATCGAGATAGCGGTATACTTTTTCAGCTTGTTACTTTAATTACGTTGAAATTACTTCTTTAATTAATTTGGTTTATTGATTCAATTACATTCAGTATTGAGCAGAAAAGCGTCCTGGGCAATCAAGCTTCGGCCATTCTTCTTCAATACCTCAACACACGCGTTATCTTTTATTAACTGTTCATAACGAGGGAATGTTTGCAATACCGTGGATCTAACACGATAAATGCTAAAGTTGCATGTTGCATGCGGAACAAACTATACTTTGCCGTGTACAATTTGTTTCCTAGATTTTTTTGCATTATCGTTCGCGGCCGCGTAACTTCACGCGTGACTAGCGTTTACCGTATTCGAGATACCGTAACGAGAGATCTTTGTTATCACTGCGAAGGCCGTTCGCGTTTCGTATCGCGCGTCTCGCGTATCGCGGAGGAAACACCGCCGTGTGCACTCGATGCGAGTTCCTGCGTGCTTCTGACGCTCTTCGGCTTGACTCGAGTATCTCCGCATCGTGACCGAGTGCATGCAGCTTGTGGGGAGTGCAACGATTGAAAGTGCATGCGCGGTGCATCCAATTCTCTTCTCTCTCTCTCTTTCTCTCTCTCTCTCTTTCTCTCTCTCTCTCTCTCTCTCTCTCTCTCTCTCTCGCCTCTATCCTTCTCTCTTCTTCTTTGTCTCTCTTTCTCTTTCGCTGTCTTGCTCAGTTCGGATCGACTTCGGTCTCGCGCGAGTAGAAGGACATCGAGCACGTCGACTGCAATTATTGTGGCAATTCGTCTCGAACGTGCGGGGGTCGACTTTTTCCGAGGGATGGATGGGACACCGTCGCATGGCCGTACCGTTGCGAATTTTCATGAAGAAAGTAACGCGTGCGGGATGCAGGGGCAGCATCGCATTACTCATGAAGGGAGAATCAGTGGTTAGGTCGTGTGTTGAGTCGACACACAAAAGCCTTGACGGTTTTTATACGGCTACTCTTAGGTTCGAGGGTTCGTAGGAATTAATGCTGGAAGGATACGAGGGTCAATGACCGGAGGGGAGTAGAAATAAAGCTCCTAGAATCCGAGGCGGAATAGAAGAATTATATATCCGAGTATATGAGAAATGAAATATTCATGATAGTGAAAAAACTCTCAATGATGTTTTGTTTTTAAAAGAGTTCATAATTAATTAATATTTTTTATGATCAAAAAAGTTTATCAAGGTTATCGACATTTTTTGTGGTCAGAAAATTTATTAAGGTTCAAGAAGTCGCATGACGTAAGAGAAAATAATTGTAATACATTCAGGAGTGACGAAGAAATCCGCTTGAATACGATAATTGTGAATAATTCATTGCTATTCAGGGATAACTGCGAACATAAAATAATGATTTTCTCATTATCCGCAGATGGATCTAACTTGTTAAGCGTATAACGGCAGACGAAACGATTAAACTTCGATACGATACGAGAAAATCACTCGATCGATTACTCGCCCACGCTATTTTTAGCGGCGCCATACTTTATCGGCTGTCTTCTTTTTTTTTCGCGATACACATCGATTGTGTGGATGTCGTTCCTTTTTGCGTTCGCTTAATTGACTCGCTTTCCGCCGATTCTTGCGAGCGAATGCAATACGGAGCGCGATCTGCTTACGCGGCACGTTTTGTGTTGTACAAATAGCGTCGCGCTCTTCGATCCTCTTGCGCGAAGGCACCTTATTATGCTCACGTCACTAGTTCGTTATCGTCGGTTACGCACTGCACATGTATACGCGCCCCTGTTGCCAAGCGCGGATGCAGCGGATCGAGAGACGAGTGCAAAAGATGTCGCAAACTTGTTCAAAAATATTGTAGAGATTTGCGAACTCTTGGTACAAGATTGACATTTTTCACCGACGATAATATACAATTTTTAACAAAATATAATTTTTTTCTACGAGAGTAACAGTATATAAAATTTTCATAAAAGAAGCGCAATACAATGTTCTGTTATCATTCGACAATGCATCCGCTCGATGTCTCATTCTTTTATATCACCCAGCGATTCTATGAATTCATGGCATGGATACCGTCTCTTCGTCGGTTTATAGCGCACACTCGCATAAAAGTATCATGTTCCTCGGGCGACTCGCGATAACGGTACCACGGCGGCGGCGGGCGCGGACCGTCTCGCCGTCGTCACAGTTAATAACCGCGGGTATCGGTACCGTCTTATCCCGCGCGGATAGTCCGAGGCCGTATATGACGATCGTGACAACGACGAGGCTCTCTCGTGAGCAACGCCACGGGCTGTCTCTCTATCTTTCCTTTCCTCTCGCGATCGCGCACCAGCTGGGCGCCATAAACTTCTTTATTCCGTGCCTCGTTCGGCTTCTATCTCGAACTTCTCGCATCTCATTCACCGCCACCTTTCTCTTTTTTTTTTCTCTCCCGCGGTCTCTCCTTCCTCTCCTTCTTTCGCCTTCCTCTCTTCCTACTTCGTTTTCCGCCGCAGGGCGTGAAATACGAAGTCGCGTGTGACAGAAACGAGGTCGTAGCTCCTCAAGTTACGGGGACGAGCCCGGCTTTTCTTACGTACGTGCCCGCCACGTATGCGTCCCGCTCCACCTCTTCCGCGAAGGTAGACATATTCGCCTCCCCTTTTATCGCACCACCATCACCGCCGCCGCCGCCGTCGCGGCGTGTAGCGTCTACTCATCGCGACCGCTGAAATCGTTCGACCATTTTTCTTTGCGACCGGCGCTGGAATGCTCTCGCGAGGTTCGTTCGCGTCACGATAGGTCGGCTGAATTATACCTGGACGATAAATTTTCCGGAAATTTATCACCGCGTATACCGGTACCCTTCCAGAGAAACGGCTTCTCTCCTCTGCTCACGTGTGCGCTGCGAGAGTTCTCTCACATCTTCTGGATAACTCGCTCTTAACGCGCGAGTCCCGTTTTTCCGTTTCAGCATTTTCCAACCGGAGAATCGATATTCTCTACTAAAGTCTTAAACTGTTTGTTAGAAATTGTGCGAAATTCGTAGATTTTCTTAACAACAACGCAACATTTTGAAATCTATTTAAATAATATATTGCTTTAATTAATACATTTTACAGTCAAGTTGACAATTTTATAAGTAGATATAATTTGTTTAATATTACGTGAAAAATATACTTGATTTGATATTATTGTATAAATTAATTCACTGTTCTGTTACACATAATTTTGACATGTTAAAATATTGAAACTTGATGCTTATTAAAATATTGAAGAGAATTTAATTATTTATATTTAAAAAGAATCAATTAAAAAAATTAAATCTTTCGTGGATGAAAACATCATACAATCTAGTGGTAAATTTAATAGTGATAAATCGAATACGTTTGCTCGCAAAATTACTCCCTTTTTTTGTGATTTGCCATACACATTTAAGCGTTATTCAATTATTGTTCCCTCTCAATGAATATTGTTTTTACGTCTACACATTTTATTTCATTCTCTCTTCCATTTTCGTAGATTATTTTGTTATGTATCAAAGAGTTTATTTCCTATCAATAAATAAAGAAATGAAATAAAATATTTAATTGACATAACTCTCTTGTACGGACAATCGGAGATAATTCCGTGATTGAATAAAGCGAATAGAAACGATCGCAGTTCTTTTTATGGTCCTGGAGGGATGTAGAAACATAGTGCCGGAGCTTCGCGTCCTTTTTCTCGTATTCCAGTAATCATCAGACCTGTTTCGCCCGGGTCTTTAGTCGGACATAGTGCGTCGTTACTTCGGGGTAGTTTATTATCCGCCCCTTGTCTTCCCTTTTTTCTCTGCGCTTTCTCGTTCTACTTTTTTTCTCTCTTCTCCCTTTCCTTTCTTGGTGTTTTTTTTTCAAGTTCCGATTAATCACTATGGCTTCTACCATCGATTCTACGAAACGACTGATCACTAATGATTACTATTCTTCTTTGCACCACGTAATCTGCATTGTCATTATTGGGAGCGAGCGTCGTCGATTAATCGAATCGATCGCGTTCCAACTGGCAGCGTTATGTTTATCTCTCGAATTCGTTTAACCAGATGTATCGTTTGAAAAGCGAGGAATGTTTCAGCAATTTCCATAATAATATTTTTAAATGACCTTTATCGTGTTTTCGAATATTTCAGTTTATATCCACGAAATTACATTATTCTGCATTTTAATATTCAGGAAGTTTTGGTGTATTAAATGTCAACAGAAATGAAAATATTTTCCTACGTAATGCATTATTAAATATTTATTGATAAATGTAAATGTAAATATGCGTATTAAATTATCGCGAATTATTGAACGGTGTGGAAATTTTCTCGAGAATTGCTGGTTACTGCAAAATGACAGAATTCTGAAAGTTATAAATTGGAGTATCTCCAAACGAGATAAATGCGAGTTAGAATGCGGCCTTCATTTGCTGATGTGATTAAGGGCTAGGACGTTTATTAACGTACTTCGGGGAGCGCCGCGTGATTCACCTCGCCGTCGCTGGAAGTCGCTTGAAGCCGCGCCAAAGTGTATTAACTCGCATAAATCCAAACTTAACTCTCGGATGATCAATGCACTTCTCGTGGGACAAACAGCGATCCGTCGCTACGCCGCTGCATCACCGTTGCTGCACGCGGTGCAATTCAGGATTTCCTCAGAAATTGCACGATCCGGTTCGGCGAATTAATTTTGCGCACTTGGCAGAGTCCGGTTTGGCGAATTTATGCCGTGCATTTTTGTAAAATCGGCGCTGCGGTGTTTTTTAAACCTGTTTCATCGAAAATTTTATTCGTCGAGATCAATAACATGAAATATTTCCGAGCATCTTTTTCTTTGTTTTGCATAAATAAGGAAAAGTCAGCAGAATTTTGGCAAGTTCAAACATCGATACTGCATTCATGCGGATTTGGCAATATTTACGTTTGCTCGCGGAACAAATAAAAACGCGACGATTGATGCAAGATATACTTTTTTCATGTGTGCAGTATTGAAGTATTAAGTTTCTTTATTTAAATTATTAGGCGATTTCATCAGAAACTGTTGGCATTCATTTTTAAACTCGCTTTGAGAATCACTGGTCGTCGCTGTCTAATCTGACCGACTTGTTCGCGAGCCGCGTGCGTCGAGTTTCACTCCCGTCGTTCGGGGATCCCCAAGCGCGAGAAGGCGAGAAGCCGTTTCAGCTACCGGTTTTAACAATCGGGACTCATGACTCGTGTCCAATGTACCCGTCTACTCCCTTAAGCCTGATCTCTCTCCCTCTCTCTCTCTCTCTCTCTCTCTCTCTCTCTCTCTCTCTCTCTCTCTCTCCCTCCCTCTCTCTCTCTCTCTCTCTCTCTCTCTCCCTCTCTCTCTCTCTCCCTCTCTCTCTCTCTCTCTCTCTCTCTCTCTCTTTCCCCTTTCATCTCGACCAAGTACGCTAATCAATTCGCGAGCGCAATGCATCGCGTGTTCTCAGATTTAGTCCCCTCCTCCTTTCGCCCGTTTTACTCTTGAAAGCTCGTGACGTTCTTGTTATCGCCTGTAAGAACGAGGTAAGAAATGGACGCACTACGGAATGTGTTTTTTTTTTAATTCTGCTTAACACCAATTTATAGGTAGCATGATACACGGCGCGATACGAATAGGGCGAATAAAATTAATTGAGGTGAAGGCGCAACTTCTCTCACGTTTAACGAACTTCAAAGTCATTCGTCTCTTTGCTCTCTTTCCGCGGAGAAATTTCTCAAACGCTTGAAGGTGAACTTTTCCGAGAGCTCCGTGAAAGTTTTCCAATTGACCGATTTCGAAAATTCAAAATTTATTAAATAATAATTTACAAATTGAAATTAATTTATTACCAATTTAGCTTATTAGAGCAAAGCGCGTATTTTGTTATAAATTTTTTTATTTTCTTTATTTTCTGGTCAGTTCATTTCTCGCTTTGCATTTTATGCAATTGTGAAATCGGCGCCCTGCTGATGGTCAACGGCGCTCTCGAGGAATATTAATTATTGAACAACATATATCTGCATTTCATAATATGTTTTATTCTCTCTTTTTCTTTTTTCTTTTGGCTTCTTAATTCGGCACGAAATTATAGACGTCGGCACGGTTGAAGGAGGCATGGTAGGCATGTGTGAATTACATCACGTTTCACCATTTTCTTGTGCACCTCTCATGCGCGAAACGTTAAAAGAAAAAAAAAAAAAGAAAAAAAAAGAAAAAGATTAGTCGGCGACGACCTCGATTTCGCGCACGTCGCCGTTTTTAATCGTTGTAACGCCCTTAGGCATGACGTGGGGTAACCGGGACGTTATCGGGGTCTGCGTATTCGATTCAAAGTTCTCACTACTTTTTCTTAGCCCAAAGACATTGAGAAGTTTTTAAATGCAGTAGAAAATCAACTGTATCACAAGATGTTATTTCAGATCAGGTAGTACAATTTGACTAAAATCATAACGAAAGCAAAATTATTTCCAGAATTTATCGCTTGCTTCATTAATGTAAAATTGCGCGTTTAAGTAAGCGTATTCATCTTAATGCAATAAATTATTGATAAGCTTTTAAAAAACTTTTTTAAGAATGATGAAAGAATGGTCAATAATAATTGCCTATACATAATTACTTTAAATTACTAAATATATTTTCTTGGGTCTAATTTTAAACAAAATGTAGTTCTATACATAGGAAAAATTCGTAGACGTCTCGCGAATGACCATCACAGACAACACCCGTTCGATTTCTCCGATTCGAACGCGGAATGTGATCACGGTGTGAAATTTTATTACACGAACGCCGCAGCGTGCACGCGTACAACAAATATTTAATTACTCGCTCTAGCGAAGCGGCAGAATTTTAATTCGGCCGAGGAAAGCCCCGTAAAAAAAAGAAGGAAAAGCCAAAAAAAGGAAGAAGAATCGCTCTCTGCGCCGCATCCGTTTCGGACATTAAAATTCAAGAGCGGGCTCCGTTGTAGGTGCGCGAACGAGCAAGCGCGCGCACGGGCGGCGCAAATTCTATTAGGACGAATCCAATAAAGAGACGCGACTGCCTGCATCCGCGCGTACACGCAGGGTTTCCTTCTCAACTCGGCTCGACGGATTATCGAGAGGTCGAAGAGAGAAGAGATTCGGCCGTGCGCCAGACTTTTTGGCAAGCGCACCGTGTTTCGCAGTCGATGCGCTTTGATTTTGTGCGGAGAAAAAGTGAACTCGTCCTTGTAAAATTATTACGACGATAAATTTTTCGCGAGACGTCTGATTTGAAATTTTAATTAAAAATTTCAAATATGACAAGCGAAAGAAGAATTAATGTTAGCGAAGAGAGTAAATTTCTTCGGATGCAAAAAGTTTCGTAATTAATTTGTTGGAAACTCTAAGAGACATTGAAAGTTGGATTTGCTTTTTATTATTAACATTGGACAATATTGCTGTAATATAATTAGCGTTTGCGACATTGTCGAATAACAGGTCGAGATTTTAACGATCGACAAGACAGTAAGAAGGCAAGGAGGAAAGCGCGGAGACAAGGAACCTTAGGAGGAAGTCATTTTGTGTGGGTTGAAGCCTGGCGTCTTTTCTTCGTCCTTTCTTTCCTTCTTTCTTCCACTGTTCTCGACGGCAGTAGTCGACCGTTGTTGTCTCTCCGGCTCGCCTTTCACGGATGCTTACCGTTATACGCTCTCGCATTATTACCGTAATCATAGCGCAAGTCCAACGCCGGGAGCGTGGCCTACATTTTCTCAATGTATAATCAATGATTCTTATGATTTTCCCTACCGTCGCGGATGATCTCTCCTTTTGCCATTCGCAAGTTTAGCTGTTCCAGCATGCCGTCTTTAAATTAATTGATTTATAATTTGCACGTCTTCGGCAAATGTCAATTTAAAGTATGAAATACCAGCAGAAAAAATTAAAAAGATTAATTTTATTAAATAAATATTTTACTTTGCCATGTCGCATTCAAAATTTATATTTGCATCTCGCTATAGTAAAATGTAGTAAAATATAGATTTCTTATATTTTTGCAAATTTGTTAAACTTGACTTGCTACAGATTTAGAAAATAGTAAAGAAAATTAAAGATAGATTACGGAGAAAGCCTTTCCGCCGACTTTCAATGTGCTCGCTGCACGCAGCGAGTCTCTTCTTGCATCCCTACCTCTAGACACCCTCACAGTCTCTCCTCGCTTGTCTTTCCTCATTGGCTTGCAGCGCGGCGAGTCTCTCCGCCGCCTCTGGAGAAGGAAAAACCTGACTTATCGTACGTTGTCTTCCTCTTCTCTCCAACCACTGATCTCTAACGCCGGTCTAATGCCGCCTTGGAGTCAATCCTTTCACTGCCACGCGAGCGGCAAGTTAACGATGTCATTTCGGGCCAACGACCGCCGATGCGGTTCGAGTCTCTGTTGAACGTGACGCGCTCGAGTGCGGTTCGTTCTTGATGCGAGTATAAGAGGAAATGTGCTTACAATCATAAAAAATGTAAAAAATTCGTACTTTGCTTGCGAAAGAATATAAATCATTAATAAACAGAGACTCAAAGTCGACGCTCGACTGTGCTATATCCTTGAACGAAGGTGAGAAGGTTCGTAATGATGACGATGGAAAGGACGGCGGGATCATATTTATTGGCGATGATTGCGCGGAGACCGTTGGGTCATGTGTATCTCCCTTCTTTTTTTCCCTTCAATTGCGCGCGAAAGCATGCTTCTGGAATTATTTATAAACCAGTTTCTCGTTTCCGAAGTTGTGTATCCGTAGACGGAAATGTCTATAATTCTTCTGGCTCTCCTGCGTCGTCGCGAAAAAAAAACGATGAATGCAGAAACAGGCTTCGAGAGGTTATCGCGAAATCTCTCACTTGCAGCATCTCCATACTTATCATTATACTGTCTGTCGACGTGTTGCCGGGACTTTTTTTTTTATCACGATGAATCATCAATTTCGCGGCAGCGTGGTATCGTTCGTAATAGAAAAGAGCCTGACTTAAGTCTCTTTTTGGACTCCTTTCTTCTCCCCCACATCTTGAGCTCGATTCGTCACGTTATCTCCTTTTTAATTTTTCTCTCGCCACAGATTTCTGTAGTCATTATTGAATTTCATAAAAAGCAATTAGGAGATTGAATAATACTTTTCATATTTTACGAATAGAAAGTTTTCGGATTATTAAAATATAATATTATAATAATTTTACTGTATTTATTATTAATAAAATAATAATAATTACAATAATAATTTTTTTATCATAAAGAATAATGATAATAAAATATAATGAGCAGATATACAACTGAGAAAGTTATAGAGATTTATAGGCATAATTATCATGTGCTAATTATCACGTGAATCGTTAAAACAATATGAATTATAAAAGGAGTCTTTTAGACTATCCTACTTTCTTTTCGCATTTGAGTAGCGGTTATTAGAGCGAAATTTGAGGAATTAACGTACATGTCGCATATACTTGAATCGACTTGAGGCGTACAAATCATAATGTGCTTGCCAATGTTCCTGGCACGATTTCGCCATAGCGGCCGTGAATACATCTTACGTTGCAACAATTATTTTTATGATTCGCTGACGTACAACTATTTGGAATTACTGCACTCAATGTTAACGATAAATAATTTTTTCAAAAGATTTTCTTCATTTAAAAAAATTTTTTTTTCGTTATATATTAAAATCTTCACTAAGAGAGCAATTATTTAATTTAACTGCTCCAATCGTGCAGTTGACGTGCTCAAATTCTGACTTTATTTTATATTATTTTTACGCAACAAAAACCGCACTGACTCCCTTTGTGAATAATCATGTTGAGTTTGTAATTAATTAATATTTGTTATAGGAATAATTTATAAATAACACAATTATTATCAAAGAAATTATATTGATTAGAATTATACTGAAAAAAATGTCTTCAATTTTAATATTACATATATTTACATTAATTTATTACACAATAACGGAAGATCTAAAAAGAGGCTCTAGGTTCTTACTTTTTGCGCCTCGTCCTCAATCCGCCTCCATCTGACATCGCCATTAATTCGTTTGTGTTTTGACGTGTACTTTTATCTTCTGGGCATGTAGAGACACGATCCTCGGGAGATACTGCTCGTGATCGATCACGGACGGCGACGGGCGCGTCTGATATGCATATGACAACGGCAGTTACACGTGTCAGAGTTACGGACGCTCGCTAAAAGGAGCGGAACAAAGCTGCATATGCGTGGGCATAAATCTCGCATGAGCTATTTACTCGGAAAAACTTGTTTATTTTTATATTTTTTATGTCAACAATTTTTATACGTACTTATACAGTACGTTTGTTAAATATTGCACGCTACTCTTAAGTATTATTCAACTCTAATTTTTTCATCCTTCTCTCGTTCGCTTTCATCCGTAATTACGTGGTTAGCCGGATAATAGTTACGTAACCGTTAACGCAGTCCCGCTCTTCCGCGGTGCAACCGAGCTAATCATCAAATATTTGCTGAGCCGTATTGCAGCGGTTCCGACGCTATCTCGCTCTGCTCCTCTTACACACGCTTCTCCTCCCTCTTGTCTTATCCGTTTGTTTGTGTACGCGTGACGAATGCTTGCGCAGCAGCAGCATCATCGTCGTCGTCGCACTATCAAGCACCGACGGCAACCACAGCCAACGAGATTTTCTCGAGGAGGTGAGATATGTCCCTGACCAACCGCACCCTTCCTTTCGACGCGGCGCGAGCGATTGAGAAATGACTTTTCGAAAAATGTGTGAAATACTTGCGAGTTTTTTTAATTTTTGATGAAGACTAAGTAAAGTTTAAATTATTCATGTAATTTGAATGTATAAGTATTCAATGATGTAATCATCTTGCCGTGCTCGATAACGCGATGCTGTTTTCACATTGTTCAAGATACGATTTGTACATAAATTGACAGCATACTTGCATCACATAATGCATTCAAGTGATATCATCAGCAAATAATTTTCTTCATTGAGTGAGACAATTTGTGGACTCATTAATTCAATAATCGTAGACGGCATTTAATTAATATGTAGCCTTTTTCAATTTTTTTTCATTCCGTAAAAGTTTCATATGCATATTTTGTTCAAAAATAGAACCGCGAGGGAACATTCAGTTCTTCTGCAAATATGGCACTTGTTATTAATGAAAAATTCACGCCACAAGAGGAACGTGGCAAGAGATGATTTTTAAAAATCGACAGGTTGGGTTCAAAGTTGGTCGCATATCATACAGGTGTCGATAAGCGGATAAAGGTCAGAGAGTAAAATGACGATAGATACACCTCGCGAGAGAGGAATGCATGCCGCGTTAAATATAAAAGCGCTCCAACACCGACTGTGCGTGAAATTGTTGGATGCCGAGGCGTGTACGCATTTCGTTACTCAACGGCTAATCCACCGTTACTCTCTCGACGTTGATAGTTCTATTTAGTGGTCGAAGTCGCATATGTGCAATGCAATCCGAGGGCGTGCAGCATTAATGAAGCAAAAAATCCAATATTTTTAAAAAGAATTATTAATCGATTATTAATGTTAAGAAAAGAAACGAGATGTAACATAAAAATAGCTTTTCTCAAGGCTCTTACTTTTTAGCAACTCTCTTCATATTAAATGTGCAAATTATGTTAATTTATTATGTTAATACAAAAATTTAAACGCGCGTATTAGTTTTTGATTTGTAAAACGAGGACGGAATGCGCGCGCGCATGCTCTCCGAATGAGCGGCTGGACGCGACCTCGACGAGTTTCGTTTGAGAACACCGAGCGCGCCCAACGTCTATGAATATTTACTGCCGGAAATCACTCGACAAACGCGACTTTCCCGGTCTCCCTTGCTGCAGGCAAATAATGGCGACTCCGCGATAAGAGTTTGTCGTCGCCGCGGTGCGCCGCGCCGTAAAAATCGTCCCGGCGTATAATAAATTGCTTTCGCGATTCCCGGCGACGTCGCGAAAGAAAGTTTCCCGCTGAATCCGACGGGGACTCCCGGGAAGACTTTCGATGGGATGAGTCCACCAGAAAGTATCTCGCGACAGTTTTTGCGCGCGGACCGCTCGCAGATACGCTTGTACTACTTCGCCCGTGATATTCCCGTGGGAATATCTCGCCGCCTGGCCCGCACATTCTTAACTAGCACGTATTCGTCGGTCATACTGGCCAATTATTAATACCGATATCCATTGTAATCGTTGCGAATGGCAGCCAACAATTGCCGATTGTTGCAAAATCGTTCGCCATATGCCGGCACAGTAACCGTGCCGTCGTATCGAATAATCGTTACGTTATCCTCTTGTGTTGGACCGTAAACGCTAAATACGCTTCGAGGGGGGGTGGGGGGGGGGGGGAAGTTAAACTAATTACCGACGTTGAAAAGCCTCGTATAACCCGATAACACAACACAAAAGCGTTGCAACGCGAGGAAGAAGATAATGATCGCTTTTAACTAATTAAGTTCTCTTTTTTTTGTCTCGAGCGCTCTGTTTCGCGCGTTCTATTTTAGAGTTCCGCCAGTCATCGTAAACTGTACATCTTCGGGCGAAATTTTCACCAAGTTTTCGCATCGTTTTTGTTGCAGGACAGCGAATACCTGGTCCCGATCGCGCACTTGTCGGACTACAACGTCTACAGGATACCGAACGCAAAGCGAGTGTTCGGCGCACCCTTCGAGTGGGGCGCCTGCCTGCGGCCGAACAGCAACGCCGAGGCAGAGGATACGAAGTCGGGAGAACCCGGGATCAAGGTCATCGCTTTCGAGAACGAAAAATCGCGCACCTGCTGGCTCACAGCCATGAGACTCGCTAAGGTAAGCGACACAATTTTTCTTCCTGCTTTTCCGCGGCCTCGCCGGATCGCCGCTTTCTATCCGAGAAATACTCAACGTGGTGCAGCGATTCGAGGGCACGTCGCCAGTCCGACTATTGAATACGATCAATCACACGAAATTAATTTTTGAGTAGACGTATCATCTTCTCATTTCGCATGGATTAGAATCGCAACGTTCGAACGTCGATAAATTTACTTGGAAGATGAGGGACGTTTTATTAAAAAGAAATAACGCTTTGGGAGTTATCAGTGAGCGAGTGAGCGAGCGAGCGAGCAAGCGAGCATTAACTTCAGTAAATAACTGCTTCAATTTGTGAGTGGAAAGCGAGCTAATATCAGCCGGAGAAACAGGTACTTAGGATTCGCGGCGAGGATAATAGCGCTTAGTATCGCTACAATGTTCGTTTCCCAGCCGATTCCGCGTCGAGTCTTCTTATTCGACTTTGCCTCTCTTTCCGCTCACGACGTGATCATCCCTCTCCGGACGGGCCGTGGGTATCATTAGCTCCGCGATGGAGCCCGGGTATAATGAGCCTTATTTTCTTTCCCGTTCCCTCCCCTCTCCCGCCCCCTCCTTTTCTCCACCCGTCTCCTACTCGGATGTCGAAAGTTCTCCGTGAAGTTCAAAGAAGTTGCGTGACTCGCGCGCGGTTCGTGTTTAGCGGGCCGGTGAGCGGAGGAACACTTTACTTCGTCGACGTGCGTACATACTTACACCACGCAGCCTTGTCACGTTTCGCTTGGCGATTTCTTTTTTTTTTTAATGCAGTCATGGTACTGACACCGTACGTTTTTTTCCTTTGTCGGTTTTTTTCTGTTTTTTTTTCTGCGTGGATCGAGCTCGCGAGACATCCTTTTCCGTCCTCGTCGATAATATCGGTTTATTCTCGAGCGCAGACGGCTTTTGTCTTCCTTTTCTCTCTCTCTCTCTCTCTCTCTCTCTCTCTCTCTTTCTCTCATTCTAACCGAGCAAAGTGCTCGTCGATGGAGGAGAGTAACTCATGGCTGGTAACGGTTTTCGCTAACAACGCGCGATCGGCAGCCATGCCGGAGAGAAAGAGAGAGGAGCGCCGGAGTGCGGCCGCCTACTCTCTATTACGTTACTCTTTAGAAGTCTATTCTTCCTCGTGCTTGGAGTGCCTGCTCAGACCGCCTCTTCAGACCGGCTGGTCTCCGCGAAGCAGAGTTCGGATCGACAGAGCATCGCTCTGTCATTCGCAAAAATGGTAATCATGCTTGCCAAGCGAATTGAAAATTAAAAAAAGCGACATTTCTTAATGTGACACGTGTCTCCCGGCAGCTTCAAGTATATTCTAAAATAAAAATTAATTTTCAATTTAATATTTATCTGTTAAAAAAGTAGCAAAGTTCTGATAACGTTTTACATATTTGCACATTGCATAAGATTTTTATTATAATTGATTTTTAATTCTTAAATTTTGGCAATCTCGGTAATTCAATTTACACATTTTTGCGCCATCGTTATTATCAAAAGTTATCTTCGCTTTGAGCAACATTCGCGTCGGGCCAGACAGCGAGCTAATCTGCAACGGGACGTAATTTGGAGACTGTTACGATGCAGAATTGTAATCCAGCTTTCCTCGGTGCATTCTCGAGGGTTTCCCGAGCTATCTATACTGCCGTGGCCGGCGGCGAGCAGGCACGGTTTTGCTTAGTGTTTATCGGTCTCGTTGGCCGTCTATGCCTGTCTGCATCTCCTGTCAGCCTGTCTGCCTTTCCGCTCTGGATCTATACTGTGTATACTCTTCTCTCCAGTTCTCGGCTTCTCTCCTTCCATCATCCGCCGCGTTACTCTCGGCTCCGCTTTTTGTTCGAGGGGAAAAGGACGAGATGCGCGCCGTCTTGGCCGGTAACGGTGCTAGGTAGTACTTACGCGTGTCTCAGTGCGAGGCCCTTTGTAACTCTTTCATCCGAGAAAAAGCTAGGAGTCTGATGAGATGCGGCGAACGAGAAAGAGAGTTGGAAAGGCGGAAGGGAAGGAGAGAGAGAGAGAGAGCAAATGAGCGGGTAGGCGTGGAGGAACCTGCAGGACTCGCTTTGATCGAGAAGACATTGACACTCCCGCCCGTCCCCTTTGTGCTCCCTTTGTTTCTACGCCGTTCACCCTTACTCCCACTCCTACCCTCTGTCGTATTTCAATCTTCGCGGACTTCGATTCACCTCACTGGAAATCTATGAAGTCTAAGTATAGCAGAGTCGTCTTCGTTGAATCACGAAGGGTGAATTCCCGAACAAAGGCGGCACGACTGCTTTTCAATGTTCTTATTCGTAAAAATTTCACCTGAAAAATGTACGTAGAATTCGTTATCTCTGTAATTAAATCGACTGCTCAAATGGATAAGCGAAATAGAAAAGGGAATTGATAGATCTATTAATATGTCAGAGTAACAGCGGTTTAACATATTTCTCTTGTGCAGTCGGATTAGTTCGAGATTAAGTTTCTTGCGTAAGACAAAGGTATCGTGATTGCGAGGGTTGTATCGTTCGCATTAGCAAGTGGCAATAAAATATTGTCATTTGACGTTAAGTGCCGGGTTCACGCGGCTCATAAAGCGATAACGGTAACGAGAAAGTGAATAGATCGCGGGAGGATTGTAGATTCAGATATCAGACCGCTTTCTACTCGATTATACGTATCGCGCGAACTCTATATCCCGACAGGAGTTTCTTGCCGCGCGAAGAAACGGCGATCCGAGAATTATAATTATCCGCGGCAAGAAACGCCGCGGTAAGAATCGGTTGCGCCAACCTGCACGGCCATTCAGTCGCAAGAGAGATTTGTCATGAACCCTTACGAGGCAACTTTTCAACGATAATCGACACTGCGCCGACACGTGATATCGAGAGGTTCAACGCAGCATTATCTTTCGTTTGCTTAGAGTCTGCGCGTCTCGTTATCGCTCGCCGGTTACCCCGTCGCTGATTAATGTTAGCGCGCACTCGCGTCTCGCCGCTTTCCTCGCTGGCGCGTTTCCCGTCTGCGTTTGCGAATAATTGAATTACGTAATTATCTCCCCAAACGCGCCGGCAATACTCCGGGGCCGCCTTCAATTAGTCGCCGCCGCCCTTCATCTTCGCATCCACCTCGATCATGCTTCTCTCCCGAAACGCGGAAGCGACGAGCTCTCGGGGTTTCACTTAATTTCTCTCCCGCCTCTCGCGAGAGCGTCGTGAACGAAGACGAGACAGTCGACCGTTTTGCGCTAAGCAAATATCGATTTCGGGCGCGAATTTAATCCAGCATGCTTATACTCTGTAACTTTTTAACGACAACATCGCTGTCGTTACGTGTCGTTGCACAAGTAACATATATCATATAACAGTTACGCAACGACACATAACGATAACGGCATCGCCGTTAAAAGTTACAGAATATGCATGTCCGATATCTACTGATACCTAGAAACACGTCGTATTTTTATTTTTGGTATATATTAGAATTTTATTATCATGAAATAAATATATTTGCTCGCTTTGAATATCTTTTTAAAAAATTTTTTTTATTTCGACGAAACTGAATAAAAATTACAAAGTTATTTTATAATTGTAATTCGAGAATTTTAACATGTATGTTAATCGTAATATGAAACTTCGAATGGCGGCGAGTTTATTTTTGTTAGCAGCCGATTTTTCGGTAGCTATAGAGCTCGGCGGGATAATTTTCTACGTTGCAATTTGCAGACTATATTGGCATATTAGCACCTTTGTGCGCGTGGATACGAACAACTTAACTTACACATGTGGGTAGGCGCGTATGCGTGAGCAGTCAGTCGAGCGTGGATGCGTCCGTCTGTCTTCTGGGTCGATACGATGGCTACACTGCTGGGTCCACGGTTATGCATACGTTTACATAGCATCGTCAGCTCCTCTCGTCTTGTTTCGTCTCGTCGCGTCTAATCTCACAAGTTTGACACGGACCCGAGCGTGCGCGAATATTTACTTGACGCAGTACTTACCAGTTCGTAGTTTCCTGATCCTTTTGATGAAATGAGGTACATCAAGATTCTTTACTTTACGTTTGTATTTAGAACCGCAATTTGGATGGAAAATGTGTTTTTAATATTAAATATTTGAATTTTTAATTAAAATTATATATTACAAATAGAGTTTGCTTAGAACTAACTAGAGAATTTTTTCTGTTGCAATATAATTATTAAATTGTATTTCTAGTTTTGTCAGATTTATAATTAATAGTAATTTTTTTAGAATGAACATTTTATGAGAGTTTTCAGTTGAACGAACAGAAAATAAACTTCATTTAAGCCAGCTTTACTAAAAATGAATGCTGCCCAACACGTTGACGATATAAGAAGCTTAGAGGAGCTCGCATGGATTACCTTTGACCTAGCCACGAAACTTTATCGTTGTCCGTGCAAGAAAAGGTGCTTTCCAGCGAAAAGAATCGATTCTTTCAATTGAATATTTTCTCTACGTTCACAAACCACTTACTGAAATGCCACTTACGTAAGAAATGGGATTACAATTCAAGTCTAAAATGCAATATTGCTAATCTTGTTGCTTGAAAAATAGATGCAAAGCATTACGTATTTGTCGGATCGCTATTATTTATCGAAAGTTTAATATGTAAGCTATGCGTTTTATATTTATTAGAATAATGATAGTAAAAAATAATTATATATATGTAATTATGATGATGTCTGACCAAAATTTGGGATAATGCTTTTTATTTTAATATTTTTCTTCACGTTTGTACATCGGTCTTTTCGTCTTTCTGTTATCTCTTTCCTTTATTATTTCTGAAATGTGCTAATTTTACATTCTAAAATATCGAGAAGAAAAATTTAATTATTGGAAAAGTCGGGAGACACATCAGAAAGTACTTTCGCATTCTGTTCGTAACAACATTGAATTTATTTAGGCGAGTGCCGAGCTTGTATATCGGCCGGCTTCGCACAACTGGACAGCACGCGCAAGTTTGCTGGCCGGCCGGCGTTACACGACAAAGTAACGCGTGTAAAATTATGTAAATTGTGGGTGCAGGTTTTTGCCGTTGGCTTTGTCGGTCTCGGATGTTGCGATGCGCTCGAAGCGTAGAATCGGTTAGGCGCGCGCGTGTTTGTTGCCCGTCGCGTGCATCTCACGAATTGCATCGCGCGCATTAACGGTGCCCGGCTCCGCTTTGTGTTCCAGTACGGCAAACAGCTCCGAGAGAATTACCGAGCCTTCAAGAACAAGCAATGCGAGCAGAACGGCAGCGGCAGCCCGAAAGAACAATACAGCAGCCACAATGTGTCCAACGTAAGTGCTACATACGTACATATATTCCAAGTGCTGAGAAATATATAGATCTAAGCGATGAGGAAAATTTAGAATTAAAAGCTTTTACATTTTACAATAATTTAAAAAAAAAAAAGCCAGAAAGTGTAAATATGCAAAATGAATAATTTGTAACGAAAAGTTATATTGACTTGATTTTATAAACACACTGCTTAGGTCTTTATATCGTTTTTAGCACTTTATTTCTACAAATTGTTTGTTCTATTGGATAAGCGCCGCGAATTTGCACATTGATGTTAATATTTACTCATTATATATTCCTGCAACAAAGCGAAACATATGACACATCAGTAAAAACTCGTCGCGCGTTCTTCGCGACTTCACAAAACATCTGCAAATTTGATCGCGCCGTGCAGTAATTGCTAAATTCAACGAGAGGGAACAAGCGCTTGGAAAAAGCATACGACGACGTGCAAATCGTTGCGACATAGATGGGCAGATCGCGTATAATGTCTCCTGGCGAATTATTTCGACATTGCTCGCGCGCGCGCGCGCGCGCGCGTGCGAGCGTGTTATATTTTCGACGGCCGCTCTCTCGCCTCGGATACGCTCGAAAGGTAAATTTCGCTTTAGACGCGGTAAATGGAATGGAAGAGGCGATTACGCTGAAATTACCCCGAGTGACAGTAATTTGCCGGGTCACGCCACGTTCGATCATTGCCTTCAGTCATCCCTTTCCCTGCACGAGCCGCCGTCTCTCGAACTTTCATAACGTCTATGCAATCTCGATTAAGTCGCGCAATTTTCAAGTTTTTCGACGACTTTCATTGATTAACACCTTTATTTTTTTCGCTATGTCGTTATCTATTGTTGACATATCTAGCACATTCTTATACACGAAACGCTATCGAAACGCTATATCGTTTGATTAAATTTACTTAAAAGTAGAAAACATCTGTACGTGAAGATAATATCTTAAAATTGTTAATCGAAACTGTCTTATTATAGTCGAAATAAATCGATTAATTTATTAATTTCCATCGATGCTTTCGTAATTAGTGTTTGCGGGCAAACTATTGTTCTCAACGGTTGCGCGTGTTTATCGACTCTCTAATTAATATACTGAAACATAAGGAAATTCATTACGAATGATTGGGGAATACGAGCGAGAATACGAGAGCACGCATTGGCCGGCGTAACCATGCGGCATGCTGAATGCCGACACGGTTAGCTGAATAATTATAGCAAATAGCTCGTTAGCTATTGAGCTTTAATGCGAAATTCCGCGCGAAATACACGGAAATTACCGAGCCACTCCCGGTCGAGATACTACTGCCTTATGTGTTGGTGCGTTCGCGAACAATTATTTCAAGTACACAGGTGCGATAGTTCTCTTTCTCTCGACTCGTGCAATCCTGTTTATACAATGGATAAACTGCAGCAACGAATTACACCGCTGCGACTAACACCGTATATCGTTGGTTTTATCGCGGCACCAGCCGTCCAGGAGAATAAATTCACCGATCCGCAAACGGTTCGCCTCTCGGACGCGGTTCGTTGCGATCATTCGAGATTGGTTGGTTAAACAGAAAACGAAAGCTGATGGATGGCGCGCTAACTCTTTGCGAAAGATTTTCGGCCGATTGATTACTCAATTATTTCGCTTTTCTTGATTCGTTAATTATTATGCCAATTAATCGTTACTTTTTAGATAAACTATATTATATATAATTAGATATTATTAGAAACTCCGAAAATACGAAACAACTGTTTAAACATTTATTCGCGGTAAATTTTTCCTCGCGAGTGTACCGATGAGAAAGCCGATAAATGTGAGACTGCGTTGTATGATAATATATTTTGTCGTGAAAAGCAAGATTTATTATTAGAATAATGATAGAAATAAATAAATTTATACTTAGTTATTGAGAAATAAGTTTTAATATAATTTATTATTACAAGTTTTATATATGGATTTTTGTCTGGAGAAACCTTGAATAACTAAATTTAAGCAAATGAATAATATATTGACAACATTTCGCGTTTATGTTAAAAACATCATGAGCATGTCAGTAATACGTAACATATTGAATTGGTAACAATATATTATAATAAATGTAACAATAATTACATTAAAATGTAAAGAGAGCTTTACCGGTTTTTTGTAACGATTAATCGGATTCTCTTCGTGAATAATTTTCACGGCTCCCGTTCGATGAAATTAACAATTTAACAACGTATTCGTGGGATATTATCGTCAATTATCGAACATCAGCCAATTACATGATATTCAATTAAAATACTAAAATAGAACAAATTAGATACTTTGCGGTGAATAAGTACTTCGCTTTACTCCGCTGCTGCTCACGAGAAATTAAAGAGAGAGGTGTTAAAGAAATAGTGACGTGCCTTTCTTACGAGGCACATCATTCGCAAAGCAAATTTTCTTGGAAAAGTGCCGTCATAACTTATGCAAGGAATGTCAAGAAGGATTCATCCCTATCGGAACTCACTGACCTCATTGTCGTGCCATCCTCGACCCCGTCGACAGATATAGGCTTTCTCCATCTCTCTCTTTTCTTTCACGTTATTCTTCGCGTCCTCCTACGCGCTTAAGACGTCGACACGTCTCGCCCGGTAGGAAATTTCATCTTCGTATTGCACAGCTGATTCCAAGGTCGTTTCCGCACCAGCCAGTCAAGGGAGACAACCCCTCGTCGTCGGTGTGTACTCTCAAAGCTAGACACGTACCGGCCTCACCCGCCGTTCTGCCCCTCTATCTCGTCGACCAACTTATTTCTTCTTCCGTCTCTCTTTTTCTCATGGAACAATAAAGATATAGTTTGCTCTCATTACGATTGTCGGCGGTCGGCGTTCGCGGAAAAATTTTTCAAGTCTGATCGATGAACCGCGGGCATTGCGTCAAGGCTGCTCATTGCATCACTGGATTTGCATAAGTAATAAGAGCGATTTAAGATAAGCGCTGTATCAGTTATTAAGATAAGCGGAGAACAAATTTTAATCGCGGATTACGAGCTGCAGAATAGTATTTTCTGTGAAGAAAATTTTGAAGGAAAGAAAAGAGATTTATTTTTATAAAAGAATTATTTTTTAAATTTTGTTTATGCAATTCTGTGTTTAATGTGCTACTTACTAAATATTTGTTCTATACATTTTTTTTTCATTTCTTGTGTACTAAAATATGTCAATGTTTTATTCACGTTGTGTTTAAAAAACTTTTTATCGTTAATTTCTTGTTGGCGATCGCGTTCCATAATTCTCAGTGATTTATCGAAGTGATTTCAATCTCTTCAAAGTAATATAATTGTAGAATATCATCTGTACTTCTATACGGAACGCGCAACTGTGTTGCGATAATAAAGCATCCGCGGGACCTCGCGAGGAAGACGATATCGATTAGGCGTAGCGGGCGCGAGATGCATTATCAGGCCGCTTCGAAGAACTGGTTTCGAAGCAGCGATCTTAACGAGTTTCCGGCAATAAATTACTCTTCGTGTCGGTTATGAATTATCCACGTGAAGGGGCACGGAGAATGACAATTAAAGCCCAGTACGGAAAATAACCGGTATTACGCGCTTAATGCGCAAAAGTATGAGAGAAAAAATAGTTAAGTGGTGCTTTTATAAAACACCGTAATTGATAGAGGGGCGGTTTCTATCATGGTTCAACGACAGTCTCGAGTAATGACAGGAAATTATGCTATTTATCAAGATATATGGATTTAAATAATTATGTTACATAGATGATTATAAAGCGCGAGAAATTCTCTCTTGCCTGCTGATATTTTAATATGTTATATACTTTATTTAATATCATTATACGCCACTTCTCTCTCTCTCTCTCCCAATACTTTGGTAGAGACACTGAAAATAGAAAGTGGTAAAAGAGAGAAGAACTAAAAATAACCATCAGGAAAAGCAGACGACGAGAGAAGTGCACGAAGACGGGCGAAGGTAAAACTTCAACCGTTCTTTTCGAAGTCTAGTACATTGTACATCCTTGTGAGAGGCTCGCGGGAGGAAAGCGCGCGAACGTGTCTTGCACTTCGTTTCGGTTGAAAGCTTCGATCACGGATATCATTCGCTCGTGTCTCGCTTTTATTTTTATTCGACGGAAAACAAAAGTGTGCTTTGCGTCGCATTGATAGTGAAGCGACACGACAGGGCAAACTTCGCCTTTTCTGCCCTTCCGTATTCTCTCTCTAAACTTATATCTTTCTCTTCCGTTCTTCGCGTTGCACGGTGGACGAAATTGTACATTTAGATGGATGGATTAAATTGTGAAAGTTTGCACGCCAGCTTAAGACTTAATTTCCTGAATTTGGGAAAATAAAATAGTAAAATTTTCAACGTATTTAAAATAAATGGATTTCTAAAAGTCTACACAAAAACATGAATGTGCAATACAAATTCTTATATTTCAATTTATAAAATATAATATTTTATAATTGAATAAATATAAATTAATACGCTAAATTTATTTCAAAATTTTCGAAAGCGCTCTTGCACATCATTAAATTAAATAATTTGTTATTTCCTGTTTGAGATTTTTTCCCTTTATAAACTTGTATTTGGGAAATATATTGATTGGAATATGTGGTCAGTGATATTGTCATTCACGTCATTCGCCATTATTATGTCATTTTCGTCTGGTCGACTATTCAACGGGTATCCGCGTAGACGATCGCGTTTAATAGACTGCTCGTGGTCGACCTGAAAGCGTAGTCGGTTTGCTTTTAGTCAGATATTATATTTCCCTTAATGGTGCGACGTCCAACTTGGATACCGGAAGTGTCGAGAGCACCTAGCAACGACGTTCTTTCCGTTTTTCCGCTACGTTAAAGGCTTGCATTGTTACCCGGCTGAAGACTCGCCGTTGATCCGCCGTTCATTTAAATTCAAGTGGGCTTTACTTTCTCGGAATTTCAATGCGAGCCTTAATTACCGAGCTGTTTAATGCTGGAATTCAGCAGTTGCAATAAATGATGGGGCCCCGGTCGGAGACCGTCAATTGTCGGAGTCGTAAAGAGAGTGCGTCGTTAAAGTTAAACTCGCGAGATCCGCCACGTTTATTATTAATTAAACGCCACGCGGTGATATATACGGAGTTCTTTCTCTAACATAAGGGTATCAAGATCGCGGCGCGTAGCAGAAATCGTTACGGAGCGCGCGGCTCGATCCCGGCCAACCGTGACGTTTTCAATCGCCTTCTCCGCCGAAACTTTCGTCTTTCCCGATCATCAGTCATGCGATCGTCTCCCCCTTTTTTTTCCACCATCATCATTTTCATCCGCTCCCAGCTCGGGTATCAGGCTTGAATAGGGAGGACTACTCCGAGAGTCACCCGTTTGAGGGAGGGGGAAGGGGTGGGAACTGGGGGTGTAGTGCCTCGGTTACAGTCGGGGGTTTAAAAGTCGGGCAAAAAGCCCCGGCCGGCTGTTGCTACGCGCGAACTATCGACCAACCCGGCTTCTACCTATATATCCGCGCGAGAGAGAGCTCTCTTGGGGTATGGAGGAAGAGCTATAGCTAGATGGCACACGAGCGGGCGGGCGGGCGCGGACTGTGCACCGGCAGGGCCTGGAGAACAGAGTTGTGTGTGTATATGTGTGTATGTGTTTGTATGCGTGTGTATACGCCGGGTGGGAAGGAGAAATCCGGAGAAAGACGAATGGAAGGAAAAAGAAGGTACATCACCGAAATGCGCGAGACTGACGAAGCTCGACGAGGCTTCCTCTCTCGTCGTGTCTTTCTTGCGCTCTCTGTCACTCTGTCTTTCTCTCTCTCTCTCTCTCTCTCTCTCTCTCTCTCTCTCTCTCTCGTCCGGCGTTCTCATATTTTAGCCGCCACCCCGAGACGCGCACGAGCGTCGCGTATCGTTTCGTGGCACCGCGATCGCTTTATTTCGCATTTTTATCCTCGCACTCGCGTTATTCTTTATTTCGGGAAGCTTTCGCAAAATATCCGACCGTTTTAGCGCGTAGTAGCGCGCAACTACTTCCGCGATCTCCTTATCTCCGTCGCTCCGCCGCTTTTTCTCACCGCGACACTCCGGAAAGGGATTTCGAGTTTGCATGCGGCGAATCGCGAAGCCGAGAAGGGACATCGCGTACGCGCGCTGCAAAATTGGATCGTAAAGGTAGACATAAAACTCACGGGTATTCCCCGGTGTCATTCTCTCATCCCTGCCTACCGCGCCATGCCATTCCGAAATATGCGCCCGCCGAAAATAGTCGCGACACACACCGGTTATGAAACTTTCACGTCCTCTCCGCCTCTCCTCCCTCCTTCCTAGTCCTTTTATCATACGCTTCTATGACGTACGTGTTCCGTTAAAAGCACCGCTGCTCCGTTAAAAATTCATTTCCAATCGCGCGCTGATTTTTCAAAGCGCGCGCCTGAGGGCTGGTTTGATGCCGGCTTTCATACGTCAACAAATCTGGGATTGGAAAAAAACGTCAGCGAATTTTAGACCTTAATGCTTTTGCATATATAAAAATTAAAGTCTAAAAAAGTGGAACAAAGAGCGAAAGAAAATATAATTGGCGAGAAAACTCTATATAACTGTATAACTGTAACAGTAAATTGATATATATTTTATTTTTGATTGAAATATATTGAAAGTGAAGGAATTAATTAATTTTCACGAATTTATTGAATTATCTAACGTAAGTAAATCTGGATTTATGACTGAGAATGACAAGTATTTATCTTCAATGAAATTTCCGACGAAGGCTAATCTACAAATTCGGGAAATATGTCTCTATAGCGCGGAGTAGGCGACGAAGACTAACGAACGATGTAACTGACCCATTTTCTTCCAAAGATTCCTTTCCCGTCAGGAAATGAGACGGCAGGATATGGCGGGGAAAGACAACAAGGGGCGCGGCAGAATTTCCGGCGCGACGTTTTCTTCGTCGGTCCTCTCCGTTCACTCCAACTTCTCGTTCCGACTCGTCGCATGGAAATTTTTAATTTAACTTTACGACCACCGAGACGCTCTGCTCCCCGTTATGTGCATCCTCCCGTGCGTCTCCACCTTCGTCTTGCGTCATCGGGCGCATCGCCGTAAGCGAGGATGGAAGCGTTTGAGGAGTCACGCGGAGTGGCACCGTCGAAGTGGAATAATTGCATTGCCGAGAACAGTGATGTAGGATCTCGTGGAAAGCTCACCGATCTCCGTGTTTTTATCAAGTAAATTTCAGCATGATATTAATTAACTTTTGCCATTATTAAATGGGATTGTTAAATTAATTAAGAGGACTCGCGCGGGTGCAAGATGATTATAATTATAAATACAAAATTTTCATTAACATCAAAGTTACATTTCAATGTTAATGAAATATTCCACGGTGAGAAAGGAGGAGAAATAAGGAAGAAGTTTCCTCGCGTATAGATCCTCGGCTGCATCGGCTAAATTGCCGGCGAGTATAAAGCCGGACGGGCCATTCTCGCGTTGTTTCCGTCGCGCCATCTCCGCCGTCATTGTTGTCATTGCCCGTCGTCTGCGCTGATAACCGTTGTCCCCAAACGGATATGCGACGACTGGGTTACGTTGTAATCGAGTACACTGCGGGTTAAGCAATTCGCATGAAATTGCGCGCTTTACCTATCGCCGCCGTCACGACTAGGTGCTTGAAAGTAAGGTGCTGGGTGACCGCGATGTTACATCCTCGTTCTTTGCATCTGAAAAAATTTATGGAGATTTAAATAAGTCAGTAATGGAGTAATTTGCTATAATTGCGTTCTGCTTTTTTTTTCTCCGAACACAGAGACTGCTGAAATTTTATTTCACAATTTTGATAATAACATTCTTTAATTTTTTTCCAACGAAAGGTTATTGCGTTTCCTTATATGGCCGCAGAAACAAGTATGAATTCAGAAGTAGTCCATCAGTGTACTCGCGCTGTGGTTTTTGCGCTCTTTCGTTGATATCTCATTTTCGACGGAACGTCGCTCGGAACGAAACACATGCGAGTTCTCTTTTTCTTTTCCTTTTTTTTTTCTCCTCCGGTCTCCTTCCTCTCGTACTTAAAACGAGTTGCCTTGTGCTGCCTTTACGATCCTCCTTATCGATGATAATACCGTGGCCGTTTAAAACTCGCGCAAGTGCTACGGTCGGTGCTTTTCGAAAAGTGCGCGACCAGCACTAAAAACTTCGCCGGCAGCTTTATTCGCGGCCCGGCGAAAGGCGCGAGAGGGAGGAAGAGGGCTAGCGCGTATAAATTAAAGCGGGCTGGTCGCCCGCGGCCGAAGGGAAAGGGACGCAACCAGGGGAAAAATATATCTTCCTCTTCCGTTCGCTCGTCTGACATTTATGTCGCGACAAACTCTGGAACTGCCGCTGATCGAGCTGGCCGCGCCTCGGGTTTCCTTCGCGTTGAAATTTGTTTAACTCTCGGAGAAGGACGGAAGATGGTTATAATGTCTTCAAAACAGTATCTTGTTTTGAGATGAAACACTGAACCAGTTCGGAACTCCGAGGGTTTAAGAAAATACTTCCGTCTCAAAATTCACCTTCCACTTCTTCCTTTTTCCCCTTTTTCATTCTCTGAAAGCCAAGAACCGACCCTGTCAATTCTTTTATTCTCTAAAAGTTCGAAGCCACTTTCCAATTTCTCCCTATCGCAGAAACGCACCCGGAGCACTCGTTGCAACAGGGCACTCGATGGTAAATGCTCTCGGCGAATATCGCGATGCTGCTCCGCGAACCGTCAATACCGCGACAGTTTTTATTTTCCGACGGGAAAATTCGCATTAGCTTTCGGGAAGGAATATCGCGCGTAGTACAAGCGCGCCGGGCTATTACGGAATTCTCCTGTGTTACTCGTGCGATACTCATGGCGATGCTTCGTTCCATCGTTTTTCGATACTACGCGAACGATTTCTCTCGCAGAGAGACGACACGGGAGAGTCTGCGCGGAAGTCGACTATCGGCCGCCGTCGATTTCGCCCAGCTTCCGCTTCCCTTTTTCCGAGAGACGACTCCGCAATTCGCCGACTAAATGGAACGTGCTTTGTCTTACCAAGGGACAATTAACGAATACTTGACAACTCGAAGAGTGGGGAGGGGGGATTGCCGAAAACGGCGTTCGCATTGTGGAAATTGCGCCTCGCGTCTCGATGTTACCGTCGGGATAACTTAAATTGCACTCGAAACTCCTATCTATCTCCGCGTTCGCCGGAAGTGCATTAAAGTCGCTATCGAAAGAGGCCTGAGGCGACCGTGCCGCAGAAGTTCGCGAGTTTGTAGTTATACTATTCTCTTACATCTCGACAAGAGATTCTCTTGTCATGAGCTTTAAAAGGTTGTGTATTACTTGTATATGTATTAAGTGCAAATCACTACATTCGGTAAACGTTTAATTCGATATTCAATGCGATAGTTTCTTAATCATTTTTAATCGTGTTAATTAATATTAGTTCAGAAAAAGGATCGATGGGGTGTAACATTCGATTATTAATAGCAAATATTAATAAAGGCTTTAATATATCAAATTTTAAAATTAATTTTCCATCTTATTTTTGAACGAGTCACCTTTGTATCTTTTCGAGACACGAACTGTGCGGAGGAACGGGATGTGTTTTATTCTTACGTGCTTTGCGCTCGTGGCTGTTCTCTCATCTAAATAAATTTCGCAAGCGTGTTCGGTAAACCCAAACCCAACAGCGCACGCAATTGGCATTATATTTTCGCCGACCAGATGTAGCCGGGGAGATGCATCCTATTTCTATTGGAGTGAGCATCCTGCCAAGGCAAGCGGGTCCTCCTGCACCGCCTCCCCGCCGCCGCTCCCTTTCCCTGTGTCGCTTCCGCCCTGTCCCTCTTCTGCATGCGGTCGATTCTGTGCGCGTGCGCCCATGTAACCTTGACATTGAACGATTCCTCCCTACCGCATCCCTCCCGTGTCGCCGCCGTTTCTAGTAGCCCTTCCTCTCCATCTCTCTCTTTTTCTCTCCGCCTGCTCTGTGGCAGACACCCGTGTCATCCGTGCGGCGAGTCCGAACAAAAAAAAATAATAAAAGAGATAAAATAACAGTGAATCGCGCCTGTCGTCCTCGACGCCCGCTCTTGTCAGGTTTTCTCGCTGATGCGCGGTGGACGCATCTCTCACATGCATTCGATATTCGTATACGCGCACCGCTCATTGTTCCTTCGTGCTCTTCAAGGTCGTCGCTCAGCAAAAAAAAAAAAAAAAAAGAAAAGAAAAGCTATTGTTAAATTCGTTCGTGTGCGATATGATAGATCGGGTGAGCTCTCTCTAAACCTCAGGGACTTCCTGAGTATCTCTGATTTTCTTCGATTGCGAGTACTGCCTTTACAGAGCGAAATCCTTGCTGCATTCTCGTTTGATATACCTTACGATATTTCTCAATATTCTCTCCGGTGATTCTGTGTATTGCTTCGAATTTTCAGCAGTAAGTAGAAGAAATTTATGCACATCAACCGCGCATACGAGGCTCCACGGGCGACGTCATCGCGCCGTGGATCGAGCGTGGGGATGAGATGGTATAATGCGTGCGAGCGCGCACGTGTGGGTGGGTCTGATTATGGGCCTCGGGGACTCCGCTGCACTTCCTGCGCAACCTATAATTATGATTATCTAATCGCCTTGGCATTATGTAACGCGGTATAATGTCTGAACTGACACACGCGACCAGTTCTACGAGAGGCCGATTCTTCTTTCCTTTTCTTTTTTTTTTCCTCTGCGCCGGATGTGATTTATGCGATTTTATCGCGAGTCGTTAAAAACACATGGAAATCTAAAAAAGTTTCGAAATTTTCAAGAAATTTCTTACTGTTAACATTGAACTATACGTAGCCTGGTTTCGTGCATACAACGATTTCGCGAAACGCGATTAGAATACAATATGTCGAATTGCTGTAGAATGGAATTAGGCTGTGCAATCGTAGTTTGAAGATTTTCCCTCGGCGTATTCGAGTAAAAATTTCTGGCAAAAAATTCTCGTCAAAATTTCTTCACGCGTAAAAAATTCCGTTAAGCCTTTTGCAATTTATTTTACGTATAAAAGTCGATACTGGCGTCGTGTGTTTCAAGAATTAAATTACTAGATTAAATTATTACGTTGTAAAATTCAATTCTGGGGATCTTTTTTTTTTTTTTACATTTTGTGGTGATTTGCTCGGTCTCTAACCGTTCCCGAATGTCGAGATAAATTGATTTGTGACCTTTCTGCCTGCGGTAAACCGGTTATGGAGTCTAGTCATCTACGAAAGCAAGGCTCTCGTAACCCAGTGACATGCAGGAAGCGCGATAGCTGAACCCACTGAAGCCCTCCCTTCCTTATTTTCCTCAACAAAACCTCTTAACTCTGTAAGAAGATCAAAGAGAGAATATTACTGTCTTCAAAGTACCGGGAAAAATTAAATTTTTTATGAATTTTTTGGTATTAATAAATTTTAAGAAATATTAATATTGATAAATTCTTTAAATATACGCATACACAAAATTGAATTTCCAATTAAATATATTTATCACTGGAATTTGGAACAATACCATCATTTTTCTTGTGTTATCTCGGAAAAAGAAAATTCTTCGAGGACGAATATCACGAAATTGCATCGTAGGAAGGAAGAAGGACGCGACGATATAACCACGAATCAGGGCAGAGTCATAACTCGTTCCTCCTCGTATCGTCCTTCGCGCTGTATTTTACGACGTCGTCGAGTCCACACTTTCTCCGTTCCCCTCTCGCACCGCCGTTCGGTTTAAGGCAGGAACTTTGAAAACCTTAATCATATAGATCGCCTAGCGCCAGTCATAAATATCGCCGATGCAAGCTCAAGTTGGCGCACGGCCAACTTCGTTTAAACCCCGCTTAGCCACCTTGGACGCGGTCCGCTGTTCCGTTCCGCATTTAGCAAATTCCACGTCTTTTTCTTGTCTTCTCCTGTGCCCGCGCTCCTCGCTCTCTTCCGCTCGCTGTAATTCCGCAGCTGCCGCGGCTCGCGCGACTGTCAGCGGTTATTACATAATCTACGTGATAGTCCGTATTTTCGCGGCATTCCTGGTCGTACCGGGAATATCGCCGAGTCGCCATGCCAAACGCGAATAGGATCAACGTTAATCCAGTTATGGAACGACAGCAAGGCGGAAAACAAAGTTCTCTTGATAAGGGGAAAGAAGGAGAACCATCGGCCTTAATTTGGCGCATTTTTCCGACTCGACAAAAGAACGCGAAGAGCCGCAAAATTGGATAAACTGCAACGCAAATTACACGGATATTAGATAAAATTTAATTTCTCATAACATGAATTAATTTTGTAGAAGTAATTTTTCTACATGTAAAATTTTTCCACGGTAATTCGACCTTTTCTAGAAAAACAGTGCTGGAAAAAAAAATGACTGTTTGCACTTGGAAAATAGGTTGATTAGATAAGAGTTAAGCGCGATACGTATACGCGGAACGTACACCGCCGAGCGGAAAGTAGAATTTAAGAAAGAACTCGGGAAAGAACTCGTTTTCTCCGAGTTGGGAAATTGCGGCCACCTTCATCCCGGGAGCTTCCTCTTTCTCTCCCGCGGAGACTCGCGCAGCATCGCGAACGTTAATCCGACGTATACTGCATTAGCAATGCTAAAGTCGCGAAACGCGGTCTCCCGAGCGACGAAGAAAATGGTAACATCCTGAAGGTTCGTTACCGTGAAAAGCCGTGTGGCGACCGAGTTTAGTAGGCACCGACGGTCTCTCGCAATCAGAATTCCATTTAAGCGCTTCCGCGCCGCATTCGCGTCGCTTTGTCGTTCGCGCATTGAAATATATTTTTTTTTATTTATGCATTGTTACATATTCGAAACAAAATGTTTTCCTTCCGTTAATATGTGGGTGAGAAAATACGGAAATGTTATTATTTTGAAAAATGTGACAATGCATAAATGCTTAATAAAATAACTGAAAATAGAAAGTGGCCTGAACGGATTTATAATAAATATCATTGTTTCATTTATATACTATTTCAAAGCTATGAAAAAGTCGTAAACAACTTGTAATTATTATTCCTAAAAAATAATGGCGATTAGTGAAAAATGTGAATAACCTTTGTCGTGCGCGTTCTATTCTTTTTAAAAATTAATGGCTAATTGCGGCTCGTTTATCATTCGTTATTCGCGATTTGTAGGTAACATAACTCTGCTAAAACACATATTTGTTCTCTGATGGTGCTTCTGTGGAGCCGACATGAAAAGTGCCGCTGGTTACACACATATTTCACGGTTGCTGAAAACCCGAAGTGGCCATACATTAGATTTCTTCGCTCTCGACGCCGTCTCTCACCGGTTTTCCATTGTATTTGTGGAGAGCGGTAATTACCACACCTAATGCCGGCGAACGTACGAACGAGAGGATCGCAAGTTTCAGTTCGTACAAATTTTCAGTCGATCACACGACTGCGCGATTGTGGCCGTCGAACGAACGGAAAGGCGAGCCGCCCGCCGTACAAATGGTTGAAATACTTCATTCGCTTAATTTGCATGATTACACGGCGAATCGACGGTGGCACTTAAAAGTTTATGCATTCGCGCGTCCTCCAACCACCAGACTATCATCAGTCGTACAATGTAGTACGGTGTGTAAAGACCCGACTGTGTGTTTACGAGAACGAACGGCGAGCGCTCTCGAGCTTTACGATCGTCATAAATGCTCTCAACAAGCGCGCGCCCATAATCCCGCGTTGGATACTATTCTGGATACTATTCTAAATGCGCCGATGTTTGACCAGGTGCGTCTCTAGTGACTTTATAGACGGTAATAACTTGGGCGCGACGACGAGTCTTGCCTTCGGGGCGAATCCTCTCGTCCGCTGAGTTCTCGAGATCGGGACTGGCTTCATTTTCCTCGCGGCTCCTTTCGTCTTGCCCTCCTTACACGATCTCCCATCTTTTTTTCTTCTTACTCGAGATAATCGCCGCGAGCGAGCGGGACTACAAATTGCGGAGCATTCTTCAAGAGTTATTCGAAAATACGATAAATAAGATTTCCCCGTTGTGTTAAGAGCGCCGATCATGCGAGGGAACGTAAGTCACGTGAGAAAAACGGAACACGCACGTCGAGACGAGAACTTCCGAGGTACTTCGTTACATTGCGTGCTTGAACCGGCAGCATCATTAATAATTCTTGCTGAGAAAATGCAAAAATTGTAAAATAGAAAATGCTAAATTATACAATTTCTGCGAGACCGTTTTACTCGATTTATGCAAATCATTTTTATCTTTTTTTTTTATGCATATTTGAATTAATGATAAAGTGTTGTACTCGGTGATTATACTCAACTGAAATTCGATTCGGATAGGTTCGGAGCTTGTTTCGTGCATCACGATGCATTGCTTAGGGAACATGCGGTTGTCCGATCGCTATGTAATGGAAACTATGTCGAAGGATACATAGTTGAGATGGTGTTTCCACATGCAGCGGGCCGGCAGGCATCAAAACGAGCCGGATGACGCAAACTTTCGGGACTTCTTGTTCAAGGTAATCACGTCGAGGACGGGGCCAGTCACGGCCAAGGACAGCCATCAAAAGGAACCCTTTTTTTCAGTGTGTTCGCCACGGGCGACTGACACGTGCAAATCTGCAAAGAACGATGGCAAACGCGATCGCGATTAGATACATTGAACGATCCCAATTTTCGTGTCTCAGAACACAAGAAAGAAAACTTTTAATTCGAATTTCTGTGTTGAAACGTGTTTTCGAAAATTTTCCTGTCATAATTTGACTTAAGAATAATTAAATTATTTTGCATTCGACGCGCGAAAGTTATTTTTTTAGACGTTTATTACAATGTGACATTATTTTCTCATAAAAATACATGAAATCTCGCGAAAGCCATTTTTTGTAGTTACGTAAAGATTAAAAGGGATTACCTTGTTTTTTCCCGTGACTCCTGGCGTGTCGGATATAACCCGTTAATGACGCGAGCGAGGCTGCAGCGGGACCGCTAATTCCGATCTTGATTAACTTACACCGGGCGAAGTCGGAGTTACTTCGAGTATGACTTCGCGTAAGTCGCGCGCAACCGGAGATTAATCTCGGCGCAAACGTCGTTAGTCCGCTGCACTTTCTCTCGGGACTTGGTGGCCCCACGAGCTCTCCCTCTCGAAAAGAACCCATCTTTGAATATCATCCTCCCCGTCATCAAGACTTGTTTTATTTCCACATCGTCGTAACAAAATTGCGGATCAACTCCGATACTTTTACTTCCAGATGTTAAATGAAGATTCTCCCTCTCGTGCCCGGAAGAGCTCGAGTCTCTTTTTTTATTAGAAACATAAATATGCGTTTATTGACGGAGAAGACTTATTAAATACCGCCTTTAAAGTCTTTAATTGAAAATTAAGAAATTATTTCTGCCATTTGGTCTCGCAACATAAAGATTTACTTAACGAAGGAAAGGATGATTGCAATTTAATTGAGGAAAAAATTAGTTTAATTAGCGGAAGGTCTAGAAAAAAATAATTTTGCGATTTAAAGTATTTTGTAAAAAAAATTAAATACTTTTTGTGATGGCGAATGTTTCACGAAAATTCCGACTTTCGTGATATATTGTCGAAGAGCGAGAGCTCGCGACATTTGGCCCCCGACAGTCAATTTAATGTAGAAGTAACGAAGACCATTTGAGCAAGTTAAAAGGTGCATTGATGTCAATAATCGAACGCCTATCCCGCGGCGTTTCGTCTCTTGGCGTGACTCTCCTACCCTCTGTCTCTCTGCAACTCTTCCATCTTCCGCTCAGAATTATCGCATCTATTTTTATTCACGCTGGAACGCGCCTCTGGCAAAATTGTTTAACACTTGTGTCGAGAACACTGCACACGTGACCGACCGACTAATTTTATCTTATGCGCGTTGGCACTGCGCTGCGCTGCTCTGCATTCTTTATATTTCGTCCGCCCGGTACGTAAGCCATATCGAGCACAAATCTCTGCACGGATTTCGGCTGCACCCGTCACACATTGTCTAACGATATCCAAACCGGAAAGAATCCGAGAACGAAAGCGCATGGATGTGCGATAAATAGAGGCATTCGCGTTTTATTAATTACGCAATATGCAAACAATATAATGATTTGGTCATCGTTTTATATTGGAAAATAAAAACGTTTTTAATTTACTTTAAATTAGCTTGTTAATTACGACATTACGCAGTTATTTTATCACTTTTATATTGCTGTACAATATAATTGCAATTATCAGTTGTATCAGAATTATTTTATATTGTATTATTTAATATTTTTTTGAGATGAGTATTTTTACGAATCATATATCAAGATTCTCGAGGCGAAATGATCTAATGGACAGCAACGTATTTCTCGCCGATTCGCGCAAGCTTCGTCGAGGAAGCCAAGAAGCTTTCGTGCTCCTTCGTGAAGCTCGTTCAGTCCTGCCCAATCTTCTTAACAAGCCATTTCCCGCGAGTAATCCGCGGTCGATAGCTGCGAGTGCTTCCGCTTCTGCCTACCGGCGCAATTTTCGGATCTCTCCGAGGAAGAGAGAGAGAGAGAGACACACGATGCGACGCGACGCGTCGCGACGTGCGTCCGTTGCGAATCCCTCGAGAGAGCGAGTCATCTGGTGCTACGCGTTCAGAGTGAGCTCCGAGAGGAACCGAAGTGGGGCTTACGCCGAGCACAACAAGCCATTGTGCTCGATTCCGTTCGTGTAGCTCCCCGTCGCTCCCCTCGAATCTCGTCTTTCAGATTTCCGTATCCCACTCTAGCTGCCATTGAGGGTGGCGGCGTTGAAGGATGCAGCTATGCTGCATTCTTGAAGAGAAACCTTGTTAGAAGGCCTTATATAAATTCCTAAGATAATGCCACAATATTGTAACGATGGTTTTTCAAAGTCATTGCTAATTTACGATATCGATATCTGAGTCTCTGAGAAGCCAAACTAATTAACTACTTTGTGTGAATTTTATAATTTTATTTTCACCAGAGCACACGATGTGCGAGTGTTTATTAATTTTTTCTATTTTCTATTTTATGGAATTTTAGATGAGGAATTTATTAAATATAACGACGTAGTTCAACAAACGACGAAAAATAAGCGACGTAATTCAGTTGCATTATTGACATCGTTAATAAACAGAATATTTTATGGGATGGAAATAAACGATGTGATTCTTGGCGATCTTTTCGCTTCGCTCGCGACTTTATAAATCGCAAATCGGCGAGAACGTAGTTCGTTGAATGCGAATTAGTTCAGCACGACGTGTTAGCTCATTTAAAGCGCGTAATCGCGCCTCGAGTTTTTCTCGGTTTCGAAACCGAGTGTCGAGCGCAACGCCGTTTATTATTTAAATTGCACGGGCGCGACCGGCCGATTTATCACTCTCTCTCCCTTTCGTATGCGACACGGCCGAGCATAATCGCTGTGCAACGCACCGACCACGGGGACGCGAGGGATCGAACGCGCATCTGAATGCGCGGTGCGTGCCTACGCGGTGCATTTATACGCGACGTGTCGGTGACGTCGCGCAACGGAGCGCAAGAGTGCAATGTAAGTTATCGGTCTATGTCCGCAATGCACCCGTAACGACCGGCGTGGTTCGACCTTAACTGCAAATTGCAGAAAGTGTTATATTTTTCTACCAACTAGCATGCTTGTTTAAAAGTTCTTAAGAAACTTATTGCGATTATAAAGTTGAACTCGAATGGGGTGCCAGTTAACGAAGAAAAAAAAGCAAGTTAGCTTATTAGCATTTTAAAGTACATGATATCCTCTTTTTTTTCTATATTTTTACTTACTATTAACGCGCCAGCCTGTGCTGGTAAAAGAGTATGGCGCAAACTACACTATACTTTGATATCTGAAGATTTATGAAGTCACGAGCGAGCGAAATAAAATTGACAAGAATTATATTTGATTATTTTATTCCTATAAAATGCACGATGCATTCTGCCTTCAATTGCTTATCAATGCCATAAATAATGCGAGTAGCGAGTTATATTTATCCGCAATTTTTCGTAAAATTGGCGAGCGATAGCAGACCATTGTGTTTCAAAATTTATATCTATATTATACTCCACATTTAGAGCCAAATACACATATAACTCGCGATAATATTACACTGTAAATCACAAAGTTTTTATAAATAACTCGCCTCTCTCGGTCTCGGGATAACCGGCTCGATTCGAGCACGATTTTATTTTCTTATCGAGGAATCGTCGTCAATTGTTGAAAGAATTATTCTTATCTGCTTTTTTTCGGATGCCGACCGATCTCCAGAATGATGTCAGCCAGACTGCTTTGAGTTCTTTGTCCACGTTCGCCATAAAAGAGGTGAAGTACCCCACGCAGAAGAAACGCGTGTTCCGCTCGCGCTCGAGCGCGGGACGACAGTTTTTGCATAATTTTACGTCAATCATCGGCCTGGCTGGAGAGCTCCGGTGGTGGTTGCGCAACGCGCGACCATAGGGATCTCTTGAAAGGCCGGGCGAGTTGCGCCGAGCCCGACCAGCCGTCCGCGTAATTTGTCTTTGTTCGACGATGTGACCGAGCTAATGTCGGCGGACGGTCGCGCGCCGTTCTTCCATTATTTCAGACCGAACTTCGTCTTCACTTTCCGCCTTTCTCCCTTCTCTTTCTCTCTCTCTCTCTCTCTCTCTCTCTCTTCCTGTACCGGACGTGTTCCCAAGCGAATCGCTGGGCACAATTAACGTCTATCTAAACTAGCAAGTCGGCTACTATTTGAGACCGAGCGTATCCGATGCAATTTACGAGACGTCCCGCTTCTCCTCCTTGTGTGCCTTTCGCAACAAGCGATTCGCGAAAGCTGCACCGTGACGATGGCGACGTGCACCGACAACGGGCTTTGTGACAGTAATTCGCCTTTGTCCGATAACCTCGGACAATTAATACCGAGCCGCTCTACGTGCGTCATCGCTGCCGGCGAGATCGTTGCGTAACATCCCTATGCATGGATGTCGTAATCCGACGATGGCTCGATGGCGGAAGCGCGTCGCCTAACTCGCTCGCTCTCCCTCTCCGTCCCTCTTTCAAATAGGATAAATTATTCAAAATGTAATTCTGCACTTGCAAGATCTCTACGGTGCGCCCGTATCCTTTCTTCTCATCGCGCCGAATTGATTCTTCTTCCTCCAATTTTGATGAAGCTCGATAGCTTTTCCCGTGAAATAGTGTTGACATGTTGTACCAACATGCAAGTTCGTCGATAAAAGACACTCCCGGTCACCGAGAACTTTTTTAATTCCCGAACATACTTTTAAAGCGCTTTTACCGGAAAACTTTTCCACGAGAGACACTTTTTCTTCGATAGTTCCCGATACAGCGCGCACCGGCTACAAGCACCACCCCTCAAGGGTGGCTTTGACCCCTAAACGTGACCAAATTGGCTATACCGAAAAAACTCATTATGATTCCTTTCCTTCACTCGTAGACCTAACGAGGTTCCGACGAAACTGCGAGGGGCGGGGTGGGGGGGGGGGCAGCAAGCGAGGAGGGTTCGGGAATATTAGCGGCAGAGTTGAAATCTGTCGAACATCGGGGTCTCCGTGCCTTTTCGGCGACGCTGCGAGGGGGACGATTTTAAGCGGCTCGTGCCGGGGCACGCAGATGGACAGGGGTGTCGGGCTAAAGAGGGAAAAGGGCACTGTGTTACGTTGGTGGCGAGGGGAACAAAGAGAGCAGCATGCGCAGAAGGGTCGATCGGTGCGAAGCAAGGCCTGGCCCCGTGCTCGTTCCTCCAGTTATCCAACCCAGCACAGGGGACAGTTGATGGGTGCCTAGCAACAGGCTTGTCAGGGGTTGTCAACCCTGCCCCTCGGGGATCACCTCATGACCGCCTCGCGCTGTTACGCAACCCGCGCCCCGTTAACCGCAAGCGGATTCTGCAGAACCGATCGATCGAATCGGTGGACCGCTCTCTTCGAGCAGCGGCGTTGCGATTTTCCGGCGAGATTCCACTCTCGGACGCAACTTCTCGTTGGAATGTAAAGACACAGGCACGCGATTTTTAGACTTACATGCATTTTTAAAGAGCTTTAGGGAACTTTGTAATGTTATAAAAACAAATGAAAAAAAAAAAAAGTTTGTATTCGATTGCACAGTGAGATTGTAAATTTCGCTTAAATTAAGTTAATTTTGAAGCTAAATGGTTTGTGTTAAATATCAAGAATGGTAAATATCCAACTTGTCAATTGTCAAGTAGAAACAACATGTCGTTTTAACGAGCTCGAAAAAGATAGCGTCGGATTAAGCTGACGTAAATGAACGTGACGACGTCGCGCGCTGCGGCTTCTCTTTATTTCTGCAAAATATTAGTCCGAACGTTTCTCACGTCGCTCGATGGAGCGCGGAGAGGAGGCGACGTGGCGATAAACCCCCTGCGGTATACGACCGGAAATAACATCCAACCTCGATAAACCCTTCCCCGTGTGTCTCGCGCCGGCCGGCCGGTCGGCCGGCCCGGTGTTTTCCGAGCAAATATAATGGAAACCGACGCGAGAGTTTTTTTCCCTGGCACAGACGTTCTGCGTTCGCTGCGAAGGAATCCTTTTATCTCTCCGGTCGTGCAACCAACGTGCGCTCACGTGGCCGATAGCGATAGGGCCGGTCGCCGGTGGGATCGATACCGCGCGAGTCGAATCAATAGCAGTCGCAGGTCTCCCCAGGTGCAACCTCTCCCACTTCTTCCCCTTCTTCGGCGGCTTTATCTTCGACCGTGGTTGACCCCCGCGTTACTATGCAATGCTCGGAGGAATTCGCGAGACTCGCGAGACCGCGCGTGCGATCGCGCACTCGTCGCGGAAGCTCGACAGCGGCAGATAAGCCTGACTTATCTCCCTCGGGAAAGTCGTCTTCGTCTTCACCACACCTTTCGTCTGATAACACATTGCGTATACAAGCGAAATTATTTCACAGCGCTAAATATGTTGAATATTCAACTGAGGATAATTTTAATTGCTTGGATTTTTTTGTGTGTGTAAAAGAATTGAATTTTATTGTTTTTCTTTCCAACTATTTTAACGCTTTATTTTACAAAGTGTTAATGTTATTGTTCCGAAAATAAACGAGAATAATTTTAATAATAACGGAACAAAATATTTGAACGAAGCGTTGAGTAACTACGCTTTCAATAACAGCGAATACCGCTTTCATTTATGCGCAAATGCTATTAGTGATTTTTCTCATTTGACTGGCAAATAGCTTGTTAAAAGACTTTTTTATGAGGAGCTCGTCTTGTCCCGACACGTCGGAGTCTGGAATCGCGTCTTCCTTTCTTTTTATGCGTCATTCATCGATCCCTGTTTTTCTCTTTGTACGAGCGTTTAATGTAACTGCTCGCAAGAAACGATCTCCCGGCTGCGCTCCCTGCACATTATGCCACGGCACGAGAGGCGAGATAGTAACCCAGTGACACGCGGAAAGAACGGCTATTGATCGCTCGATGCGTTTCTAACCGACGCCTATCGGGTCGTCTCGCAGTAAAGATCGGAACTGCAAGTCGAAAATAATGCAGATTTATTTTGTATGATTCGTTGGCGCTATTTTTACTCGTCTCGCGTGACAGATCAACATTTATAATAGATCTTTATGTAAGATGATGTAACTTATATCTCTTTTATGTCAAATAGCATGCGAATAAAAGATGCACGGAAAATAAAAATAGAGATTTTAGGAATAAAAAATTTTTTTTTGCAAAATCTCTGCTTTAGATATTTAATGTAAATGTCAGTTAATCTTTGCAACTATTTTGACAGCAGCATTTTAACACAATTTAAAAAAATTTGTCATGCAAATTAATTACTTGCGAGAACTGACTGACACGTCGGCATTTTAGTTTTATCGGCTCACACTCTGCTATTCGACGTAACGCACACGTCGGCTCATACAAATGTAGGAATTGCAGGGATAATTAACTGGGTAGAATTTATCTCATTTGCCAAGGCTCTCATTCCTCAGATACCTGGTGCTCGACAAGCGCTACGCGGCAGCCAGCACAGCAGCCAGCTGGCTCCGGATAAAACGACAGGCATGGGAGGGAGGAGGGATGCTTTTATCGGTCGTAAAACAACGTTAGGCGTCTGCGATAACGAAGGAGTCGCGAAATGCCGCGGGAGCGACAACGAGGTGCGGAGAAGAGCGCGCAATGAAATCCAATTGCACGTACACGCCATATTCGCAGAAACATGTACGTGATCGTCGTCGCAATTTTGTAATATCGCCGTTATATCGACGACAATTTAAAATGTCGTAAAGCGAAATAACGCTGCGGAGGTGACACGCGTAGCATTGAATAAGAATGTTTACGTCGGTAATTTTGGGAGATAATGAAATTTCGTCGTAAAGGAAACGGTGCTGAGGATCGCGAAGATTATTCCGGACATATCGTGAAACGAACCGATGTAAAATCCAGCAGCGCAATGTCGCATGTATATGATAAGCTTGTCAATCGCGTCAATTTTCTGTTTATTCTTGCGATAAATAGCAATACTTAAATTTTTATTACAATTCACCAAACTGTTGTGTTATTTTATTTTATAATACGCATTTTTTTTTTTCTTTACTACTCGTAGAGAAGTATTTCCCGCACAGATTTCTTATCGATATCCGAGTATACGTTTCACAAAAGACTTTTTTACAAGGAAATACCGCGATACAAGAGCTTCAGAAGTGGATAACAAAATTTTATTCCTCGAGTAATTTCAAGTGAATAGTATCCAGATTCATCGTTTAGTCGCCAAAGTGTTGAGCGTCGAGACCTAGTCGCGCGAGGAGATCGCAGCGCACCTTGTCGCGGCAGTAACTTTACGTCTCTCCAAGGTGACATCGACTTTCCATAAGCGACGTAACGAAATTCCTTTACGAGGCGAAACGCGCTGCGCGGGCGGGATGGTAAGGGCTTCGTGCAACCTGGACGCGTCATTTCCGACGGCTAGCGCTTCGCGAAGCGGGATGGAAGTTGATCGAACGACGAAGGATAAGAGGAAAGCAAGACGGAGAACGTTATCCGCCGCACAGAGTCGTAAACTTCGAAGGAGCTTGTAATAACGATAAAACACGACGAGGAAGCCGAGGAAGCTCTCTCTCGCTCCCGCTCGCTCGCTCGCTCGCTCGCTCATTCGCTCGCTCGTTCTCCTCCGCTCTATGTGTTCAAGCCAACGAAGTTAGGCCGGAAGTAGTAAACTCGCCCGGAACCCGGGAAGCCCGGTCGCGCGTTAACTTCGCTCGTCGGACATCCCTTAAAATATTATATACACGTGGTCAGACTTAGATTGGTCTGGGCCGTTGGGCTTTACGCCGCTAACCTGATACGGCGCTCAGTGCACCGTTTAAAAATCAATTTGCGCGCGGAAGCTTCGCTGATAGTGCGCGCCGCTATTAATTTCCTGCAACGCTGTATCCGCGCGATATCTGATATTTTCACTCCTTCTTCGCTCTCATTGTTCTCTTTGCGCTCAATAATACGAACGGCTGACAATATTTCATTACTTTAACCTGAAAGTCCGCCCGAGTCACCGCACAGATGAGTGCGCAGACGGAAAAGATATAGAAAATACAATTCTATTCGCATTGTGCTCGGGAATGAAAAATTAAGTGACGTCGAAGGAAAAGATGTGCTGCTTTGCGCCGGAGGACAGGTTTCTAAATCTCCAGGACATCGGGTCACCCCGGTGTCAAGGTCAAGCCATAACGAAAGCCTATCGCGAGAGCATTGCGGTCATTCTCTCTGTTTCTCTCGTTTCGGAGAGCAAGAGGGGATGAGTAGCTTACAGAAGGAATAGGGCGAACCGAGGAGAGAGAGCCGGTTGAACATCGATCGCCGGCCGCGTTACGGGCGTATGCTCGGGGCCGCACTGGCTTTCCCGGTTTCCGGGGGTTCCCGAAAGCACCCTCGAGTTCCCGCTCTACGGTAATTCTCCGGTTGATGAGAAACTCTCCCCGTCTCTCTCGCTCTCCCCCGTAATTCTCTCCTCCGTACGTACTCGCGCCGCGAGCGTCTATTTATTTTAACGACCGACTAATCCACTACGTGCGTTCCGGCCTTTTGCTCGTTATCAGCGGCCCGAAGAGCGTGTCGCTCATGCGACTCGAATTATCTTTCGGATCTTTCGATCACCTCGGCGTGCGGTATTTTGAACTTATTAGAAATGTGTAGGTGTGTTCGTCTGATTATCTCTGATCGCTAATACGAAGCCAGGTGTCGCAAATGCCCGACCCGCAATTTCCAATATTCGAAACGCGAGTTTAATGAGTATGATTTTCGAATAAGGGATTCGAGTATTGGAAAATTGCGGGTTATAGACGATTACGGCACCTCAATTGTACTCAATTATTACCAAGGTGTCTCGAGAGCTATCCGGACATTATCGCGATCCACTCCGTGCGATACCCGAGGTTTCTCTCTACCGTCGATTGCGGAATCGCGGTTCACGGAAAGAAGAGTTACACGGGTGAAGTTACTGCCGGAGAGGGCGGCGATGAGTTATCGCGTGCGATTGTTACCGGCTGTATCGCATCCGGGCCATAATTCCACGGAAAACTCGTGGGGCGCGGTTTACTGCGTGGAGTGAGAAAAGGAACAGGAAGCGAACTCGTTCTCCTTTCTTGCGTCCGCAGGACGAGTTATTTACCGAACTGGAAACCGCCCGCGCATCTAATCCCAAATAAAAGCGTTCGGCGGTAGCCCGTAACGGCTCTTCCCTCATCGCGGCTGCTCGTAAAGGACGGGCTTCCGCCTGCCAGGAGATAAACGTCGAAACGTTCAAACTCGCGTTCATACTCCAGTTATGGATAGACATATTTATCCCGGGGTCATTGAGCACGCCGAAACTTAGGCGCGCAGACCGGAAAAAGGTACATCCGCGTAACGATAAATTTCCCTGAAAAAATTATACCAATTTTTTTTTTTTTAACCGAGGGCGCCGCTTTCCAGTCTGGCAGCGTAACAGCGCAAATATCTGTGGTCGGTGCATCGAATGTGTTAGGATGACTAGGATAACGCCCTGCGGCGTTACGAAAATATTTTTCGGAATACGCGTATATACATTTTCTGTGCCGAAAAAATTTATAACAAATTTTTTACGATGACATACGAGCTTTTATTAAAAGTTTTCAACAAAGGTCCTTTTTGACTTTGACAATAACCATATCTCGTTCCTTTATTAATTTCAGATTTCATTTAAGCTATCTTGATTTAAGCTCTCTAATTTTTCGAATATGAACGCTCATCAATGTATTTTTTTTTTTTTGCAGGAATCCATACGATCACGCGTGGCGATGGACTTCACCGGTAGTGTGGGGAGGATAGTTGAAGATCCCAAAGAAGCTAGAGACATAGCCGAAAATGAAGGTATGGTCTGGCGACGAAGATGGCGACCGTTCTCGCGAACACCACCGGGATGCGCCATGATGAGGCTGCATGGACTCGACAGCGGCATACATGTTCTTCAACCTTGGTTCCACGGCAGCCTCAAGAGAGAGGTCGCGGCGGCTATTATAAGGGATCACGGCAGCGTCGATGGGTAAGTTCTACTCATATCAATTAATCGATTTTCGTTGGAAAAACATGAACTAAACTTTGGGGCTGTAAATAGATCTCAAGGTTTTGCTCTCATCATTTAATGTGAATCTGTGTCAAGATATTTTAAATTATATAAAATTCGAAATCTAAAACAATTTTTCACTGTATTTTATTACTGGTGCATAAATTTTTATACGAAATTAAATATTTGAAATCAAGAAAATAGAGAAAAAACGGCGTCTGATAAAACTTTTGCGATAAATCCACTGAAAATTAGATTAAAATTATAAATTATTTTACATGCCATTTTGTATGACGAAAAATTAACTTTACGAGATTAGAATCTTTAAAGCTGTATTTTCGTTCCTTCTCAATGAATCGCTCGATCGCGTTCGCGATTCGATTGACAGATCGTGCCACGGATTGCAACGACGGCAGTTGCGTCGTAATGGCACTTCCCGAAAATCCCGATCACATCGATATTAGCGATGATAACCTTCATCATTCGAATGGGAGAGGGTCCCGTCTCGAACCGGTTGAGAGTTACGACCTCGAAACTGCCTGCGCGCGGGCGACACGCTTGGCTGGCGCTTGCGTAATCTTCATCGCGATTACTAGGTGCGCAACTAAGTTTCCGGGTTTTACACATGGATGGCGCTAACGATACATGTAGTCGATATACATGTCTAAAGTTGTGTTTTTTTATTAACTTGGACATCTGTCAACAATAACCAGTCATAATACCAACAGATATCGCAACGCAAAAATATTTTTTCTAACAAGAAAGATGTCGAGTTTTGTGCCAAATAAACAGCATTTGCGGGAAGCTTTGCTTTTCTGCTTCAACTTGAAACAAAATGCAGCTGAAGCACGTCGTTTGCTTGAAAAAGCCTACGGCGAACATGCACCATCGAAAACTACCTGTGAAGATTGGTTTAAACGCTTCAGAAGTGGCGATTTCGACACTGAGGACAAGGAGCGCTCCGGAAGACCAAAAACATTAGAGGACGCCGATCTGCAAACGTTATTGGATGAAGATGATACACAAACACAAGATCAACTTGCGGAGGCATTAAACATGACTCGCCAAGGTATTTCCAAACGTTTACATGCCATGGGAAAAATTCAAAAAGAAGGAAAATGGGTGCCGCATGAGTTGACTGAGAGACAGATGGAATATCGAAGAGCCACTTCCGAAATTTTGCTTTTGCGGCATGAAAGAAAGAGTTTCTTGCATCGAATTGTTACTGGCGATGAGAAGTGGATATATTTCGAGAATCCCAAACGCAAAAAATCGTGGCTTTCACCTGGCGAAGCATCAACATCGACGGCACGGCCAAATCGCTTCGGAAAGAAGACAATGCTTTGCATTTGGTGGGACCAGAAAGGAATCGTGTACTATGAGCTGCTGAAACCGGGCGAAACTGTCAATGGGGATCGCTATCGACAACAATTGATAAATTTGAACCATGCATTGCTCGAAAAACGGCCAGAATGGGACACGAGACACGAACGAGTGATATTGCAGCACGACAACGCTCCGTGCCATCGCACTTCCATCGTCCAGGACACCATCAAAACGCTGAAATGGGATCTGCTACCGCACCCGCCGTATTCACCAGACCTGGCCCCTTCCGATTATCACTTGTTCCGGTCGATGGCGCATGGCTTGGCTGGGCTACACTTGGCCAATTTCGAAGAAGTGCGAAACTGGTTGGATGAATGGTTTCGATTCAAAGACGCATCGTTTTATCGTCGCGGTATTCATGTATTGCCAGAGAGATGGCAAAAATGTGTAGCTAGCGAGGGACGATACTTTGAATAAATCGTTTTTTGTATTTCTCTTGAAATTTTCCATTTTGCATTGATAAAAAAAACCCGGAAACTTAGTTGCGCACCTAGTATTACGAGCGATCGTAAATCACGATGGATTCCTATCGAGCGTCTTTTATTTTTTTTTCGCCTACCATCCATTCCCTCTCCCGTGTTTGTTATTTCATTTGCTAATCCACTCGCGCTTGTCTGTGCGCTTGAATTTTAATGGCGATACTCGGCTGTCGAGTAATATCATTTATGGCTTTCGTCATTTGATAATTTTAGTATTTTTAATTAGAATTTTAATACTTCTAAATAATACTAATTCTAAATAATTTTTTCCGTTTGATGAAAAAAATATGAAAAACATGGTATGAATACGCTGTACTTGAAAACATAACAATGTGAGGAAAAAATTCCGGAGAGACGAAGCTCAGAAAACAAGCTGTTTTTATTTGCAGTTCTTTTCACGCAGATGCTTATTATGCTCCGAATGCATTTATTCTTCATGCACAATAAATCTTCCTCCCTTTCTTTTTTTGTTGCCTCTCAGCGCTTTTACCTATGCCGCCTCGTCCTACCGCCGAATCCGTCATCGTGACCGTATTGACCTTCGTATTTAACCCGTATTGACCCGGTAATCTCAGTCAGCGTTACACGTGTGGACACGCCCTTGAAACGTTAGGAAGTTACTAATACTCTAAATTAGATTTCATTATATTCGCGTAGGCACGCTTTGAGCGGGGACGTTGCTCCCGGGAGTGTGGTATATATTTAGTGGGGCAGAATCATAAACGCGTGACGTACACCAGACGCGCCGAGGCTGTGAGACTCGAGATACGAAAGAATGCCAAAAGCATCGGAGATGAGGAAGAAGGAAAATCTGTAAAAAAATCCGACGATTCGAGGCGCGTTCAAATAACTCGCGTTAACACGTTCGGTTACGTCACACCTTGCCGTGTCTCTTTCTCGCCTCTTTCCAATTGCTTTTCAACGATTACACATTCCGTTCGCAGCGATCGAGCCTCGATTCGTCACGTCGATCATCCATTGATGACCTCCTCTGTCGGGCCATGACCCGATCGAGTGGCAGCGAGTTTCGCCGGGTATTCCGGTTTGTCGCCTGTCCTCTCTCCTCGTCTCTCTTCCTGTTCCACGATCTCATCTTTTATTTGCCGCACCGGCGCCGGGAATCGCGGATAAATGGTTAATTAACGACTCTTCCCATCTATCTCGTCGCGCTTAGCCCCGGGTAATTGAGTGCTCGGGGATCACGTAGTTGTCTCCGGGTTTTACGTTCGTTCGGGGGGGCTCTTGCATAAATTTGCATAATCTCGATCGTACACCGCCTCGCCGCCTCCGCCGTATTCTCTTCCTCATCCTTTCTCCTTTCCTCTCGACAATGACGGGGAAAAAAAGGGGAGGAAGAGAGGAAAGGACGGAGACGAATCCCACCTTGTGCCTTCTTCCTACCTGAATTTCTTCGCGCTGCGAGAGTTTCCTTCGTCACGACCGTCGTCGTTGTCGTCGGTCGCGAAAAACTTTCTAATCGATCTCGCTCCAGGCATTGTCTACTAACCGTCATATTTCTCCTCCCCTCTCTCTCTCTCTCCCTCTCTCTCAAAGCTGCGAATTAACGCGGGTAGCTCGAGAGATAGAGGAAACCTATATCCTAGCGACGGACGTAGCTCCTTTGTACTATACAGAGGCCGTAACGTCGTTATCCTAACTCGGGATAGTCCTTGGACATTACTGTAGTTGGGACTACGAGTCACCGTCATGTTATCTGCTTGCCTGGACGCGGAATATTCACTTGCATGAATATTCCATTGGGCAAGCATCAGGGTTGATGAGAGATGATAACCGGACATCAGCAAACGTTATCGTCGTATACAAATAATACAGATAAGATACTGAAAAATGTGCCGCGCGGCGAACAATTTGCGTTACAATTTTCCAATTTTTTTTCTTTCTTTTTTGCAAAATTTGTCCTTATGAAAACATTCACTTCTATGCCGTTAGCGCGAGCTGATAAGTATTATTAAAAAAAAAATATCAAAAATCTATGGCAAAGTATTTGAGGAATATGATCGGAAAGCTATGAGTAGTTTTTGATGAAAGTTTATTGCAGGGAATCAATAGTCGATCGTTCTGCGGTTAAGAGTTATTTTTTAAAAGATATTTTTCATTCTTCAACGGCGAGATTTCGCGATGTTAGAGCATCAGGAGCGAGGAAAAAGACCCGTTTCTTCCATCGGTCGGAGTTTTACAATCGCGTGGTCGCGTTGCGATCGTTTTACGACGTGGCTCTTTCTCTCTCGCTCGCATGTATCCTGTCTCGCGACCAACCGGTCGGTCCTGTCGTCGTTGCATCCCTTGACCTGTATCTTTCTTCCGCCCCCCCTCCCGCCTCTGCCAGTTTCTTTATCGCTCTCCTCGTCCCGCTGCCTTTTACGATCATACTAATTTATACCGTAATACGCCTGGACGAGAGCCGTTGTTTCGTCGTTCTTCCTGGTATCGCGGATCTAGCACCGGGTGCAGTCTGCATACCGCAAAAAGCGGCCTATCTCTCGCGAATCTCTTGACTGGCTCTGTATTCAGATATCGTCCGTCTCAGCAGTTCTTTAACCTCTTCTCCCGCGGCCGCTGATGTACATACGTATCGCTTGAATGTTCCGAGAAAACCAACATTGAAAGTTATCGCACAAGATAGCTTTGCACAGCTTCTTTATGAAAACATCATCACGTCATATTGCGTGTCAATTATTTATAAAATAATTTAGATTCGATTGAGAAATAAATTCACGGAGAAATACGTTGTCCATGTTTGAAATATGCATTTGCCACAACGTTCAAGTTCTCAAGAATTCTCTGTTTCATGTTTTTCAGCGTGTTTCTGGTGAGAGAAAGCAAGAGCAATCCAGGAGCCTTCGTGCTGACTTACAAGTACAACGACAGGATCTTTCACGCGCAAATCCAGCCCGTAAGTCTCGATAATTAGCGACGATCGTTTTTTTGCAATCAAAGTTAATTTACGACGGCGGCGGTTAAATGTGTTTAACGCGAAATTTTTTCTGCAGTGGTTTGCTTTAAAGCCGACACTGCAATTACTGCGGACGTATCGCCGGCTCGGGAAGCTCAAGTAAAAAATATCCAATCTTTTGCCGTTCAGATTAAATCCGTCGAATGAATCAATATTAAATGCTTGATTTTTATTTCAATGTTATGTCAATATTATTTAACGATAATCGATATCTGACAGTTGCAATATTCTTTTTGCCAGTTTATGCAGTTTTCTTGTTATTTCTAACTTTCTAGCGTAGCAAACTATCGTATCGAATTTGCAGAGCATCTTTCAAACAACTTCATGTTTTTTAAATATCTCACGAGCGAGTATCAACAAAGTCTCTATTGCATTTTAGATCTTTGACGAACGTCGCAATTGCTGGCTGTACACTCTCGACAAAGGAGCGACCAAGTTCTACGACCTGCTACAGCTGGTCGAGTTCTACCAATTAAACGCGGGCTCGCTGCCTACACGGCTGACCCATTACGTGCAGAACGGGGTAAAGCCGCCACTTCACAAGCCGGAAACCGACGGCGCGTCACCATCACCACCCGAAGGCAGTAGCCAGCGGATCACCAGCAGCGACAAAGTTGCCGCCGAGCTGTGCGTCAAGCCGAGCAGCATTTGAGTATAGGACAGTCGGCAACCTGCTGATGTTGTCGACGGCGAACGCTCGACGCTCACCGCTTCCGCCATCACAAACGGGCTTTTCACTCCCGTCATTATCACCGACAACGTCGTGACGATGCATAGCGGCAGCGACAACAATCGCCTGGAAAACAACAACAGCGGCAGCGGGAATCACGACAGTGTCCGCGTGGCACGATCGTCGGGTTGTTGGAGCTTGTGTCTCTGCAGTTGCAGCAAGTGGAAGTTGTAGCGCGATCAGCGACAGAGGCAGCGAAGCGATGTTCAAGTACGCGCGAGGATGAACGATTGCCTAGCGATGAAGACGGGAAAAAGAAGAAAATTGACACGGCTTGAGCATCGTCTAATCATCGAAATATTCCTCAAATTCGTTCTAACGACGGAACAACGTGTGTATTGACGTCACTGGGTCGGCTGACCCGTGCAACAGAACGACCAATTTTTTGGGCGCGAGGCACGTAATAACATGGAAACAATATGATTTTCGGGAAGTGAGAGCCGCAGGATCGCTGTCGTACCAAGAGTTCTTTCATTTTTAAAGTTTTTTATTCACATCTGTTTCGTTATTCCGTTTACGCGGAGCCGAGTAGTAGCGTGATGTTGATGTTCACCGACAGCGATTCTCAAACGAAATCTTTTCGATGTGTTTAATCATATATTATTGTATTAGTCGTCGTGTAAGGATCTATCTTGTCGTCTAGATCTACCGAGAGAATATCCTCTCTCTTCATTTTCTTCTTCATCTAAAATTCTCAGTGACGAGCGCATCTAGGCAATCAAAGAAGCGATTTTTTTTTTCTTTTTTTCTTACCATTTTCTATATGTCCACGTTTGCGCAAGCATGGCGCGTACGATTAGATCACTAATCGGCGACTTTGATACGTCGTCCGTAAAGTTATTCTATGAGAAGAAGGGAAAAGTGTGACTCCGTGCACGTGTATGCATGATGATGCTTGGTGTACATTGTATGAATGCAAAAAAAAGATAATGAGAAAGAGAAATGGACGAGAGAGAAGTGTTGTTGCGGAATATAATATAGTGCAACTACATGGCTAGCGACAGACTGTGCTCGTATTCGTGATTTGTACGAAATTCGTTGATTCTAACTATTTGTAATTCACTATTTTCGCAAATTTGCCAAATGAACGATATTTTGATGAATTCAGAAAATGTGGAGGAAACTCGAGTCGTATTTTTTGAGAAGCGACATGTCCAGTCATCTAGTCAATCGATTTATATTGTTTCATATATAGCGCTGTACGACAGGTTATATATTGTGCTTGTTCGTGACATTTCTTCGTATTTTTACGCTCTTCGTATTTTTACGCTTTTCTAATTATTTGATCTGAGAAAGAGAGAGAAAGGAATAAATGACTGTCGAAGCACGGATAAACAATATATTGTGAATTGCGAATAATATGAAGAGTTTGTATTAACGAATTTTCGCGAAACACAGATTACAAATACGCGTGTAGTCTGATACTAGCTTATGTAGCGAGCCAGCAATACAAGAGGAACATGAAGTTCATATATGTATGCGTGTGAGAGAGAGAGAAAAAGTGAAGTGCAATAGAATTGGCGCGTAGTCTCCCCCTCCTTCCATTTTTTTTCTTCGATTTTAACCCGCATCGCGCACACTGAGCATCTCTCCCATTTAGTTGTTTTCCCGAAGAGAATGCGCGACAAAGTCAATCGCGGACTAGTTATCACACGACTTTGTCGCCTAACGACGACAGCGACGAAGAGTTTAGACGACGACGAATGAATTTAAATGACGAAAGCGAGAGTAAGAGAGAGAATATCGAGGGAAAGGAGAGAGAATGCATGATGTGTCCGCGTGTTCCGTTCATTAACTGTTAAGGCTGTGTGTCAAGACGAGATGACTTGGAAATAATAATATCGAGATACATCATTATCCCAGGGTGTTCAAAATTAAAGCGAGACAGCTTCGTCGGCGGGGCAAGAGGAAGGGAAAAATGGATCACAGATTTCTCGTGAAGGTGCCGAGGGTGTTTCGCGTTTTGTTTGCAAAATTCTTATTTGGCTTCGCGGTGTGCGCGAAGCCAAGACGTGACACGAATTATCGCCGTGGAACGAAGTGAGAAAGTGCACATAACATTAATGAGTTTAAGAAATACGATTAGTGTAAGAATCCTCGACGCGCGTTTGCGTCGAGGGACACGCTCGTGGATACACGCTCCAAAAGATTCGAAAGCGTGTTCCTCGGCAGACATGATCTCATACTTTACAGATGTTTCAGTTGCGTTAAGGCATTTGTTGGTTAACACAAATTCGAAGATGAAAGATTCAATTAATTATTATAAAACTGCTAAGAACGCGTAACATTTGAAATAAGGGAACGAGAGAGAATGAATGAAACCGAGTGAGAAAAAGGGTATGTTTGTGCGTGACGAGGGAGACCAAGGAAGAAGGTCATATGCGGTTGAAACATAAAGGAAGTATGTCTAAAAACAAAAAAAAAACATATATATGTATATTTCATGTTCTAAATTATACGATTAATTTTATATCCGGAATATTATCGTCGATCGAAAGCATCGACGGTGTAAAGTTTGTGGGTGTATAGCGTCATCGGGTGCGAGCGTTGTCGTGCATTCTAGATTTATGATACGGAAATTTTTAACACAATGTTTTTTCGAGAATAATAATATGAAAGTCACATATAAGATAAAAGTGAGATCCGGCAGGAGCTGTGGAGTGTGCAGGGTATGGACGCGAGAGAAAATTATTTACGCAATGTATTACGATTCATCGAAAAAACAGTACCAACCCCTTCCACCTCTCCATCCCTATATTCGTACCTACTTTTTAATAATATATTTTTTCATCGATTATATATTTATTTAATGTCGAATGCCTACGCGTCATGTCTTGAAGTGGTAATTTTTGAATAATTCGAAGAAGTGCAGATCTTACATAGAAATGTAACAACACATGTGACACGAAGACACAAACACTCATACACATAAAAACAAAACACGGAACACGGACAAAAATTGCATTAAATTTTAGAATAGTAGCGCTTTATAGAATTAAATATTAGTATAACAAAATCTTCATGAATGGGTATGAAAAAAAACAATCTTCTGTAGAACGGTGGTGCGCAAACGCGGCGTTCATCCCCGATCCGTTCGCGCAAAGTTTTCTCACGAAATTCAAGTTCAAGTTGAATTAACGAAATTACCTCTCGGAATACGCTTATTACACGCAAGAAAAAGAAATTGTCCTTTCGGCCTTTCGTGTAAATATGTCTATTTAGGCCTAAATCCCGAACCAAGTTATCCTCTTCCCGACTGTCCCGTCTATCTGCGGACTGTTGACAATTTGAAAATCAATTTTGATAGCGGTTAATCAATGTTGATTCTTCAAGTCGACACCGTGGGAATCCTTCTTCCGCCTCCTTATGATCCGAGAACCGAACGTGAAACGAGACAGACGCCGGGTTCCTCGCGACCACCAGCGTAAAAGAAGCTATAAATATTATTATGATGATTAATTAACTACATAAATTATAATAAAATATATTTTGTATTAATGTAGTCACGAATTAATACGGCAAACGCAGTGGTCTGTGAAGACTGAATCTAAGTAAAGAAAAAAAAAAACCGTAAATTAGTCCTGTGCGAGAATTTCATCGACGTCTGTTAAGAACAATAAAATGACCAGGTAACGGAAAGGTTAATAATTGTGTTTTTATTTCTATCCCCGGATAGCGTATGTTTTGTTAGTGCGTTATACTTGATTGTTACTTTGTTCGTCTTATGATTAAGTGTCATTGGCGTTGCTCGTAATTTAATGATTTACTTCACCCGTCCGTCCGTTTTCCGATTAATCAATTTTCCTTGTTTTCTTTGTAAAAGCTATGGCCACAACTTGAAACATGTTTTTGCGCGAGAAATCAATGTCCACGCTCGTGCATTGTATACATCATCTAAATACCCGCAGACGTTGATGAAACTCACATTGTCATTCTGGCAAGTGAACGCTTCGATGCAGAGTTCGTCAGATTGTTCTTCAAACTCAATCAGTTGCACGAGTTCGATCCTACAAGCGGCACAGAGACTGAATTCGAGTCCAGCAAACGTATATATTAGTGGCAGTCGCTGGTTTGCTCGCTAGTTGAAAAAAAAGAAACGGTAAACATACAAGTTCCGGCCAGGCTTTTTGCTGTTACGCTCCTGTGCAATTTACGACGTAAAGACAGCTTAATTCGTAGAGTATACATGTCTAATACGGTAATTATATCACCGTCGCGATTACTTATCTATCCACGGTGAATTCCGGTTGGAGAAAAAACGCAATATCAATAATTCTCATTGTTTTTTCTAACACTGAAATTATTCTTACATTTATTATTTAATTAATTGTAGATTCTCAGCTTTTTTTAAACAGCCAGTATGTTTAAAAACGAGTATATTTTTTTGTAATTATAAAGGAGATCGAAAAAAATGGTGATTTTAGTTTTTAACAATCGAGTTCTTAATGAATTTAATGTTGTGATTTTTCTTGAAAAGAAATATTTGTGTGGAATTACAAGCGATTAAAAACGTAAAGCAAATTTTCATTTTGTGTTTTAACTTCGCGAACAAATGGGGATATCTGGGATATAGAGACTAGTTAATTCATATTGACAGCAATAGTAAAATTATTCCGCAATGGAAAGAGATTTGAACAGGAATCGAACGCAAAGATCCTTCCCGCGATCACGTCCAGAATATATTAAATCAATCACCACGCGCTCCCCGTTCGCTGATCACAGATATTGCAATCGTAGTAATATTAATACTAATAATAATAATAATCAATCGCGATCTTGTGTCCGATTTGCGGCGAACGAAAACAATTCAGAGCGAAAGAGAGAGAGAGAGAGTGTGTGTACGTGAGATGATTACCGCGGTTGAAAACTTGCGCGAAAGTGCCCTTGCTGCCCATGATTGTTGAGGGTGCAATTCAATGGTCTCAGCCGTATGAGCCGTCGGGCGTTATGTGTTGTATCATTAGAGAAGTTAAAAAATTTCTACGTGTGAAAGCACTTATAAAACGTCCTGCTACTTTATTACGAGAAAAGTAAACCATCTTTGTTACGGATTTCTAAACTTTTATAAGAAAAAAGAATTAATAATCATCTCCACAAAAATAAAATTAAGTAATCACGTTGAAGACAATGTATCTATCTACTCCAATATTTACCATTTAGAAAAATTAAAAAATTGAAAATACTTAATACAAAAGAAAATCGGCTATTTTACGATAGGAAAAATTTTACTGCGGTTTTCTAAATTTTTATAAGATGATTAATAGTAGTTTCGATAAAAACCGTGCAAAATATTCTAAATAATTATAATACTGTAAATAATGCAAACGATGTTCAAATAAAGATGCAATTTTAAAATTAAACAATTAAAGAATTAAATTCAATCAACTAATCAGATATTACGTTTCTCTAAAATTGTCTTGTATTATTTTTACCCTACGGCTCACGCTGGATGACCAAAGGGACTAACGTTCCATCGATCGACAATCGCCACGTGCATCCTCAATGATCGCAAGAATCATTATAATAAGTGATATGATAATTTCAGATGCCTGCGGTCAATGAGCAATGCTCTCATGGGCTGAAAATGATGGTGTATTTTAGCCGGGATGAATTTGCTCGAGGCAGAGACAGATGAATGAAAAATAAGAGGTATGTCGCTGCGTGGTTGCGTGCGTGCGTGCATCAGTACGGCGTGTCGGATGCGCGTCCGACAGAGAGTTTAACGAGTTAAAAAAGGTATCAGTATTAAACCGATATTTGTGTTTCGAGCACACTTCGGCGGTTGGAGAAAAATCAATCTGCGTGTTATATCTTCAGTAGCGATTGTGAGAGAAACGAGATAAGAGCGAAGAACAGCGGAGAATACTTTATACAGGGTGTTTTCACAACGATTATCCATTAGAAACCGCGAACGATCAAAAGCAAAACGCACAAATTACCGGACCTAATTCGAGGTCACTGACTCACTGAGATATTTGTTCCTACCTGAGACGATCGGAAGCGATCGCAAGTTTCCCGCAATCGGAGGAATCTGCTCGCGGGCGACGGAGGAGAGTGTTAATGATGTCGCTTTCGTTCGCCTCGGATCATCTTCTCGACCATTCATCGCGATTCTGTGAATTGCCGTCGTCCGTATCGTGTCTCTGGTTGAAAAAATACCCGGCAGTACTCTTGGTACACCCACCATGGTCACCGAGAAGATGTCATAGTGACTGTTCAGTTGCATTAGCACGATAAAAATAGTGATACAAATTGGGCAGGTTGGAGAAACGAGAAGCAGTCTCGCGCCGGGTATATCTTCAATGATTGTAGGGGCCAACAATGTGATAATCGGCAGGTACCTATGGTCAATGAACTATACACCAAATTAGCGGTGTCGTGAGACTTTAGGATTTTCGTTTCCTGTTTTCCTTTTTACGCTCTAACGCATATCTCGTCTCGTGCAACGCGCAATAAAGTCGATAAGTCTCGCGAAGCAGCGCGAAAGCTAATTACAAAGGAGAGTCAACGAGCGAAGCCGCGAGACTTGTTCCCGGTTTCGAAAAAAGAAAAGAAGTAAAAAAAAAAAAAAAAAAATAGTAAAAAATAAAAAAAGGAAACTCTCGACGACTCACAGTTATCCGTTCCGATAAGCAGAAGCGACAGCACCAAATGGTTCGACATATCGACTTACCACCCGACAAATCGTCCCCCCCGAATAATCCTCTTGTGTGCAATAATAAACTCGTTTCCTCCGAAACAACAATATTAATCCGCAATAAATAATGTTAGCACCGTAGCGCCGCGAATACGCGAGAGTCATATATATATGTTATATCTTTGTATGAACATTTAATATGCAATAAATATGTATGTCGTCATCCCATTACATCTACGGTACGTTTCACTATTCTAACGTCTATTCGCTTTCAGCTTTATTTCTATTTTCTATCGTCGCATCGTTAACGAATTGTTATTCTACGATGCCATCGTTAATCGCAAACGCTTTAACTCGCGTTAACTTTTTTTAATGCAGACGCAGATCTGCGTTTGGATTCTCGATTCGGGTAACGCTCTAATGCATTTATTTTTTTTTTTTAAGTGGACTTCTGTACGATTAAAAATAAATATAGAAGTCAATTGTTTCTCTGCGAGGATGCGTCCACCTTCATGCTCACGACACGTGGCCTGCCATCGACATCGGTATGAATCCCCGCGGCGAGTGCGCGCGCAAGCTGGCAACAGGTAAATAGCAGGTAAGAAAAAAAGCGAAGCGAACATAGGACGAGGTGGAGGAATAGGTGAACGCGGGGGCAGGGAGACAGGTGCGGCGCAGGCTGGAGGGGACGAAGCGACTCCGACTTCTCGAATAGAGAGGTGGGAGTCTCGAGAACCTGGGGAAGTCGCTGCTGCCTGACTCCGGTGCGGCGCCGATCGACAGTCAAGCGCGGAAAGCCGTCGATAGTGCGCGGTTTACAGTGTGTGCGAATTTACATTCGCGAAGTGCGCGTATGTGTGTCGGTGTACGTTCTTCTGCGATGCAGAAATCTGACGACGGTGTCGGAGTGCATTGCGCGTGATCGTGCGTGGGTGCGCGCGCTTAGCGGACGCGCGAAGCGAAATGCGCTTCACGGATGGCCTGGGTAAGCGAATGATCTATCGCGTTTGCCAGTTGACTATCAGACTTCATAAAAATATTTAGTATTTGCTCCACCTTGACGTTACATCGCAAAATTAGCTAAACGATACTTTGGCATCATTTATTTGAGAAAGCAGTTTGTAATTTATTCTTAAAACTGGATTAGTAGGACTGAATCGTAGACAATATTTGCGATCTTGCAAAGACATTTGCACGACTAATGGTTCACTTTTCTTTAAACGCCTTTCTATTTTTCCACATACGTAATTCGCGGCGTTATCGCCGAGAGAGCATCGTTGCGACTCGAATTTATCATTGTCATTAGATGCGCGAGAATCCAATTACCAAGCTGCTCGAATCGAATTAGAGTCGATCGGCATAAATATACAAAAGCAAATAGCGCAGCTATTTATAGTTTAAGCAACGCAGAGCTACATTTCAAGCGAATAATAGGATGATGCTGCAAGGAGGACCTGCGGAGACTTTAACGATCGCAGTTGCATAGATAAGACGGACGAACCTGACGCATACCGAGATAATTTCGTGATTTATCTATCACGAAACAAAAGAAAACATGTAATATTGATTTTTTTTACTCGGAAACACTGGTACCATCTATTTGCATGACATTCAGCAGAAAAAATAACTACAAATTTTATTTTTTTAAATTGTGGCCTAATTTAAAATTAATTTTTTCTTGCCAAAATGTATAAACTGTTATAACTGTTAAAAATAAATAGTTTCTATCCCCGTTAGAATAAATTAATTTTAAGTAGTATAAATATATAAAAGTGATCAAATTCGAATTTTTATTTTATCAAGTTTGAGAATATTAAGATTTTAATTTGATAGAATTAAAAAATTTATTAAATCTTCAAGGTTTTTGATAAAATTCCATTTTACGCTTAATTGAAAAAGTAAGAATGACGTGTAATCGAAATGTTATTAAAAAATAATCAACTCGAAATAGCTGAAGAATTTATTGATTTCTCGATTTCTGTTATGGTTCAAAGATATATCGTCCATTATCTGTTACATGTGTACAATGTACTTTTATATTGTACGTATATTTCCGGTATTTCCGATATCAGACGATGCTTTCACAAAACTCGTTAAATATGCATTACCGCCTTACACGCTCGCTCGGACAAGGGCAAATCAATGGAGCGCGACATTACACCGTTACAAGCGTAACCCCGAAGTAGAAAATCACTTGAAAATATCCGAAGTCGATTAGACGACTTCGTAATGAGCGGCTAATTAGCAGCTAATTATACACGGTTGCCCGTCGAACAATGTCCGTCTTGGTTCACCGCGCGTTCGTTACGCGAGAATGGGAAATCGCAGGATCGTGACAGCAGTTTCTTCGAGACCGATCGCTATCACAGCATTCATGATATTTCGTCATACGGAAGATGATCGCGCGTGTGACGCGACTTCTCGCGACAATTCATTCTGACGTAAACTACGTGACTGGCCAAGCTACATGTTGCGCGTGGCGTTATCAAAGCGTGCGAGATGTTACAAGAAATGAGATACTGAGTACGTGCGGAGATATGAGTCAGTTTGCAATTAGAATAACCGGGTCGTCGGGACTTTGGCTGATAATCGCGGCCTGCTATTTGTGCATTATAAAAAACATTTTACATACATTTGATATTCTTACATCGCACGTGTAGAAAATCATAACGAATCGTAAGATTAAATTAAAAAGGATTAGACAATTAACTCTAAAAATTGCAATTAAGCAATTGATTTCCGGAGTCAATTTTAAGGCTTCGTTATTTAATTGTTCATTTTTAATAATTTATAATTTAAAAAAATACTAGTTTAAAAATATTCTTAAAAAATTAAAATTGAAATCAATCAGATTTCAAAAACTCTTCTGCGTCAACAATTATTATTTGAAAAGCTGGATACAATAACAATGAGCTTATTAATTACTAAAATAAAAAAAGAAGTTTTAACGTTAAAATTTAATTAATTTGAAAATTCTGCAAAAAGAAGGTGAATTTTACTCACTTCACATTCGTAATATTTAAGTTTGCCATACGAAGAAGAAACTCGAAAGATCTTGGAGATCGAATTTATGCGATAACAGCGTCGATCGTTTACGTTGTTACTACATTCAGTTCCTCAATTGTGTTATGAACAATCGGTCGATATCGCATTAGTTAACATATTGATAAACTAAGGGGACTATAATTTATGATTTATTTCGTCGATCATGGCCTGCAGTTTGAGCACAATATCGACGACACGCTTGGGACCGTAACGTTTTGCCACACGTAAAACCCTCCTCGGTGGGGAACCAGTCAGGCAACATTCCTGCGTCCCGTTTACGTGCGTCCACCACCTATCTCTGACTTCTATTCGGACTTTCCTTGGTAAATGTTGTGCTTGATTTTGTGCCAAGTTTGCTCACCGAACGCGGTAAAGTTAGCGACGCTTTCCTACGATCGAGATCCTGCTACTCAATGAAAAGTAGATCCGCAAATTTACGCAGCAAAATGATGACAATATTACAAAAGAGATAAAATTTTCCTCAGTCATTAAATAAATGTCGTCACTGAGATTCTTTGGATATGATGGAATTATATTTGAATTCATTAATGACAAATTATCGGATACTAATAGCAAGATCTTTGATAAAAAATAATTAACAAAAATTAGTATTTTAAATGTAATATGATTTTTACTAGAATATTAATTTTTTATGCAAAATTTAATTAATTTGTTGAGAAACTTTTTCGCTCAAAAGTTCATCAATTTTTCAACCCTCGAACGGAACGGCGAATCTCGGCCTAACTCGCCTTTCATTCGAATAAAATTTAAAATATAATAAAATTTTATTTTTGTCGTACAATAAACTTTTAGATTAAATTTTGAAACCTATTATACTAATAAATTTTTTAAGCAAAAAGATTCATATATACTGATTGAAAAGAAAAATAATACGTTCACTAAAAAAACGAAGTTAAATGCTTCTATATTAATTAGTGATATTACATATGTAATTATTTCTATTTCTTTTATATAAAAAAAATAAAAATAATGAAATAATAGCTTTAATTTTTTTCTTACATCAATTTCCAAAGTTTATTCATAGCTTTCAAACAGTTTGCATAAAACCACTGTTTTATTTCGCGCAAATACTCTTCGAGTTTCTATTCGAATAGGCGATACCATGCGTTCGCATTCAATTTCCATTCGTTACAACACCAGGCGACACCCTAAAGCATTGTACGCCTACACACATTGTGTGCATTCGGTACCAGGTGTACCACAGAGCGCTTGTTGGTGCACGTAGCGAATTGCAACGAGTGTTCTTTACAATATGCATCCGCGTGATCGCGAGTGAGGTTGCGACTCGCGGAAAACTCATAATATCCGGCAACTGAGCATCGTGGATGTGTCTTAAAAGCACGCGATATGCCGTAATGGTGCTGGCGTAATAAAAAGAAAGATAAGTGTGATTGTGTGTATGTGTGTGTGTGTGTGTATAAAACATTGATAAAGAAATCATAACTTAACATACCGTTGCATTGCTAAATATAATAACATTGTCGTTTTTCATACTGTGTCGAAGCAACTGTTAATTTGCGATTACACGCAAGTTGAATTTAAATTCTTAATTAAGATTAGATTTTTTAAATTTAATTTCTTATTAGATTCTGATTAATTTTTTTGAAAAAAATGAGTTATACTCTATTGAATTGTTGAATTAAAGAAATCCATCGAAAAAAAGTTACAATGAAATATTTCGATCAGCAGAAATAATTCAATCTTTCCGTCATCGACCGAAAGCGTGTGTCGCTATCAGGAACAATTTTCTTTCGCCTTGTGAAGGTACGTCGGAAACGACATGAAGTATGTAAGCGTTTACCTCGCCGGTTGATACGAGGAATGAGTCAGACGCGATACGACGCGGCCCTGAGAATATTAGTCTCTCATTATCCGCGTTATTTTATTTCAAAAACCGCATGCGGCTTACAGAAGTATGTGTGATTTATATCTGTCTTGTCATCTTTTCTGATTCACTTAAACTTATCCATCAATCAGCGGGGCGTTTCTCAAACGCCTTTATAACATCTATTTATTGCGATTGCCGATACTCGTCACAATCTGTCATAATTATAATTCACAGTACACGTTATTAACATTACAGCCACCTACGTGAACGTCACGTACGAGTATAAAGCTGCTCTCAAGAGCAGCAGCCGTAAAAAATTTATAAAACATAGTCCGCGACGTGACAATAAAACGAGGTCGTCGGTAGAAGCCGAGGCGAAAGTATCTCTGCTGTTGTACGATGCTAGAGGCCATTTTGATGCATCCAGTCACGCTCACGTGTGCGTTAACACAGGTGTTGAGATACAGGTGATGCGTGACATACCGTACACGCATGGCGCATCTCTGGCATTGCGACGCTATCGACTAACCAGCCAAACGAAATACATCTGGCTGCTTAAAAATTCTCCGTGTGCTCAAATTCTCGATCATAATTGTGAAATCATGCTGTGATAAAGATACATATAGTCAAGCTCTCGAATTTTTGCACGCTTTTTAGAGAATCTTAAAGATAGACAGCTATCTCTGTACATTTTTCTTTTGGTAATTAAAGAGCATGATTAATAAATTAATATTAAATAAATCAAATTAAAAAAACATTCTTTTAGTGGATGCTCGAGAAATATTTTAATTTTAACGATATCCAAAAATTTATGCAATTACTAAATCGAATGTGTGTTTAGTGGAATTTGTAATTTGGACACCCGATAGCGAGTTTGTTTTTCTTAATTTTTCTATCGAATTTTTATGTCGAATCCGTTAGGTCGATTGCTGTCATCATTGTTTATCAATTCACATATCCGAGTCTCTTCGATGGAGACGACCATTCGGTTGATTGATTGTTCTCTCGTATCGAAAATATTTTGATTTTCGTTCATCTAATGTGACACATGATTTCGTCCTAGCGTTGCGAATATCTCAGCGGCAAAAATACTTCACATGCGGCGTTTCATGAAGGCTTACGAAGCTGATTTTATTTTATTTTTTATTCAGATGTCAAAATATCGATAATTTTTGAGTCGTACTATATAATCTAAATAAACATTTTTAACGGATATCGCATAATGCAAATATAACGAAAGTTTCTTCGCAATTCTTTTAGTGCTAGGAGCATGGAGCCTCTTCGAGTGCCGCTAAGGACTCACTGCGAGCAGTTGATTGCGGATCGTGAGCGAGTCATGATCGTGTCCTAAATTTGCGATTCAAGATACGCAGGAGGGAGAGAGAAAGACAAAAAAAAAGAAGGGATTACGAAAGAGACGCGGAAGGAGAGAGGCGAACCGGTCGACGAAGCCCACTGCGCATCGATCCAACATCGCTTTGACCAAATGTTTTCGAATGTGATCAAAAACAGCATGACGTTGCTGATCAATACTATCATCGGCCTCTTCATATTGGCTGATGTTTCGTTGGCTAATTTAAATACACAAGGTGTCAAGTGCGGCACTGAGAAATATTGCAATATCTTGGAGTACTGCAGCACTTACGACAATCATTGCAGATCCTGTGCAATTGCTTGCGATGTCAACAGTCATAATTCTGAACCGGAAGAGTGCGCGCAGAAGTGTCAAGGTAAGCGATCAATATATTTTGTGTAAATATATCCGCTGTTCGAGCGTTGCGAATGATAGCAAGCGCGCGGATAGCGCGCAACAATGTCATGTGTAAATCGAAAGTACAAAAATAAATAAGTGCGGTAAACCAGCGCTAAAATATTTTGCTTTCTTGTATTCTACGACGAGGCGTATTATGTGCTTTTCATATGCTATCGCCTTGTCGAGCAAAAAAGACGCGATAGCTCCGTCACGTGGCGTTATTAAAATCGCAAATCCAAGTTGAAATATTTTAAATACGAAAACATGTCTAAAGATCTAACAATTTATAAATTTCAAGAGCTCCACTTTGTTAGCATATTTTAAAGAACAGCTTCTGTGATGAAAATATAAAAATTTGCGATATCGTCAAATATGAAAATATTCAAATTTTACACTCGCCGCATTTAATCCATAATTATGTCAATTACATTAACATTTTTGTTTCGGCTAGTATCTCGCAAATTTGAATTTATAATCCGTGATTTCCGATGTTTCCTGTAGGATTAATCACGTTATCATGATGCATTGTCCTAATCGTTCCGGTTTCTCGTTTTCATGCGTCAAGTCTCGGCGCGTACAGAAAACCGGATAGTAGCACGGTGCTATCGTTGGAGCGCGGCGATGAAACGAACGAGCGAGCTGGTGGGCAAACCAACCTGGGCTCTCGGGTCCGTTGACTTTGCACCTGACTGTCCCTACCGACTTCCCACACGCGAACGCGGCCGATGAGTCATCTAGCTTCTTTTCTTCCTCCCTGCCACCTTCGGCGCCATCCTTTTCCTTTCAGCTTCTTTAGTTCCCCTCTTTCCTCGTTGTCCTTTTTCTTTCGTCCCGTTTCTGCTTGGAATTCAACGATGGTTTTACGGTGGGGAAGGGAAGGTGTGTTTCATGTTCCAACAGGTAGAGAGAAACGACTTTGCTCCTCATCGAGACGCATAAGGAATGAAATTTTCTTTCTCTACATCAAAAGAGGCCCCTTCGCGTGACGGAGCGATTTAGCGTATAAAATTATCCGTGTGGAGTTCCGTCAGGTCCCCATGGGTGTCGAGTACTCCATTGAGAGTCCTCGGTCACGGTGTCCGGTTACATTTTGTCGGTAAACTCAGTTTGGGCTTATGTACAAATTCTATGTTAAGGAAGAGAACTTGTTGACTCTCGTTTTAGTAAAAAAGTCTGATGAAATCGGAACCATCGGGGACATTCTTTTCAGATTTTCGGTCAAGAATCTTGAAACGATAAAGATCATTTTAGGTTTCTTTATCCGATTCCACCAACGTAATTAACTTTAATCTCGGTTCAACTTACTCTTTGCCTTTTTCTAGTTCTAAGAACTAGTTCTAAGAATGCGAGATTAAAGTTAATCTATATTGGTGGAAATGGGCATTAGTATTCAAACTATTAGTATTTCGCAGCAAATGTGCGTGTTATCTAAATTATATTAAAAAATTTTCTAGTAAATGCAACTTAAATTGATAATTAAATTCAATATTTTCAAGCTTCTATTATTTAATTATTATTTAGTACAATAAAATTGGCTGGTGTTAATCGATGAAATTGAATATCTTTGTTCCCCGGGTGATTTTTGCTTACGAATCTTATCATCATCGTGACCAAGCGTTCGCGGATCGATCCGCGCAAACTCGCGGTCCCAGGTCTGGGTTGAACGTTTGCCTCCCTCCTCGCTTTGGAACGAGGTCATCTCGCGTTTACAGTCACGATAAGGGCTCGCGATTACGCGCACTCACGTGCCGCAGGTATGTAAGCAACCGTAGGTCGGAATTGTTTGCGCCACGTGTTGCTATCGCGACCGACTTCTTGGGTTTTACGCAGGCGTATCGGTGATAGCGTGAGTCTTCTGACAGGTAGATCATTGACTCGTAAGAAGAAATAGTGAGAATGTTAAAAAGAAGCATGTTCGATTGTGATGGCAAACGAATCGATTACACGTAAGAATTAATTTTATAAGATGCAATTTTCTTCAAAATAGACTTGCAATTAGTGTTTTGATAGAACGTTAAATGTAAGAATAGATGAATATTTTACAGACAGAGTAAAATTAACGAGTAAAAATTTATATACACATATCTGATCGTAGATATTTTAAATTGTAATTTTATGAAATGCAATTTTCTTCAAACTAAGCTCCCAATTAGATAAAATAAGCAAAGAGAAAGCACGTGTTTTGACAGAATGGTAAATGCAAAAATAAATGAGCATTTCACCGACATAGAATAAAATTAATTTGTAAAAGTTTGTACATCTGATCGTAAATATTTTTAATTATAATTACGTGCTTTTGTTAATATTCTATGCTCACACTTTTATTCTGAAAAAAAATTATTGCCATACCGATGAGTTAATATATTAATATTATATTCATATTACTGAAGGGATGTTGTAAAAAGGCAATTAATTAATGTGGCGCACACTGTAATTGAATCATCTTCCTGAAACTAATTGATTCGGCTTTCATTATGCGAACAATAACGTCGAGTTTCCCTTCCGTGCAACTGACACATAATGGTTAACAGTCATGGTTGGAGAAATCTTCTAGTTTTGTGACGTTCCTAGAGTCTGTAACGCTTTCTAAGTAAATGACTGGTAAACTCAAAGTTTTAATGAAACATTGTATTTCAAACTGTATGTTTCAAACATACAATTAATGCAAGTGTCGTAACTTTTCGAGCACACATGTTGAGAAAGATAGCTCGAAACGTGCGCTATACGTGCGAGACGATCAATTGATTATTTGTCATTTCTTTTGATTTCAGTTTATCTTCAGGATCTTCAAGATCAGCGCTATGATGATCTCAGAGGTGAGTGGGCTTAGGTGTGAATAAAATATGCGCATAATTGTCGTGCATGCTTGAGAAAAATCGTGCGCGAACCGGAGATCTCAACGACGCAGATCTCACATGAGCGTCTCAGCTCGTAATTACCGCGTTTAATAGTGCAAAAAAACGCTATTATCATTTATCGTTGTTGATTTCATATTTATTTTTATCATGGAAATGTAAATTTCCAATAGATTCGTAATAAATTTGCAGTAGACTATAAGTATTTTTCTTTAAGCAATTTTTTAAATAACTCGCAACAAGATTTAGTATTTTAATACCATCTTGTATCAGTCTTGCATAATCGGTGATTACAGAAGAGTGATTGTAAGTTTTGTAATATTCTAGATTCAATATACAGGATGACTTTTCCTTTCTGATGCGATATTACTTCACATCGCATCGCGATTTAACTTTCACTCTCGAAGCTTCACGAGAACGAACATTGAAAATACTTCCAAGTATCTTTTAAAATCAGCGATTCGTTACAAAGCGATACGTTATGCAATTAATATTGTTGCATCTTGCTAATTAGTCTCGAATTTCTTAAAAATTATTTTCATTTTGTTCGTGAATGTTTTAAATAAAATTATTCAGAGTTGTGTAAGAATTACTTAATATATCTAATAATATAAATATTTTACCGAAATGTATTAATTGGTATGACAACTTTTATTATAATTTTAATGTCAAAAATGTTCTCAACAATGCGTTGAGAATAGAACACTAATATTTTCGGGTAATCTTTACCTGACTCAAATCCTCATTGTTAGCTAAGATATTTTATTTTGAAAGTCTATTCTTTTTCTACAGCGGAAGTGGCAAAGCTCAAGATTAATTTCACGGTCGTGATCGTATTGATCTGCTTTTCACTACTCGGAATATTATATCTGCTGGGAAGGACCTTATTCTGGTGGGAAAGAATCCAAAAATTCTTGCGAGCCCTATTCAGAAATAACTTGATAAAGGTAAAGTGACCTGCGATGGGTCTTTTCAGAAGATTTATTTTTATTTTGTGACAAGTTTTCTATGAAGTGCTGAAATGTGACAAGTTTATACAAAAAAAAAAAAGTTTAGCACATTCTTTTTTCTTTTTTTCTTTTTTCAGATTTTAAAGCAGTGAATGGCTATACTGACAAACTTATTAAAATACTCTTTACGTGCTGTTTGTAATGCAGTTACGGGTACTTTGACACTTTAATTTCGCTGTTGTTTCAGGCAGCTAATAAGAACAAAGTGCAAGACGACGTCGAAGCCAACGCGAATAAACAAAACGGTCTCAAGTTGACTATACCGAGCATTAGTGCCACAGTGGAAACAGAGTCCAAGAGCACGGATAATAGTAATGGGAGCAACACCTCGCCGAATACCACGAGCACACCTCTCTCGCGCCGACACGCCAGCGAGGACACTACTCTCGACTACGTCTACGATAATCCGGCGATGACGCCGAGTCCGGAGATCGCATAGGCGAGGACGAAAGCACGCGAGAGCGCGTTTTAAGGTTACAGATTTTGAATATTTAATATTGAAAAAATAACAACACACGCAAGATTGACTTTGTTGAAAAAATTGTTGAAAAGAAATATTTGTCCTAAAAATGTACAATGTGCACAATGTGAAGTTCCACCGCGGAGCCAGTTGAAGTAACTTTGTGATAATCATTTTTGTAAAGAAAGAGGAAAAGGTGTTTGAAAAGCCACGTTTGAGGAAAGAATCATATTGAAACCTTGAATAACTCTGGCTCAAACTATCTCGAAACAGAAACGTAATAAAGGATGTGGCAAAATGTAATTTATATGCAACGTGACGCGCTTACTCCTTCCTATTCTGTGAATCCATATTGGAATATTTCGTAAGATTTCTTACGTTTTTTCGAAGTATTTTGTTGATAATTAGTGATGAGCGATTGAATGAGAACATCACTCTACTTTGTCTTTCTCGAATAAAATTCGTACAATTGTCACAGATATTAAACTGTTTCTAAGGGCGATATTTATAGTCAATTGTTATTCCATGAATGACCACAGCCTCGCATAGAATAATTACTCATATCATAATTACATTATTTCTCTCTCTCAATGATTCTTCATCATTAAATGACGAATCATAAATCAAATAATTTGCTGTTAACATATGTGTGTAACATTTTTTATTAGAACTTGAGAATAATGCGTAGTTATGTCCAATATAGATTAATTAGGCTGTGAATAAAAAATGATAATATTTTGAAGAATATCTGCGTCGTTTATACGCCGAGATTATGAATATCGCCCTAATAAGTTATTTGTACAGATGTAAAATAGTACCATAAGCTTGGAGTGATTCGTGAACGCGTATCACGCCTCCGCGAACCGTGCGGCTGTGTGACTTAATTAAATAATGATTAACGCGACACACTCGCGCGATGTAGACGCGCGTGGTGCAGTTCCGTCGACTTAATGCTCTCGCTCTTAAACTGCTGTCATCATGGCGAGACGTCTCGCTTTACCGCAGCTATAATATTAACTCCGACATAAGGACGCATTTTGTTGTAAAACAGACTAAGTGCTTTTAAAATTACTTTCTCATTGGTTGAACGTTATTTTATTGACTCTTCAAATATCTCTAAAAATTTATTTTTTATTTTTTATGGCAACGATAGCTCTGTGCATCAATGTTAATAGCATTTCGGATATCATCAATTATAAGGATATTTACGAATAAAATTTTTTTATTATAGTATTAAATAATGTTCAGCGTTAAATACTTCGAAGAATATTTACAAATTGTATCATTCTGCAGTGTTTTACGATTATTTTAATGATTATTCGCTCAGTCGCTAAAATAAAGGTTAACGCGATCGAGATCAGTGCGAAAATTTTTATTATAAACTATGCACAGCGCGCGTCTGTACATGCTTTAGCAATAAGTACTTAATGAATATATCTTGAGAATCGTATCCTTATCAGCCATTCCGTCCATGAAAGGCCTTCCGAGCAAATGTGCGCGTAGAAAACGACGCACTTTGCATAGGTCAGTGACGTTGCACGCGAGGACGAAAGGAAATCGATAATAATTTTATCGCGAGCCAGCGCTCGAGGCATCGAGCATTCTAATGTTGCTAAATCCTGTGGCAACGTCAATCAACTTTATCAGAGTAACTACAAATATAAAAATTTTATTTAATTTATATTGAAATGTGAACAATTTTCAATTTAATCAATCCTTTTAGAAATGTTGCTGGGTTTCGTGTAAAATATAACTTGCTCAAAATAAGCTCGCGCTCAAGTATCGTTTGCTTCCTGAAGAATCTCCTATTTTTATCGATTGGAGGAAGTGTTCGATTGATGCTCAATTTTAATGGACAAATGTTCAGAAAAGTTGCTCAAACTCATAACTTATTTTTCTGATTAATAATGATTTAAACAAATTTCTCTTTTAGTTAACAATTTTTATGATATGAAATATAAACTCTAGAAAATCAAATAATATTTATGCACATTGAAATACTCGTAATTAATTTTGAGCAGAATTTTCAAATAGATTGTATTTTCATCGATTAATTTTATAACTCAAACTCTAGGCAAAATTAAAAATACGGCTCTGTTTCAGTAATCAAAAAATTTACTATATCAGTTGAAAATAAAATGTTTTACTTTCGTCCCGCGTAGCAATCACTGGTCTTAGATTTAATCATCTACACGTCAGTTCACCATTCTTAGCGGTTAGCGAATTAGTTTTAATTTTTATACATTAGTGCACTTTTCATTTCGTTATGTGATCTCCTTCGAGGGTGGATCAACGTCTTCCAGAAACGAAGATATTAACTTTGCCCAAAGGCAGCTCTTAATTTTAAGTCGAGCTACAAATGTAGCGGATAGTCTACTTTTAGCTTACTTTTAGTTTTTCCATTGATATATGCAAGTGAAAAGATCTAAAAAACTTTTAACGATTGCTCGCGAACTAATTGTAAGTTCGAAAATGGAGAATACTAAACGATTATAAAGAGATTTTGAGAACAAGCTTTTCTTAACTTTCCTGTTAATGTACTTAAGTAAATTATATTTAACTTAAATTAAATATTTAACTTAAATTAAATATTTAACTTGAATTAAATATTTCATAAATTATTTTAATCATAAAAACATTTATTAGTAATATCAGTTAATTTAATGGACAATATATCGTTTCTCAACTTTTTATTTTCGGATAGTATTGATAATTAAGATATTGCTTATTGATATTTTAATTTTAAACAATTTTTCGTGACATAATAAATTTGTATTAATGATGTAGAATGTAAATTTGTTTATTCTTGACAAAATGCGTGTCGGCATATGATCTGAATCTGTCAGTGCTTCACATTGATTATATTATCGTACTTATTATTATATTATTGTAACATCCACGTGACTTAAGACATGTCTTTTTATGATAAGATACGATCTGACATAATTAAAAGATATGAAATGCGCGTGCCTTTTCGACGGATTTTTCCGATATAGAAATATTTGTGGTATAGAAATTTATTTGTGTAAAATATAAATATATATATATATATATATAAAATGAATGAAAATTATTATAAGTATCGATAAATAGTTTAGATATGTTCATTTAGTTAATTCATTAATCACTACATATCATCACAAGATATATGTAAATAAGAAGCTTCAATCTGGCTTGATTTTAATTATAGAACTATAATAAATAAGATATTTAAGATAATCGAAATGCGTTAATACGACGATTTTATAAAGTTTGTAGATGCTATGATATTTGTATGCTAAGGATTTTACTGATGTTTGTGCGTGAAGAATTTTACTTGTCATGAGTATTAATTGTTAAGGAAAGTCGCGTAATATACATTCCATTGTACATTTTTCCGAAATATATGTTAGTTACCGAGATATATTTATATTCTGAAGATCAATATTTTATGATTCGAGCGACAGTATTTTATCATTGTTATCATGCCGCTCGGAAAATATAGAAACTAATTCGCGTCTGTTTTGATTACATTCATTTAAAAAACGCTGCGACTTTTGCATCAATCTTGAACGTTTGGCGTTATTTTATTCAAAGATTTTTTGAACTTAGGTATAAATATAAGAAATATAAGAAAATGTTTTTGTCAAGCAGCAACTTCGTTTCTTGTAAATAAAAATATATATAACAATTTATTGATGATAGAGTGAAATTTCTTTCAACTTCAATCTTCTTTTTATTATGTACTTCGGTCTTTTTTAGACAAAAAATAGTCTTTCTTAACGTATGCTATTTACTTTTGAATCAATTTAATTTTGATGTAGAAAAAATTCATCGGTTTTGAACATTACTGTGACATTAATTTTCTTGCAATTTATAAATGTTGTGAAAAAAAGAAATAATATTTAAGTCAGTGAATGCACCATAATAGAAGTCATAAATTATTATAAAAGTCATGAACTTATTCTTGTATTTAAGTGTATGATAAATCAGATTTCTTTCTACTTGCAACCAAAATTAATGAAGGAAAAGATTAATGCGGGCACAATCGAAACAAAAGCAATCTACGCAAAATCTATCGACAATTTCATGTACTCGCATAAAGTACAATCACGAAAGGCGGTGGCCGAGGGCGATGTGGAGCAGCGGCGGAGGAGAATCCGCAATTATTCAATCGTGGCCCGTGGAGTCGCGTTTAACGCGTCGCTCTTTCACCGTCACAGACGTTTTGCAGAGCGCGCAGAAGAAGAAGCGGCACATTCATAATCTCGTTGCTGCATATCATCGCGCAATCTCGAAATCTCGGTTCGGCGCGAGATCAAACGAGTCGGAGCGACGCGTGTTAATTTCGTAATAATATCGAATTCAATTATTTTCACCGTAATTATTTATCCGATTTTCTGCTATTCTATTTTTTGAAAAAATTTGACGAATTTATCTGTGTTAGTGACACGTAATTTTTTAATTTTAGAACCTGAGCGATGTGAAAACAAGGAAATTTTTACAAGTGCAATACCGTTCGTGGACCGATTTTACGCAAAGTTTTATGCGTCTTCATAAGTTTATCATCTTTAAAATTCGCTAAATGTAGTTTTAACGATCGCCACACTTTTATGGGATGCTGGAGATTTTACGCGCTACGAAAGATAATTGTGACGCGGATTTTTATAAGTCTGCTATAAATATTGAATATCAAACACCTGAATCGAATGATATAATGTCCGCGGTGGTGCCAAAGTATAAAATTGTGAACATCTGATTTAGATTGGTTTTCTATCTGATAAAACAAACTTGAGAGGCAATGGATTCAACGGAGAGACGATCGTTCGACTTGGTCGATTTGATCGTGTTCATTGGAATGCTGGGCGTTTCTGCCCTCGTAGGCGTCTATCAGTATTATGCGTCTAGAAAGAAGGCAGACGCTGTGGGAGAGTACCTCGTAGGCGGTCAAAAGATGTCTATATTTCCAATAAGCATGTCACTGATAGCAAGGTAAGAAATTAAATTTTACCAGGTCTCTCAGCTTGACGTCGTAATGTCGAGAAACAAATATATGCTTTCTAAGATTTTGTAATAAATTTTTACGTTTTCTTGAAATATATGATACATAAAAGTAATCGGATTAATTAATTTATAACTGACTCACTGGGAAAATATAGAACGTCTGTAGAGGAACTGTTCTATTAACCGGAAGTATATAGGGCACTTCCAATTTCCGTGAGGTGACGTTTGTTTCAATTGGTTGTCAAGGCTGTCTAGTTAAAGTTGTAAAATTATTAATAGTCACTGATCCACGTGTCCGAATAAGAAAATTTATTCTAAGTCATCTATCTTAGTCATTCGCTGTTAACGCTTTATTGACAGTAACTGTTATGAGTCTGCTTCTGAGTTAAGCACAGGTTGCGTTGGTGAACCCGGTGAAATTGCATTTCTAATGAATCTTTATTTATTTTTTTTTTGACTGATATATATTGTAAAAATTTATAAATTTATTTAGAAGAAATATTAACTATGTTTGTGCAATGACATATATGTACTAGTAAAATCTGATTTTTAGAAGAAGTCATCAATCGCTTCTAAATGTTCATCGCTTTGCAAATTGACAACTTGACATTCAATCGACAGCGTAAAATTCCATAATTCGTGCATTTGATATTAGTTGAAAAATTATGGCGTCGTTTAAATTCACCTTGTATGAATATTGCAATGTTACGAGTTGTTTTAAGAACGGCGTCTTGAAATTGCAGCTACGTGTCGGGCATAGCAATGTTGGGACTGCCGGCCGAAATGTATGTTTACGGTACGCAATTATGGTGCATCGTGATCGCGGATTCTTTCGTGTCTCTGACGATGGCGATCGTGTATCTGCCAGTTTTTTACGGGCTTCAAATTACGTCATCTTATGAGGTATGATCGAATCCATATGATAATGAATTATGTAACGATAAACTAATGCTATTAATATCGATATTTTTGCAGTATTTGGAGTTGAGGTTTAATCGAGTGGTCAGGCTCATGGGATCAGTTATCTTCATCATCAAGATGGTGAGATCTATCTTTGTTAAATAAATAAATGAATTCAGAAATCTTTAATTCGGAAATTTCGCAAATCCGTGTTCTTTGAATTTATTCTCCGTTGTTTTGAGTAGAAAGATCCTTGTTAAATTCGCTCTTCTCAACGTTGCTAGAATTGCTAGAAATACTAAGAATTTATCGAAGCGTTGAACTTGGTACGTGTCAATCTCGCGAGCTGTTCGTCACGTCGAGCAATCTTGCGCTTGCAGCTGCTTTACATACCGCTGGTGATATACGTGCCGGCGCTAGCCTTCAATCAGGCGACTGGAATGGACCTCTACACGATCGCCTTGCTGGTCTGCGCCGTGTGTATCTTCTACACGACGCTGGTAAGAACATCGCCTAAATTCGAGCATCGCCACGAAGAGATAAATTTTTTGCACTTTTAAATGTTAGTGGCCGTCAAATTAGATTTTTATAAGAAATTATATAATCAGACGACTCTATTATTAATGCTAAGTGTAAAATAAGCGTTTCAAAGCAAAATAATAGCATTATTCAATATCGTAAAATTTAGTATGATCGGTCATTTTATAATCTTTCATTTTAGGGTGGCTTGAAAGCGGTCGTCTGGACAGACACCATTCAAACGGTGTTAATGTTCGGTGCCGTCATCGCCGTAGCGGCACTCGGCACAAGTAGGGTCGGCGGGGTGACGGAAGTATGGAAAAGGAATTTCGATACCGGAAGAATTGAGTTTTTCAAGTACGAACGGATTCTCCTCTCTATCGTTGTTATTATAATCAATTTGTTATTAATTTTCCTATAGTGCTGCACTAACGCTCAGTTATAATTTTATCAATCCCTTATCGCATGTAAGTACTGCACAATAGACGTTGTTACTCGTTCTCTTCCTGTTTTAATCAGTATGGATCCGGATCCTACGGTGAGGCATACTTTCTGGTCCGTGGTGGTCGGCAACTATTTAAATTGGTTAGCCACGTGTTCGGTGAATCAAGCGATGGTGCAAAGGTGCCTGGCGATGCCGAACTTGCGGAAGTCCAATGTGTAAGTCTGAGAAATGCTTTATGATGCACGGCGGCGCGTCTTGCTCATTTAATCCCCCTTTTGTATCTAGGGCGATTATGATAATGGCCGTAGGCATAGTCAGCATTGTCTCATTATGCTGCTACACGGGAATCGTCATCTACGCGGCCTTTTATGACTGTGATCCGGTCACGACAAAGGTAAAGAGATTTCGGCGATTCGCAGGAAAGTAAATTTTCGAAATGTCTTAAAGTCTCTAATCTTAATTAATCTAAACAAAATCCATGACAATATTATGATCAATTCTTCATTAATTCCATGGCAATCTTACGTAGATTAGATAAAATTTTTCGGCGAAGATTAATTAAAAGATTGTGTTTCAGCAAATACAAAAGCCCGATCAACTATTACCATACTTCGTGATGGAGTTGTCAGACGCGATACCGGGCTTGCCAGGACTATTCGTTTCCGGTGTATTCAGTGCGGCATTAAGGTACTGTGAAATATACGGATATTTTTCCGACTGTATTTTTTGCGGATTTCGCGTCAATTTTAAATTATAGTATTTACTGACGTCTACAAGTAAAGAAAAGATTGATTAGCGAAAGTGAGAGAGTCTCACTCTCGTTGATGCTCTATACATCCGATTATTCTCCGTCTTTGTGATTACATAATACGTTCACCTGTTGACCTCTAGTACAATGTCAACCGGATTGAATTCCATGTCGGGCGTGATCTACGAAGACATGATCAAGCCGTGTCTCCGTAAGCCGATCTCCAACGTCGGCGCGAGTCGCATAATGAAAGCCACGGTTGTAATAATAGGAGCCATTTGCGTGGGCCTCGTCTTCATGGTGGAAAAACTATCCGGTTTGATTCAGGTAAAACGTCCGCGTATCATGTCGAATGTTTGTGTTTTCAGATCATTTAAAAATTCATAAATTAGTTTCCCGATTCATTCTTGATTATAGAGAGCTATTGATCTTTTTTTCAGGCTGGTAAAAGCTTGTCGGGAATAACGGCTGGACCTTTACTTGGGGTGTTTACGTTGGGTATGTTGTTTCCAATGGCAAATTCCATGGTAAGATAGTCGTAAAGAAATCAGTCAAGTACATAGTAAACGCTTTCAAGTTTATTTTAACGACAAACATAGATTTAACTTCCTACCGCTTATATCTAGATCTTATCTACCTGTATTTCCAATAGTTTGTTTCAAAGATATTGTTATTTACACACAGAATTTGAGTTTAAGTCTTACTCTAATATCAGGATATCTCAAAATCTCCGGTAACAGATCATTTCTTCGGGATTTTGAAATCACTGACGAAGATGTTAAGCATTCACCGACTTTTGTGTAGCGCAGAAAATGTTATTTATTACAATTTTAGAGCAAAATTTCTGTAAAATAAAATTTTCTTATTTCTTTGGAAAATAATCCTTTGCCTAATTGGATGTATAATAGAGATACAATCAACAATATTTATATTTAATTAAACATAAATATTTAGTGACGAAACATTGTCGATGACGCATAGTCAGTAAATGTCATGAACGTCGTGATCTCAATGCAGCTCCAGATTATATAATCGATCCGCGGAAGCTGTCATTAAATTTAAGTTGGTTCTGAGAAATCCTGTGTTCGCCGAGCGAACTTCTTGTCTCTAGCCTCTTACCCGAACAGGGAGCGCTTGTCGGCGGGCTGCTTAGTCTGAATTTGGTCGCTTGGATCTCGTTCGGCACACAGGCGGCGATCTCCAATGGATCGATCTACTTCCCGGTGAAACCGGTGTCGGTGGAGAACTGCTCCGAGTCATTGAGAAGCACCGTCGGGAATTTCACAATGATCGTCGAGACTGCTGTCAGGTACATTCAAATTCCTCTCGCATACAAGAAACTGCGTAATAATTTTATGTTCGTTGTAATTAAATTGTCCTTATTTTTTCAGAGAGCAACCTTTCTTCCTGTACAAATTGTCGTATCTCTGGTATACGTGGGTGGGTTTCCTAACTACGATTCTGGTCGGCTTGTTAGTGTCGTGGTTCACGGGCCCATCTAAGTACAGCCGCGCGGACAAGAGACTATTTACTCCCGTTATACACGGTCTTTTACGACCGGGGGATCCTCAGAAAGCGGTGCGTATATTCCGTAATCCTCGATCAGGAAAAATCTTATCTTGCTAATGTGATCCTTTTTTTTTTTTTTTTTTTACAGAATGAAGCTGAACTCGTGAAAATGACGAATGAGATGAAGAAGGATACGATGACACAAACTTTTTCAAAATCTTAGCTCTCGTCTTTTTTCTTTCAATTAGTTCAGCTGCGCACTTTCGTCCGAGTAAAATTTACATTCGTGTACATTACATTTGATTCGACTAGTCCTGACATCTTATAAAATTATATTACAATCTACGACTCGTAATCGCTTGACGATATAAATGACGTTGTTGTATTATATCGTAATCATGTGTAATCGTCATAGTGCACTGTCATCGATCAATCACAACGATATAAGATGGGACTAATTCGTTACACTCTTTACAACTCTTTTTACATCTCTTTACAAGTCCACAATTTAAATCTACATAAATTTATTATGTAAATCTAGGCAGTGATAGAGAATTTTCGACAATTTCGTACACTGGACTGTACATTATCTATTTAATTAAATTTAATTAAATTTAATTAAGCCGGCAGTAATATACGGAGTGAACAATTTAATCCAATATTAATTGTGATATTTGAATGTCTATACACACGTTCCTCGGAATATGATTTTCATACACATAAATGAATACTGATTCATGGTATAAATTTTCAGATAATGCATCTATGTCATAAAATCTACCAAAATATCCGGCGAATTTATGATAATTAATATATCTTAATAAATTTGACTTATCTCTCAGACAAAATAATCACACCATAAATCTTATCATATATCCTTATATATTATAATATATACATGTCACACATCCCTTATTAAAGTTCCTATACTACATGTACTGCCTCAGCTCACAGAAAACCTCAAGAGAAAACTAATTATTGGAATCAAACCGGTTATGATTGGTAGATTCATCGCAGGGATCTATACAACCGACTAGTCATATACAGAATGTTCAGGAGCGTTTTCTCAGAAAGATTTTCTCCGAATTGATTTGAAATTGGGAAAATCTTCCTAAATAGGTGCTCCTGAACTTCCTGTACTTGTATTGCCAATATTATACACTTATTACTAGTTTTCACAGCACAATTCGGAAATGCACGTTATAATAATATGTAAATTACGTGGCCGTTGATTACCATGCACCGTTTCATAAAAGATTCAAAACAACTTACAGAAAGAAGTGTCTCAGATTCTCTCAGGTTCTCTTGTGCATTGTCGTCAGAATAGACAATTCAAGAAGTGAGTGGTGACATACCAATTGTTCGTGGATCTTGTTGACCTGGCTGAGTTGGCGGACCTTGTTGTGGACCAGTTTCTAGGTTTTTGATAAGTAAAGTCAACCAATGCTTAGTTGAGGCGTCCTCTTGTAAACAGTTTGCAAATGTATTATCTCTTAATTGATCCGGTAAGCATTGTCTTAAAGCTAACAACGCTCTGCAAAAGTAATTAGATGTTTAAATTAATTTATTATGTTATAAAATGCATAAGATTGTATGATCGCATTTTGTTCCGATACATACCTTGGGTTGTCAGAGAGTCTTAAGTAACACCTTACAACGTGTTTAAGTAATCTCGCAGAAGGATCTTTTGCTAGAGACAAAACCATTTTTCCTAAGATCATAGCAACATGACTAAATCTGTCGTAAGTTTGACAGATGTAAGATAAACCACTGTCATCCAATAGAATCTTCTGCAGTATAAAAGTTGCTACAGTTTTACTTAATTCAGATCCACTTTCCATGATTCGCAAACAGAGTGGAATAATCTCTGTAGTAAGCAAGAAAGTGATCACTTCCTGTTCATCAGTTTTGACCAGTGCACCAATTACTCCAAGACTTGTTAATCTGAGATATTCAAACGGCCTTGTCTTGCTTACAGTATGCAAAAATGGATATAGGAATAATGGTACATGAGCCTGAAACCACATACATGTAGCATAGATAGATCTTAGTCATAAAAACAGATAGCCAGCTAAATATCACTATGTACATTCTTAATTTTCACATGTTTAATATTTCTCATGAGATCTTTAAGTCACAGCGCCATCTTACCTGCAGGAATGCAGATCTTGTTTCTGGATGGCTGGCTACGCATTGCAATAGCGCTAGAGCATTGCATACACGATTGCTCTGATAAGCTGTAAGGGTTGCTGGGTTGATTGCTGGATAGATGTTAATGATTTCCTGCAGTAAAGAAGCTGTAGTACCAAATGAATGCCATAGCATCGGTGCCAAGTCGGGTACCACTTCGCGCTTCTTGCTCAGCTCCAACAGAGCGTTCTCCCTTGTTTCCGGATTTGATAGCTCAATAATCCATGTATAGACTTTCTCACGGTCAACGCTGGTTTGTAGAGCAGCTGGACTTTGCTGAGAACTCATCGTACTCTTCAATGCTTGATCTTAGCGTTGATTATATCACGATACAATAATATAAGCCTGTTTGCCTCGTTCGTTGGCAGCGTGAAGTAAACTTCAAATCTAACCTCTCTTTGTACGTGCTGTACAATTATATTTGTACGTACTTTAAGTTCAGTCACTGCACATATGTCTGTCTTTTCTATGTCGTTTATATTATTAATCAATCAACAATTCATTACAGTGCTTACCACGCCAATTAAAATTCGTAATAATTCGCCGTGATAAAAACAGAGTCGGCAACAATTTCATACACATTCCTCAATATTCCAAATATAGGAGGCGTCACTGAGCCATGATACACAAATATCTAGACTGGCATTCGTTATATAAATTTCAGTGTCTACTTCTAGGGACTTTTTATTAAATGCATTCTTGACTTGAAAAAATGAATCTTTTCATTGGTCGCATTCAGCAGCTCAACAGTTGGGCAACGTTATTAGATTTTTCGCTGAATCTCGACGTTGATTTGTCGGTTTTAAAAGTAAGAGCCAATCACGTTTGATTACTATTAAGCGGTTTGTTCTGTTGAATGCGTCCATTGGCTATCGGATGTAGTACTTTAAATAATACAGAGTGCATCATCTAAAAGTTTGTGTGCCATGATTTACAGAATGATCAAATATATAGCCGGTAAGATGCAGGTAATGTACGTTTATTAATTTCTATTGTTTTTTTAACTATTTTATTAAATCCGCAATGAAAATGATTTTTTTTATTGTAAACAATAAATATAGTTGTGTATTGAAAGCTCAGAAGAACGAGTCATTGGCGAGCCAATTTCGAGCTTGTATTGCAGCAGCATAAAATGCTCTTTAATTCTGGTGTTTAAAATATAAAATATACTTTTGTTAATAAAACCATAACAAGATAGGCAAATATAAAGAAGTATTTTGTCTAATATATATACTTCTGACGATTATAATAAGTACGTTTCCTTGCTAATAGCAACACAATCATTTCTTTGCAATGAACATAGACATATAATGCCTATATTTATGTATAATGAAATAGAATATTTTTGTCTGTCTAATTTTAACAAATTGCATATTGTGTAATGATATGTTAATGTTTATGCAACGCTAGAGTGACATGATTTACGCAGTCATCATGACGCGTCTCCGGCGCGTCTAGGTGGCACGCGTGCTATTCCTCACTTCAGTATCGTTCGGTCTTTCGTCGGAGCGTGTCGCGTTAGAATCCGTGCGAATTAACATCGAATAGGGTAAGATTTTATTATGAAAATCGCATTTCTCATAAATTTCACATCGTGAATCCTCGTGGCGACGAGTACTAATCGGTGGTAATTTCTAAAAAATTATTTTGCTTCGTCAATGCCGGATTTCACAATGTCGATTTTTTGTATGACTCGTTCATATAGTTTTTCAATGGTAGCGAAATTCTTTTTACGCGGGAAATGAAAATATATCGATGTACTTAATCCGTGTTCTTTTATCTGTAATTATTATTACTTTGCTTCAAAAATTCGACTCGAAGCATTCCTAACATTCGTACGATTTTCGTACTTTGTTATTTTGTACTTTGTAATTTTTGCTATATAATTTTTATTACTCCAATAATGCTCATAGCTGTTTTTCAGCATTTGATTGTTGCACGCATTGTTTGTTCGCTAATTTTATCATACAATTTTCATGCGTTCAATCTTTTATATCATAGTCATTAATTATGGCGTGTCTTTGTCACAAGGAGACAGATCACCTTTGTGCCTTGTAACATAAATTCTGGGAAGCCATAATGGCTAATTCTTGTTCATTTTCAGTGATCTATGTGCCGCGATATTGCCACCAAGTTAACGATGAAGTGGAACGCGCGTGCAGCAATTGCCGTCGGGGGCCGGGGGCGCTGATCAACAAGTAGTTTGTACGCGCCGTAGTTCAGACAAGACGCCGTCGTGTTCGGAGAAGCTGTTGCTATCATCGCTGTCGTTCGCATGATTTCCTTGCACAGCTGCGTCGGGGTATGTATGACAAATATATGACTATCGCTGTGCGCGGCTGCATTGCTAGAATCGGTTTTCTTTTTCTTTTGTTTTCGAAATTTTAACGGGAGTCATACTTTTGCATCGCGTCGAAGCAATCCGCCGCCGCTTGTACAAACGCCATGTTTTAAATTAATTCAAGTTTTTTTTTGGCGATTTATTTTGGCGAAGGAGAAAGATTTTCTATATTTTCATGATAAAGAAGTGTTGAGCTGGTAGAAATAATTCGCGAAATTGATCGTAATCGTAAAAATCATTGCATCTTTCTGGTTTTTGGAGTGTTCGGATTCTGAAGTTGGCGCAATAAATAACGAGTCGATTGTCAGAGTGCGACGCGTGCAAGCTTCAATGTTTGTCACACTGACCTACCGTAACGGACATGACTTGAGTTATTGTAATCGAGACAAGTGATTTCGCGTCGGTTAGATCGTGCGTGTGAATCGGGAGTGAAGTGCAATAGTTTGCGAAGATGTGATCGCGCGTGTTAGTTTCGTAGTGATAGGAATCAATCGAATCGTCGCGTGTTTCCGCGAATTCGCCGTGTTCGCGGGAACGGCCACATTCGGGAGTGTTACGGGCGCTGCTGGTACCGGCAACAGGCTTTATAAAGTGGCGGTGACGTCAATGCACATTTGCGCACGGATCTTTGCGTGGGCATGGGATCTTCTTGTCGGTAGCGCAACGTATCCGATGCCGCAGGTAAATTCACTGTCTTTTGAACTTGTTAATGTCAAATCAGTTACGTAACAAGAAAAGAAAATAACATCGGAAGATGCAAAGAGTTGCAAAGTTGACTTGCACATTATAATGATTTTGCAGCTTTGAAGTGCTGTATTTGAAGTGTTATTCTTTTTACAATCTCCTCAAAAACAAACTTATATAAGTATGTGTATATATACAAAATAAAACAATAATATATAAAAATTATATAAAAATAATATATAATCTACGCTATATTATATAATTTATTTAATAAAACTATAGTTTTCCCGTTTTCTTTCATACTATTTTATATATTGTTTCAACTATTTATTATATATGCAAATATGCTGGTGAGCTAAAAGTATATAATTATTATATAAAATATACAGTACATTTTTTTGCTATTAAATTTTCTCTCAAACATGATTATGATTCCATATATTATTTGTTGCAAGAGAGAGATTATGTTGTGTGATTATATTATTGTATTGTTATATTATTGTTTTCATGTCTGTAGGAACTGCTATTTTTTAATATTGAGCTGCTAAAATGAATGTCATTTTTATAATTGTTGTGTAGAAATAGATTACATGTGTGTTATTGAATATCAATATTTTGTTTTGTATTGTTGCGTGTAATTGTACTTTGAGGTATTATTTTTTCTGTTTCCTATTTTCAGTTATCTCGAATAGACTTATGGTTCCGAGTTAAACTCGACGGGTTGTGTCTATATGTATTGATAACTTTGAAGCAGATGTGAAAGTGCTGAGAATAGAGCTGAACTGAGAGGACTATCAATCGAACATTCAATTTCAACTGTTTGATTGTTTTTCGGATTGTTTTGCTGAGCGGATTGGTGATGCTCAAAAAGGTAGGCGTACGTTAAAAGTAAATGGAAATTCTTCCTAGAAACGGTAATCTTTTTCCTTGCTTTCTTTTTTTCTATTTCAGTCATAACCGTTTTTTTTAACGTTTCATATCCGTGCATTCGTTCGACATATTAAACTGTAAGCTTGGATAAAAATATAAACGTTATACATGTTTTTATTTCTTTAAAGATGAATGCTTTGAAAAGCATTTCTATTTGTTTGTTAACGTTTAATGATTTTAGTTTTTTAATTTTGTCAAATTTTAGTATAAATAATTGTTGAATCATAAAGAATATTATTTTACCATAATAGCCGTAAAATTATTTTATTTTGTTTGAAGATTTTAAGAACATTAGAGTTTAAAAAAACAATAAATTGGTTATTTTAATTGTTATGCATCAAATTTATATAATATTCATCTTTAAAATGACATATAAAATACGCCTAATTTTATGAACATTAAGATATATTTATTATGTAGATAAGAGAGAGCAAGTATGAATGATTTTATGCTTACAATTTTTTTTATGAAAAAAAAAAAATATATATATATATATATATATATATATATATATAAATTTTGCTGGGCAATATTCTTTATTATAATATCTTTCAATGAAAATACTTATAAAAACTTACTTCATTATTTCCCTTATTTTTCGCTTTATTTTTCTTTTTACTTTTTACGCGTGAATGCACGAGCAAGTCGAGATAAGTTATACGAGATAAATTGAAAATTATATACGGACGTGCTCTCAATATAACAAATCTTAATATACTCGGCAGAGCTTTTGAAGACTTCTGCTTTGAGATATGCTTTGCGTTGCGAGTGAAAATCTGATAAGATTCATGATTAAAATTATTCTGAAACTCTTTTTATTTGATACTGTTGCACGGTGCGATTATTAATAGTCTTCTTGAATTACAATTTACTGACGCGCGAGTTATATTTTGTCTTTAAACAATATTTTAAACATCTATGGGCGGAAAATATATATATATAATCCTAGTGACTGTGATATGATGTAAAAATATTAGAGGAAAGGGTAATAAAGTTTACTGTGTTTGTGCTTTTCAAAACGTCTCGTTTGATTAAATAATCGAATTTATATATCTCTACGAGTTCAGATTACAAGTTAATATTTCGAATCGTGCGTATATATTATATTAATACATATGTGCGCAAAAGATCGATAGCGTACATACAATAACGGATAAATGTGTACATATAATATCTAAATTTATATATAAACGTATGCGTTTCAAATGCCATGCAAAATTAAATCTTTTTGAAAATGGTACAATTGGTTGCTTAGCTATTTTTATCTTATCCTCAAAAATAATGATTTATTTACACTGTTTCATGATAATAATGATCTATTGAACTTTTAACTTGATTTTTATAACATGGTTTATTATTTATTGCTCGTACTTTTGATTGTCGATAAACGTAGTAAGTCGATTGAGTTATTTTCCCGAAATATTTCCGCACCACCTCTTTTACGCACACGTGTAATAGAACTTGAACGGCTTTTCCTATTCAAGAAGGCACGATAGCTTGCGCGTAGTGTCGCGCGCACTTATTTACATGCGGTGTTCTCCATTAGCTAACAATTTAATTATGTACCTTCGCTCCACCTGCTTCGCCGTCCGTCGCTTTGTTTGCCCCTTTTCCGTAAAGTTACTGATGTGTGCTGTACCGATGTGTGCCCTCGAGGCTAATACGGTCACAATTTTGGCCACGTTACGTATTATTAGTGAAGCGAGAAGGCAGATGAAACTTGAAAATGCATTAATCTTTCCCATATTACATTAACGCATCATAATATTAATTAGTGAAAATATTAATACAAAATATGTCTTGGAACATAAAATGGTAGAAGTGCTATTTTATTAAATATTTAATTAGGCGATTATTATTAATACAAAATAATGCGATTTATATATGATTTTCTTTTTGTATTCTTTTTGTATTAATGGTATAGTAAAAATCGATCCGTTTAAATGGACTTTTTCAAACGCATTTTTGTTTATCGATTATTTGTTTATCGAACGTTACAGTGAAATAGAAAGCAAATATCATGTGATTAAGATGTAAAATGAAAAATACAAACGCCATGCTGTAGTTATTTCCTAGAAAATTGAATCTACGGGCTTTTTTCGAGATTCTTTTTCATCATTCGGCGTATTGTATAGGTATAGTACGAAGTATATTAAGCATTTCAATTTCTAAATGCTAGGAATCTATTTAGGCGTAAGTAAGCATAATAGTGCAGCTATATGTCGACGTCACTGTGGTTTCGATAAATACGCGCGAGAAACGCGATTGGGGATTACGCAACTCTTTCGAATATTCCAACCGATTAGATTATAATGCTTCAAACGCGCGGGCACTGCGGTTCTCATGAAGTTTGTTCGCAAATTAACATGCATGCTAATTTCCATATTAATTCCGTGATTTAACTATCTATCATGTATGAGTGATATTAATTCATCCTCGTGCTTACGTAGAAGCAAATGAGCATGTTTACTTTATGCTGTATTGATGTACAAGATATAAAAATATTTAAATCTGATCGCGATAAAATAGAACAATTATTGTTTCCTTCTAAAATCCTCATAGTATATATGACATTATTATTACTGATTCATTAGCTAATTAATTTCAACTGTTCAATTTCCATCAAAATTAATAAGATGAGAATTAATTATATGAAACAATTGAGAAATATGAATATTAATAAAATTAGAGAATTTTGTAATAACTATAAAATTTTATTAAAAAAGGAATTGAGAAATGTACTGGACATATCTATATGATCAATTAATGCATGTGGATTTTCAAAAAATAATATTAATAAAATTGTAGAATTTTATTAAAATTAAAATTTTATAATTGTCATAGAAATTGGTCAAAAAATTATAATACATATGTACAATTTTTTTCATATCGCGTAAAGGTTGAAATTAGGTAAGTCAGATAAATATTTGAAAATGCCACATCGTTTAGGTTGCAAGTTAGTGCGTAACCGAGTCGTCGCGTCCTTTGTTTTTTCTGAGAAAATTCGCGTAAACAAGAACTCAAGAGGCTTGTCGCGTTGCATGCCCCAACATGCTCCTACTCGCTTCAATACGCTCCAATCTGTAGTATTATGTTATGTATACTATAGATTGAAGCGTATTGGAGCGAGTAGGAGCATGTTGGGGCATTGCAAAGCGGCAAACCTAAGAATGTGGAATCCAACGGACAATCAATATATTCTGATTCGATTTTCGATATATTTGTTGATTCTGACGATTGCACAATTAACGTGTAAATCTGTGATTAACACATTTATAACCTATACAGATGTTTTATGTTCTGCCATTTCGGCGACGATAGATACATTTATAACATGTGCTTTTCGTGAATATCGCCAAAAATAAATTTTAATTGCGTCACATGCATATTCTGTAACTTTTATCAAATGTCACTGTTGTTATGTGTCTTTCCATGCGTATATGTTATGCAACAACACGTATAACAGTAATATTGTCGAAAGTTAGAAAGTTACAAAATAAGCATATCAAATTTAGTCTAACTTTTTATCACATTTGTATCTATAATCTAATTCTTTTAATGATATTTATATTTATCTTTAATATTCTGATATTAGTATGTTGAATCTGAATATCTGAAAAAAATATTGCGATGTTAAAAATATTTTCTATTGAACATAAAGTTGAGGGCGTGTTGAGTAATTGCTTGCTCACTTTGCGTCACAGATTGTTGGTACATACTTTAATATTCTAGAGCATTTCCACGGCATTCCTTAAATTTTGAACGGTTCTTTTTTTGGTCTTTGTCACATTCCCTGGTAATTTTTTAAGAAATTGTCTGAATCATTCGTCTGGTTCACTGCTTTGAGTAAATTTGTTTGTATATTTGGGTTGGAATTGGTTTGAAAGAAAAATTTAATATATATTTAAAATATTCAGAGAGGAATACGATGAAAAAAATAAAATTTAAAAACGATTTTTAATTGTATTATCTTGGAATCGGAAGAACTGTTTTAAAAGAGAGACAAGTACAGTAAATATTGTTACATATGTATACTCGGATTGCGTCATAAGCCTGATGGCATCAGAACTCGTTAGCGTCGCGAATAAATTATCATTACTATGAAACGGGGTTACATTGCACAGCCGAGATAATTTTCCATTGTAATAAATAGAGGTTGTGAAATCGTCCAGTGTCGTGAGAAATAATTTTCTTAGATGTTAAATAATACTAAATACTCTTTCTGCTATATAAAGCTTTATTCACTCCTTATTATTTGCAATATTGCAACTGTATCATTGTATTTTACATTGTGTGTCCAATGCTTTTATTAGAAAAAATATATTTTTAAAATTTAATCTTTAGAAATTGGAAATTTTTTTTTACTTTTAGAGTTTTTAATTTTTTATAAAATATTGTTTTTGTATGTTATATGTTTAAATTTTGAGTTAAAAGTTGACAAAGTTGTCAAAAAAATCTATTGGTTTCTGTGTGAAAAAAATTTCTTTGCTGTGTAAAAAATGGTTTTATTTATTTTAGTTTTCTCAAAACGTTGTTTTACTATGGTTTACTGAAAAAAAACTGCGTTATTTGTTATGAAACAATGTATATGCACTTTTGATTTTAGGTGGAGAAAGAGAATTATGAATTTATCGCATTTTCTCAGTGAATTGGCGTGATTACGAATAAAGTTGCTATATAAACTTCTCTGCGATAAGTCACAAGTTATTGCTAGGAAGTTATAGTTCAAAGGTTTTCGAACAGCTCAGTGGAATCCGTCGTCCTTACAGTTACCACTTTTGCCTCTTATTGACGTTAATTTGTACCGTCTCGATTCGCATTACGTGATAAATTAACGATGAAATGGGAATAAACGTTGCTCGTTAATTGCGTCGTTGAGAAAGCCGTTGAGAAAGCAAAGTAGTTTTTCCGCAAATCCGATGTGCTCTTTAAAGGAGAAAGACCGTTTTCATATTTTTTTCTACTTTTTTTTTATGTTATTGCCGTCCTCACACGATATCGCGAACGCCTACACACTTACAAACACATATACAATGCCTTCGATGAGTTATTACGTCATTTACCGGTCTAGCATGAAGAATGCATTTGCGTGGTGAATGGCAGAGGAAGTTCGTTTCGACGGGTTCTACCGAGTTCCGATGAATATGAAAAGTTTACGCGCAGAGAAAAGCGTGATGCATCTCATATTTTCTCGCTGTAAAACGCAGCTTCGACGTATCTCGCTAAATATTGAATTTAGTGTCAAATGATTAACGGATTATTGATGGTTGCTTTGTCGTTTATTAGTCATTATTAATCTCTGTAATCTCGCATTAAAAAATTATATTATTGTATTACTAATTCAACAAACACGACACCGTCAGATGCGGCATCGTCTTACGATCGCGTCTTTTTATATCATTTCTCATGCCGTTTGGAGGATAGTCGATTCTTTACGAAGTATCGAGTTTCCAGCAGCGGAAGGCCAAAGGTCGCTCTCGGTTTCAGCGAGTCGGAAGATTTTTCCGCGCAATAATCATTCGCACATATAGGCGGCAACGTTGTATTTAATTAAAAAGTTAGGACATCGATGAGCGTAGCGATTATCTGTGCGACATAGTCGGAGGGGTATTTCTAGAGCGGGAATTTATCTCTCGATAACATATCGGATCGTGTATTCCTCAAGGGTCTCACTCGTGATGGATGCTCTGTTTTATTCCTGTAACAGCTATCGGCGAAATAAGGAAGGGAGAGTTGAAAGATCAAGGGGGAGCTTTCTCTGTAATTCGATTCTCTTTTGAATGTGTATTTGTGCACGTATCAAGACGTGTTTCTAAAGAAAACCTATCTAGACGACCTTGGCTTCCGGAAGTTGGAGGGAAAACTTTATGTAATTAGCGATCGACTACTTGATATTGCCCACGTGTTTCTAAATTGCAATGGGAATTATCTGAAGGAAAATCTTAGCAAATATATATACGTTTTCCGTAAGAAGAGCGTATTGTTTACAAATTAGCTTTGTAGATTATACATATGGTAAAATCTTGAATCAAAATACGCAATAGTAATTTAATTCGTTTATATATAAATTTGAGAAAAATATTTGGGATTGATATTGATTTAAAAATCTTTTTAAAAATCTGAGAAAATTAAGAGATTAATTAAAGTGGAAAAAATTGACTCAATTTATTATGTAAATTATTTTTTGAAATTAAAAAAAATTGATTAGGTTATACTTGCTACATCCATCTTAAACATTCTTAGTTATCTATTTTTAATTTATAAATTTTATTTCTTACAAACTTATCTGTTTTATGTATTGGAATTCTGAGAAGTATAATTGAGATGGATAGGTGGAAGGCAAGGTAGAGAGTAGAGCGGAGTACAGCAAGAGGATTCAGCAATGAACTTATTTAAAGCTCACGTTGCTCTTACTCCGTCAATCGATTGTTGTCTCAATACATCCACGCAATGTCTTACAAGCTGATACCGAATTCCGTCAGACGCAGTAGTTCAATTTATCTTTGCCAGTTACGCAGAACGTGCTTTGCTTGTATCTATGTGTGCATGCGTGTGAGGATATTAGGATCTCAGTTTATCCCTTTGAGACTTGGTACCACTAGATCTGGATGCATTAGATTTGGATGCACCGCGTGTCGGTGTATTGTTATTCTCGTCCATAGAATGGGAGTGTTGATTCTTGAGAATTCTCGACACGATACTTGATTTTTACTATCGTCAAATAAAACTTTAACATTAAAATCGCAGCTGCAGTTATGTTTTTGATCTTTAACATCACGCGAGAGTGATATTTTTGTATACATTAGTTTAAAATTATGAAACCTTGAAATACAATTCAGAAATAGCATGTTTTTAAAACTAAGCATAATATTTTTTTCAGCCATTAATTAATGTTATAGATATAATAAAACACTGCGGTTCTAATGTTAAACGATCAGCTGAGCTCCAGTGCTTCAATTTGATTTTAATATTTTGATATTGAATAAAGTTTCAGAAAATTATTTTGTGCTTCGACAACAACAACAGTTACATATGTATATATTTCTTTGGCGTAGATTGCATGCACAGTTTTTATATTAATTAAAAATTGTACACGATTTAAATTAATAATTTAGATTCACATTTATTTCACTTCTACTGCTAAATATTCACCGTATTTTCACATTTGCTTGTTTCATGTGAAGGTCGTATATATGCTTCTCCACTCGCGAACAGTGAGTGCCATCATTTTACGAGGCAATATATTTTTCATAAATCTATTCGCAATGTGCGAAGCAACGCATGTTTTTAGATAAGAGAGAGAGAAAGAGAGTAAAAACATCGGGAGGATGTTCCCACAGGAGCGAGGCATTTTATAAGGGTCGATCTTTTATTACCCGACCGGGAAACAATGGGTGATTACGTATGCATAGGTTATATTACTAGTTTATCGATTTTTAGACAAAATCGGACACGTGTTCGCTGAATACACTCCAGTTTGACGCTCTGTTATACGCTGCGCGAACACCTGTAGATTCCGGCATATTGCAAGCCGAATGAGCCGCGCTTATGCAATCGCATTGTTTTTACTATGCATGTGGAGGAAAATCCTCTGTTTTTGTGCACGCGCAGCGATTCGCGTTCAAGCAGATATAATCGTATCATCGCTTCGTCGTCCAACTTCTGTTAAAGCGCTACAAAATTTCGTGCATATTTATATGAAATATATTTATAAATTAATAAATTGCAGATGTAGCGCGATATTTATAAATGTGTATCTTCTATAGCGCGGTCCATTAGTTGATAAACCGGCGGGAATTTTTTTAAAATATGGTATGATCTTTGGTATATAAAGAAGAGCTTGAGTATTTTTTTTTTCATTACATTTGTCGAGCCAAACCAATAGATTACAGCTTAGAGGTACGCGACAGTAGTTCCGAGAATCGAATAGTTGCACCGACCTGCTTCGCTCGGAAAAACTATGATTTGACGCTTTCCTTTCGCTAGAAATTTTTTCTCATCAAGGCTTATTTCGCTGAAATTTCTGTAAGTAGTCAAGAAGAAGAAAATATGCTTTTTTGCAGATTAAGCAAGATCTACCTTCTAATTTTCACGTAATAAGCGAATCTCGTTTCTGAGAAATAAAATTCTGGTCAAACACCGTTTTGATTCGGTGACCGTGAACAGTTTTACTTTGTAACTGTAAGTACAAATCCAAATTAGACATTTCTTTAAATATCTCTGCAACTCGATTTTTAGAATCAGATATTCGGATTTAAATAAAATATCTCTCAGATTTAAATAAAATTTTCCACTGTCAGTTTCAAACGCGTACAGATCGAACGCCGTGATTGTTACTTTGAATTTGTTGTTTCATTCATGGATTATTAATGTATTCTAACCATGCATTCAGTATTTTCTATTATCGTCCCCATCTTTTTTTTTAAGTTTTATGCGGATTTGTGCGCAATATCCATACGGGAAACGGTGGCGATTAAAGATAATCGGTTTGGTTAGTGGATTGTATAAACGTTAAGAACGAAAAGACGATTATTCGTTATTGGGACTCGCCTCGAAAGGCAGACTTTGTGGAGAAAGGAAACACAGTTGAGAGGGAAAACCCTTCGATCGATATTGCAATTACAGCTTGTGGTCCACGGGGTAATAGAGCAGCTTTACATCGCGGATAAATATTTGCTGCGGTAAATAAACAAGTAACATTTGCTCAGTGCGTTTATTTGATTCGGAAGGAAAAGGACGCGAATTAAGTGCAAAGAGGAAAACAGTAAGAGAGATGAGTTTTCGGGTGATATATTGTCGAAAGTCATTTTGCGATTGGACGCGGATGATATCGGAGCAACTATCGAGCAGCATTGGTTACTTTCGTTTCTTCATGACTTTTCACGATGTCAGTATCCCAAAAAAAATAACGCTACAAGGATTTTATGAGAAAATATATTAAGTTGGAGCATCTTGTTGTCGAGAATCAGGAAGTTTTGCAGAAACGGCGCAAAAGATTATAGGTTTTAACGAATTAATTTTTAACAATAGAAAAACTTTAATTGTTATGGCTTTTTCACGATGTCAATGTCTTAAAACTCAAGAATGAGCAAAGGTTTATGAAAAAGATCTTAAAAGAAATTTTTTTCTTGAAAGAAAAGAACAGATTTTAATTAATCTTGCAACGCGTCTCATAAAAAGTTAGTTCTTTCTCAAAAAAAGTTTGATAAAACGTAGTGCCGAATATAGGGAGACTATTTGTCGATCCCCGTGCGTCAGTAATTGGCATTTTAAAAAAACTGCGTTTGTCGAAGAGCATCATATTTCTGTCGTCAATGGGAGAGTGGTGTTCTAATCGATATCCGTGACCTTCGCAAAAAACTGTCTCCATTGAGTGAAAGTTCAAAGCGTGTGTCGGGTTTACTGCCGATGGCAACTAATGCTAACACACGCGAAAAGTTGCGATGACTCAAAAATTGCATTACTACCACAAATCCCAACGGAAGTAGAATTTTATATCGAGTTTGTCGTTATATATAACATTTTCATTTTCTGTGCGCTCAATCACAGTCACTTCACTCGCAGTATGTAATTTTAGCACATCGCATAGTTTTTATACCACCCATTTGTTCCGGGATCGATATTTATATTTTAAAATTTATATTGCTAAAAATTTGTCGAATAAATTCTGTAAGGCTGTATAGTTATGCTTCTCTAGAAACAACGTGAAGTTTGTATCCCTGGTTTAATAAATGTGGAGACTTGCAACATTGAAAGGGTTAACATGGTTATTGATTGGATATTGAATGAAATTTTATTATGATGAAAATGTTATATCGTATTGTAATGGAATTTTATTGTATATTCAATAAGAGCTTCGTGGATTTTAATGCTATTTGGAACGTTGAATGAATGTTGAGTTATACGTTTTGAATTACATTGAATTCTGCAGTACTTGGCAGAAGCAAAAGGAAAAATACAAAAGTCTGGTTAATGAGAAGATTTTCTTTTTTTACAATTCCACTTGTTAGTTTTATCTAAAAGCCACTTTAAAGAATTTTTCAATTTGCTATAGATATTGATTTGATATTCTAGGAACTATTTATAATTTTATTTATTGGTGAGTTAGAAAACATTTGATGAATTAGAATATTCTATGTGTATATATCTACACATATCAATGATACATATAGCACATAGAATAAATAAGTATTATGTTTCGTATATATTACATTGCAAACGTATTAGTCTTGGATTATAAGATCGCTGTTCAGGAATGGCTGATATTTTCTGACAGCGCATGCACTTATTTATTTTCAATGGACTGTTTTATAAATCTTGCTGTTGGTTCGTTGAGCAAAGCGAGATAACTAGCGAGCGAGATAAAATATTAGAGAAACTGTCTCTTATAGTCTCATAGAAGATATTTCAGCTTTCTTCCTTAAAACAATATTGCATTACTGTAGATTTCTATCTTGAACTCTTTGATATTGACTCCAATTACAGTTTTAAATGGATTTAATATAAATCGGGGACTGTATATATTCTCTTTCTCACTAGTCGAAAAATGCGATAATGAAGTCGCTTTCCTACAGCTACGAGGCTGTTCATTAATTAGGCAATTTGCTCGGAAACCATCGACTATTCCGGCGTGCAGTAATCGTCTTCCCAATTATTCCTACGCGCAACGTTATGTGCATATCCGCGTTACAGTTTCAAATAACAAGCCAATACGTATATGTAACGTTATCGACTAACTGAAATGTCAAATTCCATATGTCCAAATGTCGACATATGACGGTGTAAAACAAATACATGGAAATAAGATGTGATTTATGTGACACAATTTATGCTTGTCACATATAATTATGAAATATTATTTTGCGTTCTGTACGGTCATATCTTTTTGTTTTAATTTTATTTACGGGTGTACATTTTTGTGATTTGTATTTTTTGGGTCTTGTTAACTTTTTCATACATTTAATAATTAATTAAATTTAAATATTTAATTACAATTTGTGATTTATCACTGCAACATAATTTGGAGAATCGTTCTGCTAGAAATAAATGATTTTATGATTAATTAGTGACATTTTGATTTGCAATAGCACATTTTATTCTGAGAGAGATTTAGGTATTATAGATTTTGCAAATAATTTCAGCAAAGGACCAATCAACTTTATCAATACTTTATTTCGCTATATTTTTAATCTTTTTAAACTGTTAAGAACTTAGAAAAAGGAAGATTTTCATACCGTGAAAATTTTCCATTCTACCTCGGGCCGTTTTGATACAATTTGGCAAATGTGCACAAATTACGGGAAGGTATGCCATGTATTCAGTTTAGCATTTCGTACCTTGCCCTTCTAGGAGAAAATATCTGGATCACGGTCAACAGGTATTACGCACCGGTTGAGAGTAGATATTAGCTTACCCTTAGCTACTCGGTGCAGAGTAATATTCGTAATTCGATTAAGCGTTTCGATCTTATTAGAAACGTTTGTCTTTGTATCGGATAATTACATTTTATAGTACAGTAGACACACCCGACGCCTGTTCACGACGCTATTGTACGTGATTTAGTAATTATACTTCGACCCACATGCGATCAACGAAAATTCATACAAATTTCGGTTAATTATAACCGAATTTGTGATTTAATGATATGGCTGCGGGGGAGGAGGAATATAAAATGGAAATATGAATACTGTTTCCTCAATTATATTCTCGACATATCGATGGCTTTTAAATTATAATTCATTTAAAATAAACTTTTCTGTGTACATAATTTTGTAACATTGTTCATTATTTATTATTCTGTATTGTCCATTTAATTTTAAGAGGATTTTTATGTCTTAATGCTTCAAATTTTGGTGCTCAATTATCAAAACATTGAATATTACGCAATTCGATGTAATGGTAGCCACTCTTTTTATTTTAAAGGAAAATATTTGATAATGTTATTTTTCTCGAATGCGTGTGTATGTTTCATGTTTCTTGTTTTTCTTGTTGATAGTCTGTGGGAATAGAAGTGCGGGTGACCAACGAGATCCCCGTCGTTACGACGGAAACAAATGTCGTACGAGATGCAGCACCGCCTTGGACTACCACATCGGCTCCGAGTCGGACTACCCCGCCCACCCCCACAAATCCACATTCACAATACTTATCGCCTCATGTCTTGCATGGACGGAACTCGCTTTGTTCCGCGAACGGTAATGTAATGAATCCTTTAGTTGCCTAGTATGAAACGCATTCATAAAACACAAGCTACGTTTTTTTTCCATTAGATTTTATTTTCTGTAGATTGAGAGGGAATATAGATGGAAAAAAGACATGTATAAATATGAATTGTATTTATCGAAAAAAGTATAGATTCTCGTCTTTTATGAAAACATGCGGTGAAATTGGAAAAAGCTCTTACATTGAATCGTTTTTTTTTATTTATCTAAAAATTAAATTATAAACAAATACTTTGTAAATTGAAGTATTTTATATTTTTACCTTAGAATGATGTAAAATAAGATGCAAAATAAGTTTACATTGCAACTTGAGAAAAAATGGAAAACGTCGGAGAGCATTTACTTTTGTATATTCAACTACGCGACGGGCTTTATTGATGTTGCAATCGATTGTCTCACAATCTGTAATATCTCTATTTTACGAAGAAAAAAAAAACAGATGTGTTGCAGAGACGTGTATGAGATACACGACGAGAAATTTATCATCATCACCGTTCAATCCTACGCGGTGGTAATCTCTTTAAATCGATTCTTTCTGCAAACACCTGCTTTCCAGGTGGAACGATATTATCCTCCAGGCGAAAGCAAATTACGTCACATTAGACACACGATCTCGTTTCGCAGATTTTCATCGTACTGTCCGACTGTTTCAGATTACACGCGAAGGAGACGACCTATGACACTGCGCATCGGTCCTCGTTTGAGTCTTCCGAACAGAAGCACATCGGCGCCGACCACAACCACAGACGGGGAGTGGCGTGCACTTAGGTGAGTCTAATAGAATTTCTCTCGCTGTTTCCTGTAATTTCTGTTTCCGCAACAGCGTGTCTCGATCGCGACAAAACCCGTCGTCGTGCCGAGTGCACGAACGGCAGATAACAATTGAGGTTCCATGAACATGTATCTTGACTGCGATAAATGTTTCTATCGCATTAAATCAGATGTACAGTATATTATAATTATAATTATAATTCAGAAGTTTCTTGCACTAAACGTAGAACTTTCACGTTTACCGTGTTTGAGGTATAATATTGCAGAACATCGCTAAGTCGATAATCGCGACTCATAGCACCGAACACTTACTTAAGCATACTCAAAGTACGCTGTTACCAAGCTTCACAACGTTATTAAAGCGCGGTGTGTTTTTACAGTTTTCTGACTTTCTTCTGGCGTAAAGTGCCGCGCGTATAATTAACTCCTTTTGCCAATCACAAATCCATGTGGATTCACTAGAAAACGGATCCATATGTATGTTATTATTATGGTAATTTGATTGTGTGTGTCGCTGTTAACATAAATTTGCATGCTTATGGAGGTCTTGACTTTGTCACGTAGCTCATACGGATGCGGTGATCCATTGAACATCCGATTGTACAGTCTAATAATAATGGGCAAATGACTTCGTAATTCGGTTGGGCATTATATATGCGGTTAAAAAATTATATATTTAAATATATCGCGTGCTGTATCACCCGAGTAAAGGTGATACGCATTAGCGTTGTTTGCACAATTACTCTTATCATATCTTTGCTTATCATTCCAATCGTGCATTTTTTGCGCGTTTAATGCGTGGAGTGAAACGTTTAAAAGCTTAACTTTTACAAAGACTTACCGAAACTTTTATGTGAAATGAGACGATTTAATAATTTTTTACTGAATTTTGACTAGCTTTTGCATTTTAATTGATCAATTATGTTATCGCAAAGTATTCCGAAATTGTTTATCATATTGCACATCTTATGTTTGCTGCGCTACGCAGCTTCCGAATCTTTTCGCCTTATCGATGTCAGAAAGAGAAAAGTGCAAATCTATCTGTACGTGGCATTTTTAGTTAACATTGCTCCTGTTATTCTGTTCGTCGGTAATTCAGTGTGTTTTTCGCGAGTAATATACAATTGTCCAACACACTAAGCGTTTTCCCATCTGCAATTTTCATCTCGTATCGCGAGACAGTTACCGACCGTAAGGTCCATACATTTTTCCATCGATCCGCGCAAATCGATATCTTATGTACCAGACGAGCTGTTCTTGCACTAGTTTTCGCTTGTCGATATACCCATAGTTCCTCTTGTTTAGTTTTCGGATTATTCAACCAGAAAATTAGTTTACACATCCTTATTTAGCAAATATATAGATCTTCTCGTATAAATAAGGATAACTCAATCTGTATTATGGCTGGCAGCTGAGAGATAATGAAGGAGTTTTAATTAGGGTAAGGGAGGAACCCTTATTCTGCTAGAATAGTATAGATAAGATACTTGGCTGTCAGTTATCTAGGAATGTCAAAGAAATAATGATAAGAATGAGGAAAATAGGACACAGTACAGTGAGGAATGTAACAATATGTGGCTGGATTTTGATTCAGAACATAAATGAATAAATTATGAACATTACGATTGAATGATATACTTGTTAATCAATATCATTTGCAAACTTTGTTTGCGATATAATTTTACATGAATTATAAGATTTTCGGAAAAAGCGCAAATAATAGATCGGCACATTTATGAAATTTATGAAATTTATGAAATTTATGAAATTTATGAAATTTATTAAATTTATTAAATTTAATAAATGTGCCAACCTATTATCTGCGCTAAATCAACTTTTTTTAGTAAAAAATTAAATATTGATTTAACTATTGAATTTTTTAATAATAATCAATAATGAATGTAAAATGAAATAAAATGAATATTTTTATCAAGCTGTGGTGAAAATTGTGATACGAACCAAAATAGATAAATTTTTAATAAAAGAATAAAAATAAAATATAGAATAAGATTATAAGATTATAAGGTTTTATTTTTGAAAAAATTGATTTCCAGAACTGAAAATTTAATAATGTTTTTTCCAAGCTTGGATAATTATCTTGAATGATTTGACTTTGTGTCATACATCATCGACTTTAGTTGCTATTAAATTATGTATAAAAATACAACACGCGTTATTGGAAAAAGTTTGATATTTGATAATTTTCTCATATTTTATATTTTATCTGACATTTGATGTTTTATAACTTTTTTAGTAACTTACATTGTTTCAAATTGTTTTTTAAATACTTTGGTTGTACTTTTTTATTTATCTCCCGGACCGCTGTCAAACTGAGTTTGAAAACATGATATAAAGTTATAAAACATCATTCAAGCTTAGAAAAGTGCGAAGATATTAATTTTGCAATTTTTAAATTTAATTTTCTCCATAATAAAATCTGGTAAAAAATATATCTTATAATTTTCGTTTACTTTTATACGAGAAGTACTCTATTTCCGTTTGTATTAAGATTTTTGCCGCATTTTGTGTAACAAAATATCTCTCAAGGAAATAAAATATATATCCTGATAATTTATTAAAATTTAATATTAAATATTTCAACTTCTACGTTGTTGGGTGTTAATTTTTTTTATGTATAATACGTTATAAGAAGTTCACGATGAGCAAATTATCTAATAACCACTGCACCTGGCAGCGGAAGCCACCACTTTAAATATGATATCGTAATCTCTTTCAATATGATACAATAGATAGGGAGAAAATCGTTATATTTTTTCGTGATTATCTGGCACGTGTTGGTTTGAAATATGTTCTTTTTTAGATTTATAATATACATAGCTTTTCAGGTTTAAAAATAAATAATCATATAACGCGAACCGCATTCGTCGTGAAGGAATTACCTGGTAACCTGGTGCACCAGGTAGTCAAACATTCTTAGAACTTGCGATTAATCGCATGGCACCAAGATGTCGCCGTGATCGAGGAGTCGATGACACGTCGTCGCCACTCCTCGTGGTGGTGAGCACCCTTAGGTTTTGTTGTGACCGTGACGGTCTTGCAGACGGGTCGCACCGCGCGTTTCGCTCCGCGGACCGGCTTCCTCGCGCTATTCGCGTCGAATAAACCGACGCACGCGCTCGTCGCCGATGCATCGCGTCGCGTGTGCTTTTCTATCGGGAAGCCGATAGTCGCGCGTAAACGTTGCCACGGTGCACTAACGCCTGAACGCTCGGCGTTTCAGCGACTGAAATCAAAACGCGAAATTTTTCTGGAGTATTTTTTTTTTTGCCGAGAAATATCGCGCGGAACTCAATCACGCTGGTGTATTACACACTCCGCGCTCGTCGAAAGCGCACGTTTACGTTCTTTTCGTCGTTGAATCGACGCGTGCGGACACGTCGCTATTTATTCGAGTGGTGTGACGTGAAATAAGTCAGACAGTATGCGCAACGTGCCGCGATAGTTCGTGCCGGCGGTGGAAAGAGAGTTGTAAATGTTGCGACATATATGACACGCGCGAACGTTTCGATGCTTCGAATTTGGTTTTCACCGGACGCCGATACGCCGGTGTTGCAAAGTGATTGATGTAATTTCATTGAACGAGTTACAGTTTGTGCGATACCGACTCGTTTTGGAGAATCCCGCGTGGTACTTTGGTGCAGTTTTGATTTTTTGGTGTTAAATTACGATTTTATGAGGAGATAATGAACGATATCATTCCGAACAGTTTTACTATTGGCCCGATCGTTAGACAGACAAGCAATCACGTGTAAACATTGTGCGTCTCGTCTATACCTCGATAACTTTTTCCCGCATCGGAAACTTTTCCATTTTCCAACTTTCTTATGATAGGCTATACCAAAGTCTATATTATATCTTTCTTGCTTCTGTTCAGAGCTTCTACTTTCTAAGCTTTATTCATGTAATATGAAGATCGTATTTTGTCCAGATTAACTAATGTATTTTTAGTACTGTATTTATTATTGAATGTATCGAATATATATATGATATGTATCGAGTTTGATTCATCTAATATGAAAATCACGTTCTAAATTAATATAAAATAAAAATTAGATAATTGTATTTGATACTAAATATATTACAATGGATCATTAGTTATAAATTAAAAGAATTAATTTGGAGGTAAAAATTCACCAAAAAATGTGGAACAATATTATTTGAAGAAATTAATTTTTATTTTTAAATATGATTTTAGGAAATATGTTTTAAGAAAAAGACTTGACAACAATGTCTCGAATGATTCTGCTTGTTTGTCTTGTGATTTTATCGTTGAGTTGTTGCTCTTTTTCTACGAGATAAATTCGTGAGAAAAGTTTGGCGGAAAAAGCACATGGGAAATCTTGGGAATCGGTGTCCGTTGACCTGGACCCGATGGTGCTCGAGATGACGATTGTCTCGATCAAGAGTATCGAGCTAGAGTAATACGATTTACGCGAGAAATTGAGATAAACGTCGAAGATTCCTGCACGAAGTTTTCTCCTGCAAATTATGGAATATGATTGTGCCTCTGTGCCTGGCAGTTGGAAATAATTTCGTTGCTAAATACAGTACTAACTGCGTTCGCGAAGTTTCATCATGCTGAATTATTTGATTATTACAAATGATTTGCTTCGAGTCGCGCGATATGTTTTATTTGACATACAAAATGATTTTCTCGCGAATAAGAATTATATAAGAAGAGCAGTAATGTCGAGCAGAAGTGGAAAAAGTTATCGCGGTAGACGACCGCGCGAGTGAAATAAATCGAAGTGAGGCACGCTAAAAGTATCATTGCCCCATTTTGCGAAAATACCGAAAAGTAATCGCAGAATTGTACTTTTAGAAGCAGTGCTCGTCTTGTAAAATCAGCGTGGCAAGCAAGTTACTTTTGTCGCAAGCTAAACCGATCGTAAATGATCTCGTTATATAAACGGGATATGATTTCCGGACATTGAAGTGCGAAGTCCGATTGTTTCCTTCACGGAAGCACGCAGTGCGTAGAAAGCGAATCGAGTATGGGACAAAGAGAAGAAATCCAATTTGTGTAATTGCACCATTTCCAGAAATGGATTTCCGCGTAAATGCGGGCCGGAAGAGCATTGTATGTATTATAAGTAGAAATGGACAAAGCATCTAGTTAGGATCTGGTGCGATACCCGGCACGATGCGACGACTGTACTTTTTGGAGCGTGAATTGTCATTACTTTGGAAATTTGTAACGACTATTTTGAACTATTACTCCCGCTTTCAAAATGTCATATTTGTAATATAATAGATTTCTGCTCAATGTAGCTGTGGTTTAATTTTCTTTTTGGCAAATTTTTTTTAAATTTGTATTTTTGCATTTAGGAAAAAATAAAAGAGGTAAAAAAGCAATTTCTTGCATGATAAGCCTAACCGAAGCAATCGAAGCCTAACTGCCTCGAGGCATGAAAGCGTACAAATTAACACGGTCTTTGAGAGAGAAATCCCTATCTCTATTATTTCTGACATTTTATTAATGGGAAGTTGTACTTCACGTCGGCGATCGTTATTGTTTTTCCCCCCTCTTTAGGAACGAGGGCAACGAAATCGGTCTTGACATATTTTAAGAGTCCAAAACTGTAACAGAACATTTTATTGTTTTTGAATTTTTGTTTTTCGAATATCGATGTATTATTTTAAATAACATTGCTATTCTTCACCTGATCTTTTTCTTTAATTTTTCAATTTTTCTAAGAGAAATATCGAAGCTTTCTGATCAGAAATTAACATATAAACAAGATAAAGTTACTCAATAATTAAAAAGTTGAAAACTTACCTTGTTAACGAAGTCGCGTTGTGGAATCTGAATTTATTGGACTGTCTTCAGATAATTTCTTACGGCATTTTTAGTCATATCGAGAAAGATCTAGCCGAAAGGTTACTTTGTATAAAATTGCCTTTAAGAGATCGAGTACAGCACAATCAGAGCTAAGTAATTTAATGCACTGCTACTAATGCCGGATAATATTGAACAATTTACTGTACAGAGTAAGCTCTTTAAAATCAGGTCGTTTCGCCCTTTGAATGCTTACGGCATAAAAGTTCGTTTGGAATAAGCATGATTGATTGAATGACAGCACAAAAGAAATTTTAAAAAGTATTGAAGATCTTTCACGTATTTCCAATTTGAGAGCGTAACAAAGAGTCTAACAGTTTCTGCCAAAGTTCAGGAAATTGTACATAGTTTTTAAGTACGGAAAAGTATACTTTATTTTTCTTTCTTTTCGATAAAATATTTTCCTAAAAAATTATTTTTATTCCAGAATGTATATGCAGAGATTCGCAAAAATTGTTATGCAAGTACATAGATCAGCTTATGTTTGTTAATGCTTAGCAGTGATAATGTTTTTATGGTTTCGCAAATTTTTCTCACGTCGCGACGGCGGATCAGAGTTTTTCCTGCGTTTCTTATCACGCCGTAGCGCGCGCGGGATGGTCGGAAAAAAGTTTTCTATGAGTGGTGGTCAAAGTTTTCGCATTTCTTTCTACTTTTCTTGCGCCGAGGAGTCTCTTTTTTCCGTTTATTTTCTTTCTGCCGGCGCAGTAATAGAACAAGGACCCTGTTTTATGGCGGCGCGCGTAGCTTCGTCGCAACCGCGGCGACGTGATAACATGCGAGCTGAAACGCAATGAATTACGTCCGGCGATAGCGTTGCGGCGCAGGGCCATTTGAAAACCACGTGTTTTGTGCTTTTATTAACAGTCGCTCTGTATGCGGCGACCGTGTTATGATGTATCGTGGCAAATTGGCGTAACTATCGAGTATGCATTGTCGCGAAAATTCGAACGGCCGATTTCGTTTCGTTGACAAATTAAAATTCAATTTGCTTTGAAGTGCTGAATGAGGTTTAAGCTTTAATATTGAATTTATAATATTCATAATTAATCATGTTAATAATGTGTTCTCATTATTTTCTCAAATTTATAATGAAAATTATTTAATTAATATATATTTTAGAAAAAAGTGCTAAAAGTTATATATCACATAAAAAATGTGAGAGCAGGACAAAATTTTCGAATTTTTACATGAGTAAAAATATTTTTTAATTTATTTTTTAAACATACAATTTGATGTACTTATTCATGCGCATAAACATTGTGTTTAAAGCCGATTTTATCTGTTAAATCGATGTTAAAACGTTCGTTTATTTTATTTTTTTTTATTTATCTATCTATCTATCTTTTCGTGTAGGTGTCCGAGTAGTCTCATTGTTGCTCGAAAAAGTATACGATGGTCGGTAAAAACAGTTGACCATCTTCGCGCAAGGAACGGAACGTAATTCCCGTTTTCCACTTGTTTCCGGACCCACGAAAGATCCATTTATAAGTTTCGAGCAGGATGCAGTCGGAATCCGATCAGAGAAGTGTCTTAATTTACGTAACTTTTCTCGAGAAAGAGAGTTGCTTGTGGCAAGCAAGCACGGCTGTTTGAATTCGAAATAACCGCCAGCATCGAAAAGTTCTAGCACGAAATTTTAGTTATTCCGAGAAAATAGTGACGAATATTTGTTGCAGCTTAATTTACTAGTAAATATATACAAGAATGCTGATTGTGACGATTCTATTGCATTTTATAGTGAATAACTGCAAACTAATATCTTTACGTATCTTTATTACCTTGCAACGTTTTAAATTTGTAACGGTATTGTTGAATTTTGCGATAATATGCGCCGCTGCCAGAGATTTAATATATTAAAACAGAAAAATATTGCTGCAATAAATGCAACAGTTACGTTTATTCAAGTTGAAAGTTATTTTACCAAAATCATATCGAGTTATCCATAAATCGCCATGTATAGATATTTAAGAGGGATTCTGACAAATCTCGTAATAAGAGTATTTTCCAGAAGTTTGATATTACTGGATTTTGTTGTAAACAAAGTGCGTAATTGTGACGAAATAAAAAGTTGATACTTTTTACGTGAAATATCTCAATTTTCGATATATTTTATCACAGAACAGACGTCATTTAGTAACCCAAAAACAAAATTTCCTTTCTCGATAAATTTCATAATACGTATTTTCCATGTACAATTTATAATCGCGTGTTTACTCTGGATATGCGTCGGATTATGATTTGTTTTTAATCTTTTTCTCTAAACGCGCAAAGGTAGTATCAAGCTTTCGCGTCGCTCTAGCTCGGGTCACGATAAAACGGACACATTCGCTCGTCGTGAGATAAACGTCGCACGCGTTATTTTACAGCGTTAAAGATAGTTCGCCGGTTTTTTTGCTATTTTTTGCAGGGCGAATTACGTTCTGTCGTTCACGGATTACCCGTGAAAAATATCGTTAGCTGCGCATTGTGTGATAGCGGAGCGTTCGCTGAGGTTTCGTGGTGTCGATTGCGTTAGCCTAAAAAAGCATAGTATTCTTTTCTAAAGAACTGACAGTGCTGTTTCGATACGTTAGCATTCTATCACGTATTTTGAAACTATCCATGTTGGATTGATGTAACTTAATTCTTTTCACTCGTGCTTCTTAGAATCTTCGAAAAGTACAGAAATGCGGGGACAAACGCAAATTCTTGTTCGTACTATTCTTTGAAAATAAATCGATTCCGAGAACGACTGTCGAATTGTAGCGTTTCTTTGTGAAGTTATTGGAAATTTTTTATTTGACACTTTTGACAGCACGTCGACACGTTATATTACATACTGTATTATTTTTCCTATTTCCTGTACTTCTCTGTTTTGCAAAAAGAAATTCTATAGGCAATAAAATAACGCGGATTATTTTGATTAATAATCTTTTCTACTTTTTCAACTAATCCGTATTTATCAATTTGTGAATGCATTACTGTATTTTTTAAATAAAATTACGGGTAAATTGAGATTAAATATCAATAATTTATCATAAACAATTTGATTTTGATTTGATTCGGTCCTTTCTCCACATATTGCCCAATTTAATAATGAGAGGCAAGACCTAACCTGAGAATCCATTATGTTCTAACGAGATTGCTTCGTTGTCCGATATTGCTCTCAGCAATTTGTTACTTAGGTATACGTCTAGGGAGCGTTTTCCAAAGTATTCAAGAATGAAATAGTGCGAACAAGCATGTCAGGCTGACAGCATTTAGTACCGGAACGAGATGTAAAAATGTTGCACTGAATGAGTTAGATATCCGCCGACACGTATAAAAGTACCGTCTGACTATTGGTTACTTATGTTAGTACCGTAGTGATTTATTAAGGTTTGTGACACCGTTGTGAGATTTGTGCGATGTTGACGTGCGAAGCCTTGGATGATGTCTTTATTTTCCATCACTTTTATGATTTCATCTCAATTGAACTCCATTGAACGATAACGTTTATTTCAATATATTGTCGATAAATTTTGACAATTATCGATAACAGCGCGTTGTATTTTTGAATAAGCAAGCACATTTTTATAAATATATTCTGCGAATGAAGAGAAATTGTAGCAATTTATTTTCGAACAGTACTGAAATAAACGCGCAATCGTGCGATATATTTATCGGCGCGGAATCTCTTATTTTATTACATATTTAACGTATTTCATATACGTGATGTTTATAAAAGTTACAGCAAAATGACAGTTGATAATATGGCACGCATTCTCGGATGTATTTTCTGTCCACATGAATGTTTTTGTTTGCAGAAGAGAAAATTTTCTACCTACGGATTGACATATTGATAAACTCTAAATATTCAATGGTATTATTTTGCTAATAAAACATAAAATATTAAAAATAATACATATGAAATTATTGAAATTATTTATTTTGTGTTTCGCGGATCAAAAAGTACTTAATGAATGATTAATTTAAGCAATCATTATTATTAGTATTGATTGCAATTATATAAGTATTAATATTAAAAAGCTTAAAAGAGTTTTTTTACCAAGGCAGGCCAAAAAATTTTTTTATCGCTAAAAAATTTTCATCATCGGGTAGTTGAGCGAAACAATTCGACTTCTTTTTCCAGCATTGATTGTGCACGTTAATTGCTTCCTTTATAAATCTGTATTTGTTCTACCTTTTTAGCTACATTGCATGTGCGTTATTACGCGATCGAAGATGGTTTTGCATAGTCCATTTAAAAATCTGTTTCTTTTATGCGAGAAACTCTACGGATCCTATATTCTTTGTTATGGAAGCAGCGCATCTTTTCTGTATTTTAAATTCCTAGTCATAGGTCGCATGAATTTTGCAAGGATCGAATCTCTGGAACGCGCGAACGTACGTATAAGGAGAAAAAGTCGATTTGCAATTCCGTCGCATTGATGCAGAACTCTTGACGGAGGTAAATTTTTAATATTTATTATTTATGAAAGTCAACTTAATATTTTTATTACCAGTTGATTATCGTGTTTATGATACATACATTATAAAATCGAGAGTCTCTTTTCGTATTACAAAATAAAGTAAAAAATATAAAGAAAATTTTATCATGAAAAATTTAATGTTTTTATTCGTTTATGTTTTCTAGAGGGCATTATCTTTTACCAATCTTAGTATTCTATTTTATTTTGTGAATGCAGTTCTATGTAAATAAGAGTTATTTAAACTGGTATAATTGTGTTGCGCATACTGCCTTGATATAATTTTCTTTGCATTTGCGGCCATTAAATCTCATTTAATGCGTTCCTGGAGATTATAGTACATGTTTCTTTGCATAAGAGATCCAATATACATTTACAGATTCGCATACCTTCATCTTGCATAGCACGACTGTAATACCATGTCTGTTAATGTAGCTAATCGGGCTTTACAACGATTAATCTCGCTTTAGGTCAAAACATTTTTACATTATTATGCTAATCAACTAATTTACGTGCACACATTGAAAATGTTTGCGCCACTCGATATCTTTAGACCTTCAGTGAATCATGCACCCGTTTATTTTCAACATCTAAAAATAGACGTAACGCGGCGCGTGTCTATAATAAAAAGTACCTGTAATTCCAGCTCGTTTCTGTGATGATGCTCGTTTGCTATTTCATTTCGATTGTGGGTAGATTTATAATTTGTGTTCAAAGTAACAACAGCGATGCAATTTATATGGCTCGGTCTATCGTAAAACAATGACGCAATTTCGTTCCTTTGTCAATATAATGTCAAATGATTTACCATTACGGTATATCATGCACAACATTCATTTCGCGCGCGCTAAATATACATTCACACACAAAATAATTTTCGTTACAAAATAATTTTTATTTGGTATAATGAGATTCTCTGCGCGTTGCGCTTAAGTAAAGCTCTATATCGTTTTGAAATATATCTAGAATCTAATATATATATTCTTTGCACGTTCGACAGTATGTTCACAGTACCTACTTAGATACTCGGTATCATTGGTGAAGCTTTTAAGCTCTGCACACATGTGTTGTTTGCTGAAAAGAGACAGAATTTAACTTGTGCGGGTTGTTTACTCAGAATACATGCTGCGAACAATAATGTGTTATAGTCAGCAAGAATAAGGCTAGTGGATCGACCTCGATTGATTATCGAAATATTGATTTCAGTTAAGAATTTCTATTTTATGGCGTAAAGAGAAAATAAATTAAAATCTTCTTATTTACTTAGATATTTTTTTCATCATCATATATTGCTCATAGATCGGAGTGTTGCTCTTAAATGCAGCAGCACTTCGAGTTGTAGTTGAGTAGAAGTATAAGCTTTTAAAGTTGAAAACTTTAAAATATTAAAAATTTCGATATCGGAGCGTGTGTTATTGTTTTTGCAAAACATTGATTTCCTTTTTAATGATTTGTACATCTGTAATAACGTTGCATACGCTTTTGCGTTATGAAAGTCATAAATTGTATAATAAAAGTCGCATATTTATAAATTCGCCCATTGTATACATTCGGCCGCGATTTCATTGTATCTTCATTATTTTAAATTCTTTGAATTCGCGTCAATTACATTCAGCCAATATCTGCGTTGAACGATGACAGCTGGCAATATAGTTAATTGCTGAATGTCACGCCTCAACTATCATACGTGATAATATATTGCCAGACGTGCAGTTGCCACTTTCGGTGACAATTCTAATTGCAATAGACGATAGCGACAAGATATATTTATTTCATTTCATGAACTTATCCTTAAATTAAATAATTAATAGTAGAGAAATTACATATTAAGTAATTGAATAGTTGTGTACAATATTTGTTACAATAGTTGTGTACAAGTATTAACAATTAAATATATGTACATATGAATATACATATATTTAATTGTTAACTTGATTTAATATTGTAAGCACTTCTATTCACATATTATTATTGTTATTTCATAAATTAGTACCATCAAAACTATTTGTCTTGCTTGTCGACGAAAATTGATATTTTGCAAATTGCGCTATGCTCAATTATAAATGATAAAATAATATTTTAAATTGCTAATTAGATGTTTCATTAAATATACATATTTAATACGGGATTAAAATAATCGAACGCAGGTATACTCACATTGTCATCAATTTTCCGCTGTCATCACACATCAATTGTGTCATGTAATTCATTATTTAGCAGTCTATAAATAAATATTTTCTCTTTATAATACCCTTTTTACTGTTTACGCGTAAATGGAAGGGCTGTCAGGATGAGAACTACCGATCTCCTCTCACTCTTTCTCTCTCTCTCTCTTTTTGCGAATGGGAAATGGCATCACTTCGGTTCAGTTGTTTGATTTCCCGAGGGAAGTGTCATTTTTTCGGATGAACAAGCAGTTTTGGGGCGATGATAGCGAAATATTATGATTGGAAAATTCAATGCCTCTCATTTCGAAGCATTGCAGCACGTTTTTAGAAACGAAAAAGAAATGAAAGGGAGGAAACTGAGACTTGTATGGTGTAATTAGAGAAAGTAAAAATGTAGAGTAGCGTGAAAATTTGAGACATCAACGTGCAATTTTTTTAGCGAGGAATATAAAAATTTGAGATATGATAGCTTATGAAATTTACGTGTTTGCATGTTTGCTGAGCAGTACAAGTATAATGAACGTGAACCATAAACGTCCAAAAATTGAACAATGGTTATTTTATATATTTCTAACTTTTTCTTATTACAAGACACTAATATATCTCCTCGATAGAGTTAACATTGCACAAGCAGGAAGCAGTGCGTTAATTAGTTTAGCGGTGCATTCTATCGCAAACATCGAAGTTAATTTTAGCCATCGCCCTCCTGAAATTTCAAATAAGTACATTTAGCTACAGTCGCGTAACTAACCTAGTGTTGTATAATCGAATTACGACAGAAAAGCACATTTAACTAACGCGCGGCGTTAACCGCTTTGCGACGTGCGAACTCCGGGCGTTTTGTAGTCAGTGCCTGCTATTAAAATTTGATCAAACATTTGAGAAAAATATCGTGAAATTTGCAGTGTAACGAACGTGCGAAGCGCTGTGTCTTCTATCGATTTACTAAACGAGTTTATCTTTTTTTTTGCTCGAGACGGCGACGGTGACATCGAATGATAACGCGTTATTTTGTTCCAAAACTGATTCGGTTACGTTTCCAAGGGAAAAATTGCGTCATCAGAGATTCAGCATCGTTATCGTGATTCAACACGTATTTATATTGTGTGCAAAAGGTCCAGCGATTTGTTGCAAGCGAAGCCTGATGGCAAATAGGCTTAGTCTACTCGGTTAAATCCAATTATGATTACACTATGTTTTTCTTTGGAAAAATATCGGGTTTCTATATAAATAAAAATTAGCGTTATTATGGGAAAGGTCAGAAGAGAAAAATATTGTAGAATAATTTATGATTGAAAAAAAATTATGTGATTATAAAATCATTAAACTCTGCATAATATATGAATGAATATAAATTAAAATTTATATTTATAATAAATAAATTTAAATTATAAAATTATGTAATTATATACATTATATGACAATGAAAAAGATTATTTTACACTTATTGGCAAAATTGGACGCACTTAAATAGGTTTACAAAAATTTATCGTCATTTTTTATTTAAATGCTATTTCAAAATAGTGCTGCGGTTATTATAATAGATGACTAGAATTTGCTAATATATATGAGATTTGTTTGGTGAAGTTGTTATCATCTGAATACTCTACATCGCTCACTGACCGTAAATGGATCAAGAGCTATGTTTGCGAATTCACCTTTGTATCTGTCTTTCAAATAGTCGCAACTAATCGGGCATAGCTTGTCATTTCGCCTCTCAAACGCTTTATAAGCTCTCTGTACGTAATGCCATACAATTTTCTAGCAAAGTATCGCAGTCACAAATGGCGATTGTCATTAAGTGTTTCATTCACGCGTCTCATGCACGGAACTTTATCGTAACTCCATTGAATATGCTCGACCTTAACGCGTACTACAATGCAGATTGCTGCCAGGTTGCGCTCGGGCGTACAGGTTTCGCACGATGCGACATTCGCCTTTGTTCCGACTCATTGGAATGCACTTTGCCGCGGGGCTTGCAGAGAACACGAAGAGTTCGTATCGCATAAGATGTCATTGTTTTAAAGTGATAAACAATTGTAATTCTCGATCAGGCGTTATAATTAATGTTCATTCAGAGCCGTAATTTATTTCTGCTACACTAATTGCTTCATTCAGCATCATCAGTTATCTGCCGATCGAGAGAAAAACAACGTATATATTAAGTAAAGCTTTTGTAGCGGCGTGCAAATGGTTTAAATCAGCTATCATGTTTAATAATGATGTTTAACAATGTCGATTTTACATTTCTGTTTTCCGTTAATTCACCATATTCATGTCTATGTATGTATGCAAATCGCCGCGATTGCACTCCGTCGCGTGTGTCGTAAGCGAAACTTCGATGAACTCTTGCAAGCTCCAGCGAGCACTTTTGCCATACGGAGAGTTGGATCGTGGATAACCTTCTATTTTGGAGACACGCCGGTGATCGATGTTCTCTCGCTGACGAACAACGTTCAAATCAGTCACTTATTGAAGAAACATCTTTTTATTATTTATTAAAAGCTTCTCTCGTTAAGTATCAATCAACATCAATTGTAATGACAATATACATTATTAGCCTAAAATTAATAACTGCAAGAACATTACTAGAACTACATATTATTTGTCATTTTTATCAGTCTCTCGAAATTTTTTGACGCTAGAAACGCAACACGCTTAAAATGGCGTTCATCGATCTGTGCTGATTGCGTTACCATGCGAATCATGTGTAATTAAGTAAGGCAATCGGGAATCAATTGCAACAAAGGATTTGCAATACGCGTTCGATAATTTGAGCCCTTGGCCGTTCTACGAAAACGAGGCAGGATTACAGCCTTTGTAATGATACATAGCGAATTCTTCGTATAAAATATCGAAATCTGAATGGAATATCATATTGTGAGCAGTTCTAAATTATATTCAGGTTGTTACAATCCATCTCTCCGGCTGGCAATTATAACAATCTTTAATTTAAATATCTCTAATTGTTTGCTGGTCGCTGAAGCAACGTTGACGATATAATTCCGTCGTATTATTTGAGTAATTGGAGAACAGCGTCTCGTATTTTTTTCTCTCTCCGCTTCTTTGCTTTCTTTGATACGCAATTCGAGATAGGACAGCGTAAATTTAGTTGTCACGAGATTAAATTTTTACAAGTCGGTTTGATAAAAATTGATACTGTAACAATATATCCCAATCGATCCCCGTGTTTACTCTCTAACTTCACATACTCTGTTTTATAAGAGCACGTCCTTGATTCTGTCATAAGCGAAGAGTTCTTGACGTTCATGAAACACTTGCTCGGAAGAACATCCGGTGCACGTCTACTGTCAAACTGCGTAGCAACTGCCGTGAAAACGGAATAGTTTTGCTGTCTTCCCCACTTCATGTGCCATAGATTCCAATTATCGAGCGAGTCTATCTACGGGGCATTCATGCACACAAGTGCTTTTATAACAATTTATGGATAAAGCAGAGGACAATTCAGAAAGAACGATGACAATTTAAAATTTGTTTTTCTAAAAATGTTGTCAAACTAAAAAAAATACTTGATCTAGATTCAAATAAACTAATGTTTGACTTTTCCATTCAGCAACATTTGCTGAATGGAAAAGTTAGACGAAAAAGATTTTCTGTCTTCTACACTGACAGACTACTCGATATTGACGAGAAACGAGGAGAAACGGCGGGAGGAATTATCGAGTGCGAATTACTAAAGTTGACTACGAGTTTCTCTTTCGGTACAAGGGGCTAAGTTTACGTCAGTTCCAACGATATACGTCCATACTTTAAAGCAGGTGCGCGAAAGAAAGACAGAAAATGTAAGAAAATTAACTTGGTTGTTCAGCAGATGAATGAAGAAAGACATTGAAGAACAAGGAGATAAACAGAATAAAGTTTAAGAAAAACAGCTGCAAAATAGCCGTGTCTCTATAACACAAATATACATATAATTAAAAAAAGAAAAACTCGGCATATCAAAGAAACATGCATTGCCAATCTTAAATTTAAACAAAGAGATGAGAACAATGTCAAAAAATTTAAAAGTTATTAACTTTCTATATTTTATTCTCTCATCGATTTATTCAGATTGATTGCTCTTTTTTAGAAGTTAATAGTTCCGATCGGTACGCGATCTCGTCACTCCTGATTTTTCAGCGTCCGCAGGATATCCGTTATCTGGCCGTATTGCGCGACCTAACTATCGCCGGCCCTGAAATGAACCGTCGACCGATTAGATGATGATTGGGCTCAGCTCGTTGCATCGAACTAGAGAGTTGCGCAGGTTATATTGGATCTGATCAAGGAGAATTAGGTCGAAGATTGACCGACTTGGGAGATCGTGTAGGCGTGATATTCCCTTCTGACTGCGAGTACTTAAGAATATAATATATATGTTTAATATATATATGGAAAACTTTTTTTCTTATTCTCACTCTGTCTAGAAGTTTTCTCTTCTCGTCATTACAGACGTCACAAAATTCAATCACTTGTTAGTTTCCTCATACATTATAAAAGCTATTTCTATTAGTAGAGAAACTTCTCCTTTGTACAGATTACAAAGTTGTCTATAAATTGTTAAATCGTTGCCATGAAATTGCCGACAATTAATCTCGAATTGCTGCAAATCTATTGCAGAGAACGCGAAACCCTTTCAGCGCGCTTTTCCTTTTTATAATTATTTTAGGATTGTGCTAAATGTTCTTAAAAGCAAATTTTAAAAGAAATAGTTTTTTCAATTATAAACTAGACTAACGTTGATATACAAGAAAAAGGTCAAATAAGAAATATTGTTTTTAACAGGAAGCTTCTTTTCGTATAGTGCGAAAATGTTCTTTCTTTCAGAGACATTTTCCTTCGTCGTCAGTTTCTTTCACGTACAATATTGAAGATCGTATTTCCCAACAATTACAGAGAGTGCTTCTTTAGTCGAGCCTACAATATGTCGAATGATGCTCAGGTGTCTATCGATTTCAGTCCGACATGATGCGATCCTGTCAGATAACAGAGAGACATCATTATTGTGAAAAGTGTAGGCTACAACTATAATATATCACTTTTATTTTTTTTTACTGAACAAAATTTTGTTATAAGAATTATAAAATTATTTAAATCAATATAATTACATTTTTAGCAGATTTGTTTAAAAAACTACGTATTTCCTCTTGATTCAAGGATGTTATAATATTCGTGCTCTTGCGTTCGCATTTTGTGATTAATACTTTATTGGCTTTTCATGTTATTTATACATCTCTGCTTTAGAAAGAAATTTTATATTTTATATAACGCAACTATGAAGCCATAAAATAATCCAAAAGATTGAACAGGGTATTCACATAAAAGAAAACCAAGCATATCACAAATACATATGTTATTTATATATGATATTCTTTATATATACATTTTAATCCTCTATTTCACACAAAGACTCGTGTATTTTCTTTTTTTTTGTTTTTTTTAAATCGTATTTACATATGTCTTTTGCGCAGGATAATAAATGTTTTAAAAGAAAGAGGAAAAATGAAGAAGAAAGCTCTTGTTCCATCTTACGACCCTTGTTGAATAAATCTGCGTAGGTCTGCCACGATATTGACGGTGGCAATCCTCAAATTAGAGGTGAAAGAGAGAGCAAATCGATGTGCGAACAACTTTGGGGTTTGCTAGCTTTACTCGGTCAGTAAACGAATGAAAATGAACTACTGTTCGTAATTAATTCTTGCGCACTTAGTCGCGTTTAATGATATTATTATTATTGCATTGAAAAAATAATTGGAAACTGTATAATTATAATTTTACTTTCAACAAATTTGCTTTGTATGAAAAAGAATTGCATTACTTAAGGCATGACTGTATCTCATTATGCGACGGAGTGGAAATGACAGTTTAAAAAAATGTACAAATCTTGTGCATTATAAAAATATTTGATAAATTTGTAGATGTAAAAATTACATGATAAATAACGAAAATGTATTACATGATTACTGTAAATTTACATAGTTTCATAAATTTATCGCAGTTTCTTTAGCATACTTTTGTTATTTATCATTTATATCTTATTTGTGTGAATTGATCCAAGTCTTTTGCATTGTATATTGCATTATTGTGAAGAAAAATAGTTTTAAAATTCTTTAAAATAGTTTTAAAATTCTATTATTAATGTAGATAACAGTGTACGATAATAATATAACAATCTTTTTGCTTAAATAAATTTAGCTTAAATAGATTTGAGAAAATATTATTTTAATTTATCGCTTGAAATTATAGCGATTTCATAGAAATATTGTACATGTTCTCATAATTTTGTAAAATTACTCTGTGATATTGTGGAGGTACGATGTCAACTGTACTGAAAACAGACTGGTGGGTCGTAAATTTTATTTCTCCGTGATAAAGGTGCGCGCCGGGGTAACGTCGTGGACGGCTTTAATGAAGTTGCGAAATCTTTAGCATCTCTATTTTCCTCTTTTTTCTTAGATATTTTACTTCTTTTTTAAACTGTCATCTCCACTCCGTCTCGTAATGAAATATAGTCATCTTCTAAATTATGTAATTCTTTCTCATACGATGCAAATTTGTCGGCTGCAAAATTAGCACTCGTCGAAGCGTCCCGAATTCGTCCTTTTCTGTCGCTGCTACTTGTTGCTATTGAAACATTCGAATATCAACCCGTGCTATTTCACGAGGTAATTAACAATTTCCCGAGAATATTACATTCGAGTGACAAGTTTCTGTTCAATTCCTCTCGCAATCTCTTACATCTTGTTTCACTCGTAGTATCGAAGTCCGAATTAAGTTTGTCCATCGAAGTGTCGTATTCGCTGATGTTAACTCTGTAATTTCGCCATCAACTTTATTTTTCTCTCGCAATAAATTATTGCTTTAATTAAAGTCCAGGCAGCATTTCTATACGCACGGATGTGTTCAAATGAATCTCGTTGAGGCGCGCAAGTCGGACGAGTACTAATGATCTCCATTTCTGCGTGTATAATATCACGCGAACAAAATTGCCAGAGTATTTCTAAGTCCCTCCAATTATTTCGAACAGAAGGGGGAACCCGGAAATTAGACGGCGGTGTCCGGAAATCATTTCAATCGACCGTGCGTTTTATCGTGCTTTCGTTATCTTTTCGACTCTGTTGATGTTAATCTTCTTGTAAAGTTTTCCTTTTTGTTTTATGAAGCTGGTGCGTCCATTAGAGTTCGCGGTGCGTTTTATCGCATTTTTATTATTTTCCGGGATCTGTTGACATTAATCTTCTCGTAAGAGGTTTTCTCTTTACGTAAGTGATATTTATATTAAAATTTATAGAGCGTTCATAAAAAGGAGCTTTCGAACTAATTAACTTATTGTTTATGGCGGTATACTTTTAACGTAATGCATGTACCAAAGAATGCATGATTATTTTTTGTATTTTAATTTTACATGCATAAATTTACTGCGATGCATGATTTTGTAGAATTATATTTATAAGGATATAAATTTTTTTATTATGTGCTTACAGTAAAAGTTATGAAAATTACATTTAAGTAGAAAAATTATGCAATATTATGACAAATATAAAAAAATATACATCGTTTTATTTTTAAATCACGTATCTTCTTGCTATATTTAGTATTAAACGTAAAAATTTAACTACGATATAAAACAATAATTTTAGCTTGAGTATTCGCTGAGACGTAATAATACCGTTTTTTTAAATATGCGCTACATGTGCCACGAGCTTTAAGTTTCCCACGCTTAAAACTTAAATGTATGTAATGTTATGTGGAAGACAATACAGATATTAAATATTATATAATGTTACCAAACGGTGTCGGAGCCCTACAAAGGTTGTTTGTCGTACAATGAACGCGAAACAATGTTCCGAATAATCAGGATATTCACAAGAGCTACCGTGCATTTCGCGCTGCTTCGTGAATATATTTGCCATAGTCACTGCTTTGTCTGTCTGATTTGGTCTCATGTACTGATCGTCAGGTGGAACGATATTACGATAAACCTACTGTGTCGCAAGCTTGGTTTACCGACCTAGTTAGCGTCGGCGCCAGCTCGCCCCGAATTGAAATTACAGGGTTCTTTCTAATGCATAACGAGCCGCGAATGGTTCACAGTAAAAGTTAACCGGCACATAATCTTCCACCTACTGACGATTCTCATAAAGCCAAGCAGGTTTATGAGTTGGAAGATATTTTCTCGCAGTCTTTTACGACCGTTCCGAGATCTTTTTTGTATTACCCGACGTGCGGTATAGTTTGCACAAGATCGCGCGATCTTTATAAAAAAAAAACCGCCGCGAAAATGTTCCGTAGGAAGAATTGTTCTCTGGATTATCTTTACAAAGACATTATCACATTTTACCGTACGTTTAAACATTAATATCAGAAAATCGTGAATCATTATCGGAGAAGTCAATTAATCGGAGTAATATCAGATATTCGTGACCAGAGTTTTTAAATAATAATTATATGTTCTATTTTATTTCGTATGTATATAGACGAGAGTTTTTATCGAGAATTTTTATTGGCGCTTTAATTATATGTACCTATAATAATATTTTAATTTAGCATCAAGGTGCAGTTAATAATTTCTTCATTTTACTTTAAGTTTTTTTGCGCAAATAAATCTAATATTAAATATATCAAAAATATATTGGATATTATTAATTGTCGTGCGAGAATTACAGACTTCTTTTTGATTCAGAATTTTTAGAATTTTTATCTTGCTAAACGTGAATGTAGCTTTTATCTTATACCTCCTGAATGTGAATAAAACTCAGAATTAAGTAGCTATATTTTATGCTAAATGTGCCTTAAGTGGGACTACGGATATATACTAACATCGTTTCTGAAACGTACATCTATAGAATTTATCGTATGGCTGCGAAGATCATGTTACGTCGTCTATATTGATAACTCTTATGCTGAGCTCGCGATGCAACGGCGCTGAAACGAGGAAAACCTTATGTCTTTATCGCACTCTCCATAGTGCCGCATCTTGCCTGGCGCCATTACCGCGCTCGGCAAGTGTACCGAGCTTTTTTTAGTTTCCGGCCACATACCTAAAGCGTAAAATGCTCCTCTAAAAAGCTCTGCGATGTTAGAAACTATATTAGTCTACGTGAATTACTCCTCTTCGCGCTAACTCGTTGCGAAGTATCGCGTTATGATGGTAGTTCGCGTGGGAATGCATTTAATGTAAATTATGTTTTTGCGTAGGAAAATTGACTTTCTTTAGATAAATACATCACAAGAGTAGAAACGTCAAAGAATATTAGAAACGTATTGCAGAGTTGTATATTCATAAAATTATTTTGTTATATTTATCTTTATTTTGCTGGCGATAGCTAATGTATTAATGAAAAAATTCAATATCTTTAAAGATATTAAACTGAGTTATTAAAATTTGTCAAATGTTTGAATATGAGATTCCACAACGTGACGGTCGTCGCAATATAACGAATCGCACCAGGTTTCGATCAATGTTCGTTTGATATTCACGATGAGAATTCCGATTCCAGATAAATTTTGAGCATCTAGTACGAGAACATCGCTCGCTACGACGCCAATTATGCTAACTTTACTCAAATATTAGATGATGCTATCGTTGTTTATTGCAAACGCCAGGAACTATAGAAAGCGGAATGTATGGCATCCACGTAAACATTATTTCAATAATGACAGTGTGAGCTGTGATTAATAATCTTGCGGCACTGTTGTCTATTTATGAGATATAGAGATACGATTTATATACGAGTACTTAAAATGATCACTAACGTTTGAAGTTCGGTTTGAAATTGACACACGAGACACTGATTTTCTCTGACATCTCTGGCTTCCGGTTTTGAATTTGAACTTTGACGGCTGACTGACCGAGAATTCCCCGGAGCAAACAGCGAATGCCCCACGGATGTTTGACGTGGGAACCTATGTCGATGCACGCTTTGCTGCTCCGTACGTTCAAATCGAATCTATCATTGTCTCTGGACTTGTCGAGAGCCCTCGAGTGTAAAAAAAATAGGGGAAAAAGACTTGATTGTGATGTGAGATTTCGAACTAGTTGTTCTACGAATGATACTGCGGAAAAATGGTGAATTAGTTACTCTATCAACAGCTGGGAAACAATTTTATGTTTCTGTTGATATTGTTATAATCGATTTTTTTCGCGATGTACGATAATAGTGATTCATCAAAACTCATCGAGGTAAAAGGGACAATAGTGTTGCCTGGTGTGCGTGATATCTGCGAAGCAGAAGAGAAACTTTTCAAGGTCGATGCGGTTGCAAAAACGATTCGCTAAAGTTCACGTGGAAGAGAGTCGTCTCCCGAGTATTTCATTTTCTTATTATCGTACTCTGTGAGTTTTTACACGTGGTGAGCTTTTCTTCGGTACTAAGCTCGGTCGAGCGATCGAGCGAACGCAGGGATCCATGTTGCAATGATGAAGTGCGACGAGAGGAAGCGCGAGATGTTTTCGCGACGTGCATGCAGCGAAAGCGGGCCGCATCCAGGAATACCAGGATACGGTAATGCACCCGTCGGTGGCCATCTCTGGGGGAAAAGGAATCAAGGACGCACCTCGGCGCCGGTCGTCGGCCATGCGAGACCGCCCGCTATAATCTTGAGAACAAGGAGGAGTTGGCCTGTCGCGCCCACGCATTGCCGAAGGTAAGTAAAGTGATCGATTTAGCTCCGTCTCGATCTTTGGCCTCTACCTTGTTACACAGGCTGCTCCAGCCGGCGTTTTCTCCCTCATCCAATATCTCTGAACTAACAGTCGAGATTTGCTCAAACATTTAATTCGACGTTATCATCTGAATATATCGTTTGGCTTAATACAATTTCAAATACGTTTCCGGGGTGTTGAATTCTGTAAAAATAAAGCCTCAAATTAGAATTAAATAAAATATATAAATGTATTTGTTCTCTTGAAGACTGTAAATGAAATGTACATTCAATGAATTATAAATAGCATTCGCGGTTAGAAATCTAAAGCTCCTCAAATTGAGAATCACTGATTCTTAAAGCTCACAGACCAAAGTAGCTTCATTTCCTTATTTCCACAATATTCTATGCTTCTACGAACGCTGCGCGTTCGTCGGAGATTGACAAAGATATATCGGTTATTTCCAGCTAACGCAATCCGGATATTTTCCGAATGTGATTTTAAATTGAAGAGAATTTTTAGTTTTAAACGCTCCTAAAGGCTTTGCGTGTTAAACAATTCTATCGGCTTTATGCAAGAGTTTGCGGTATAAAGTGGTTGTTCTATTAATGTGTGACAATTTGTTGTTTTCCGATTGAAACTGAATATATCACATTCAGCTCTTATATTACGAGTAAATATCTGTAAATTTAAAAATCGAAGAAGTATATAACACGACAAATAAATTTAAGAATTAAATAAAGATCTAAATAAAAAAAGATTAACTATTTTAAATATAAATTTTAAAAAAATTATAAAATATTTATTAGCGAACATTTAATGGTTTATTTTATATAAAAAAATTCTTCTATGACAAAATCAAAATTTTTTTACGCTTGATGCATATTAATATCTATTTTGCCCTCTTTAATTGAAATGTCCTAACTAACATTTTTAATTTTTCGAGAAAAGTGAGGATTAAAGGTGTAAAACATGTTGAAGTACAAATATAAACAAAAAGAAAAATGATAATTTTGCAGATAGGACATTTTAACCAAGGAGGGCAGTATTGCAAAGCATATACATATAGATATTTTGCAACGAAAAATATGTTAGACACGTAACACTCTAATGAAGATGTACTTGTAGAACAAGCGCTTTTGTTGATCGTGCTAGCAGATAATATAAGAAGATGAATGTGTGTATGTGTGTGTGTGTGTGTGTGTGTCGACAAAAGTTCCGTTCTGTTGGTTCCAATATCGATATCACGCTTTATTACGAGCAGAAGATCCTCCATCTTCGCACACACTGTTCTTTTCATCCGATGTTCGGACGGAGCGATGTATCGAGATTAATTATCTGCCGATGAACCGACAGGTCGTAAGATGTGTTTTACGATCTGGATAGAGACTATCAGAGCCACACGGCACAATCTTCGGGTTATAAAGATATGTTTATCCTTGCGCGAGTGACGTAAATAAGATGTGCTTCTCAACTGTCGGATATTTCCCTTGTTAGCTGTATCTACATCCATAAAAATCATCATAATATTTTTTCGTCGTCCAATCGTCCTATCGTTACGTCGTCGTCGTCGTCGTCGTCGTCGTCCCGAGTTCGCGGTAGTTTTTCATTTTCGTTCAGTCGAGTGTGAGCAGGAAGGACTTAACGACATCGTTCTAATCCCTTGAGTGAAGTCGCGTTCTACAATTCTTGTTTTCATTGCGTACGAACAACGCTGGGTGGAAGAAAAGTAAGTTGATAATTGCTCATCTGCCGGCGAACGGAACGAGAAACAACAAATCGAAATAAAATGTGCCAATCTTCGTGTTTAGCGTAACTCGCATTGTTTGATACGATTATTACGTACGACGTTACAGCAACGTCAACTCCAGAGTCAGGCTAGATTCAACGCTAAATGCGATGCACAGGCAGGAACCGATAATGACCATAAGGCTGCTTGTTTGCTCAAAGCTTTTGCCTATACTACTAACATTACGTCATGTTGCTGCGTAACGCGTGGCGTAGTTGCACTTCAGTTAAATGAAGTGTCACACATTGTAAGGGATTAAATATCATTGTTTAAATATATATATATATATATATATATATACCAGGCATTTTTTTGGTGAGTTTTGTCATTTCTATTTTATTATTTCTTTTTGGTCATTTTGGTTATTTTACAGCAGCTTTACGGCTGCGTTTTGTTTCACGATATGAAACACATTTCGCGGAAGTAAACATTTTTCGGACATACGTACTCGAAATGTCAGCTTTGATGCATTTTTCTGCTTTTAACGATTTTGTATTTGATTGCGCCGGCGCCTTGTCGATACCTCGCACCGTCTCCTTTTGCAATTAGTAACAGCCCATGAATTATTAATGGCTCTATGACCTAGTGCTTTTGTAATGAATAAAGAGCGCTGATCTTATCTTCTTAGAAAGTAACATCTTTACGACGTCATTTATTTGATGAAAGAATAAAGGAGGATGGAAAATAGATGGATACATGTGATGGCAGTCGAGATATCAATAAGACGAACAGACATTTTATATCTGTTCCTTTTTCGTACTTTTATAAACAGCACGGTGTTAGAGGAGTATTGCGAGAGTAAACATAGCTACGTATGTAATGTAGAATGCTTTTCTCCCGAGCGACTACTAAACAAATGACAGTTTCATACGCTTTCACATAGCGGTAAATATCACAGCTGAAAATATTATACGAAGTGAAGCAAATTGCCCTTTGTAAATGCAAACAAGAAATAGTGAAATGAAGAAGTCGGATACATAAATAATCACTTTATAAGAGGGTAATAATTAATTAGTCGCTGTACATTAATCCCGCTTGATTAATCGAGAATAAAATTTGTCAATATCTAAAATTATTTATTATATTGTTTGTATGCTCATTTTTTATTATATTTAGCCACATGCGTTGCGAAGTAATGTAGTGAACTTGTTTACATCATTAAAAAGGGTTTAAGCGTAGGAATTACCAAGAATCTTTCTTTTGGAATTTTACCGAAGAGGATATAAGTCACTTATGAACTATTGCTTTGAAGCAGGCTTATCGAAGCAGACGTTATCACTGTAAGATATAAATGTTTGGATCACATCTTCGACAAAGTTATTCTTTATAGCAATGGAAACAAGCGATTTTTTGTATAAATTTTTTTAGTCCAAATTGAACGCAAAATTCCATTTTTTATTTTGAAAGTTATACGGAAACCTTACAATTATCAGTCATTACAACAATATTTCGAGACAAGATGAGTTTTGAGTGTGTTCTTTGCACAGCATCGGATTTTCATGCAGTATTATTATCTATTTTCTAGCGTACAGTTGTAATCATAACAGGTTTTTCATTCTCTTTCATTTCCTCCAGCTATCGTCGTTATGGCAGAGATTAGTTTGCGCGAATAAATTCTTGTTAGTTGTATCTGCATGCGTATCACACTCGCTACGCTTTATGCAAAAAACGTTACACAGGATGTTCCAGGTCTATAGCGCTTTTCCTTTGTCGTAAATTATTAAAGAAATTTATATTTTACCTTCTCTTAAGTCACAGCTTATTTGGTGCAATACAATTACACTTTTATTAAATTGCAAATAAGATTTCTTTAGTAAAATTCTTTGGGTAAAGCAATAAGATTTTATTAGATATTTATACTGTCAAAGTGTTTTTCGCTGAAGACGTTTTCAGCGGCTTAGAATTCAAAAAATATTGCCAGTAGCAACAACCGTCGTTCTTTGAGACTGTTCCTGTAATCTAGAGGAAATATGGTATTTTTCTCAAGTACACACCTTGCAAATCTCGAAAAAGCGCTTTTTTTCCTACGAAACATTTCTCCAACGAGAGTATCAAAGTGGGTAAACATTTTTCTGAAAGAATAGTGCAAACATTGATGACAGAAAAACAAAACCGCAATTATTTTCAAGAATCCAGGAGAATGGAGAGCAACACCGAAATCTCCATCCTTGAATTGAAATCTTATTTTTATAGAGATGAAAAAAAGAGAGTAAAAAATTTGTTTTACACAATTTTGAACTCGTCACGTTTATAAAATGCCCTGCATACTCAAGGGTGGTGTTTTAATTATCGCAGTACAAGGCTCTATTGTTCCTTCACTTCATCATGTTAATTATTTAGATGCATTAAATGGTTACTGGCGATGTTTACGCAAAAGAAACCAGAATTTATAAGAAAAATAATCAATGCAAAATGTAAAATTATTATTAAGCGTTCTGATATTTTTTACAAAAAAGTATTTTTTATAGATACTATAAATCAGGCATTAATTAGAATTTATGATTGTTCCGTGTGTAATCGATATATATATATATATATATATATATATATATATATATATAATATATATTTCTTTTTCTATTTTTTATATGACATAAAATATAGTTTGCATATTTTAATTTAACAGATCGTAAATTTTTTAATGGTGAATTACTTTTAATTGGCGCTTGTGTGCATCTTCCATAAAATACATCAAAAAGTTTAACTGTTGGATGTCACAATTTGTCGAAATTATTCAAGTTAGACATTCGATCGGGCTTTTGTGCCTGTCGTATTTGGAAGGCGGTCATTGATATATTATAAGAGATTTTCGGAAGATTTTAAGATATACTCAACATTTTAATATTCTTGCGTCATGAACTACTTTCCACGAATGTCGTACATCGATCGGGCGTGTCTTGCTGAGTAAATGTGGAGTTAGCATATGGTCTTTTTAAATATTTAATCGGCGTCGCATATATAGATTTATTAAATTTTATTTGTCATTGTAATATTTCAATTATATTCTGGGATTTTCCGCGCAGTACCGCAACTCATATATTCAGCTTCCAAGTAGAAAACTTATACAATATGTTCACTTTGTCGATTAATTTCTAACGTGTACGCGTACTAAGCTAAGTATAGCTTGTATTAAACCAACAGTGGTTTTACTGAACTTAGGCAAGTTTCTTGCGAATGTTTCCATTTATTTCGTGATTAAGAATAAGTAATTTTTTTTCTTTTATTTACGTCGATCAATTTTGGATCTTTTCCAATAAAATTGGATTGTATTATGGTTGGATTATTTTTGAAGAGGAATTAAAAGTGAAAAATATCGATGAAGAAAGATTCAACCATAATATTGTAAGTTTCGAAAATAAGGATTCTCAGAGCGGTTAAGGACATTCGTGGAAAGAGGAAAGTCGGAGCGCGAGAGACATGGACCGACGAAACTTCGAAGAACGTATATCTTCGTGTTGAGGTGAAATACGTGAATTCCTGTTCTTTATCTACTTATCTGCATTTGACAGTGAGAGGATAATGAAGAGCCCACCGTTTCTTCGCCCGAAAGATAATTCCTTTTACGTGTTCAATATTAATTATCAGTAAGTTCAACTGAGTTAATTGTGTCACCGGCACTAATTACCATCTTGTTAAATTTTTTTATGAAACGTGAGCTTGAACAATTTTCTAACGATTCAATTTAATTTTTCTGACAATATTCCAGATTATCTAATTTTTCGCCTCTTCTATCATGTTCTTTAATGCTTAAAGCTCTTTTTTATCACAAGTGTTACATCTAAATTTAATATTACATCTAAGTTTTGTCATATATGCTTGCTTTTATTTTTTTTTTTTAATATTTTTTTTAATTTTAAGTTTTTTTTGTGTAAAAATCTTTTATTGATTTGTAATAAGCGCAATTATTTATTTCAACTTGTGTTGATATTCGCGAGCTACAAGGAAATTGATTCTTCGTTGCATCTCTATTCGTTGACTGCAGTATTTACTGTGCAACAAGCATCGGATTTGGCATACATCAGTTAAGTAGAGTATATGTAAGTGCGTACTTTGTATGTTCTGTGTACTTGATAAATAGAGTACTTGGCCTTTCTCTTGAATTTTGAATTACGGACATATATATAGACATGTGCGTGTATATAACAAAACACGCTATTAAGCTCACGCTACAGGCAAAAAGCATGAACATTGATCTTTATCCTGGTTTATCCGCATTATCCTCACCGACTGAAAGTTCGAAGCAATTTCTCACGCGATAGAACGAAGCTTCTGCCGCGGATAAACTTACAGCTGAGAAAGATAAGCTATTAAAAATATGAAATTGTCTCATTTTGATGAAAGTTTATACAATTATCTTCTCACATCAATTAAGGAGACGTTTTTGCAATGTAAATTATCCTCTTTTCAAGATTAAGATATTTTTAGATCTTTTTTGTAAAATTCTACGGCAAATTCTCGAAAAAAAAGCAATCTTCTTTCGTTGTTCTTATTAGTTTTACATTGCGATAGGTCAAGCGAACGAAAGTTTGGGGATATTTTTGGCAGCTCGATAAAACGCCCGTTGATCGGGTTAGAAAAATAAACGGCGGTTACAGTAGCGGTGAAGTTACGGCACCGATTCGATCAGGCACGAACCTCATTTCTGACACTTTTATCGTCTGATATCTACTTCACGACGTTTCATGTTTCGCGCGCGATTATCGGGCGACATTTCAGGAAATGAGGCGACGGGGCCAAAGATGAACAAGCGACTGCACTTTATTATATATACGCGATAGTGCAGCCCGGGAATTTGCGATCCGCGACGTATATGCAGCGATCATTTTTAGTTCATATCTCGACAGAAACACGAAACCACTTTAGCGTATGTTCACCCCTGTGTCCGCGCGCGATGGTGGAAGTTCTGTCCATGTGTCAGGCGCCGTACGAACGGTACTTACCGCGCTGATACTTTCGCCGCCGTGTGGAAGTATGCTTTTTTACGTGCGCATAAAGTACATACAAGTGGAAGTAGTCGAGCATATATCTGGCTGCGCGCCTAGTTCCGCATATTGTTGTACCGTCTGAATGGATGTGGAACGAGTGGGCTTGGATTCACTGGACATGGGTTTTGCCGATATCGTTGATAACGAATATCGATTTATCACCGTTCGTTCTATTCGCGGAAATCGCATATTCTCAAAAGTTACTCCCTGACATGATGATTAAGAGCCGTACGTACTTGGAAATTTGATTAAACATCGAAATATGAATAACAACGTCATATCACGGTTTATATAGCGATATATGCTCACCAGGATATCTCTTTCATAGTGCAATCATACAATTTTCTGCCTTGGGAGCAGAGAGTAGTTTAAAATTATCGATCTTGACATTTACATTTATATCGTAAACATGAAAACAAACTTTACAAGTCGTAGAAAATGTTCGCAATTGACTCTCGCGTGTACGATTATTTGAAAGAAATAGAGAAATTCGTATTTTTAAAGTAAAACTTATTTATGCAAATGTTGAAGATCTATGTTTCGATCTGAATGCATTTATATTTATCTATTTAGTTTATCTTAAAAGCGTGCATTCTAGATCTTTGTTTCGCTTGGAAAAAGACCGAGTTTTTTAGGTTTACAATTTTTTTCAGTTATCAGAAATTAAGTTGCTTAAGGGATATTTTTTGTCGTTATAAAGTAGGCTGCAGATCAGTAACTAATTAATGTAGAATAATATATGTTAATTGAAATATTGTTGTTCAAATATTTATATGCATATCAAGAGACCGTCAGAGATCGCGGTTCGTGCATTTTCAGAGTTCAACGTATCTCATTTAATCTGCAACAAGGATATGTGAGTTAGGACGCGTCACGTAGCAGCCAGATGTATGAATCTGGAGCGTCACTGTGTTTGCAATTATAATTCTCGCAAAATTAGATAAACTGTACTTAGACGATGACAAGTGATGATGACACAATGGGGAAATTCTACGTTCTCGAATCTGTCGAATTAAACTTGGACTTTTCGCTCAATTCACTCGCCTCGCATATAGTGAAAATCTATTATAACGATAGTTCTTAACTTCATTTATTATTCTATGCAGTTTGCGGAGCGTAATTGCAGCGCTCATATGGTCCTCTCGCGCGTCATTTCTCGCGCTTGCACAATATACAGAGATATAATACGCGCATATGTGCAAGCAGCATGTGGTTTAGCTCTAATTACAGTTCTTCCTCGAATAACACCGGTCGTTGTTTAAACCTTTTAGTTTAAAGTGCGTTCGATGATAAAGCGATTACGCGAATCGATTTGATTATCGTAGCAAAACTAAAATATCCATGCGAGAGTGATGACAAATAGCGGATCTCTCGCGAAAGCCGGGGATTATTGTATAAACTATATTGGGAAGAGGAAACCAGCCGTACCTTGTTTGCATAGGTTGACGTAATATGTCGTGAGCACGGGGTGGCCGCTAATTAAACCGTACAGAATGACCATCGATTACATATTCGATTGGAAATATATACATAACACAGGCGAAATCAGGTAAACTGGACAAATCGAGCTATCTGTCTATTGCGCCGTCGAAAATTGACGCTATTATAGAAATGTGATATCTGCGCCGGCGGTAAGCAAAGTTTATTCGCTACCACTTATTAAATTGTCGCATTTAAGCGCGACTTTTGCCGGTAGAGAAAGCGTTTTATCGACGTACAAAATCCAATTTTCCACGAATTTTGTTAATGAGGGCGTATATTAGAACCGGTATATCAGCTTTTGATTAAGTCACGCGATAGAACTTCAAATATATTTCGTTTAAGCGTAATACGAATACCATCTTGACGAAGAAATGGAGCGCCTTTAATACTAGATTGTGATAAATGAAGCCAATCAGATAATCGATAAATTAATGGGCCCGCGGAACATTTATGCAATATAATAAAAGTTAAAAAATACATTTAGAAAAGAATTTTACGATAGTATTGATAAATCAACATTGATTAAATATCAATCGATGTTCGCTCATTAAAATAAAGTAAGTTGAACTTGTTCAATTAGTTTTTTATAATGGTACGATGTTGATAAATTAGTTTTTAACCGTAGAAGATGTTCGAGGGGACTTTTATTAAAAAACTGGGGAAAAAGAAACCACAAACATTGATTAGTAAGAATTACGCACATAACGAACATAGAGCTTTCGCGTAGCTTATCGTACCGAATAGTCGGTGTGTCTGCAATGCAGTTACGGAGTTACGGGTTGGTATCGACCTGTTATACGGCAGTCATCAACCTGCCGGCAGGTAAGCGTGTACACACAGGTATGTCGTGAACGGAGGAAGAATTGATCGTGCTTCGTCGCCGTCGCAACCGCCGGCATTTTCCTTTGGAATTTATATCGCGGAATTATAAATGGCTTTAAAACGCATGGCTGCCTTTCATTATTAATGCATGTTTGATATGAATTTGTAATCAGTGGCAAATAGTCGGATTGCGCGGTCAACTTCAATATTTTATAATTTTATCGCGTAGCGCAAATATTTACATTTTAAATCACATTTACAAGATTATACCCTACCTATTTATTATAATGTATCAATTTTGTCGTATTAATTTTGGGATATATAATACCGTATATTCATAATAGGGATTTATACAATTTCGATATGAATTTATAATAAATGGTAAATAATCAGATATACAGGTTAACTTATATATTTTTACCATTTTATTATAAATTTAAAAAAAATAAGATTTATAACATATTCAAGAAAATATATTATTTTGAAGGATTGCTTTTAAGATGGTATTATTGTATTCTCACACAACAGGAGTTTATTTAATTTCATTAAATATATTGGCGGAACATTAAAATAAACATTATTGTAAAACATAAATTTAGATCAATAACAGTCATGTTTGAAATATAACGACAGAGAAAGTCTAATTGTCTATCAGCTTGTTTTATTTAGAATACTTCGAGATTCATACGCCATTATTCCAAGACATATTTGATTTGTTCAAATGAAAACTTAGGAATAATTGATAATCTATTGTCGTATGCCATTCTTATAACGATGTATTTTCGTTGTGTGGTATTTGTACGTTGACCGATTGTTCTAAATAATTTTCTAATGACTTTATTTTTAAATTATACATATCGAACAATATATAAAACGTTAATTAATATCAATGCAAACAGTATTTCCGCAATTTTATTACACAATTGAATTATTACTTTCAACCTTTATTCAATGTAGCGAGAAAGGCAGTTAACGCGCAACAAGTCTTTAATACATACATATATTACATATATAAAAGAAACCATTAAGAGATCTTATATACAAACGTTGCCGAAGGTGGTATACGTGATTTATTATCTCTAACGTGAAACGCTTCGCAAAGAAAAATAAGACATTTACCGAGTGATTTATGTTTTACATTCTTGACGTCCTAAGGCATATTTTCTTTATACACAGCACAATAAAACGTTCCTAAGCGTTGTGGCAAACAGGAGACGCCTGTGGAACGTTAAACCTTAAGTGAAGCAGTAAAATTTTGCCTGCGTGGCTAGCTTCGCCTTGGTAACTGGCTGCATAAATTTGAAAAAGTGGTAAAGTGGCGTTGCTTTTACAGAAATAAATAACAATGACGAGTAGGCAGACGCTTCTTCTCGAAGCGAAGAAGAGCAGCGTAATTCAACACTAATTTTTTACGCGCAATTTTTCTCCAACCGTATTAATTGAAGTTCAAAAGATTACGACAAGATTACGTTGACTCGGGGAAATGTTAGATGTAGGTGAATTTTATGGTTTCTGTAATAAAGAGACGCAATTATACATTTCGACATGATGTTATGCACTTTGGGGACCGTGGCTGCATCACAATTTCGGTCAGAGTAAACTACGAGATTAGTGCTCGGCACTGCACGCTTTTGTCGTAATTGCGTTGCATAGATAGCACAAACACTACGCATTTACATTCATTAATTCAAACGGTTGTATGTACATTCGACTTGTATCTATGATCGGATCTTGAACAAGGAATTAATTAAAGTACTGATACATTAATCAATCGGGACATATTTCGTATTATGTGTAACGTTACAGTTATCATTTATATTGCAATGAGACTGTTTTTTGATTGCGACTTTTTAAACTCATTGTATCGAAGTCTATTATGTTATTTAAACCTGTGGTTAATGTGTTTTTTTTTTACATACTTTTTTTTACAGCTTTTATACAATTTTGTTTTATTTATGCAAAATATATTGGTGCTGCGCTCTGATTTCGTTTCCCATCAACGCAAAAGGGTAGTTTAATGCAAGGGGATTTCATAGTTTTGTAGAATTCTTCCTTACCCCTGCGTCGGTACAGGAGCTTTTGCGTGGAGCTTGCGTAGGCTTTTATATGGCAATCGATAAACTCCGTAGCTCTTGATAATCTTGTATTCGATAAACGGCCGACTGTTGAAAAACTCGATAACGACATGGATTTACAGCTAATACAATATTTCTTGAAGATATAATCATCTCAAATACTTAGGATTGTGACTTACAATTAATAATATAGAAATTATTTTATCGTTCTTATTTTTAATGATAATATTATATGTTTGTTTCAGGTAAGTGTCAACTGTGTCAAAAGTGTCATAAATACCATGATAGTTCGACAAATAATTTCGGCAGTATAAGGTAAGCTTGCATGTGTTTAATGTTAGGTTGCTCTGTGTGAAATAGCCTGCATTTTTGTTTTGTGAGTTAGCAAGGATATATGTGGGATAATAGAATAATTATTCCGATTTTTACTTACGTTTAATACTCATTTATATTCTATTATGAAATTAATCGCTGCCAAAGTGGCAGCGAGCGAGTAAAGCACACACACTTTTTCATTATCCTAAAAAAAACTATCAAAGTTTAAAAAAATTTTTTTTTAACTTTTCTATGGATTTTCCGATAAAATCAATACTATTTCCGCTCTTTGAAAAGATTATTTATTAGCTTCTGCGTTTATTCCTGTTTTATTTCTGGCTGCAAAATGCAATGCGGAAAATAAAAAAAGACATATATTTCTGCACGGATATTCAGAAGAGTAAGGTATACCTATAGGTTTTACTTTGAACTTTCTAAGAAAGACTTTGCGCGAAGTATTCTAGACGTTTTGATGGATATTTTTCAATATCGAAATAAGACGAGAAACTGCGTTAGAATTTTTGCCCAGTCTTTCTGTTTTCAATGGCAAAAGGTTTCAAAGATTCCGTACGTGTCTTAAATAAAATTGCAAGCACTGAGACAGCATAAATGTAGTCATGAATGTAGAATTTGAATTATTGGTGTACCATGTGTAGATTATTTATATTTCTCTCACTCCTTAGGATGCTAATCTTTACACGACGTAAATACATTGGCAATTATTTCTAAACAGACGTATTGTCTCGCGTCGCTAAAATTTCTTGAACTTAATTTACTTGGAAGATATAAGACAACAAGTGCAAGTTTCCCTTTGGCTTGTTTAATGAAGTTTGTTAATTACTTCATTTGTTACGCGTTGTACCATTTCTGGAACAAAGTGTCTCTTACGACAAGCTCGCCAGTGTTTGCTGCGCGAGATAAATTTGGCCGTACGAATAATCGCGCGATATTCGCAGAATTTCTTTCGCGAGTAAAATCGTGGATCCGCGTTAGCTACAGCGGAGATTGGAAAGTTTGTAAAATCGTATCCTAGGCAAAAGGTTATTGATTGGCTGCCTGTTGCTTTTAGCCCTGCCGCAGCTGCGGTTATACACCCTTGTTCTTCCCCCGACTGTCTTCTGTCTTGCGATCTTATCCCTTACTTGGTCGACTAATGGATATCCTGTCTCCGCGTCCGCATTTAGATATCCTCCATGTTTCTGACTTTGTTTCCTATTCGCTTGCCTTCTGCTTTTCCTGTGACTCTCTTTCTCTTTTATTTTTACATCTGTCTGTCTCATGCTCGTGGTTTTTACGTTCCGTTTCATGTGCAGGATAAATAAACACTCGCGAAAACAGCGGTTGTTATTGCATTTTTCTACAGTAATTCAGTGCTGTTTCAATTCTTGCATCGCTTGATGTTTTACGCTGTATATTCACGTTTTACATTTTATTCAGGAAAGTCTATCTAAGATTAAAATTTTTTTAAATTTACCCGCTTCTTTATCACCATTTAATTCTCATTTTCTCTTCGCAAACCAATTCAAAGGGAGCGGAACCTTTCGATTATTCATGCGCTTTGAGGGAAAAGAAATGAGATTCAAAAATAAACATTCGATTTCTCGGTTAAATGCAGAATCAACTTTGATATCATTGCCAAAGAGAAGTGGTCTGATTTTCTATTCAATAGCGTGGTAAAATAATTGTTTATAATAATAAATTACTTAATCACCGTATCTTTTCGGGCAGACACTCTTCGTGATAATGCTCATGTTATATCTTGATAACGCGTTAGGATCGCGTGAGATGCCTAAATGAATGTCACGATAATAGACAGCGTAATCACATTCACGTGTGTCACTTTTCGCGGTGATTACGCGGTAAATTTCCACGGCGAGTTTATCGACACTTTTATAATGGAGCACCCGAGCGTTTCGCACGCGAAATCAATTCCGCGAGTACATACGCCGCCGCGTAGTTTCCCTTCGGGATAAGCGAATCGGAAGCGCCATCCATCTAGTTGACGGACAGCCGCGATAGACAAGGACAATGCTCGCTGTATATACCGATTTCACTCGCTGCGTAGTTTAGGACAGTTGTTTATCGTGGATCTCTCGCGGACTTCCAGTCCGATCTCGATACCCGTGAGCTGTTGCTCACCGACAAGTTAAATTGAGCAATTCTGAAAAATCGCCAGAGACTACGCAATCCCTTGATAGAAATCACGTGCCGCTTGTCGGAATAGCTTGATATAGGATATCCCGAAATAAATAAACAGCTTAAGGAAGAATATTTGTGATGCATAAAGGGAAGAAAAGTGGCATAGGGTGAATCTTTTTTTTATAAATCATTTATCACTGTAATCTTCTTGCTTTTGTATCTCGCGTATTTTTTCTTTTTTTTCCTTTTGAAATATGTAGGCAGGAAATTTATGCCAGTACATAGCAGCACTACTCTTGATTTGGACGCATATGCAATTTTGAATATGCAATTTACGAGATATATATTACGTTTACGGTGGTCTATAAAAAAATCTCATTACGCGCATCGAAATCCATTTTCGTTAAAATTGAATAGTGCCTATCGATAGCCTCGTATCGCCCACGAGTTACAGCACTCGAAATGTAATTTCGGGATGCAATTGCCGGTTCTATAGGGACGCGCGCGTAAACTCGCGCGGTGGGATAATAGCGCACGGCGGTGGAGGTAAACGAAACGCGCAAGCGTTCCTTCCTATATCGACCACCGCGACTGTCTTTTCGCACAAAGTCTGTCTTCTCGCAGCTGGGCATTTATCGACTCGGTCACATGATTTCAGAACTTTCATACGTATATAGACGAATGTGTATATTTATAGTGACATTTGTTTAATTTACATATTTAGCTGGAAAGAAAGACGCCGGTGTAGAAAGCGCGGTACTGCGCCTTATTGTTAGTTGAAAAAGACGATACGAAGTCAGATGTAGATATGAGGGCGTTGCTATAAATATTGGTTAAAAAATTTTATCAACTTTTTGTCCACTTTTAATATTGGCTTACAGTGAGAGATGGAGGATTGGTGTAAATCTTTGTTAACTTTGATCAATATTTACGGGCACAATCTTTATGTCTGATTTATATGTATTTTTTCTACTTAAATAAAACACTACTTCGATTTTTGTTATATATTTTATCATAAAATATTAGATAAGAATATTACTTTAATAATCGACGCAATATATCTTATCTATATGATATTGGTAAATAGGGTTTAAAGCACATTCATAAACCATGAAAGAAATCACGGGAAATCTGGTGTCTGATCTTTGAAATGACTTCTCGATGAATATGAAGGTGAAAATTGACGGGTTTCATATCGGAATTCATTTTATTTTTTCTTGCTATATGCCGGATCATTACTCGTTGCCAATGCCAGTGCTATTCCCTTTTTTCTCTTTTTTTTTTAATCTTTTTTTTCTCACATTGAATGAAAGAACGAAAGAATGAAGCCACTATTTTTTGCATTTGCCAATGATAAAAGCGGAGTAATCATTAAAGCGGTCTTAATGTCTTGGTGGCTTTCACGAACACGCTTGCAATTCAATGCAAAATATCGAGAATGAATTAGAAATCGATGCAAATCCTACAGATCGGCTTGGTTTCAGAAATATGCTTTTCTGTAAAAACGAGACGTTCTGTATTAATCGATTGCGGACCGTTCAATATTATTTTTATTGATTTTTTTGACAAATGTATTTTTATAATTTTTTATTGAGGAATGGAATATATTTATAATTTTTTACAATCTTTTATTTAGATAAGAATTTTAATGTGCACACAATTTCAACATTTATTTGTGCATTTTAATTGTTTTATTTTGCGAATTTCACCGAAATACTTTATATGTTTTATTCATGTGCATGCGAAGAAATCAAGTTATAGTTTGCTTCCAGTCCAACTTTAACTTGATTAAATGCAAGTTAGAGATTCTTCGCTGACTAATGTTTTCGGATTTCCTCGGAAACAGTTAGGTTTATGTGCTCTTGTTCTGTCTGTACTAGTGTAGGTAAGTCATCCTCGCCTTGTCGTATTATCTCACTTAGTACAGAGTGACGTTCCACATTTAAGAGATTCAACCGCATTCTGGAGAATATCTGTCTTCCATGACTGATGAGCGTTATCTTGTTATCTGAATTTCTTCTATTTTTATCTTGGAAATTTTTTTGTTGAGTGATGTATTTTATATGAGGTGATATAAGAAACTTTTTGCTATACAACTTATTGTCAAAAATAATTAAATGGTTGTAGCAAGTTCTTCAAGAAATAGTGTACACAATAGTTTTACACAATAAGTTGAATTAAAAAATTAAAAAGACTGAAAGAATGTTTAAGACATAAAGATTCAGTTGCATCAACAGTAAATTAAGCAAACTTGGCTTATAAGCAACAAAATTGCTGCACATTTCTGATATTTTTTATATAATAAAAAATTTGTATTAAAAAGTTTTTATTAAACATATTATGACATAAAGAATGAATACACAATTTCTTTATTTAACTAAAAATAACTAGTGCAGCTACTTCTGAAAAGCGTAATACTTGCCGAATGTATGATGACCATATAGTTGAGTATTCGTGTAAATCGATACTCATAAATGGCATATATGAAACATAATGTTGCCGTGTATTGAATGCTAGAAAAATGAGCGCAAATAACGTGAAATACAGAATCGTAAAAGGTGGTGTATTGATCTTTTTGGGGATTGCGAAGTAAATTTGGTAACGACGGGTTGGTGGTCGCGATACTACCGAAGCAAAATATGTTGCGTGTGTGGCATCATATATATATATATATATATATATATTGGGAAATACATCACGTACCGACGAGGGTACGAACAAATTTCCGCAGGGTATGGAAAGAAATTTAGCCACTAGGAATGTAAATGTCTTGTTCGCGAAGCATCTTGGATCACCCGAACAACTTACCCACCGTATGCATTATGCATAAACATCCCGCTGTTGCGCATGTATACCAACTTGTTACGCCCAATGTGGGTTTATATCGCGTTACCTACGCTTTATCCGCTTAATTCTAATGGCCTACTGCGTTTCGCAAATTACAAGCGCCGCTTGTACGTCGAATCAGCAGCAATTCAGCATTCGTTGATATTTACAGCCCGTATACGGTTGCCCCTGAATGGTTGCGCAATTGAGCTTCCGTTAATAATGTGCGCAAATTATTAATTATATATTGTTATTGTTATTTCATGCAATTTGCAGGATGAATTCGCAAAACGAATCACAGTTTCGTCAATCAAGGAAATTTTGCCGTAATATGATTAAGTCGTGATAATATTTTCATCAACATTTGGAGAATTTCAATATAATCGCTTATCGCTGCTGTAATATTATTGAAACCAGGGTTATTTTGTGCATTACTTGCATTCTCGTTCATTGTATTTGATCGGCCCTTCGAGCTTACCGCTCCCCTTGTAGAGTTCTTCCTGCAGCGACCAGAGCACGGTCTATTTTAGTCTTTATTTACTCTTTATTATCGGACAAGTTGCGTGCCAATATATCGATATCGCTGTCGGCAAAATCGCCAAGTAATCTCTATTTCTAGACAGGTTGGAACACACATGCGGAATTATCGGTGAGGTTTGCCCTTTCAGGAACATACGGTACGAACGATACAATGTACGAGCTTGAATTAGGTGATAATATCCGTGGAAGATTGATTCGTCACGTTTCAGTTTGATTTTCGCAACGGATTGCTTTTCGTTTTTGTCTCGATTCTTTTCACGATGGTCAGACCATGTTGGATTCGACCGAAATCAATATTTAGTACTACGTAATAAAACTAAAACATACCTATATGGTTTCAACCCCGAAGCGAGCGCGTGGAATGACATGTGTCACTCAGTCTTTTTATTTAATATCTCACTCCGTTGATGAAATTCGTAACTTGAACGATTTCCAATGACCAAACATTGCAACTTCATATTTCACGAACAAAAAGATGCGAAACAAAATGAGAAAGATAAATATACGAGATATTTATGAAAGATTTCACAGATAAGAAGAAAATGTTCAGAAAAATACATTATATAAACTCGATCGTTTGACATTTAAATGCGAATAATAGTATTGAATAAAATTTAAAATAAATGCTATTTCAAATTCAATGTAAAACGCTCTCGCTCGTCACTCGGTTTTTTTGCATTTCTAGGCAAAATTGCCTCCTTTTAATTCTTTACTGTTTTAATATCAGCGTAACACAATTATCATATAATTGATAGTAACCAATCAGAGAACTGACGAACTACATAATTTTGTGAAAAATTTTCAGGAGACGCACTCGCGAAACACATTAATACCCGCAATTTGTCTCGTATTTATCTATTTTAAATTAGAATTTATTCCTCGCGCGTGAACTATTTGGATAATATTGAATAGCGCATTCTGCTAGAATTAAAAATAAATGCTACAAGGAAAAATTTATCTGTTAAAAAATTAAAAAATGTAAACTTTTGTTAGCTTTCAGCATCATAACAAATATATATCTGCGTTATTTTTACAAGAAGAGACGAAAGCGGCGAGTTTTGCGAGAGAGAAAAATTACATGTTCTCATTTCATCTTTTGCGTTTCTAGCATGAAGTCAATCTAATGTAAGAGCTAAAATGGATTGAGAAATTAGAGATAAAGTATTAAAGAGTATTGGTCAGATCGGTTTGTAGTAATCAGTTCGATTGAATTTTGAAATATGCACCCCGACATATTCAAACAATAGACGGTGAAATTGGTTTTCGCATACTGCATTTGTTTGTTATTATTTTCTCGATAAATTTCTGCGGCACTTAAAACCTTTCAATTATTTCCTTCCGGTCAGCGGCACGATTAAAATATTTGTGTGTGTGAACGAAATTATATTTTAGAATTTTATGCTGGAACGCAAATACGCACCAGTAAAATACTTATATATTAATTTCGTCATCGCGGTTGAAAATCAATTTCATATTATTTCGCTGTATAAAAGCTAGGTGGCGGATAATAAAAATGTTTAAAAATATATCGAATATACGTGGCTCATTATTCTTCTACGTCAGAAACAATCGTGAGGATAATCGTTTCAATAAAATATTATTTTTAATATGTACTTTAAGGATCATTTATTGACGGCGGTTGCGTGCGCGACATTGCGTGTGTCAAAGCGAAACTGCGGCACGTATGCAGTTTCGTAGGAAACGATCGTTTCTGTTTAAGTGATAGCGACGGCTTCGAGACTCACAATTGACTGCGCACATACGCTAATTATCCATTTGTCCGACATTCGTTTGTAAACGCGAGGGACAACGATTGAGATGTAGAAGAGCGCTGTGCGATGCGCCGTATCGAAATACCGATTTGCGATCAATAAATTACTGCACGGCCGTTAGCAGGTATTCAAAACGCGCTCATCTCGCGTTTGAATACGCACTTTGATACATCATGCTTGCTTTTGTAGCGGAGAAGTTCAATCCGCATATTGCGTTTTAGACGAGTAGGAGCAAGAAGGGGGGGGGGGGGAGTCTGTTTATTTCACCGTTTGCATTCACTTCGATAGTCAAGTATCATTGTTGTAGCGGTCAAACTGGTTCAACTGGAAACAATAGAAGAAATATTACATCAAAGCATTGTCACTGTAATCTTTGTGCGGCCTACAATATAAAGGATTTAATTATCGAAATAATAACGGAAAGCAGAGTACAATATATATCTATAGTTAACCGGTATTCTAGTAATGAGGTAAAGTGTGATAAACGCTGCACTGCGTTCAGCGATGAACTTTGCATTTGTGTGGATGAGATTTTGCGTGAAATTTGAAATGATGAAAAGCACGAAGTAGCAAAGTTCATTGACGATAATGGCAATCACGTAATTAACATTTAAATATAGTGAATTCACGGTGATCATAATAATATGACAAAAAAAGATAATTTAGCAGGATAATTTATAGACTTCAATATTACATGCGCCCTTGCATGGCGATTTTAATTTTTATCTCAATCATTAATTATAATGTATTGAAAACGTATTTGTAAGGTATCGGGACAGCTAATTTTTGCTGAATAATGTGTCAAGAGATGAAAATTTAAAGGGAGACGATAAAACCACGATAGCTGTTATTCTTTATGGACAACGATGTCGTGATTTATGGTGCCACGCTATTGCCTCGGGATCGATCTCGGATAAAGGGGAATGCTTTATGGAAAATATCTCGGCGCGATATGTGTGGTAATCGATACGCGCGAGTTCGTCCCTCGTCGCAGCAATTTCTGCTGCTATAATCCACGGTACGCGGGAGGAAAAAATCAAATAAAATATATTACACTCGATCGCAAAACGACGCTGATTAATTATTATATGAATAATTCTAATTTGATTCCTTTAATTAATTTAGCAAGATTTGCGTCAATATCAAATAACTCAAGTTGTTCACTTTGTTTACCCGATATTCTAATTAAGTTGCGATACGTTATGCTAATTACAAGTCAAAATGAGAAATTGTATACGCGTTTCGTAGTTAAGCTATCGGCTTCTGAAACTTTTAGTCTTTGAAGAGTAGCGCATGAGCGATACAACTGAATAGTTTTGTTCAGCTGCCTTTTTAAAAGAAACTCCGCGCATAAACGTCTAAGACCAATACAACATTTCATCTAGTAGGGAACCAATTTGCGAGTTAGCGAATATCGGTCTCGGGAGTAATTAAACTTTGCTGCTTTGTGCTCAACGTTTATCGCGGATGAGTGTAATTGGTCGGCTGAAGGCGAAGAAATTAACTTTGTCAGGATATCTACGTGTGTATTCGCAGGGAAAAATCGCACTTCACTGTTTAATCAACGAGGTAGTAAAAAGAAGGATTATATAAATGTGGTTAAAGGTACAATTGCATAGAGAGAACGAAGTTTATCATGACTCTTGAGTAAGATTAAAGAAAAATGTAAAATTGCATAATTGCATGTTACTGACTGTATCGTATTTTTCTATACTACTGCAAGAGGCATTTTTTAACTAATTGCTTTTTGTGTGTTGATAACATTAGCTTATATGTACGTTTGCAACTTCTGCAAAGGTTTAATTCACGGTTTACTTGATTTAAATTACAAATTCTAATTATTTGATTCACGAATATTCGAACTCGATCTAAATTACAGGTTGGTACAGGTAAATAGGTAAAATGAAAACTGGAGCTTGCGTGTAATCGTATTCTACCGGCACTCCCTCTGAAAATCCTCCTTTACCTCCTATCTTCACACGCGAAAGGGCAACTGTTATCGATTTATGGTGACACAAGGTATACCAAAGGTAGAAACTTCAGCGATAATGCAATTCGACAATTGCATCCCGGTCTACCGGGTGAAAGATTGGCGCGAAAAAAACGTTAAGAAAATATTCGAGAACGGGAGCGCGAGAGACGGGAAGGAGATAGATAAATAGATAAATAGGTGGAGGTAGATAGATAGATAGATAGATAGATAGATATATACATAGGGAAAATGTATCTAGGGAGGCAGAAAAGAGACGCACATGCATTTACGCGAACCATACCATATCGTCGGTGGTGGTGCGCGGAGAGGAGGCGCGCGGTTGACCTAATTTTTGCAAAACAGCCGGGACTGCGGACCCGCCGCCAGTTCGTGGACTACTAGTAGCGGCGCTGGCGGTGGTCGGCAGTGGTAGTCGGTAGCATGGATAGTCGTCTCCCTCTCTCGCTCGCTGCTCGGGCGCACGGAAAATCCACCGCTTTTCCGGATGCTACGGCACTGTGCCGCGGCGTCGCCGCCGGAGAGAGAGAGAACCCTTTCGTCAGTTAGGTCTCGGCCACCGTCAACGTCAATACGACGAAGGCGCACGAGAGCACACCGTCTCGGCTCCGGTTAGCGCCGAGGCACACTTGGCGCTCATCGACGACAGAAACGCGAACCTAGGCCATTTGCAGCTTTCCTTGTGCTCCCTCGTCGTTTCTTCCACCGATTTTGCTGATTTTTCACCACTTTCTGAAATACAGTTCGCCTTTGTCTGTCCTTCCTTTCTGATTTTCTCTCTTTATCTTTTTCTTCTTTTTCTCTCTTTTATTCTTTTTTCTTCCTTTTCTGTTTTCCTCTATGCATTCCGATACGTTCGAGTCCCAGTATCAGTCTGCCGGTTTATCGCGAGTGCTCCGATAGTGGTTGACACATAGCAGAGGACGCATCTCTCGGGTGTATTCGGGAAAGGAGCTAGGTTTCGCGTGCTCGATGCAGTGTGCAGCCGGCGAGGATATGGCCGGTGGTCGCTCTGTTTCTTTCTGCATGATCCTATCGGGAGTGTCCGCGAGTGCTGTCTCCGAGTGCGGCGGCGACGGCGGCGGACACGCCGGGTGTGAATAATAGAAAGGAGAATGTTTGACGCTATTAGGTAGTATTGACGCTACTGGCGTTATGCTCGCCGAGAAAGAGAAGGAGAGGTAGAACGTGTGAGAGAGAAAGAGAGAGAGAGAGATGGATGCACTTTGCCGAAGCTCGACGTTTGTTTATCCATTTCCCATTTGTGCAAATTCGCGTGCCATTGTTGTAACAAAAACGCGTATGTACGCTAAATTTCTGATCAGTGTCAGTTAGGCAATTAAATTTTCCTGCTTTTGTGACGGCCGAGGGAATTTTGGTTCGACTTTTTGTTGTAGAAGCACACACAAGGGGAAATTTAATTGGACGAATTTATTTCTCGTTCATTTTTCAAGGGAGAACAAAGGAATAGGAGCATGCGGTACTTTTTCTTTTTTTTATAGCACCATTGTTTGCAGGTGTTGCAAGCGTGGTGAATAACGTTTTGGTTTGTCTGGTGGAAAACTTGATGATTTCTTCTCATTTGCGCAAAATTGCGCGCATTTGTCGTGATATGAATACTTACATGCGCTATCGCGGATTTGCTCAAGTCGCTAAAACCATTAAACGTTTTTCCGCGTCTGTGATAAGTGGCAAGAGAACGTGCTGTGCGATATTCGACTTTTTACTCAATAGAAACGAGAAGGGATCGAATGAAACAAACGAACTGATTTATTGGTCCTTTGATTTCAAAGCGAGTTTAACAGGATGAAAAAGAAAATATAAAAATCTTATGTTTTTTAGAACTCTGTGAGAAAACGACGATAAATCGTATTTTAGCTTTACAATTAAATATTTTCACAATTTAAATTTTTTCCTCTTTTATTTTTTCACAGTTTTCTCGTATATTTTTAATTGCTCGACATGATAGAATACATGGCGTCTCTTGTTTACGGATTGACATTGTTTTTCATCAATTTATGTGAAAGTAAATGATAGTATATACTTTTAAATTCCTCTGAATTTTATTTCCTAAGTTTTTACAGTGTTAAATGGGAATTTTAAGCAAAAAAGAAAATGTAGCCTCCATTTCTTTCTTTCGTTGTACGTGACACGAGATCTCGTTTAGGACGCCCTTGCGAAAGTATTGAAATATTTATCTCGGGGATCGATTACTTTAATGGACGTTGCTAACCTTGTTAGTGGAACTGAATCCTTCGGCGACGAACTTTTTAATTTTATAAGGAAAATCGCCCACAGCGACAATTTTGTGATACGCTCTATAGAAAAAGCACTACATCAGCATTCGCCTCTAAGTCAGATAAACGAAAGGTTATATTTTTTTTCATAATAATTTTTTATATGCATCCCAGGTTTTTCATTTGCGAGCAGATTTAGGTAATGGGGCGCACGCGGATGCAACATCGTGACTTTGAAACAATAAACAAATTTATTTCGTAAACAATGTTGTGTTTTCTCTTGCAACACCGTAGACATGGGAGAATATTATCGCATGCTTCTGTTTCGCGGAGCATATTTTGCACAAAACTACTGATGAATCTCCAAGCTGCTATGCTTCTCCATTTTTAATAAAAAAAACACGTACATTCATATATTTAGGGTAACTAAATTGAGGGAAGCTCGAAAGAACAGTAGAAATGTTTTTAATTAAATGTTTGAATTAAGTTGTTAAAGCACGTACGCGATATCATCTTTCATGAAACCGCTATTACGACTGTAATCTCGGAAAGATGTTTGAGAACTGGCAAACTTTTCATTAGATCTACAATTATAAATCATGATATAAACTTGATTTTCCTGTTGATTCTTTCATCTGATAAGTCGTCTCCATGCCGCATGTACGATGGACAAGTTTTCTTATGTTTCATCACACGAAACTTTTTGCAAAAGTGCTGGAAGTACGTTTAAATGTCTCGTGGGACCATTATTTTTCCATTCGCTGAAACATTCGCAGTGTGATAATGTCGTGTATAAATTATTTCTAATTACAAAGCTGCTTTTGTTATTATCTAAAGCTTTTAACTGATATTATAAAATAAAAAATTTAACACATACATAGTTCGCAAGTTTTACCTGCGATTTAGTATTTATATAACAATTTGCAAATTGTTAATTGTTATTAACTGTTATATTATAAATACTCTATTGAATATTTTAAACACATTTACGTAGGAATACTTTTTTTGTTCATTTAAAGTTTTTATAGCTGTGTAGCTATATATGCGCATTCTTTTACTTTCTGGTCTCTTTCCGTCTATTAAATTTACTTCATCCATGCACTCTATCATCCTCGGAATGTTCTTCGTCGTCTATCTGCGAAACAGGAGTCGTTTTCCCACACATCCGTGTGTGCATCACGTCTCTTCTTCTGCAGTGAGATTTGCGACTCGATTGTCTGCGAAATTGAATATTCTTCTCACTTCAGCGGCATACGCATAATAGATGTTTCGCAGTTGAATTCTCATCTATTGTAAAACGCAAGTTTCATACATGGTACGTGCTTTATGAATTAGAATTATTATGTAATTTATCTAAAATTTGTACAAATATTGCCAGTAATTTATTGAGGTATTAATTAATATTTATTCACGAGAATTACTAGTCAAATATATTTAGGTTAATGTATAAATATGATTTACTTCACGTTGTAATGCGGCACAATCCTGACGCTGGAATTCCGCTCAACTTTTAATTTTTGCCTTCGAGAAATACGTATTGTTACTTGTACTTTTATATTACCATACATAGGATGTATAATATTGGCAGGTTGCAAATGAAACCGTTGTAAGTGAAACAAACATACGTCTGATCACGTCCGTCAAGCTTCGCGGATGCAACGAGATGAGTGAGCCAGATTTCACGAGCACCTGTTGTAAAAGTGCATAGTGTGCGTGTGTTCTTTGTTGCGCAGGCTTCAGAATCCGAAGTTTTACGTTTATCTATCTTTCTATTTTGCTCTCTAAAAATCTCTGAAGGAAACTTTGCGTCAGCCCGTGGGTTTTCAAGTAGGAATATCTCATGTTTAATCTCATTTTAATATTTTGTGATCCAAAATTGTTAAATTTTTGAACGCATTAAAAATGGAGAGGAAAGAGAGGATTCTTTTAATCCGAAAAATACACGTGCAGCATGTCGGAAATATTTGCGGGTTTATATAATGATAATGCTAAATTATTTTTGTATAAATCGCACAGTTAAACTTTTTACTTTTTTTGCAATTTTTTTCTGTTTTTAGAAAGATTTTGATGATATAAGGATTGCGTTATAAAGAAACTGCTAATAGATTATTTTAATTATCACAAATTATCGAGAAATTATTATAGACATGTATATGTAAGCGTTTAAAACAAATTATTGAAGTTACAACAATGGCACGCAATAGAATAATTTCAGTTATTGACTTGGTTGAAAAGAATTTTTAAGAAGGAATAAATAATCATCGCTTTCGGGAAACTTTTAAAGTGCTTTCTGTCAATAACCACGATAATGTATATCCACAATTATTTATATTGCCACATATTGAAATATTTTCAAGTCGCAATAAGCGCCTTAATAAGCTCTCTTGGAGCTCATTACAATCGATTGGTTGGCATTAAAGTTGTAGCATGTAAACTTTTTGATTAGCGTTCATTAGGAACGACATTTGTAATGGTTATTCAAGTATTTTTTCAAAATAAAAGTCCATTATTTATTGCTAATTCAAGCTTGAATATTCAAATATTTTAAAATTATAATAAGTGCCTTAATAAGCACTTTTGGAGCTTATTAAGCACCTTATTATAATCGATTAGCTGACATTAAAGTTGTAACATGTAAACTTTTTGATTAGCGCTCGTTAGGAACTACATTTGTAATGACTATTCAAATATTTCTAAATAAATGTTCATTATTTATTGCTAATTCAAGTTTGATTTTGTACACGTGATTTGTTATAAAATTTTTAAGCTTTATAGTATAGTATAGTATAGTCTGTCGTTTGTCAAATTCGTCCTACTTTTATCACCGAGAAATTCGATAATAGTTACGAATGTATCAGGATTTTAATTTACGGAGGAAAATGCCTGTCGACGGATAAATGTCAATTTAAAGCTCAAGAATGGGAAAAAAGAACGCGGAAGGTAGTCTTGCTTGCAGAGACGTCGATGTAGCATATGTATCTTTGATAGAAATAATCGTTTACGCGACATAATTTTATCCGCGTGCTACCGTACTAATTAGTTGTCACGATTATTCTTGGAAAGATAAATGTAAAGATTAACAAGAAGTTAAAATTTAACTTGTACATAATCGAGTAGTCGTTTGAATTAGTCAATATATTGATTAACACAAAAAAATTATTGTTGATTAGTATTTAAGAAATATCTTTTGATGCATATATCACAATTATTTTTGAATATTTGGATTTCGCATTTTGCATAACGCTTGATTTTGTATTATAAAAGATTACGCTCATGGAAACTGGATAATTCAATTTAAATGTTGAAATAGTGTCACATTGAGTGAACAGAATATAAATATTCATTTGAAAAAATTAATCGGATTAAATTTGAAAGATTCGACTTCGAAAATATTCGCAATATCGACAGCTTTGTTACTACATACGCATACTATTAATAATCCGCATATTGATTTACCTGAATCTATTCATAAGCGTTGATAACCTACCTCACTTTGTCCCCAATATTACGTGTTCGCGATCATTTACCCATTATCGAAAGATTTCCTTTACATTTCTTTAAATAAGTTTGCACTATCGTTTTAAATTATTAAAAAATTTTATTATTTTAAAACATTATTTAACGATATATTTTACCTTTATGGAAATATTAAATTAATTCTTATCACACTAATTGTTTTGGGGATTTCAGATATTTTCTGCTTCTTTATTGAATATTGACGTTTTTTTTTTAAATTCTGTTTAATAAATTTTTTATCTTTAGTATAAAAATATTTAAAATATTCTTCGTGAAATTTTAGAGCGTTTGTTAGTATTTTTTATGTAATTACATAATAAACAAAAAGTAAAAAATAAGTATAATGAAATAACTTTGATAGCGCTACCACAATCTTGCATTGAACGAAGCTGTTAGCAAAGATTACATACTCAAGATGTCAATGATTTCTGACGATCGATGATTTCAGCAAATGAACTTGACGTAATCGTCGCGACCATTCCGTGTATGTACATCCATAATTAACAACAGTAGATGCATTCGTAACGCGCTCAAGCTGTGGAAATGAAAACCGTGTAATATAAAATATTTATTTTCTTATTATTTTATTCTCTTCATGCCAGAAAATATCACTTTTATGTTATTCTATAATAAAACATTTTCTAAATTTTTTTATTCGATGTGATTAAACACATTAAACTTAATTAAACTATACGCAATTATTGTTTGATTATTTTAATATATTCAAAATTATTCTAAATAATGCGCATAGAAATTGAAAGTAGGTCGCCACAGTTTGTACAAATTGTTTATTTGTATTATGCTCTATTGCTTGTTATATTACTTTTTTATATCCACAAAAATAATAGTTCATCCATATTTTATTCGAGGAATTAATTCCCGGCGAATTGAAAAAATATAGAAATGAAAACCAAATATAATATATTTAATCTAATTTCAGAAACTGTGCGTAACACAGTTTTGTAACCTGCGGTCCATTGTGTGCGAGATATAATGATTTATATTCGATTTGCTTCTCGCTAAATAAACGTTAATGTAAATGTATCACGGTTTACTCATTCTCTTCCGAGCTATTGTTAACCGATGTTGTTATACTACTACATTCTATACGTAACATATCAATATGTATAATATTTCGCATAAATTTCATCAAATTTCTCATCCGGCTGTAGTTTGTCAGAGGATTTATTTACGAATTTATTTGCAATGTAAAATATTTTCCCTTGAAGCATGCATAGTATGTAACATAATAAAACGTATCTTTTTATTTTGAAATATCTGTCCCGATAAGTGCGCATCTTAATGCATGAGGAAGTAATCGGAGTATATTTTATGGCGTACAGCAAGTTTGTAACATTGCATTAATTTTAATTTTAGCAGATTTAGAACGAGCTTCAAGTTCGTCTGGTTTCTAGGCAATTTTATGACCTAATGGTTTGGCAAAAATTCAACTAGATTGTAGAAAATTAAAATTCCTGATTTAAGGGGTGGTGCTTCCTTCATTACGATAGTCATTTAAACTATTTTATTTTGCTCAGAAAATGAAAATTGCTCGGTAGAAAATTGTTCTGACATTTCTAACGCGTTACAATTATTTTAATAAACTGTTGTTATAATAGAGAAGTAAAATTATAATAGAAATGGTAACACAGTAAAAATACAACAAAAGCGACAAACTTTTATTTTTTTTATAATTATTTTCGCATATATCTTACAATTTTGCAATTATTTTTATATTAATAATGGAATTTTTTTTGTAAACTATATTTATGATTTGAATAGTGAGTCAAGTAAGACAAGATTTACACTTCAATGATAGAGTGCAAGGAAAATTTCGAGCTCGTATATCAAATTGAATTTATTTAATGAAGCGTGAAGTTAATTAAAGATTCCAATTTCGGTTATTTGATGAAATCGCGATTGTTTGCAAATTTTGTTTATACCAATCATCGCTAATTATTTTGTAATTTAAGCGCGAAGTTCACTATTTAGTGAACGTCAGCCGTTTCTATATTTATGCTGCTCGATGCAGCTGCATATGATATATTCTCGCTAGAGGAACATAAATTACAATCTCTGAAGACACTGTTTATTTCAGACATGAATTTTTAGTAGTCAATTATTAACATTTTAATTATTATCGATTTTTTCCTTTATTTTCTTAATTTTTAAAATAATTTATTTTAAAATTCGATGCATTATAGATTTTGTACAGTAGATATTTAATATAGAACAATAGAATTCACTATTTAATAAAAGTAATTAATATCTAATTAAATTTGCTCAAATGTCTCGGTGGTTGTTAGTGATGCATTTTTGCATTAGCGATAGAGAATGAACATCATTATTAATTTACAGGAACTTAAGGTTCCTACAAACTCGCATTTACGTACTGCAATATCAATATGTCACTATAGTCGATTCACCGATTAAGCATGGAATTATGTTGCAGCAGTTGGCAGTTGCAGTGTCTGGGATATTCTGTATGATTGTAATTACTGACCCTTAAATTACTAATGCTCTTCACTCGCTGTACTCACTATATACGCCATATATTCCATTTGGATCTCCTGTTCGATACTAATCCTCCTACAGTCGTTCTACAAATTTCATTACGTTAAATTAGTGTACAGAATTTATAATTGAGGGAAAATTTGCAACGACATTAAAACGCATTGCCTGTGGCGATCGATCTCGGTGATTTAATGTATGCGAGTGAGGTAAAGCTTAATGTAAATTACACAACGATGTTGCTTTGACACTTTTTTTCATGTTTACTTTCGAGGCTATTAGAACTTGATAATTTAAAGATTTAACGGAAATACACACCTGTGCATATTCATTAAATGAAGTAAATAGATTTTTAAATTGTATCTCTTATCGTGTCCGCGATTCTTATTATAGAATGTAAATACCACGTGACCGGCTATTAAAAATAACATCGTCACAAATACGCGCTTGTCGTTCATCGATTTATCGGTGAGATCGAACGAGTTTCTCGTTGAAGTAGGAAACCATAGATTCGCTTTTATCCACAAGAAATGCAATTGGGTTATTCGTTGCGTGTTCGTCTTTTCGTTTCGCGCAGCCTTCAGGAGTTGCAGCCTTAACCTTTGCATTTAATTTACGACCTAGCGCTTCCTGGGCAAAGAAAACCCCCCGGCAAAGTACCATTATTGAGATTAAATGCACGCGCGTGATACAGCCTCTTAATTATAACGATTTAATCGCTTGGCTGCGCACAGAAAATTCAGGCGGTGGTCTATCTTGAAATAGAGCGCAAGATAACATTGTAATGTCGGAGTACGCGTATTTAACTTTTAAATGTTGCGCATGTGTAATAATATGAAAATTAGCATTTTAATATAGTAATTTTCAATATGTGGCATTATAAAAATATCAACTATGTTAAACAAAAGTTTAAACGAAAACAAACATGATGTATAAAGTTTTATATAGAATTTCTTTTATGTATCTCTCGTATTTTATGTATCTCTCGCATTTCATATATTTCTCTCGTATTTCTCTCTTCTCGGTTGTAGTATTATCGCTACATTTTTAAATTACAACACGTTATGGATTTTACACGAAATTTTCCAGAGCATCAGTCCAGTATCCTGTAATTCTACGAGAGTTATACGAGCGCATCTATCTCAACGGTCGACAATCAATTTCGTGTTCTGATCTATATCTCATATCGTCGCACCAAGAGTCTCATTCATCATTGGAAACAATGTAACACGTCAAATGAATTCAGATGAACGTACACGGTAAACAGATATTTTCTCGAATTCGTACGCAAATCCAGTATAAGTGTAATTTTAAGGCTGGGATACGTGTAAATGTGAACTGAGCACTATTATTTAGACGAGTGCAAATCAAAAGCTTATTAGTGTTGTACGAGTGTAATGCATAATTGAGCACGAAAACCGACAATAGCAGACCGCGTTTGCAATTATCACGCAAATTTTCTCACATAAGTTCAGCTTCTCACGTCGTGCCAAAATGGAAAATCCGTGCGTAGAAGTGCGTTCGATTCCACGATTACGTGCCGTAGAAAATCACATATGTTCGTTGACTATGGACTAAAGTTTCTAAAATATTTCGTAATGCTGGTGTCGCGTGTTTTTAACCGTCTATTGCGGATAAAAATGATTTAGCGAGAGTGATTTGACTCGGTGTACAGTTAATAAAAGCGCGGTGTCAATGAGGGAGTCGCGGTAAATGTGACATATCTTAAATCGTTCTAATCAATTTTCTAATCCAATATTCACTATGCAGAAATAAGAATCGATTTTCCAAGAAAGGAATTTCTTATGAAACCGACTTTGACTTTTATTCGCGCTATTTTCCATAGCATAATAATATCTATTCGATGCATCTGAAGATTACAATGCTGACTGAATTAAAATATAATGAAGCCAAGTGTACGGAATCGATAATATAATTTTTCAACGACATCATAAAAAGAAGAATATACGATCGATAAACAATAAAATAGATTCGAGTAAATAATTCTAAAATGTAGAACTGACTTAATGATGAGGAAAGTTAGACAAATCGTGAGCATCAGCGACGGTAAATTGTACCGCAGACGAAAAGGCGCAAAAGAGTGTGTAATTTAGTTGCAGTTTTTCGTCTTAAAGCTTTCCGTTGAGTCTCTAGTGTCCGGCGGCGTTCACGAAACAAAGTAAGAACGACGAGCGAGTCTTCTTCTTTCAACGACGACGAAACTCCGCATGCTCAGTTTACTTTGTTACTTTGGGACGAGAATAACTGAGTAAAGTGTGTGGATGTGATGCAAACGGAAAAATTCGCATACGAGAATGACAAGTGTCTCATTTTTCGTGGAGAATAACAAAGAAGAGAAATATCATACAAGAAGAATAACATTATTTTATGATGCTTGGGGAGATGCAACGGAGATATTGACGACTAATAAAGTTCTTGTAACTAATGTATTAACAAATGTGGCTGATTTTTGCAAGATCTTTGATCTAAGATGAATAATACTGATGAAATTTGACGACTGATTAAATCAAGAATGAAGACAATGTGACGGAATTTTTAGGGAAATATACAAAGCAAACGTGAAGATTTAACAGCAGATATTTTTCGTTAGTCAATTTTTAAAACACGAGCCAAAATTGTCAGTTGTCGGCTCAGCCTCGGGCGATGTTCAGGATTTTTTTATTTAAGATCAGAGACACAGATGAAAGAGCTGCAGATAGATTTAATCATGTGGACAAGAGGACAGAGGGAAAGAGTGACATGGAAGATGATACAGCTTCAAAGGAAGCGTTGAGACAAAGGCTTGCGTGCTGATAATTGTTTCATTAGTCTCTATGTGACTCTTGCGAGACAATGTGCAGCAATGGAGTCCGCGAAAAGACCAACATCGAGGGTAAGGATAAAATTTAGGGATTGAAGTGTTTATTGAAGAGCGAAGGATTTTAAAAATACTTCGATATTTGAAAAGACGATTCGCAAATAATCGATTCATTAATAATGCGCGTGAATAAAAAGTTGATTACTTTAAGAGAAAGATATGTGAATTTCTTCCCGGAAGCAGTGATTGACGATTCTTGAGGTTTCTTAATTTCTGGGAGATAGAAAGCGACAGAAAATTGATCATGGTAAATGGCAAATCGATGTATTAAGACGATCTAAGAGCGACAACGGGCGTGTTTTGAATATGAATCGCTACCTTAATGTGATCTTCAGTGTGTCACGATGAAGATTCTATTAGCTGCTCGATATTCAGCTTATCCATCGTACGATATCCGTTGTGCGAGGTTATATCTTTAAATATGAGAAACAATTTCCCGGCGATTGTCGAAGTGAAATATTTTATCGCGCGAAATACAAGTAGCGGAAGGTGAAAAGGAGTCAACACATTGAGCACATTTTCAACTATATTGGAATTGTATATTGAAGAGTTTTGGAATATCTGACGACGGGAGAAGAACATATGATTTCTTATTTATATTATTTTTCGAAGATCATGTTACGCAAACATTGTATGTTAAAGTCTTACGAAACATATCTCAACCGTACGAGCGAAGCAAGGCGAAGTATATATCACTAATCCGTTTATAATAGAAAACGAAAGCCTTGCAAAGACAATCTCTTGCGTATTTGAATTTATACCGATATAGAAAGCTCACACAGCTTCTGTGTAAAATAAAAAATTTATATTGTAAATCGTGAAAAGGCCATGAAGAAGAGAAGAACCGTGCTATTCGCGTCATGTTGCGTCGACGAATGTAAACACGAGGCGAGCGAGCGACTGAGTTTCACAGGAAGATTAAATCAACAGTCCGAGTTGCGCGAGACGGCCGCTTGTCACTCGTTTTTACAGAAGCTAAGAACTTCCAGAACACTTCTGGCGACGAAAACGCACTAGAAGTCTGGAGGATAGAAGACAAAGTCCGACCTTCTCTACGGCGAAGGACACTCACGTTTGCGCTCATGTCGAAACTGTATTCCGTCGTTTCGAGGACCGACGGCGGCGACCCGAAGAGTCAACAAAGAAAATAACATCGGGTCACTGTATATACTGCAACACTCGAAATTCGAGTCGCCAGCTCGTTCGCTCGGGCGTCTGGAGGCTGCCGATCGCGCCAGCGAGCGCGTCGACGGACGCCGCTGGGACTTAACTGGAATTTGGAGAAGAATTCAGCTTGGCTGCAGCTGGCCTACCCTGGATGTTTTGATATTGAGTGCGTCAGGGTGCCGAGGTGGGGAGCGCGTGGTCTTGCTGCCTGCCGTGCGCCGGCGGCGGCGGGGGTGGGGGTGGTGTTACTGTCTCGGGGGCCACCCCCGAGGTCAAGAAGGGCACTGCTTTGAAGCAGTACCAGCAGCCCCAACAGCACCAGAAGGGCCAGCAGCAGTGTGAGCAGCAGCTGAAGGGCCTGCAGCAGGATCAGCAGCATCATTATCAACAACCGAAACGTATTTGCGTGGCTCAAATTAAGGAGCGAGCTCCCCTCGGTGATCTCGACGAGGATCTTGACGACGACCTCGACGACGACGAGGAGAAGGAGGGCGAGCTTAGGATAGCCGATTACGAGGAAGATTACGGCAGGGAAGGCAGCACTCAGCACCGGCTTAGCCCGCGGCTGCACGACATTGAGGAGGAGGATGACGAGGAGGGTCGTAACGTCCGAGAGAGGTCAGTCGCTAATCCAGTTTTGCGGGTTTTTCGATCTAGTTTGCGCTAAGCGCCTCGACATTGAGTTCATTATCTTCTCGTTTCGCCGGCGTCGAAGAATGAAACTTTTACGCCGCACGACGTTTATTCTACATGAGACTCGTAATATGCCATGTTAAGATCGTAGCACTTGAGCTTGTTTTAATGAACGTACCGGTATATGGCAATCAAATTCAACGAGCGCATTCAAAGAAGATTCTAGCCGAGTACCAGTCGAGTAGCACTCGAACGTGATTGAATGGTTCTCTCGATCTAAAACGATCGCATCGTATTGTTGCTCATTCGGTTTCTAAATGCGTTAAATTATTATCTCATTATTATCTGGTGTGCAATATTGGTTTGCGGACATTGATTTTTCACAATTCTTTATATCGTTAATTGCTGCATATTTTATTAATGCAAACACATCATGTCGCGTAGTGCAAATAAGGCTTTAAGCAGCTAATTGCCGATTTAATTAAAATATTCTGTTATGGGTATATCGACAGAATGCGTTAAATTTCGCGATTAATTAATGACTCTGTGATCGCAATTAACTCTCGGCGACTCGTATATGCGCGTAATTCATACATTATTACATAATAATATCGTTAAGTATTTCACGCACTTAACGTAGCATATTTCTCTCATTTTCTCGCACCGCGATTAAATTTGTTCGCGTGTTTAAGCGATAAATTCCAGCGGTAAATAGTCTTTCACATATAATATTAACTTACACATTGCCTAGACATACAGAATCTTTCAATTATTATATCTTGTATGCGCTTGATTGAATATTGAATCACGACATCTGTTGCTGCGAAAATTTACGTTAGTTGGAAAACAAATATTCTCACCTAGTTTATACGTGATTGCTTTACTCACGTTACAGTTACAATGCTTCGGACTGATATATTTCTCCATGTAATGCGTACATGGTGTCACATACACACATACATGCAATCGAAAGTTACGTTCGCTTTACACGTCGACATCGAATCACATTTACCCGCCTGAGTTTGTTGTTCACCCAATTTAGCGGTACATTACAGTTGTGAAAGTTAGGATTAATTCCACTCCCCGAAAACGCTCATTGAAGAAAAGGTAAAGTTATTAATACGTTTTGGAAAGCAATCGCGTGCTAGTTGAATGTCAGTGGAGAACTACGAGTTAGTAACGCGAGATAAATCTATCCCATATTTAAATAGTTTAAATTTAATGTGATGTAATCATATTTGACATGATAAAAAATCTGTCAAAAAATATATATAGTCAAATATTTTTTTATAACAGAGAGTAACTTAAAACGCCAACAATAATTTATTATTTGTGTAAAATTCTAATGATTTCTTTTCATATAAGTTCTTTTTATTTCAAATAAATTTTAGAAATTGCGAAAATTAAATGTCACATTTGACTGATAATCTTTGATTATTAGCTTTTTTTGCTAAAATGTTTCATAGTGAGAGTGCTTACACATCGATTGATGCGTCCGATTCAATATCATGGATTCAGTATAGTTCGGTTATTGTGCTCGTATAAAATGTAGCGAAAGATCTTCGGTGGTTTGGCCACACGGCGAAAGATGGGTAAATTTAATCTACCGGCTCCCCTCTTCTCCTCCTATTCATGTCCTATATCCGATTAAATCTAACAAATAGTTCGCATTGGTCGCTTTGCGTTCCTCACGTAATTGCCCGTCGGGCGTGGTCATCGGGTCACTCATCGACCTTCGATATCGAACTTTCAGACTATTCCTTTTTATCACCTGCTTAGTTCTCTCTCCTCGAGATTTTCTTTCTAAAAACTCTTTGACAATGAATTTATTTTTAGCCTATTCGGTCATATACGCGCGCACACATAAAAATATGGTTTGAAAATGGTGATTGAGAAAAAAAGTAGGAAATGGAGAAAATTGGATGAGGAATGCATTTTTTGTGAAAAAAAAAAAAAAACGTTGGCAAGATTTTAAATTTGATTACGTTCTGCTCCAAATACTTTTGGTAGCGAAATTTGGTAGAAAAATCTCATAAAATGCTTTATTTAAAAAAAAAATGTTTTCTGTGAGTAAAATTAAAGAAAACTTTTAAACCGCGTTCAAAGGTGACTTTTCAAAAGATGAGGAAACATGAGAAAAGCGTTAATTTTATTCGATTACACTAATTCTCTCACTTATTCGTCTATATCGAGAGAGTTAGTAATTGATAAACGTGGAAATTAATGTATCGCATTAATGCAGAATTCAATATGATTGGCATGAAGAGGAAAGCAGGTGGCTAAGCGCGTTTGAGAGACTAGGTTTCATTATGGCGCGTCAATTTGCTCTTTAGATACGTGAGCTGTATCACAGACCTTTGGACGTTTGTATGAACATGGTGCATAAACCAAAATGTAGTACATAAGCATTGTCTACATAGTTCACTAGATTTTATCAGATGGTTACTGAATACGTTTTCACATATTGATAATCCGACCGAAGAGAACTGAGAGACTTTAAATTGAAAGAAAAGTTTTAATAATTTAGTAATTTAAATTATTCTCAATTATTAGCACATTATTAACTTATTCAAAATTAGTTATGCAAGTATAACGTAAGTATAACGCTTGTAATACTGAATATCTTAACAAAGTAAAAGAAAAGTCTGACGTGGAAAAGAAATGTGAAAATATATAGCCGCTCTTGTCTCTTATATTTTAGAGAAATACACGTGTTGTATATATTTCATACATTTTATTCAAAATCTAGTTTAAGACACTCTTTATTCTAGAATCATAAATTTGGATTAGTTTATACGTGATATATTCTTGCTACGTGTTTTTTCAGCAAAAAGTATAAATGAAGAATATGATACAGAAATGGTTGTTGTTTGAATATATATCATTAATTGATGATTACAATATCATACATCGAAAACCAATAGATTGGAACAATTAATAAAACTTTTTTTGTTAGTTTTGATTGTATCGTTTTTTCATAGAAATTAAATTAACTTTTTGAGAGATTAAAATGCAAAAAAATTCAAATATTTGGGGAAGTAATAGGAGTTATTGATGAAAAGCGTGTTCCTTGGACGTCAAAGATAGTTCAATAACTTCGTATTGGATGATGATACGTGCGTCATGACTATCCAATTAGCCGCAGGAAACATCGAGACCGTGCCCGAAATTTCCCTGAGTGTACGCTGTCGACCAAATGGAATTACGGGATGCAGGCGCGATACAAGCTAACAGGGATATGTATCGGCAGCGTGAAGCTTCAAAGCCCGCCGTTAGATCTAGCACTTAGCATTGCGATGCGCGGATATTCCTCCCGATAATCGCGAAAATCTTCGTAAGAGCATCATCAATTAAGTCTCTGTTCAATGGCGCGATAGAAATGTTGCGTTAATTTTACGCATCTGTTTGTTTAACGCCTGAATTTGTTCGAGCTGAATTAGCGTGTAGTCCATAATTAATTGTACATTCAAACAAGTGGGCGTTATATTCTCAAAGCTAATTTTGAATCATTTAAATTACTAAATTATTCAAAGTTTCGATTTAAAATTGCTGTTTCTCAATCGCATTGTCGTGTGTTGAAAAATTTATCACCCTCCGACTTTATCGAAAAGACTTGCGTCACTGCATCGTCAAATATCGACGATGTACCGCTACGTGAGTTTTCGTGTGGAAACCGCACGTTCTTAGATAGCAAGAACTAATATACGTAGGTGTATGCACATATAGATTTGCCTCAGGAAACGGCCGGCTCGATATTGCTTGTTTAGCATTGATTGCGGTTTTCTTCCTGCAATTTATAGTGGCTTAACACTCATGATGAGCGGCCATCGGTTTTACGTTAATGGCCGCTGCTGTTAGGCGTCTAAGTGCACATGCGGATGATGAAGTGATTAGCTAACTTAAACGTGAAATAATCCACGCGGACGTGTCGATGATTATTTACGTGTGAACGATTTAAAACATATTTTGCGTCGTGAAAACATGAGAACTATGATAATTTATAAGCGATTCGCATATATAATACTATCTGTAATTAGAATCAGAAATTTATGAGACTATAATTGCTGCGTGCTATATTATTGCGAGAGTGGAAATAATTGGGAAATATAAACTTGAGTCATAGCTACGGGCGTGCTTCCTTAGATTACTTAAAGGAACACGATCGAACCAATAATTAACTTTTCCTAAGAAAGCTAAAACGGCTGATGTAATTAATGTCGAGAATATTTATAAGACCTTCGCCTTGCAATACTTGTAGGATTTTATGTATTTAAGAATATGATTAAGGATTTAATCAAGCAGATACATTTTAACGATCGCGAATTGCTGATAAATTTATTCTTCTTCTCTCGCTTCGACGCTTCGTGCAGATTGCGCCGCCGTTAAATCAAATTATTTCAGATTTAATGACCGAAAGATAATAATGAACACAGATCCTTTAAGCATTCGTTTAAAAATATCGATTGGAAAAATACCGAGTTGATATTTTTCATTTTATTTGTATACTAAGAGATTTAAACGATCGTTATTTTGAAATAAAAAATTAATCTGCTTACGGCGAAACTAGATCGGTCTTTTATACATAAGTAATTGCTATAATCGGTTCAGTTGTTTTCGAATATGAATATCCAACGAAAATCTCAAATATTTTAAATATTTAATTGACCTGGTTTGTTTGCGAAATCGCATATATAAAGCAGTACTACGAGATTGATTTACGGGAGGATCTTATCGATTCGTCGGACTCGAATAAACTATTTCAAGTGCAGTCGCGCCGAGAGCTTTACACTTTACATATCGAATCGCGCCGTCTATCCTCGGCTTGAGAATGTGGAGCGAGAATCGTTGCCAGCGAATGAGATTTGAATTATAACGCCATAACGGTCGTGCCATATCCTGTCCGTCGTGAAATAGACGGTCTAGTAAGCTAATTCCGAAGCGAATCTCGTATAATTAGAATTTGCGGGCCCTATAGAACAAGGAGCACTCCAGGGGGGCACGGTGTATTTTCGCTGCGCTAGTTGCACGTGTGCCGAATCGAAAACCGAATTTGAGTCAGCAACGTGACTATACCTACCTTCGTCGGCGGATATGGCGGAGAAGCGAGGGCACAAAGTGACTATTTCCTTTGGCGTTGTTCGAGATTTCAGTTCTCGCGTATTAGTTGTCTATATGCGATAGATATATGCGCGCACGTATGCACAAGCACATTGTGCCGGTAGATATGCGCATATTGTGGGGATTCTCTGTGTAACGCAACGGTGCAGGCAACGGCAGATTTCGGTATTGTATTAGTGTGATGAGGGAAATGTCGGATTCCCTCTCTCCCCGTTAGTGGCGCATTACAGTCGATCCGATAAATCAGAGATATGTGCGCGTTTCCTTCAGCGTGTATCGACCGTTCGTTCAGAATCGACTCGCCGACTTATTCTGCGTAGCAAAGCAACCTGTTGATGTTTCGCACGCCGATAAAATTGCAGTTGGCCGATAAAAGATCGATCTCATGGTGAAAACGCGCGCGGTGATTTGTAACGGGTATTGCGAGCGCTTGTGGATTACGCGCGGTTGACGCGTCGCGTTTACGCGTGCATCAGTTATTTTGACGAATACGTCGAATCCGCGTCTAAACGCGTTAAGCTCGACGGTGAAAAGCGTCGTACGTGAAACACCGGCTGGATTGACGCGACCGAGATGCGTCACAGAGCTGGCTCGACGACGATAACGCAGGATTTGCACCGATAGGATAAATAAGCTCTTACGCGTCAATATATTGTGCGGACAAGAACGGCGGGAATAGCGTTTGAATATTTATGCTTGAAAAGTTCCGCACCGGTAGAATAAATTGATTTGATTAATGTACAGATTAATTTGTGTTAATTTATGATTATCATGCGCACAGCTAAGCTTAAATAGACGGTAATAATAATTAATTGATGATTGACCCCGAGCTATTACCCGCATTGACGCATTTATTCTTGACAATTTATTCTCGACGCGTTTATTTATGTGACAGTAACAGTGTCACTCATGTTAATTATTTGTCTGTTGTGAGGACAATTTGAAGCTATTAAAAACATTTCTTTATACATTTATTTTGTATGCTTGGCTTTGTTTTATGTTTCTATCGCATACAGATATGCGAAATTTATTTTCTTCAATTTTTACAAATTTTTATGATCGTAAGAAATATAATTACAAAGATATTTTTTACTTTTATCGAATTATCCACATCAAAATTTGCCAATTTCATTTTTTGCTCCGTAGTGCTTAATTTACAATAAACCTTGTAAATTGATAAATTACTGCGGCTGACATCCGGTTTGCAGTAACCATCGTTGCGCGATACGTCAGCATTTACGAGCTACTCTTTGTTTCTGTCAATAGGTCATTTGTTTCACGTCTACTTCATGTATATGCTTCTGTATCAGTGTTTTTCGAATCATTTTTGATCTATCCACGCGGAGAATTGCATGTGAGAAGCGATTTTCAGCGCGGATGGATCGACTGTACTCATCTTTTTTTGATTTTTTTTTGAAAGTTTATTGTTACGCGCTGCCTTGGAATTTTGCGGTTTAATCTATTTTTCCTTGTTCTCTATTCTTTTTAGTTTTCTTCGTGTTTTATTACACAAAGCGACAAACATAAATAAATAAAATAAAAAACATAAATAAATAATACATATTTATCCAATCACTTTGCTTGGTAATCTCTCGAAAGTTCTCTTCTCTCCCTTCTTGAAAGGTGTCACTTATATTCGTCATTTTACCAGGCACGAGGCATCTTCTGATAGCGAATATTACGTCACACTATTATTATAACGTGCTGCTTGACAGTTCTAATTAAAGCAATAATATTAAAATCGTTGGCGTTTTAAGAGCTCATTTAGCATGCTATTGTTTTGCGAGGTGAATGGGATAGATAAGGATTAAACTGTAGTCTCAGATTTATAACACACGATATTGATCCGGATAACTCTTGGGTACGTGGCTTGATACGATGACCCGGAGTAATTAATCGTCGTAATTAATTTAGAAATCGTCTGGAGAGAGCGTCGGTAAGGTTTTGACCCTTACCATTTCTACATTAATTTTGTAATACGGTATTATAAATTGAAGTGCTTTAATGTGACTTGTGACATCTGACAGATGGCGGGACGCCATTTTATAAAATCGTTAAACTCCAATTCTATTTTACTATTAGTGGTATAATAATAAGTGAGTATTATATAAATCTTTTTCTTACACATGAAATATGTCATCTTACATCATACATCTATCGAATTGTATTTTAAGGTTAGATTCTTTGCTCAATTTAGGATCACTTCCTCCTCGTGAAATTAATCAGAGGTTCATTACTAGAAGTCTTATAAATCTTTCAGTATACTTAAGTTTTATGAAAACAGAGCAAAAGGATGAGGAAATGAAAGAAGGAAGCCACTAAAAAAAAATAGGGTTAGAATAATATAGGGGCGCGATTTCTTCAACGCAGCAACAGATCGTCGAATGTATTCTCAGGCGCTTAAGATGTTCTGATGAAAGAGCAATTTTCTAAGAATGTAATTAATCTAGACTTCACGTTTTTTTGTTTTTTTTTTTTTGTTTTTTTTGAGAGATGCGATAATTGAAGATATTTTCAAGTAATTGGATCGTGTATAAATATATGTACCTCGTCGCTTAAATACGGTAAACACGCTGGTATAGCAATTCCTACGATTCCAACGCCGTTTCCAGACCTTACCAACCTAAGAAATCGCCCACGCCGAGTGGTAGCAGGACGGGCTGGCGTTCTCGCAGGAGTATTACGACGGCCGGTGCTCCCGGTGGACACCAGCACCACGTGATCGCCAGTGCCGCCGCGACGGCACAGGCGAGGATGCAGGCTGAGCAGGGTAGCATCGGCGAGCTGCGTGGCTACCACAATCTGCGATCCCGCAGACACACCTTGGCCAACGTACGGTGAGTGTTCCGATTTACCACATTGAGATGAACGAGCGCCGCGCGCTGACAGTAAAAATGTCGCGCTTTGAACTTTTATACTTTTTATTTGTGACAAAAACCGATTATTGAAAAAAATACGTACAGCAGAGAATCAAATTTCGAAAAGCCGGAAAAAAACATTTTGACTCTGTGTGTAAAATTGTATTGACTTAATTGTGCGCAAGAATCTTTTAAATTATACAGAGATTAAAAAAAAGATTCGTTTTGCGAGTTAATTACTTACACTTTGAGTCTATTATATTCTTATTATATTATTATATAATAGGAAACGGTAAAAACCTGCTTATTTAATGGAATTACTCGCACATGTTAGCATCGCAAGAATCATTATCGAGAAGCACGTACGATTTTCTTTCTTTCATTTTTTATCCTTCCTTAAACCTTCATTCGCGCTATCTCGATCAGAAATCTAATATGAGAATTCACCATTCGCAAATTCCGATTAAATTCTACGAAGCATTTTTCATATTTTATTCATGATTTCGCTACTAACCACTCTCCCAATCTTTTTCTTTTTTTATCATTATCATAATGTCCCATAAATTTTTATAGCTTATTCTAATTGTGATTTTTTAAATAATTTATATGTATAAAATTATTCTATAATTTATATAGAGAAAATTATTATAGCAATGCATATTAAATTATTAAGATACTAGCTGGAACTTTTTTACTGCACGAATTACACGTGTTACATAATGAATTGACAAAAATAATAACGTGTACTTAATCTGCACAATAACAATTTCCTTTTCTAATCGGCTCCACGCCAGTTTTGTCTAATTTGAAGCAAATACAACTCGAAGATAACGGCTCTATGTCCGATTTTTTGGAATCCGCTAAAATGGATTGCAAATCATCTGTTTTCTTCTGCTCAATGTTCGTCTTTCGCTTACGTATTTTGGCTAAACAACTCTGATCTTTCTTCTCGATCGCTTTTTTTCGGGAAACTGCACGACACGATTTGTCAATCAATGACGCGCAGCCGCAGCTTTCCGGATCGCGTGACATCTTTTTAATGATTTTCCCGATGTGATGCTTCTCACGCGACATCTTGTCCTGGATTTTCGTTTTGCAATCGGGACACAATTTGTCGTGCCATATCGAACGATCGATTTTAGAGAGAGGAAATACACACTTGCACGCAGCCGTCGCCGGAGGCGTTGCAATTTTCACATCAATCTGCGGCGGAACTTCTAATCTCGGTCTTGTCGACGATGAGGACGGGATTTCGCCGCACAAGCAACAGTTGCAGGTCTCTTTTTCCTCGGACCGCCCGCCATAATTAATCGTCCTAATCTCGCGCTTTATGTCCGGGCGCGTTAGCCCGGCGGCGGCAATCTTTATAGATCGTAAAAGTTCATCCGTGGGCACTCTCGCGCGTTCTCTTTCATCCCTTACAACTCGGTCGTGGCTAACGTGGCTCGTTTTATCCGTCTGTGCCTCGATGCTGGCGGTCGTGACGGTCGATTGGTCCTTTAAGCGTTTGCGCCAGAGCATTTTTCGGCCGGTTATTTCAGGATGGTCGCCGGCGAATTCGGTGCTCGACGCTTTTAGCTCGGCTGGTTTTAAATATTCGCTAAGAATTTGTATCGGCGGCGTGCGAGGCGCTTCGCTAGTTGAAATCGTTTGCGCGGTTATTTGCACGAATTTGGTTTGGGCGACCTCAGCTGGCGCGATCTCGGTTTGCACGATTTCGGATTGCACGATCTCAGTTTGAACGACGTCGGTTCGCGTAGCCTCGGTCGGCTTTGCGGTTCCGACTGGTGGTCGCTGCAAGTGAAAGAAACATTCAAAATGTTGATCATTCGGTGCTAATATATATATATGTATATACATATATATATATATGTATGACAATAGAATGTCACCGAATGTCACATATAGGTATTTGTGAGTAATGTTAGAATATCTTATATATGTTATATATTAATTATATTGTTTAAAAAAATTTAATTGCAATGTATATAACTTTTACTAATCGAACAACTTACACGAAGCGGTTTTATCGCAGGTATAATTTGCAATAGTTCTCTTTCTTCGATCTTTGCTATAACGAAGTACGGCTGTGCCGCTAATCGAAAATCAATTGGTATCGTTGACATCTCTTCTTCGGCCGATTTTATTTCAATGATTGGAATTCTTTCTTCTACTTCGATTTCTGGCTTTTTCTCTATTACTATCATCGGCGTTTCTTCCTTTTTGTCTTCTACCATCAATTCTACGGACAGCAGCGCAACTTCCTCTAACATGTTTTCTTTCTCTATTCGTGGTATTTCTTCTTCCTCTTTTCTTTCTTTGCGTATTTCGATAGGCGGTGTAATTTTTTCCGGTATTTCTATAATTTTTTCATGTTTTTCTTTTTCTATTTCTAGCACGGGTTCTGTCACTTCGATTTCTGTTTTTTTTGTTATTATTAGCGATGGTTCTGTTATTGTTTCAATCATTTCAATTCTTTCTTCTGTTACTGCTTCCGCGATTGTTGGTGGCTCTTTTATCTTAATTTCTTCTTCTATTATTGTATCCGCGATTAATAATGGTTTCTCTTTAATTGTTTTTTCCTTTTCTATGTCCGTAGTCGGTAATGATTCTGTGATTTCGGGTTTTTCCGATATTATATCTGTTAATGGTGTCGGTTCCTCGCTCTCAATTTTTTCTTTTCTTACTGCATTTAGGACCGGTGGTTGTTCGACTTCAACTTTTTCCTCTTTTGTCTCCACGATCAAAGATTCTTCAATTTGAACTTTTTCTTTCGCCATGTCTGTTACGTCTGCAGTTGGTATTTGTTCAACATCCATGATCGAAACTTCACTAGATTCGAATTTTTCTACTTCTGTTAAGTGCGCCGGCGGTGAAATTGTTTCTGGTACATATTCTTTTATTTCTCTTGCGTCAACGGTTGCTTCCTTTGCATTAACTCGTTTTATTTCTTTTATTTCTGCCACAGGCAAAGTTTCTGCGATTTCTTTCATTTCTGCGACTTTCACGTGTGGTGTCGTTTCTTCTACGTCTGTCATTCTAATCTGATCAAGTTGTGAGGCTTCTTTCAACTTTTCCACCGCGTCTTTTGTAAGTTTACTTTCATCTATTTCTTTTGACGCTGATAACACCTCGTCCACTGTTATTTTTTTCATTACTACTTTTCTTTCCTCTGGTATTTTTGGCATATCCTCTACTTTTTCTTTAATTTTTTCTACGTGCACAGATATTATTTCATCTTCTATTCTTTCTGCGTTTTGAATAACCGATGGTTTTTCTTTGTCTATAGAATTCATTATTTTATCACTCACCACTCTTTCCACCGTTAATTTTTTATCTATAAAAGTTCCGATTACGTTTTCTCTTACTACTTCTTCAACTCGAGATGTTTCATTTTCTTTTGTAATCTCTACGATTTCATTGACTTCTGTTTCTTTCTCAGCTTCTATTCTTTCGATTCCTATTTTATTCGGTATAGGTTCGCTCAACAGGACCGTGTCGTCTTTCAAATCTTTTTCGACGGGAATTGTAAGAGATTGAAAAGAATCTTCTATTGGAGTTGCCGTAGGGGGTTCCACGCTAGCTGATATTTCCTCTTTCGGAAGATCAGGCAGTGATTCTAATTCAGCTACTGGTTTCATTAAAGCTTCTTTTTCCGCCGAAGTTGTTTCTTTAGGAAATGATATTGATTCGTTTTGTAACTTAGTTTTAATAATTATTTCCTCTTCAGCGTTTGCCTTTTCCCTTCGCTTAGTGTCCGCTTCCGTTGTTTCTGCACTTATTTTTGACAATATTATTGGCTCTATTTGTATCTTTGTAATGGTGTTATTTTTTGGTAATTCTGTTCGTGCTTCCGGCAAAAACCCAATTTTTTCATTATCACGTTTGTTTTCTGTTTCGATTTTATTCGTCACTGTTATTTCGTTTTTTTCAATTGCTTTCTTTTGCTTATCTTCTTCTGTGATTATTGTTACATCTTCCTCTTCTACCTTTTTAGGTTTTATCTGTGGATTACAATTAAAATTATGATAATATTTTTTAATTTGAAGATTATAATCAAGTTAAAAATGTCCCTTAATTTTTCGCAAATTTTTTTAACAATTAATTGTCTAGTGATAAATATTGAAATTCTTTATACATGTACAATATTTATTTATATTATTATTATTACAATTATTATTTATGAATAATGAATTAAAATATTACGTCTCTTACCCCGATATACGCGCCAACTTGTTCGGCTAAGATATCAGCATCTTTTTTAGCTGCGTGACAGTTAGGATGTTTCTAAATATAGAATAGAGATTTTATTTATATTAATATTAAGAAAAAAATATTGTATTTATTATAATATTGTATTAATATTAATATTAGTTAATATTTTACTTTATTAGCAATTTTTGTGAATTTATTTGATTGCAACGTTTTTTAATTTTGACTATAGATTGCGTACCGCTGCTTTCGTGCGAATTGCATCGATTGTATTAACCCACGACAGAATTGTGTTCCGTTGTATTACGATGTCTCGGTCAGCTTCGATCTTTTTTACTTCCAACGCGCTAACGTCATTCAGCATTGTTACTGATCTATCGTCCGTAGTTTTCTCTCGTATCGTCACAATTTCTTTAACGGGTGCATCCTCGACTTCAATAATTGCTTTTTCTGCTTTCTCTACAACTTTCTTTTCGGTTTCGATGGCTAGAATTTCATTCGCCTCTTTTTCTTTCACCCCGATGTCATCAACGTCACTCGTTAATTTCTTTCGAAATTGTTCGTCTCGGTCGTCCTCACTCGCAATTAACTTTTCCGGTTCCTTCGTCGGTGCTGCAAGTTCCACGCCCAACATACTCAGTTCTTCGTCCGTTATACCGATAGGCGAAGATACTACATCGTTGCATATGAAATCAGGCGGGCACGGTTCGCCGTCGTCTTTATAGAGTTCCTCTAACGAGCCTAACTTGGCCAAGTATTCCCGAACTTCTTTGAATTGCTGCTGCTTGTAAGCAAAATCTTCCGGTTCAACTGCGCTTTCCGCGTCCTCGATTCGTGCGAGATCCACCGAGCGATCAACGGCGAGATCAACCAGGTCGGGTTTAACCGAGACGTATTTATCATCACCGACGAAAGCCACCTCTGCGTCGGCGTCGATCGAGTCGATCCGTGCCAACATCCCCACGTCCGCGGATTCGGCCTTCGCCCATGTTTTCTTGTCCGCGACTTCGACTCGCGCGAGAACTTCCTTGTCCTTCACTGTAGCTACGTCATCCACCCGGCCGATCGGTCGATGCAAAACTTTGGCTCGCACCGCGACCTCCTTATCTGTCACTTCCGCGACGTCGTCGTCGCGACCTACAGTGGCCGCGACTCTCTCGACACTCGTGAACTTTTCGAGTTCCGCCGCACACGCGGCCAGCCTCGTTCGGCACTTCTCCAGCGCGTCCTCTAGCTCACACACGCGCTCCGCCAGTTGCTGATTCGCCGCGGTTTTCATGTCCAATTGTTCCTGTAACGCGTTCGTCACGCTCACCGTGTCGCCCTCCATCTTCGACCAAAGCTCGTCGGCCTGCTGAAGCGTCCGCATGTAAGCTTCCTCGCGCCGTTCTAGTTCGATGATGTCGCGCTTCATAATCATCTCCTCCTCCGCCAGTCGCTGTAACTTTTCAAGGCACCGGATATCTCCGGAATTCACGGATGTCACGCTTGACACTTTGCCGATTCGCCGTCGCTTGCAACGTGTGTCGCCGCACTCGCCGTGTTCGCAAAATTCGCCGTCCATTTCCGACTTCTCCAGCGATTCCCGCAGCGCCTTGACTTCCTCGTTCAATCGTTCTATCGCATTTTTCTGCTCTTCTTGAATCTTCCTGGCTTCCTCGAGCTTCTTTTTTCTCTCCTCGAGTCTTGCGAGCTTCTCCGACCAAAGAGTCCGCGCTTCCTCCACCTTTTTTAATGCCAGTTTTCTTTCGGCCTCGACTTCTCGCACCCGGCAATCGTAATGTCGGCTTGGTGTGCTGCGGCAAGCGAGTTCTTTTGTATCCTTAAGTTGTTTCTCCAGGATGCGCTTCATTCTGCAGACGGGCGTGCCCTGTGACATCCGCCAGATGTTCCACACCATCACCGCCGGCATTGAACATTCGAGCATGTCCAGTCGTTGTCGTAAATTTCCCTCCATCTTTTCCAATTCCTCTCTGCGTTGCTCCCGTTTACCAATTATATCATGGAAAGGACGCTGATGCCGACGTCCGCCGGTCATCGCTGCGTCGTCAATTCTTTTCGGATTTTTAATCTCGCGTTTGAATTCATCGGATAAAAGTTCGTCTCGCAAATGCGACTTGTCAAGTTGATCGACGATGGTTATTTTCGCCACCGTGTCTTTTTCACGTTCCCGATCTGAATTATCCACTTTCTTGGTGTCATTGACTCTTCTAAAATGGGATTCAGACGCGGTCTCCTTTAATATTCCATTACTCTCTTTCGCCGTTTCTTTTCGAAAAGAATTCTTCGTGAATTTTTTTTCTTCTGAAGTAGATTCAACCGCAGAAATCTTTGATTCAACAACAAAGGAACGTTCAATTTCTGTTGCATTTTTTTGGTTGATAGCACACTCTGATTGATTTTCTTTGACAGAATTTTCCTTGCTCTCCATACAGTTCGTCTTTTGATCGTCTAGGATTTAACTGAATTCTTGAAATTCAAATGCAGGGGATTTAATCTGTCGATTATAATGTAGGTTAATATATGTATTATTTTATATGATATAAAATTAATAACAATAACAATAATAATTAGCTATAACTAAAAAAATTTATGTTTACGATATATAAAATATTTACATTATTAATCTGTATAGTTTGAGTCATTTTGTTAAAAATTCTATTTTATGGTTAACGGCTTTACACGAAATAATTGTCGAATAATTTTTGCATTTGCGTTCCGTTTATTTGGAAATTGTGTTAAAAATACAATCATTAAATCATGCTAACGGATTTAGTGCGCGAATTCTAACGCGCTTACCTGGCCAATTACTCGCTCTTGCGTCGTCGTACACATACATTATCTTCGTAATCGTTAAATCATGTCTCTCGGCTTGATATACGAGATACGCCTAGCACTCGTCGTCGTTCGTTGCGCGGACGCACGCATTACATTTTCGTCGAGAACGCACCATCAATTTTGGACAGGCTCCAACGCCGAACAGATTCTGTCGGCAGATTGCCGCAAATCATTCATGAGATTTGTCATAGCATGCGATTACAGCTTTCGATATCCCTCTGTCATAAATCACCGAACTCGATATGAACTTATCTGCATGTCCATTGACCATCACAGGCCATCGAGACACCGGATAAGATTTCACCGAAGATTCCTTGATTTCATTAACGTCTTCATTAAAATAAGATTTGCGCAATTCGCACTTTGTCACATTTTTTGCGAAATTGCGGAACAAAAATTTATTTACGTTTCAGAGAAATATTTTCTTGTTGATTTTTTGTTGTTGCAAAGATAAATTTTTAGGTAGGAAATTTTGATTTTGTTAAGTGTTAGTTTTATTGCATACTATTATTACAAATTGATAGCAATAAAACAATATCAAATGGCACGAATCACGACAGAGGTGCAGAACGCTGTTGAATGAGAATTTTGGCGTTGAAATGCATCGAAAAGCATGCAGTGCGGCATTCAGTGAACTATTTTTGCATAATGATCTTATATGCGTCAACCTCGGGTGTCTTTATTCGCACAAGGCATCACAGTAAGGAGTCGTTATAGAAATTCTTTCATCGAAACGTTCTGCGCAATTTACTTAGAATTTGGCGCGTGAACATCTGGTTAAAATAAACCATCGTGAATAAGTTATTCACGTATATTAAAGAATTTAATATAATTTTCTAAAGAGTAATAACATTTGCATTGAAATTTTGTATCTCTTTATTAGACTTTTTGAAAATGTAGTGAAAGGTATAATGTATATTTTAATATCTTAGTTTTAGAAGTATATATATATATATATATATATATATATATATATATGTGTGTGTGTGCGTATTATAACTTTCATACTTAATGAAGTTTTTGAAGATAGTTTGTCTGAGCATGAAACCTTTCAAGATAAAACGCGACTGAAATAATTTATGAATTGGAGAAATTATATATATATTAAAATTTTATTCTCTTATAATTCAATTCATTCATTCAGCGATAGATGAATTATCAAGATAAAACTATATTTTTTACATAAAGAGATATATTATAATATATAAATGAGATACACACATTATAAATTCTCGCTGAATTTTTAGAATTTTCTGTGTTAATATCTTTTAAATAATTATGTTAATAATTAGATGAATTTTTTAAATAATTATGTTAACGATTTAATAAATATTTTCAGATATTGATTAAGTGATTCAGTTTTTAATAACGTTTATTTACAATAGAGGTACATTATAGAAATGAATTAAAAATGTAAATTGCCCTTTCTTTAATAATAATATTACATAATTGTTATAAATAATTAGATTTGAACTTAATTAAAATGTGCAGTTTGCATATAATGGCATCTAATATGCAACAAAGAACACGAATAATGAAAAATAATTATATTTAGATGAAAATAGCAATATAAAATTGCTATGGTAATTAGGATGATTGATGTTTTTATTAATTTTATGGGTGACTCGATATTTTTATTAATGATCAGCGTACCAGTTTATTTTAACATGACGATACAAAAATTCAATGTCCAAGAATTCTACAATAAAAAATTTAAAATATTGAATAGCATCGATCTTTATTCAACGCTAGAAATGACTTATCCTCATAAAAGCTTTGAACGATATATCAACCTTTTAGCTAAAAGTACATATCGATTGCTATGTCGTTACGAAAGTGGCAGGACAGTACTCAAAGATAACCCTCTGAATAAATCCGGAAAAGACCACTATATATCCCAGGCTCCATCTATCAGGCGAAAACCTACCTGAATAAAGGGTTGACCTCACCTACCCTCAACTTTCTCTGACGCACTCTCTTCCGCTCTCTCTTTCTCTGTCCTGTTCTCTCGCAAAATCAATAGTATCGGCGTGTCGAGTTTATCCTGCGCTAGAGTGGAAAATCAAAATTTAATGTGCACTCGAAATCACAGGTGAAAAAAGAAATGAAGTTTGCATTTACTCGTGGAAGTTCCCGATGGGACTTTTGACCTCAGAAAGACTTCCCCGGGAGACATCGGCCAATGTAATTTTGTCTGATTAACAGAAAGTTCCAATTGATTTCAAACTTTGGGGACTGTGCTTTTTCAATCTAAAGAAAGGTTTTTGCGATTAATCGTCGTCTAGCACGCTTAGCGCCGGAGGAACTTCATAAATTACATTAAATGCTCGCGGAAACTTCACTGAATTGCGTGAATATCTAGAGAATATACTTTCGAATTATAACTCGCCACGAAGCCGCACGAAGCACCGATGACTTACAATAATTCAGCAAATTAAGTTTTAGAAATGGTGGATTTAGTCATAAGTTTGACTTGAATTTAAAATGCTTTAATTAAAACATTTTGCGCAGCAGTTTGATGAGCATATTTATTTTGAATGAAATATTAATTATGAAAAACATATATTCGTACAAATATCATACATGTATCAAAAGTTTGAATGGAAATTTAATAATAAATTTCATAATTAATCACAGAGTTATTCTTGATGATCTTATTATAACACTTATTTTCTTTATTTAAAATATTATGAAATATTTAAAAATCCAATTTTATATCAAATTTCATATTTACCTCAAATATTTGCGAATTATTATAGAATGCATATGAAGGATATAATTAATTCAGATCTTTAAATTGCAAATTATTTGAAATGTCCAAACATGTGCATTTATGAAGCATGTGAATGGATTTGATATATCCGCGAGATTCTTAAATTTTATATTTTTTGTTGCGCATTATTTGTATGCACTTTTTCTTTCCTTGGATAACAATTTTATAACAGAATGTATGATCGTCATGCGGCCAACGTAAATTCTTAATCGATTTTATATCCTTTCAAGTTTGATAACCTTTTTGATTTCCCCGGAGAGTTACGTATCAGAAATATATATTGCCGTTCTACAAAATCGGAAAAAAGAAAGTTCTTGCGACTAACTTAAAATACACAAAACTGTCAGGTGTATATAAATCTTTATTTTTATTTGAGATATGTCGATACATCTTTTATTCAATAAAGTTGGGCGAAAACGCAGTAATTTCCCGAGTTAATTTACAAGTTGAAATATTTGGAGAAAAATTTTTAAGTATCTAATGATTCTGAGAGATCAAATATATAACGAAAAGTCAAATAGACTCTGAGAGGCAAAATAAATTCCGAGAGGTCAAATATATAATAAAACTCTGCTCACAATCGATATCTCAAACAAAATATATTTTGCGTAAAGTTTACTAACCACAAACTTGATATTAAAAGTTAGAATTGGCAATTTTTGCAATCACCGACCTACGACTTTGAGATAGTATATATTTCCGCATGGGAAAAATCGGTTTCACTGCGGAGTTTGCAGCTAAGGAAAGAGAAAATGCGTGAATTTCTTATATACTTTATATACGTACGTACGTCTACGACGAGTACAGTGAATATATGGAGATATTCCAGTTCGCGAGAGCTGGAAATTCTTTCGGTCGTTTGAATACGGTTGAATTTCTCCCGGAAGCGCTAGACTCTCTCGTCTCGTTTCCGGCATCGTGACGCGAGATACAAAGGAGTACGATCCGATTATTCAAATAATTCTGTCTTAACCAGAATACTGTCGATTGCGACGAGAGTCGACTTCTTTTTTTCAACTTCTTAACGAGTTTTCCATTCCCCGAAGTCGGCGCACAGTTTTCTTAATGATGAAACCACCGGCGACACTTTTTCACGTTTCCGTCCTCGCGAACTTATTCAGTTGCTTAATTAAATCGGCGTCAAAATTTCGATTACTTTTTAGTGTTTTTTTGTGCTTTATTCGTTTGCAATTGAAAGAATACTTATAATACATTACGATAGAAGATTTAGCTGATATATTGATACAAAGTATCAAGTAAAATGCGAATCTTTAAATACTAGTCATTATTTTTTACATTTTCTTAAACTTTGACATTGAATAATTATATTTGTAACATTTGTTCAAATAAAAATTGCGCAAAATTAATTGAAAGATAAAGTTTGATACTTAGGGATTTTCTTAAAATTTAATTCTCCAAAGTCTTTTGTTGTTTAATAATTTTTATTCATACTCTCAAATTATAAAGAAAAAATATTTCTATTTATGCATTTCGTTGATTTGATTAGTATACAATAAAATAGTTAAAAATGATAAGAATAAATATTATAAGGAGAGTGAAAATGTGTTATAAGAAATTCGCGCGACACTTTTGCTGTTCGCATTTTTCGATAAGCGTTTTTCGATATCACACTTTGGACTGCATTTTCCGAGAAACTTCTTAAACATTTCTCGGTAATCATTTATTTAGATAATTTTCACCGCTGAAACTGTTTGTCGATAAAAGGGTAGAACAACCATCATTTTCTACCGTTTTCGTTTTTCATCGAAACGTTTGTACCAATTTTCGACTTGCCGTTCTCACATTGGCACTTGATTCGAGAGTTCTCAAGATAGTGGCCGATAAAATTTAGGGAGCGATTGGGTCGAGTTTAAGAGACGCTTTCCTTCGATAAGATTTGATGAAATTTCTCTTTGATAGATTTTGATAAAACTTTTTTGCCAAACACACTTATGATATCAAATGTTTGGGGTGAATTATGCAGGACGATCTGGCTGCGCACGTGCGTGCTCATATCTTATCTATCATCTATAGATCGAATTTATCTTCCGTAACTTTTATCAAAAGCTCCATCTTGGTGCCTATTTTTCGTCTTCGCTTTAGAGATCGAAAATCAAATCTGCTACTACGTCTAAAATCCTAGGTGGGGCTATAAGATGGGAAAATAGGATTTCTTTCTCCTTTAATTTGAAAAAAGATTTCATGGATCGACGTGGAATGTCTATTACATTTCGTATGTGTCGTATTTCGGGAAATCAATATAATACATATTTATAAATTTTGCATTAAATGTGGTCATCTTATCTTTGATTTTAATTTTAATTATTTAATACGATTTCATTATTAACACCTTTATCACAGGGCGAGGATCATAAATTGAGCGGTTATATTTAACGTTGAATCTGAAATATATGCACTAGATATAATGTTAGATCCATACTCTACCCTTTAATCATAATTCTTTAACAATTCATGATGGCGCAGCGTTTCAGAGCTTTAACCGAAATATTCATTTGATCTATGTGCGATGTCACGCTACGCCGTAGCGCAAATCTAGTTCTTCGTTGTGTATTTATTCTTTACTAAAATAGTACTGTTGCCACGTCACTATATAGCATCTTGTACACAGTATGTTATGTGTATGCTAGCACACAAAATAAACTTGCACACATGTGTTTGATGCGTAGCATGACGCAAGGTCGAGACTTCATAATGAATTCCGTTAGTTTGAATATCTCATTCTGCATGAAGTTTTGAATATATTGTAAAAGTCACAAATAGAATAAAAAATGTTGACAGTATAATAATTAAGAAACATAGTCTTTGAATTATGTAATTTGCAGAGATCTCTCTTAGATGAGTCTATATTAATATATTAATATCAAAAATCGATATAATGTTAGTATAAAAAGGTTTGCAAGAACGTATATAATATTTCCATCAGAAACTAGTGTCACAAACAGATTTTCAATTTGAGATCAGTCGGCAGAATCCACATAGTATCGTAATAACTTTCTGTATACGTTGCAAATATGACATGTAATATTTGACAGCATCCGGCAGGCGTGTACATAACTAATTTAGGTCGAATACACAGATCTACCTACATTATTAGGTAATAAAACAAACAAGTGACATTTCTAAATTTTTATTTAAAAAATTGATGCCGATTTCTATAAAGAAATTTGCAAAAGTTGCCATAATTTAAGTGAATTTTAGTCTCTAGTGAACATGAGTCTCTACGCGTTGCATAAAATATGGATTTGTATTCTACGTAAACTTACTATTTCCATAAAATAAGCTAGCAATCGGCAAACGCGTTGTATAAACTACGAATTTATATTCTACATAAATTTTCTATTTCCATAAAGTAAACTGACAATCGATAATGCGTCAGATACGCGAAATCCACGCGAGAATTACGTCTGTATAAATAACTTTGAGACGGTCGGGTCAAAATTTCTGTTCGCGCGAAAAGTTTCTTCCAGTTTTGGCATGGTCAGTTACATTTTCCCAAGTGACGCATGCATCCGGCGAATTTTGTCGCATCGATAAACGAGACGGGAGTGTCCCTCTGCTCATGATTCCGCAGCCGTATCTCGCGTGTGCAACGGCAGCTCGACCGCGTATAACGACGCGCGGAGGCGCATCGACGTGACTCCACTCCCTTAAGGTATGTAGGTTAGGTGTGACGTCATGACCCGTCTTGTGACGTGCACCCCCTAGTGAAATATGCAGCGATGCGCTCGAGCGTCCCTCGTACTCTCGCGGTCATTGGCACCCCGCTTTACAATGAATCGCCGAGGCTAAAGCAGCGTCAGCGGGCATCGTCGCGGACGGATGGGCGGGCGGGCGGACGGGCGGCGGGCTTTAAAGTGTATTCACCACCCGCCCTCCCTTTTTCTGTGTGTCGTGTACGTATCCTAGGCTCCTCGCCGCACGTACAAAGTTCGTTCGGCGTAAAGGCACCTTTACACGCTCGCTCGCCACCGACCGGCAAATTGTGTTTCAAACCATGGAAGAATCGCTCTTTTTCCGTCCTCGTCCGATAACCCGTGCGTTATAACGCCAAACGCAATTTCTTCCCGAGGCAATTTCGTCGATGTAACCATCCATCTCGGTCATGAAAAGCATCGCAATAATGGTGATTAAGGTAGTATTTTTCTTTCGCGGAAAGTTTTTTGTCGATTTTGAAATTTGTTTTCAATTGGATTAACGTAACACGTATAATGTGTTTTAATTGTTATTTAATATCCGCGAATAATAATCGTGTGCTGTCTTGGCACGTGCCTGTTTTGACGACAATTGATTCCTTTACTTGGATACAACTGTTATCAGTTTTATGTCATGTAAAACATCATCTGCGTGTCAAGTCTTGCACACACTTTCCATTTGCGTTATCGATTACATATATAGTCACGTAATAAAAACAGCACGCGTCGAATAAACGATACTCAATACTTTATAAAATTTCGCAGACGTGACGACCTACAGTATTGATGAGTGTTCTATTTTTATTTCCATTCCATATTGAAGTATCACACGAAATCATAGTTCGTCGCGCATCGGTGCACTGATACATCCGCTCGTTTAACATAAACAATTTCGAAGCTTCAAAGCGCGAAGACTTTTATCATCGCCGTACCTTGCTTGATAATCGGTTGTTTTTTTTTTAAAGAATACTCTTTTGGGGCGTGATGAAATTAATTTAGAAATTGAGTTTTTTGGCCAATACCGATTACTGGTTGCAATCTCCGCGATAACGCTCAGTCGATATTCTACCTGGCCTTCGCGTTCGATCGCTTTTCGCCACTCGCCCGAGCGTGAAATACGCGATTGTGCGCCGTTCGTGCGAATGAACGTGTTAGAAGGCGCTTCCGCCTCTAGAGCTTTTTACTTTCGTGCAAGAGTTCAGAATTTTTCGATAATGCCTTTTTGTCAAATAAAGTACTTAACTCCGCTAGATCGTCTAAGTTGAACGTGTCGTTGCAACGAGCCGTAATATATACCTTTACATCCGTATTAAACAATATATTGAATGATATATTAAAATAAAATTGCATATAATTGATAAAACTTTGTTTTTATCTAATATTATGTGTTTATCTTTGGAAGTAAACGATTGGTTATTGCAATTTAGAAGCGTCACGATTGATGGAGAATAAAGAAAGCAATATTATATATGCAATACTAGTAAAATAATTCGGTTTTCCCATGGTACGTATCTGTAGTTCAATGAACTCTGTGTCGTCCAAAATGTAGATAAACGCGTGATCCCTAGCGACATGTTTGAAATACCTGAGCTTAGATGAAATTGTTGAGAAATTCCGGCGGGTATACTTCGTTATTACCGCATGGCCATGCGGTGTTCCAAGTTCGGCTAACTATCATGCTTTTGTCGTTCGATAATTCGGCGCAATTATCGTAACATGCATTGTTACGGCCAGAGGCGACGCTTACCTCTGCATACGCGGTCATCACGTTCGATAAAGTATGCGGCGCTGATTGTCCCAAGCTTTCCGGTTGAGTCACATGGGTAAATCGAGTAGACGGATTGCAAAACCTTTTTCCGCGATGATTAGCGCTGCTCACAGCGCGGAAAAAGCATTCGATGCTGACGAACACTGTTTAAGTAGAATAAAAAAACTCTCTATAGAAACTGCTAATTCATATTTTTAGTTGACTTTTTGAACCAATTAGTAAACTTGTGAACATTTAAAAAAACAGCAGCAAAATTTTGAATCAATAAACTAGTTTTTTTATAATATCTTCTTTTTTTCTAAATTAAATTTTAATATTAAGTATTGGCTTTTCTGTACTGCTTTGAGCGAAAATGGAGCTTTTATTTAAAAGTAGAGTCACAATTGGAGTCACTGAAAATGTGGCTTGTGATCTGACCTATCTTTCTCATGAACTCCTTTAATTGATTCTCTGAACTTGAACGGAGAATACACGGTATAACGTGCTTCGTTGATCATGTATAGAGACTAACTGATTTTCGGTCGTGCCTTTGTACGAGATGGAGATCTGTGAACAATATCAGAACTAACGTCAACTATTTAACTGGTCCATTGTGCGTCAACTCGCGCTGAGCATACTTTGAATAATGCACTTCGTCGCTCGTTTTTAGAGTTTAAATGACTTTGACGATGCGCAAAAAAAAAGATTCGCGCGAATAATGTAGGAACTTTTGCGAATATCGCAAAATATTTAAGAAAAAACTATAATTAAATAATTGCTCTTTTGAAAAAAGAATGAAAAGGAGTAGTTTTATTTATGTGATCGTGATATGTTTACATTGCGTAATGTAAGCATGTAATGTAAAATGTAACGCTATGGAATAGAGCTCGTGATAAACGATAATAACGTTTTATTGATATTGCTGCCGGGGGAATCATTTTCCCACGCGACATTTAAAGCGTGCGGCTTTTACCATTTTGCTATCATCATTTCATTGCATATTGAACTTTGAAGAATTTTAAATAGTAAGTCCACTTAATCCAGTAGCTTAATGTACATTTGAAATTAAGTAGACAGGACTTTCAAGTCAAGTAAAAAGATTCAACACGGCAACGAAGCTCGAGATATGACGAGATCCGTTTATTATTAAACTGCTTTCTAATTAAATTGTCTCTAAAGAGAAATCAGTACTCGTTAATTAATATACTTAATTAATATCTCACGAAGTCTTGTAAACAACGTCCCGTATGTATATGCAAAGCATGATTTTTAAATGCAATCAGTAGAGAGAATGGTCAATTTAATATCCTAGAAATTGAATCTAGCCGGTAATACGTATTTACTTTGGGTAATCTGGCAACACTGCGTGCAAAACCAGCGATAATGCGTGCCAAGCAGCCATTGCTTAATGATTAATATTTACCTCTTCGTGTCGGTAGCGCAAGCGATATCGCTTCATTTATACCACGTTTTAACATTAATCTTCTGAAATTATCTATTTATACGAGCTCATCAGTGTGTCTTTATGCTTTTAGCGTCTGTGACTGTGACTCTCTTTCTCTCTCTCTGTATCGCTTTATGATATTATCTATATTTATATAAATATACGCTTTTATGGATTGATAGACTAGACGTTGTTTTTCAGAAACTGATATTCTAGTGGATGATAAAAAATATTTTTTAGTTTGAACTATATTTCAATTTCTACTTTTTCTTGTGCATATGTGAAATTTATAACTAATTTATGAATGTATTTATTAATTTATACATGAATGCATTTGTTAATTTGCATGTCATGCAATTGTGTTGCTGTTTTGCAAAAATAAGGTGTTTTGAACTAGTTATCTCATTAATCGTAAAGATCGTAAACATAGAAACTTCCTAAGCTTGTCCAAAACGATAGTTTGGAAATGTTCAGGAAATGCTTGGAAATGTTGTATCGAAAACTTTTGCGAGATTAATCTCGCCTACGTGTTAAATGTCATCCTAAAGCAACATTCATGCGAGGAAATGGGCTCCGTGGCTGATCCGACAGCTACCACGACGGTTAAGCGAATCACGGAAAATCGAATCAGCCGGCGCGAAATCACGCTGATCGAATGTAATGTTCGATGTGACCCGATTGCAGGAGATATCCTCGCAGGAGAATCGTAACCTGCCTGAGAGGGTGTACGCTTACGCCGCGGCTAATGTTTATCACCTGACGTCACCTGCTGCCCTTCTGAGTAGGAGTGAGTACGGAAGGGGGAGGGCAGGAGCATCGGGCAGGTTGGGTTCGCAGGTTTGTACGCTCGTTCGTCCAAGGCGACGACGATAGGGGAAGTTGGTCGCCATGGCTACCATGGAGGGGTTTCAACGACGGAGTTTGGGGGATCGATGCTGCCAGTAGCGTAGCATCAGGTGGCTTTGGGTCGCTCGACTTTTCAACCCCTTCCGGCGTCCGGAGGCGTCCAACAAGTGGGGCTCTTTGGTAGGGCGGCTGGCTGGCACTGTTAGCGACCAGCTGGATACATCGTGCAATACATATAGAACATAGAGATCCTTCTGAGTCACCTTAGACCAGTTTGATCTCGGTTTCGTGCACTTGGCACACTTTCGCGGATGACTAGGTATGCACCGGTGACATTTGTCAAGGATCATAAGATTTGCAGCACGTACCTCCTTGTGGCTCAAGTGGGCGCCACTTTATACTTCGATACGATTATCCGTGGCAATCAGGAGCTATAGAAACTTTATAATTTCCGGCTTTTTACAAGTAATAGAAAGTTATCGAAAATTTCAATGAGCTCGAATCTTGACGTTATATCAAAATGATCTTTATTTAACATTAAAATAGTATATTTATTAAATATTTCTCTCCAACGCCGTGACAAGTATTTCATACGTAGTGATAGGAGATTAATAGGAGGATAATAGAACATAATATAATAATTAAAAAATTTTGATAATTATTGGAGCGCTTTAATTAAATTACAAATGGTTTGTTGTCATTAACGGGCGAAATTTCGGACCGTGCTTTCGAATTTAATTTACTGCTTGACACCCTTTCTCATTACTGCGAGAAATTGTTTTTTCCCCCGATGGGAAAGCTAATAATTACCTACATAATTACATTGTTAAAAGTATATTATGTACATACGTAGATAATATATTGGGTTCATTATTTACGTAACGCGAGTACAGTGAAAAACTTTTTACAAAACGCTACGTGTCATAATTCTTTATGTGATTATTGCATTTTTTTTAGAATTGGATTTCTCTTCTTCTCAGATCTGATAAAAGTGATATTACCATTATTACTTCTTTTACGTGAATAATTTTTGGCATGTAACTACTATATCTCTGTCCATAATTTGATCTCGAACTTTTTTCGTTAAATTTTCCGGGAAATGCATGCCTCAGAAACTTTGTAGGCGGACTATCGGTATTCGCGAAACGTGATTCAAGTATCACGCATTCCATTACTAGTACTCTGCGTGCATACTAAATTGAATCCATAATGACCGTTTTAATTGCTATTTAATGACAAAGCATTACGTCAATATATTGAAAATGAAATAACTAATGTTTCAATTATCTTATTATTTCGAAACGACGAGTGATATGAAGTTCTTTTGTTTTTTTAAAATGTAAGATGGCTTTAATTAATTCTTTTTCAAGAATTAAATAAAATTAATTACATTAAAGTCGCAGATTTTAGTTACAAAAAATCTAATTTTTATTTATGGCTTTATCTTTAGGTTAGTGTTGTTCTAACAAATTGCTATCGCACAAAATCTCTTGCAAGAAGATTAAATTATATTCTCGCAACATCGTAGAAATGATAATCTAAGTTTAACCGAATTGCGCTTGGACAACCGCGAGAATCTCGGTTAAATCCAACGAATAATCTTTTCGTCGTCGTGCGTTGATTAAAATCTTTCTCTCTCTCTCTTTTTCTCTTTCTCTCGCGTTGTGCGTGAAATCCGTAATACTCATTTTGTATATTTTAAGTATGTCCGACGTAGCTTTCGTTGCAATTCCACTCGTTCGATGTATTCCGCCTCTCGTATTCCTACTCTCAGCATGGCTTTGTTTTTAGCGATAAAAAAAATAAAATAAGAGTGAGTTAGAAAGGATCTCATCCGCTTTCGAGAGAAAGACAATTCAGAACTGCTAAACATATTGCTAGGAGGGTAGAGAGCAGTTTCTTCGAAAGATGGAAATGCTAGGCAAGGGAAAAGAATAAGTATTGCTCGCGTAGAGTAGGAATGAACAAATACGGAAGAATACGGTTCGTGTTGGATAAGAACATTTCTGTTTTTTGAGATGCATACTTTATATTGCAATATGTTATTTCATGTTTTTTTCAGACTTCTTATTTGCGCGTTTGCGTTATTAAAAAGAGGAATATTACATTATATTACTATTATTGGTGACAAACTTTGTGAATTATATTACAGATATTTATATTTTTACGTCATTATTTTCAGGACTTATTTATATTATCTATTTATTTTTGTATTACTAGACACACAAGCGCACGCCATTTATTCTTTTATGATTACAAAGAAATATAAAATATGTACTACTGTCGAAAACTTCGCAATGACAGTCGCTCACGATATGAACTCAGCGTAACGAAAGAATTAATCGGCATCGCGGAAAAGCGGTAACTTTGATACTATTGAGATATCAGATAACATGCCTTTTTTAAGAATAAATTCAGGCGAAATTTTTAGTCATAAAATTAATTACAATATGTGTATTAATGAATATAATCCATAAAATGAAATGGCTTTTTATCCCGTATAGGGAGCTAAAATTTTACAACTGCAAACGCTTCACATAAAATATCGATGTATTATCAATTGCTTTATTAAACCATCGAAATTAAATAGCTGACATTTCAAGTATTTTAATTTTTCGAAATATTTATTCATAAAAAATTCATAGAAATTTCATCAAAATTTCTTTACAAAAGATTTAGCAACAGCCACCTGTTTACACGGAACTTACTTCCATGTAAATAATTTTACATGGAGTGCATACGTAATAAAAGAGATTACTTGTGTAGGAAAGGAGAGGATTCGCATATTGCTTGTTACATCGCACTTTTCCGGAAGGCAATATAAGGAAATATAAGATTTCCCGGGAAAACTCTTTTGGACGCACTCGTGGTGTTCTCAGATAGGATAGAATGAAAGAGTCCCAAGAGTTTCTAGGAAAGAGAAGCGAGATGATACCGAGCTTTGTGAAACGGCTGTAGTATCCAATCTGGATGAACGAAGCTTGTGGAAATTGAATAACAGCGCTGGCCGTCACCCGCGTATTCTTACAGTTCGGAACTCTGAGAGATCATTTGCTCGATGATATCGCTTAACGGATAATTTCATCAAGATTAAACTGCACTTTCCATGCACGTTATCTTTGAAATTAAATACAAATGTTTAGACAGTGAATTAAATTATATTAAAACTGATAACAGCGTACATTTTTTAATGCAGCCGCTCTACTGTGCAAGAGTCTTTTAATTCCATACTTTGAATGTTAATTCAATAAAGTGTGGTTAATTATATTTAAAAATAATCCTATGCTGCGTCGGTGTTTTTATATCTTTAAATTACTTCTCTAATTATATTTTACGATTGCGGTATTTCTTGTGCAAGAATTTTTTACAAGCCATATCAGCGGATGGTTTTAATAAATTTTTACACGTTCTGGATTATGCGAATGAAATTTACTGCACTGATGTTAAATGGCATTATCGATATTAGCATTACAATTATCGGTATGTTTTCGTTTCTCATTGAGAATATGAAAAATAAAGCATAACCGCGATAAAGCCAATTTCGTCCGCATGAATTGCGAAATAATGCACGGGCTTCCGCAATCACAGAAGTGATCACGCGTTTAAACGATTCAGTAAAATTAAAGTGCCGGATTTCTCATTCGAAAGCGGTATTTAATGTATGATTAGTGTACAAACGGCGGATTGATACTATCGTTGTTTAAAAATCTGCAGTTTTGTCCCGCGCGAATAAATGAAACAGAAGTTTGCGTGCCACAGATGGGAGGGAAAAAGAATTCTCCGTGAATCCTATGTATTCCAAAACTTGTGGTGCAGGATGCGCAGTTTATGTGGAAAGTTGAAAACAACTTTCCACGCTCACAGGGCGAAACATTTTTTACGGGACGCGCTCAAAAATGTGACTATGAATAAATCTTCTGTCGGAAATAACAGTTGCTATGAAGTCACCGGTCTTAAAATCACTCCAAAAAGCATGTGATTTATAGATGTCAAGCGAGCATGCAATGTGATCCCCGTTAGCGGATATACCTGTGCCATACTGCTTGAAAAAGGCATTAAAAGCGCGCGATCTTTCTTGCATTTTATCATGCAAAAACTTCTTTTATTTTACAATATATTAGATTTTATTATCATATTGTATATTCGTGACCCTCTTCGAAAATTTACAACGGATAAATTAAGTCTTTAGCAAAATAGCTTGCGCAATATAATTAAAATTAAAATCGTCATAACTCTCAGTACTCAGTTACGCACAAGATTTTTGCGTGAAATTTCATTACCGACTCTCTGGACGTGTTATTTTCAGGATAATAACTTTTTATTCTTTTTGAATCCGCGAAGTTATGAAAAAAAGTTATAAAAATCCATAATACATGCGGAGCCACTGGCCACATGATCGTACATGAAAGTGAAGTGCGATATGAGAGATGCAATTTCCATTTTTAAAATGTGATTTCGAAAGGTTAGATTTAAAGGTTAAATTTTCACGTATTCTTCCGAATCTGCCTTTTACTCGCGATTTTTTTATGGAATAATAAATATAAAATTCTTTATGCCTTTGTTTGTTATTGCGTACAGTAACGGTGACTTGAACGATCTTCTCTGATTTCTTTGTTCTAAGAAACAGAGGCAGGATTTTCACATTCGAGCAATCAAAGCGCATTCAAAGACTTTTCAAGGCTATTGACTCGCGATGCCGCAAAGCCCAAACAACGGTGTAATATTAGAAGTTTTCAATGCGTCGTCTGTGAACTCGAATTGTAGATCGCGAACAATCGCCAACTTTTGCGTCATGCTCGCGCATTTGTATTCGCTGTCGCATATGTTATTGTTGAAGCCGTTTTAAGCGAATGGTTACACACATTGTTGATTTTCATCGGATAGCGCGCAGAGTCGATAGTCGACGCATTCACGGCACGACAGTTACTTTAATTAAGTCGCGTCATGTTACATGATTACGATATAACGTAAAGGGATTTATGTCAACGGCGTGTTTATTTTCGTTTCGTTACACAAATCGTTTATTTGCATATCGAGAAATCGATATATTTATTTTGTACTAACATATTCTTGTGGTATATAATGTTAATTTAAAATGATATTCCGCAAACATTGATTAATTAATCCTCCAATAATAAATAATTTTCATCTTTTGATAAAGAAATGCAAAGTGTGCTTTTATATAATTATAATCTTTTTTAATTAATTTTCTAAGATAGCATTTCTAGAAGTATTTTCATGTCAAATTATGTAATCGAAATAGGATAAAGTGCACTATTACATTTTCCGAAATATTCCAAACTTTGTGTACTTCCATTTGGTTGATGATACGACAGCACTTTGCCGGGTGCCTTAATGGGTTCTTTGCCTTTCTTGTGCGCATTTACTAGCGACATATTACCAGCCTGCATCGAGGAGCCTGTATTCACGAGGACGGAAGCGTTTGTAGCAAGTAACGGCGGTAAACTCGATCGTAGAAAATAATAATCTTGTCGACGGCGTGCGTGGCTGTGTGCATCACGGTTTACGCGTATATATAGCGACACACACTTATGCAGGACGCCGCTCGTGGGCTCATCGATATTGACAAAGTTACGTTCAGTCTCCCACGCGATAGTATGGCTGCCTGTCGCTCGAGGAAAATAGTCTTTCAGAGTTCATCAGCCGTAGGTGATGGAAACCGGCCGTCTAATACACAATGGCTAATTTAAATCCGTGAAAAAACTATGTACATCGCATACAATGCGTTTATATCGGGTTTCACGGTGCGGTCGGGCATAGTAAACATTTTATAAATATCAGAGAGAATGGGAAAATCGCTTTTGGTTTTTTGCTTTTTTTTGCTGCTCTAATGATCCTGCAAATATTTATTCCTTTTTATTTTTTAAAAAGTTAGATTGCGAGAAATAGAGTTGTTTTTCCAAGCTAACAAGAATTACGATGAAAAAGTTTTCAAGTTAAACGAGCGATGTTTTAAATGAAGTGTGGAATGTTTTGTGTATTTTCCACGAAATATTAAACTCTTTCCCTTCATAGAGTTTAATTTCTTCATCGTGCCATAGTATCCGACTAGTTTCATATCGATATATGCATGTTGTTAGAAGCAAGGATAGAAGCATATCACTCCCTTGTCTTGATAAACGCATATATAGTGCCCATCGCTGCTCTGTGATACGTCATGCGATAAATTCATATCAGCCTCGCACGTTAGCTAGACATTTAGGTAATCCTGTATCAGCGGTAGCCTATAGTCATGTTCGATTGTTGTTATCTGGCATTCAGTCGAGATGTTTCGTGTAAGACATTAGATGGTTCCTCAACGCTGATATTCTGATAGGTACAACGTAATTGACTTTAGATTTGTAGTATAAATAATTTTATAAATATGCTAAATATAACTTTAGACATTTAGTATTCATTAAATTAAAGTTTGATATTACTCATGAAAGATATAATATTTTAATGATAATTATAGTTATAATTACACAGTATATTATAATTATAATTATATTAACATTACAGTAATGATTTTGATGTAATTTTACATTGAATAATTCAACTCGCGAAGTAAACATGAATATTATTTACTGGCAAATAATGACTTTATAATTGTCAGATAAAGCTCTTTTGTATTGCATATATTCATCGTTTACACAAGTACACATATACATATATGCATGTAATGATAGAACTGTATGCACTGAGCGTAAGAGCATCCACGAGAATGCGAGGCGTGGAAAATCTCTTTTTGACGTATGTCGCTACATTAACTTTTCGTCGAGTTAGAATGTTTGCAAATCCGATACGAGAGCGTTCATTTATGAATAAACGCAGCGTGCCTGTCTGTGTATTTATCTGTGGCGTGCAAAAGTTACGTAACTATTACGCTGTTATGACCAGCTGATCAGTTGATTAACAGATGAGTGAGTCAAGGTTGAGGGAGAACGACTTGCTTCTTCGGTCGATTCGGTTTTAGATTGAGATCACTCAGGATTCGCCGCGGGTCGATTTAATCATCAATATCTTTACGGGACAAACCTACAGCGAACTAATATAAGTTTGAAAATTGAGTTCTAATAAGTCTAAAATTATTTATTTCAACTGATTGATTTACCAAGTGCCATCGATTTATCATTGATTAATTACGAAAAGAAAATTAATTCTCGGCACGGTAGTATATGAAACAGCGGCGCACTCAACGTAGGTTAGACATGTATATATATATACGCTTGGTAGCTGCAATAAAAGTTTTTCAGACAGCGTATTTATACACCCTACGGCTACAGCGAGCGTTTTATAGACGGTGTATATATATATTGTCCATACCAAAAGAGTTAAAGAGTTAAAGAATCTGATGTTCTTTTTCTTTGTAATTTAAAGTAGCTTTTTTTCGTACATTATGTGATATTTCGGTAGGAATTTTGCGAAATGATAGTTTGATTTCGTTATTCGATAAACGGTATATTGGTATGCAGTTACCCGCCAATTATCTGCAGTTAATATTACATTAAAGGCTCGATATTCATTTCCTTTGAGTATCAATTTATTCTCCAATGAAACAAAAGTATTCGCGATAGTATTAATAGTATACGAATAAAAAGCGCTCTTTCCGTGCATTTTTCAGTTATTTCATCTGACTATATAATTCTCTCGCGAATTGCAAATTATTCGCAAAGTATCGCGGCGGAGGTTTCACTCGGAAGTTCCGTCGCGAAGAAAATTACAAGAGCCACTCGTAAAATTGCAATCGATGAACTTGTCGGAGCACGGTTGGGTAATTGTCACGACTGTCCCTCGTAAGTAAAGTGAAAATTATTATGCACCTCGTGTCTGCGGTCGCTATACCCGACAGTGGCATTGTCTCGCAGATCCTGTGATAATACCGGACACACCGACAGCAGCTCTTTGCTCACGCCTTTGTACTCGTGCAAAATCCTGTAATTTAAGTGGCGCTCGAAGGCTAGCTTTACTGCTAGTTCGCTTATAGCTTACAAGATGGAACAAAGGCACATGGCGATAAACTCATCCGCGATTTCTGTGAGCAGATTTTTCGTGACATCTCGGAGTGTCGTTGTTCACGCGTAACGTGTATTACAGGACATGTTGCGCGCATTACGGAATATACGGAAAGAGAGATGAAAAGATAAGAAAAACAATTTTCTCGCGTTTACGCTATTTAGAATTACGAGGATAATAACGGTCTTGTATATCTTTTTTTTAGATTGCAATTTTAAAACGCGATTCTTTTGGAAATCACATTATTCTTTTTGTATTGCTCTTCGACTTCTTACGCGCCTTTTATAAAAGTAATCGCGAACGACCTATTCAATTAATTCATGATCCAACAGGTTGAAAGGATTGTTACTGCTCGCGAGCAAAGTGTCGGAGGCTGATGGTTGTTTGTTCAGGTTGATAGGTTGGTCATGACTGATCAGAGCTATCTAGACTACTGAATAAATTTACAATCGGAGACGAGGGCGTGCGGCACGAGTCACTAAATTACAACAGGTCATGATAGAGGATCAGATGCAATGATCACATAAAGTTCTTAGCGTCTGCGAAGTTGTAATAAAATCGGTTTGCCAATGCGCGAAATCTAATTGCGCCGCTTACGAATGGTAAAGGTTCGTACACGGTTTGTATAAGTTTGAAAATTGCTTCAAGTAAAATATTATGTATTTCTTGAAAAAAAGGTTATTTAGCTAATTTTGTACCCCGTTTGTAATGCACGAGTTGTAATTTGTTGAATAATTTAGTTACTTATTTCCCTATGAAATCACCTAAGAATTATTGGCTTTTAATTTTCATATTATGTACTTGAGTTATGTAGGTATCTCTGTCCTGCCTTTCAAAAGCATGCACCGGCTTTAATACGTCCACAGTAGATGTAATTATATGAACATAATACAATTAACTACGCGAGAGACGTTAAACAGCGAGACTTAAAATAGTTTCATGATCAGTTATGGCAATTTTGACCAAACGTTTATAATATTTTCCTTATAATAAAATTACTTACTAAGCTTTAATAAAAATTTAAAATGCTATTGGCGACTAATTTTTATCACGTTTTAAATTAAAACCGATTTAATTAATTTTAAATTTATTAGAAGTATGAAGGATTGAGTAAAAAGGGATATATCTTTTCACAGAATTATTAAAAGCTTTTTGTAAAGAAGTTAACAGTACTGCGAAGTCCTTGTGACCATTTTTTCAAAGCTATTTTCAGATTCTTGCAGAGCAATTTGCAGAAACATGTGCTAAACTCCGGGCAAATTTTACTTTTTTTCTGGATTATTCATCGAAAGCAAATTTTTCACGGAATCGAAGAAATCCTTCGCGTAGTTTCGAAACGCCAACGAGCCTTGATAGACGCTCGACTAATTTGAAAGCTCTGTCGATAGATGCACCGAGTCTGTGTGGAAAGTTATTTTGCAATGTTACCCGGAGTGTTCCAGAATACTTGGTGAGCGACGACGGTCGAGAGAAATTTCAAGAATTCTTATTTCGCGAAAGGTACGCGATGGTATTTAAGGTGGTATAAAGAAAGCGTAACTGAGAATGCAATTCACGCGTTTCAACTTCGGATAACGTATGTGAAGAATTATGTTATTCCAAGCAACTCCAACTCGTTAGAGACATATTTGTCCGCCATCGCATGTCTATTTTTGTAGCGTTGACTTCGAAACTTAACTCAGATACATAGGAGATCAAACTTTAACAGCACATTTGATTGATTGTGTCTGTACAAGGATATCCTAATAGCTATTGTGCGTATGATCGTCTAGTACATATTAGATGGCCAAGACGACCGTTTAATGCAACAATGTCGTGATATTGCAACAATGGGCAATTCCTGATCAATAGGTGTTCGATTGATTTGTATCTATGGTTAGTACGTTGAATTCAGAGCCAACAGTAGTTTCATTCCCCCGGTAACTGTCGAATCGCGGTAAGGTGTCGTCAATCATTGCGATGCGATTAATTAATCATAGTGCGTTACAGTTTCGATCATCCGGTCGATTGTGAACTATAACGATGTCTCTCGTGAGAGTCGAAAACAGATGTTACAAGATGCGAGATGATCCCCCGGGGTTAACTTTGCACAGAGTTATGGTGCCAATACGTCTATTCCAGACTTATTTCAGCTTGTATCACTGAAGACGGGGAGAATCTATTCCATTGGGGATTCCTAGGTCTCAACATTATATTACAGTTTCCTGATGATACTTTATAACCTACTGCGTAATACTCGTGTATACGATAAGAAATAGTGATCTTAGATATAAAGATGAAATGAATAATATGCGTTGGAAAAAGTGTGATAGTCTCTAAAAATATGTGTCAACACAATCGGTTTATGAGATGATTAAAATAATCGTTATGTAATTTGTTATGCATATATTTGTACAAGTTTGTTATCGAGCTTTCAGAATCTTAACATTGTTACGTACGAGCGCTACTGTGTTTGAACAGGACGATTAATTTCTACATAAAGTCATAGCTGTACGGGAATTAAGCACGCATTGTTATACGGAAATCGGGCGTGCATTCTGTTCACGCGGGTGAAATCGGGCGCGGCTTTGATCTTCCAAACTAAATAGCACAGTTTGCGTAGACTTCAAAGTGGATTACTTGGGGATAAATGTATTTATGAAATCTCGACCGAAGCGGTTGAAAGAGTATTTTTGGAATAGTATTCGCAGTGTGAATTCAAACTAAATCGAAAATACATATATACAAAAAATTTATATGTTCTCATATTTTTTGGAATAACTTTGCAAGAGAAAAAAAGATTACATATGAATGCAAATGAAAGCAATATATTGTGATAAATTTTTTTCTTTTTCTTGTAAAATTGTTCCATAAAAGATAGGATGTGTTGCAAATATTTTTTCACATATGTATATGAATTTGAGAATAGCGGCCAAGTTGCTTTTTTCGGCAGTTTGTTTCGCTACCGAGGGAAAAACCATATTGCTCTGCGTGCAACTAAATATGAAAACCGACCATTCAATTGATCGGACTCTGCCAAATGGATCGGATAAATCAATACGCGCAAACAAGGCGCAAATCATTCCACAAAGTAAACCAGAGCGACAATTTGTCAATATATCGTAAGCCCTTTTTTCGTAGCGATTATGTTTATTATTAGATAGAAAGTTAATATATAACATAATACATAACAACATATAGAAATCCCTCGCCATATTTATATTTATGATTTAAACATATTTTTCGTTGATAATCAGAAAAATCTTGTTATTATTAAAATTCGATTTTTTCTTTCTTTAAAAATAAGATTTTGTTATATGTTTCTAAAATTTTTTTAAAATTATTACAAACGCTTTCTCATAACTTTGTATATGTATATTTATGTTAGTAAAAATTATTGTTTAAAAATAAAATAACTAATATTGATTTTTCTCGTTATTTCAGGTGAGTTTGGAGTTATTCTACTACATTCTGTTAAATGTCAGCATCATACTGTAAGTCGATATTTCTATTTTATGATATCACACGACTGTTTTACACATCGTTTTACTGTTGATAAGGAAAGCTTCTCTGTTCTCTTATCAGCACCGGTACGGTAGATTTCTGACGCACAAACTTACTAGTAAGCGATACCGACAGCTGTATTCTCTTATCAGCTGTAACGACTGTAGATAAAGTTACTGCAATCGACATCACTTGAAATATAAATTTTATACCATAATATGGTTTCCACAGAAATAATAATTTACGTAAGGTAACTGAGCAAGTTTATTTTGAAAATTGAAAGCTTCAGCTAATTGAAAACATTAGCTGATAATGTCCAGCACTTGTGTATTCGTAGTAGCTAACGATTATAGTAAAAATTCTGGTTTACACATTTTAACATGAGATATAAAAACTCATGAAATTTTATCATATGTAGAAAGAGTGAAGATTTACTATATCAAATTGATATTTGTTTCTTGCTATTTGAATAACAAATTAAATAACGAAAGAGTTGGTTGATAAAATTGTCATACACATAGTGAACAATCGCTTGACAAACAGTAAGATAATTTTACATCAATATTTAAATATATTTTACTTTCTATAATAATTAATAGATTTTACGTGCCAAATGACATTTATGTTATGTTAAATATAGTATGTCATGCACATGTCACGAAGTACTTTTGCATATTATTTGATTTACATTTAACAATTTTTTTCGAAATTACTTTTATGAAAATTTTTTATAGTATATATTATATATATTTCTTGCAAATTTTTTTCTTGCATATTATCTCGTTGCTTTGATATACATATATTTACATATTTTTTTTATATATTGAATTATCATAAATTGGTAATAATGGTAATTATGGTAATGCGGATAAGTATGTAATAATGTAAATTTTAGAATTTCACTATAAAGATAGAAAATTTATATTTAAATAACAGATAAAAAAAATTGTAAAAGCGATTAAAATACATGGCGTTATCGAATCAACTTTTTGTCTCGCTCCTAGCTGACTAGAGAAATCGATTGAAGCTTTGCCTATTCACAAAGCTCTGATCTGTGTTCAGCTTGGAAACATCGTGTGACATGAAAGAAACTTTTGTGACGTCAGTCCTCCCACCTAGCAAACTGTCACAATAGCCAATTGCATCGATTTTGTTGTACTTGCTGTGTGCTCGCAGAAACATCTATATTTTGGATTTCTGAAGCGAGCGCGTGGGTGACATATACGTCAGCCGACTCTTTTATTTATTTATTTATTAATAATATCTTGTTCTGTTAATGAGAGCGGCATCGTAAACATTTTAATTTTATACACGATGAATAAATAGGCAAACACAGACCTATTTACCTATTTATTTAAGAAAATGTCATGTAGAAACGAACTTATGAAATATAAAATTTATCAACCAACTTTTTCATTATTTAATTTGTTATTCAAATAACAAGAAACAGATATCAATTTGATATAGTAAATCTTCACTCTTTTTACATATAATAAAATTTTTGAAATGCGATAGCTCAAATGTTAATCGATGCATCGATTTTGATTTTGATTGTGCATTTTATATTGTTACACGATTTTTGTTCCGAGATTATTCGGTATCTTCTTTTCTTATATTATATTAAAACATTTCTGGGTGTTTCTTTTTAAAATTTTTTTTATTCTTTTGAATCAAATTTACAAAGAGCGCATTTATTATGAGACTAGAAAAATATCGGTACAAATTCTTTTTCAGAAATATAATAAGACATTATTATTGGAAAGACATCTCAAAATGCAAACTCTTATATCATGCAAAAATGACAACTTTACGAGTCCGGCGATAACAATTTTTTAACTAGATCTGAAATATTGTAAAATACTAAAGATCTATAAAACTATCCTAAATTGAGCTGTGACACAATCGTATAACTGCAAGTACGCAACTAAATAACGATTCTGTGACGGTAAAAAAATAGTTTTATTCGACAACGTACATAACACAATTAATATTCTGCACGTTCAATCCGTAAACTATTCTTGAGAAGCGCTTTAAAAAGTACATGTTCAATCCGCCGAGTTATCGGGTTTACCACTTCTTCAACGGTGCCGAGTACGCGTATCCGCCATCAAGAACGTCGTGGGCGCCCAGTAGCGCGCCGCTGGATGCCAAACCGCTGCTGATGCCGGATATGCTGCCGCCGCTGACGATGGGGCCGCTCTGATATGAGACACCGCTGTCCAGAACCTGGTGTCCAAGTCCGCTGCTCAGAGTCGCTCCCGACAAGGTAGATCCGAGATGGCTGGCTCCCAAATCAACGTATTCGGGTCCGGATGAGTAAGCGTGTGTAAGGCCGTGCGAGAGGCCGTGCGAGAAGCCGTGCGAGAGGCCGTGCGAGAGGCCGTGCGAGAGGCCGTGCGAGAGGCCGCTCGTCGCGACGCCGAAGGTAGACGGTACGACGGACGAATGTACGACGCCGAAGGTCGAAGGTACGGTACCGAAGGTCGAAGGTACGACGCCGACGGACGACGGCACGGTGACGGGCACGTGTTTCGTGACGGACACCGGAACCGGCACCGGCTGAGGTACGGGCACCGCTACAGGTTGTGGCACGCGAACTTCAACGGGATGCGGAACTGCGACTGGGTATGGGCGATCGACCTTTACGGGCACATGGCGGGTGACTGGTACGGGTACCGGTTGCGGCACCGGGACCGGATAGGGACGATCCACCTTGACGGGCACGGGTTGCGGGACCGGCACGTGTTTGGTGACTTCGACGGGCACGGGATGCGGCACCGGGACCGGTACTTGAACTTCACGGTGAACGGTGAGACCGGTGATGCGCTCGGTCTTGGCGTGCGCCACGCTCGGCAGCACGCTGCCGTATCCGTATCCGTATCCGGACGCGAGAGATCCGTGAGCGAGGATCGGAGCGCCCGAGCTTAGGATCGGAGCGGCGGAATTGAGAAGGGCGCCGCTGCTGCCGAAAGTTCCGTAGGCAGCTCCATAGGGACTTCCGTAGGCAGCTCCGTAGGAAGCTCTATAGGGACCTCCGTAGGCAGCTCCGTAGGTAGCTCCGTAGGGACTTCCGTATTCCAGTCCAGACGCGTACGCGGAAGTTAAACTGTTACCCAGGGTGACTCCCGACCCGATTAATTTCGAGCCGAGTCCGAGTCCAGAGTATCCTGTCAGGCCTGAGAGTCCGAGTCCAGAATATCCTAAGCCATAACTTGCGAGACCAGCATCTCCCAATGCTCCCAAACTTCGTTTGGGGTGTTTTCCAATCTTATCCTGCTTCTTCGGGTCCTCGGTCAGGCCTGAGAGTCCGAGTTTAGAATCTCCTAAGCCATAACTTGCGAGATCAGCATCTCCCAACGCTCCCAAACTTCGTTTGGGGTGTTTTCCAATCTTATCCTGCTTCTTCGGGTCCTCGGTCAGGCCTGAGAGTCCGAGTCCAGAATCTTCTAAGCCATAACTTGCGAGATCAGCATCTCCCAACGCTCCCAAACTTCGTTTGGGGTTTTTTCTACTCTTGTCCAACTTCTTCGGGTCCTCGACCGGGCCCGCCAATACGGCGGTTGCCAACAGCAATATCTGAATAATTTTGAAAATGAGTGATGATTGCTATACGTTTGAAAATATTGCTTATAAAGATAGTTGCGTTGATAGATTACCGAGAATAGCGTTAAATTGATTGAAAACTCGATTAAGTTTTATGCTGTTATCAAACTTTGTCGATATTACATTTTGCCGATACATATTACATTTTGTTAATTACCCAATTAATGTTGGATAATTAAATTTTAAATTATTAATTAATTGAACAATCACGAATAAATTGCTGTTTATCTGATATCTCTATTAATTCTCTATTATAGTTCTTTTAGCTCGTACGAATATGGAGAGCGTCATAATTATAACGCCATGGCTACAATGGTTACAATTTCATTTACAATGATAAAGCGAGTTTTAGCCGTAAACAATCTTAAAGCAATAACGCGATTGAACGGTAATGAAGATATTATTAACGAGGAAGCGCGACATGGTTAATGATCGTCTTTATGTACTGGCGTATATATACGAGAATCCCTGTTGACTTACCGCGAAGCTCCTCATTGTATCTCGTGGTAGTTCCGGATCAAGTGTGCCATCAGTCCGGTCGGTTGGCGTTTTTATACAAAATGCCCAGTTCGCGACGTATGCGATTTACTTTCACTGAGACGGCGACGAACACGCCCTGCTCCGCGATCCGCACGCACCTCCCGATTATTTTTCTGCAGCCAGTCGGTCGGATCGGCGGTTGGTCCATCTGATATCCCGATCTGACGTAACAGCAAAAGCCATCGCAAACTTGCTTCTGAAACGGATCCAATTCCGCATTATTACAGCTGTTACGTGCGTAATTGTGTACACCGGCATGTAACGCCACTCGTTTCCTTGCCGTTCTTTTTGCAAAGGGCCAACTTTTACCGGCCAGTGTAAACTATCGCGGTCGGCAAGCGAACAAGATCGATCGATGCGGTAACGAGATGTAACGAATCCAAAAAGAAAAAAATTTAAAGAAATTTTTTACCAACAAATATTATGAAACAGCACTTAATATCGAAGATCTTGTTCTTCTTTTATCCCTTTAGATTTTGGTATCAGAGAGGTTTTTTATGCATTAGTTGCCCTAAACGCAAAATATTGAACATATGTGAAATATATTATTTATTATTTTGTATTTTAAAAATGCTCGCACATAGAAGAAGTTTTTTTATTAATAGTTTTCATTGTTTATTATTTTTTATTTTATTTTGCGTTTATAGAATTTTTTTATATAATTAAGTGATGACTACTTAAATTGCAATTTACTAACGTATTAAAATTTTACTACTAAAATTTTTGACAAAATATTTTTTTAAAAATTAACCATTTATATATATTTTTGATACTTTATTAATTTAACGACATTTTATTTTCATATTTTCAAGGTCCTAATCGCTCTTTTTAAGATCGTTTGAATCTTAAAAAAGCGGTTTATGTATTATGCGCGACCCATCTCATTAAATCAGGATGTTGTTTATTTTAAATAAATTTCTTAATTTTTGCAGAAAACCAGAATTCAGAGACGTTGTCGTCGGTGTCGTTTCTGAAATTTATTGATACTATATGTATATATGCGAATATTTATTATCTCGTTTTGATGTGACTATATCGATATGCAATAGTGAAAAATATTACTCGAATCACTCTGTACAGTCAGGAAAAACTAACTTTGTTGTTATTTTTCGCATTTTTTATGGTTTACAGAGCGAATTGGCGAGTGGAAATTTGCGGTGTCTAATATTTGGCTGACAGAGATCGACGCGACAGAGTTCCTATTTTATAAATTTATTTGCAAAACACTTCGTGTTTTTAAAAGTCAGCCGCGACATTTTCTCATATTGCACAATTCGGTATAAACCATTTCGTTCTATAACGCGACATAAATCTCCATGGTGCGGAATAATTCGCAACTGAGTTTCGTAATTGTGTGGATTTTCATCTTCAGGATTGTCCCGACGAAGATGTATGTTCCACCGAATGCATTGTGCCGATTTTCACAAAATGCTTTATATTCATGACGCAAATTTCCGTGAAAATGCGCTTTATTTAAATTAAACGACGGATACGCCGCAGAGAAATACAAGTTATATCGTAATGTGATCATTCGTCTCGCCATATTATATGAAACAACAAGAATAGTCGGTATTGGCTAATATACTTTTTATTCATTCGTGGAATTTCTTAAAAGGAAACAGTTAAAATATTCGAGAACCGCCCAACAAAATTATGCTATTTTTTGTGAGATTGCGCGCCGGATGCAGACGATGGAACTAAAATGCCAGTTTCGAAGATCGGTCGCCCGACAAAATAAAACACTAGTTTACGATGGGCGTAGATTTATTTCAGTTCGTCGAAAGCGATACACAACTAACGATTACAAATAAATTAAAATACAAATGCTTAGAATATTTACAATTCAATTCCTGTTTTTCAGTCTTATTTTGTATAACGGCATACTCATTAATTGTCTATAATGGCCAGTATATTCATTAATTATTTATCAAACGATGTCGCTATTTACCTCGCTGTTTATCATGATTAGTTTTTAATTTGTATATTGAGAGAAATTGTGATATTCAGCCATGAAATGTTATCTCAATTTTATTACCTCTATTTTATTACCTCTATATCTATATATATTCTTTTTTCTCCGCACGATAAAGATTCCGTGTTAGCTTACTTTCGATGCTGCAAACCATAAGATATGAAACGCAGGGCGAAGAAATATGTTAGTACGGAAAAATACGAGAATACGATAAAAGAGACGCCCGAAGTTCACGCTGTCTATATTCTTAACCCACCTTTTGATTTCCTACGAGAACCCCGGCGAAGTTTATGACATCGACCGATCGTCGACCGATGGCTCGATCGATTTTGCCCTTTAACGGGAATCATTGCCTTTATCTTATCTTACCACTCATGCCAGTTTTTTTCCTAAGTTCCTTGTTCAAAAATACGAAAATATTCTAGCTGTTTTTAATCAAAATGTTTTCAATAATTTATTTTGGAAAAAATTAATATATTTTTTTATTAAGTATGAATTATACTGTGGCTTTATATTGTATTGATAATGAGGTACGTAATATATTGCAAGTCGAAAAAGTAAATTATTGATCAGAAACTTGTTTTCATGAATTAAAATGTCAAGGAAAAATTATTAGCTCAACTCATATGTCGTTTTAGCCAAGCTAGTCTCCTCTATTCGCGTTTTTATCATATTTGAAAACACAATTAAAACACACAATTAAAATACAAAATTAGAATAACATACGCTCGTATGAGCGTAGATGAGCCAAATTATTATTTGTTTAAAATTTTTAGTATTATTTTTAATTTTAAATAAATACTTGGAATGTAAATTTTTATTTGTGTTACGTTACAGTCGTTGCATTCATGTATTTAAATTATTTTTAAAAACATCGAATAATATTTTACTTTTTATTTATATTATTTAAGCATTGTTTTTGTTTTTAATTGAATAACATTTAAATAAATATTGAAAATATTTATAGTTTTTCCTCATTTTTTGAAATTAATTTAATGTAATGTTTATTAACATTGTGAGCTTGGAAAGGCTTGAATCATCTTGTTAACTTGCACCTAACTGTCGAGCAAAATCGTGAATGCAGCAACAATAGACGTACAGCGTAATAATCGTAGCTCATGAATATGAAAATTTCTCGCCGCTGGCCATTTTGATTAACAATCACGATAGGACAAGTTTCGGCTGCGAGCATTATGACTGCGCGATGTAATGCAACGAAATTCACTGGGAAGAGCGGTAGCATTTGCTTCACATAGCATCGTCGAATTCGGAGCACTCGACAGATAATCCGTCTGCAATCGATTGATCGCGGGAAATGGTGGTCCCTAAATATCGCACTGGGAAGAGCTATAATCGTAATTTTCTATCCTACTCTCGATCGCACATATATACGGAATCGAGTGGCATAGATCGCTCTCAAAGGAACGTAAATTCTCGACACATATTAGGTGAACGTACATACGTGAACGGAATATATAGTGATCGAAATTGTTTGCTTTTTTATATTTTCTAATATATATAATAATTTTTTTAATTTTTTTAAAAATCTATTTTGAAAGACGACTTAAAAATCCAATTATCACTGAAAAAGATATTATTATTTGCATTTTATTGTAATATTATTGATGATTATGCACATATAAATTTTATTCTTTATTTATTCAATAATAGGAATCTCTGCTTTAAATGGCTATTTTTCATACTACGATCATGCCAAATAATATGTTTATTGTGTATAGCTCTCATAAAATCTGCTGCTGCTGAAAAAAAATGCTACCAAAAAAAAGGGGGAATCGGCGAATGTATCCTTGGGGAAAATTTGAAGCAGAAAAGTGTCATTTTTTACAGAAAAGATCAATTCTACCGATTGTTATTGTAATTCATACAGCCCCGACCTTTTGCGTTCTATTTCGTTCGCGCGTGCTCAAAAGTAAGAAGTTCGAAAGGCAAACGTTACCTAACGAATGCAACTGAGCCGGTTTTTTGATCGTGCGTTCGCCTCTTTATTGCTTTTTTTCGGAGAAGCGCAATGAGTCATTCCAAAATTACGTATTTTTTTGATTGTAATAAGTGCACTTGGAATATCTTTCTTGATATATATAAATTATAGAAATAAATTGTCACGAAGCATGCAACGAGTTTATTATTCATTTTATTATTGAAGCAATTATTACGGAAAGACATTATAATTAAAAACAACATTGTGGAAAATTAATAATATTATTTTAGTGAAAATATTACGGTTAAAAATTACAGTCGTTTCTCATAAAGAAATTATAATATCTTTTCACAACGGGCGAAATAAAAACTTGAAATGTTTATTTTTCTTTTAAAGTTAAACTTTGCTTTACACGTGTTTCATGCCGTGTTGCATTACATTTAGAAGTAAAAAAAATGTTTTAAAGTTAAAAAACAGTTCCCTGTTATCTTGGTAAATAAATTTTGAAAAAGAAAAAAAACAGGTTGGTTTGGTTGACAAAGATATTCTGAACTTTGGCGAAGCTAATGTGACATATGGCAACGCAGTATGTCATGCGAGAAAACGGGATTGTAGGATCAAATGCGATGCAAAATACGCGTGGCGCCTCTTTTTGGTGCAACGAATATTTTCAATCCATACTGAATATTCGTTGAAAATTCAACTGCGATGTAGCAGATATGCGACTATGTAGAAATATAGTCGAAAACCCGGTATCGTAAATTCACATCATCATCAGTGAAAAGTAGAATATTTACAAGTATAATTTTAATAGTATTTACAAGTAGTGTGCTAGTAATAGTATTTGCAAGTAGAATATTACAATTTCCACTGGATTACTGAATTCTCTATATTGCAAATGTGGAAAGGTAGATATAAAAGTTATGAAACGGAGAAGTTGCAGGACTCGTTTCGGTCGAGGGATAAATCCAAAAATATTTCGCGCAACTGTGAATAACACCGTGAACGAATCTAAATTAACTTGAAACATCCTAAATACCATACATGGGGAATTCCGATTTAACTGCACTATAAATTACATAATATATTATAAATTTCTGCGGATATATTGTTTATTTATTAATTATCTAGAGTTCGAGAATCGCTGATCAAGTGATTCTCAATTATAAATTATAAAAGTTGGATGTCTTGAATTAGCATACGTTACGTAATACGATTTCGTCGAGTTTGCTATCTGCTAAGGACCGTTTAAGTTATAGGCCTTTTACGAAAAATTCGGGCGTTTTAATGAGCGACGCTTATACTGCGATCGAAACTAGCGTGTTTCGACACACCGATTTTATACTTTCGCCGAATTTGCGTACGCCTGGTTCCGTGGCCGGCCAGAACTCGTTCGCTTATACTTCGTGGACTACTACGTAATATGTAAAGTTACTTAACGTATTCTCTCTTCCTCTTATCTCACGTATCGAAAACCGTCCTTTTTATGAATGTACCGTGTTTCTTCTCTTCACGTTGACTTTTTCCTTCTTTTTTTTATGTCATATAACTTACATCAATATCGAATTATCGTTTTCTCCTGACAATGAATTTATTTAATACGATTGGTAATAATTGTTCTGAGAAAAGAATTGCGATGAGAAATTTAATTTTTATATTAATTCGAAAGCGGTTTTTTCTTTCTTCTTTTTTCAAATTTTTTTAAAATTTTAATTAAGTTGATGTAATATTGTAAATCGTCGAATTCTGAAGATGACCAAATTATGGTCGAAACGTTAATGTTTTCAAGATTGTTTTTATAATATACTTGGCACAAATATCTAACCTTGGCCGTTTTACTTCTTGTTTATTTCTTTAATTTTAAATTTATGTTGGCCTTTGATTACAGTTTTCTGTATTTAATTTTTATTTAATAATTTCTCTTTTTCGTAACTCAAAAAATATGAGTTATATTTACAATATAATGTAGTTTATCTTTAATTTTAAATATTTTTTGTGAATAACGTCACATAAAATATCTTCCAACAAAAATAGATAATGAATAGACATTTTATTTTAAAGTAGAAAAGCAAATATTCTTGCACGATTGTATGTTTTTTTTTATTTTTAATCTGAAAGAGGGAGAACTCTTCATTTTGGCAAATTTATTGGAGCGGTTTTCGAACTCTGCGTTAGGATATCTATCATATTTTGTTACATGTAACCGCGAAGTATGTTCAGTGCAAGCGCTCGCGGCTTTTACAGTGTTACAGTTTGATCTCGTTATTTCGAATAATCCAGAAACCATTGGTTGCACTGGATTGTAACGGAAAAAGAGCCTGCTATTTAAAATTCGTTTCGTTTATATTGCCATAGATACGCGTCAGAGTTCACCAACAGATGCATATTGAAATCAGCATTCGTGGATTTCGCGACAAAAAAAATGCAATACCGAAGATGCGTTTGCATTTTTCGAGCAAAAGCTGCTTCGATATTCATGATGTAAAAATATCAAACATATAGCGGCAGCGAAAAAAGAATGTGTTAAAAAGGAAACGCAAAATTGAAATCTTGGATATTTATGTAAGATGTGTGCAAACATATTATGTCGGTATAATATGAATATTTTACGATATGATTTCAGAAGTAGCATTAAAAATAGTAGAAGTAGCGTTAAAATTTGTGAGGACACAGAAATAGAATTTCTGAAATATTTTACGAGATTAATTGTCGTTTCGCATTTCATTGACTCGTAGCGTTGCCATCTCGTTTATCACAGCCAACATCTGTTCATTCAGCTTCCTTCAGCAACTTCAGCCGTCTCCTGGTTTTGCGAAATTATGCGTCACGTGAAGACCAAAGTACGCGTTGTCTGTCGGTGACAATTACATGTTCACGACGGAGTCCACTGAGATGCAGAACAGCTTGTAGCTAACCTCCCGGTGACAATGTCGCGTGACATAAAGATCAGATGCACAGATTGCCAAGAACATGCTGAAGCTTCTGTTATTCCGTTTGCGTCGTCTTTCTCCATTAACTCGAAACAAGACGAGCCGAATGATCGGCGAGGATCGTTTCGGCCGGTGACGAGTTCCGTTGCGAGCACTTGCGCATCTGAAACGGATGGTTGGTTTTGGAAAAGACATTAATCCTAGAATACTGTTAGTCTGAGTCTGAGCCATGCGCTAACATCAATCTCCAGTTGACAGATTCAGTGCAACGTTAGTCTAATTTTAATGTGTTTTTTTTTTAATATTTGAGGAAGTTAATTTTAAAATTGAAAAAAAAACATTTAATTTAGGTTAACTATCTTAAGTTCTTAATAAGAAAGTTGGATAGGTCATTGTTGTACTGAATTCTAATTAAAGTTAGAAATAAGTTATTTCTCTTTCTCCACGTAAATATTACATTTTTGAAAAAACCTCGAGGTTTTTAAACAAATATTATACTCTTGTAATTAACTATTAATTTATATATATTTTTTCAAAACTCGTCGAATAATTATATCTCCAACGATCTGTTCAAATTTTGTCAAATTTGCACATAATTTTAATTTACAATCTCACTTTATTTCAATATATTTTACGTTTAAAGCAATATTTGTAACAGCTTTCTGATGCTTGAGTTTACTTATTTAATGCAGAGGGAGATTATGAAACGTCTAGTGAAGGTATGGTCCTTACGAAACGAAGCAGCATCGAAATTCACGGATCACAGGTGAAAGAATCGTTTTACGGTTACTTCAAAGAGAAAAGCACTTCCTTGAGCAAACTCGCCGCGCTCGATAGCAACGTATCTCCGATAAAGGAAGAAGTTATTCCCGATCTACCGCGCGAACTCATGGAAAACAGATTAACCCAGAAAACCAGAAACATTTGTGGTAGTCTTATTTCAACGCACGAAAGTTTAGCGAAGTTGAAGTCCCAGCCGATTCTGAAGTGCGAAGTCTCGAATAGCGTTTCCTCGAACTTCGAAGCAATGAAAGTCGCCCTAATGTCCGATTCATCGTTTGCGCGTGAGAAGAAAATGTCTATAATCATGTCGGAAAGGATGGCGCTTATCTCTTCTTATTCCGTAATGACTAGATCGATAAGTGATTTTCTCGATCAACAATACGAGACGAGAAGACTCGAGTCGAAAATGATGCTGCCTATCCTTCGCGTATGTCCACGAATATTTCATGATTCAAATATTTCATGATTCTAGTTTGCTAATAAACTTTATGGAAGAACGAGTAGTCATAAATAGTTAAAAATTTATTTAATCGGATATTCTAAATTTTTTTATTTTTATTTTTTGACAATGTTTTAGAATTTACAAAAATTTTAAGATAAATGAAATATAGAGGGTAAATCGATTGTCCTTCCTGCGATCATGATAGGCTTCGTTTTAGGATACGACGATTGCGCCAATGATTAACGACAAGAGGTCAGAAGAGCTTGTGGCGGAAGTGATGTTTCACGAAACGAAAAATAACCATCGCACAATGAATTGGGATTCTTGTCAAGACGCAACTACGACATTTGTCAATGACGAGAGTGCTGTCAATTTGACAAATGACGACGACCTCGTTGACGTCGCTACGAATCCGTACTCCTCCATCAAGTCGATGTACTTCCCGCCGAATCCTTCCGATTCCCTTTTTCCTCCGCTGGACGACAAATTGAAGATGACTCAACGAGTGTTCACCGATGTGGAGGCACTACGGAAGATAGATTACGAATTGCGTCCGCTTTGCTATCGATACAGCGAGGTCATTGGCAAGACTCGGGCGTTGGGTTTGAGCATTTCGCGGTACGATTTTGACATCTCGTACCACCTGAATCAACCAGACGCATTCGACCGATCCGTGCTGTCGCCGACCAACCACTTTCTAAATCAGATGTGCCCACCGCGAATCGCGACGAGTTGCAGCATCGCGGATCGATCGGGTCTCGTCGATAAAACGACCTCGCCGTCTTCAACTTTCTCCGTGGTCGGTAAGCCCACTCCGAGAGGCTCTTGTACCAGCTGCTTGAGCGAGAATGGTTTGAATTGTCGACAGGAGGCGTTAAGTTTCGCCATTCGTGATCCCATTCGCGCGCTCAAGGATTTCAACGGTCTTCGATCTTCTATTCGAGTCGGAAATAGCGCGTCTTACTTTCCGGCGACCGATATCCATGCATCTCAGGAGGAAAATGTTCCGGGTGAATGCTCGCGTAACGAATACGTTCTTGATAACGATTTTCAACGCCAGCGGAAGTCTAACGCGGCGATAAAAGGAGGAATTTCTTTCAGAATTCCTGAGCGAGAGATTTGCTCTCGGTCCATTGGAAGAGTCAGTATTGGAAGTCCTTCGAATACTCTTTGCGCAACAGAGTACAATTCACACCATCGACATTTTAATCAAACCATTGAAAATTTTCGACCATCTGATAATAATTTCTTCGAAGTGCAAAAAAAGAAATCTTCAATATTTAGAGAAAGCTGCTTCGACGGTTTGCATCGATGGAACACATCTCACTCGAACTGTGCTTCGAAATCCACCGTCGTGGAAATTATCGATGACAATTGGCGCAGCATTAATGACGAAACAAATAAAAAGTCGAGCAAATATTCCGAGATTCCTTCGGACGATTTAAACTCGATAGCCGTTCAAACTAAATTCATCACTTGTGGCAATAATTGCGAAAGCACCGAAAGCGAACGCGTGAAAAATGACCGGATCTGTTCTCAGCTCGAATTGAAATCGATCGATCGCGGCGTAGGTCCCGATCGGCAGATATCGCGTACAATTTTTCCGTCAGCTTCTCAGATCCGCGTCGTCAATGTGAATACGAAATTTCACGCTACCGTCGAAAAACGTTACACCAACCGAGCCGTAAGTCCTATTCCGAGTTCTCAGATGACGACCGTTTCATGCCCGAAAAATATATTACTTGCCGCCCGGATGTCGAGTGTATTCGTGCAACAAGTGTGCGCCACTTCTTCGACGGAAATGCTAAAAGTCGAGTCGCCCTCTGAGATAAGATCCATTGACATCGACAAAAAGGACACCGCGAATGCGACGGGCAAGCGCGATTTTTGCGCTCAGAAGGTGGACTCTCGACTTTCCGAATCCGACGTGGACGAAGCAGATCTAGCGACGGCGAAACGCAGGAAAACGAGATATTTTTGTCCACCGGAGGCAAAAGAAAAGATTGCGATTGTTAAGCCGAAATCATCGAAAACCACGGACGTGAATTTTACGACTCCGAAATACGTTGATAAGATGGTACCAAAAATGAGTTGTCAAGTCGTACCGTTTGCGATGAGAAGATCTCAAAGAATGCCGCTGTCATCGAATAGAGATAATGAATTGTTTTACAAGTATGCAGATTTCTCATGCTTAACGGAAGAAACTAATGAGAAGCGTTGGAAAAGGGCCAGCAGGACATCTGTTTCTCGTAGTAATCGCAGCAGCTCGCAAGAGGATTGCATTCTCTCGACAAGCGTCGCGAGAAATTCGAGGCACTTGCTTCGAGTTGGCACAAAGATGCGTGAATATCGTGAATTCGCCAGGCAGAGAGTCGCTAGAGCGATACCCGGTATGAGAAGCTCCCCGGAAGACTTCTTTTGTGACACGTGACTCCCGGTGCAGAGCAAAAGTGCGCTTAAACGTACGTTGCCCCTTTAGAACGCAACACTTTAGCGGAAGAAGCGATAAGTTCATCTCCAGAATTTCTCGAAGCTGTACAAACGAAGTAAGTTCTCGCTAAGAGAGTCAAGTTCTTCCGAGAGAGACGACGGAAAGTTTAAATTTGACTCGAGCAACAAACTGCTTGCAGGACCGGATTTTCGCGGTGTATGTGTGCAGGTGTGCGTGTGTGCGAGTACATGCGATCGTCGTATGAAAGTTCAGAATTGCGCAAAACATGCAAGTTCGTCATCGAAGCGAAAACGACGGAAAATTCCGCAGGGAGCACATTTACTTTCATGAATTTTACATCGCGAAACAACGTTACGAGCTGAAATCTATCACGAGTAGCGGAAGTGCAAAAGACTGCGTGGCTGGGTCAAGAAATACAAATTGTAAAATAACAGAATCGTGGAAAGTAATAGCTACTGAAGAAACGTCTTTTACGACCTTACTAAGTGTCGGCGAATTGGGATAAGTCGGACAATCCCTCAATCACGACGGATGGACGAAAGGTCGTTGAGGAGAGGATTGGCGAGGATCCATCGAGGCAAATCCATCGGAGGATTTTCCGGCTTAGATGCCTTTTGCATGCATATTGGGCAGTCTCTTTACCTTTCGCATGCGCGCTTTAAAGTTTCATCGTGACATATCGTACATTTAAATTCAAGCAGTGAACGATCGTTGAATATATGTTTAGCAGTAATTTTATACAAGATTTTAATACTGATATATTATTATTATTATCGAATAATTAAAAGTCTTGTTAAGACATTTGATAAATATTTTTGCGAAATATAGAATCGAAAAAAGCATTAATATTGTTAAGGTTTCTTTGAGACTGTCTCTCTTGATTGTCGATGATTTAACTGATATTCGCGGTTACTCAAGCGCAAGTCGAGGACGATGGGTGATATAATATTTTGCCGTACTAATCGTACGCAAATACACTTCGGCCCACTGCCTTTATGCATCGTTTGGCGCTAAAACACATCTGATTATCTCCGCGGTGTTAGTAACGCGCGACTAAGTGCGTGATAAGTGATGACAGAACATGAAGAACGGGATTGCTGCAATTTGTGTCTGTAATTTTTCTACTTTGAGAACCGGTTTTTCGCTGGCGCTATTCTCTTCAAGCGCATCCGCTCGACATTAAACGGTTATTATTGATAAATAATTCCTCTGAACTGCTTTACATCGCGAGAGTCATATTATGTTTAAGATGAGGATTACAAGATGAGACTGATTAATGATTAAGTGGAACGAACGATCTCTTTTGCCTTCGCCACTACATCGCGCAACATGCTTTTACTCATCTCGATTAAATGCCTAAATTAATGGAAAGTTGCAGTCCGCTTCAGATCCAACTTTGTAATACATTTGAGTGAGTGAAAATATTTTCGGGAAAAGCGGCGCGCAAGCGTAATTAACGAAAATACAATTCGTAAAGTTGCTCTTGCAAATTGGCTCGCAAATTCTGGAATATTTCCTTCTGTCTCTTGTTTCTCTTTTACTTTGTTCTTTTTTTCTTCTCATTCGCTCTCGTCGGCTATTTGTCTCACTCAGCGTGTAGCCACGGCATTGTCGTGTTTCATATTTTCTCTCTTGACACGGCAGGAATTTCTTTTCACATTATTCGCACATTTCGCCGACGGACGGATACGCGAATGTTATTTACCTCGTGTTTCGTACGATAAAAGCTACTCAGAGAGAATGGCGTACAGAGAATGGTGACTTTTTATCGAGTTGCACCGCGGAGGTTATCAATAACTGGTACATTCGATCCACTTTTGTGTATATTTTTGTCATAGCGTTTGTTGCGATAAAGTTTTCAACCGTCATTCTATCTATATTACGCTCTCATTTTTCTATATTACTTTGTAATATATCGACAATAATCTGATACTTTCGCCGGTGTTGCATTAGCATTATTGCATCCCATAAAAATTGTGAATGTCAAACTCGATTTGTCAATATTAACATTGGCCGTTATTTCCATCATCGCGCCTTTCTATTATTATCACGAGTATATACGACGATGTGACACACTGTTGCAAAGAAAATCTCTTATTGCTTATTGTTACGACAACATAATTTAATATTCTATCGCTCGTACTGTTATCTAAAATCACGGAACGGTGTTATTTTGACATTCGTTGAGTTTAAGCGCTATGATATCTAATCGGCACACTCGATGCATGCACGTTTTTATGATAATTTACGACAATAAATGTTGGCGATCTTCCAAACAACTTTTCCGAGCGCGTAGTTACACGAGATGCCAAGAGGTCACCGTCGATGTCTTGCCATCTGCTACCCTTTAACCCAACTGTGCGAATCCAGCGTGCCTTAGAGTCGGTTTCACCGACGTTTTTTGAATTCATTTAAGTATAAATTAAAAATTTCTTTTTGGAAATGATTAGATGTGATTAGAAATACTTTTTTGTATTTATAAAAATTGAAAAATAATGTATAATCTTCTTGTAACTAATTTTCTTTAAAAAGAATAACGTTAGTCTCATTTGTTTAGAATTATTAGTTAATATTGAGGTTTCGGCTATCATATATACTCTTACATATTATTTACGCTTTCATGAAGACGTCTTGACTTTCCTAGTTTGGGGAATTCACGCTTGCAAATGTCACTGAGTCTGACACCGATATCCAGGTCAAAAGGTTCGCACGCTTTGCTAACCAAAACGTCGTCTTGTCAAAGAAGTATGAAACGTTCTTTGGATATGTTGATTTTCTCGCGCATGACCTGATCAAAGTATCCCGACTCAAACATATTTCGATGTTGTCGAGCGCAATTCACCGGATGAACATAGTTGAGCGAGTATAAAAATTTTCAAGATTCAGTTTTCGGTATGTTAATGATAATGTCGAACGATCTAAATAATTTTAAAGTCAGGTTGAAGTTTGCGCGATCTATTTTCGAAAATTATGAAGACATTAAAAAATTAAAGTTTTTATAATTAAGCTGCACTTATTGTATTTCCTGTAACTTACTCAAGAAAATATTTTATAGAATTCTCTCTTTATTATAAAGCGATAACAAAATTGTACGTCATGTTAGAAGTAAGATATCGTGGATTAACTATCCTATTAACTTTAATATAAATTGTCATTTTCTATCACATAACAGTTATAGCGTTAAATACTTAAAAATGAAAAAGTTTCTTTATCGCATTATCTGATCGATTAGCAGCAAATTTTTATAATAAAAAATTTTTATGATAAGAAATTTATATTTCCCTGTGAGAATCTTTCCTGATTAGCTTAAATAAGGAGCAAAGGAGACGATTGCGCATTTCTTTCTTGTTTCATGTTGGACCAATAATTTATTCCTTATTCCGGACACAGTTTAAAAGTTTTGACAGAACCAAAATGGTCGGAGATTATGTGAAAAGCGAGGTCGATTCCTTACCATACGCAAACTGAATAAGTTTTCTGCGAATTTCCCAGCTAAACTTTCCCACCGGGATGATTTAATCATAAAAATTTCGTGATTTTCTACTTATCCCCCAAGTATTTGTAATGACATCGAATAACTTAAAGCTTCTTTCGTGTATAATGATAAGAAAATTTAACATAGGAATTAGCATTTATTTTCAATGTCGTAACAATAAAGTAGCATTTTTCAAGGTTTTATCATTAATAATATTAATTGATTATTGTTGAAAAAAATATTAAAACAATTTTATACATACGTAATAAAAATTTTGTTTTATATTAAAAATTTAGAATTTTTATTTGTTGTTAGATTTCAGAAAATAGATAAATTCACAGTATTTTACTTCTATAAACGCAAATTTTTTATTATTTTGTAATAAAGAGGGAATTCCATAAAATATTTTTCTAGACTGGAATGTACAGTCTCGGCCAATTTTATGAATTATTAATAAATCATTTCGAAAGAAACATGTCAAATATTGAGAACATGTGTAGTGATGCTTTGCGACGAAAGTAAACGCGTGTTCTTTTTCCGCCACATTCTTGAGATTTCTTGACAGCCTTAAAGCACATGTCGATATCGTAATATTTTCATGTCTTGAACAAGGAAGTAGACATGACGCTGACATAAATAGTGAAATAAAAGTGACATTTCTCAGCATGATACTTTCGTCGCATATTTTCCAATTACTTTCAGCCAAAACATTGAAAATTATATATGCGCACACAGATCGAATATATATGATACTACTTATATTTCTGCATCTGGCAACAACCATTCAAAATCTAGCCAACGTAGATTCTTACCCGTAATAACATTTCAGGGTTAAATACCTTCTTGAAATAAGCGCGAGTAACGCGAACGTGTACGCAGAGTTCGCCTGAGTTCGTCGTCAATTTATAGCATCTGTTTACTACAGAGATAGTTATATTTATGAAATTTCGCAAACTAATCACGCCGCCAGGAAGAAGCGAATTAAGTATTTCAAATCGGTCGGAAAAATTCTCGCCGCGTGCGTCAATTTTAATATTGAAACCGTATGACTTTTCCGATGATTTTAGAATGTCTTTTCGCAGATCGCAATTAAATAACTCGTACCTAGTTTCGCGTATGCAAAACGTCGTTCAACAATCCCGTTGACGAGTATTAGTTGTCTCCACTGCGCGTCCAGCTTCAAAGTTTGCTCTTTAATTCGTTATTGATTGGGCATGGAGGATAAAGTTTCATCTGCATCGCTGCAACGACTAATAAACGCGCATGAGGGTGAGCCTCCGTTTGAATTCGACGAAATCCGTTTAATTACGGACAAATCCTCTATCGAGCAGATAGATCTTCCGTTCGTTTAAGTGAGCGAGTAGCTATAGACTTTATCGGCCAGGACTTGCGAGCCGGTTACATACATCGGTTCCATTCCTATTTCCATTTTGTTAAACGAACCCGTTCAAAGCTGCGGTTTCATTCTTAAATCAAATATTTAGCTAATACGTGACGTTTTACCGAGTTTGCCGACTTTTTCGAAAGAAGATTAAATTCTTCTGCTTTCCATGATAAAAAAAAATTGCGGAACCTTATTAGAATCAACTCTGATGAAAGATATAGAGTTGGCGCGGGAATTTCAGTTTTCTTTAGTGGATTTCGCAGAATCGCGGTTCGCTTAATCCGTGTAACGCGGCGGCGGGCAACATATGCAACGAGTGTAACGTCTGAGAGAATAGTGAACGATGTGCACTCTAATGAAAGGTCAGAGCAATTAGTCGTGCTTGACGCTGTTGTAATTTATGAAACTTGTAGAATAATTAAAGTTGTTACGCAATACTTGAAGGTTGGCAATTTTGGCGAGACTATGGTGGAGGATGGAGTGTTTGAATTACGGTGATCCCGTGGGTTTAGCTGTATGCCGGAAGTGCTGATTACTATGTAAACTTAGGTCCTTGCCTTCTCAAGTGTCATTTAATTATTAGGCACAACGTCGGCATTCGAAAGAATGATCCTCGGTAATTAACCCAATTAGTGTTAGTCGGGGCTTTTAGAAGCGACCGTATTTAAAAGTCTGATCAATCTTTCTCACGGCTCTCGCAAGGTCACCGGCGTCTTCACGGTGAATTTAAAGCAGTCGTCCATTTCACCGTCGAAAACAACGCGAAAGTGCGCTCTGTGCGAAAAAGTTTAAGCACACGAATGGAAGTAAGTTATATTAAAGTTCAGAATTACGATTTATTGCGAGATGATGAATATAAAATTACTACTAAAAGTAAATGCTTGTTTAGTAAATATTATAATTAAATCTTCTCACAGATCGAATCGGAGTTTATTGATGAAATCGAAAAGTAATCGATACGTAATTATTATATTTTTCGGAAAAACTGCGTCGCAAAGCATTGCGACATCAGTGAACTTGACGGAAAGAGAGAGAAAGAAAACATATTCGCTTCTTTTTCCACTGTCGTACAATTGATTAATTGCAAATATTAGCTCGGCCGAATGATGTTTTACTCGATAATACGGGATTTCTCGCGATAAATCATTATCGCGTTTTATTCGACCAATGCAGGCGTTTCGCGAGCTGATCGCATGTGCGATCATTATCGCTAACGCGTATAGCGTAAACGGATTAATATGTTCGCGCGACATTTAATCCGACAGATGATTCCGGTGAATTCTCTAGCGAATCAGTAGTATTGATTTCTCGCGTTTGTCTGTCGATATATATATATGCATCGAGGATTTATGCTTCTAAGGTGCATTAACACCATGCGAACGAATGCATTCACTGTAATATGAATAGTGATTGAGAGCGGACATAAATCAGCACATCGGATTTCGATGTATAACATGGCTCTTTCAAGTAAATTTGGATATCTATAATTACAGGTGATATAATAATTATGATATTAATTGTAATTAAATACTGAAATGCCAAAATTTCCGAAAATGCCATAAGATTCATATTCGAATTTGTACGAATTGATGTTGGAAAATGTTTGTTCATTCTTAGACGTTATACTTTTTCTAGATCAGTTTCATAGCACGAAAGTATTACAAACTTTTAAGCCTTTTATTGCGAATAATTTGCTTCTTCAACTTTAAGAATTTATTCATGTGAAGCCAGACATGAATAATTTGCTTAAAGAGGGATATTGATAAAATCTATAGAAAACATTGAAGGCTGTTGAAAAAAATGGAGTTATAAGAGGGAAATGTTTAAATTCATGAATAATAAGTAATAGTAAAGTAAATTTAAAAATTTTACGGACCGCAAATGACTGCGTTTATATAACAAATTTAATTATCTATTAAAGAGGAAATTACACTGGTAGATTATACTCGCATTCACATTTCCATTTTTTTGAAGAGAATTTGCTGGGGAAGACGCTTTAAAAAGAGCGTTTGTGGTATCACTTTGATATGGAATGAGATATAAAGTCACGTACTTGCTTGCTTACGAAGAAGATTTTTCAGAGTTTTTCTTCCAAAAGGAAACATCGAAATTCCATTACTCCATTTTCTTCCGAAGAAACGTTAAATAATTTCGAGTGATATTAAACTTGAATTAAGAAAGATAAACCCCCACGGAATCTGACCTCGAGACGATTCTTTAATTCGGCTACTTCGAGAAAATATAAGAAAGAAAGTGTTTTTTTGTACTTATGGAATATTTATCAAGTATGAGCAAGAAAAACAAGGTGAATTATTAGCGAGAAATTTGCAGTAGCAAATTACTCGTATTGCAATAGCGAATTTCTCTCACCCGTGCACATTCTGCACATTTGATTTCATACGGCTGCAGAATAAACACTGTGTGATTGCAATATATTATTATATTTGAATTATGATAATTATATTAAATAATAATATTAATGCGAAGTTTGTAATTAAGAATTTTACGCTATGAAAACGTACCAGAACTATAATGTGCGTTTGTTTGCCTAAGTATAAACGTACCTTAACACTTGCCAGATGTTATGACCGCGCTCGGTGCGTACGCGTGCACGCGTGACATCATATGACAAATTATTCCGTCTCTGCATCGGTGTCGTAACTCGGCTCCGGGATTATTACCGGACAGACGCTATATGCGTTAGTAGCTGCGCGAGGTTAAAACCGCAGATAACAAAATAGCCGTCCGGCCGACGACGGCGCTTACGTGCGGATTGGAATGCATAAGTAATGGTTTATCGAGACAACGAGAGGACAGTTAATCGCATTTCCATACTTAAATGATGACAAACAAAATTATTAAGTGGCGCGTTGTTTTAAACGTTTACAACTGTATCGTGTCAACTTGATAAAAAAAAAAAATATATATATATATATATAATTATACGTTGCATTAATGCAAAAACATACACTGCTCGCGTTGTCTCAGAAAAAAAGTAGTTGTATCAATTAAATATTTATTGCTGATTATTACCTTATCTTCGATCTGTTATTATCCGACAAGGAATTATATGATTTTGATTATAGAAATATACGCGTTCCAACTATTAGTTAGAATAGTCACGAATGCGTGATCTATAAATATGGACTCTCGAATCGATATCCGCTTGATCCGATGGTACGCTGTAAAAACGTATCAGGTAAGGATTACGTGACGAAACTACGAATGCGTTACTGCATACACATTCTCATGCATGGAGCGACACTCCAAGACGCATAATATTGAATTTATGGTCGTTAATCATTTTTGTTTGATTGCTACGATAACGAATGGACGTTGATTTTATTTTCTGCCCGCAATTTTAAATTTGCGATTTACTAATGAATAACCTAACGATTAATCTATGCAATCAATCTGTAAATTTTGTTCGTACGTTTAGCGACATTGAAATTGATGGAATGCAAGGTATCTTGACTGATATCTAGAATTTATTTTCGGCATCCATCATGTTACTGTTTAATATGCAAATTTATTCGTAACTTATTTTGTACAACATGTGAGACACGTTTTTCTTGTGTGGGCGAATACAATGTATAATAGAATTAGTTATAGCCACGTGAGAAGTGTAATTTGTATTCTTACGCAATACAACTCGCGTCGTTAATTAGCGCGTCGTGTAACATGCGCCTATTCGCTGTAACGAACAACGTTATGTGACGTAAAACTACTTTGTTACGGCGAAATACAATACCGCGCAATTTGACAGACCTCAGGACCGTGATGGGTTTAAATATAGGCACCGCAATTGAACTTCTGTATATCCTGAAATCGATATTCCAGTTTCTGTTATTTTAATAACGGAAAAAAAACGAGTTTTTTTCCGTGAGTACACTTGAAATCGTTCAAACGAATCTCTCGCGCGATTTTCCGCTGAATCGAGCAAGAAAAGGGAATTTCTTTTATTTCTTTGAACTTTTTAGAGTCCCCGCGACAGCAACGCACCGCGACTTTCACAACTTTATATATACAACGCAATATTAAATCTTTTTTCTCAAAGGAAACGGATAATTGAGAGAGATCCTCGGCACCGATTTTTATTATGTAGTCTAACAATTATTCTTAGCACCGATTTTTATTTTACAGCTTTTTCAGCGAAAATAACACAATTAGTTATATTTAGTATTTACATATATAAATATATTTTTGAGATCCTACATAAGATTTTTTAATTATACAATAATTTGAAATAAAATTATTATTCTTGATTCTACATCAATACTTGATTTTTTTGCTTACGTCGCGAGTTTCTTTATTAATCTTGCGAGTATATACACACACACACACACACATATATATATATATATATATAAATATACATCCATATCTAAATTGGTTTTTTTTGTTTTTTCTTTCTCGTGTCATTACGACTGGTAATCGCAGCATTACCATTTACGATGAGCGCTTAGCATGGTAGTCCAAGAATATTCATCGATACAGGTGCGCGTTACTTGTGGACTTAGTTCGAACGTGTAAATACAAAAAATACCGATAAGTCACACTTGTGCTGCCCGATACGTAGCGCAGTGAATTTTTGTCAGCAGGCTTTCATGAAGAAATGGATCAAAAAATATCTTTTTATGTCGCCATTTATTTAAAGGCACGCTTCCGGCGCATTTATATGCGAAAGATAACGATACCCAAAGGGATCGTGTATATCTTTTTCGGCTTAAATATTTGGAGAATGTGAGAGTAGGCAGTTCAATAAGCCTATCGGCTAACACAAAGATAGATTTTGTCCCTTATCCTTATTAAATCAGCAGGGGGAGTAAAATAGAAACGATGTATATGTTATAATATTATAGTTTGCTTTAGAATTATTATCTGTTTGTATCGTTGCTAGTATTACTATTATCATAGTTTTGAATCATTCTGATGACCTAATATCTCTTATTATCTAATTATGTTTACTCAAAAGCAGCACTGTATAATCATAATTTTATACAAAGCGTCACGTTACGTGCTTAATTGAAATATTAACTATTTTTTTTTGTTTCTAAATAAATTTAGTAAAAACGGATCACGATTAATCCTCAAGATTAAAACAAATTTAAATATATATTAAATTACTCTTTTGTTTTCGGATATCATAGTGTTGCGATATTCAAATATTCTCTATTAGCATTTTTATTACGAAATACAGGGCCGCATCTGCTAAACAGCGGTCGATATCTATTTAACGCCGGTATATTCCTAATCCCGTTTTCTGCAAATGTATGAAGAGCCTCATTTTCCGGATTCGAGCACGCTTTATAACTTAAGGATTTAGGATTTGTCCGTTATATAATAATTATGCAACATCATAGAGGAGAAAGAACTTTTCTAACATCTCCTGAAAATCCTCCGAGAGCATTTCATAAAAACCTTGAAATAGACACATGTACGGGATGTATGATTTTATTCAGCGGCAGATATTACTCTGATGTAAAGCTGAAAGTTAATTATATTCGAAAATATCAAATTTTTTCTCAATTTTTAATCTTAATTTGGTGGTCAAAGAAAAAAGTTTCGCGATATGTTATCGCAGATATTGCGCTATCGTTAGATCAGCCTCGAAAACTACACGCGGCTTATCGGCGAACAGTTGATCGTAAAAGTCTGTAAAGTGACGTCGGCGGACTCGCGGTCGCACGAACATCTCCGTTATCACATTTTGCAATCCGGGCCAGCATCGCTTTTGAAACTCTAACGAGCTTGCCGTGCAAGGATAACGAGCTGTATTATGTATTAGATAACCGGCGAGACCGCCGCTTTTCTTCTTTCCGTCTTCTTGTTTTGCCCAGAAGAACGAGTTCCGCAATTATCGGAAAGTTAGCACGGCTGACGATGTGCCGGCGCCACAAACTTCGTACGTGCATTTACTGCATCGAAATTGAGTTTCAAAAACGCTCGATTCCGTCGACTCCTGTTTTGCCGCTCGACCATGCAACAATCAAGCATTTCAAATCATCGAGAAACGATTATCGTAAAAGCTATAATATCAGATAACATCAGTAAAATCTAAAAGGTTCTGTAAAACGCGATCGTATGTGTGATATGTTGTACAGTTTCAAAAGAGTCATTTTTAGAAAAATAAAAAATTGTTTTTTATATTGAAATTTTACAATAACTTACTGTTTTACAGCTTTATATTGCACAAACCGTTTTGTAATATTAATAGGCTGATATTATTTTGTATATTAAAAAGTATTTTTCTAGTTATTCTGACAAATAAATCTCGCAAATGCCAAATTCGCGTCGACCGCGTTTTTGAAATTCTAACGAGTTAGTTTTGTAAAAAAGTCAATCAAGTCTCAGTTATAGTAATAAATATATTTACAACATAAATATAATATTTTGATGCAAATCATTGCTTTTGTTTTTGCATAAAAGTTTTCAATCTCAGCCGAAGTTTTTGCAAAAACAGCCATTAGCAGAGATTAAAAATTTATTTTCCGGAACATAGAATAACAAACTGAAAGGAAATGCGCAAAAGAATATAGAATATACTAGAACATATCAAATACGGAAATAATTGACGGAAATGCACATGAAATACTTCGTGGAGATACCTCACATTTAATCAACGCATTTCCTCATATCAATAGACTAATGAGCTCGCTAAACGGTCGTAGCGACTCATTCTACCAAGCTCGAGTCTACTTGAACTAAAAAGTTTCATCGATGCTTGTCAGAATACAGTTGTGCCGGAAGCAAGTTTAGTATTCCGCGAACCTTTCCGACGAATTGCCGTGTCCGGGAAAATCCGAAGAAAAGTCTGCTGAACAATATACCGAGATAGAACCGTAATCACGGTGTCTCTTCATGCGATCGCACATTCTTTCACGAAAGCGGAATAACGGATCACGCCGCTCTCAACTTTGTCTTCTGATACTTACTCATATTTCAACATCTTTTTGAAAGAGTATCGATCCGCTTGGCGTGTGTGTGCCTGCTAGTGACGTAGCTGTCAAAAGCAGCCGGTTGAGGATTCAGAGAACGGTGCCGCATTATCGCGTCGTGAAATTTTACGTTGCCACAATCGGCTTGAAAATCTGAATTGCGCAAATCTGAAAGCTGGTTTAGTTGTAGCTCGCCTGGGCTTCGTCGGATATGCTGGAGAGATTTTTACGGAAGTTCACAACCGCCACGCTAGGTACTTCACCCTCCGGCTTGCGGGTGGTGGTCCCCGGTGTCATAATTCGGAACCCCTCACGCCCGAGAACAAATTTGAACCCGGACTCGACCGGGAACGCTCCTCTCCGTCGGTGCTCGTACGTTTCCGCCGCTGCTGGCGGCGGCGACGGAACGGCCGCACGCCCCCGCTGTCGCTCGTGCGCCGTAGCCCGGGGTCGGCAGCGCGCGGGTAGTTTTGCACTCGTCTGCCCCCGCCTGTGCACCCGTCTCCACCACCTTGTACTACTCGGTCGTCGTCGACGTCCGTCGGTGGCGGCAACGCGCCGACGGAGGCGGCCGAAGTCGTGCGAGTAGCACGCGGCGCTCTTCCTACGAGTACGCGCTCCGACTACGCTCGAGCGGGCTTCATTCATCGTCACACGACCGCACACCGCCGCGTGCGTGCGTGCGTGCGTGCGTGCGTGCGTGCGGACTTGCGAGCGTGGTGCTGCTTGGTGCGTGTATATGTGTGTGTGCTCGCGCAAATCGGCTTGCGCCGCGATTCTCGCCTCTGTCTGTCTCCGTTTGTCTTTATCTCCGTTCCCTCGGTCTGCCTCTCCACCTCCGCTGTGGTGCTTTCTCGCTCTCCTTCTCGTTCCTACGTCAGTCGGACGCAAAGTCAGTCGCGTTTCGTGCCGGCTGGTGTGCGCGTCGTATCGGGCGCACGGCGCACACCCGGGAGGCACATCGCACGGACACGAGTGACGTGTTTAGGCGCGCGACGAGAGTCCTGGTCATATCGCTGTGAACGTGAAAGCCAACGATAGAGTGCATCGTCCGCGAACAGCGAGTCGCGTTTGTTGCGCGATGCGCGGCTCCGATCGCGTCGCAAAACGTCGATATCTCGATCGAAACGGTGATGATCGTGGCCGTAAGTGAGCTGCGCCTTACCGAAATTCCGGCTCGCCGAATCGGCCGACCTTCGCGTCTCCACCACCTTCGCTATCCTCCGGTATTCGCTCGACGCGATGATAAGCGGACAGGCGTGTAACTGGCGAAACGAGGATTTCTCCGGAGTTATTACCGAAGACGTCAACTGTAACCGATTTACGTTCCGATTCCGTTCTTCGACTCTCAGTCCATTGTATGGCTGACGCGTCACTCGCGAGTGTTATTTACGCACGCGTGTCCTTCTCACAGCGCCTCGTGCGCTGTTAAATCCCGCTGTTAAATCCCGAAGAGTGAGAAACGACTTGGTAGATTCGCTGCTTTTTTTTTATAGTCGGCGCAATTTTTTATAGCCTCGGTGCATCTCGTCCCGTTTATAATTTCACCTGTCAGTTATACCAGGCCAAGTGGTCCACTCGCTACGAAACGTTCTCCAGGAGAACGAACTCTCTGGCGAACGGGTGAGTACCGCGAAGAGAGCAATCGTATGCCTTATGGATGTTCGCCGGGAATGATTTCTTTTTCAAGAGCATCGACGATGCAACTAGGCATACAAATGCCTGCGAGTGTTTCAAGTGCGGTTATCAACGTCAAGCACGCTTTCAAGCAGATTTCAGTCTCAGCCTGAATTAGAATTGAGATAACAAAATAATTAACAAATTTAGGCCCAGAATTAATCAGCGTTTTCCGACGCTTTTGCACGATAGAATAGTGATTTGACAATTATTCAAGATCTTTGACGTGTATTAAAGCGAGCTCATCGATTGTTTATTAATTAGTTTTTTCGAATCTTTGATCAGAAAGTAGTGAGCTCTTTTGTGAAATATAAGATTAATTGCATATTAAACGCGGGTCAAAGCGGATGATTTTAAATAGATAGATTTTTAATAAAGCGAAGAAAGGCATGTTTTAAAATTGCTCCGTGCTCGATTTGATTTAAATTATCGTAGAGCGAGAAACTCCATGTTTTTACACCGCTGATACGTTTTTCAGAAATGTTCCTTTTGGGACCTCAAAATCGGTCAATCGATCACTAGCTGTAGTTCTCTTTTTCCCAAGAACACGACAATGCAGCCTTCTGGGAATGCGATACATAAAATTTCTTTATTTTATATTTATACCATCGCCAGGCACCATCGATCAACGTCGTTTTTGCGAAACATAGCTTTCGGCGGATGCGGGTGACCAAGTTCGCTGCTCGGGCGCCTGCGAATAAAAAAAAACGTAGCAGACACGTAGCAAAAAAAAATCGAATGAGTTCTGCACTTCCAAAATCAAATAAAGAGCAACATTTCATTATCCCTTTGCATAGCGTGTGATTCTCGAAAAAAATTCCCTCTGAAAAGCGACAAGTGAAAAGCACTTCAGCATTTTCAATCGTTCGTGACTGAGAAATCGCAATATTCGGCTTCAGCGTGGTCAAGAGTTTGAAATCGACTCTGCACCGAAGATCAAAGAATCTGCGACTGAAAGCCACCTACGCGCAGTCAGTCCGAGGCACTCTGTAGAGCGCGTCAAATGTACTGAGCAATAGAATCGCTACATTGTGCAGTAGATCGCAATGCAACCAAGGTGATTCATAACTTCGGGCGAGGACGCCTATAAATACGTTTGATTGATATAGAAACGGATTGATCTTGTTCTAATTATCTTCATGTAATTATCTCGAGCAATTGGCTCGATAAAGAGAGACTTCTCTTTGCTGCGCGAAACGCAATCGAGAGCAATCGAAAGAATAAGGCTTAACGAAGCTGCCGAGTAACTTTGATCGCGACGATCATCGCGTGACAAGCGAGAAGAAAAAAGATCTTGTAGACGTGAATCCTTCAGATACAAGCGCGATTTCTCGCTCGCGATAATCTGACGTCTCCAAATGCGGCTATTTCTCTTTGTTGAGCAATGTTTGCTCCTTGCTTCCTACAACAACGTATCGGCGGAGTGCCGACGGAGGGAAGCGACGATCGTTTCCCGCGTCTTCCGTGTGAAAAAGAAGAAATCTCTCCCCTGAGGAGTCGAACGAAACAAATATTTACGCTGCTCCGCGAGATCGTGATCTCTTTATGCACGGAGACTGTGAAAATCCGTTTAGCGATGGAGAATCGCGTGGTAACATCGTTGCACTCTGCTAACGCAACATTCGCACAATTCTCGCTTTATAATCTTGGCAACGAATAACTTTTACTAATTGTAAGTTGTTTGTCCAATTATTCAGTGTTTATAAATCGAAAAGCAATTTATTCTTACGCTAAATTGGTTATTAACGATCGCTTGTTAACGTTTACAATTCTCTCTCTTCTTTTTTCTCAAAATATATATTTTATACATATTTATTATAAAGTAAAAACATTGTTTAACGTTATTAAAGTTACTTGAAACTCTGGATTTAAAGAGCTATTATTATTATTAAACGTAGTGCGAAATTTACCATGCGAAAACTTCTATAGAACCATCTGTGGATATTATTGTTAACTTAAAGTGGCAACAGTTTGATATGATTTCTATTTTTGTTGGAGCTTATCTCGTTGGTTTCCTCGCGACTTCCTCTCTATTTAACCGAGTCGCTTTTTACAAGAAATTAGTGAATGAAAAAAGTGTCGTTGTGGTTAATTTCTTCTTGCAGAATATGATACAATTATCTCCGTGATTTCATAAATTCTAATTTAGTACTCTCATTTGCATATGTCTTAAGCTATTCTTTATAGGTACTTTCAGTCTGTTTCTTGCGCTTGAAAGTTTCTTTTTGCCTCGCGTAGGCGTTAAGTATATTAGATGCATTGTGCGGAAAGACGGCTCGCGGTCAAGTTTATGCAACTTTCATGCTGTCCGTCGTGCATTATAAGAAATTAGATTAGCGATACGCGCCAAAGTTTTTCTTCGTTAAAGCGAAGCAAAAAATTTGCGCGCCAATGACAGTGGCGATGATTTAACTTCTCAGCGATAGAAAAGAGACGCACAAGTTATAATTAGTTATCGTGACATGAGGCGCACTACCATTCGCCATTAATTTTTAGTTGTCACAAACGGAAACAAAGTATACGAAAGATAGACGAGACGAAAATAGTTCTGTGTTGTAACTAACGTCGACTAATTTTGTGAAACTTCTTCTTATTCTATTAAAGAAAACTCTTTGGAACTGTTTATTATAAATAGCAATTCGCGTACATTTCGCTTGCGAAGCAATCTATTTGCCAGCCAGCGCAAACTTTCGAATTGTTGTCCCCTCTATTTAGAATTCAAGAATTTTAACGCTTAGTTTGAAAAGAGATTTAAGTAATTATTGTTTTAATTCTACAATAATTGATGTGATACAAATTTAAAGGTTAATGATGGAACGGTAATAGGGAAAATTTTTATGTTTTGCCCACAGCGGGTTTGAGCTAATAAATTTTTATTTGGGAATTAAATAGAACGAATGTTTTGTAAAACACTCTTTTTACTGTGGAGCGTGTCGCTAATCTAATTTGTTATTAATTCATGTGTATATGAAACACGATTAAATGTTGGACGGTAGAGGGGAAAGAGACAGGAATAGAAGAGAGATAGAAATGCTCGAATATTCGCAACTCTTTCACGAATAGGCGATCCGGAAACTTCATGTAATCGGATCACTGTTCGCTTTTGATGCACAAAGCGGTGATTACATAACTACATTTGACCAAAAATTAATTTTCTTTTCTTTTTTTCTAGAAAAACAAATAGTGAAAGACGCATAGTTATTTTATGTCAAAAATTGCTATAACATTTTTGTCGAGAGTATAGATTTTGTCGAGATAACATTTGCATTATTTTTATGAAATTCTAGTAGATTAAAACTAATTATAATTTTAAAAATAGTAACTCAAATATTGGCTAATTATATGAAATATTATTAATCGCATAAAAAGAGTTTCAATTATTTATATTTGACTATAATTGGAGAATAATTTATGTTTGCGTAGTTTATGTTTGCGTTGTTTATTAATTTAATATCTAATTTAATATTCAAGTGCTTGCAAATTTGTTTAAATTCGAAACGTTCTTTCGTTTTTTTCGGCGTGATATAGAGTATCATTTTCAGCACTTTGCTGATATCTGGCTTTCGCTCTTTGATTATTCATATTAATGACAATTTGATAACAGTTACATTCACTGATAATAGTCTCATAGCGATTATTTGTGGTATTAAAAGCGTTTGTGTGGTTCAGCTTTGAAACTCGATAATGAAGTTATATCATAATGTAAGTTTAGTAGATTTGTCGAGTACAAAAGTGACAGATCGCGTGCTCTTCGATAGAAATTGGATCTCTCACTTTGATGTGTATATTCTACCTCGAATCTCCATGCTAAAGACCAGTACATGCATCTTACATTAAGCTGTCGTGTGATCACGTTTATTTGCTAATAGTTATATGCTAATCGAATGTCTTTACGGAGACAAGTTTCATTAAGTCAAAATGCGTCTTCTAGCGTCAATAATGATATTTAAATGAGCTAAACTGTTGTTTTTAAATCGATAATTATAAAGACAACACATATTTTTCACAATTTTATGTTATAATTATTAGTATCAGATTCTTTATCTTATAAAAGTTATTACTAATAAAATACAATGTTAGGCATAATGTAATTTTAAAAATTAATACAATTATTTTCTGTGAGAAAGGTAATTAATTTTCTTGACGTTTCGCGAAATAGTTTTTCTTCTCGCGAAAAATTCTGCTTTTTCCATCAACCGAAGGAAACCATTATTGTACGCGGAAAGGTGACAAGGATTTTTCTCATAAAGCACGATCAATAAAGGTTGTACGTGATTCAAGTCCGTTTCCGAATTGCATGAAGACGCCCCGCAAGAGAGAAACGGAAAGCATTTTCATCTTGTCACCAGTGATGAATCTTCGCCGACCAAACGATTGTCTAAAATCTCGATTTTTTGGAAATTGTAAAAAAGATATTTAAAAAAATAATATATATATAATTAATAATAATATGTTCTTGTGATTGAAAGAAAGAAATAAAAAAAATGGAAAATATTTTTATCTACATATTGATGATATGCAATATCACAATATTTATTTTTTTTATCAATTGAATTGCTGATAAAATAACAGATAGAAAGTTTATAATAAATATTTTTTTTAATTGATTATGCAATATATAAGATATTTATAAAGGAGGGATTTTTATATTTAGGACCGCTTACAGCTTTAAATCCACTGCTTTATACCACATCATTGTTCTTTCGACGAAATGAAAAGCGCGTCATAAATCGGGAAGTCTCGAAGCTTTGGAATATCGTTCAACCGCTTGATCGATAGCTAAGTGCTTGTGGTGACATGCGGTTCGCCGATACAGCATACGGAATGTCATATGGCACGTCGCGAACGCTGCGAGTAGTCGTTGCATGAATTTTCAACAATGACAGCGGTACGTTATGTAAATAATATCTGACATAATTTGAGAAAAGAGGGAGGGAGAGAGAGAGAAAGAGAGAGAAGGGTCGGAACATCGTTACGCGTTTTCATAATTTCACTCCGGCAATGCATCTCCGCGTTTTCGTTGATGAAATGCAGGCAGCGACCGTTGGTAGATTTTCGACAAATTCTGTAATATTTTAGCGCGAAACCGGCTGACGGCTATCTTTTCATCAAAATGTACTTTTTAATGTGCTCAACCTCGCGCTCGTCCTTTAATGCGCTTTTGTCTCTAATTTCGTGTACATCTTTATTCTTAACGGGTCTTCTACTCTAGTAAAGATCTATTCATACTTCATAAAAAAACGCGTTAACCGAAACATCAAATATTCTTACATGGATTTCAAGTGGGGCAATGCACACTTCGCAAAACGACATGTCCCATTTGAAACTTGTACAAGAATATCGGACGATTCCACTAACGTGACATGCCGCTTCGCAATAGCGAATAAACCTTAATACCGTATAACGTTTGCTGTATCACTTGCCCGGATTTACTTTGGGCAAAAGTTTGCTAGGTGTTTTGTTTGCCATTTTATTAGCAGTATTATTGCAGAAACTTTATGTACTTACGTCGTCGACATCATCTGGCAGATTAGCAAACTCGGAGAACTCGGCACACTGTCGATTTGATCAGCTTGTCCATTCGGCAAGCCGAGTTTTATACGACTGACGTCATTTCTGCGCGGAAATTGATCTCAATTTCTCTTTGCTTTTCTTTTTAGGAAAGTTAACCGTTTGCTTCTAAACGATTATTTATATCTCTGTTCGCCGAAATGTAACGATGTCCTGCGCGAGATACGTCTTGCAATATTCATCAGTTCTTAAGAAAATCATGCAAATAATTATAAATAATTTGCATGATTGTTGTCTATTTTTTTCTCGTTTATCTTGATAAAAATTATTCTAGGTTGTCACATCACGTGTAGCTTTTTTTATGAAACAAGACCTTTGTAACCTTTTTAAAATTGTTGCAAAACATGAAAAGAACGGGAAGTAATGCGCGTGAAATTATATATTTGCTAAGTATGTTAATATCTATAAACGCTGTAACAACTATGATGGCGACGTTTACACGAACAATTTGATTTAATCATGGTGACGAAGCAATCACTGTCTTGATAATTGGAACATAAACGCTAGTCAAGGATTGACTATAATTATTCAGCAGATTATATTAAGATAATACGCTTTACTTGTTGTGAATACACGAAGATACAGATTTATCGGGACGTTGTGTACACAACGTTTTGCAACATTTTATGCAACGTAATATTTTATACCTTTTTTTATCGAACAAGGTCATCCATAACGCTTCGCCGCAAATTCGATTTTTCCAAGATCCAAGTCGCTTTGAAGAATTAATCTGATTAATAATTTAAATACAAAAGAACGTATTTTTATTGCACGTCAGAGTTCCGAGGAGCGTGCGTACTTTCGATGAGACTGCTATTCCCCAGCTGACTGCAATCAATCATGGTAATTTGTGAAAATGGTCGACGTATCCGGTCGTATTCAGCCTCAAATCCGTTCGTGCATCAAATTTTGGACGCACACGACATCAAAATCCCAAATTGATACGCAACGAGGTCATTGTGGTTACCGTGGGACGAATCTCTCAGCGGCCCTCGATCAGCAGTTCCGCCTAAACAAACGCTATTTGTACGAGTAAACGCAACTGGATAAACAGCGTAACGGATTTTGTAAACTTTTCCGCGTACCGGGAATGCTACCAGATTACCGTTTCTATTACGAAATCAAATAACACCGCGACTGGATTACCAAAGACGTGCCGATGCACGTTGCGTGCGCGCACGCACATCGCACTTTCTCCACCGCGAACGATATGGGCTTGTTACCTCTTTAGATATCGCGACCTACCCTACGTATTTCGATCGTAATCCGAGCAAAAAGAGAGGCATGGTCGATAGTGTATCACAGGATGAGAGTGTAAAGGCGCGGCACGCGGCGCAAGACGTAATCGCCTTGTGGTGCGGAAAAATTGGAACGATGCGTCAGGCGGCTGTAAACCCTTCTTTTTTTTCCGTAATACACCCCTTTTTTGCGCGTAGTTTGCGACGCGTTACACTCGGCGGCAAGAAGTTCAATATTAGTAAGATGTATCGTTCGTGTTACGATTATACAATGCCGCAGCGTCTTGTAAATTACTTGCCACTTCACTTTTGCAGAAAAATTATTCCAGTCTGTGACGTATCTAAACTCGCTCATTAATTCTTAATTTCTACTGGGAGTACGCGTATATATACATGAAAATATATTGCGATACCATCTCGGATATTGCGTTTAAATATATATGCACGGTGTTTTAGATGTTTCAACATAAAAATTCAAAGGTTCTTGTGTAAATTTAAAGGAATGATTTATTACGTATTACTCTTATTCAATTTTGTTACTCGTATTCATGTTTATTTTTATTATTGAAATAAGAAAAGTTTTATTCACTGAAACTCGCGTCTTTTCCATTCAGCTCGTTAATTAAAATATTAATTTATTACTGTCTTTCTCGTGCTTTCACAATCGTTCAGTTTGCAATCTATTTCATAATATGTTTACCTGCTGCAAGTTTGGCTGTCCCGCTTGCCTTCGGCTCAGCTTTACGGCCATTTTTCATCGTTGCCCGAGGAACGAGTTCGCAAGTAGATTAAAGATATTCGTTATTCTCTTGATACTTTTCAGCCGGCGCCTGAGATAACCCGTTCAGAACTCGTTTCGTATTCGGCGCAATCCTTCGCGGAACGTCGACTCGAGTCCGTTCCATTATGCATTCTGTGCCATATCGTCGATCGCGCCGCGGTTGATGGCCTTTCATGAGACTCGCTCGGAAACACGCGGTATCAATCAAAGTCTCGAAATTTTGAGAAACGCGATGAGAGAAGGAGAGACAGAGAAAGGAGACAATGCTCGAAGTCAGGACAATCAATCCATTAAGTCCGATACGAGGAATCGATTTGTTTCGCTAATCAATCAATGTGAGATATTACAACGAGATCGGCATTATCTTTGCTTCATCGCCTAAGACGGCGCTGTCGGTATATATGTATATATAAGCGGGAAACGAGCTTATTACGGAAGTATAGCTCAGTGATAGATGAGCGAATACAACTCGGCTTATAGGGTTATGGCGACTGGCCTTCCAGCGACGAATACAAGCGCGCGTCAAATTGCTTCCGAAGGATTTGGATTATCTAGTGATTAGAAACAGGAGCATCTTTAAAAAATAACTGTAGAGAGAACCATGACATTTTCTTGCTATCTAAAAATAGCTCTGCAAATTTATACGCGCTTTCGGCACTTTCGGCAAAATAAAGTTTTATTCATCTCGTAATATTGTGTAAAACACAAATTAAATAACTTTTATCTAAATTTTATGTGAAAATGCCAAATGTCTACTCGATATGACGCTTCCAGCGGTCGTAATTGTGGCAGGAAATTAAACTCAAGTTAGATAACGTATTAGCGAACGTATCGCATACGCATTTCCGGTTCCGCCGTTAAGTTACTGACAGGATAATCGGAAATTGGACGGTTTTGAGCGGGTAATTAGAACACTCGCTGAGTTGGAGCTGTACGAGAGCTCTAGGGGTGGCAATCGTAATGCGACGTTAATCCTAGTCCCAAAGGCTTAATTAGCAACACAACGCAATGGCCAATCGTACAGAATGTAATAACGTATAGAATAGTAACATTGAAACGGTGTAAATGATCGGAAGAGAAGTAAAACGGAAGTATTGATTTTCCGCTTGCGTTCCACGCATCCATCGACGGTGTACTTTATGCATATAGCTCGTATTTTACCGTGAGATTAATTACGCGTTACTCAATTTCACTGTCATTACGCGTGGCGACCGAAAGCTCGTATTGCTACACTTTGACGCAGATATATAGTAACACAGTATCGATTCAAGTATCCTTGCAAGAGTGGTATTCTTAAAGTATTACACTTCAACGCTACATTTGAAGTTCGCGTTTTCATCTATTCTGCAGTCAAGACGAATCGATTATCTCTCAGCGACTACTTTCGATGTTACCTTTGAAGGATTTTTAGTGCGACGCTCCGGCACTTTCTCGAGTGCAATAGAACTTAGAGAGCTCAGGAGAAAGGCTTTCCCGGTCGGTTCCGCAAGTTGGTCAACAAAAGTCGATACGCTCGAGATAGACATCGCATCGCTGATACCACCGAATATCAAAGAGATGATCGCGCATTTCTCATATGTATACTGATATTTATTTCTACACTAGATAATCGACTAATTGGAATTCCGTGAATGCCTATTCCACGAGTGGAATGTGAGAAATGCGTTTGCGGTGAGCATCGCCTCGATCGCTTACCGCTTAGATATGTAGTTATCGTATTATATCCGCTTGTGCTTGTAATAGAGCTGTCACTCAATTAGTATTGTAAGCGAAATGTCACGTGTGTATGATATATCTTTCGCCGGATTACTTATTGCAACGCTAACAAGGTGCGTTCTACGAGTGGGAGCTGTGAGTAGGAACGAATTATACCGCAATGAATGCTTGTTTACAAAAAAATAATTATTTCCTTTTGTTCTTGCAATAAGCAATTGATTCACGGATGGATAATTATCAATTATTCATCGATCCGTTCTTAGTTGCAATTAATAAATGGCTTTCTTCCTAACGCGCGCGCGGTATTTCAAAAGAGTAAAGTGTAAGCTCTTATCGATCGTTTCCGTTGTCAGACGTCGGCACTTTCTTCCGCCTGCAAGGCTGGCATTTCAAGGAAAAGATGTCGAGGAATGAAAAGATACACCTTTGCTTCGATCTCGAGAATATACGGCTTTTCAAAGCGTCAAGACTGCATGATTAGAATCCTTGTTGACACACACTTATATAAAAGAGGACTGACCTTCCTGTCAATGAAAAACTTACTTTATGTGGTTTGTGCGATACTTTAAGGACGAATATAGCTAGAACATTAAAATGCAGTTGGACTGAGAGAATTAGTAATTATGTATTTTTTACTATTAAATTTGTGAGAAATTTCGTCATAAATTGTTTTGATGAAAATTATGCAAGTAAAAATATACTGCAGTAAAAAAATGAACACAGTAAATGTGATGCATAAAGTAATATTTAATATAAAATTTTCAAGAAGCTTTACAGCCCAAAGAAAATATTTTATTTTACGTATACTAAAAGAAATTCGGAGACTTTTCAAGAGTTGTCACGGTGGTTTCAATAAAAATTTAAAAATATGAAAGCAGCAATCGTAAAGATTTATTGCAAAAGTGTGGAGCGTACTAAATTTATTGATTTAAATACATTCTCTTTGTGGAAAAAAAATAACAAATATTAATCAACTTTAATATTATATAGGAAACACCGCGGCACAGCTTCCTCGCTCGATTTTAACAGTCATTCAACATAATGAAAGCCGGAATCGCATGTTTATTATAACGACCACCGTGACGCCACGGGACAATCCGGTCTACTTTTACAGCCACTTTTAACTTCCCCGACACTATATTATAAAAGGAGAAAAATATCTGCTTCAGATGACGGCTCGCAGAACTTCTACTACTTTTACAGTGACAAAGCGCAAAATTCGTGTCGACTCCCCTTTGCGTTACTTATTGTTAGATTACTTTCTAGTCGTGCCGCGCGAAGACAAACGACTTTATGCTGTAGCTCGAATTTACCTTGTTTCTTTCAATAATATTTATGATGCAAATATCTTTTTTACTTGCATAATTTTTATTTTGTTCGATACTTTACTTGTCAAGTAAATCAAATATGTATTAGTCGGCTAAGTGGATATTATATTACTATCGTGATCATGTATTCAAGTTTATGATTGATAGCCACAAGATAATTTAATTAAATGTATTATATCAACTATCGTATTTCGTAAATTTATCTTTTTAATTGAAATTAATAAAATATATTTTTTTATTATAATTTGTGAAAAAAATTTGAAAAATCGATAAAACAAAAAAAATATTGAACATGCATGTTATTAATCTTGCGGTGGCAAAATATTGTTAAATTTAAAAATAGCAGAATTTTTTAACTGTGTTTGCTTGAATTAAAGTTGCGTGACGCAGACATTATTCTATCTGATCAAATCACAACGGAATATTTATTAAATTCTCATGTTATTTGTGTCTCACGTTATACTGTGGCCAGTGCTTTACCGCAGAATTTATTTGTGTTATATATGGTCTGACGACTGTCGTGAGATACGCATTTATGTATGAGTATGTGTGCCGTAGTGTCGAAAACGAACCGAGAAGTTTATGTCGTAAAAGCGAAGGTCAAGCGATTCGCGTACGCGAGCCGATTTCGTAATTACTATTTAATTCTCCCGTTATTCGATTTATTTCATTCTTGATCGTGTCGCTCGATGAATTAAATTAATCACAGGCATTCGCGACACTTAACCTGGGATCTCTCGATGACACCACGATCGGTAATTATCTTTGACATGTTTATCAAGTGGCGGTACATGATGTTTGCTGGATGACAAATGTCATCTGCGATTCGTCGAACAATATTTTCAAGTGGTGCGATCTAAATGCGATCGTCAGAGTAGCTTTTAGCGCGAAGTTCATTGCTCCATTTACATCGCCGTTCTCGCGCTCGTAAAAGCAAACTTCATCTTCTCCCCGCCTCATCGCCGGTCATGTGTAAACTGTGGTTATTTCTACTGGCGACGTGAATCCACGGTTAGTTTGCAAACGTTCCGCACACTCTTCGGCTTGTGCATTCTCTTTCTTCGAGTCAAGGGCACGTCCATCCATCGTCTTGTAGCACGTGCGATCGTCTCACGTGTCGAAACTTTCGCAGTAACGAGAATATATTGTTATATTGGTACGCGTATATTTATAACGGTTAAATGCTATGTTATTGAGAAACAGTATTCTCAATTAGGAGTTATAGCTTCCGTTGAGCTGTGATTGATCAAAATTGGTCGCCCGCGGTGATGAATATATTACAGACATTTCCTGTCGGGGCAGGTCTAACATTTACAAACTGCGCACTTGGCACAATGTGCAGTGCATGCGTGTGTGTAAAAGAAAGAATTCTATGATTCAAAATATTCGACAGAGAGAATCTCACAATTTTCGAAAGTACTTTAAAATACATTTTCCGAAATTAATTTGGAGTAAATTTTTTCAAACAGATATTGAGATATCAAACATCGCTATATCACTGATGCGAAACGTTTTGCCTTCCACAACGACATCTTTGACGGAGTTAAGTTAGACAGTTATACAAATTCCTCCGTGAATTAACTGATTGTAAATATTATACGGTCTCGTGTTTCTGATAAGCAGTTGCTTAATTAAGATGTCATTGCTATTACGATGCGTCTATTCTCTGTGTACAGTGTTTCTAATGACGGCGCCGCTGTTTGACTTAGGTTAGCGACATCGTGTTCCCCCGTACGCCTGTTTAATTAACGTTTGTCGGCCCGCAAACGCAGAGGTGCATCGCGTGCGGTAAAGTAATCCCCGGCGAGTCGAACCGCGAGTTGTATCGTGTCACGTTGCGGTCGCGTTGGAGCTAGACCCACGCGTTTTCACCGCATCTTTTCACATATCTCTCTCTCTCTCTCTCTCTCTCTCTCTCTCTCTCTCTCTCTCTCTCACTTTCTCCCTTCCTGTCAGATTATTATCATTGTTATTTAAAACAACGCGCGTATGGCAATGCGATTAAAAAGCATGTGGGTGTAGTGCATCATTTAACGATGTATTTAAATCCGCTGTTTTAACTTCCATTGAAGTAATTCCTCTTTAATGCCGCTATTATACTCGACTTACATGCTGACGCTATTTCCGCCAAGTTGCACAGTAGCCTCTGTATAAGCCCGTGCAATAAACACTCGAGGCGGTTTTTCTTTCCCCACGAGCCTTTGTTACCTCCGACATTACGAAGTTGCCCTGCATTTCTCCATCGCATTTCGCTCCCTCGCGTTTTTCCCACGATATCGCGGCTGGTGGAAATGCGCGTTATTACAAACCAGTTACTCGCAATTGATGGATCGTCATTTCCGCGAAACTTTAGCAATCGTTCAGGTGAACGTTCAGAGAGTTCTGAAATTGCCAGGAAATTCTACGATAATTTTGGACTCGACTTTTCTTGTAATTCAGCCGACATCCGTCATTACTGCATTCTAGTTTTCTCAGCGTCTCCAAAATCTAATTTTGAATTAAGATTTAATTAAGTTAAGAATTCTCCAGATTGATGCAATATAAGATCTTCGCGTGCAGTATATCAGAATCGTGATGTAGTTGCTTGACGAACGGATAAAAATTCTGAGATTGTTGCAATCGCGATTGCGTTTCTCCATTAAACCCTCGTAACTCTCGACGTAATTCTGATGAACGTTCGCGGCGATGTTCCACGACCGAACATGCGAATTCTTTTACGGTGCGATTGTATTCTCGCAAGCCCTTTTCTCCGAGTCCGCCAATAAATTCCTCTACTTAACGTGCCGCGAAATTACGGGCAGGATACATTGATTTGTCCTTTGGGATTTCTCTCGGCGGATCAATATTCGCCGATAATTGTCTAGCGACCTTATCTGAGAGTACCTTGTTCTGCTCTTTGTTAGAGACAATGCAAATTTTCTTTGTTAAAAAAAACTAATTTATCTTTTGTTAGAGAAAATATAAACGAAAATTGAATAAAAGACAAATGGAATCGCGAGTAACGATACAGATTTCGATTAGTACAAATACAAAAGTATTCCGTGGCAACGCACGTGCCATTATAATCTGATTAAATTTTTATATTTTAAAGTATCGTAAAATATACGTAAAATATACGTAAAGTATACGTAAAAAACGAGACAAATTTCCACGCCGCTCGACTCGTCGAATCAAGATAAGCCACGGCTATGATAAATTGCGGTTGCACTACATGCATGGCGTTGTTCATACAAATGCGACAGAAATCGCTGCGGCACATTGCGATATCATACAAAGTGCGACACGAATTTCCATGATTTTTTTTATCGTATAACGGGAGCCAAAGTTTTGGTACCGCGCTTCCGTCATTTGAATTTCAAATATTTCGGTTTCGAGATGCGGCAAGAGTATTGTAGTGAGCGACGCTTCCGGAAAGCTAAACTTCTTTTTCGCGATGTCATTTTTCTTCGTCTCGCCTTTTCTCCCCTGATTGTATTGACTTTTTCAAATTGGGTGTCAAACTTAACGACGTTCCCGTGTAGCGTATTACATTTTCTCGGACATAATACCGAAATGCCCAATTCTTTTTCTTTTTTTATTATACGTTAAAATCTTATTACGCATTCATTAAAATATGAATGTATTATTTCCATATATACGATAAATTAGTGCCACTATGCGTCAAACGTGAATCTATTATGCAACACGTTAACATTTCATTGTGGTGTACATTAACAAATTCCTCTTTTCGCGCCACGTGTCAAATTAGCCACTCGGCAATCGTTACAAAATGCTATTGCGCAATTCGCGGCGGATGAATCTATCGTTGCGCGAGTCGAATTCCGAAATTATTCTCTTTGAGAACGTAATGAGTGACCCGGCGGGCCGCTTGGTCGCATTGACAGCGCGGGTGTGCGACACTCATCTGCGCAGTATGGCGCATTGTTTGCCACAATACGTTATACCGGTATTCGATAGAGCGAGCGAGCTTTTCCAGCTTTCAAAAGGACGATTTATGCCCATAACAAAAGGTGTCTCGCGTTACAAGCCATGATTTCATTCAGCAGCTCGCTGTAATTACTGAAAATATTCGATAAAAGCGATACACCCGGCATATCGATGAGAGCATGTCGACGAGAGCGTGACACGAGCGATACGGGGAGAATTTCCCGCTGACACATTTGTTACTTTGCGTTTCTAATCATCCGACAGACATTTTTGTTCTGAAAAATGACATGATCCGATCGCGTCGGATATCGGCTGAATCGCGTTATTAACGCGAATGAAAGGTGACGCATTTACGATCCTTATGTACAAAGTTCATGCCTGTATTCCCGGCAAATTGGAGTCCCCCCAATCTGCATGTGTAATTGGATTATGTAAACGCTCCAAGGTCGTCTCTGACGTCTTATCAGTGACAAAAGGAGTGATTGTTACCGGCAAAAAATCTGATCTAGCCATGAATGTCGATGAACGGTGAATTTGACTCGTTAGACCTTTTAATACCGCTTGACGTTTCATTAAATAATCGTTTCGCCGATCGCTCAACTACCTCTCCTGTGACGATCCTTTGAAATCGTAACGCGCTATAGCTTTGCGAACATGCTGTTCGTAGATAGATTGCAAGATTCCACGCCTCGTCTATATACGTCGTATGTATTCCGATATGTAAGCGATGAAGCTTTTGTGTTACCGGAGGACAGAGAAGGATGTCGCGATCGTGCGTGCAGATTCTGAAAGTACCGTTTTGACAAACACATTTATTTGAGATGTCCGCGAAGTGCGCGTGAAAATCGCGTCGCCGTAGTGCTTATTCGAGCTTCGTCGAAGCGCGAAGACCGGTGATGACCGGTCGACGAGTGATACGCGACGTCCATCGCGACGACGTACTGGCGTTTTGATGAAGCTACGATTCGGAGTGAAGTGTCGAGTATGAGCAGTCTCCAAGTACCGGAGCTTCGGCTTCCGGCGGACGACGGCGATGGCGGCGGTCCGGGCGGCGGAGCAGCGAGGGGTACGGTACCCTTATTGCTGGTTCCGCCGAGCAACGTGCCTCGGAGACGGCATTCTTGGATTTGTAGGTGAGTATGTAAATCGCAGTTCCGATAGTGAGTTTGTTGCGGAAGCTGTGCAGCGGCAAATTATTAATTAGCCGCTTAATATGCGTCTCACGCGAGTCTCGGGTTTCGCGTTTATTTGCGTGCGCCCGTTTGTCATACACGCGCTCGCGTGCGAGTATACCCCGCCTCTCTGTACCCTGCTGTGTGAAATGCACTTTTATATCTTCCGGCACTGCGCGCGTTCATAAGCAATTATCGTTTGGCGTATTCTGCGTCGAGCTCGCAAACTTTAAATGGAAATGATTGTGTTGCTTGATTTTATTCAAATGGATTCAATAAGGTGCAGTGTAATTGCGCTGTGGCTGTTATGCGGATATACGAGTCGGAAAAATGTATGTCGTTACGATACTTGATACCGTATTTGAATATATTTGAAACGTATAAAGTATTAATAAATAAGTACTTCAAATATTTTTCGAATACTTACAATATAAATACTTCACAGAAATATTTTACAACTTCTATTTTCTCTTCTGTCTAAAGAAAGAGAAAATCCCTGGCTTAAAATTAAGCTTTCGATATCTGTGTGTAGAGTAGGATAACAATAGAAGTCAAAAAAGAGAAAATACCTTTTTCGCAAGAAAAGTTCATCATCTTTTCTCCCCTTGTTTTTTTCTGTTTATTATATCATGAACAATTTATTATTATATAAAATATGTTTAATATTTAGAAAAATATTAGTTTTTTGTGATTGAAATTGAAAAGAGAAGTCTTTTAATTAACGCACGTGCTTTAAATTTGTTCCACAGCGGTGTGTGAATACTTGCACGTGCATAGTAATCATCTTTTGGCTATTCCGGTGTAACTAGTAGGCACTTCCCTCGGGTGATCTTTAATCTAGGATAATTGTATGGCACGATACCAGATAGAGGGAGACATTGTCCCAATTTTCGGAAGCTTCTGCGAGACCTACCGCGTCGCTTTAGAGACAAAGTATTATAGAATAATCCCGAGTCAACTCGTGACTATTACTTTTTCCGATTACTATTTGAATGAATATCGCGAGGCTTTTACTTTGAGTAGTTCTTAACCTTTTTTAATAAGAATTAAAAAACGATTGGTTGCTCAATTTATGTCGTGTAAATGTGATATTTAAAATTTTTTCTCGCGGCTTATTATATAGTATAAATACTATATTGCTGTTAACTAAGACAGATTTGTGTAAAGCGAAGGCCAACACGTGTCATTATCTACTAATTGGTCTCCATTACGTATTCATTTAATTTTTTCCACATTCTACGCAAAAACAGTTAAGGAAATATGTTAATTTCTCTGTATTTTGTTTGTAAAATCATATAAGACTCACGGCGATAGATAAATCATTTTATCAAACATTTAGAATTTATATAATTTTTGCGTTTTATACATCTATCGGTTAAAATTTCTTTTTTGTCTTTGGCATCGCATAATTTTATATACCAAAATCTTTTTAACATTTCATATTCGACACAAAAGGGGATTTTTAATAAGCGATTCATTGGCTGTATTAAAATTAAACCTTACGGTGATATGAATGAAGAAAAACCTTCTTTCGTTGACTTGATTAAGATTTCTTACGTGAGAGAACTCTTTCGCATTTTATTTTTACTTTTTCGCCATTGTGCGCGCGCGCGTTGTTTCGCGTGCGACACTGTTTTATAAGACACGCCATAGATAGATAGAGGTATTACGAGCCGCTTGCTGGAAGTAAAATGAAAGTACAGCAATGTTTTTTCTTTTTGATAGTCATCCGAGAAGGTGCACGATTGTGTAGACTGCGACGGTTTCGCTAAATTAATCCGTTTGTATTTACTATTGCCACTATTTTCCGACTGCTTACGGATGTGGCAGAACATTTCTCGTTCCATCTTGGATGTCCTGATTATTTAATGTCTAGCACGAAATTCTTTTTCAGTTTTTATGCGGAAAAATGTTTGTATATTATAGCTATCATAGTCCATTTTTATTACCATTTTTGCCGTAAAACGTAATCGATAGTAGTTAAAGGAAGTAGGAGGAGGAAAACTATGTATGTGGAATCGTAAATGGAACGTGCAAATGGCTACGCAAAAGGCGAATCGCGTCATCATACACATTTGTACAAGGCATTCGTGGGGCGATAACGATTGACTATTAATACCCGAGTCGTGCGCCATGCAGCATTAGATCCTTGAGTGATTGTCGACCAACAGCCGATTGCTTTCGTGATTTACATCTAGCTTATTCGATAATTTTCATTTCTTACTATTGTGACATACTCGGCGGAAGAAAATTAATATTCCATTCTCACGTGCGTGTTTTGCCCAAATAATTTAGTAATAAAAAATTAAAATCTGATATTTATATTTTATATCAAAAATATACCGATTTTGCAATTTACTTTTAACCTGGCTCTCTCTCTATTACAATAAATGTCTTATTAAGATAGCAGCTGCATCTTGTAAGAAATTACACGGTTTTCTTTTTTCGTCAGGATGCATTCTATTGCGCGAAGAAAAGAAAATACTCTTACTAGAGGTGAACGCCTCTAAATTGCATTTCCCGACAACACCTGCGCGAGCTAGGGGATTTGACCGGGGAATCCGGTTATTATAGATCGCGATGCAGCTTGCACTTTTGTTCTTTTTCATTCGGCTGTTCTTGCCTCGACTTTATTGTCTATAGCGCGAGATAATAAATGACGTATCACTTCGTATATATTTTATAACTGTGGCGCCCACGTCTGACATTCAAAGTTTTCATCGAGAAACGTTGGAGATAAAGATAGAAAAATAAATTCTCAAGAGAATTTTCTTTGTATTCAACAGAAAGAACCTTTGTGTTTTGCGTACGCCGTATATTCTTTTGCTTCGAAATATTAATAAAGATGCATTTTCTTGACTTCTGTTCACGTACGATTTTATTTTGTAGCCAATTGCCTTTTTTTTCTTGATAGACTTGAAGCTGTCAAGCAAAATTTCGATAAAAGATGCGATATTATTTTTAAATATTATATTTATGGTTTTTTGTTATACGTATATCTATTAGCAATTTATAAAATAATATTAATTACATAAAATTATTCAAATAATGATACTAGTCGAGAATATTATAATACTCTGATGTTTGTATTAGGTGTTAAACTTAGCCATCGTTTTTTATCTTACAAAATTCATTTATTAGAAAGAGAGTAAAATAAATACATTAATCAAAATATTTTCCTTTATTTTCTATGACTTTTGCCCATTTTTCTGGCAGGAGACTAACTCCGCGACGATAAAATGCGCTATTTTTTTAAGCAAATCATTCATCCACCCACTTCTGAACTTCTTCATAACTGGAGAAATGTGTGTTTCCGAGCGCGTGTTGCATCGATCGGAAAAGGTGATAATCCGATGGAGCCAAGCCTGGAGAATACGCTGGGTGTGGAAGAACTTCCCATTTGAGCTCCAAAAGTGTGTCTTTTACGGTTTTTGCAACATGCGGTCAGGCATTGTCGCGCAAAAGGATCACTTTGCGTCGATTACTAGCTACGGATGGCTTTTCTTGCATTAATACATCATTCAATCGATGCAGTTGTTGTCGGTAGCGATCAGCGGTAACAGTTTGATTTGGATGCAACAACTCATAATAAAGCACGCCTTTTTGGTCTCACCAAACACACAGCAGAGCTTTATGTCCATGAATATTTTGTTTTGGTGTCGAAGTGGATGGTTGCCCGGGATCCATCCATGATTTTCTCCGTTTGGGATTATCGAAGTAGATCCACTTTTCATCTCCGGTTACAATACGCCACAAAAAACTCTTTTTATGTTGCCTGGCAAGCAAAGAAGTTGCGATGGACAAACGGTTTAAGATGGCATTTTCGGACAACTCATGTGGCAGCCATTTTCCTTCCTTATGAATTTTTCCGAGGACATGTAAGCGTTTGCAACAGCCATTTGAGTAACATCTAACACTTTCGATAATTCTAAAAGCGTTTGAGATTTTCATCTAGTAAAGCTTGAAGTTCGGCATCCTCAAACTTTTTCGGCTGTCCTGAACGTTTTTTGTCTTCCACGCTAGAATCACCACTTCGAAAACGTTGAAACCACTCTCTGCACGTTGTTTTTGATGGAGCTTCTTTATAAGTCTCGGACAGTAAGCGATGCGTTTCAGCTGCAGTTTTCTTTGTGTCGAAATAGTGCAGAAGTACATGTCGAAAAAATACTTTATTACGATTTATTTTTCATCGATTAAAAAATCTCTCTGTTTACACAATAATCAATCTTTGCACACTAAAGGTACGTTCCACTTGGCGATCGCAACGCTTGTGGAATCATTTTATCTTTGTTTTTCATTGAAAGTTAAAGAAAGATAGATAATGTTCACGAGCGTTGCGATCACCAAGTGGAACTCAGCCTAAATTGTATTGACCAATGTTTATCCTTCATAAAACAAGCAACTTCAAACATCAAAACTTATTTCGTCTGCAGCTAGCATCATCTACTTGTGAAAAGCGGAAACTAAGTTTAACACCTAATAATATACAATAATCAGTCCTCGGAAATTTTAGGTGGTCAAGCAATTTGGATAGTTTGGATCTCAAGAATGAACGTTAAATAGTTTGGGCTTTCGAGGTGAAGGTATATTTTGAACAGTTTAACCTGTTTGAAAATGCCTTCAATATACATACTTATATACATACTTATATACATACTTATCTTATTTGTACTCGTTGCGAATTTATATTATGCACCGTTTATGCTACTCAACGAATGCATTTTAAATGCATTCTCTTGCATACGTTGCATTTTGTTTCGCTTCTTTATTAAGGTATTTGTTAAAATTATTCCATGCTTATAATCTACATTAAATTGCATTTTTTTACTGCGATGCATTTAAAGCTTACATTTGAAACATAGAAATAGTCTAGAATGTTAATTAGTTGATAATGAAAAGCTGATTAGTATAAAAAAATGTTTTTAAGTTTTTACATAAATTTAATAATTAATTAATTTCTCTTATTGCCAATATTTTCCGATAATTATACAGAAATTATTATTGGTAGCGTGCATAATGTTATGTTCCGGTGTTTTAAATAATTTACAAACAAATTTACAAATGAAAAACGTCAATATTGACATGATATTAATATCCACGTAAAGTTAGGTAGAAACAAAAAGCTGTTTGTTTTCTGATTACAATGCATATTAGTTTTGCTCCAATTTTTTTAAATGTCTGAACTATTTGAATCTGCAGCCATTGTAAATAGACATTATAGATTGATCATTTTTTATTCGAAATTAAAATAGACAGGTCAAAGAACAATATTACACTTTTTATTGTTGTTCAATTTCTCTTATTATACTTGTTATTGAAAGAAGTTGACAATTCGTCACTTTTCATTATTTTATCTTTCTATTTCCGAAAAGTTCAAAAGGCATGAAATTACTGATATGTGAAATAAGAAATTCGAATGCAAAGAGTATATCGATGTTTCTCCCTGATCATTCCACAAATCTGAGTGGTACAAGGATGTGCGCGATGTCGTCTGCGACTTGAATTTCTCAACGATGTATCCGGAAGTATCGATTTCTTGAGCAACGCACCGAAGTACGTTATTTCTCACTCTATTTTTCTATCCTATTTGTCTTGCATGCTCTTTCTTTGTACTTCTCAGGATCAATTTTTATACTATTATTTCCATACTGTAATGTAAAATCGAAGCAAAGTTGTCTAAATGGAATATTTCCATTTCCGCATGGTCTCGCTTACAATAGAATTTCCAATATTTATTTTGTAAAGAAATCAAAACTGTGATATCTTAAAGAAGATGTCTGTCTTTGCTTTATTAATTTATTATTGTTAATTTAATTTCTATTAAGCTGTATTTTTTTTTTAAATATTACGGTACATAATCTTGCTAAAGAATCGCGCAGAATTTTTCTAAAGAATTGTATTGTTTTTTAACTTAATGTAATGTGACGTAATGTAATGTAATTTTTTATACTTTATGTTTCAGGTGAGTTCAGCGCTCATGTAACTTCATTCACTAAGGTTGCGTGAGTAATAATCCAAACCGGTATTTTTATCTGCATCCGTTAGCACATTTATTTTACGTCTCTCCAGCAAAATGTGTATGCCACGCTTTTGAAGCGGAATTTGTTGCATAAAAAGCAACATTAAGTGGTATTGATGTGAATATTGCTGATAAATTAAAGTATTTTTAGCGTGACTGCTTTTGTCGAAATCAGAGTCATTATAAACATTAATATTTTTTTATTGATTTCGATTATACACGCATTATATGCTCAGTGGGCGCGTAATATGGTATAGATTTAAATTTGAAAAAAAAGAGAAAGAACAATTTTGCGTAATTTTTAATATTAAATTTTACTATTCTAATATTAAATTTTGAATATATTAACTTAAATGCATTTTTCCTATTATGCTGTCTCTATAATGAAAACAGTTTTACAAAGAGGGGAGATAGGAGGCTAGAGATTAGGTACATTCTCTAGTTTCTCTCTAGTAGGACATGCGGGAGCCTTCTCTGTCGCGGAATGGCTCATATTCTTAACGTCAACGTCGCGCAAAAACTTCGGCTCCGTTGACGTTGGCATGCAAGAGGAAATGGGTCAGTTTTTATGAGGAAATATCAAGTTTTTACATTACACTCAACACTGTGATTACTTTCGACGTATATCATAAAGTATTACGTTATCGATATCGCTTACCGAGTCTATCGGTTACAATAGCGATTATGGTGCGACGATAATGGCAATTATATACGCGATGTAATGACTAGATAATAAGGTTACGGAACGGATATAGCGTGTCAATGACAAAGCAGAAAGGTACGTTTAACGTAGAATTAATTCAAATATACATAATCAAGTTTAGAAAAAAATGTGCGAATACACAGCCAAATTTGGAGAAGTAAAGCATCGGCATAAGAAACATTTGAAGCAGTTTTTCTAAAATTATTTTTTCAATGAATCTGTGATAGATTTGATAATGAAATTTTTATTTTTCTAACTTTTAATTTACTCTTATTTAACATCTAATATATATAAATTAATTTTACTTAGTCTTTCTTAATTCAATTTTCAATTATTTAAATTATTCTTTATTTCAATTATTAATTTTTAAAGTCAGTTTTTGCTGCTGATTGCGCGCGATATGCGACACTTATATGTCAGTTTATGCACGTTGCCACATCAGAAACACTACGAGTGTATTGTATACACGTATGGTTTCATCGTGTCGTCGCGTTCTCGAATCACCACATTCCGCAAGTCAAGTACACCGCGTGTGTTGTTTTATTAAGTCCTTATTTATAGTCCAACGTGACGGGTTTTCAACTTCCCTTTCCTCTCTCCTCATCTCTACCATTTACTGTATCGTCTCTTTGATCGTCGAGATAAGCTGGTCCTGACAGAAGAATCAGAGGCATTTCTTCTCGGACTCCGTCGAAAAAAGAATTTCCAACAATTACTTTTGGCCATGCCAACAATTTTTGTACGAGCAAAAAGGAATCTCTTTTATTCTAAAAAAATGTATCTCGTTAAGATACACAACATTTATATCGTGTATATTTTGAGATATGTGAATTCGTGAAATATTACTAAGAATTTATTACTATCGCTATTTTATGCTGATTTATACGGAAAAAACAAATGTGGCCGATACATGTGTTTTAATCTTAATATATTTCCATTCTGTTTAATAGTTTAAAAAAGGAATAGCTTAACGAGACGCAGCGGAAAGGTTAATCTTGTTACATCTTTTACGAGAACTATAATACCCCGCAATACATCTCTGTATTCGATCTCTCAAGCTACAACGCTGTACCATCGATTTACGGTGGATATATTTCATTTATGTTTGTTTCCCCGGTGTTACGCAGGGAGATGCACCGGCGTTGCATGTATTTCACGGCTGAGAAGTTAGTGGGTTGCGCTATTCTTCGTTGTCGAGGGGAAATTATCGGTGTGCGTCAAGATTAACATTTGTGTGTTATCAGTAGTTAAAAGCAAACTCTTAAATATTATCTCGACGTCAGAATAGAATGAGGTATAAACACATAATCTAATAAATATCGAAAAAATAAGGCGAAGTAGGAAAGAAAGTGATGGGAAGAGAGATGGAAGGAGAACGGAAGTAATAGATCATTATAGAAAAGGCTGTATCTATAAAAGAGAAAATTTTGTATCGAACTTTGCTCATTAACGCATAATCTATGATTCAATATTAATCTACTAACTCATTTAATATAATACGCAGATATTACAAGCAGTTGCACGAAGTAAATTAAATGTTTTGCAATTTGTAAACAATGCACGCAAGTTATGCCATAATATCGGAACTTACGTGAAAGCTATCTGCACGATTATCCATAGCTTCAAAATAGAAATCAATCTCAAGGGCAGTCGTCAGATAATAAAAATATTTTGTTATCTAAGACGTGTAATGTACGAATGAGAACGGAAATCACTTGTTTGGATACATACATTTTCATTATCCGAAGCGAAGTTTGGTTTTTGGCTGACGAAGATGTTTTTCCACTTTTAAATTTTCCATTATCTTCGAATCATATCCGACATATAATGAAACGATAACTTTGCCAGAATCTGTTCTATATCAACATACTTTGGAATTCAAATTAAAATGTTAAACTCAGCTATTGTTTTCGTATTGGACAGACTTTGTAATCTTAGTATTGCAAATATTGACTTAAATCTTTCTTTAAACCTTACCACGATTTGTAGATAAAAAAAGAAATAAAAATTATAAATTTAATTCTCAGAAAATTGATAAATGATTTTCAGTGCAAGTTACTTTTAAATTTATCGCACATTTATCGTTTATATTATATTTATGAGAAATATCTATCTTGCATATACCAAACCGAATTTTGGCCACCTTGTAGATGGCAAAGAGAATGCAAGACTACTAGGGTAGAGCTCTGGTCCTGAGGGATCGATACGAACCGTTGCCTGCTGCTGCTGCTACTGCTGCTGCTGCTGCTGCTGCTACTGCTGCTGCTGCTGCTGCACGGGTCTGCACATTCGCCAATAGGCGACAACCTTGTAACTCGGAAATGCACACTTGCGAAAGTCTCGCATATATAAGTTGCTTTAGTTAGAAAAGTGAGATAATTTTACGTAGCTTACAAAGCCCTTTATCTCGATTAAAAATGTTTCGTTAAAATTAAATTGGTTTTTATGGTTCATATACAAATGTGATGTAACTTAATGTAAATTTAAACATAAATAAATTTCTCTCGTTAGCAGCAGAGCAGAATTAACAGCGGCAGAGAATTTTAAACAGAAACACTAATATAACTCGATCACGAAATCACTTTAAATACTAACTTGTTAAATACAAAATTTAGAGAGTGACGTTTGAATTTTGCAATAAACTGTATTAAAATTAATTGGTAGTAAAAGTAAACGAAGTAGAACAGCCTATTAAGATTACGCTGTTCGACGCGATTTTCACGAACATTAAACGTTATATGCGTTTTGGCATAGTGCATCGTTCAACATCTTATGTATTTTCATGCGTTTCGGTGATTGTTTGGATTGTTAACGACCACTTCGTTGTCTTTATGTGGCTACAAATCGCACCGATAGGATATTCTTGGCCATTAGCCAAGCCGAGCTTTTGTTTACCGCGATATTCACATGTAACTGCCAGTGCAGCAAACTTATTCATACACTTTCAATTAGCTACGTCTGACTATATACCGCAATAGAAAATCTCTCATGCGATGATAATCTCTATAAATACGAATTTATCATGTTAATCAAGATGCAAGAGATTAAAGATGTAAGATACGCGTTACATAAACCATCATAACACGACATCAGTATTTCTTTCTGTCACGCTGTGCCTTTTGTCAATGCCTTTTTTATCGAATCACATATGGTATACCGTGATCGCGATCCGTTAATTATCATAATACGCGATTGCTTATAATAATAGCGTTTAATGATTTTGATTGTCTTTGTCTCATTTGCATGCGTCAAAGTTAATGATGATTGCAGCTCGAGACTGCTCCGGCTTAATACACGCGTGGTACACGTGTTGTCGTTTTCGCTTCGCGTTCGAGAAATCGCACGCTGCATTATAATGTCAGTGCGCGACAAAAGTGTCACCTGATGTTAATCATTGACGATTTGCATTCGCCACGCTGCGTTTTCGCAACGAAATTACGACGCGCGATGAGGTTTACCGATTTGCATTGTGATATCGGTGATTTTGCGCAACATCGAAAATAATAAACCATTTGTTAGACAAGAAAATATACTCTTCGCGTACGCCAATAATTGTTTTGTGGCTTCACCACAAAACATAACTCAAATGAGTAATGAACTGAGTTGAAAATGCAATTTTCATATATTACAAATTGCATTGCGTCTTGAGTTGCAATTTTCTCTATTTTCGAAAAAGTAGAACACATGAAACGTTTACAAAAAAACATTTAATCATATGTGATCATCTCCGATTTATCATACTTTGCACATTTACAATCGATGCGCGTGTATTGTCTGCCAAGTGCATTTTCGTATGAAAAACTAGCAGATATATTTCCAGCTAAAAAGCTATTGTGGGCAAAGAGTTTCATGAAAATTTTATCTTGGAGAAAGCTCTCATTGCGAATTTTCCTCGTTTACAGTATATTTTCAAGTGTAACCCGTACATACGTACATACCCGTGCGCGCACATTCTGTGAATTATACTATAATACCGTATACATGACACAGCTACGCTGACGCTGGCAGGTGTAATGTTTGCGGAATTGAATTACCATTTGCTTACTCGTTGAGTCTAATTATGCTGGGCGGAGAAAAAGTGCACTGCGAGCAGCGAGGCGGATTGACAGGACGAATTTTCTTGTCATCTTTCCGATTACATTCATGTGTTAACAAATCAGTTTTTTTCCCCCTTTAATCGGAATCATATCTCATGCAGTAAAAAACAGTTGTAATGAAATACGTTTCACAGAACTTATTTTATTTGAACGCCACAAACTGGATGTATTTTTTTTTTTATTGACTGAAACTAAAGTTGCGAAGTTAGTAATTAAAGTTTCTTTGAGATAAAATTGAAGTGACTGTATTCTGTAATAAATCTATAAGATGTTTATCATTATAGATTTATTATGCAGAATACTGATTTTACAATTTAGAATAATTTTTACAATTTTCTTACTCTTTTACTTTTACCGTAATCTCATCAATTTAAATATCTCACAAAATGCGGTGTCTTCTCGACTATTTTAATTTCCTTAGAGAAATCTGTAACGTTTCTGCTTCATGTATTACGTGAATGTTTAAAGAAGACGCTTTAACTTTAAAACGATATAGAATACATGCAGAGCACGAAGAGCGCTGAGTTCGAACGCAATTTCATCGCGCGTTTGTATTATCGAAACCGAATTATCATATTCGATAATGCATATAACAGTGCTATCTGATTTTAATTCGAGTGATGATTTCCAAATTGATGCAAACATCAAATAATTTTACATTACTTTCGAATTTATATACATTTATTTTTATTTTACGAACGACATTATGTCCATTATTATATTCATAATTACAAAAATTTTGCAATATTTATACTGTTGTTTATCCACGTATTTCGAGATAAAAAAAATCGAAAGAACGTCGGCGGAAGTCTTGCTCACAATATATTCGTTCGCGAAATTCGATTTATCATAGTGTCCATTAAAACTTTGCTTGCACCTGCAGATATTATGTTCGTAGTACATATTGTAGTACTTAATACAATATGTATACTCGATTCACATGCCACGAACATATATGCGAAATGTAGTTAGGTTTACGAGCCATTGTGTGGCGCGTGGTTTTTAACTTCATTTACTTCGTGGCGTGATATCTCGAAGAGGCTCGTAACGGGTAGCGCAGGCGGTCCCAAGCTACCCTCGGGTGATTTTCAGCAGGACTAAAAGTCTCTGCATACGCCGCTAAAGCCACATGCAGTTCAAAGCGCATATTACCTTTGCCCTTTCTCGCTAACATGCGTCCTCTATTTGTCCTTTTACGATTTTCCCGTAATTATTGCAGCAGCGCAGTTCGCCGCGAGAGTTAAGACATCTGTCCGGTGCTCTTACCTCCTATGCTTTTTGCATTCGCATTTCTCTTGCTCTGATAAGGTTACTGCGTAATATCGTTGTTTTAATGGAGAGACGGAGTATAAGAGCCTTTTCCATTATTTCTGTCCGTACAGCCAATTAACTCAAATGGATTGAATTTCGTTGTAAGGAAGGTGATATAAAAAATTCACGACGCATATTATTAATAGACTATACATAAGTGTTCGTCTAATATCAGAGCGAGAGAAAATTTATTTATTATTTATTATTTTTCCCAATGCTTGCCAATAAATGCATGGAAAAAAATATTCCAAAATTCATACTTTATTATCAGAACGTAATTAAATGCTAAATTATTTTTATATGTAAAAATTAATTGCGTGGATTATACTGCTCAGTTTTGAATTAAACGTTGAGTAATCTTTATACGATTAATTTAAAATATATGTATAATAACGATGGAATTTTTTTCTCTGTTACACCGTTCACTGGGCGAGCATGCACAGCGGTTTTGAGTTTGTGGTTTTCCGCATGCATGCAATCAGATTTTTTAACAAAATACCGCTTTTCAATTCACTCGACAGTAATCGCGGCTCACTCCCCTCTTTCGGTCGCGGTTTTATTGAACGTATTAATAGAGAGTGGGTTTGAGTGATTAAATCAATTAATTAAATAGAATCCCCGTCGCGCGATTAAACAAAAGTAATTCTTTATCATGGCAAAAGATCTCTGCTATTGGCATGTACGTTATTATGTTAATCCTTTTTCTCTTTTTCCAAAAAGTTAATATACATTAATATTTTATGTCGTAAAATAACATATTAATTCACGGATGAGTCGGTTACATTAACATGTGAGAAAATTCTTCGATAGAAATTGCAGGGAGGTAGAGATAGTAAAAATCCTTAGATCTGACAGAATTCGGCTAGATGTAAGAATAGTGCACTTGGGATTCAATTTGGCGAAATAAAACCTTCTGCCACATTGGTAAAAATCGCTTTCACGATTTAACACCCTCGAATCGGTCCTGAGAGAATGTAAATTATTTCTTTCCTCTTTCACATTTTGCTCGTACCTCATATTTAATACCATGTGGACTCGTTAAATAATTTCCACTATATTTGATCCTATTAAGTAAATTCAGTCTATAAATTCCTCCTTTATTTCACAGCGTAAATTGCTGTTATTATTTGCATTTCAGCTTTTATGCTACTTACAATTAACTCCTAACATGTAGTTATTAAAATATATTTTGTAATATGCGTATGCTATATCGGCGACCTGATAATGTCGATATACATAACGCGATATACATTACGGTTCATACATCGAAATTTTAGTTGTCAACATGGCCCTTACATTTACGCAACACCGATTATCGTAAATTTTGCGATCTCGCATTACCTGCAGTGCACAATGATTTGCGGTGAAACGCTTGTTTGTACAACCCAATAATTAACGTCGCGCGTAATTAATGTCGTCTATTACGTGCAACATGATATATAATCGTGAATTTTTTTTCATTTTACGGTCCGCAATTTTCGGTATAACTAACTCACATGTGAAGGTGATGTTATACGTCACACTCGTGAAACAATAACGTATCGCATACGAGAACGTGTCAGAGATATTTCCATTTTGATTTTAATGATAAATTTTCTTTTTAAAGTCGAATATTTCGGAGCGCTCTATATTCGAAATGCGAACCAGACAAGTCAGGTGTGCAATAGTTCCTTTTAGCAGTAACGACGTTGCACACGTTCGATTTCAACCCGCGAACGAAGAAAAGCTATACGTAAAGGAATTTATCTGTAAACTCTCGCCTGTCTCGTTGAAGTGGCGGAAGAAGCTGCGCACTAAAAACGGGATGGCCCTGGAGGTTTGTTCGGGGAATTCTGCGGACATACTGATACAAGCCCGCCCACCATCCGAATACATCCGAATCCGCGGCTAGAGATAGTAACTCCTCGAGCTTTTTGCTTTCGTCAAATCCCGTTTTATCCATCTCGGTTTTTGGAGATGGACCAGAATTTTATTTCTTCACCAACTTTTCTGGAGAGAAATTTAACCCCTCTTTTATTTCTTGCAAAGCATTCTGCAACGAGAAACTTTGAGTCTCGCGAATGTAGGACGATTTTTGTTCTTGCACTTTCCTCTCCGCCCTCTCTCTCTCTCTCTCTCTCTCTCTCTCTCTCTCTCTCTCTCTCTGTGTTTACGCTGTGTCGGTCAATTCATCATTCGTTGTAGTAATTAAGACGTGACGATGAGGAACGATGCATCAGGCAGAGAGTGATGGACTGTAAACGTTATCACGAAACATCCAAGTTCGAGTTAGGTCTAGGCCTAGGGCAGAGATCACACGTACGGCAGGCATATACTTCCTCGAAACGAGAACTTGACCTATAAAAGCTCGCGATTGAGCTTTCGCGGCGGTAGTAATGTACCGCTCGCACGCGATCCCGCGCTTCGGAACGAGGCCGCGTATACCTACGAAACTATCCGGCGCGAAAATCGTTCCCATGCTATAAATACGAGGGACCGTGTTGAAGGAAGGGATGTAAATTAATCAAGGCTAATGCCTCGAACTCATGTTGCCTTATCGATAACAGGTAGTTCCCTTCACTCTATGAAAGCTCCGCCGGTCCGTCCGCGTCGACGATACCAATCTTCTTAAAAGAAGATTCCTGCGCATCGGGTAATTCGCAGTAAGTTGTTTGCACAAGTCGAATGCTAAACTTCGCGGACGCATAGTCTTATCTAAAATAAGATTTACGGTCACGCGTTCGTGGTCAGAAATACTGCGTCTTTACCGCTGACAGAATTTAATAATAATTTTGGCAAACACCGAGATTCTGGAAATTAATTGCGTCGTTAAATTTTGTCATCGAAAGCGGTCCGCGTGAAGAAACTGTGAGTTGCGGCATGAAAGATTGCAATTACTTCTGAAAATTAATGTCTCAAGTAATAATGAAAATTGTATTGATTTCAACGAGACACATATTATAAATGAGAAAATTTAAAAATGTTGCATTAAGAGAACTCATTAAAGTGATAATGAGTTCACAAAAATATCCCAGCTGTTACATTTGAAAAATGGCGTTATAAGCTTCCGCTCTGCAATTACATGCAAATTATTTCGTATCTCGTTGAATCCATTCAGGAATGTGTTCTGTGCGCATAAATAATGTTCCGCAGCATGCGCAGGAGAATGTAAATTCACGCAAAGTTTAATGCGAGATCCGATGTATTCTCGTGCCTATTTATCGTATCAAAGAACTCTGAAATGTCAAGGATCGAAGGATACGCCACGTCACGCCCATATCCGCCGATATTGGTCGCTTTCGCGAATGGCACGTCGTTGCATTCTGAGGCAATAATCCGCGAGACTTGCATTTGCTTTCAAGGGCGATATCGACCATTCGATATTTTTTCCGTGCAATTCCTTTTACTTCTGTTTAATGACGGGCTTTCGTGAGGAGGACTGACTGATAGCGAGCTTACAGCGCGTTCCAAGAAAACGTCTTTTTACAACGCAATCTAAAAATTTCCAACCGTTATCTTTAAATTATAAATAATTCAAAAAAACATTTTTTTTATTGTTTATTTCTTTGTTCATCCTCGAGGCCGACTCTTCCTCCGAAGTTGCATTAACAATTTCTGCAAAGTTGATACTGCAACTTAATTTCCCCGGACTTAAGAAAGTTATAATAGTCGCAATGTTCAATTATGCGAACAAACTAATTTGAATGCGTTCGAGTGCGGGAGAAAGCAATTTTCAAGTCGAATGCGTTTCCGCAAGATCGATTGCGGAAACACAAAGAGCATGGTGCGAAGCACGTGGCGATGGCGCTTCGACGGACAGTGGTTGGTATCGACCGACCCCGAAATGTACCTTGGCCCCACCTCTCCGCCGAACCCCATCGGCATAACTAGCCCTACCCCGCCGCGCTGACTATCCGCGATACCGACACCGTTGCATCCCTCTGCCTGCTGTGCTCGCCTGCTTCTCTCCGAAGTCCAAACGTTGCGTCCTTGGAAAGAGGCATGACGCAGATTGGCGACGTGCCTAACGGCTTCTGATGCTGGACGGTTATTTTCTTGGCAGTTTGTTGCGCGAGATCTTCTCAATTTACATTTTATCTATTTTTTGTCGTTTTTTTTCTTCTTCTCGTTCGGCAGGATCCGTTTCGCGCGGTCATCAATATTCGTCGTAATTCAAAACCACGATTTTGACTACGACCGAATTAGGAAACGGTAACGCAAAAGCATACGATACGCGTAACATCGCGTTATATTCGCTCCTTTGACGCCATTCGACAACAGAGGAGAGTATTGAAAGGTTTACGTCGCAGCTACATGTCGATACAAGCCTACCTTTGATGGTTGCGTATGGGGGGTGCACAATTAACGCGTGCGCCTATTATAATATTAACGGTATTTGTGGAACAGATTGGCTCGCGAGTAGTAGCATAAAAGCCTTTGACGATACGTTAACAATGCGGTGTCACTTAATTTTAGGTAGCAGGATTTAATTACTTGTTAGAGCAATAATTATTTGTTATTGGGTTTATTTACACGAATACCAGAGATAACGATGTCTAATTAGGTTAATCAAGTCATACATTTTTACGATTTTAATAGCGTGCAAAATTATTTTATATTTTGCATAATTATTTGCATTTACAAGGAAAGAAACAAAACTGAATGCATGTATAGAACAATAGCAGTAAACAGTAAATAAGACTTAATAAAGCAAATAGTCGGCAAAGCAATATGTAATAATAAATGATATTACTGTTAAATATTTATTAGGATAATAATATTGCGTTTAACAAATACGAATGAATCGATGAGTAAAGCAGTTTATTTTATAATGTTTAAAAATCAACCCGATTTATCTTATATTTGAATAAATTACATATATTATATAAATATATAAATGTTTCGTCCGCTTATCCACTTCGTTCGTATTTACTTTATGACGTACATGAAATATTTTTCAATTATAAAAAAATTGATATATTACAAAAATGTCACTTTACCAAAGAACCTCCATTTCCTTGATCTCCATACGAACATTTTACTAATTTAGCCATCAAGGCTTCGCAGATATTTCTTGCAATACCTGGTATATAGTATGTGAAGATAAATGTCACTTTTCAGCCGGAACACATAGAGGAAATCTCGAGGAAATCAATTTATCGATGTGTCCTCTACAATTGAAAATTGACATTTATCTTTAATAATATACCAACTATTGCGAGGAATATCTCATCCAACAAATTGGTGTGAGTCACGTGAAAACTAGGAAAGTACTGGTTTTTTATCTTTGTGATGATATGTTTCGTAATATTAATATCCTCAATAGGAGAGAATTTTTAACTTTTACTGTACGGTTCGATCCATATTATTATTTAATATTTAACGATAAAGTTTTATATTTATTCTACGTTGCACGTGTGCACACGTTTGTTCCCTTTGTTCTCTTTATTTATTAATTGTAGAGACATCTAGATTCAACTTTCTGTTGAGATAACATTTCTCGCACTACTAATTTTCTCAATAGAGGGACAAAGCTTAATGTGTTTTATCTTCACTGTAATCTCTGTGTCTATTTTGTCCCATTATCGGTTTCGTGTTTAGCAACGAAAGAGGGTCGTTAATTCAATTTAGGGCAAGCCTGATACGCTATCAGCCTTCATTCAATCTTCGCGAAAAATGGTTCATTTGGATCGCGTTAAACTTTTAAGAAAGGCAGACACAACTTTGCGCGTCATCGCACGAAGTAAAGAGCGAGGTAAAGTGAATTACGTAGTAGAGTGCAAGCAAACTTGCGAAAACGCCTTGCTGGACTGCTCGCCTCGGGCACACGAGTATTTGATCAAGTTATCGCAGGATTCCGGCGGATATTAAGCAATTATCCAGATTTCGATTGGCAACATCCTTTCTTCAAAAAATGGGAATCGGATACACGCGCTCGCGATTACCAGGTGTTCGCAGATACGTCAGCTTTAACATATTATTCGCTTTATTAAGCAAAAGTGTAAAGAATATAATTAATACGAATTTAAGATAAGAATATAATATACGCTAATTTAATTTCGATTGCTCTGTTTGTTTCTTATGCATAAATACATTATTTTATGTTTCTTTAAATTTTCATTTTGCGCATTAAAATTTACTCTTTGCAGCTTATATTCGCATCGTTTCATTTTGTATTTCATATTCAAATGCAGCGATTAAGCTCCATGAAGCTTATTCCGTTCGGAAGGTCATGCAAATTACTAATAAATGTATTGTATCAACGCATTTAAGTATTCATACGAATTTTCTATCGATTCGAGAGGGATCAGAAATAGCTTCGCAATATTCTACAACCATTCTCTTTGACGAACTGCACGCTGCAGCAATAATTTGCGAATGAAGTCGTATCTAAATAGGCTTAACATGAAGAAAATTATAATTTTCGAAATAGTTTGCGACGGCACGTTCCGCGCACTTGCGTCATGCATTCCTTTGTTCTGTTCGCGCCGGGAGTCGATTTCGCGACGATTAAGTTTCCTGCGCTCAGACTACAAACTTGCTATCACACAAGGCGCGCCGCTTGCGAAACGCAGATACCGACGACGATAATCACGGATTTGCGTAAACTAATGTCACCTCGATTCCACCATCGGTCACCATTGGAGCTTTCCGTTATCGCATTATTCGCGTTCTCAAGCGCAACGAGCTTATATTTGCGCAGTGTGTTACGCTGTCTTGGCTGCAACGCCATTCCGCGACCTCAAAATATACGTACAAATGAACACGTTTCGCTGTCGATAGACATAATTTGCATAATGGGTCGCGTCGCGAAGTGACTTTTCGTGTAACACGTAGGGTTTATCCGCGTAGACGTGGTGCGCGTGCCAATAGAGTCTCCGGAAATATTTTCGCTCATTTATTACGCGAGGGCGGGCAGGGGAAAATAGAACGCTTCGACATTATCGCGTAAAAGGAGATCTTTAGTAAAAACGCGCGTCTGATGCTTTAACGCGTCCGTCATCGTGAAATGCATCTCGTCGGCTCTTTTCGGAATTATCCACGACGAGAAATCCTTTTCCTCGCGAACGACTGCAATGTGTGTGATTAAATTAAACGCGAATTTTTTCGCTAATAAGAGAGTTTCATATAAGCTCGCCCAAGAGCACACAGTTATTTGTCTCATTAGTAAATTCTTTCTTTACTTTGAAGTTAATTAAATTTTCTTTAATTCACATCACCGCGGATTTCCTATTTAATGCAGATTTGTGTTTAATAAATGAAAATATGTACAATTTCGCATTGTAGAAATTTTCCTTAGAAGCGGAAGTCATAAAGAAACAGGTTTGATATCTTATAATCAAATAACCAATGTTTGAGGAATCGTATATGCAGCATTTCAATTGCTGATAAAACATATTTGCTTATGTATTACATTGTGATCGAACGCATCATATAGGGCGGTATTTGAGTTTCTTCCCGGGAACAATCGAAGTATCGTGTTTGCTGAAGTACAGTTTGCTGTGGTTGTCATTCAATGAAAAATAAAAGACGAGCGATCCGAGCTGAATATCCGTTATATTTATCTGTCTCTTACCGGCGACGAAGCAAAATGGTCGCGCAAAACGGAGAAACTCTATATCGCAAATAGCGGCCGACCGACCTATCCTTGTCTCTTCATTTACATTTGCATTTTAATGCTCACGCGTTATCGCCGCCGTTATGACCGACGTCTTTTCTTTTTCACGCGAGCTGTTTACATCGCTATTAAATCTGCACTTCTACGTCTTGTCGTAGCTGTCTATTTCTACAATGTAGCACGGAAAAAATATTATTGCGCAAAAATAGTGTTTTGCATATATTCAACAACAAACTTTTCAGTCAAAAGTGCTGGTTATCATCAAATTCATTGCAAAGTGAATATTTAACAGTTTTACAAGCTTTTTTTGTAATATAGTTTATAAAAGTGTATAATTATAAATTGCGTGTGTAACATATTTAAAAAAAAATGGTTCCAGCGAATGAACATAAATATTGAACAGAATTTGGAAACTGCAAAGTTTTACTACAAACGATAACATCAGCTGCTTCTGCAAATTCGTCGAACATTCACGGATGGTAGAAGCGCTGCGCCGCTTTGCTGCGTTTTTACCGGTAGCTGATGTAGTAGTTCAGAACCGATGCATATACAATTGTTTTTAATTAACGACACATAGTTTTACATATCCGATATTGAATATTGATGAAGTACATGCATCTACTTAATTAAAGATAAATTAATATTTTTAATTATATTGACGTTATGTTCTTGATTTGTTTTGTTTTTTCTTTGAAAATAAATTTATCGCTCCGTTTGCTCTTGTTATTGTAAATTAATTTAAAAAGCAGAAATTATCTCGGTTGTTATTTAATGAAGCGAAGCAAAATTGACTTACCCTGTTATTCTTTTTACACAGTTGCTTCCACCGCGGTTGCTTCCCTTTGCACGAGCGTGTCGTGGTAAGATGTCGCGATAAAGGGTTAATATATTGATTAATTATTTTTGTTTTTATTTTTATAAACCTCATCGCCTTTGGTGTCCACGCGTTATATGTAGTCTCTGCATAACATGTTTTTGAACAATGAAGTACAGTTTTTATAAATAGTGCAAAAGACGTGCTGTACTCACTGAAAATTCTAGGACAAAGAAATTATGAAAAATTATAGAAAATCAATATATCTGTATTTTTTTACAAATTATGATTATTCATTGAATTTTATTATTATTATTTCGAAATCAGGGCAATGTTTTGCGAATATATCAATTTAGAATGGAGCCATTATTGACTATCTCGCATGAAAAACAACAATTTATTACAAAATAGCGATATTTTTTCCACAGCGAAATTGTGTTTAAGTATTATCAAAGTTGATTTGGCAAGTTCGGGTTTTAGCTATCAGAGTCTAGTTGTTCATAAAATTTGTTAACAGCTTAATTTGTTAACTATTAACAACAAAATTTGTTAATTGTTAACAACAAAATTTGTTAACAACTTATTCGTTATTAAATATATGCAGGACGCTATATTAATTGAAACTTCATCGTGAAACGTCATTGATTAAATTTAAACGAAAAACATAAAACTGTAAAATAATTGCTTTCTAAAATGAAATGTTAATTTTAGAAAGCAATTAACTCAATGTATTTTCATGGTTTTTCTCGCAAAAGTTATGCAAAGAACGCATTCGATATTAATAAAGAATATTTTTCTGGCAAACCGTTTCAATATTCGTATGATAAAATCATATTTATGCCAATGAAGACGAGTATATTCGCGTATGATTGCGGCATGTGATAAGAGCTGCGAGCACAATGTAATATTGTTTTATAAGATCCTACGCATATTTGCAGCAAATCTGTTTTAAATGAAGAGTAATTGCACGTTATCTTTTTTATTCACTTAATTATTCACTGCGTAGCAATATTATTCAATAAACCCCCATTATTATAGTTAAATCTTCTGTTTCTCCTGATGCTGTATTTACGTTAAAACCAAATATATTCTGATTAGTTGCGGCTTGAGGAATGATAATATGTTCATATCATAAGCACATTTTTATCTTCATTAGAGAGCAATTTTTTATTAGTAAGGAAAGTTTTGCGATTATCTCAGACGCGTAATTTCATTTATAGCAATTTTGTGATTCACTTATTCTATCGTATCACTTTTCGCTTGCGATTACTATTCATGCGAGAAAAATGTAACAGCAACGTCGTATCGCGTCGCGAGTCTACGTTAATGTCGGCCATCGCGCGCCGCGATAGTCGGATTCCCAAAATACGGGTATTATAATTGGCCAGCCAACACCCACGATTTATATGGAGGCAGCAGTCGCGCGTCGCCGAAAATTCTCGATTATAATAAATATTCAACGACCTTGCGTCACGTTCGACTTTCCCTTCTTTTTCAGGGCTGTCTAAAAAGAAACGTAATTATTTGGCGCTTGGTCTTCTTGCATCCTGCAAGCTGCGAAATCTTTTAATTGAAAGATGAACTATTTATGTTTCTTTGAAAGCCCACGCGGGTTTGAGACATAACGATTTTCCAATCGAGCTTTAACGTGTACTAATAACTTATATCAGTCAGCATTTGACACAATTTTGGCAGATATTTTCTCAACACGCCGGATGCAACATGCAACGTATGGCACGTGCTGTAGTAAAATGAAATTTTACCTCACACAGCATTGTTTAAAACATATCTATAATTTCGCAATTCATAGTGCGAATGATTCAATATTTATGACCACTTGCCAGCTCTTTGTATATAGAAAATAGAATATTTTATATACCCATAAATTATTAATATGTTTTCGTTATGCATGAGAAGTTGTTGAAAATAAAAGATGACACATTCTTTGTATATCGCATGTACAATCGTAATTCACGACATCAAATCAACGATTCTTGGGAAAGGTTTTTTATATTAAATTTATTTTTTATATATGATTTTCATATTATCTTGCGTACATTTTATTAGAAATGGGAATCATCAATCATCACTCGTGACCCGCACTAATGCTCGATTAAAGCTACTACTACGATTTAGACCACGCTTTTGTACTTTTGCCAAATCCGACATCTTCATTAATAAAGCCGGTGTTTGCGGTTAACAAAAATTGTAAAAGATAATATTAACGCGCATTAACGTATTTATAATTTATTTTTAATCGCAGAAAAATTATGAAAACAAAGAAGATAAATGCTGTAACTGTTACTGAAATCTCGAACGATGTGCGAGAAAAGAAGGAACGATGATGAAATTAGATTAATGCGGAAAGCCACATTTAGCGTGACGGGCATAATGGCGGGCATAAAAGTGATATCACGATGTATTCACGCGTGTCGTGACTCGAAAATCGAACAAACTACGTATACGTGAGAAAAGCGACGACGTTCAAAATAATCCAAGTCGCTCTATAAATACAATACGACATTCAGTCGTGTGCGGTGCGTCGCGATGTCCAGATGCTTACTTCTATTCGCTCGGTAATCATCGATTTAATTACCGGTTCTATTATATTAATTGAATCAATCAGTGGTTTGTAGTTGAGAAAACGTTTGGTCACGCAGAACATTTTAATTATATCTTTTTAATTCGATCGTTAAATAAAATGTGAGAATAATTTTGTCATTTAAGCACAGTGCAATTGTATGCAATGAAGTGACGTGTATTGAAGAAATGCGTATTTGCAAATATAAAAATACTTTACCGCGACGTTTCAAACATTGAATGATGGACATAGTGTGGATTGCGAGTAATTGATGATTACGATTTATCTGTACGCAACGAGACGTTAATTGGCATCTTTGCCAATTAATCGTATTACGATATAACAATCGAGATCGTATCAATGTAATTGCATAACGCGTAAATAAATATGTCAATCAAGCGACTTCAAAATCGCGTTTAATTAACAGTGCAATGTACTGATAAAATTTTTTAAATATTTTTAATGTAACAATTTCGTAAATATCTATTTAAATAATATTATTATTATTTGATTATTAAATACGCATTAATTTTATTATAAATTTATACAAGTATAAATGCAAGTATAAATTTATACAAGTACAAATTTATATTTTTCTTTCGCTTGCGAAACTTTCAGCGAATCTGGCATTTAATGGTTGTGCTACAATTTTAGATGAGGTGGGACGCGTCGCGTGTCGCTTTCGTGACTTCGCGTATCGTTGTGTCGCAGAACGGCGATCACGCAGCCGTCGGCGGAGTGCGTGCGTTTTGAGAGCGGTTGCAAAAAATCCGTGTAATTACGCGCCGCACAATGGAGAGGCTTAGCGTGGCGGAAATGTTGCGCCGGAAAGATAGGAGGCGCCGCAGGGGATGGACAGTGGTCGGGCACGAATTACGGTAAGTATGATAAATCACGTGGAAATTTTTGGCTGCTTTATCGTAATATAAGATATTTCTCGGAGGCTGAAATAAATGCCAGGTGAGATCGTTACGGTAAACCGCACGTGCGGTAGAAAGGAAATGTTTTTGATCGAAGCCAAATTACACTCTAGAGACCTATAAAAATAAAGTTGCATCGCGTATTCGTGTTTCAAGATGATTTAATGAACCTCAGACTTTTTCTATAATGCACTGATGATTTTTTATGACTTTAATTCAAATTATAGGATAGAGTGCCAATTTATTAATTGACTAATTATATTAAATATTAATTATATTAAATTTTAGGATTTTTTATCAATCCGTAATTTTTTTTTTAACAAGAAGTTTAAAAGAATATTATTTAATCAGATTTTTGTCAACTAATATTGATTTCTAAATTAATTAAATAAATTTTATATGCGGAGCGTATCTATTACTTATTTCTTATATGTTGCAAGTATGTTTATAATTATTAACAGTTCCAAACCTTTTTTTTAATTAAATAAAATTTAAGAAATTATTTCGTGTGTGTTTTCACATACTCCATATATAATAATTTCATTCAATTTTCTATTATGATTGTAATCAAAGAAATTTATCGAGTTTTTTTATAAAATAATTAATAAGGAGAATTTGAAATATTTTAAATTGTGGGTGATGTGTACATCTGCTGGTAAAATGGCCAGCATATTGACCAGGTATTGTTAAAGGCTAACAGTTCTGAATAAACTTTCAATATTATTAAAGGCTTCGTGGAGCTTCAAAGGGGCTTCAAGAGGCTTCGAGGGGCTTAGAGATAATTTGAGAGAATATTGTTTTAATTATATAATATAAAAATATATATAAAATAGAAGAGTTAGGTTAGGTATAATGTAATCTAAATTTTATAATAAATTGATAAATTTTATATTCTTATTTTTATTCAAAGATTTGAAAAATTGAAGACATGTCCACAGCGCTGTAATATTATATAATTTATTTCTTCAAAATTATTATTCTATAGTTATTCTCATAAATGATTACTAAATTATAATTTTATAATCACCTGAGAATAATCTTGGAATTCAGCGTTTTTTGTAGCTCATTTATCGTTTCTTATTCCATATTGCTATTTGCAGTTATTTAAAGTTTGATCTATATAGCCACATTTATTTTTTAACAGTGTTATTTGGGATATATTTAAGCTGCATCCACAAATTGCAGATCAGAGATATGGATTTAATACACAGATTTAATTTTATAATGTAATAATATAATGTAGTTTTAACTCTAAACTGAACGCACATACTTTGTTGTTGATAAATAATAAATATGAATGGACAGACTAGAAAAGATCTTACTATGATCTTTGTCATCTGCTGAATATAAACATGAAGAAATTTAAATAAAAATATGAAGTAATTTAAATAAAAATATGAAGAAATTTAAATAAAAATGTAATTTAAATACAAACTTAATTTAAATAAAAACTATATCTTCAAGATAGTCTTTTAGTCTATTTACTTTAAGACAATTGATCAAAAATATTTATCTGTAATATTGTTGTGCTCTTAACTTGAATTTTGTAATTTTTTTTAAATCTGATACTCTGGCTCTTTATATTCAAAGAAAAAAAACTTTTCAAGATTTTGGTATGTGATATAATTTTTACAGATCTATTATTCCAAAGTATAAAAAAGAGATGATATATTACTCACCGATAGATGATGCGCAACAGCGGAGTTGTAGCTTACACGTTCATCTGTAAAATACAAAAGAGAATTCAAATTATAATAGCGCTCGTAACAATTCATGTTTTAAAAATAAATATCACGCGCATTAAATTGTTCACTTATCTCTCAAGCAGATATTTCGTAAAATTACATAAAAAATTGTATAAATATGTTAATTGTATCTCATATAAATATGGTAAATAATTATGAATATTAAACAATGTATTAATAAACTGGGATAAACAAGCAATATATTCCGCAAATAACAAATGTTGAATAAATAATAATAAATTACCGTAACGTTGCTCCACCGATGCCCGATGTCCCCAGGGCCTTCTCCTCCTCTCAGTTCATCGATGACTGATTCCTTTATGACTCTCACTCACAAAAATACGATCGCGCGATGAACGATACTCCCGAATTTAACCGAATTTTTCGAATACGTGCTTTGTTATCGTGACAAAGAAATAACTCCGAATACGAAACGCACGAGTCTGTTCGACACTCGCGGAACAAGTAACAGAGGCAAAAGAAAATAAAAAAATACATAGTCAATTTTACGCGCCACCTGCCGCGCTTGTGCTATATCTAAACTACTTTTATTTTTTTCTCCGCTTTTTATACGTGAAAACTACTTATATGTATATTCGCGTTTTAGGACATTTACAATGTTTTACTATCTTATATTATGTAAACGTGAAGTAATATATATAAGTTAAATTGAAAGATGTTCGAAATAAAATATTTCTTGTTAATTGCGTGAGTTGATTAATAGTGTAAATCTTAATTGGCAGTTATTTGTGAAGAATATAACATTGCTACATATCGCGATCTCGATTATAGAGTGATTCAGATTGTGATTTTAATAACGTGATTGTACGGAGTGATTTCTATGCTGTCTGATTTCAAATGTCGTGCGAATAATAACTAGTACGCGGATAATATGTAGATAGCGCGCAACAACAGTACGCGGGTAATGCTCGCACACTGTACGTAAAAAACAACAACAAACATCGTGACTCAGCGCCGAAATAGTTTTGTGACTACGGCGCGGCGTACGTGTATGTTACGCACTACCGCATAGTTATTCGCACGGCGACACTCGTGAAGTAAGCACACGGCAGAGATCACTCCATATTTTAGCGTTATTGAACTCGTAAATTCGAGTCGTAGTCGCGATAAATAATAATATTACGTCTCACGAGTAATTGCTAATCAGTAATTTGCATTATTAATTAACTTTTGCTATTAATGACTTGTACATTTTATTTCGCAAATTTTTTATTATAACTTGTACATTTGCTCGCGTTTTTATACATTACAATACGAGATGGTAAATCGCATTAAAAATTCCAAAGCGCGTTGTATAGTATTTTTCACGTATGAAAAGCACAGAAAACGAAAGTAGTTTAGATATAGCATGTAGGCGTAAAATATACTACGCAATTGATTTTCCTTCGCCTCTCTTGTCTGTTTTACGAGTGTTGAAACGGATCCGTGTGTTTCGGAGTTATTTTTTTGCCGACATGTGACAAAGTACGCGTTCGAAAAATTCGGTTCAATTCTGGAGTATCGTTCAAAATATCGCGCGATCGTATTTTTGTGAGTGAGAGTTATGAAGAAACTAGTCGAGGGACTGAGAGAAGGAGGAGGCCCTGGGGGCATCGGGCATCGGCGGAGCAACGTTAAGGTAATTTATTATTTATTCAATATTTGTTATCTGCGGGAGACATTACTTGCTTATCACAGTTTATTGATCACACTGTTTAATATTTCTAATTATTTAATAAACGTATATGAGAATATAATTTTTTGAAATTGCAGCTTTGCAAAATATCTGCTTGAGAAATAAGTAAACAATTTAATGCGCGTAATACTTATTTCTAAAATATTAATCGTTACGGGCGTTACTACAGTTTGGACATACTTTTGTATTTTACAGATCAACTTACAAACTACAACTCCGCTGCGCATCATGTGCCGGTGAGTAATAAATAATTTCTTTTTTAAACATTGGGGTGATGGATCTATATATATAAAAATCATGTCACATTAAAAATTAAAAAAAAATTTCTTTTTTGAATGTAAAGCGCAACAGTATTATTTAAAATTTTAAAAAGATTCAAAAATTTATGTGTTAAAAGCATAAAAGTATTATAGATGAATAACATCCTATAGATCTATTACCTTAAAATGGATGGGCTGGCATAAGATTATGTTAATATTTAATCTTGGAATATGTTCAGTATTGATTTATTGTATATACGAAAACTCGCAGACACAGATTTCATATACCCAGATAAAGAATTCATAAGATAAAGCTCTCTACATCAATATATTATGTATTGCTGCATTGGAGAGTATCTTATTATACAATAAAATATAAATTAAGATACTAAAATTTGCAAACGTGCTTAAAATTTTGATTTGGTAAATTTTTCATACGTTACATTATATAAACTGGTAGTAAAGAAATACGCAGAAACTTTTTTAATATTTTATATGTCGTAATTCAAAAACGTAAATAAGAAATAGCGAAATATTTTACACTATATATTGTATCCACAGCGTGTTTACGATGAATGATTATTAATTATATTTATTTTGCAATGCACCAATTCTATTTTTTTTTGGTCTCTATGCATATTTTTATATTTATTGATGAAAATTTGTTTGAAATTTATGTGAAAATTTGAAACTGTATTGTACATATTGTACAATTAAATCGCCACACGCGGTGAATATTCTTGATTCATAGTTTGTATAGATATGTTTTTACTAAATGGCAGTTGAGTATAAATGAATGAAAATAAATAACAAAAACCTATATGGTTTTAACTCTGACATACAAATAATAATACTAGACTGAAGTCGATAAGAATTTCGCGATAAACGCTAGGATGTGTGTGGTTACTTTTATCTTTCTCTCTGCTGCCATCTTCCGCAATACTGCTTGGATTTCATGCAGCTCGTTCTACCATGCTATATTTAACAAGTAAATCGATATTGTGGGTTACCGTCTCATTTTCCAGTTTTGCTTTAGATAGTCGATAAACTAGATTCCATGTTGTAAATATTTACATTGTACAATTTGTAGTTACTTGCATTAATAATTTAATAAAATAAATAAGTTAATGTTGTTATGATTTAAGAAAAAATAAATTAAGAAAAATAACATATTGAAATATTATTACTTTATCAACAAAATTATTTTTTTTCCAAATTTAGTATTTCTCTTTTGTTATAATTTCATTAATTCTAACTTCTGTATTCTACAATTAAAATATAATATTTTGAATATTGATGTATAAGATTTATAGATATATGTACCTTGAACATCAGTTTAACGATTTTGATAGAATTTTAAAATTTTAAAATTTTATTACATTATTTCATTTATAATGTGCAATATACATTATATAGAGAAAGATTACGTAACACATTTCCAGGTACAAGATATCACTGAACAATGACATAATATTAACTTTCATGAATATTTAGAGATTGCGACAGCAGCACATTAATTTGAACGCAGTAATTTATGGTGGAATAATGCAGAACAGATAAATGCGCAATAGTAATCACGTGTAATGTGATATTATTTTGACGATTGTTGACAATTCTGCGCAATTTGAATTTTCTGCGTTACTTCTATTACGACTCAATAAATTGTACTTTGAATCAGTTATTTTAAATATGTCGTACAAAACAATTTAATAAATCCTTACATACTTGACTGATAACAAAATCTTTTGCTACGCACGAATATAACAACGTAGATATTTATTTATTTATTTATCTATTGCTTCTAACGCTTATACGCGATATACTTTTGTTATAATAGATAAATTTTGATCTTTGTACGTCTAATTATATTTATTTTGATTGTTTTCTGTAATTATTTATCTCGAATTATTTTCTTCTAAAATTTGGACATGTGTCATCAACTTTGTTTTTGTTGATGGTTTCCATGTTTGTTTTGTCTGGTTTATGTAATTTTAAGCGCATGCAACATGTGTAAATCACTGTTCATACTGTGTCATAAACCATGATCATGTTCCAATTCTCTTCCTCTACAAGAGATCGTGAGAGATCAAAACTTTTTTATTCTGCTTCTTGAAATGCGGTTCGTTGAAGGAAGCTTTTGTGCGTGATAGTTGCGAACGTGAGTATCAGCAATACCTCCAATCTGTAATAAATCTCGGTAACCCGAACCAAATATAGAGCGATTTGTATAGGATAAACTGACTTACTATAACATTATTGCTAGGAAGATGCGTAAAGTTTTATAGTGAACCATTCTCGATCTATTAATAATCACATAACCGATTGGCTATTTTTTAATTGGTAAATTACAAAATTTATTTTTTTGTTAAAGAAACATTTTTATTTTGATGACAATTTTTTTAATTAAATGACAAAACGCTTATTTAAAGTGGCATTATTACATATTTGACATTTATTAATACATATATTCTCTTTAGAATAATATTTATCCACACAGATTCCGTAGATTATTTTACGTACTAATTTTTGTGCGAATTATTCATTTAAAGAATTAAAATAGAAATAGAGACATTTTTTACTGCAATCATATAATGATCATGTAATGATTATGCGTGGCATAGATGCCGTAATACTTGGGAGGTTTACTGTCGGGTTTGCTGTCCCAGCGCGGCATTCAGATTTTACAGCGCGGCTTCGTTTGGAGAATTTATCGTTCACAGCGCACGCATAAATTTCACACGTAGAAACGCATCGTAAAAAGCGAATATTCCGCTCGATACGCAACTGCAGTGAGCGAACGATGCATATAAAAGGAAAGTATGATGCGAATTAAAAACTGTGAATCGTGAATTTGCTCCGCCTTTCGTAATTCCGAATTGGCATATCAAATTTATTGCAAAAAAAAAAGAAGAAAGAGAGGAAAAAGAACTTTATTTCTAATTCTATTTCCTTTCCGTACATTTCTCATCGATGGAATTTTATTATTTTCTTTATTAAAGGTAGAATATCAACACAGATTATCTGATTGATACTTCACACATAGTGTAACAGACAAAAAACACATTATTCAGAAATTTATAGAAACTTCAATATTTAATCAAGCATATACAGTGATTAGCATATTACTCGCGAAAGTAATGGCTTAATTGATTTATTACCATTGAAATACATTTGCAAAAACATTTTATCTACCAAGAGTAATGACAGCATTAAGAGTTATGTAACATATTTTTGAAAGAGAAGAACATATATCAAGATTGCATTTCTTTGCGCGCGGGGCAATATTTTTATAGCCTCAAAGGAATATGGATATACGCAGCTATATATGGCACCTCTTTTTATTTACTTCAAAGCTGGGTGACGGTAATGGTCGGTTTATAACCCGAGATATTGCATTAGAATGCAGCAATGGACTATTCTTGTGCGTTATCAGTATTACCACTAATATCCGTACACAGTATTATGCGATATCATGCGCACGCTATATAATATTCCATCGGCAATCTCTTGAAACCCACATAAATTTGTGATGTTCAAAATTATACTATTGGTGATTAATAATCGGCGTCATTGCGAAATCTTCTCATACCAGTGCTGACGTACGAAGCGCCATGCCAGTAGAATCGATCCTATTTTATCCGAGGGAAAGAGAGAGAGAGAGATATCTCACACCTACGGCGCGAGTTGGAAGCTGCCAAACTTTATGACCAAGTACTACACGAATATCTATTGGACTAACTTTTAGCGCTTGCCAATCTTCGTTCAAGGATTATCGCGTGCTGATCTGAAAGATCGAAAAGATTACACTAAATTTACTTTCGAAGTTTGCTTTTATTTGGTTTGATCTCTTTTTTGTGTGGTTTTCACGGAAGAGAAGTTTGGTGAAGAAATAATCTTTGATTTTGAATCATACCAACTGAACACGATATCATACGTCATTTAATCTTTTTAATTAATATCCCGTTCGTTTGTAATTTGAGCAATCTCCAATCAGTACAAATTGCAATTTTGTGTTCGACAAATGAAATCGACAAAAGTACACGTGTATGAGATTTGTTTAAAAATTTTTGAACATTGTTTCGAAAAATAATTATAAAATCCTTCAATTGTGCTGGTTAAAAAATTTCTTGTGAAAAAAATTCGAACATTATTTGTTTACTTATAATTGCTGATTATAGATTACAATTAATAAATTTCGTAGTTGTAGATATTGTTAGATTGAAATGGGAATTGCATCTTGTTGCTGTTTATCGAAGAGATGCTTAGAATACTTCGTCTCGAATACTTAGCCTTAAAATAAAGTGATTTTAGTTTGTGTATATTGAGTCAAATCGTAAAACAGAGGAATTCTTTGTGATGATGCACATTGTGTCTTTTAGATCTCGCCGGCACGTTCTGCTTGCATTCGAAGCCAAGTTTAAGTTTGCTACCCACCAATTGAGATGATTAAATAGACAATGACTCATCGTCACGTCAGCTCAAATTTCCTAATCTCATGAAAGCAAATATTTTCGGACATTCACTTCAGCAAAATTATACAAAATCACAATCAATGTCGAACGAATGTATCAATAGCTTTTTAATGAGCTTTTCGAATATTTATCAACAAATAAATAATATTATAAAATGTAATCTCATACATCGATCACAGCTCACGTTTCAGCCAGTGTTTCCATAGCTCTTCAAAAATAGTTGAGATTGAATTTCGTATTTATTAGCGTGCATGGGTTTTCTTTCGTGAAATCAATTCGAGTAATGCGATGCTACGGAATTGATGCGCGCAGTTTGATATGTGAGAAATACCGCGTGCGTTCTGCAATTGGCAAATTATTAATTACCAATTGTAACATATTAGCATTAATAATGTAATCTTGAATCAACCTATTTGCTCTTCAAGTTGAAATTATGCATTGTGCTTGTACACTTTGAGTCGGTGAACGTTGTTAACAAAATTAATTAATTAATGCCTTTCAATGTACATTGTACATTCAAATGGAAATTGTTTCGCTGAAAGCTGTTTATTCTCAACAAATCTCACAAAAGAATGGATTGCGAAGCATACGCTGTCGAAGCAGTTCTGTCGAAGCAGTTCTGTCGAAGCAATTTTGCCCGCTAAACGAACACTTGCTGCGAAGGATATCATAAACGTCGTGTCACGTGGGTTAAGTAGATTTAATTTCCGCGGTCACAAAATATACTATAATCTGAGTACTTTTGCCTCTCTTACCCTGACTTCATCATGAGATGATGAATCTCCGTATTTCACGAAAACTCGTTCTCCCTCAAGGTCCGGGTGGAGATTAGAGTGGACTTGACGAGATACTGCTTTATGTGTACTTCGGAGAACGTCGGATAAACGGAGAACGTCGGAGTCGTTCCATCTCGATGAAGAAGCTCTAAAATCCGTTCGCGTAGGAGAAAACCCTCCACTCTTTCTCTCTCCCTCGGGAGTAGTACATCTTGTGCTCTAACTCATTTCTACACTCGACGAAGGACTATTTTTCCTATATCTCACCCAGTAATGCACTGTGTTGAGTCTCACTTTAGGGCTCGTATATATGGAGAATAACTGAATAAATCAATTCTACCGTAGCACTAAATTTCGTTTAACTGCGGCAACCGAGACGTACAGTTTTGCATTCCCTCCAGCAGGATATTTTCAAAGTTTCTATATGATATTATTATATACCACGTATTAATATGAAATTCTAACGATTTAACGTTTCGCTAATTCCATTAATCGAAAAAAGTTGCTTCTTTAGAAGTGTCCGAATGTTTCGCTATAAAAATTTTTATTAAATTGTTTTTTTAATTTAATTTTTAAATCGACACAAGTCAGAAAAATATTTTATTGAAAATATATATTTGGAGTTTTCCGGTGCTTTTTCGTTATTCTTATAAATATTATAATTTTATTAATTAATTTATGACGTATAAATGGAATGATATTTATTGAACAATAATCTATGGATTTTTGTTGTGTTTCAAGAATGGAATTTTCGTTTTCTACATATATTTATATAGTTATATTTTCGTATGTTACTGAAAGGATATCTGGACTTAAAATGTTACGTTCTCTCGAACAATATAATTCCTAAGGTTTTCTGTTTATTCCATCATTTTATTTACATCACATTATTACAAACTAATGAAGCTCTGACATATCGAAATATTGTAATGTTATTATTGATGGTTTTTTTCTCAGCGCGTTTCCCAATTTCCTTCACGATATTATCGCATTCTGGCTCCCGGTGATCATTTCGCGCAGAGATATCGTTAACCTTTCATCACTTTCTTTCTTTCATTCTGTCATGCATGATTGACGACGATGCTCCATTAAATGCGGCCACCGAGATGGGCAAGCCGCGGGAGCAAGCACCGAGGTCAAAATGCAATACACGATAGACAGAGATAGAGAGAGAGAGAATCGCAAGAGAATGACAGCTGGTGAAACGGAGACGTGGACGACACGGGCTTATACACGCTCACAGAGAGCATGCTCGCGGCAGCGGGGCGAACACGACGACGCTCACTCCTCGCTCCTCCGCCAGCCGGGTTCGCAAGGGGGCAGCTCGTCGACGCTCTCTCAGTCCGACAGCACACGCGACCTCGTGCGGTTCACGCTCACCCCGTGCTCTCGTGTTCATCGTCTCTGCGCCCTGCCACCCTCGCAATCTTATCTCCCCCGTTTTTTCCGCCGCGGTCCACCCAACGCGTCTGATTACTTCCGATCTCGGAAGCCGAGGCGGCGCAGAGACGATCGCGTCCGCGTCCCGACGACTGGCTAGCGTCTCGAAGTGGCGGTGTTTGTGTCCCCCGCCCCCACGGGGTCCTTGTCCAGTCGTGCACCGACAAGTTTGTTAATCGAGTCTCGGAAATTAGCAATTCTCTCTGTAGTTTGTGATTCTCTCCACAGTGACGTACACTGAGAAGGAAACCCAGTTACATCCTGGGGTTATAAAGGATTAATTAGCCTTGTTGCAATTGGCCTGCAACTGTCTCCTGTGTTTTCAGTGAGTTTGCGCGGCGTGTATACGGTATAAGTGCAAAGGGCATCGCAGAGAGAGAGCCTCCTCGAGCAGTCACGGTAAGCGTCTACTTAAAAGACGGAAGAGATCCCGGATTATGATTACTCGTATCGTTTGCGTGGATTTTCTATGAAGTGAATTACGCCGTGATATTTTCAATCAGATTCATCGTAGATCGGTTAATTAAAGTTCGCGCGAATATCTCCTCTTTGCCCCGTGGCGTGAGAGCTTTCGCGACTTTGTAAGCTTTTGTAATTAGCGATGCATTTGCGAACGTGCGCGGGGGCGAAACTTCGTTAGATGTAATGACATCTAATGAAGTTTCCCTTTTTTACTCCGGAGTTCCGGAGGTCGACATTTCGGTCTTTATCAAAGCCGTTCCGCGGAAATTTCTGAAATGGGATACGGATATAATGCTGCTTTCTATAAAGAGAAGACACAGCGAGGACGACCCTTGCTGTCACTTCGTCGTTATTATAAACTTCAAAATCCACTTTAATTGTTCTCAAAGTGCTGATAACGATTTATTCGAAATAAATTTATAGAAGCAATTCAGCTATGAAACTGCGCCGTGATTCGCAAACGATGCGAGTAAACATTGTAAAGGCACTTATATTTCATAAATTAATATATAAATTTTGTCTACCTGTTATCAGATTTATATTAAAATCATTTTCTAATATTAATTCCGAGAGCTTTTTTAAAATTTTATCGATACTTTTAATTATGCAAAGATGAATATACTTATGTATTTGCATTTAGAAAGCAAATAGATAAGAAATTAAAAAACATATAAGATAAGAGATATCTAATATTGATTATATTAATGTTATCACGATCTCTTTCTCTCTCTCTCTTTCTCTCTTTCTCTCTTTCTCTATTGTGGAGTACTTGGAGCCATCGAGTGAAATATTCTTAACTTCCACGTTTGCGGAAATGCAGTTTGCAAGGCTACTTTTCCTTCCTCTTTTTTGTCGTAAGAATTTCTACAAGTCATTAAATTAATAAGTTTAATACTGTATTAGAAAACTTATGTGCAGCAGTTATTGCGTGAACTTTAAAACAACAAAGTTTTCCTAACAACTAAATCCTTCTCGAGACGGCGAGACTCTCAGTTTATCTCGTTACGCTTTAGTGGATAGCGATGCGTTTCCTCGTCTAAATTCACTGTTTCAGATGTTACGCGATGACGCGAGTTGCCAAATAGTCTCGGCGAATTAAATTCGCACAGTGAAATTTGCCTAGAAATTAATTTATCGTTCGCAATTGCGTCTAAATTATCACGAAACTTGCAATAATCTTCATTTCTCTCCTTCTTCAAGGAGTTTAGAATGCGAATATGTTGCATCTCGGGACGAATATCGGTCTTATTCTCGCGACGTCGTCTCTCGGCAGAGGTGCAAGGTATTCACATTCAAGCGTAATGAAAAAGCACGCGACAATTCGACGTCATTAATTAACGATGCACACGAGCGTGATAACCCTTTCGCGCGCGGCACGACGATAATAGCGACGTGGGTTGAAAGATGGTAATTGCGAAATTAGATTTCTGCCCTTTCCGTCGCACGAAATTCCGTATAAATTGACTTGGGTCGCAATGCGCCGATACCATCGTGACGTTGTTCCACGCGAGTCCGTCGATTCTTCACGTGTGCGGCGAATGTCTAAAAAAAAAAGAAAAAAGATACAAAGATATAACTTACTGTTTTCGCGTGATACTTGCGCGCGATATGCGATCTTTAATTATTCAAAGAGGAGTGTTTGTTCAGCAGATAAAACGTCGCAGCTCGCGGCATATCGCGACTGATTTTTTTCCCCGGCTGTCCAACTTGTCGTCCACCTGCGGCCGTAGGACAATAATAGAGGCAGTACATTTAGTCGGAATTTTTGTTTGCCTTTATCTTGTTACAGCATTGACAGCGAAAGGGGTCCCGTGGAAGATATAAAGGGAACATAACGCCACCCGTGGCAGTAAGCCGCGCGCGATAATGAGAATACTTGTTTTCGAAAGATCTCTTATTCCAGGGTCGAGTGAAAAGTAGGGGGAAAAGGTAGCAATTGTGTAAATAAGACGCTGACAGGTCGCTGTAAAGAAAATTGACTTTTTTATCAATGCTCATTACGTCGCGCCTTTATAGAACTGGTCGACATTTTATATGTTTTGTCGAGGCAATTCTTTGCTCAGCCTTGAATGGGTCTTGGATTCGGTGAAGAAAAGTCTCGACGTTCTTCGGAACTCCGAATTTAAAATCGATAATTCGTATTAGACAGCGTAATACCGTATATGTCGACAGAGCTGATTTCAATCAGATCCAATTAAATTCAGTTTTTCAAGCGCGCTTCAGCGATAACGTTGAGTATTTTGCCACTTCGTTCTCGTTACGGCTAACATCAATATTATTTCTTTGCTGCATTGAATTATTCCCTCTGCAACGAGGCGTTTCGACATGCGTTTACAAACAGACCGGCGCGCACGGCCTTACAATTGAAATTTGATGAAATAAAAATAGCCCAAATACATGACGAAGTATTACGGCGTTATGGCCGATACACAGAGAAATAAAAATATTTTTCTCTCGAGCCATTTATGAATCTTTTAAATTCAATTAGCGCGTGTAAAAGCGCTGAGAGAAATATTTTATCTGATTATTTTTGAGTCTATGAAAAATATTCGATAATAATTGTATTACAAATGGCAGGCCGTATGTTCGACCGTTCGGTACACCTATAAATGAAATGAAATTGAAAATATTTTTATTATACCGACATATATTGTACATTGAGAGCATTTTGGCTCTTATTACTCGTTTTAATATTAAAATATTAAAATATTTCCATGAGCCATTATACGTGACTTATTTCTATTTTATTGCATTTATCGTAAATGGGCGAGTTTACCTAAAATTTCGCCATTACGATATCACTGACCTCGATTTATCGTAACACGCGACATTGTACTCCGACAAGACAGCCATTAATTTAGAATGTCCGGTTATTTGAACGAAGCGCGCTCGCCATCGAATTTTTTCATCAACTTTGTTAATCGCTCTATTTTTTGGTCATTTTCTCGAGTCTGTTCGTGTGTCATGTGAGTGTCATCGACAACAGAGCTTTCGAGCTTTTCCGCCCTCGTGTCGCGGCGAATTTAATTATACCTGAAAAACGTTGTGACCGCGCGCATGCCGAATCGTGTGCCAGAACTAACTTTGTTTTTCACCGGTTTGCTGTCGACATTGACACTCTGAACAGCCGGTGCGCATTGTCACGTGACAGTTGCACCGTGCATCGACGGATCGCGCCGTTTGTGCGTCACTGTTCGCAACGCGCGAACGGAAAGTAGGCCGGCGCTGAGAAAAGTCGCACCTGTGTGAAAAAAATGTGTGGCGATTTTTCTTCGGCCACTTTTTGCGAGTTTTCGTGTGTGTATAGAAGCTTAAACTGTGAAATATATTTCGACGTATGTAACGACACGCATATGCTTTTTACTTTTCACGTTCGAGAGTTTTAACGGTCGATTCGGCGCACTTTGTTGCTCGATTGCTTTCCTGCGATCGCTTTTTCGTGGCATTGAGCGATGGTCGGGCGTAGACGGTTTGGACATGCGAAATGTGTTTTAGGCGGACACTATCGCGTTCGATCTCGAATTTCTAGAGATCTATTTTAAAGGGAACAATTTCTAACGCAATACTGCTGCAACACCAGAATTGCATCATGCAAATAACAATCAAATGAATTATTTTAGAAACCATTACTTCAAAATTATTAAATATTTAGAAAGACAGAAATACGAATAAACATAAGAAGATAAAAATCCATTTTCAACGTTTAAAAATAAATTATTTTATTAAAATAAATTATTTTATTAACTGTAACTCAAAATTTTATAAATGTAACTAAAAAATTACGAGAGGTATTCTTTAAATTTAACGAAATATGGTTTGCATTACTACTGCAAAAGATTTTGTAGGATGTAATTTTTTGGAGAACACATCCTTTCACGAGAAATATAGAAGAATATTACTTGATGCCTTTGACAACATAACCGATGTGACCCGCGGCGGTTCAGAAATGTAGAACGTAGTGACATCAGTGCAGATTGTATCCGCGACTTTACAAGCTTTGCAGAGCAAAAAAATAATACAAATGCCTTGTGGCAAAAAAATAAAAAAAATTTTTCTACGTTACACTAACGATCTGCTCGGATATTTGTTAATTTTTACGATTTATCCGTAACGGTTGTACTGGTTTTCTAATAGTCATTGAACAATATTATGATGTAATTGAATGGTTTATTATAATGGAAAAATGTATCATAAATGAAATCGTATTTCGACGGAAATTTTATTTTTTAATAAGGCAATGTTTATAATTTTGTTTTCATTTCATTGTAGGAAACACTAAATTTGTAGCATTTTTCGTAGTTCTTTTATGCTCTGTAAGATTTTGTGGACTACAATGTTTTGCTTCAAATAATTCACAGCCATGTTCTTTTAAAAGGAACACATTTAATGAAACCTTTCGTCAGATGCGCTTTTCTCTTAACTTCTGAAAGGTTGATAATGTTATTTCCAACATTTTTTTTTCATCCGGACAAGATAAATTTTAATCCCTTCGGGGACTGTGTGCTTTAGCATATTCTAGAACACCATTCCAGCTCGGAGTTCGACTACTCCCACAGCATATTACCACACTGATAAAGGCAGAGGCTCTCAAACTTTGCTAACACTTTAAGCGCACGAAGTCTGTAGAGCAGATAAGAAAATAGGAAGCAAATTGTTGGACTTTTTTATTAGCTTTCATTGAAAATGATGGGCTGTTCATTTGCTGAACCGCTTCCACCATATTTCATTTATGTTTAGCTCTGTAAAACTACGGCGCAATTGAAAATATTTTGAAATTTACGTATTCATATTGTAGAAAATTGACTTATTAGTTAGAAATTAATTAAAATGGATAAATGCGGACAAATTTTAATTAAATATCTTTAGTTGATGTGGTAGTTAGTAATTGAAACATTTTCTATATCGCTTGGACAATAATTTCGTGAATAATTCTAAATGTAATTTAAATCATAATAATGTCATTTGAACATATTATAATCGTGGCTTTTGTTATCACGCTTTCAGTAGCAGCAGCAAAATCTAAACGGGACCGCGAGCACGCAATGGATGTTGAATTATTAGCACGTTTGCTTCATAGTGTTTGGGAAATTGCTTGTTAATACCTTAACTCACGGTCTCTCTGTAAACTAGAGAGATAGATCGACATATCAAACGCTGTAATGCTTGTATCATATGCCTTGTAACTGTCTTATTTGTGTTGAACCTTTATGCTTATCTCTCATACACATATATAATTTCTCCTTTCATGATTATCATTATTTGTAGATAACTATTTCTGATTTATGTCTTTTTGTGTTTTAAGAAGTTTTCGATTTCTTCTAATTTATCTGTTTTAAAATATAAGATAAATTAGTTCAATTTTTACGTCTCGCTTTTATTTTCTTGTCTGCTTTACGTGATTAGAAAATTTTTCTTCCGTCGATACGCTCGTCTTGCCACTATATTCGATCCGACAGCTAATTACACGTGTCACGCTATATGTGCAGGACTTTATTAGAAAAGTTGCCGAACCGTGTCTGGGAAATTGCATTTCTATAAATATATCGTTAGCGGCGTGTCATCCCTTTAGTTGGCTCAACCGCGATAATAATACGGCATGAACTGACAAAGAAAGTGTTCACGAAGGCTTCATTATATCTAGCTGCATAATGCCGTTACAAATTTGGCGAATGCTGCTCAACAAGGCTTTCAGTAAAAAGTTTTTTTCGGAAACGGATTTGAACCATTTGTACCAAGAAAGTTGTAGTAAACCGACTGTCTATTACCGGCAGTCGTCTCTTCCGACGTTCGGTAAATTGTTTCGTCAATTCATATCCTTGTGCGAATCTGCATTGCATACCACGTTTTGAACTTGCTGTCAGAGTTGGTCATGTTAAAGACATATTCCGCGAGTTAGGATTCTAGAAAAGAATTTTAGAGCAAAGCATTAATATTTATAATATTGTATTTTTGCCATGAGGTATTATTAATATTAATAAAACTGAGATTAAATTATTAACATTGCATTTACAGATTTACCAAATATCGTTGCTTTTTACCACTTATTACAAAATTTCTCTGTCATTTGTGTATCGCATTTACATGAATGAAATAATTAATGCAAGCTCATTAAAGGTACTTGTCAGTATATTTAGGAATAAAATTTTGTCAGAGGTAATGAAATAAGCGTTATTTTATTGGATACGAAATAAAGAGTTATTTATGTAAATTTTTATTTTGCATATATTATCAAACACAAAGTGCTTTGCATTCTTACACAAGTGCAATTTATTTATGTATGAAGGTGCTTTAAGAAAGATATCTTTATCCCTACATGTCAGCGCTAAAAGGTCAGTGCACAATTCTCACTTTTAAAGGCTTGCATTCTTAGATACGTTGATAATTCTTGTAATCGTAATTTTTGTTGTATAAACTTGAGATTATCTTATTTGTCGCTGGATCCCTATTAATCAGACACGCTAAAAGTATGGCTTCCGGACTTTCAGAGAGATGCATTCATCATTCCGATGTCTCTCTCGGCCGATTCATATTCGGGACACATTGTGTCATCAATTACTATTAACCGAATACTATGGACGCGCGAAAAACGTGCGCTTGACAGCAAACTATCGATGATTAATTTCACACGATGCACGATGCACCGCTTTATGCGCTCGTAGATTATATATTCAAACTTGAACGTGATGAAATACATTGAGCGTGATGAAAGGTCATATTTAGATACATAATTATGCGGCCAAAGTTCAAAATGTTAATTTGCACAAATTAAAATGTTGATTTTACTTCTTATATGCGAATATGAACAAGATATACTAAATAATTATGTAATAAGAATGTAAGGAACATGATACTTCTTAATTGCGGAATATACGAGACGTTGATTAACGTGCAGTGACATAGATTTGGTCATATTGCGTTCGTGTAGATAGAACTCATCTCGTATATGAGAACGTCCGACTCTCAAAATCACCTTTGAATGAAATTTATATGACATTTTCAGTTCAGAAATTGTAGAAATGCTGTTATTTGGCCTCTTTTAATTGTTGATAGTATTTTGCAGTCGTACGTTTCAACGATTCACAAAGAAACTTTGGGAAACAGAAATTTCAATTGACCAAATGCCGTGAGAGCAATTCGTCGACTTGCAACGAACAATTTTCCGCTTGATATGAATTGTATTACATGATTATTATAGTTAGTAATTAATTTTGTTTCACGCTAAACATTTATTTGTTCGGGCGATTGAATCACTATTGGAAACAAATCTCATTATATTATAATCGATAATACTCTTTAATGAAGCGTTTTCATCGTTAGATCGAGGATAATTATTAAATTTGTAAAATTTCGAAAGTTCAAGTTGGAGTACTTGCGCGCAGTTCATAATTTGCAACTCGGATTACACGTTCGATAATAATCTGTCAACGCGCGCGATGACGATGCCAGAAGTGTTTGCATAAGACGTGATTAATCCTACCAATGCGTAGCTCAGTGACTGATTCCATTGCAAGGCACTCTAATAGCAAAAGTCAACTCTGCCTCAACAAACTCTCTCGTTGTTTGACGATGAGACACGCGCATTCGACTCGCTCATGCAATGATAACTCGTGTTTGTCGCAAAGATGGATCAAATCTAGATTTTGAAAATGATAGCGAGAAATAAAGAGCTATGTATAAACCACGAGTTTCGTTTAAAAAGATTGGTGTTGGTGCATTCTGCACGGAATAATGCATGGAATTATATGAAAATATTTTGTGCGGAATAATGCAAAAGAAGTATTCCTCTGATATTTATAAAATGATAAATTTTTATCACTAGACGCCGTTGGAAAGTTTACGTAAATATTATACAAAGTGTCTTGTAATTTTAATCCGATTTGTCCTTACTGATAGGAAGCTGTCTTTTGCCTTGTCCTTTCAATTTTCAGTTAAATTAAATTTTTTACAAATTATATTTTGAATATTGAAAGTTTATTGAGTTTATTACTCTGTGTCTTTTTAATCTATATTAATGTATAAAAAATTAACATAATTAAATTTCGTTTAATCAAGTTTAAATATATGGTTTTATTAAATGGAATTTACTCAATTAAAAAGCTGGTTACTAACAAACTAATTATTAAAAGTTTAGTGAAAAATAAAAGTAAAGATAGTACCGAAATGCAGTAACTAACTTTTGTTAACAATAGTCTGTTCTTTTTTTTTTTTTTTTTTTTTTGCTGCGTATTATCTTATCTAGTATCAACCGGAATTTTTATCGTCATTTTGTCTTCTCGCTAATATACATTTATTGTACATAAGAATAGTGTGTCAGACAATAAAATTGCCACGTGCAGCATGTGTGGCTTTTATCTCACCGAACATCACCTAATAGCATTCGTATAATTCGCATGACGTGCAAACGAAACAATTTCCAATTTATTCTCATCGCGTCAATTCACTCGCGTTCATCGACGAACAGATCGCGTTTTTTTTTTTTTTATATCTGCGTAAAATTATTTTATAACCGATTTTATTAGCTTTTACTGAGAATTACTGTTTGAAAATTATTTTGATCTCAGTTGCATGGCGCGATTCATCAATATATTCATTGTTCGATTTTCTGCTTGATTAAAACGTAATATACTAATGACGTATGGTTGTTAGCAATATTATGATTAATGGTAGAAATCATTTTTGATTAGTAAAAATATATTTTATGCATATATATTGCACTCTTCCTTTGAATTCGCGCGCAGCTTTCTGCCGACATGACACGCCGGAGATGAAATCTCCGGAGGATTTATGCTAATAAAAGGATAAAAGCGGCATATAAATTTCGCCGACACGTTGCGAAATTTGATAGATAAAGTTTTTAGTCAGCCGTCAGTTACGTTAGTGAATGATGTCAGTATAAAATCAGTATGACGGTTATACGGCATAGTATTTGCATACAAGTTAGTGGTTTGCCTAACGGATAGTTTTCTAATAAAAATAAATCGATCGTTGATGCCGCATCTATGTTCTTATATGCAAAATATTTAAAAATTTTCATTTTATTGACAGATTTTGCGGCAAACTTTAACTTATGAACTTTAATATACTCTGCGCAATATAATTGAAATAAAAATTACTCAGCCATTCAGTATTGTATTTTTTAATGCGAAATTGTGCAGTTATTTATCCAAGTAGATTACGTAAAGTTCAACTGTTCTTTTGAAACAATAAGATAATAAACAGTCGTTTCAAGGCATGATAGACTGCTCCAGCTATTGATTAATTGTCGTCGTAGCAATCAAACGTTCCACGAAAGATATGACAAGTTACGCTAATTACCGATCAATTGTTATCATAATAATCCACAATGCATTTAGCTGTGTTTCTACGTCGTGCTGTCTGCAACTCTGAATGAACTATAATCCCCATGGAGATTTTGCGCAAAGCGTCAGCGTTTGCCGATTGATCGCTCTTCATGTGTACGTTGATTCGTCGGTGGTCACCCGATCTCCCGAGTTTACACCTGACGCCTGTAATTGAATCCCATGTGTTGGTTTTAACTAATTACGCTTCGATAATTTTAATTGCAAATATGTAAATTACGATGAAACTAATTATTTTCAAATAGACAAAGCGAAACGATATAAATTTCTTTCAAGAATTGCAAAGAGCAAGCGGTTATCACGTATTTCAACTTTCCGGAGGTTTGAAATTTTCTCTTGTTAAAGCATCCATCCGTTTGTAAACGTTGCACAAACGTCGTTTGTGTAAACCTGAAACTCGTTTAAGAGATGTACGGAAGACGTTTTACACGTGTTTCCGCACCTGTGACCGTTGTTATCGCATCCATTTTCATCGTGAGAATCTATTGCAGCTTATCGATTTTTATCACTTTTTATTACATTTTAATATATTAAAAATACTTTACGCGTTCAACTTGATGTACGAGGTGGCCCTGGTTTCTCACTAATGTTGCAACCAATTCGGATTTTCTGTGATTTAATATTAGACGATAGCTATATCTAGAGATAAGAGGTTTACAGTTTTCTCTCTTCAATTTTATTTCTCGAAGAAACTTTTCGTTACTGAGGATTAGCCACATGAATAAAATAACAGCAACGAATTTTTTAACTTTTAAAATATTTGAAATTATAAAATTTAGCGAGACGACGATCGGAACGAGATATGAATGTATATAGAAGAAAGGGATGAACACGGAAAATGTCAATAGAAAATGAAATGCAATTACCAAGCGTGTGCGCATCGTTCTCTAAAGTAATTTGCGAAACAAAACCTTATTGTTTTATTGTTCGTACTCAAATAACCCGCACTTCAATACGAGCTGAATGAAAGACTTGAAATTAAAATCTTGTAAACGTTTGAATATTAAATTAATATAAAAATGTGTTCAAAGTAAATCCATTTACGATATTAAATATCAAAGTTACACTGTGTGTGTGTGTAGTATACTTAAAACAGGAGGAGAAGCGTATTTTAGCGTGTGAGCTTTTATGGAAATTTAAGTAATATTTAAGTTTCAATGCAGCTCACATTGTAAGTCTCTCTAGACGTCAAAATCCTCTTTTAACTTACCGCGACTGATATGGAATGTACATTATCCATTTCACGACGGAATCAAATACCGACTACGTTCCGCGATACAATGGAGGATTAATTAACGGGCCGACTAGAGACAGTGTTTTGTTATGAATATGTGTCAGATGCACGTGTGTTTACTCGAGTTATGATATGGTCTTGCCATCCTTTCATTTTCGTGGATGACGTGGCTGATGACGTCGCGCGCTCATAACATGGCCTTTAGTTAAGTATTCCAATTATGCCGTTTATCAAAAAAATCGCTCGATAACAGCTCCGATAAAATAATTCCAAGCTCGTGATATTTGGCTGTACAAAATATTAATCTGTAATATTTAAGATTCTCGTAAGTAAATGTAATTCTGTAATGTTATTATCATTCTTTATCTTCTCGTGAACATGGTATTTGCAAAATTTCACTGGGGAAATTTAAGATGTGCGTTTATTTTTTTGCGTGAACTAGTGCATATCGGTTATTTCGTCTAATGAGACGATACTTTAATTTTTGAATTAGTTAAATAAAATGATTCAAATTGGACTTAAATTATTTGAATCAAAATGTCGTCATTTGGACACTAAAGAAGATAATCCTAATGTCATGCGTGATTTGCATAATTATAATGATGCCCTAACGTTTCGTAATTACACGCATAAATTGGTATAAAATATAATATATGTAGAAAGGAATTTTTAAATACACATAATTATCACATCTATTTTTTTATTATTTCGATATCATAATGTGTAAGTTATGAAATAAAACCTGCATCACGCGAATTACTTACAGTTGGAAATATATTTCGCGATGATTTTATACATATTAGGAATACTCCAACTCTTAATTAAATTAAAACTCGACGAGAACTCCGTTTTATTTTAAAGCACTGCTAATGATATAATTTGGCATTTTGCGATTTTATTTACTCTGAAAACATCATTGTAATTGTTAATAGTATTATAGCATTAATGGTAATTTTTATTGAATAATAAAGAACATTCATTACTTTTTCGTTTGTCCTAATAAACTTGTCATTAACTGTTTTCAAATAATTTGAATAAGGACTTCTTCAGCCTTAATTAATTATCTTAAAATCACATTTATATTAAATTTTAAATTATAATTGAAAATTTGCTATACAAATTATTTATAAAAAATAATTTTATATTATTTTTTATTATAATATTATATTATTATACATTTATTTATGGAAAAGATAATTCTATCTCACTTTTCTATATAATATTATTATTTATTCAGTAAAATAAGGAGGGATATGTATTTGTATCTCCTCTAAAGTATATGCATGTTTAATACAGTTTGTTTGTTGCTCTGCATGACAGTAATGCATAAAGATTTATTTGGTGATTAGCGATGATCGATGGTAATAGTCGTTATCGTATGATTTATTTCACGTCGGAAGCCCGTAGTGACCATCATCCACTCGGTTGGCTGAGGTAAATGGACGGCTTATACGAGGATGACAGCGCCGTCGGATTTTCTATTAGAAACGCCGACGGGGTCAACGCTACTCACCTTCTGACATGACATAGTCGCAATTACCTGAAGCCACCTACCTTTATTTTGTGTCTAATAAAGAGATAAGTGTTAAACGAAAGAGGGTTATAAGATATCGTTAGCAGTTGACCTTTGTCGTTTCACCTGAAAGTAGTGTATACTTTCTTATTAGGTCTTTTATCACGCTCAGGAAGCTTTATATCTATTTATATTCGTACGCATTTCCTTGTAATAAATTCGCGTTTTGATGTAAAATGAAGAAATACTTTATGAAGGAATAATTACACGGATCTTTCTAAAACAAGACCTCGCGCCTTTAATGATTTACGTCGTTACTCGGCCCTTTCTGCGTTGCATGTGTTTCTCGCAACAGTGAATAATTCTGAAACAGCGTACGTCGTTGTAGCATGTTTTCTTTACACACGGCTCGTGCGGCTCGCTGCCGGTATGAATTTCAAATCCCAACCCAGAAATGGCATCATTCGGAGGCGTAGTTTTTACCCCACCTTTTTCCCCCGTTGCGTTCCAGCTCTTTTCTTTCTTCTCCCACGCCGGTTCTGTGCTGTCTGGTCTCATTTGGGATGATATACAATATTGGCCGCGTTCCAAGATCCGCGATATCGTGAGGGGATCGCGGTGCATGCAGCCTCTGGAGAACTACGGCCTCTCAAGTATGCTAGAAGACGGTCGTTCTACTTTAAGAACCCTTATTTATAACTGAAAAGAACATCAAAACGGCTTCTCTCTGAATGCGCCAAGCGTTTTTCACGCGTGTTACGCGTCGTTGCAAGCGATTAGTTGAGATGTTGAAGAATGAGACCTTCTCCGAGAAAGATACTGGACGACAATTACGGATGCCTGTTTCCTGCTCGAGACTCATTCACCACTCGAGTCGAGTGTCTATAAAGCTTACCGGGTCCATATATATATTTCCTGAGACGCTATTATATGCAGGACCTCGGCCGTTAACGAGGATCGTAACAATCATTTTTGTGATTCATCGCGGTGCTTGCGCGTGGGATTTAAGGACAATGACGGGACGAACTACGTTTCTCGGCCTACTTTCGCGAGAAATTTAAGGCGCATTTAATATTCGTTCGGGGACCCGCGATTAATCGTCCACAAGTACGTAGTCGAGATTGCGCCCGATATATTATGAGTGCTCCAGAAATTAGATAAAGTTTGCCGAGGTAAGAGAGAAAAATGCACTGGACGTGTACAGAACGTGGTGCATTCTGCATCGAGAATGCAAGAGATTTTCAAGCTGCAAATTAATGGTTTTATTAATGCATTCAACGATATCCGAATAAGCATATATTATTACACAGATGTGGTTGCGGCTAGATTTTCCACACTCTCCGAAATAAACTGAAAATTAATTCTTTCGACCTCCTCATTATAAATGTAAATTATTCGGCGACGCTGAGAGTTTAGGATAAAACTCAAGTATGCCGGCGGCATATTTAAATCTGATCAATACGTCAAAAAGCTGGTCGTCGCTGTCAGCTGGTGGCTCCTCATTTTCGTTTTAATTAACACAGCTTCGAATGTTAGAATAATTGCCATTTGGAAGTTGCTAATGTGAAAAGCAAATGAAAGAATTATCGGAAAAAGTTGAGCGCGGGATAATTTACATTTATAATGAGGAAGAAGGACTAATTTTTACTTTATTTTGGAGAGTGTGGAAAATATATCCGCAACCGCAATTGTGAAATATGAAGTTGGGCAATATTTTATTGTGTCACGGTTACGAAACAAACAGAATTATTTCGTTGACAAATTAACTTGTCACAAAATTCCTTTTTATACAACGAATATATACAATTGCGGGGTAAAGTTATTCTTACGGGTTGATGTTTTGATGCAGACAAACGAGTAGCAGCGTCTTTATGGAATTTCCGCCCACCTCTTTTTTTTATTTTCTGCTAACAAATAGTTGCAACCACGAATAAGCCCGTTCAGGTTTATATGGAGTTATGTCTGAATTCCATTATACTTTACTTTTCGAATGCGGTTTTTCTTTTTCTTTGAATAATCTTTTACAATCAAAAGATTCCATATTTTATACATTTGATGAATTCACTGAGTATATTTATTTCTTGTTAGACTTGAAAGGATAAGCGTACACTTCTTGATATTACAAAAGATGGAAACAGGAAGGTATAAAAAGAAAATAATGTAATATGCAAAAAAAATGTAGTAAATTCGCGTGTAGCTAATTTTCACAAAATAGCTTCATTAAAACAAGCTTACAGTCGATCGTATCGTAGCTTTGCCGTAACAAAAGCTTTCTACTCGTAATTAACAAGTAGGTACTATGAGGTTGTTGCGTTTTTTTGTTCTTCCATTTGATTCAGTTTGTTAAGTCCCGAGACTGCACGTAATATAGTAGGTTTACTGAAACTTTCTTTCTGGTTGATGACACGTTCGTGATTCTTCTTACGCTCTACGTGCCGGTAGCCGCTCAACTTATTGCGTTCGCCTTGCGAGAGAATTCCTCGAAAGGACTTGCCGTAACGAAAGAAGTTTGAACATATTCATTAACCCTGACGCAAATGAGACCACGATGTTTGTTTTCTGCTTTTTCCGCAAATTTACAATCCGGGCGCAAAATTAGAAATGAGCAATCGCCAAAGCCCGAGCGTCTAAAATTAATTATGATCGCTGCGCGGACATCGAAAGACTTATGTACACTTTAAATTGTCTCATTGTGAGTTAATTAAATTGCAATCAGGTCTTCGAACGGTCACGTTTTACGGTCTCAATAAATACGGCAGCTCGTTGTTTCGTTTACGACAGTACTGGCCGTATAAAGTCTCGAACTACCTCATTACCGCTGAAGTCAGGTTAAGAGATGCTTTATGTTTGGCGGACAGCACCGGCGAAGGAACGCAGAACGCAATTTTTCGTACCATTGGCTCTGTTCCGAGCTGAAATAACCAGCGGCTTTGCGTTCGAAGTTGAAGTGGAGCCAAGGTAATTCCGCGGCTCGAAAACTCGATCGTTCTATCCATTGTGGTTCTATCGTTGACTTCCACTTGATGTGTTTTTTAAAAATCACCCGGGTATTATGGTTCGCGAAACACATCGGTTGCTGACGCTGCATTTTTGTGACATTAAAAAAGATCGCAAGATAGAATGTTTATTTTTCCGAACAATTCACCTATAATTTTTGGAAAATGTAATTTATGTAATATTATCAGTGGACTCTCCCGTAATTTATTCATAACAATTTTGTTGTGCACACAATTCTGGGATACGCGCTTTAATAGCAGTGCTATCGAACATGATATTTTCCCGTACGTTTCTTCATGCGAAACGTGAGACATGAAAGCGAGAGCTAGGCAAAGAAACGAAGGGGAAGCACGTACGGGGAAGCACGTAGGTATACCATTCGCTTTGAAAGCGAAATATGATATCTGTAGGATCATTTATATGTACGGCAATATCTCGACGCAATGCTAGAAGGGATTTTAGGCGAGTCTGTCAGATGCTGCAAGTAACACTTGTCGGTTCAAACCGGAGGATATCTGTCAGGGTCCGCGATCTATTTCTGGCAACAACGCCAGAACTCACCTGTTTTATTTTAAGCGAGGCTTCTCAGTGACGATTCACCCTAATACCAGTGACGGTGAATCACCCTGTACAGCTATTATCCGGCGAAGCCGCCGAATCGCACGCTATCGTTATTTATCGCGCGATGATGAGAGGAATGATGCGCGCGAAAGTTTGGAAATTTCGCTCGTTACTTCGCGCGCCGTACGTGATAAACAAGTTCATTCCGGTTTTCTCTGGATATAAAAGTATTGTGTTAAGCTTCGCGTGCCATTTTCATAATTGACACTCGGTGTCCTCGGGTGGTGTCGGTTTTCAGCGTTAATTCATCCGTGTGCTTTTACACTGTAATAACAGAACACGAGAGTGGTCCATAAAATTCCATTAAATAACGCGTAACACAGATGGGAATTTTCTAAGAACCGGATATGCACATGCCAAGCTTTTCGACATCAAAGTTCAATATTCAAATATTAATTAGCGAGCAAAATATTGCGGTTATGAATAATTATTTAATAACGATTAATAATTTTAAATTATTAATAATAATTACGAATAATCATAAAATAATGCCATTATCGGATTGTGTCATTCATCAAGTTTAGTGACGAAAACTGTCTGTTCAAAACTTGTCACATGGAATCAAAATCAAAATAAATTGTCAAGTGGAAACTGCGAGGGAGGAACTGGCTAATTTTTTCTCTCATCATCCGCGTGCGAACTTCGAGGAGTTAAAACGGAAAAAGTTAAAACTGAATGACTATAATTACCTGTGTACTGGGGTAGCACTGGGATATTGAGTAACTACTTTGTTGAATAGTTGAAAATGTAATAAGTGTAACGTAATTGTAATAAGAAAATAAGTGATGCAATATCGCTTTTATAGTTACTTTGAGATGATCACATTACAGTAAGTGCTCTATATGAGGAATATTGTTAATACGTGCCATTAGAGAAAATCGATAAGGACACTTTGTAGCTCCATTGAAACGATGGACCGGCGTATTTGCAGTCGGAACGGAGAACACCTGCATGCATATGATAAGCGTACAGAAGTGCACAACAGTACTTAACAGCGCAAGCTACCGCTTATGCCGCTGCTTCCGCTCGTATCGGTTGCTCTCGATTCTTGCTAACGATACCGTGATTTGGCAGATAACTTTATACCGAAGTTACGAGATCGATCCTTAAAAGCTTATTGCGTAAGGCGGGCGCGATGCATCGTGTTTAATTAATGAAACCTTGTCGGCGCTCGGCAGCAACCGTACGAGCTTTTCATTCTGCGACACTCTGGAGTGTTTTTCCCTTTAAACGCACGGGAAATCGAGATACAAATGCAATATATTGTGGTGTCGTTCGTTTGTCTTCGCATCTTCATTCGATTGGATATTTTAGAGTGGGTTGATATCGCGCAGAATTTTATGGAAAATTACGGTGCAAATATGGGCGTTGTGAGAATCGAGCGAAATGCATTGTTGATTCCCGCCAGAGTACTATAAACGTAAATATGTATGTCGCCCAATATATGCGCCAATATAATCAGCATTATTTATACATATGTCATAACAGTTTGAACAAAACGAAAATTCGTCTGATTTCACCGGAAATGAAATTTTTATTAAATTATTTGATGTTTGATTTTAATGTTTGTACTCTCATATACTAGTTTTACATTCATGTATTTACTGAAAGAATATTACAGTGTGCAAACATTGCCATTTTAATGCAATCAATCATTTATTTCTGCAGATAATATCATATTTTGCTTAAACAATTTCCGTTGATGTATGTTAGAATTACTTCTTGAACTTTTCAAATATGCGGAATGCACTGTAGAAGCATTGACCAAGTTTTATAAGAATTTCGAATTCTAGTCATGCATCGCTGCTATGAATATGGAGCGACAAGCATCCGGCTGTTTGCGAATAGGTAAATATTCGATGTTGTATTTACGTGAAGCTTCTCGTTTGAATTCGTATTGAGTGTAAAAGTTTTCAGTTGTCGACAAGTTTCGTTAGAACAGAAGTTATTCTTTACTTTAGTCTTAGAATTCAGTTTTAACGAGCAAAAACATACGACGGGTCTCTAGTCAATCGAACACAAAGTCTTTCGAGAAGCCGCTTCCGACTGCAAATTATCGCCGCTAATAGAATATTCATGCGATCGAGGTACAAAGAAAAAAAAAAAACATTCGTTATTTTCTCGCGCGAAGAAGCAGATATATTCAATAAACCTCTTATACGTACAATTTCTATAGATTATCATTTTGAGATGAACTTTGCCATTACTACCGACGGGATACGCTCACAAAACGGTTTGCATTCGTCGATTTCATTCGAATGCACACGATCGAGATGAAGCACTTTGCGGTCCGCCGTCTGACTGAAATGGCGGAATCGCGTGGTATCGCGATGGATTCAGGCGAAAGGGCAAAACCAGTACGTTTCAACCTAGAACCCGGCATTCCCTTAATCTAGGTGAGCCAGCTGGCACATTGAATCAACTGTCAGAGGTCGTTTATATAGCACGATAAACCATTCCAACCGGAAGTGACGTGGTTTCCCTAGGACCTCATCAATAAAGTGCAGTCTTGCCGTGTGTTATGTGCGTCTTCTCATGTGTGAGTGGCGAGACATTGTGAGCGATTCCACGCCGATACTATCGACTATGCGTGATTACCCTTCGAGAAATTGCTAGGTCGGCTATTCATTTAAGCCGGGAACAAGGTTACCGCGTCGCGTGGAAATTCGTACGACCTGTCAGCTTGTTGAAATCGATATAATCCACTTCCAAAAGGATGAGGGCAATCGCAACTGATTGCAGCACGTGCTCTGATTGCAGAAAGAAGCTACTGCTTATGACAATTGTCGTAATCGATTATTAGGTTCATAAAACGCTTCTGGCATTTTTAATGAAAGCATATTCCAAAGACATATTTTTATTAGTTAAAATTATTTATTCCAAATGATTCATATATGCTTTATAAGTTGATACAAAAATATTAATGTATCACATATGAATATTAATATTTTTTATATTACTATTTATGACATTTTAATTGTTAATTTTGATGCTTTGATTAATAATTAATGTGAGTGACTCTTCTCTGCGATAGACACGTGATAAACTCTATTTTTTATCAAGTTTTCTTACTTTTTAATATTTTTAATGACTGGTGCATAATTCACGATATTTATATGTGGAATGCGATTGTTTTGATAAGGAATACGAATTGCAGGATATCTCAGTGGCACAACTCGTTCCATATCGTCGGTTTTCCGATTTCATCGCAATGACAATAGGCGCATATTCTCGAGGGCAGATTGCATTGTGCAGGTTTTCATTGCCGACGATTTCGCGAAAGCTCACTGTGCAATGTGAGAGCGCGATCGATAAGTAAAATGCTGGTAAAGCCTCGCGTGCAATCGGCCACATAATCTGCAGCGTAGATATGCTTGAATGGTTTCAACGTGAGCGTCCTTGATAGTTTAGAATAAAGGATCAGTCCGGAAAAATAGCGCTTTCTCGATACGGAGTCGTATTACGAAAAGTGTTTTTACATTAAAGCTGCGGCGTTGCGTTAATCTCGTTCAAAAGATTACACACTAGTGTCATATATCAACATCATCGAGGAGAAGAACGTTTAAATGTCACAAAATTTGAAACTCAGAGCTAAAATTTCGACATACTAGCGTCAAAGCGATAACACACTGTAACATGTTCCAACCCTTTAAAGATGAGAACTTTGACCGTTTATTAAAGAAATTTATCGCGATATTTTTAAAACAAATATAATGAGTGAATTGATGGTTTATTTTTAAAAATAAATATATATCAACAAATTAATGTTTTATTTAGAAATAAGACGGTTCTAAACTACGTGCGTTTGCATCGAAAACTCCACCTCAAGAGTTCGACAACAAACTATCAAATATTGAATGTTGAGGCAGTCGAGTACGCTTTTAAACATTAATTTAATGAAGGTCGTCTTTGCGAACTGTACTTTGATATAGATCACTGAACGTTTCGCAAATATTTGGCAAAATTTCTTGGCAGGTTGTTTACAAGCCGGCCGATCTGCTGAAAGCGACGGCATATCAATGCCCTTTCGGAATAGTTAGAAATACATCAGCAAATAACTTTCAACGTCATAGTTCGATATCTGGATTAAGTACAATAATTGGATTAAGTACGACAAAAAGATTTATCTTGCTGCTTTCAAATTATTAAAAGAAAAATGCGGAAAAATAACAAAGTTTGAAAACTGCCACAGAAATTTTTTAATTTTAAGAACAATTGAGAAATATAAAACAAAATTTAGAATGAATATGATACAAGTTACAGGCGATTGTTGTGATTATTATCATTATTATTTGTAATATTTTATCTACATTTTTGTCTATTTATCTTCTCGATCTTACTCCAAACGGGTATTGTTTTTCATTTCCGGCTTAAAGTTCGTTTCATCGGAGTGGATATTGGATCGACTTCCGGCTGTATCGCGTTGCAATCACAGAATTGACAAAGCTTGTTTCGAGGATCTGAAATGTCGTACTGCTACGACATTCTCGCGAGCAACGAAATACCACACGATTGCGACAAAGATGTTCATATCCGACGTATTTAGTCAGGCTAATTGTTCAATTTGCATTGTCGACGTACGCAATTCAATTGGTCGAATGTTGCTCATTATTCAGTACCGAATAATTGGCCTGATTAAGATGCGGAATGAAATCGTTTGATCATAAAATCGTAAAATCGTAGTGTGTTAAGCTACGGAACAGTCTGTTTCGATTATAATACTACTACTGGCTGAAATAATTTATGGACACGTTTGCATATATTAATTAATGCGATTTACATACCGCACAAACTCTACGTAGCTCTTAATATTGCGAATTATTTCGAGTATATGTGAGAGTAACGTTCTGCAATGTGGGCGTAATTTGCTTACGGAATTACAAAGCACAAAAATCGTGAAAGTATTCTTCTGCATGGAAATTTCTCTTCAAATAAATGTTTCACGCGCTAATATAGACGAGAGAAAATGAGATACATATGCCGCACACGTCGTTCTCGATCCGGGAAATTATTCCCGCTCTGATTGCCATAAGTTAGAAGTGTATAATAACGGCGACTACTTAAAGCGTTCGATTGTTTCCTCATTTGTGCGGCACGACTGCTGCAGCCAGATGCCGCGTTGAGGGCCGTTTAAAGGGAGATGCAATCGAATGATTCTGCAGTTCACCTATTGTTCCTCTTGTCTCTACCGGTGGCTATTGTAGCGAGGCTGTATCGGATTCTTGTTTGCACGACGGTGCACGCCAATAGCATGCGCTCCGTTCATAGCGGAGTTCCAAACCCGGGAAACTGCGTCTTCGTGTACGGATGCTTTAAATCCATGAATCTCACGGCGGACACAGTAACCAAGCAATTGCGGAAACTATAAATGTTTCAGGTTAACACAGATATAGCGCTCAGGAAGGTATGTCGATAGCACGCGATTTTATCGCGAGCGAGGCAAGAGCGGATTACAATCGTTCGGTTAATCGAATTTGTGAGAAAATCGATGCCACCTCGGAGGCGCGAGTCGGTTTTTCGCTCGGAAATAAAAATCGCGGTTGCAGCTCACTTCAAATTTGCTGACAGTTTAAGTCTTCCATTTCTTATTTGCCTGCTTTTGCATCTATTTTGTGCAAATATTTGCCGTTGAAAAGTAGACAAGTTCAAATCGCGAACTTTGGCCGTTATTCATGGATTGTGTGTGCAAACGTCGTGTAAATACTCAAATCTATTATTTATTCTATCAATAGAGTTGCTTTTATCTTTTTGTGATTGCAAAAAATTTAGTTATTATTATTACAATTTTTTGCATACAACAATAATAATTATTTTTATTTTGTGTATAGTAAAGAGGTGAATGTAATACATATCAATTAATTAAATTTGTAGCTTTTTGAAACACGATATGAACATTCTAAATTCAATAGACTTCGTAATTTTATATAGTTTTGGTTTAATTTACAAAATGGAAAATAACTGAATTCTGGCGTAGTACCAATTTAATTAACTTGTTTGTAGTTGAAAAAAGTTTCACAACCACTGCTGCACCATATAGTCAAGTTAATTTTTACCCGATATTCATTTTTTAAATGTACTTGTCGATAATAAAAATTTTTTGTACACGCTTTAATGTTAGCAAATCGATTTTGCTTTGGTGCCATATGCACGGCGTTTAATATTTAAAATATCAACTATTACTTGAAATATCGTTACGTTAGTTTCTGGGAAAAAAACAGAATTGAAAAATTGAAAAAACGTTTAATAATTATTTATGCATATGACGTCACTGTAATTAAAACTAAGAATTAAAAGAAGTATAAAGATTGAATGCGCCGAAAATTGCGTTGGAAGTGGCTCCAAGTGCTCCAAGTAAACGAAGGTGTCTCAGAAATGTTGAAAAGTGTCATTGATTTTCAGCTTGTTGACTTTTAAGCAACAAGATTGCGTTAGATGGAATACGCGATGCAGCAGCCGAGAAGAAAGAAGTGCCGGGAACGGTGCGCCTCGATCTGACGACGGAGGGGTCTACGTAGAATCGTGAGCGCGCTCCGCTCGAAGATTTGACGTCCAAGACATGTCTCGTCTCTCATGAAAGTCTAGACAGACGAGTTTAACTCTGTCGGATTAACGGGCGGTGAATAAATCTTCTGACCGCCTCCGTCACGTCCTGCAAACGACATCACGTTTTCACAGAGAGAGCCGTCTTGTTATTCTCATAATTTAACTTTTGTCAGCTTCTTTTTTTTCCATCAAGTTAACCAAAGATGGACGAAGACGACACGGAGGACGTGCACGAGGCGGTCACGCTAGTGAATCGATTTTCGACGAAAATTACCACGTCCTCCTCGAAAATCACGTCCAAAACCACCCAGCGAATCCTACGAACGCAGGAGTCGGCCGAGGATTCCGACACGATGGAATGCGCGTCCGAGAGCGAGGTGGAGAATCTGCCGAAGGACGAGGACACACCACGCAAGTTTCAGACGCGCGGCAAAACGTACGAGAGGAGTCGATACTCTCTGGATGTGCCGGACGACGAATTCTTGATGGCGCGCAGAAAGATGACGGTGTCGTCGTCTCTTCGCGTGAGCGACGAGTCGAGATACACCGGTGGAACGCGGCTGGGCCTCTTTACGACCAATCGTAGCCCGCAATCTAGCTCCAGCCAGGAGGAGTACGAACCCGAGGTGAAAAGTATCTCGCGGCTGCAAATGCAACAGCAGCGCCAGCAACAGCAGCACCTGTTGACCACCGGCGGCGTCAGCAGCCAGGTGAGCGCCAGATCGATGGAGAGTCTGCGATCGTCTCGTAATTTTCTGAGCGCCGACGATCGCTACAGCGAAGACTCGAAATCCATGGAGTCACTGTCCTCGTCCTCGGAGACGCACGTCGGCTCAACCAAAAGCCACTATCGGAGCTTTCTCACGTCGTCCGCGCGCGATGTGTGCAGGATCGTAATGAAGAGCAGCGAGAATCTCCATCGCGAGGAGAGCTTGAACGCTGAAGTGAGACGTGGTTTGTTCGCAAACACCGGTCTGGAAAGGAAGCTACCGCAGCACTTGAGTCTACCGCCGCCGTCCAACGTGTTCTCGTTAACCAGCCCGGGTGGCAGCGACCGGAAGATTACGATCCTGAGTCCGCACTCGCCTGTGCAGACGTCCGAATTCCAATTTTCCACGCAGACGCTCAAGAGCAGGCGCAAGAAGGCCATCGTATTGCCGAGGTTGGTGTTGCCCCGAAGCGAATCCGAGGTCTTTCTAGAGTGAGTAGTTGAATGATCGAATTTCCTGCCTCTGTTTCGTAGTGTCGGTGTTTTCGAAGTAGTAGCCCGCCCGAGGCGATCATCCTCGTTTTATCGTTGGTTGTAACTTTGCTCGGTGTGCTGAGCAAGAAAAAAGTAACGCGCTCGAGAGAAAATCGATAGGAGTTTGTCGCACGATTTTGCGGACGGCTGAACAGTGGATAGGTTGATCGACATAGGCGCGTGACGTTAATTAACGAGGCCGAAGGGATGCTGCGCGTTAATATAATTACAGTGACTTGATTTTGCGGATGTATACACGCGAGAATATTTAATATTTATCACATACCGCGTTAATCCATCGGTTCGCCGAAGCTGATCATTGGACGCGGATAATTATTACATTATAATTATGAATTGAATTCGCGGCGACAGAATAACCCACATCATACGGAATCATCACGTGAGAAACGTACGTTATGTGGTTACGTGTGATGTTGCAACGATATTATTGTTATGATCATCCATCGTGCATAAATCAGAAAGTCTTCACTGATCTTCAATGGTTTACGATTTCATACAGATTTAGTGCGCAGATATCAAAATTCATTGCTCGTTTCAGTAAAAGCTCTTTCGACCTTTAAAGAAATTGTTAACCGATATACGAGACGTCTAAAAATATTTTACACCTTTCCTTTATTTAAAATATTTTGAAGAATTTTTTTTAAAATTATTTAAGCTTTTAATTATATAATCATAATTGTGTATAACATGTGTTATCACGTTGTATTAATATTCTATTTGTTCTATTTCCATTATGCAAGTTAAATCTTACACAAATTCATAATGCATTGATTAGCTGGTAAGTATAATTATTATATATTTTAATACACTATTATCATATTAATTAGCTAATCAATCTGTTACTAAATTTGTGCAATATGTAACTTACGCAATAGAAATGGAATAAACAGATGGTTCTATTTGCTTTTCATTTTGCTTTAAACTGCTTTGCATTATTAGCTTCACCGAAGGATCGATAAATACCTGAAACATTCATTATTATGCCAAAATGAACCCATACAATTCACTTTTGAAAATTACGAATTTACGTCGTGAATTCGCGTCGCGATGCGTGAACGTAAGAAAAAATGCACTTTGTATTGCAAAATAGACCCACGCACATAATTGTCAATTGTTATATTTCACGTTTGACATAATATATTATACTTAAAACTATAAAAAAGAGAAATGCGGATTATACAGGTTTATTAATATAATTTTTCATAATTTTCTCCGACTTCTATTTCCAAATTGTGAGAAACTAATATCTTGTTAAATGCGCAATGATGCTACCTTTCTATTGTGTCATTTACGGGTCAAGTGTAATTGGTCTTATCTCTTGCGATCAAAGAGGAGCGCTTGCGGTAACAAAACGTTCCTTTGTGATGCGAATTACGTGCGTCTCAAGCTATTTAGAATTAATTTGATGCTTTTTGATCGAGCCACAAAGAAAATACAACGGAGCTTGTTTTTCTTATGTTATATCAAGACTCCGTCTTGTTTAAAGCCTTGCGGATATGCTTACATAATTATTTCACGGTTGCTACGTGTCTTACACATGTAGTATACATCGCCTCTTTGTGGCAGTTAATTGCATAACGATTAAATAGAATTATATGTGCGTACACTATATTTATACACATTGTGTTCATAGCTTGCATTGTTTAAAAATATGACAGTGCATTTTTTTACTAAGAAAAATACATCGTTTAATTTTACAAGATTTATCGATGCGAATCCAGCAGTTGATTGTCTTATGAAAATGATGCAGAATATATTGTGCGCGGTTTATTCGCTTTGCGATATTATATTTGTCTTGCTTTAACTAGCTTTAGAAAACGGTCTTTCATTTTCTTGAAAGAGCCGTTAATAATTTGCCTTCGGTTTTGTTTGACACACAAAGCTTGAATTACGATTATCTATGTTCCGCACAGTTTCATCAAACATGTTACATTTTCTCTCACAGCAGAGTTTCTGGCTCCTAGAATTACATCGTTAATTAGAAGCATACAACATTGAAGTAGTTATACAAAAAGTGCATGATTACTTTTTCTACTCGATAAAAAACTGAATTGAACAAAGAAACGATCTTTTCCGTCCTTTATATTCTCTAGTGATTTAAAGTGATCGTCTCTTGACCGCGCTTTGGGAATCCGGCAAGCCGCAGTAATTATGTCGCGTCACATTCTAAGTACGAACATGTGTTTGTACGACCGCACGCGAACATTTCCCGAGCGTCGTTCAACTGGGACGTACATTCGAAAATAGATTGCGCGTCTACGCTTTCAAGTTGGAAATCCCGGCCAATGAATGTGGCAACGAATTCGCTCGTGCTAAGGAAATGGGAAAATATTTCTCAGGCCACTTTCCTTAGGAAATTACATTGTGCGAAAGCATTTAGAAGTGTACTTTAATTGGGATAAAGTTACTTTCCAATTGATGCGGCAAAAGCAAAACGTTTTTTTTTTTTTTTTTTTTTATACAAGTCTACTTTTATAATGATGCAGTAGTTTATTCAAGATTCAAGCTTTAGTGAATTGAATTGAAATAAATGAATAAAATATTTTATTTGAGATTTTTGGTCAGTCGATTTTCCCAAATTCGAATAAAAAAAAAAAAAAAACGGGCGGATTAATGTATGCGTGAAAAACATATATTGTGACATATACGTGTGAATTATTCATGAGCAAAAATATGACTTGGTGAATATTCGACCTCTTTGCACTTTCTGCATTTTTTATGACAATATTATCTTCTTCCAACGTTCGAAACGTTCGAAAGATTCTTCAAAAATATTTTCATGAAACTTTCATATTTCAGCATGACTTGCAAACTTTTGTACCAGAAAAATCTCTCTTTGCTCAATTTTTGTGACAAAAAAAAAAAAGAATGGTGAAGTTTAGTAATTAGACCGTGGGTTCTCGCGGAGAAGCTCGTCAAGATAATTTCGGTGGTTGATTAAAAGTTTTTCTACGGCATGAAATAATCTTTATTAAAATCGTAATTTGATAGAAGTCTTTGGTAATCGTTCGCAAAATACGGTTTTACTTAGAATTAAAAATTAAATTACGCGAATGTGAGATTCTTTCTTCTACAAAAATTCGATATTTTTGTTTCGAAACATTGATATCAAATTAATTAACACTTCTATGATCTCAGGTTAAAATAAAAAACATTATATTCTGTGATACTGATTAGAATTCATGACGTAAATAGTTTTACGTCCTGGCGATACAGTTTTGTCGTTATGAGCAATGTCATGGTTAGAAATGCCAAAGGGATACAAGGTCGAAACGTGCTTAAGGATCGCAAGGTAAAGCTTGATCACTCATATAGCCGTTGAGCTGCACAAAAGCCTTTCATTTTGCATATCACAGCTATAACGCAGCAACGGCTCTGTTTTCTCTCTTCTTACCTGCATTTAAAATCTTCTGACGTCACTCGTAAAGTGCACCGTCGACCCTTAGCTCGTTAAACAAGGCCTTTCCGGGATACTTCCCGCTACGCTCAAGAGATGAAACACAGAACATAAAATGGAGTAAACCGAAGCTTGTTTGTGAGAGAATTATGGTGCTGTATACTGTACGTTATATTTTCCTAATATTAGAGAAGACTTAAGTGCTTTCAATAGGCTAGCGTACTCGGACGCACGGATATGATTCTTTTGATATTAACCACTGTTTATGGAATTTTTATTCGTAAACTGACTTAAAAAATTTATATGGATATTATATGGATACACAGGAAGCATTTATTAATCTCGAAATTGTTATTCAGCTAGTGACCCTTTATTGCAGCTTCCTGTTTGCAAACGATATCTTGAATTTCATCACCCAATAGATAGCAGTCAAAGCGAATGATTGACCTAACTACCAAACTATATTGACCTTTACACGGGGATTGTTTTTACACAAACAAATCTGAAAAAAAAACACAGGAAAGTTTAAAATGTAATTTATCGACATGCTTGGACATTGATAATATTTTTTTATTGTTGCAAACAGTTTTGTTGTGCCGCTGGTACTATTATTTCTCAACTACTGTGTTTTTTTTAAATATTTTTTCCAGTACAAAACTCGTTGACCGCGACATTGACACATACGCGGTTTTATCGCGATATATTGCGGAAGCTGGTAGCCGTCGTTTTCTTTTAGAATCGTTATAAATTCTCGCTGAGTTAAAGCTCTAATACTTTTGATAGAGATGCAAAGATGCTGATATTGAAAGAGATTAGTAGCAAAAGAAAGTTTGCAAAGACAAAAGAAATACGAAAAATCGATTAAATTAACTTTCAAGAATTCTTTTTAAACGTAAATTTATTTTACGAAAAATTGTTGAGTATTTTTCATAACATTTATAAATAAAAATTTGCAGTTTTATTCGCAATGTGTGTTCAAGATATCGAGATGCAGCGTATCGTTAATTATAGTAATGATATTCCAGTGTATTCCTGTCAACTCACTTGCTGAATCAGTAGTTAGTAGTTAGTTGTCGGTACAAGTGATGGTCAAGAGGAGAGCAATAACTTCCTATCAATTACACGCCCTTTGACGCACACTGTGCCGCATTACAACATAGCTCTGCAGGAATTAGCAAATTGCATTCAAATGAACGGACATGCTGCAACGCACTAAGAGCACATGTTGCCCGCGCAATGTGAATAAACAGTTTCGCGCTCGAGTTTTGACATTTTCTTGTAGAGATTATACTGTAAACGATAGTATGTTTACGGAAACTAAAAGCACGTGACGGAATGAGATTGTTTATCCACTTTGTTTTATCAAGTTTAAATTCTCTCTCTCTCTCTCTCTCGTATGCGTAACATGCTAATTAGCGGATCAATAATGCAACGCGTCGGTTCTCGTATAGTTGATTGCAATTCCAAATTGAACTTTGCCTAAAGTGGTTCGTTAATTATGTTATTTAATGTAGGAAATTGTAGTTTATAGATCTTGAGCGACATGAAATATAAGCAGTTTTTTAAAAATCCGTTTAAGTGGTTTCAAATGGATCCACAATAAACCCAGTTTTTTATAATCGATAACATGCCGCGTGGAAGTAGCGAGTAATTAATGATATCGTTTCTTGGCGAAGAGTGGCACTTATAGTATTGATACAGCACAGCGGCTTGACATGTTTATTTCATCAAATTTGTTTCTCGTCCAGCACGCTCAATGATAAACCTTCTTTGAATTGATGGATTTTTCATCTATTATAGTGAAAGAAAAAGAAGGAAAAAAAGGGGTCGCAAAAAAAAGACTCTTTGCAATCAATTTGTTGAAAAATTCCGTATCTGTTTAATCTCGATGACATCGAAGTGTTATTTTTGTCGTCGCACGTTCAGCTTGAATGCGACGTTAATGTATTGCGATCGTTGCATATTGCTGAAGTCAATTTAGTCAGTTATAGCTGAAGTCAACTACAATGACGAAGCGCTACACGCTTGCGCTAGAAACAGGCGATTTCGAGCTTTATTTCGAACCTCTCCGCGACCGAGGCACGTAATGTTGTAACGGCGTGACGCGAATACAGGTAATGACATCGTTACGTTGGTTATCTTGAACACATAAAACGCTTTATTCATTATTTTATCATATCAAATAAATTGACGCAACAACTTCGAGATTTAAATGTTTAAACTAAAGTCTGCTTCGGTGATTGCTTTGTAGGTTTCTTAGGCTACTTACATCATCTATTTGTATGCGATATGAATAATGGAACTTACGGACATGACAATATTAACATCGCAAGCGTGAATGCCTAAATGATTATTTTACATGCAGTTTACAAACTACCCTGTCGTGCAGCGCTGATAGAAATTTAAACGCGTTTAAGTCTTCTAAAATTTAATATTCCGCACGCGATCGATCATTTCGATATGTAACCTTCACTCACGCCGGGCCTCCTCTTTTTATGCCGTTTCCTTAACGATTCCTCCGCGAGATCGATAGTAGCACGCCACGGAAGGTATCGTACGACGACCTTGATTTCTCTAAGCTTAGCCCTAGGTACTGAGTTCTGCATATTGACCTAAACTACTTGCGAACTGCTCCAAAGTATACTTGTGTATAGAATGACAATCGACGAAACTTCGCACACAATAGTTCCTACTCATAATCGCCTTCTTCAAGTAGAAAAGCGTTTCAAGGTTCCTTGAAAAATTTCATTTCTTCATTTTTATGATTTATTCATAAATTTATTGCTTTTTTTATTATTATTAAAACAATTAATTATATTTTTATATTTCTTAGTGAAATTAGATTTTTAATATGAATATTTCGCACAAATAAAAATTTATCGAAAACATAAAACAAGGCTAATGCAAAAAATTTGTGTTATGTGATGATGCGTGCGTGATAAAATTAAATTTTATCCATTACGAAGCAATGAATAATATAAAATTTGCTGTTCTATCTTTTTAAAATTTCCTGTTTATGCAAATCTGCAAATTATATGCAGCATTTTGATAACGTTCGTAAGCGTATGTTACTGATATATATCGCGGAAAGGAAACATAACATTTGCGATTGAAAGAGAAAAGGAAGAATATTCCTGGATCGATACAACTGGGTTATATCTACTCCCCACTTGCACCACTTTTTTCAGGTGAAATTGCAGATTTCGTCGCGCGCGCAATGATGCGTTATCGTTTGTGTATCGCGGATTAGTGTATTGCTCCATCTGATTCGCGGTCTCTCGCGCTTATACCGCGTGTGTTTGTTCGCGATATGAATTTTCGCAAATACGAGGAGCACAGCAAGCAGAAATATCGAACCACCGTGTACAAACGGTATTAATACATTGAAAAAAGTATTTTGTTAAAATTGATATTAAAAGTATAACAAAGAGCCGCAGTTTAAATATTGAAACTGCGACGTCTATTTGCTAAACAGATATGGATTTTCCTCCCATTTGTATCATCTGTCATGCACAAACGCAGTAATATGTACACTTGTTATCGACGATAGCGTGCAACACGTTAACGATTACGCAATAACGGTGTGTTAATTAACGGAGATTGCGTAATACTGTAATAAAGAAATTGCGCGGGAAGCATTGCCGACATAACGTTAACGCAAACAAGAATGTTGAATCAATTTCACGTTGCCTACAGCACCTTTTCCAAGTCTGCGCAGGACGATCTTAATTACTTGTCTCGTTATTAGCGCGATTTACATTGGTTTTCTCGTGCAAAATTAACATGGACTACAGAACGGTATTCTTAGGCCGATTGCGGGCAATAGACTAATAGTACCGGCAAAAACACGATTGTAATTTCGAACCAAAGCAACGCACCAAATTGCCTCAACCAACCTGACCGCGCTGCTCATAGCAACCTCATAATTTAATTATGGCAAACTCTCTACCCGTCAAGCTAGCTCTCATCTCTCTCTCTCTCTCTCTCTCTCTCTCTCTCTCTCTCTCTCTCTATCTCTCTTTCCTTCTGTTTGTCTCACGAAATTTCACGCATCTAAATTTCACGAAAAGTACTTTGCACTACGAAGAGGTAAAAAGACCGAGTGAGGTTTAAAACGATCGTCTTGGGATTAGTCGATTCTTCTCAGAATAGTTTGGTCCTGGTGGATTTTATTCTGTCGGACAGATCCTTATTCTCACGTCGGATATTCTAAACTCTCCAGGCGAACTTTAAACTGCGAAGAACTTGCGTTTGTGTTTTCCATCGTTAATGCAAGAGACTTTGTCGTATGAAATTAAGTTAATAGTCTCTATTTGAAGTTAGACATGTCTATCGCGATCTCGATTGCCAGCAAGAATGAAAAGAGTAAGTGAAGCGTTCAGTTGAAACACCGATATTTTACGCAAAATTGTCAGGCTGTCAGTCGCAAACGAATTTGTTCGTCGAAGACTCAGACAGCGAAGATTGCGACAGCGCGACTGCCAAATTGCCACGTTTATAAGCGGATTTCTATCAACACGCCTATTTAAAGTGCGCAATTTTGTTTACGTGACTATTCGTTGCGAAACATGGCAACTTCAGATTTTTTCCCGGCAAGATATTTTTCTAACTATTTTTGGATCACAACGTAATTGAAGGTTTCACGAAATTATGCGGCTATTATAAGACTTGATGAATATAGATTTCATGTATTTTTTCACTTTTAATTTTAGTTCTCTGACCAATTTTTATTTACCTGACATTGACACATAAATGTAGTACCCTAAGTTTTCCGCAATGCGGAAAAACTGCAATACTTTATGTTTTCTTGGATTGTAGTTTTCCCGTTAGCGCCGTGACGGAAAATCTTCAAAGCTGATCAGCTTTTCACGAAAATTTTATCATAGAAGCACTTCTCTCGCTACTGTGGATAACTGTCGACTGCCTTACCGGCTACGAAATCGATCCACGGAGTATGTTATAAAGTTTCTCAGACAAATAATTCGTGGCAGCACAATATACTGCTCCTGCAATCAATATTGATAGCTGATGGGTCTTGTTTTTACAACTTCCTGTATATATTTCCCAAAAAAAGAAAAAATCAATATTTAAGTCTATCAAACTTTATTTCTATCTACGAAGTTATTTTTTTACAGCGAATTTTTTTGTTGCAATTATTTTTTTTATTTCCTTCAACACAAAGAAAAATATTTGAAAATTTATAATTTTTTGTAATAATTTTTTGTTAGATATATTTTACATTTAATATAAATTTTCTGTTATTTTTTTGTGAATGTTTAGTTTGATAGGATGACTATGACTTTTATTCGATATAAAAACAGAGACACTATCAAATTTAAACCAATATTTTTCAATTTAATTTTGGCCGTGAACTTTTGATATTTAAAATATATTTAATGTTAAAAATTTATATTTTTTGCACACTTGTTTGTGAAATTTTATTTTATTGTATATAAACGTAGTCCTGCTATCATTTATTATAATTGCTTTAAAATTCTTTTCGATACCAAGCGCAAATTGTTATTACATTTTCTGTGCACAATTTTTATTGAACACTTTTATCCATTTTGCAAATAGAAGTCTCAATTACAATATTTAAACTGCGGATCTTTGTCATGTTTTTAATATCAATTTGAACAAAATGTTTTTTTAAATATATTAATGCAGTTTGTACACGCGGTAGTTTGACATTTTTGTTCACCGTACTCTTTGTATTTATTAATGTTTATATTGTGCGAAGAAATGCACGTGGTATAAACACGAAAGATTGCGAATCAGATGAAGCAACACACTAATCGGTGATAAGATATCGTGGTGCGCGCAATGAAATGTGCAATTTCATCTGGAAAAACTGGCACGTCGGCCAGTAATGTTAGTAATATAACCCAGTTGTATTGATCCGGAGATATTCTCTCTCTTTTAATCGTTTATGCATCGACATCGGTGGTGTCCCTTATTAGGGCGCGTCATGGACGTCACAAAGAGTGGACGAGAGAATAAAAAGCTCTCGAGGGTCAAAAGCGTCATCGAAGTACTTGCATTCTTAGAATGTGGAGGGACTGAATCGAAACGTGGTCTGGGAATGCAGATTCAGCGAGTAGTGGGCGAAAAATAGTATCATTGTCGAATGCTCGAGTGCGCTGGAAATAATATGCGATGAATCCTCCGAGTTTCAAGTCATTGGTGCATCAGAAATGGAGAAAATTTTGTGTGATTTAAAATAGTCTGTCAAATGCCACAGAATTTTATTTATCTGTACCTTAATCACTGTTTGAAAATATCAACTTATTGAAAATGTCAATAATAATATTTTATATAGAGATAAATTTAATTATAACAAATTTAAAATAAATGTTTTTTATATTCTTGTAATTAGTATTGTTTGATTTTCAGCTACATTTAATTGACACTCTCTGTCTTGTGCTAGCACGTATATGAAATTTAAATTGCAGTATTAATTTTGATCAAAATATTATTCTCGTGCATGCATATTCTGTATATCGATAGATGCAGTCTTGCTAGATAGATAATGCGATGCTTTAATACGATTTCATTAATAACGCGATAGTATCATTGCGTTATTCCCCGATTCCGCTATCGGTGGAAATTCGCCTATCGAAAATATTCGTTTGTATCTATCGAAGCGTTCATCGAGTACATTTATTGATTTCCCATTGCAAATGCCACTTGAATCGATTGATCGCCAGTATCAGATTGCAGGTCCTCCTGTCTTCGGAATTAGTTTTCTATCGATTTTGCATTTGAGATATGCCTCCCCACCTCCAATTTTCTCTTTCTCTCGGCTCGCTCCATCCAATAGTTTTGCAATCGGTAAATCTACATCTCGTTGCTATGCGGCATTCACGCACGCATACATATTATATTTATGTAAAATATATCTACGTTGCTGTAGTTCTTAGTAATTTATAAAAAGTCTCTTATTTAATTTAATTTCTCTTAATGATAACACGCGCAATTTTAAAATTAATTTTAATTTCTTCATTGATGTTCTTGAAAGAAATATTGAAAGCTTATAGCAATTCCGGACAAATTTTTATTTTGCACACTTGTAAATATTGTTTAAAATATTTATTTTATTAACAACATAACTAAAGATAAAGTTGTTAGCGCGACGGATATTAGCCATTAGTCGTGTCTAAGTTGATTTATTCTACTGTGTCTGGGATTTATTAAGTTCCATTAAAACTCTGACAAGTGTGATGAAGTGTTCAATGTATGATCACATCTCTCCCTCTCTGTCTCTGTCTCTCTCTCTCTCTCTCTCTCTCTCTCTCTCTCTCTCTCTCTCTCTCTCTCTCTCTCTCTCTCTCTCTCTCTCTCTCTCTCTCTCTCTCTCTCTCTCTCTCTCTCTCTCTCTCTCTCCCTCTCCCCCCTCTCTCTCTCTTTCTCTCTCTCTCTCTCTCTCTCTTTTTCTCTCTCTCTCTCTCTTTCTTTCTCTCTCCCCCGTTTCTCTCTAGAAGCTCTCAAGGGAAACGCGTTCTCTTAAATTTTCTCTTACTGTGGATACAGCCACGGCGCCATTGATTTTGCGGGTGTGTCGTGAAAGCACGTATGTTGTCGCCGTATTAAACAAACGGATTTGCAACATTGCACTCGCTCGCGATTAATTCCGCGAGCATATTGCCGACGAAGTCACGCTGAAAGTCACGCTGTTTGCGATTTTAATATTCACCGATGAAAAATTCAATATTCAATTATTTTTATCTCTAGAATGTTCCTCAGACTTTTACATAATTAATATGTGATCAAAAGAAGTTTTATAAGATAACTGGAACGTATTAAAAGGTGAGAATATTAAAAGGAAGGTTCTTTTAACGACCTCCGCATGTATCACGGCTAGTAAAAATAGAATCGCAATATGCATATTTACTTTGCCAGGCAATGTTACGTCATTTACTGCAGGTTGAAATCGCGTGCGTACGGTCAATATTGCGAAGATGTTGTTGACATAGGTCGTGGGTGAACTGAGTCGCTCGCTGCTACTATGGTGTTTGCGATCATAGCTTGCGTATTGTATCACAACCTCGCGTTTCTGTCCAACCAATCCATCTACATTTCATTCGACTCCCTTCTTCGCCGTGCCATATGTTTGATTAGTACTTCTACTTTCCGTTATCTTTTCTCTTTGATCTCTGTACCTTTCTCGTAATATAATTGGCTCTTCGCGATTCGATCAAACAATTTCGCCGAACCGTTTTTTTTCTCTCCCAAATCTTATTGCGTATATCGACACGTTTTATTGACTATCAGCGTTATTACACTTTCTAGTTTTACGCGCAAAAGGTATAACATTTTTTCCAAATATAAAGAAACGTGAAAGGTGTCAAAAATAACGTCGTTTCTTTTTTAGGAATAAAATATGGAATAAATTTGTGTTTTTTAGAAAACTAAATACATATTTAATATGATTCTGTATAAAATTTTCATGCGATGTTAATGAGCTCATTGCAGGTCATGGCGCGAATTCGAAAGTAAAGCGCAAAGTTCAGCTGCGGCTGTTAACCGCGCACAGATTGCACTTGATGCAACGTAAATATTACGATAAACTTGTTCCTCGGAATGCCCTCATTTGCATGGCCGTCGTGCGTTCTCGACAGGTGGATCCTGTTGCAGTATTTACTTAAGCCCACGCTTCGTCAGAGACGACGTTGCACATTCCTGCCATCTCATTGATTTCGAAACGTAGATGTTTCATTTCCGAGCACGTGACTCTTTCGTTCTTCTGCTCTTCTAGAGAAAAGTGTGCGTTTCAGCGATTACGGTTCGCCTGCCATTTCAGGGACGATCGACGTTCGCGTGTTTAGCGGCGTTCGATCGATCTGCTCGGTGATCACGAATTAATCGTGTAATTGCTTAGATAATCGCTTAATCGAGCCGATCTGTCGGTAATCCGCTGCAACTTTTCAAGCTTTGAATGGTGTTGATCCCTGATCAGGGTCAATGTAAAAAACTACGTGCCAGCTGGCGTCTGGCCGCGGACTGACCTTTCAACCGCGATCGACGTTTACGCGCTATATCAATTTAACCTTTTAGAATGAAACTTTTCCTTGCTTCCAGATATCGATTTTTCATGAAGAAAAGTGAATAGCTTTATGTAGAAATATTATGACTCCGTCATACTCGTCGCTGGGCGTGACGCAAAAAATCCCGGGCGTCGGGTCGCTTCCGTTTATGACACGCTGATCAATCGGGCGCGTATAATTCTTCGCGGACATACAATGCACATGCCGATTCTTTTCATTTTGTATACGAGATGACGATCCATTAATGATCGATGCCGGGAAATATTATATATTTGAAAATTGCATGAAATCTCCCGCAAAGAAGTCATTATATTCAATGAACTTTGAAATAAAATAAAAGTTTATATTCAATAAACTTTAATAACTATTATAAATTGCAATTGTTATAATAAATCGCATTTTTTCTCTTGGATTTATTACTTTATTTTATATTGTGCTCGTTAATTTTATTTAACTGCAATGAAAGGAGGATAAATAATGAGGAAGTCAACCGGCATCCGATAATAATAAATAATAAAATAAAAAAAAAAACGTACTCCGCCGGAGGAAAAATTGAGGGAAGAAGATAAAGTCCGCTTTCATTCCTGCATTCATCTAGGTCGCGTTTTCGTATTTCGTTGTTGTTGGAAATTAGTTGCTACCCATCGCTGCTGTGATTAAAAATTTTTTATTGTATTTCTCGGTGCATTAATTAACTTCATTTATTTTTTGATTGATTACGTACATTTGCACTCATTGTAATTTGGAATTTCCATTAATTTAATAATTATCATTATTATCTCTCGTGATTTATTTACCTTTTTTGATCTTCTTAATTAACACTGCTTCTACTTTGCTAGCTACTTTTATTCATATATACTTCATCTTCTTTCCGGCGGCGCGACGCACAGCGAACGCGCCGCGCGGCCTCCTAATTAATTCCGTAATCAGTTACCACTTCCAGCGCATTCTCTCTCTTTCTAATTATCGCCCCTCTTGCCACTCTCCCCCACGTACTCCGTCACCCCTTTGGAGAAGAGGGGGGGGGTAGGGGAGGCCGCGAGCGTCGGCGTTTTCGGCGCGGAAGCCGACGAAGGAGGCGCTCGCGTCGATAGAGCCACGAGAGAACTGTGTCGTTCCTCTCCGTCGCTCTTTCGTTCACCGTCTTTCTTCGTAGTACTCTCTGCCATCTCCACCCCTCGCCGCCCTCCTCGCACTCTCTAACTCTTTCTCTCTCTCTCCCTCTTCTCTCCTTTTCATTCGCTGCATACCACCCATCCGCGGGTTTACGTCTGCGGTCCTGCAGCCACGTTGGAACGTTTCGCACGGCCGCACGAATTCCTCATCGCGTCCCGTCGCGTCCCGTCGCGTCCTTCGTAGCCGGCCCTCGCGGCCGCCGCTACTGATCTCTCCGATCATTCGGAGGACCTTCCCTTTCTGCGCGCGCCCTCCGGTATTCCACGCGCGGATACGTCAGTCGTACAAAAGGGGCCAGAAGGTTGTCGCGCTCGCCTCGGGTGAGAACGTCGGGCGCGCGTCGCGCGTTCCCCTCATCTCGCCATCGATCACCGATGGATCGGCATCCCGTGTGCGACATGTGAAAGGGGACCAGCGAGTGCATCGTGCGTTCGCGAGCAGCCATGTGCGCCCAATTGATCCGCGTGCCGTGAGCTGAAGCGACCCGACGCCGGAGTGTCACGCTCGCCGTGCGTTAAGTGCGTCGAGTGCGACGAAGTCGCACGATGACGTTTCGCTGATGAATTTGGCACGGATGATGATGGGGCGGGGAGGGATCTTCGAAGATGATTGTCAGTGGATTTCAAGTTAAAAGTCGGTGTGGAGTGTCTTAACTGTGAACGGTTATCGGTTGATTGTGATTTCCGACGACACTGATATGTGTAAATCGTATCGCATGTCGTCCAGAATTTAATATTGATTTCTGTCTGTCCTGTAGCTTTAAAATAATTTCAGAATATACGCGTCAGCTTTAATGACAGGAAATAGTAAAATTGGTGCGTTAAAAAAATTATTTCGATGACGAATTATTGCGTTTGTTGCAAGCAGAAAATATATGACCTTTCTGAGCGAAATTTTGACGATGAAATAACGAAGAAGGGTAGTTGATAATTGATAATTTTTGATGTTTTATAAGAAATTCTCGATGAATAAGAAAAAAATTATGCAGTTACGAAATAATAAGAGAATTCGTGTTTTCCAAATACGCCGCGCAGTAGTATAAGTAAAGCATTAACACGACCTTGAATGCCAAACGATGAACATGCGCTCAAAGGTGCTGCATATAGATGCGGATTCATAAATTCGCCGAGAGTTGGACACGATCAAAGGCTATACGTCCAGTGTAAAACTTTTCAATTTCTTTTAAAGGAAAAGGAGGACAATGACACATTGTTAGTAAGCTGATTGACATTTGTGGAACGATATCGGAAAAACGAGAATTCTGAATTGCCATGTGAACTGATACGATCAAGCGCGCTTGATGACTTAAATATTTACAATAGATAAAATAAGAAAGGTAATGAATAGTTGCCAGTTTAAGCTGCACTTTGTCCACTCCATTCAGCGTGATAAAATCTTGAAAGCAAAAAGAGAAAAAAAAAATAAAACAGCCAACTCGTCTGCGTACGAGCGTAGATGTAGCCATTTTTCACGTCTTCCAAGAGCCACATGGAGCAAAATGCGGATACATCTCGCGAATATTTTCTCACGATATATTTGTACGTCCCGGAAATTCTGTCAACCCGATTCCGGCGTGCAGCGTAATCGTTTCGGGATGTAATAATATTTTCTTTATCCGCGCGCGCGGTAACACCTTTATGGCGCACTCAAAGCCCGGCGTGGGAAATACAAAAAGATTGCCCGACCGGGGCAGAACGCGGCGATTCGGCCGAGATTCTTCCCCGGGGAAATTTTAATACTGCCGAGTTTAATAAAAAGCGTGAGCGTCCCACAAATTCTTTTCCCGCTTAATCCCGCCTGGATTGCGACTTGTTACTCGCCGCGCAGCTTCGAACATTTCATTTAAGGCGGCTTTACATCTAATAGGCGTAATGATTATGTAATGGACGTCAGCGACATAATCCTCGCTCGTCAAGAAACGATAACGAGGTCCTTGCAACATTGATAACTTCAACATCAATTTGGGAAAGTGAGATCGATACGATCGCGAGCGAGGGAAATACTCCGTGTCGCTGAAGGATTTTTCTCTCGAAGAGAAATGAAAGAACTTGTGAAATTGAACGCTATAGTAAATAATAGTGCGTTTTCGTCGAAGAGCTGCGCGGATATTCGAGAAATATCAACGTCGTTTCCACGGTGGATTCGGAGAATCTTACCATACGTGTGTGTCCTTTGAAAGGGGATCAATGCGCGTTTCTCGACTGCTTCTGGATTCGAGCGAGAGAAATACGACCCGAGGTGGAAAATCGTGTGCGGAAATTTTGCGATTTGCAGATTAGCTCGCGGTAGCAAATTGAAGATATTTACCTTCGAGTAGAAACATGTGTGAAAACATTTCTGGTTTGCGACGCGATTTTTTCGCATCGCGTCTGAGATCTCTTGTTCTCGGCGTTAAAAATTGCGGGGTGTTTTTTGATTGAGTTGTTAACATGATACGAAACAAATGGACTGATGCGGGAGCTTTAAAACTGTACGTGACGATGTTGTCCGTATTCGGGGGTAGAACATTTTCGACGGATTGAAACAGACGAGATTTGACATGACTCGTAGGAAAATGTGAAACCATAATCGACGGTGACGACGATGGGGCAGGACTGGTGCACGCGTAGACGTAAGCGTTTGAGCAATTGTTGCTGCCCATGCGGACCACGTGTTCATCCCTCAAATAGGTTAGTGAGCTACCAGACATCAGGTATTAATGTAGCAAGCGTGCTTCCTGGGTATTCGTGATTAGAGTAGTTTACGGATATTTTTGGCGCCAAACACGAACTCTGATGTGCAATTTAAATGAGCCGCTCGGCGGAGGAGTGATATAAGTCACGGTCTTTCTCGCTTTCGGCAAATAAAAGAGTTTATGGCACTTACAATTTGATTCTAAAAGCGTAGAAATCGTGCCGATTGCGTGACAGTCGCCTAGCATTAGATTTCTGTCGCACTAACAAAGCTATAAGTTTCGCCGCTCGATAAAATCAACGAAGCGAGATGCACGAAGGTGATAATTTTGAAAAGCTTCCCTCTAGAAGAAACGCGATATCGTTGATTTTATAGTGGTTTTTTTTTTGCCAATATTCTATGAGAAACTTCGTGAAAAGCGGAATGTAATTTATTTTACTTGCATAAACCATCTGTTAGATCGACATTTTTTAAATAAAAATAATTATTCGAATCTATGGTTTTATAAATTGTCATTAGAGAATGAACAAGATGAGCGATTGTTCCTGACGAAAAAGAATTTTAAAATATCAAGGTTATCGAGTAAATCGAATGACGTAAGTGCTTGGTTGCTGAGCGACGAAAATTCATAAATATCTGAGATGTTGGCGAGCTAAGTAGCAGAGAATATCTCGCATAAATTTGCGAGCATATTTTTTATCCAAACTGATAAAAATTTCGAATTACTATTCTACTTTTATCTTTGTTGAAACTGTACATTTGAGCTACGCTCATCGTAAATTATGTCTTATTTATTGTAACTTGCAAACTAAAGGGGCTGTTAAGTTGTGCAAACTCTTATCTACTTTTTATATTCACAATTGCTGGCAGCATTGCGTATACATTGCAGCAGAAAAAGCGTGTCAAAGGTCAATATCATTTGCCAGTGCTACAATCAGAAACGTAATGTATCGAGAGAATGCACAACAACGATGATGCTCCTTTGCGTATTGTTACGTGAGCGAACTGCGAAAATGCAGTTCGACGATTTTCCCTCTTTGCATCATATCGGGGAGGGGAGGAAGCAATTTGAAATTCTTTTAATTACAATGAACTGGCCCGTATACACATCTGTTTAAATAAATGCCCGCGCAAGAATCACGATTTTAGTGAAGTTATTCCATTAACGTTAATTGCGTTCTCTCTCTTGTGAAAGAACGGAAACTATTTGCACAACCGTTATTCACATTTTTTCCTTTCGTCTCTCAATTTTTCGCAGGAGTCTCTCTATAGTTTTTTGAAGCAAGTATCTCCGGTGCTTTTGTATCGTTAAAAAAAAACTTGCAATACGTAAGAGAAACGTTTTTTAATTTATTAATATTCGTCGAAGCAGCGTCAAACGTCAGAAATCTGCAGAAAGATATATTCCAGCGCACTACGCATTGTTGCGTGTCGGCCTTGCACATTTCTCGTTTATTCAGTGATCGCGTGACGTTGTGTGGGTCGCAGAAGACATACTTAATTTTTTTTCCTGTTTTTCTCTTCCTCTCAGTTGTTGAAAATTTCTCTTAGATCAAATATCGCTCCACTCATTCACTCGGCTGCCGGCTCTTTGCTCGCCCGCTGCATAGCAATGCAGCGTATGCAATTTCCATTTCCGCGTCGCCGGCGCTGTAGGAGCAGTGGATGGCATTGAAAGAAAGTCAGTTTGACTCTAAAGGTCTCGGCGGCGCGACCCGGGCTCCTACGAAATGTTAACGCCAACATTAAACGCCGCTGCACGTAACGCGTGACGGTTGAGCACGGCAAGCGCGCGCGCGAGAATTTCGCAAACACGCGAAACTGTTGGCGCACGTCAGACCCGAACACGTTACATTTTGTCCTCCATCCGGCATTTCGTCCGGACACAAGAGAGAGAGATCGAGCGAGAGAGAGCAAATGCGAAATTAGGTCGACTTGATTGCGCGATAATTGAGAATGCGATTAAGTGGGGTAAACGAACAATCGGCCGGCTAGACGATGCACCGCTGAATTTTCGATTGTTATGAAATGAGAGTGTACAATATATCTGACAGTAGTCTTACAGCTATGCAATAGTAGTAGCCAGCAATTGTGTTGTAACATAAATACTATACTATATAATGCTAGGAAAAACTTCAAGGAAAATAATTTTATTCTTCTTTATTTAATTTTATTCAATTTTATTATTCTTTTTATTCAAAGACACTAAACATTCTTTTTATAATTTTTAATATATATCATTCTAAAATTTTAATTAGTTTTTTCTAATTTATAATATCTTGTGTTTAATTCAATGTTAAATTCCATTTCAAATTAAATTAAATAATAAAATTAATAATAAAAAAATAATAAAAGAAGGTATTATTAATATATATATAATATATTTTTTTTATTTCGTAAAAAATTCGACAAAAATATAATGACTTTTTGAAGTAAAATTACAAAAAATGTGCTTTTTATTTATTTCTCTTGAATAGTAATTGAATAGATGTTGTGATAAAACTAATAGTAGCGCTGAAGTGAAGCGAACAGGTAGCTGAGTAGTCGCGTTAAAACTCCTTGTAGGTCGAATTCAATCGTTGTATAATAATGCTCGTGCGTTGCTGTGTAACGCAGTTGCGAATGACGTTCCGTTCCGTGCCTACGACAAACCGAAGGGTATTATTATAAATGTAACTGAACGCAGTGACAGTTATATCGCGCGAAACCATACGCGAAAGTTGACACGGTCGGCTCTTTCGCCTACACTCGAAGCTCTCATTAAGGGATATTCAATTACAACTGTTTCACATTGTTTGTCTAAAGATGTACACGCGCAGCGATACGACAGGAATAGGGCTGTCCTGATTTTGCAGTATAATTGAAAGTCAGATTATGCAGGCGGGTGGATGTACAATCGAATAGCTTAGATGTTGCTTTCAAAGTTACTCGCGTTCTCGGGTTCGTCTTGAGCACAATTTAATTATTATGCGACGCGATAACGTGTTTTGCCGAGTCGTAACTCGCGCACGCGGAATATTGTCGCGAGAAGTAGCAATAGTTAACAAAAATTATAATTATACAGATTTGTCGACAAGACATATCAGTGTATAAATTTTTTATCAGTGTGAAAATGTATACTAAACATAATTGAAAGAGAAACTATGTTCTTGATGAAAATAAAATAAGATGATCGATTTAATCGTTGTTACTTCCGATGTATTCGGAAAGATCAGAATCCTTTTTCTTAAACTTTATAGTGCGTCTCAAGTTAGATAGTTTTGCAAACATCAAGTTTGTCGATTTTTCCAAGCGAAGATCCGGAGATTCTTTTTATTTACTCTTGAGTTATAAGCGTTCAATGATTAGATCTTCAACGAATTGATAGATTAAAGGATTTATGATATCGTCTGAATTCTGAAAAAACCTGACAGCGTCAGATAAATGGAAGGAACATTATTATGGCATCGATTTTTTAATTTTTGCTGATTGCTCATTGTCACTTGTGATTGAAATTCTATATAACAAGAGAAAGCGGGGGCTGTTGTTTACGCGTTATAATTTGCGAACTCGCGAGACGATTCCATGCTACTCCGGCGCGGCCAATAATGATTCGAGAATTTCCTGATGGCCTGATCAGTCCTTCGTACCACTGCTAAAATGATCGGGCGAAATATCGGCGGGTTATCAGGAATTTAATTAATATAGACCACGACGGTGCGGTGGTTATTAGTGATATTTCCTTCTTCACAAAGCGGCCCCTTCTTCGTCTCCTTTCCATCGCCGTTCTATCCTGCCTTTCCCACGAGTGCCGCTGATCGATGTCGTGGCGGTGGAGGCTGGCTGGCTGGGCTGGTGACGTAATCGGCAACCTCCGCCCCCAAGCTCTGACGTCACTGATGCCCTCAAATGCGCGTGGTCAGGTGCGTATCAGCGAGAATCTCCATCTCTCTCCGTCCCTCGCCCTCCTCCGTACTTTAAAGGCACTTCAGCCGATGGCCGCAACGCCGACATCAACATGCATATGTTTAGAAAAATGGAACAACGTTGTGTAAATCCTTACTGAAGGCGGATTAAATTCCAGACTGAAGAAAAGGTAGCTAAGATTGAAGCTGTAGAAAAGGGAGATTACGGATAAATCCCTGAAATTATGCTTCCTCGTCTTTAGTATTGACTTGTAGTATATTTTGAATTATTTCTTTCTTATCGTATTTCTATATGGAATTATTATATCTGTTTCACATAAGATGATCATTTATAACTATAGAATTATATTGCATGTTCTAAAATGAACAAAATGTTTCAATAAACTGTTTTCGAAACGCTTTCTCTTTCAGTTATAATTAATTTTAAAAATGTGGAAATAAATGATAAGTTCTTATTTTTTATTAAATAAACTTTAATCGAATTTTAATCCAATGCTTAATTTTTCAATTATTTGTTGTTGAAAATTTGAAAAATATAAATGATAACAATCAATTGAATTGTCAGTGGAAAAGATTGATTAAAACGTTTATAAATTGATTAAAACGTTTATAAATGAAATTTATAGTAACATCATATTTACGAATAATACTAGAGGAAAATTTTACTTCTGAAGTTTATGTTTATTTACAGCATGTTGTGGAGTCATAACGTTATACTTTGCGCAATTTACAATACTGATTAGATGCGCTCGCAGTTTTTCCCAAGAATTACATTAAATATGCAAAAAGTTGCACCAACTGTGTTTTGTGCAAGTTATTTAAAAAAATTTTAACTTGCAATCTAAAAGTAAAGTTGAATTTAAATGCGCCTTCGATCATTGCCACGCAGAAATTAGCGCTGCAAAAATACGTTAAAAAAGTATCCAGAGTTTTATTTATAATTGGAGCAAATTTTTCAGTTTTGAAAGCGGATTTTCTGGAAAACAAAATGTCATATAAAAACATTTTATTTCAAAACTTTAATTTATTGTCGTGAAAAATCGCTTTATATTTGACTACGATTTTCACAGCATTCTGTATAAAAATCGTCCAATTAATGGACACTCGTGTACGCACATCGAACCAATAACCTAAAGAACTAATTTGTAAAGAACACGGTAGCAGTTACTGCAGTCGATGATGCGACGATTGGTGATTAAATCCAGACTTGCCGTTTTACTCAGCGAACTAGTTTTCTTCCTCTCTGGACACATCTCCAAAGAATTCTCAAGACAGCCTCATCCTCGGCATTTCATGTAGTCGAAGTTGGCGCTGGTCCATTGTTTAGTTGAAGGGCGGTTTCTCCGCACGAGGACTTTCATCGATTTCCTTTTTCTCCTCCGTTCGTTCGTGCTGCTCGCCAAGATTAAGAATTTCCTTTCTACAACCGCGCCGTAAGCATTTATGAGCTTAAGACTTCTCGTATAGCCGATCTGCAATTGTATGCGTTGAAAATTCGCATTTGAAATTACGTACAATTACGTATATAATTCTATATCTTCATATCTGATTAAAATTTACCTGCAATATTTTTTTTATCTGACAATTTGCTGCTGTTGTAATAATTTACATATACTAATAATTATTAATATATAATTTACATTAATCATACTTTAGAAAAGATTTTCTCTTTCATGCTGAAAGAAAGCGCTATCGCGTGGATTAGATATTTAATTTTTTGAAGTGATGCAAGGCGATCATTCAGTCGCCGCCAGACGGCTTGCAGTAGAACAGGCACGTACGTGACTAGGCAAGTGAAACTGGTCGATCAGTATCCGGCTGCTGGCAACCTTCTTTATCGATAGTCACTGTTTCTGCCGTATAATTTTATCGGAAAGACTGAAATGCGTCCAAAGAGAACGAGAGGCATTCAATCTTTCGATATTAATTTATCTGCAGTTAAATGAATGTAATTAATTAATATATCAGTTAAATATTTTATTTATGTTTTTTATATTAATTATTTTTCAAATAAGAATTTCGAAAAGAATTCTGTTCTGCATATTTTTTATCAAAAATAATTATGTTATTCGTTTCGTGCTGTATAGAATAAAAAATTTTTTACGGTTTTTATTCGGAAAACATTTATAGTTTTGTTAGAATAATATTACAAAAATGATTTTTATTTTAGCCATTAATGCCTATAAATTTATTATTATTTGGTTATATTGGCTCTTTTTAAATAACGATCATACGGAATTTATGATGACAAACCTCTAGAGAGAATTGTTGAATATTCAACTGGATCTTTTTCAGCGCTGCTTGATTTATTTTATACAGCTTGTTACGTACCTATTAAGCCATATCATTTTATACGTGCTCTGCTCCAACAAGCAAAAAAGAACATTTATCTCTTTCACAATTTTTTTGAGGAATATACACAACATATTTAAAAAGAGCGGAATTGTAGAAATTAGATGAAGAAAATTAAAATTTTTCCCTTATAAATTTTTAAAATGTAAATTGTAATATTAAAAATTAGGATTCTTTAAGCTACGATATTAAAAGATAATTACTTATAGAAAAGTTAGAAAAAATTATTAACAAAATAGATAATTACTAATTTATAATTTGTGATTATGTATTATGGAAAGCTTAGCACTCGCTCTAATTTTGCATCGTATACTTTAATGTGATGCGTATTTTTACGCACGTGTCGTGTGACGTAAAACGGCTATTGACCTACTTGGAATGATTTTCGACGCTCCATCTTAAGTTCATCCATCTATATGGAAATGATAATCCGATAATAATTCTTAATGTAAAGCTTATTAGATAGGCATAACCATCGCAGAACTTTGTTATTTGATAGCATTTTGTATGCAATATTAATTTATGGTTGATAAATGTTATAATAATCTTATAAGTCAATATATATATGCTAAGAAATTATAATTTTAAGAAGTATCGAAATTATTTTAGAGAAGATAATCAATTTGATATGACAATTAAAGAATTACAATATATTCGTACATAATATACACTCTTTCTAAAATTGATTTTTTTTTAATAATTTAAATCTTTTTAATCATAATTTTCCAATTAATTTTGTAATTAAAATATATATTTTTTAGAAAATGTATTTTTTTGTACAATTTATAAATTTTGGATGACTATGATATACGTTGAAATATGCAAAGACAAAACATTAAATATACGTTATATTAAAATAAATAAGCATAGTTTACTAACAATTTCATTCCTTTTTCTGTTACAGGTAAGTCCAAGTGATGTTGTTGCAAATTTGGTCAATCATGTTGCAAGGTTGTGTATCTCGAGTTTACGTAAGTTATATGCATTACACGAGAAGAAGTATTCTGCGGTTCATCGATATATATGCGTTGTTTCCATTTTATGCATATATACAAACATTGTTGCATTTCTGCATAACAGGATATCAGCACTTAAGTTTATACTAATAGTAACAGCTACTACGTGCTGTCGGAGGAAATTACAATTTTATTATCCTGGATTCATTCCAATTCTGCCTGCTTTTATACCTGTTTAAACAAATCTAACGTTATATATAGGTACATACATTCAATATATGTGAGCTATGCAGATTTTTGTGGCGAGTTATATAAAAATCCATAAATTTAATTTTTTCTTTTTCATAAAAACCTATTAAATTTAAATTTTTTAAATTTTTATAAAAATCTGTCGCTGTCATTGAATATCGCAATTGTTTCGGGAAAGTAAAAAGTGATGAAGAAGCGATAATCACTCTATCGATATTTATATATCATATAACATATAAACTATAGGAAAAGCATTGATTATTTCTATTTACTTCAGGAATTATTAAACGCAATATCGGACAATGGGAGATTTGCAAGAAAAATATGGTTCTAGCGCGAGGGTCACGGTAAAATCTCAATATCGTACGATGCTCCCGCGCCCGCGTCCACTTCGGAGGTAATAAAAGTTCGTGCGTCGGCGGTGAGTGCGCGAATGTTTGCCAAACTATCGTCGAGCGCGATCAAATCTGATTTGTACATACACACAACGCGTCGGATCGTATTCGTGTACGCGCACACACCTATGCCGGTAACACGTAGCAACACGAGATATCGCATATATAGTACAAGGGGACACGACGCAGGAATTGACTCGCACGCGAGAAAACCTGTGATATGAAAACGTTTACACGTTAAGGTGTGAAGATCCCTCAGCTATTTGCTCTGTCACCCTCGACGATATTCTAATCGAATTAGAGTCCTAGGCGGCCATCTTCTACGGACATCGTCAAGGAATTTAGCGGGTCTTCTAAGTAGAATAGCAGATCGTTACGTAAAACTGAACGCTCAATTTGCGGTATCTGGCCGTCCGCTATTACGAACGTTATTTCACGTTTATTTTCACGTCTGCGGTCGATTTGTTGAACAAGCGGAGAACAGGCGTTTGCTCAGTGATCTTTTGTGTGATTAGTATATTTGTGCCTATATGGTACTGCATGGTACTACAAATATACTAATGGCATTGTTTCAAACCGAGATTTCTAGAGAAGCAGATTATTTCTAACGCATTATTTTGGTACACATATATATATATTTATATATGTTGATTTTGTCGTTTTGTACGACAAAAACAATAATTTGAGTGGCATTAAACCGGTGTCAAATCAACACCACTGAAAGTGTAAACGACGCGCGCTACTCCGCGCTACGCGCGATATGCCGTGCCAAATCCACGTGTTGCGCGAAAATGCTCTAAAATCGTCCTAGATACGTTTACTCATCGAGATATATTTGGCGCAGCCACAAATGTTCAGTACGTGATAAATTTTGCGGACGTTGCATTTTATGGATTCTCATTAATCTCGCTGCGACGCTATTTCCAAGTTCTTCTTTAACAGTTCAAACATGTTTAACACATTGCACGATCTGCAAACGTAACAAGTATGCAATTTCTGTATTACTCAATACGTGTCATACGCGCAACTATTTCTGCACGCTACTCCGCCTACAACTTTGACGTATGGGAAATGAACGAACTAATTAACTAGTTCAATTTTACAAAATTGATGTCGAAGTAACGAAACAATAATAATTTTTCTCGAGATGCGTAAACTATTTCTAAATACATTTTACTTTTTAAGTAAAAATTTGAGGTTTACAGACTTTGAGTTTGAGACTTGTACAGAGGAATTTAATTTAAAGCTTCATTGTCAAGATATTTAATGCTGCAAACATTAGAGAATAGAACTTAATTAAATTTTCTCTACAAAAATTTAAAAAGAATCCCGCAGAGGCAAAAAATAATATCGACATATGAAACTTCAAAACGCCAAACTGAAAACTCCACTTTTTGTAAGTTTCCTAATTTTAGTATTAGAGTATTTAATTAATACGAGTATTAACAATTTTCCGTACTTTTTATTTCATGGAGTTTGGCTTTTAAGAGATCAATCACATCTTGTGTGTTTTCTTTCATTTAATTGATCCTTTTATCTTTTTCCAATTAAGTGGCCATTCTATTTATCTTCTGGCCCTAAAGAAAAAATCTCTGACGTATCCACAATACATAATGCGTCTCACGCTGTTTCGCTTATCGCGGCAATTTGCGATTCCATCTTCTCTCTAAGTAACCCTCCAAGTGAAAGTGACCATCACTGGTCAGCCGCAGCGTCGCCGCCGTAATCGGGCGTGTCGAAAGGGGCGATTGTAGATTGCAAATCTGGACGCCATACGCCCACGCTACGCTTGTAGTAAACTCTAGCGTTTAACACACTCTCGAAAGAGTTATCATAAACATCATAACAATCGATCCTCGTTGTTCCGACCGATAACAAACTGACGTCCGACAGTTTCGCTCGAGCAGGCCGCCGCTCCACTTCACGCAACTCGTGCCGGTCGCTCGCGTCACCCTACAAACGTGACGTAATTGAATCGAGGGGATTGCTTGATTTTGACAGCGCCATAAAAAAGCAATTTTGTTGAAGACGGTTTTAAGGCAGCTTAGTGACAGCACAGTTTTTACGATTTCGGCAAATTATTTTCGCGAGGTGCTGTGGCACGGACGTAACGAAGAGATTTTGCGCGTCACGAGTGATGAATTAGTCGCTTTTGAAAAATCTAAGTCGGGAAAAATGAAGGTTTCGATGACACTCCGCCGTTGTGCAAAATGTACCGCGTACTCGCAATCAGTGTGAACAACGATACAGATTCTTTTTTGTGTGCAACGCTAAAGATAGTTTTCAATCAGTTATTGTTAGAAAGGACGCTGCGTTTCTATACCAGTTAGACCTATGACCTATCTAGATAAGAGGACTTCTGTCGAACAACAAAGTGGAATTATGTATTTGAATTGCAACGCGGCTGTTACAATGACCGTCTCGGAGCGATTCCGAACTTCGTCGCTGTAAAGTGAGATCTGTTCTCAAATGTGCTTTGGCATTGAAAGCGACGATTAAAGCAGCTAAAAAGCAAGATACTGACATCATAGATTGCTCCAATTAATTAACACGAAAATTATTAACTTAGCGTATTACATATTTTATTATGTTTAGGCTTTTACCAGAATTATTTGAATTATTCTGCTTGATTAATTGGAACGTAAACAATTAGAAATTTTTGAAGTGTTTGATTTCACCTTCAGCCAGAGTAATCAAAGCTCACCATTAATGCCACAGTTGTCAGCGCCGTTCCGCCGCATCGACCTTGTCGATGTTGACCTGTCTATCGAGACTCGTTGTGTCAGGAAACCGTAGCCGTGTCATTATGCGATCAAGCGTAAACTGATCGATGCCAAGATGCGAAAGCGCCGTTTACACGCGCGCCTAGTACACTTGCTATCATTTTCTCAACGACGCGACACGTGGTCGCGTCATGACGATGAGCGAGAAGTAGGGATAAATACGCCAGCGAGGCATTAATTTACTCGCCGTGGCTTTTTCTCGTACTTGTATATGCAATACGAAGTGCATGACGGTGCTGCTGTCGAGAATGCGCGCGCGGCGCGGCGCGGCGTCGCGTTGCGAGTCGCGCGCGCCGGTGCGTTCGTCGCGTGACCACGAAGCGCGCTCAGCCAACTTTAGTTGGCGTTGACTCATGTGGACGTGCGGCGGTGTGTCCGAAGTTATACTCTAATTATGTGTTAACGATACGCGTCTCGCCGTTTTTCCGCTCGATCCGCGCGTCCAGCTTGAATCGCACGACGATTGTACGCTAATTGATCGGTCACGCCGGTTAATTATGTCCGCTGTGCTTCTATCAATCAGCCGTTCGTTAAGCTACTCGCGTCTCGTTGGGATTCAGGTAGCTCCGTCAAGGACAAAAACTGGTTTCCACGAATGCAATTTTCAATTCCCATTCCCCATTAGCATTATAGTACGCAACGGTACGCGATCATTGATTATTTTCAGGACTATGTTGTGAAATAAACTGTTGCGCGTTTTTATAATTTTGTTCGGCAATTATTCAATTTTTTTATGTGCGTGCTATCAGAATTTAACATTAATTTATCGAAACATCGATGTGAATAATGTATTCTCTCGATAAACACACGATTGTTTTGTCGATTGTGTAGTGGAGATTTTTTTTTACTTAAAATAAAAACGGTATTATATCCACCAAAAAACAATTTGATGAAATAATAATTTAATTTAGTAGAAAAATTTAAAAATGCATTTAAAAATCTAAAAAGAGGAAAACGTTGTTATTTTATTGAAAAAAACTTTACATTCACAAGATTGCAAAACGTAAAAAACTCCTTTCGAAAATATTTACATAGTCAATTGTGACACACGAATATTTTCCTTGAAATCACGCAGCAATAAAACGTGTACGCTCCATTTTTATCAGGGCGTATCATTTTCACGGCGAGATCGACTTCATTTCCTATGTCGCATCGTGTATATATATGCATGCAACCGCGTAAATAATTTAAGCATAGCTATAGCATCGGTAACAAGGTTTCCAGTTTTGCCGTCTCCAATTTCTCGAGACTACGTTTTCTGCGCGATACTTTCTACGTATAAAGTTGCGAGTCACTCAAATAGCAAAGCCTTGCGCTGTCTCATTAATTCACTTTTGCTTATATCTCAACAACAAATCATCACTCATATGTAAATGACGATCAAACTTGGCACATTTTCTAGAAATCGGAAAAAAATGTCAACAGAAGCTAGCTATGTATAATTAAAATTAACTAAGATCTGTATGGATAAAAATAAATTAAAATCAGCATCGATTATTGCGCAGCTATTGAATAATGTGTTAATCTGATTAAAATTTATTAGAAATGTCTTTTATCATTTTGCATATCAATTATGATATGCTTATCATAATAATTAAACGTTTTTTTTTTTTATTACACTATTGTTTCGTTATCGCTTATAACGCTAATTTGTCGGGGCGTGCAAAGAAGTCCGGCATGCCTCTCGGGTGCTATTACATCGTTTTATCAACGGATCATTAAGTACATTGAAGATTCAGCGTTGTTATCCAAGTGCTTATTTCATTGACGGTCGGTGACGCATAGAAATCAACGCCGAATATGTGAGAAAGACTGTAATCTCGGGGGAAGTGAGAGTGCGAGTATTTTTCTCTTTGTGCGGATCTTATTTTCTTATTTAATTCATTTAATGTTTATTTTAATAATGACGATTTTTGCGATGTTATATATCGATTTGTTTCAAGTCAACGCAAAATCATTCGTGCGAACATGTTTCCATGAATTTTTTCTTTCGCGTCCGGAAATATCTGCTCAGTACAATCTTCGTGCTATTGTCACGTGTGTATCGTGCATCGCAATTGTTCATGCAATACATGAAAAATTTCACGGATATAATTTTTTCGCCGTGCAACGTTTCGAGACGGGTAATCGTTCCGCGATCGGTCGAAGTACTTGTTGAGTCGCAGTCGAGAGATGCAATTTTCCTAATGGATTTTATCGACTTCCCCGGCATAGCCCGCAACTTGATATTTTCCAGCCAGGCATACGTTTTTGTTTCATTGTACCGATTTCAGTACGACTCTGAATATGCTTGCGCCGAGATCCGCAGAAACAAAGGCTCGCGGTTCCATCGCAGCTCCTTGCTCAGAAAACTTGCTTTAATCTCCTGATCTCGGGTTTGTCTCGGTTGCCATTATTTCTTTCTCGACGAAGAACATATATTAATGATATAAATTCAAGAACAGAAATTTATAGATCGCGTTATTAAAAATGTTTCAGTGTATTGTGACAAAATTGGATAAAACATATCCAATATTGATATTAATTTCACTATTGCTTCTCTTTTGGCACTTAAAATGCGCTTAGCTTTGCTTGAGCACTGTATACTTGAGCAATGACGTCATCTGTCTACGGCACGAGTCATGGTCGGTCGCAGTTAAACAAAGAATCGCTACCAGCCGAGGTTAATTACTTTGCTTTTAGCCGACTTTCTGTTAAACATCAAAGCCATCGTCATTACAAAGGCATCGTGTTACATTTAACTTTCCTTACTTTTAATTTCGTCGCAATGTGTCTTCATAACTGACATCGCGGAAATCGTTTTCTTTGCAAATTTGAATATAAATAATGCCACGCTTATGTTTATTAATGATATTTGGATTATGTAGGAGTGACAATGAATAACAATTACTGTCGCGTGACGAAACGAGTGTATCGTTCAAAATTATTAACGCCAGTATATCTGACAGAGATTTATTACAATAGAAAATTACACCACGTACATTCCAATTATATATTCAATATCTTGCGTTTGTCGTGAAAGAAGTTCCGCGCGTCATTAAGAATATAGAGTTTATCAAAAGAAAACATATAACGTCGCTCCGTATCTCACAGACGATAAAACAATCTATTAACGAACCATTAAACCTTCGAGCACGTTGGGCATTATAAATTTAAATGCTAAGAATTGAGGACGGAAAACGACAAGAGATTCGTTTACGTTTATGGCGCAAGAGAAATATACGTCGTTCGTGCGGTAAATTTGCACTGGGAGATTTAATTATTAATTTACGATGAAAATTATTTAACATGAACCGACAAGTTTTGTGTTATGTGCGAAGACGTAAAGTGAGACGGATTTAAATGACATAATTTTAACCAGCACGAATTATATTTTCATAAATTTCAGCTTGCCAAGTATTCTAATTAACCGTGCTAATAAATTGTCCCATATACACGTTTTGATATTTGAAATTTCGTTATATTGGCGTAAAAAGATAAATACAGTTTCAAGGTTGGACATTTAATTTTGCTTCTTTTTATCGCGATTTTACCTTGCCGACGCTGTGCTCTTATTCGTACGTGTTTCGTTAGCACAATAATAGCACAAAAGAAATGTCACGAACGACGACATTTCTATTGTGTTCGCCAATACAACGTGGGCACATGTATTGACTATTCCGTGCTTATCATTTGGAGAAATACTTTCTACCAAAAAAACAGATTATTTTTAATCACAGAATCAAGAGTTTCTTCTCCTCTATTGACTCTTATTTGCATCGTAAGTATTTACGTCGCCGAATGTTCTACATAAAAATATAAAAGATTACCTTGTCACGTTCAATCGGTGACGCTTCAGCGCGATTATTCACGTGGCATCCACGTCTTCGCGATTTTTCAAAGATGATCACTCTCGCACGTCATCCTACGCACGGATTTCCGTCCGCAGCTTGTCACATCGCTGTGGACAGCTTTCGAACAATAAATATTGTTTCTGGATGATATTGGCTGACTCTTATAACAAGTAGCACGCGGATCAATTTAAATGACATCGGATTATTGCGTTGTCAGCTTTGTTCAACATTCACATGTGATAGTTTCTCGTGGATTGTAAAGCTCACCGGCGTGGCCTATTTCTTGTCGTGCGCGGTTTTCATCTTGGTTGGACACATAACACGTTTCAAAGCAGCATTTTCATTCTGATTTATAATATAGAAAATAACTCTGACAAAGTTATTATTGGAGAATGTAGATCAAATATTTCTCAGTCGTTGTGATTCGCAATAGAAAAATTGTTAATATTTTATCCAGTAATATATTTACACGTGTATGATTTTTTTACTATATTTTTAATTTAAATTTATGCTCACAAACTACGTTTTCAAGTAAATGCACGAGCTTAAACTTGGCACAAATACTATTTAAACAAAATTTATTTAACGTAGAGAAAATAAATATTAATTTTCCAACGCCAAGAGAAAATTGCAAGATACAGGAAAAGACTGATGAGCCGGTTTTTATTATATTTATCTCTTTGTTTTAACATGTTTATCATGACTCTTTGAAAGCCGTTGTTCGAGCGGCTAATTAAAACTCGACCGTGATTTTAAATACTTGGCTCACGTTGACAATCTCTGTCTTAATTGAGTGAATTCTAATTATACCTGTCCATCAACTAATATCGAGATAGCTTTTATGTTCTTTTGCATTTTTTTTTGCATTTACCATCATTTTTGCATATATATATTACGCTGGAATGAAACAAATACAGATTTTCCGTAGTTGTTTTATTAGAATTGCTTTGAACATATGATTTCATATTTCAATTATCGATACCGTATAAACAGAAATAATAAACAAGTTTGAACATGAGAAAAAAAGTAGAAAGCGCAAACTATTTTTAGTTCTCGAGTCGTTGTGTTCTACGATTTCCAAGTATCGAGAAGTTCTTAAAGGAGACCCCGAAATCCCCAAGGAAATCTGTAAGTTCATTTAAGATGGACGGCACATACGTGATGCATTCGGAAAACTCCATCGGTACGAGTTTGATGCATCTCATGGACGGGAAGTTTCAGTAACGTACAGATTGCGGAGAGGATAACTTTATTCTGTCATCTGTTGCGATACAGTCGAATGAAATCGTCATGGCTTCGTGCCACAGGATGAGGTTCACGCGTAAGAGAATGAGGAAGTGGAACGTGTGTCTCGTAGGATCGCCGGAAGGTGCGCGATCGTTTCACGTCATCGTTGTCGCGAGAGCGATTCGGAGAGATATCGATCCGTAAATATATATATCGCGCCTCGATGAGAGACCGTAAGCGCACGGGAGTGAGAGAAACGCGCGAAGATGATCGCAGTGTCGTTCTTCATTTGGACGATAACTAGATCGCGGGGTCGATCGGAGATCGGAACCGAAAGCAGACGCGACTCCCAGAGGGAGTCCTTGTACGATCGAGACCGTGCGGACTCCAGGCGGAACTCCAGGGAAACGGCGACGATCGGACCATCCACCATCATCGAGCGGAAACGACACCGTCGTCGCCGGCACTCGCGCCGTTATTATATTGATCGCAAGAGGTGAGTGACATGCAGTGTCGCGAATCAACTGTTGTCAATTAGGAAAAGTCAAATGTAACAAGAATCGATCGTCGCTGAGGACAATTAATCGAATGGATCTTAAAGTTGAATTATGAATAATTACAACGTAAAAAAAAAAAAGGAAATTTGAGATCACGAATATTGCTGAATAATTTTCGAGTAATTCGATGAAAAATATTGCGGTCGATGGAAGAAACGTATAATGGCAGGATGCATATATTTCTCTCTTAGCAGTTGCTCTTATGCATTATGAAGTGAGCTCGGGATAAGCCATAGTCGCTTAATACCACTTTAAGATCATATCCATTGAAGTTTATTAAATCCGATCCCTTTTTACCCTAATACTAATGTAATCGATGTACTCTCGTGCGGCCGCTTACCGACTAGGCGCGACGAAAATCAATTACTACCCGCTATCCAATGGAGCAAGACGGGATGGTGAAATAATGCATCAATATTGGCGTCCATTGCGATTAAATTGGACGTCACGCGTTTTCGTGTGAATTTTCTTATCGTCGTGTTCCGATCGCACTCAGGGTCAGCGTATTTGTAATTCTTATCTAAGTAATAATACTTATCTGTCTATCGATAAACGTTTCATACAATTCGCATATTTAACAGTGCACCTGCGGTCAAGAACGAAATATAATTTTGTGACAATAAGACTTTATATATTTTATGATATATAAATTTTAAGATGTAAAAAACTTAATCGCGAAATTTATATATATAAAAAACGCTGCGCGCGTATTTTTTTTATCGCGCAGATTTGCGAAATACGGGCAGTCGTTATATTTGCATACTCTCGATCGTGCGCAATATTTTTTGGATTACGGCTTCAGGAGCATCGGATCGATGCAAAAACCGGATTATGAACGCGACGCTTTATATCCGCTTGATTATTTGCATAATATTGTATTCGCGGCGTCATAAATGGCGCCGTAAGTACGTCAATTGTCTGTTTTACGACGCTCTCGCATTTGGATATCGTAACTGCAGGCGCACGCGGAGAAGTTCTTGACACAAATCCGACGACCCTGAAGGGTATGTAGATGATAAACACCCTTAACAACCGCGCGAGCACGCTAACTTTTTTGGGATCAATACCGGACTTTTAAGCAGCAGCTCGATAATCCAAACTCCGTTTTACTGTTCGCAAAAAGTTGCATCCGTCGAAACGATCATTCGCGCGTTCACATTTCGCGGAGTTTGATTTTGTCAGAGAGCGAAACTTCGTTTTCTCTCGTGACGGTCGAGCGACGTGTAAGCTGATTCGGTTGTACAATTCCATCGTCGCGACGTTGTAATATACGCTGTGTATACGAACGCGCGCGGGAAAACGGCGCACGTGGAAAACGTCGAACGTGCGACTTAATGCAGGTTGATGCTCGTTAACGAACGCCTACATGCGATTTCGCACCGCTGGCAAATGGCACTTCAGCCTGAGCCTCCGCGTTGAATGAAAAACTTCGTCGTCGGCGCGACACGGTTCATAGATGAGAGCGAGTCAACTTGGCGAATGGAGATACATTAAACTATTTTTTACAAGCACTCTTCGAGAAGATCGATACAGGTACCCTATCGGCAAATCGACCCTACTCTCTGTTTTTCCCGCCGCTTCCCGACGTTTTGTCGGCGCTCCCGCTAAATCCCGATGGCTCCTCAAATTGATAAAACGTTCACTATTTGCTCCTCTATCCGTCGCGAATTCCTGATGGAAAAAGCTTCGCTTTTTCTCGTTGAAGATGGTTTATCGAAACGTTTCGTCGGCGAACGCATTATGCGGCTTCCCATTATCTGAGTGCCTCTCTATGCTTCCCATTATCTCTTATTATTCCTTTAGGGATTTTATTCTAAGATAAGGTTTTAAATTAAAATATTTTAAAAGGTAAAATGTTTATCACGTAGAAAAGATTGTTGGACAAAAATGTATATCTATTACTAAACAGCGGTATATCGTGTGGAAGCGCCATATTAACATTTTCTTTAATCAGCATAAACTTTTCGAACAACTCAATATTATCTTGGGAAGCTTGGCTGAAAATTGACGCCGGCGTGAACTTAGTATAAAATTCCTTTTCATTTTCTTATGTTTTGATTTCATACGCCAAAGACGTTCTCCAAAAGACTCTTAACGTGCTGGAACTCGGAAAAGGAAAGCGGATTTCTTCGACCAGAAGAAATCTGTCTTTTCTCAGAACGTAATTCCGCAAGTGATTTATTTCTATTTCAGTCATTTGACAGAAGTCCATTCGCTGTGTCAAGATTTACACTGAAACTTGATAAGCTACATAGGTAAGCTTACATTGTAGTTGAAGATAAAAGTAAAATATAACAAAATTCTCAAATGTGATAAAAAAATTAAGAACTTTTATATTTTTAATCTAACTTTTCTCAATTATACTTTTTACAAGACATAAAATCTTAATTACAGAGTAAAACATAAAAAAGAGATGTTTAAATATATTTTTGTATTTATAGAAAGCACAAAATTAAAAAAAAAAAAAAAAAACATTTTAAACGTTAACCATAGAATAATGTTTTTTGTTTAAAATTTAGTAATTTAAGAATTACGTGTATGTTTATTGTAAATATTTTGAGGTTTCAACCAACATATTGCAATTAGATTATATCGTCTTGTGAATATCATGAGTGCAAATCGCGTAAATTATTTACAAGTCTCCGTTGCGTCAACTCCCTTGCGAGTAGTTACTTGTTATTGTTTATACTGGAATATTATGATCGATACGCAATGTGTATAATTCAGTCACATGAGTTACATTTAATTCTTTCGTGAATTAAAGAAATGAAAGAGTGCGCACGAAAGTAGCATTGGTTCACTTTCCACGTTTTACGCAAGTAAACTGAACTCTGGTATTGAGTTTAGTTCAAATTCAGTTTTGTTCCATTTTAAGGGAATTTCTTTATCGTTGTCTTTCTCAAAGACGCCGTTTACGCGGAAAATTGAGATGCCCGTTGCACTTTTATCCGCTTGTCTTTCACCGTTCATCGCTCAGCAATACATCACCCTGAAAGCCTTTTTTTCTCTAACCGTATCATATATAACCTCGAAAACGGTGCATGCCAATTCGAGATTTCCATGTAAACGAGTTGACCGTCTGCGCTGTCGTGTTCACATTCGCGCGTAAACAGAATCCGACAATCGATAGTGCGCTCATTCGAGAACAAATGTGCAATCGTAATTGCACCTCGTACCTACGTTACATCATAATAACGACTTTAATTAGCGCAGCATTGTGCGAGGGTTGCACGCGAAACGGAACGAAAAAGTATTTATCGACGTATTATGTATGCATTTTTAAACATCTACAATGGAGATATTCTGATAACTTACGTATTCTGCAAAAATAAAAAAAAAGAAGAGACGCAACGATGGGACACATTTGAAACGGATTGCATCAAAGGGTGCTACTACGCATCTACAGTAAAAGTTTTCACTAAAAAATTTGAAACGTTTTTTGGCAAAAAATTTGAAATATTTGTGCACGTGGTATACATATCTGTATACTGCCTACAAATAAACAGTCATGAATGGTTTGAAAGCTCTGTAAATAAAAAAAGTGCCATATGTATGTATAAAACGTAGTTTGTGTTGCGGCAATTAAATTTTAAATTCCGAGTGTGTGCAATAAACATCGATAAATTCTAACAGAGTAGATATTGAATGATCTGTCATATAAACACGCGCGAGGAGAGCATCGGCGTCTAGACGAAGTGTGAAATTTGCAACGGAATCGCGCGATTATTGTTGCGCCATTAAATCCGCGCCCACAAGCGATAGCAGCTGCTTTTTTGCCGCATCTCCGCCGCTCTTCTTTATCGCCACAATATTTCGTTACGGCCGATAAAAAGTCGCGTGCGTGCCTCTATAAATATCCGTTAAACTTGGGCTATAAAAATTCATATTAAATTAAACAGCATAGCGTTAATAAAACTGCAAAGTCGCGCGCGTGGCAGAGTTTACATATATACAGACACGGTGAAATGATGTACGTCAAGTTTATAAGATAAGCGTAAAAGTTGCAATGATGCAACTGCGATTTATAGGTCGTAACGTTTTACTCGCATACGCATCGATCGTTATTTCGATACGCGGATTGGTTAAAAATTCTACATAGACGTCGATTTTTTGTTTGCGATCGCAAGAAATATGATAGCTGGCACCAATCAGCCAGAAATATCGCGCATTCGGTACCTTCATACGTAATTGTATAATAATAAGAGTTAATGGCTTCTCTTGTTGACGCATTCATTCCATTACTGCAGTATATGTAAGCTTTAATGATTTTCTCTTGGATAAATATGGGAATGGTCATAATTTTGGGAACTTTTAAATGTTTTGTGAGGCCATGACTAATCGTTCATATCACCACAATTATCAAGGCTGATCGCGTGTTCTTTATTTAATCGAGTTTATGAAATTTAACTTAATAATTATGTGATACAAAACGTTAATTTGTTTCTGTCTAGCGCGAGCAAGTTAATGAATATAATGATTTAAACAAAGTTGATAAATTATCTTTCAGTTTGTATATAATTAAAGGAATTATATACAAACTTAATTAAAGGAATTATTTTTCAAAGAGCATTTTTGCTAATAGTTGCTGTCATTTTTTTACAATTTCCGCAATTAATCATTTTTACGTCAATTGAATTGCCATTTCAATTTCCTTTGTTGCACTAAAACGTATAAATAGTCCAGAATAATGATGAATTGTAAGATAATGATATTGTTATCGACTCGTTACGATACTGTGTTTATAGTTCTTCAGGTCTTTTTTCGCTCATTGTGCAATACATTTTACGATTAATTAGAGATCATGCTATTTCGCGAAGTACAATTAGATGACGCGTCGATTTTTCCCGCGACGAGCGTCACTTGGTTATTCTTCGCTCCTTCAATCTAGTTGATTCCTCAATTTGCACCAATAAAATATAAATCGAGACTATCAGTTTCGATTATTAAATTTCCACGGCACTTATTTCAAGGTATTTTATCGAACGATACACTGTGTGTGTAGCGTCACAGTAATTATATTTAAAATAATTACATAATTGATGATTATTGTGTCATTATTGTAGCGTTAATACTTTTTTAATAACTATGCTTATAAATTAGTGATTATAATACTCTTTTATATGACTGTTTTCTAATATCATACTTACAACTGATGGCGCAATTCAACCTCTAAGTATGTCGGATAATTGAGAGTTCGCTGTATTATTCTTTTGTCTACCCTGATAATCCCTTTGTTCTTCTGACAACAGTGACATCAACGTGTCGCTTTATTTACTCGAAATAGTGCGGTCACAAATGAAATTGTATATTGTCTGCCATGTTTGTTTTCCCTGTTGTTCGTCGGTACGAAGCATAGAATGAAGGATCTGTCGTTAACTTTCACACATACAGATTAAAATTTGATCTTCTATAATTATTTCGCAATTTTTAAACTTTTCATTTATTAAAAGTTTGATTTACTTAAATAATTCAGTTTTCGGTATTTACGTGATATGAAGAAATCCACATTGTGAAACGTATTTCAATGAGAAAGAGTTAATCAAATAAACATGAACAATGTGTGTGTTGTGTATATTGATTTTATATATAATATCAAAGTCGAGTATCCTTAACTTCTTGCACATTCATCTTTCTTGACATATCGATTATTCAATTAAGATTCAAATATTTAAAACCTGTATATTCAATATGAAATGGATATTTTTTATTTCAATAAAATTTTAATTTGAGGATTGACTATGAAAATATTTGAAATCAAGTAAAAAAAATTGCGAGGAGCAATTTGTGCGTCTGATCAAATTTTCGCTAAGGAAATATTTACCCCCGGTTTGTTTGTAGAATCTGCAGGTAAGGATCTTACGGAAAAAGGGCAGATTCCATCGCCGTTAGATAAGTGAAAGATGGGTTCACGACAACCGATTTTGTCCGTCGAGAATGACCACAGACTTCGAAGCATGATGCGCAGCTATACTGGGTATAAGCAACAGACGCCGGCATGGCCAGAGCCAGTTCGCGTCCGACACGCGACCGACGAGGTTGGTCGTTCTTCGCGAAGTAGAAGGCTGCGAGAAGTGTATCGACGTTTCTTCGCGGCCTTGAGACGTAATAGTTCGTCAGGACGATGCGAACGGTTCCATGTGAAAGACGCTCGTTCGATCCGCAATTAGTCCGCATGTAGGGTTCTCGGTTCGCGCGTGTTACACTTCGACGTCTGCCCGCACGTGACGTGAACGGTGCTCCGACGCATTAAAGTTTAAATGCTTGATAACTTAATGACCTATTGCCGAGTGTGTGAAGAGTTCGCCTCGCTCGGGATCTCTGCACTCGTAAGTGCAGGGTGACAAATCCAGTTGATAACAATACGCCTCGATTGAATGTAATATTCTCGAGTGAAGTAATCATCATGCCGCGTGAATTATAAGTGCGTGTACATCAAAATTGGATCGTTGAAAAAAAAAAAAGAAAATTTTCTTAAGAACAGCATAAAAAAATCTAAAAAAGAAGCTCGTGCATTATAGAAACGGAAAATTCAATATCCTCCAAAGGCAGCAACCACGAGATTATTTAATATTAAACACGAGCGGTAGGGTGGAAATTTAATTCTTGTACCTCAAAAGCTACGCTGGGAAAATGTAGGAAAACAATGAAAAATATTTGTCGGCGGGCTCGAACGTTGATAGTTGGCAAGTGAGAGGAAAGAATTTTTTTTGTTATCAAAAGCAATCCGACACTCTCCTCGTCTCTCATCGTCTCTCATCGGTTTTGTTAGCCTTCTACATGTATTCAAACATTCCTTATAACCGAATTGTCGTCTATATCTATATCGCGTGTATACGTATCAGCGGCTAGATTATCGACCATGTGATTGTGCACGTTTCAGTTGCAAAATATTTAGAATAATTTCTATGACGAACGCTTTATTTTATTATTCTCGCGCGTTTTGCAGATGAACAATTTTACAAAGCGGCTAAAAATATTTTGCGCATCACGCGTTGTACGTGGAAAGGCAAAATCGCAGGCAAAACTCCAATTAACATTATTTAGAAAAATGGCGAATGAGTCGCTGTAGTGTTGATACTAATAAATCGATTTCACATCACAATTATTGATTTTTTATTTTATTTGTCAATTAATTGATATCCGCGCCCCGGCTCTCATCTCGCTGTCATTGAATTTAGGACTTCATTGAGTTTCGTGTCACCGTGTACTACGAGATCTGTAATGAACTTATCCACAGGATACGTGTAATTGAACTCGATAAATAAGTTATAGCAGTGCCTCGATGCGAATCGAAAATATAGAGAATTGTAAGGCGAGCTTAACGGACGGACGGAAAGTATGCTGACTCCGCATGTCGGCCGCACTTGGTTAGTCATGGAGAAACTTCTCGTTTAATCTTATTTGAAAAAAACTTTATCGTTTCTCGATTTTTATATGTGGAAAAATACATTACGATGACCCGTAACATGCAATATTGTAAAATTAATATAGAATGAATGGTTGTGCGAAGAAATATTATACGAGAACGTGAACGAGATAAATATAAACGATGATAATTTTGGTTTTACACGTGGCATACGAAGATTACATAAAGACGAGACACCAGAATGACTCATCGGTGCACTCTTTTAACGCTTCTAATTTTAATGCAATATGTCTCATATCTCGTCTGCACCATTTATCCGTCAAAGATGCGAGCGATTAATTTCTCGTGGCCTTCGCGACTCCAAATTTACTCTAGGACAGGATGTGTCTTGCACAATGCACCGAGTATTTCTCCGGTCTGCTATTTGCGTACTTTTTTCTCGCTCTTTTCAATCCTTATTTACGTTGTTCAACATTTTATCGGTAGCACATTAATCTCGAAACGCCAAGCGCAAACTTTTGCGTTACACTAATTAACGTGCCGTGTTAATAGCTGAGATCTTTGTTCACAGAAAACAATGCACTTGACAGCTCCGTCTTTATGCATAATAACTTCAAGTTCATGGTTTTGAAATATTCATGGTTTTGAGATATGCGTTACCTTATTTATTATTATAAAAATATGAAAAAATTATATTTTCTTTATTTTAATTTGTTTATTACTTTTCTCTCTTATTATTTATATTTGTAAAATATGTTATACATTTTAAAAGATTTCTTTTTATTTATTTTTTTTTTACTTTGTGTAATTAAATAAGACAGAATACTCAGCAAATTAGCATAAAAACTTTTAAATTTCCAACCTGATCTTAAAAAAAATACGTAACATTACCGGATCTGACATTTCTGAGAACTCACGCGCCCTTAGTCATTACAGAAGGACATTCTGTGTCATATAAAATATTCTCAGTATAAAATGGTCGTATAAAACCTTGTTCTCGACTTTCGAGAGAACATGGTAATGTTAAAGGCGACGAATAGATCCATTACGAAAGGCGGAATAGTGCTCGACATCATTCGCATCTCAAGTTAACTTATTTTTCCCCCTTTTTCTCCTTTTGCTTTCTAAAGTAAGCGCCTCATGCCTTTCGAGAGGCAATTAAAGTAAATCAGAATATCTAATTAACGAACTCTCGTTAGTTATATCAGAGATAAAGAGTCCAGATAAAATGTCATAAGAAGATGAAGACTAGAGATAATTGAATTGTCTTACGTTATCGGATTACATCCAATTACAAATAACGTAAAAAAATATTTTTCTCAGTATTATAATATTAAACAAAGAATTTATTACAAAAAACTTTGCAAATTTTTCTACAAAAGATGTCGCAATTATATTTCTGCCTTTTAGAAAATTTACCTGTTACTTGGTATCGATGTGGCCTATTATTCTGAACTGTTAAACAGAATCAATTTCGTCAGTGAGGACACTGAGGGCTAGAAGTCGCTCCGAGCGAATTAATCGCCTGGCGAAGCCGGGCCTTAACAAACTGTCGTTCACCTCAAAGATAACGTCGCGTATTCTCGTTACGGAAACTTTACTGATTCCATTAAGACTTGGACGCGTCTTGCTCGATGTTCCCGCGGCGTCTCATGAATGATGCATTCCTATCTCGACATTGCGTCCGTTTCTAGCAGCACTATTTACCCGACAGGAATATTATGGCGATATCGGCGACCATTTGCTCTCGACTTCTTCTCGAAGCACTCAGTAAGGATGGGAATCAATTTTTCGAATGGCCGCTGGTGACGCCCGGCTCTCTGCCGGAGAGAGATTCGCTGTAGACAGTTCAAATTGGCTAGAAAATGAAAAGTGCGCGGAAGCTTCACGGCTTACGGCGATATGCAATAGTCGGATCTCAATATATATTTTAGCTAATTAAGGGATTAAAAATGTCGTCTCGAGCCTCGCGCTCTATCGAGTCGATTCTGATATAAAAGTTGTACTTGTTGCAGCGCCACGTACATATAGATTTTTAGTATTGATTTTTTTACGACAATTTTGTTTCTCTTTTTTTTTACGTTTTACATATGTGCAAAAATAATTTCTCACACTTAACTGATTGAAAGCACGAATGAAAACGATTTCTGACGCAGCGGTCATACAGTAAACAATAGCCAGCGTTTTGGCGAAACTCGAATAGGGACTCAAAGCACTAAATTGTCGAGTTATATGGAATATTCTCTTTCTCTCTTTCGTTTTGGAATTCTCTTGATACGATATCTTGCAGAGCGCAGATATTACTTGTTCATAAAATTGTGATATGTGCTACATCTTGGCTCCCGGCGTGATGTAGGCCATATAGCGCGGACTATTATTCTCTTACTCGATGTGTAATGGTCTCTCACAAATAACACTGCGAGGGCTGACCGTTCTGACGAAGAGCACATTTTGCGCGTGACCTTTTCTCGCATTTATGTCATCGCTCCGAAAATCATTACCAAGTATAGTTTCGAAAAGCATTCGTGGAAGAATTTATTCGCGTGTAAATCGATTAATTACGACAACAATTTGCAGAAATTTTAATAAAGAGAGCATAATTATTTTCAATTGCGAGGAAACGTAAATATTGTGTAAACGGGAGAGTTGATTCGCCGGTCGATTAATAATGTCGCTTATCCGCCGCTGTTCAGTCGCTGCAGCAGTCAGCTGAAACGATAAACAGTTTGCGTTAAACAGTAAGGCTTGAAAAGCTCGGTCGTATTACGCAACCTCGATGTAAACGCACTCAAACGCAAAACGCCGAAGATAAATAAAGGTTGGAGGAAATCTACTCTAGTGCAGATGCTGCTGCGACGAACGGAAACTTATAAATATCAGCAATAGCGGAGAAGGTCGGACGCGGAAGTCGCATCGGTCGGACGTTTCTCAAGATGAACGAGTATGCGCTTGTTATACCCCACGAAGTCGCGCCCAGATTGGCGCGAAGAGACTCGGGGACCATGAAAGTAACTCTTCCAGTGACCTCCTTCAGGAGACACAGCGGATGCGTTTCCACGCTTTCGCGAGCGAAACCACATCCGAAACTGGTGTACGTTGCAGTTCCGTAAGTTTTCGCAATTTTCACAATAAATAAAAAAAAAATATATCTACCGCGTAATTGAAAAATTAGGCATGTCTCTAATAAGTTGGCGCAACCAAGTACAATTGAATAAAACATGCAGAAATATATATTTTGTTTTTTTCTTGGCCAATTTGTCGTTTCAGTTGAAAATGGTAAGCGTGCCAATTCAAGCTTAAAATTAGCGTAACTGTTTGAAAAGATTGAAAAATAAGAATAAAATCATATTTCTTCACTATTACTTTATTTTCTACTTTGTTATTCCGCTCATAATTCACGAAAATTACCTTTAAACCAGCCAATATCGATATAATAAACGTTTCTGCTTTAATGGAATAACTTAGGCAAATCTATAGTGCTTCCATGGGCTTTCCATTATAATTCAAGCATCTTTTTTCATAAAATGCGTCCATATGGCTTATACATCTTTTTATAGCTTATACGATTTTTTACAAGAAATAGGTTCAAATATACCAATATATATATATATATATATATATATATATATATAGTAATTAAATTCAATATATATATGGCTCTCGCTGCAATTCTCTCTATATTTAAGAATATTTTCAAAATTTTTAATATTTTCTATTCAGAGCTATTAAATCGTTAAACTACGAGGAATTGAAAGAGAAATAAAAAAAATAGATAACTAATAGATAGACCAATTTGATCTAAATGAATTATGAACACAGAAATTTGTTATTTTACGTCAAAACATTTGTCAATATGTCATGGTATTGTTGAAAATGTTGTAGACGGTCAAAGTATTTTACCTGGGAAAGATGCATTAGAAAATGAGTTCGGAACAATAATTGACGGCGGCTGATAATCCGGCAATCACGGTTATACACGAATGCCATAAGGCAACCATTACCTTAATGCAATTACCCTAATGCATGAACACGATAATGCATGAACATCGCCAGAATTTCCTCGATACTGTAAAATGAGCTTTCAATGTGTATACAACATACATACTTATTATCAAAGATTACTCATACACGTGCCATAAACTAGGCTAGATAGGATCCTAAATAAACTAAAATATTTTTTGGTTAAAAATTCAATCTTTTTCTCGACTTATCACGCTTCGTCGTACATTGTAAAAAGAAATTTTCTTATTGTTAAAATGTATTTTTATTTTATATAAAGAATTACATTAAGTGATAGAGAACGTTTCGCAAATCTGGTGTAAATGTAAAATTTTTTAATAATATTACACAACGAAACGGTAATATTCCACAAATTACTATTACATTTTGACGTAAATAAAGTGAATTTACAGTTGTATGTGTAATCCGCTCGGCTCACTTGCAATGCGCCATGAATACAAAATTAGGACTGTTCTTTGGATAACTCCGACTATTCATGGCGTATGTATAGAATAACTGTAAATTTACTTGTGCAATCTGCTTTGTTACAACACTAGAAATTAATTTTATCTGCTAGCTGCATAAATTTACATATATATAGAAATTTATAATAATTAGTCCCAAGATTACCCATATAATTCTTGTAATTCTACACTTATTTTTTAAGAAAATAATGCGTTTTGTACTCGTCTTTTACGTATGCAATTTTGCAAAAGCATTACTCTGTTTTCTGCCATTCTTTATTGGCCGGCAGGATTTATGGCATTACTGTGACGGGAAATTTACCATTTATCGCTACTTTCCTGCTTTGAAACGCAGCAGGAAATGGACTCGCGTTTCGAAATCGATAACCACCACCTCGTCCAGCAATCACGGGCAATGCGGATGATCCGAAGACAAAATGCGCGTGTGTGTGTGTATGTGTGAGTGTGTACGTACGGTGGTGTACAATTGCTGGAATACACTTACGCGAACGATGCACTGGTGCATGTAATATACACTTCCGGCACAATTCGCGTGGTGCACACGGGCGGAGCGGCGTGAATTAACCGGCGTGCGCGGCACCAATTAGCAGTTTCGGTAAACAATCGATAGTACTCTCGCAGCCGTTAAATTGCGCGCCGGGATGTGTAATTAATCATTGGTACGTACGATCAATTAATGCGCGTGACGCTCGTCGCGGCGTAATGAGACGTGATCGACACGAGCGCTGGGTGAACGATAGTCACTTTGGACGTTAACTATCCGAACACTTTAATTTAATCTCGTAATTCCTTCTTTGACCTCGCATCTTGAGCATCTACAAATTGTTTGAGGATACATCGGATTTGATTCATTAATTTTGTTTATGTCAATCAGCTTGCTAATGAGCGATGCTGAATAATAAATTTATTATTGCACTCTCCATTTTTTTTTATTAGTTCATCATTTTTTATTACGTTTGCTTTTACGATAAAAAACGGAAAACATCGCGTCTACCGGCAATTAATAAATAACGTTCGCGCTCGTCCGGAGATTAATCATGGCCCGCTGAACCGGCGGATTGATTCATGTATGTGACATCATGTATGTGACGTTTATCAAAATTGCGCGCGAATTCGATGAATGTGAGCGCGCACAACTTACAAGCGCGACCGCTTCGCGCCGCGAGTCCTCAATAAACGCTGATGGATTTTGCCTGTAAATAATTTTTTTTGCCAACAGACTTTGCGAGCTGCGCTTGTAACTGACAAAAATAAATTGCACAATAATAAGCCAATAAATTGCTGGGGTTGAGTACTGTTGTCTCGTGTCGCGCGTTGTTGAAATTTACGGACTGCAATTTTGCATATTTTGAATCTGAACGCCGCAGCGATACACGCGCCAGAGATTTCTTCGAGTAAAGGCGCGGCCCGCGAGTCGGAAGTGCCTATTTATGTCATTTATATTTCAGCTGTAACAAATATTAGCTGTCTAGGCTTGGTCTTCTTGTCATGTACAAACAAACGCGCCTTGCGCCGGCCGGCCAGCCGGCCGGCCGGCGTAACTTGCATGAGAAATATCTTCGTACGCTTTACGCAAATTGCGAATAGTTAGTTTTTCACATAATACGTTTTCTTTATCAATCACATTCACGATCAGATAATTGTATGAAGTATAACCGCTACATCATTGACAGCGCCGAACTATTAGTCACACTCAATGGCAAGGTTACGAGATTAATCAGAGTTTACGTAATATGACACAATGATTGTTATCGTGAATGGGAAAAAACATCGCAAATCCATCTGACAACGCTCGCGATATTCTCCTCCTGCTGTACATAAATAAAATTTAATTAAGTGGCGGATGCATTATTGTAAGCGAACTACCGTGACCACGGTAACTGCTTGCTTCCGACTTTGTAGACTCTTTGAAAACATGCAATCTCATTGTTGTAAAGTGAATACAGTAGTGCGCAGAGAGTATATTGGAGCTATTCTATTTTCGTTTAGCCTTCGCTTCATGAGTTTATATGAGTCGACTTCTTCTTAACGAAGATTTAATTAATAGCCAAAAACTCAATGAAGTCATTTTGATAATTTAATCTCAAATACCAGGTAATCCGCTTTAAAGTACCGAAAATTATATTTTGATCTCTGCGAATTAATTATAGAAACGCTCCAATTTTGTGAGTTAAGAGCTAGCTGATTGCTATGAATGTTAAATTCCTTCGAAAATGATATCAAAATCAGTACATTTGCATATAAAATAAATAAAATAATAATGAAATCCCAAGTGACGAAATTTCCGGTGTATTTATCCGCTTAGATTCCTTCGGGTCTTAATTAAATATATTTATGGCGTAATGTGAGCCAATAAGGATACAGCCTGACGCTTCTTGGCATGGAAAGAAGACGCTCGTTAGTATAATGAGGAAAATTTTACGATGCATTTTATGTTACACATAATTAAGATCGTGCCGACAATTTTTCCTTTACTCGCAACGTGTTGATCGTACACGGTGGCCGTAAATTTGCGTCTATGCTCCGTTTTACCTTATTAATAAATTATTAATATATATATATTAAATTAATGAATAAATTTTAAATAATTATATTTATTATTATTAAATATATATATATATCATTATTATATATATATATATATATATATATATATATATATATCATTATTAAATATGTGTATATATTATTATTAAATATGTAATGTTATTAATAGCTATTAATATTATTGAATAGAATTAATTTGCTCTTAAATTAGCACAAATAATAGTTCTTTTCGAGTTGGTTTACAAATTCAATAAATTTGAGGCATGTTGAACGACTCTCTGAAACAATGACAGAATTTTTCACGCCAATTGTTTCCAGGACGTTGAGAAATAGTACCTGCGTATGTCTTGCGTTGCTCAATTGCGAAATGGACCGCGTGCGTATGTCAGATATTTATTTTCGTAAAAGCGTCATTCCACTTATGTTTCTCAACTTCCATCGTGTCTATTTTTGTCTCCTCTGATCCACGTCTGTATGGTCGAAGACCTCGGACAGTTGTTTTCATCGAATTTCAACGAAAGTCAAACACGATAAACCTAATTTTGCTTGTGATTTTCACTTGTCACGAAATAATCGAAATACGTCAATGATTATCAATGCAGTATCAATGCAGTATCAAAAAAAAAATTCAAAAATTTGAAACAGAGGAAGAATAATAAGTATTTCAAACTCTGTCAATATAATTGACAAGTCAGTGAGTGTACTTTCACGCAGACACGCGGCAAAAGTATCGCGGAGGGAAAACTAATCAATTCTGTTCATTACGTGATATATTTATAGACTAGAGAAATTCATCAAGGTGTCCGGACTTGTCATCAATATATTTCAATGTCCGCACTATTCATCACGGAATATCAAGTTGGTATTACGTCGATACGCTGTTCTATGCAATTGTGAAACGAGCGACGCCACTTTTGCGTTTTCGCGCGGCAACCCAACGACACGGCATTTATAAAGTCATTTTATCAGACTTGGAACAGTCTTGCGAACGCAAAGTCATTAGATCTATGCGGATTTAAGTTGCAAAAATCGTTCGCGAGAAGTTCCTCTCGTCGCTGACGTCATAATCCACGATTACCGACACAAAAGTTGTTCGCGCAAAAGTCGTTCATCCCTTATGTTGGAAAGATAATTTCCAGCTGCGCAACGACGGAGCGTAGAAGCATGCCTCGCGAATCTTCCGAGGTGAGAAACTTGTAACCGGCGTCTAATGAGAGTTTACGTTTCTCATTACAGTTTCGACGTGGAAAATGGCGCCTCGACGTTGGACGGCGGCGCCGGCGGTGGAGGCGGCGCCTCGCCAAGCGCGGGGCTCGTTCTCCAGACGCTGCCCCAGAGGAGGGAAAGCTTCCTGTATCGGAGCGACAGCGACTTCGAGATGTCACCGAAATCGATGTCTCGAAACAGCTCCATCGCCAGCGAGAGGTGAGTAATCCCATTTCCCGTTGGATCTATCTCTATTCCGCGCGACACCGGATTATAAATCGATTATCGGTAAATCGGGGGTTACGTGAGCAACGCAGATAGTACATATCGGCGAAGATTGCTTCGATTTCGCTCAGGCGAGAAATCCGTAATACCTTTTTTAACCGTGTCGCGTGTAGGAAAAATTTATTAACTTCGCGGAGAGGATATCAAGTCTGGACGTCAAAAGTCACGCGATTTATGATAGCGCATGTCGGTTATTTATTTATTGTGTAATACGTGTGATCTTAATGACATTCATCATACCGCACTTCGATGGGTGCTTATAAATGGGCGCATTAATCAAATAACATCATGATTTACTTGCCTTCTATCTTCGATCTCTTAAAGTTTCATTCATGAAATATTTCACGCTCGAAGTATTCTGCTGTAAGTAACGGCAAGCAATTTTTGTGAAAAATATTTTACTATCGAGTTTCTTAATGGTTTTTGAAATCACGAACAAGTTTACGAGAAAGTTTATAAGTTTGTTAATTCAAAATCTATTTCGTTGGAAATACAAAATTATAAACGTCGGAGCAACGTTTGAAAATTGAGCAAATTAATGTTGTACAAAGAACCATTTCACTGTATTTATTCATTTAAATTTTATATCAAAATGTTGATTTACAACAACACCAATTATTCGCTTCAATTTCAATATAATATTGTAACATACACATATTTTATCAAATTTATATGCATGTTTACGGCACTTTTTTTACAATTTTAAAATTGCGCGCCTGAAAATTTTATTACACATTTCATAAATGAATCATAACGTTTTTATGCCTCCAATATTTATTTATGTCTGGATCTACGGCGAAAAGACACGCTGGGGGAAGAGAGAGGGGAGGAGGGAGATTGATTCTAATCTACAATATTATTGGGAACATTTTTGCGACAACGAAGAGAGCGTGTATCGATAATGCAGATGCCTCGAACGGATGCTCGGAGAATTGCTGAAGCTGGTAAAATTGAAGCCGGCAGAAACTGCTGGGAGTCGGTAACATGAAAGATCTTGTTGGTGGCGCCGACAATGTTAGCAACATTTACCGCGATGAGATACCACGTTATCTATCCAGATACCTCGTGACTCAGATGGTTAACACAACTACATTTTATATATAGAAATTAAAAATAAATTACAATAAAAATTAAATTTATATATAAATATATAAATTACAATTAAAATATATAAATTATTGCGAAATGCAATTTTCATAAATCGGATTTGATTTTATATTTTGCGACTGAAGCTAACGATCGATTGACGTTATTATAGTGTATGAGTACACAGCTCCTTCGTTGCCCGCAAAATTGCAATTTATGCGATTCTACCGTGTTTCGCCGTCATTTGATCCTATAACTGTACGCAAACAGTCTATGATCTTGGTGCTTTCATGTATCATGACAAATGTCGTGGCCTCTTGGTGGCGATGATGCTTATCATTGATTTTCTCATATCATTATATCACTTGCATATACATTCGACTGTCCGCGGCGATATGATGCTTTTATACTGTAGCGTTACATTTATAATTATAATAATAATAATATAATTGACGACGATGATTATATCCATTTCTTCAACGCGAAAAGACTGATTTACTATTTTGATAAATTTGCTAAATTTCGATTTATTTTATACAACTATGATATTTGGAATTTCACGACGATGTCGCATACTAACGTAAAGTACAGTTTGGAAGTATCATCTATCCGCTATCGTCTATGTAAGTGTTTTTATCGTCGCTAGTGGGTGTTGGGGTGTGACGATATGATGTATGTGATCCTTGGGTTGCAGGTTCAAAGAGACAGAGCTTCCTGTTGAGCGAGCGTATGTACTCGATCCTATTATCTAACTCATTTCGTATTATTTTACACTTGAATTCTACACTAACAAGTCATTCAACACCCTAGGATATAATCAATCGCTGTAAAATGACGTCCTATTAGTTCACTAATACCCACATGGGCGATCAGTATATTTTCTTGAGTAATTTTACGTGCATGCTGCAATTTGATTTGTGTGGAGTCCTTATCATTATTGTCACACTCACGTTTTAAAATTTTCACAGTTGTGGTTTACCTGTCACTAAATTTACAAATCTCTGATGTGGTAGAAGCATGATTACGATATGCTGTCATTAAAATGCATATATGGTATATAATATCTATAAAACATTTCAAAAATTTATTTTCAAAATATAATTAATTAGAATAACGATATATGAATGAAAATAATGAGTTTTCTCGATTTACGAAATTTTTGATTGATTGATCAATGATTAATGGAAATAATAGAACTACGGCAATGTAATCTACGCTTGTCACCATCACGATTATTTATTGGATATATTTTTCTTATTGCTTTCAAATTTAACACTCTTTTTTATATTTTTCTCATTCTTTTTCTATTGTCTGACAGCTACGTGATCGGGCAAGCTTCGTTGCGAGATTGCAAGAATCTCGTGTACATGCAGCAAATACACACAGCTTTAACATAAGATCACGCAAATATTGCGCTTACGCAACAGCGACATTGCTTATAATACGTAATTTAGTCATATTGCTGATTAGAGCGTAGATTTAGATGACTGAAATGGACAAAGTCCACGTTTTGAATCTAGCGTATCGATTTTAGACCACAAAGGCATTATTAAACTAGTTTATTTATCGTGTAATAATACATCCGTGCTGCTTATACCGCCGATATTTTCGTTTAAAATTCAAAGTTGGATTTCTTATCATGCTTGGCGAATTTTTTATTCTGTTTGATAAACCGCGCAGTGTACGTGACGATACTGAAACGTTTTATGAGCGTCTGATTACAGTAACCTTCCGTGTTTTTGCTAGTTAAGCGTAAATATATATTACTAACCGCATGCTGAATATAGTTGAATATTGTCGAATAAATATGAATTCTTATTTTCAGGATATTTACCGATCAGTACAGGTAAGTCGCATCATCATGTAATCTAGCTGTCTTCACTGGCGACATCGTTGCAAGCTGTATGATTGGACGAATGTGTGTCTAGTGTATTGTCGATGTTTAACTTACCATGTGAAGTTTGTGATAGAGATTCATCTTACAAAAAAAGATTTTAACACATATTTTTATATTTGTAACGTAGAAGATTCGAAGGAATGATTGCGAGCTTCTCACACGAGTAATAATAATAATAATTTGCTAGTAAATTGCAAAAATGCAAATTGAGTGGGAAAAACATATATTTTGCAGCTAGTTAATACTAACAAATTATCTATTGACGTAGGAAGCCACGTATGTAGCTACGAATTGATACTTTATGCATTTTGTTTCTTTACGCGATTACACCATGCTATATATATGTGTGTATATATATATATATATTATATATATATTATATATATATATATATATATATATATATATATATATATATTATTCCGTCGGACGTTATGACGACAGATTCTTGCACACGGGTATCATTTTACGATAGAATGAGTGCAACCTGAGTGCACACGAGTGGAATTGCAGACTATGCAAATGTTTTTATCTAAAGTGGCATTAACGCATGGATTGATAGTGTAGGACGCTTGCATATGCCGCGACACATGAACGCCTACCGTCTTCCAGAAACTGCGTTTTTTTTTTTATATAAAAATTATAAAATAAAAGATTATACTTATTTAAACGGATTAAATTTAATTATTAATTAATTAAACAACTAAATTTCCGTTTCTCATAATAAGCGGAATCGTATCATAATTAATTAATTACGATAATTGCTCAGTAAACAGCAAATCCAATGTTTTTTTTCTCGTTTCTGTAAATCCGTCATTATTAAGTGGAATATATAGATTACTAATAATTTGGTCCGACTGAAAATTCCGTAGGCGGCGAATTTAATTATTTAAGCTCTTCAATTGTTGCGCGGAAGATTGACCGATGCTAAACCCGGGCCGAAGATATTGTGTCTGACAAGCTTGAAATTAGATTTTCCGATGGGCACGGCGATTATTTCCGGCATCACGACTCGCCATTAATGACACTTTGCGGACACGCTTGTATACGTAAACGTGTATACCAACTTCAATTACCAAATCTGTTTACAGCCATGTAAGAAGCATGATGTGGTATGCTCCATTTTCGACACACGAGAATACGTTCGACGTTGCATTTGAAAGGGGTGGTTCTCCGGGTAACGTAAACTTTAGTCACCATTCGCAGACGACGTGTCCGGAAATGCCGTCATTTACGCCGCGCAATGTGCAACGGATTCGCTGAATCGGGCACAGCGTGCGGGTCCGTTTAATTATGAGACATAAATTCGTTCGGAAAGCCGCCAGCGCAACGCGCGCGCGATCCATCAAAATCACGTGTTTCAATCCCGTGTATCTGGAGAGCGTCCAACACAAACTTCTCAGATTGAATGAAAATAGCTGAATGGCTCATCTAAATGATGGAATTAACTCTCGGACTACGTAAGCGATTTTATTTGATGATTATCTAGTAGCAATCCATTACAGCAGACTGTTGCGGACGGACTTTGCTCGGTTGCATTTGCGAAAAGTGATACGACTTGCTTGCACCAAAATTCCTCTATTTTTAAAAAGCGCTCAATTGGCTACATTGTGTCGTACGTGCGCGTGGTGACTCGCGTGACCTATCCAACAATATAAACTAAACAGCCTGAATGCGCTTAATTATCGCATTCGTTAGTCTTCTGCGCTACTGCACGCGACACTCTAGCAGATTCAACAGAATTGTTTACTCGTGTCGCGAACAATTGTACAATCTTGTAATCTATCGCGTCTGCTCCTTTTTCCTCGGCTCCATTTTTTTCTCTAAGATTTGCAACAAGCCTGTGCTCAGATTTATCCTCGGATTAACGCTTATGGAAATCAGAAGCATTGTTAATTTTTTTTTATTAACGAACAGTATTTCATTAGCGCAATTTATCAGCCTGGACTGAGAATTAGGACTGGGAGTAATATCAGACTGTGGTCAGATCACTATTTTCGAAATTTCTTATTATATAATCGTATACCTAACAGTTTTACGTTAAAAAAACACGTATATGTAAAAAAGAGATACACGCATTTGCATCTGTCGCTTGCAAATTTCGTCTACAAAATAAATATTGATCGGCGTAAAATTTTAGGCGGTACAACTGTTTCTTTTACACAGATGAGTCATTTTATTTTCACATCCAATTATGTAACACAGTGAGCACTGTGTCGAAGAAAAAAAAGAAAGAAAAGGAGATTGTATAACTCTGAAAAATGCAAACAGTGTTTTAGCATATGTAAATTGTTGGCACATTTGAATATACTTTGTGACATATTCACGATGTGCAGAATGCGCAAAGCTGACTTCCAATACGCTCTATATTCTTTACAAGCATACAAAATATTTAGCCGCTAGAAATATGTTTTGTAAAAAAAATTATCGACAATAGAAAGAAATATTGGCAATAAGAGAAACTCGGTTTTGACCGGAGAATCGCGATACATCGTGTCTTTAATGATATTTAAAAATTGATAAGTTTCTTCGTGTTTACACGATGTTGTGCGTCGTGTTGCGATAAGTTTGTTTTTTTATCGCGTTAGAAAGATTAAGTGTATTTAGCTGAATCTTGGCTATTTTAAGATCATTAATAACGTCTCTTCACATCGAAGAAGCTTGAACAACACATCCGTAAACTTTTTTGCGACGGAGAAAAAAACTCGCATACGCTTTACGGTGACTTGCATGATGTGCGATATACATATTGCGCGTTGCGTAAAACGATAAAAAAAGTATTTTTCTAATTTAAAGTAATATTTTGTTATTCGAAGTTTTGATTCGGAATTTTGAGATTTTGACATGATGTAGCAGCGGCAGAATAAAATATGATTCATCTGTGTATACGAAATATATAACATAGTACCGAATTATTTTCTCAAAATAGTCGCAAGAGAAAAATTTACAGCCGTAAAAAATTCATACATTGTTAGCAAATACTAAAAACGTATGGAATTTTTTGCAACAGAATGCGTTGGTGTGTAAAATAATTTGGTCTTTGTTAAATGTTTATGGGATGATTTTTAACTATATCTAAACTTATTCATTTGAGCACTTTGAAATTCCAGTACATGTATTAAATTTGATGAGGACTGCAGGTCGAATGCCTGCCATATTCAGCGTAGTTGTCTCTAATATAATCTAGGCATGCTGTGTTAAAATTCATTGAACATCCGGTCAGTGTTTCGCTCTGTATGCAGATTGAACGGGCACGGTTGAAATGGTCTGTCGACCACGCGTTGCGGTATGCGTTGCGATAATTATGTCGCACATGGAAAAATTTACCGTAAATGAAAGGACGCATTAGAATAACGCATTTAAAAGTTATCGATAAAAAAGCAGTTTAATATTTCTTTAAAAATATTTTATATTATAGCCTTAAAAATTTTCAATTTTAATTTATTATCGGATTTTTCTTTTCAATGATATTTAAATATTTAAAATTAACGTGATATATTTTTGACCCGATATAGTTAATATCACTTTCATTAAAAGAAAATTAATTGTGAACAGCAAAGAATTTGTAGGTATTCGAAATACGCATAAAATATCTGTCGCGGTTTCTCAGAAGTGTCTTTTCCTCTTTTCTCTCGATGAGCTCTCAGTGACCGCATTCTGTAACTCCGTAACTCTAATCTGTAGCTTGACAACGCGGACGCGCGCGCGTACGTCAGCGCCGTCTCGGCGCGTGAAGCCACATACAGAGATCTATCTCTCTATTCATTCGTTCTATCACCTGAGAGAGCGACGGCTTCATTCTCGTCGTGTGTGGTCGCAAAGCGGAAGAAGAGCGGAGCGGAGCGACGGCGGTGCCCCAGGTTGCGCGCACGCTTCCCGCGCAAATCGCCGCCGCCGTTGCCGCCGCCGGGAAATCCCCCCACCTCACCATCCCCCGATCCGCGGGGGAAATCTCTGCGAAACCAGAACACCCCGGCCAGTTCGACATCGCGGCAAACACGAGGTGTTCGGCGACAACACAAGACGCGAACTCTCGTGTACACACGCTTATTCGCGACGACGCGTTTGTTCGCGCGGATTTCCCGCTGACTTTCCTAACTCGTGGCAGCCGCGTGTACCGCGTGTAACTCACGCTTTTTTTCGTCGAAATTTATCGGAATTTTATCACCTGCATCGCGAAAAAAAAACACCGAACTCCGATCGCGCGCAAGAAGGTAACGATCAAAGCTCTTGAGAGGAAGTTCTTCGGCGTGTTTTGTGTGAGACTCGAACGGGCGGTGAAATGCGAGTTCTCTATGAGATTACATTATGTGCGCGGCGGGAGATTCGGATAATTTTAGAATTTGCGCCGGAGTTTAGAAGCGCCGGCGGCTCGTTGAAATTCTTACGTTTTTAGAGTCGAGAACGCGATGGTGCTTAATACTAAAACTTAGTAGAACGTGGACGGCAATGTGAGCTGAAAATTTTTCTAATAAGGAATATGAAGAAAATTTGGCAGCTTTGGAAAATATTTTATGAAAAATATAAAAATTTCTATGTCTCGCAATGTAATTTTTGTTTTGCATTTATTTTTTATTTAAAAAAAACCTGATTTTTTGACGATACATGTCTACGTACGCAAATACGATTCGCATAAAATGTAGAGAGTTCTCAGATATGAGTAAACTTTGATAAAGTTTACCAGTGGAAAACAAACATGTGTTTCATACAATATATTGCCAGGTTTCCGATTGCGCTTCGCTGCAAGCAAACATGCTTGCATTTAATTCACCATTGCGCGACGTAATCGTGCACGCGATATCGGCTTTTTATTACCCGAGTAATTGGGCGCGCGGTCAGTGAAAAAAGCGTTAGCCTGATATGGCTTTCCGGCGGGACCGGGCGAACGACTCGCGCGGCGACACGGACGATTCGTCACGATATCGAAAGTTCCAAATTATACCCTTTGAAGTTGGACAGTCCGCTTTAACGAGATAGTCAGTTGCACATGCGAACTGCACGACAAGTTGAAATTGCCGGGTCAATCGGAAGTTTCGCTGAAAGCGATAATGTTGTTAGTACGCGGCGCACGACGAAAGGAAATCCTGTCCAAACGGAAACAACAATTTTCACCGATCAATCGTGTGTCTCAAAACACCGTGTAAAACTTTCTGTAAAAAAAAAAAATACTATTAATTTGACGTTTGTTTAATTCAAAATTTAATATTTCTCTGGATTTACTTTGACATTTATTATCAGTCGCTATACAAGCTGTCATAATATCTACTAAAAATTTCAATCACTTTTTTTGTTTGCTTATGTGACGTGTACGTCTTATCAGTTATCGATAACACCTCGACTATAAAAGATTCGACGTTTTGTTAAGGAAAATATTACGCCACGGAATTGCGATATACGAATCCATCGATCCTCCGATAATTTTCATTAATTTTTGACGAACTGTCTGTGACGCATATTATTCAAAATTGATAACGCGTCGATTAATGCAAGACATCTTGCTAAAAGTTGTCATATCGAGTTTTATAACAAAATGTATCTCGAGATTAGTCCTCAATTTTCTGATAATATACGTTACTATATAGCAAACTATAATTTGATAAAAATTAATTAAATCTAAACGATTATCATTAATTACGTGGCGATAACGTCACCGAGATTGGCTCGTCGTTTGACGTCCTACATGCAAAGAAAGAACAACGGCTCTCGGTTTTATTATAGACGGAGGCTGCGAATTATATAACGATGACGTTTACCGCGTATATAGTATTTTGCTAAAATCTCGGTGCATCATAATAAAGCTTCCCATTCTATTAATCTATTGCGACACGATTTCATATGGCTTTGGGTTACGTCATAGCTGATGTAATGTCGAGCTTTTGTTAAAATATTCGCGGATAAAATAATCGTGAATTTATTGCGCTTTAGCGATATTGCAGCTGCGAATAACGTACGACCGATTACCAAAAAATCAATTATGTCGGGACTATCGCGACTATTCGGAACGTTTTTCACTCAAAGCTGTCTTTACGAATTTGTTAGTCAGACTTCAAATTTAAATGAATGAATATTGAAATTTTACATTTTTGCATCATAATTTGCTATATATTCGCGATTTTTTTAAACACCACGAGAGGTACACCTATCTAACTCGTATCCTATCGTATCCTCATTCTGAGGGTATGTCTATCATTGCAGATAAGATATCGAATGTTGATTCTAGAGGTTTCCCGGAAAAATTACTTCGTAGCTGATGTACTCATTTGATTGGAAAAATGTAATCGCGTGTGTTAAAGCTTTCCCAGCTGCCGTTATTAGGGTATCAGAAGTGCAGTCACCGACGTTCCCCGGAAGGTGTCAAGTACCTTTTGATCTCGACGCAAGAAGCTGTTTGTATTTATAGATTCGTTTAACGAAGTATTTGCATCGAGAGCAATTCACGAAAGAGATCGATTCGAACTTGCCGAGAAGTTCGTGAAAATCAACTTTTCATTAATTTTTTCAATATCGAGGTTTTGAAATTTTTCTTTTAATTAATAAGAAAAAGATACGAATTTTCTATGAATTTTTTATCTACAAACAACGAGAAATGTTTTAGGAACTCTTTCTAATTAATTTGTTGCATATCTGAGAGTTAAACTGTCTTTGTAGAACCGAAAATGATAAGCCCAATATCTTAATTCTCCCATATCTTATCAGATTATTCTGGATTACTCAATACGTTATCAGGTTTTATTTGCAAGCTCGATATGGCTATTTAAATCGCCGTTTCTTTTTTTACGAGGTATCTTCACGTGACATTGACCTCGCGCATAATACGGATCGATTTTTACGCGCCGTGAAATCTGACAGACAATAAAAACATTCGTCAGATAAAAGCTTTCTTTTCATTTCTTTTACGCTCTGCTGTCTCTTTTTCCAATTGCACGTGAATCAGAACGTAAAGCGCACGTAATGGATTACCAAGTAAAACGACATTCCACGTCGCACGCTTAACATTCTTTTCTGCTCGGCTCGTTTCCGTGTTATTTTCATCCGATCGAATCGTTATGCAGGCAGAAGATGAATAGCACGAACCGTTTCAAATAGAACACTGCACAGCTCATAACGGAAGTTTACGATCGTCAGCGGTATACTCGACGCGGTCGCGTAAAGTAATACTCTCGGAGTAGCTGGTTTTCCTCGGATAAGTCTCTGCCCGAAGCTAGTATGCTAATTCGTCGGTATAATTCAAGAAGTTGTCGCCGCCGGCGTATAATCACGCACATTTAACATCTTTCCGCCTAGCCAATTTTCATAGCTCGTTTCCGCTTATCGATCGACTCCGAAGAGACGCAATATTGATCAAAACATATAATCACTTTAAAGACATTAGTGCTTTATAATTTTTTCAATGATGAATACAAAAAGTTGAAGCATTTTACTTATGTGACAAATAATATTCATGTTTTTATTCAATTTTTTGTGTCAAGTAAGCGAGAACATTTTATCAGAGATGCTTTATTACAATAATCCAGCTGCATTTATGAGAATCTGTATTCGGCTTCCTGCGATTGCCGTATTCTTGATCGAACAATTTCATCGTACAGTTCACAGCCAAGGCGCTCCGGAATTGCGAACGCGCTTAGTTTTCGCGATAAAGACACTACCGAGCAGTAGCGGGAACGTCTAATTAGTTTCATTTAGACAAGTTGGTACTTGGTCCGGTTTATTGTCGCGTAGCTGACAGCACGGTTGATAAAGCGGCCCGTTCATTGTTTCGATCGTAATAGCGGATGGTGGCCTTGCGCTCGCGCAACAGTGTCTCTTATCGTGAGCTTTTATTACTTACAGCGAGGTGTAATCGCGAAAATTCGCGTTTATTCTCAGTGGAAGCACGCGTCAAGGCGCCGCAAAAGCGTTCTTCAAATTTCGCAACATAATAATTTACATTTTTAGTCTAAAATTAACACATAAAGACCATAAGCAAAAATCGCGGCAAAAATATACGTGTTACTTCCCGACCGCATCGCGTACTTTTGCGCAAAATTAAACGAATAAAGTTTAGATGATCCCTTCTTGTTCTTGCAACTTGTCGCACGCTTGCGCCTGTCCGCGTGTAAGCGACGATATACGTTGATTACTATCGCTATTACAAAATCAACGGTACGATATTACTTAATATAACAGCCTTGAGCGTAATCTCGGCTCTAATCGGAAACTTGCGTCGTAAATCGCAATTTATCTGCGTAATGAGGTACAATAAAATAATACGTACGTCGGTCACGTGCGTTTCAGCGCGATCGGATCACTTGATCATTGATAACTGACGGCGTTCGATTAAATGAAATTCAGTGTACGGTGACAGTGGCGTCTAGATGAAACGAATATTGCGATATAATCATTAACTGATGCCGCGAACGACGGATCGTGCGTTACGAAAGATGCACGTCTCCCCCACCTCGTTATCGCGGATAACAAATTTCGCGTTGATTGTCACGAGTTTCAGGTAGCACAGTTCACCCCTTGTTGCGTTCATCACTTTATTGCGTCACAGACAGTGTTTGATTTCGATCGCTTGCGATATCCATCGATTCACGTTCGTTCGAGTCTCGTATCGCGACTCGTTGCGTCAAAAACAATTAGATTAATCGCGATGTGTTTTACATGATACAGCGACAACGTTTTTCAACGATCCGGCGCGCGGATTATAATGCTGTCGGCGTATTTGTGTCCTTCCGGCGATTAAGCCGTGGTGATCGCCTCCCTCGACGCCTCCTCCATCAAGTCCCTTTTCTCCGATCGGGTGAAGCGGCCCCGAAGATATTGAACAAAGGAGATGTAACGCGGCCTTGCCCTTTGGAAGGCTACCGCCATCGATCGGCGTTCGTCAACATGCGTCCCTTCGTCGGCCGACTACGTGGCGTGGGAGCATGATTCGTCGCCGCGTCGTCCGCGCAATGAAGAGACATAGACCGTAGCTCAGAGCTCGCAGATGCAATTGAAGCGTCGATCGCGTTCGCGTGCGTAAATGGCGCAAGCCGGCCGACGATGAGAAGCGCGAGGAACATTTAAGTCGCGATGTCCGACTCCAGCGGCGGCTTGATTGAGTTCGTCAGCTTGACCGGCGGCGGCTGCGGCATCGGTGGCGGCCTGAAGAGGTGCAGCGCCGGCATGAGCTCGCCCGCTCTGAGCGCCGGCGGTATCGGCGCCACAGGCGGATTACCCAGGACTATGTCGACCTCCGCGTTGCGGGTACGACAGCCCAGGAGAGCGCTCTTCTGGGAGCATTGCTTCGACAAGAGAGACTTGTAAGTCCTCCTTACAATGGTTTCAACTTTCCCGACAGTCGCATTCACGTCATTGATAAGGAGATAATTGTTTCGTTGCTCCGATGATTTTATATGAGGGATCTCTATTGTCTCCAGGGGATCTCCAGGGAATACCTGGACTGCTTTCGCGCTTGTCTCATGACGTGGATTTTGATCCTTTATGGATCTACATTCAGGCGGATATTGGCGATGCTTTGTGACAATCCATATAATTCTACTGACATTTGAAGCACGATGCAATCGGCGATCTGTTTTTCTAAAATTATATACATATTTATGATTAACGATCGATATAGTTTTTCTATATTTTTTATTTTTTTAGAAAATTTTCCGAATGATAAGAATTGTTACATTCATTTGTTTTATCCTGAGAACATTAAAAGAACGAAATACTATTTCTCGGTTTATTTTTTGGAATTAATATTGAAAGGTTAAAAGATGAATTGTATATTTTTAAACATTAGAGTAACTTTTTTTCCAATTTCGTACGTATATGTTTCGTGAATATGTTGTATCATAAATGTACAAATTTCACATGACACAATGTTGGAGTAAATATTCTGTGTTGTAATAGATTTTTGTAATACTTACATAGGCGATCGGACATGCTTTACGTCCTCCATTCTTACGTCGGCATAAACGTCGGCATAAACGTTGTGATGGAATAATTCCGGGAAGATTAACTGTTGGCAATAACAATAACCCACTTCTTGGGCGCAATAATGTTTCACGAATAAAGCATCCATAAAGATATTGAACAAATGTATCACGGAACGCGCAATCTCGAAATGCAGCGGCGGACATTCGAGAGATTGCATTCGCAGCGAGATGACGTAAAACCCGAACATGCGAGATGGGTTCATCGCGCGATCCCTTGCCGCAGACTGTATTATGTCAGAGATTGAAATAGAGTGGAAATTTCATCTGTGTGGAACACCATGCGCAAAATAATATATTTTATTAAAATGATTATTTGATGCTGCTGCGAATCGCGTGTGTTTGCTCGTCCGCTGATAAATTCGAATTAACTGTCAGGCTGGTACTGATATCGCGAATTAATATTAACTATCCAATGCAATGATTATTTATGTACATCTTCCGGGAATAAGTATTATTTTTTACATCTAAATATTTATACATATGCTATAATAATATTATTATCAATACTTTTTAAGAAAAGCGATTTCTGTCATTATTTTTGGCACTTGTACGTTCTTTTTTTTTTGTTAACTTTTGGATTGTTGCGCAATGCAGAAGGCTCTGGCAATTGTTCAAGGAAGTAGCTTCACGGGAACTTGCGCGATTTTATTAGCCCGCAGTATATCAATTTGGTATACCTGCCCGTGCCACATTCGGCAAGTACATACAAGCTAAATCTGATTAGCGAGCACATCGCGTCGAGGGTAGACGCGCGTTTTGGAAAACGGCCAGCGGCTGTCGTTCGGAATTCCGCGGTCGTATGTGACGCTCGATCCGCATAGACACGTGAAGCACATCGCCCGGCTGGCTGGTGTCCCAGCAGCAAGTTACGGATAATGACGCGTCGATCGTTATTCTCGTAGAAGTTGATTATCGGACATTATTTAAGAAACACACACAATCTAGATTCTATTTTGAAGCCGTGCGATATTTAACGGGACCTCTTTGCGAGATTACATGAGACAGATGGTTATGTGAACGCGGTGATTATGCTGAATTAATACATGAATTAATGAGAGCATGCATCAAAAAGGGGTCAAGGAAAAGATTTACGTCACTGTGGGAAAATATATATATATATATACGACGATATGCTAGGATTACACTTTTGTCATTCGGACAAAAATTGATGTTTTCGAAAGGTTTCGATTTTCGGATGGAAATTTATAACAAGCGCATTTGTCATTACTTTAGAATATTTTCAAGCGAAACGTTAATTAATGCACTGATCTCTTTTAGTGCAAAATATTTTACATTATGTTATATGAACATCTTAAATTATTTCAAATGAAATAGATTTATCCGCATCAATTATAATCAAGAGTAGAATGTTGTAATTTTATAGAAGGTTTAATTAATGGATTTGTCAGAATTTGCATTTGATCGGGAATCAAATTTCAAGCTTCAAATTCCAAGCTCGCGAGTAGCGACCTCGAAATGATATATTGCTGAACCGTGCGTAGACATTTACATGAACGCGGATAAAACAGAAATGAAATTAATATTCAGATCTGAAGCACACAATATTACGGACAGTTCACTAACCGCGCGTTCGTCAAACATTATTCAGCGAAAGTTTTACATTTTGATTTGGACTCGTCAGAAATTGAATGTGTTGCCTGACCTATTGACCTATGTTAAATATCCGTAATGGACGGTTCAAAATTGACTTAGTATCGGAGCTCGCACAATCTGGTCTTTGCGTAATTTTGAAAACCTTAACGAAGCTACAATAGTTAGCAAGTAAGCTCGAATTTTTTTAAGATCGTGTATGATTTGAACGTATGAATTAATTGAAAAAAATATAAAGAGAACGATAGACAACTTCAAAAGTATGTCTTTCAAAGTAGTCTACGTAATGAAAGTGAGTTTTCTTTAATGAAAGTTTCAGGGTGCACATAATCGAGCACGAGCACTTCGTAAATTACGCATTAGAAATTTATATACGACGCTGCTTGTTACTTAGAATGGAAACGAGGCGAAAGTTCCGCGAACTTCTCTAACAACGCATTCATTAAATAATTTTTGTCCAATATTTCGTACTTGGCACGTAATCTGCATGTCTTTATTTGTGCTTCCGAAACTTCTGGAAATTTACATTATTAATTTTTCATTGATAATTATTACAAAGTTGATAAAGCAAGGATAGATAAATCAATTTGAATAATGTTTTTCGAAAACCGTTTGGTGGAAGCTATTTCACAATTATTTTACATTGACGCAGATATTCAAGTAATTCCAATTCGAATGTTTGTGGTTTTGGGAACACCACATTCGCCGGTAATCAGATGTTATTCAGCGAATATTGCGTTTCGTATTCCGCTTGCTTGTCACTTTGTCAGAGCGGCGTAGCGTTATCTGTTCTCGAATCGACATGCCTGTGTGCGCTTTCAACCTTGTCTGAATTCCAAAATTCACTTTTATACCATAATCATAATATTTGGCTATCGGTCTCTCCTATTATGTTATCTGTTATCGATTTATCATCAATAACATTGTACAAATGGATTCCCGCAGATCGACTCTGCAATGTCCAAAATAATTTTATTATTATTATATTATGTCTGTTTCGCGCAATGGACTGTCCGCGGCAATTAATATATTAATTCATATTGAATTATCCGACGCATATGGATGCCATGCCGCAAATTCAATATTTCACGAAAGAAGAAAGATATGTTTTACAAATTACAGAGATATATTTTACACGGTGATATTACATATAACAATAATGTTGCATCATTGATGATTGTTTACCGTGTTTTTCAGTTTTATAACGACTATTTAATATGCAAAATTTTTATTTTTTTTATTCATACAGTTTTAAATTTACAAGTGCGTTGTATAAAAGTTGATGTAATCAATACACGATAGCCAGTACACGATATTCTGTATGGATGCACTGGATGCGTTCTTTTGCTCAACTCGGCCGTATCGATCGCGGAAAATAACCATCACGGTAACCATTTGTCGCTCTGACGCATATAAAAGATATCATTCAATGGTTCGCCACGGTCGCGTAAGGAAAATACGGTGAAAAGGAAACGCTTTTCGCTGTACACATTTTGATATCCATGCTAATATTGAACGAGCGCTGCAATTTTGGCTTTACTTTATGCGAAAAATCAGCTAGATCGAAGATTCGGGAAAGAAAAAGTGCATGAAAGAAGCATTTTCTGCCGTGAACGTTTTTTCATTCAGTGATCATTGAACGACTAATTGATATTTTATATAATTAATTAGAAATTTGATCAATTAATAACACAGACATTGAATAGCTAATTAATATTATTGTTGGATAATAATATTGTCGTAAATATTAAACATATACAGGAATTGTTGTTGTGTAATTGATGTTGACGAAATTGCAATAAGAACATTGAAATGCGCAGCAGAGTTTTATCTAAACAAAGAGTTTCAACTAATTATTCATAATGAAACATTTCAATTCATTACAATGTAGTTTAAATCGAGAAGTAAATTATTGAACAATACAACAAAACTATAGTAAGTTATATAAAATATTTTTTCAAAAAAGTTTTACGTTCTTTATACTAGAAAGATCTGTATTAAATTTGTGCAACAAAAATATAAGAAGTGATAGTTTTCCGCAAAATTTTTATCAAGGAAATATTGATTCAATAATAGTTAACGAATCGATTTTTCATAACAAAATATTCCAAATTTGTTACAGTGCAATTTAATTCAAGAACTCAATTATTCAATGATATAATGTATAATAGAATCACAAAAAGCTGAATAATGAAAGTTCAAAGGAAGCATACGGTTTTAGATGTTCAGTCTATTTTTGCGTTATCTCTTTTCTTCCCTCGAAAGTTGAAAATACGAAGGCGTATAACCGGATACGAGCTCAATAAAGGAGAAGATAATCAATAAGAAGGCGGATGTGAATACAGAAGGCTTTTGCTGCTTGGAGAAAAACTCGCAAGGCAAACAATGACGTTTACATAAAATCCGAAAAGATTTTTCTTTCGAAAAGCAGCATCGTCATCGTGCTCGGCAATCGTATCGGAAGCATGGCACTTCAATCAAGCTTTATTGCCCGTCGTATGCGTATACGGAACAGAGAGCAATAAAAACGAAGAGAAAAAGACAAATATTGCTGTTGCCGTTTACATGGCGCCGACCTGTTTTCTTGGACGTGCCTTCGAATTCCTTCCTCGCCGGATTAGCAGTTTACGGTCCGCGAAACTAAATTCCGAATTTCGACTTCCCTCGCAGTCGTAATCGCGCGGTCATCCTTTGGTTGCAATTTATTGCCGCTCGTGTCTGACCCGCGACGGGATGAAAAGTCACTTGCTCCCACGAGAATTCAAGAGAAACGTCGTTCTCATATATTTTTCCGCTCGACAATTCTTTCAATGACTCCATTCGCGGCGCGGTATCGAGTGCTGGAGTGGTTTTCGTGTTTACTTAGATGAAAAGCACGATGAGGGCTTTAAAAAAATATCGGGATGGCCTTTCGCTAGTAGCATTGTTAAGAATTTACTCGGAATTCACTTGAGTAAATCCACGTGGAAGTTATTTATTTTCTGACTCATCATGCTGGGTATTTTTATATCGCGACACATCATCGACATATGGCGGATATATAAAATTTAATTTTGTTTTTGAATCATCGCATTTATGAATCGCCATTCGAGTGTGCACGAGATTACACGTTTTCTTTAAATAGTAGGGAATATAAAAGAAACGTAAAAGAACGTATAAAACATATTTTGGGAAGCCCATTTCGCACTTGCCTCACGTAGCCTTTTTATCCTGTCCAGATTCGATAGAACGAGTTTGTTCGGACAGTGCTAAGCAACACGTAACGTGTGTGAAGGACAATAGAATTCTTCCTCGCCCTAATCTTTTTACGCGCAATAGAGATATTATGGCAATGGTAAAACGAATTTCCAGAAGGTGTTGCGTTTCCACCTTCAAGTGACCGACATAAGACTCATTTCACATCGCAATATCCTGTTATTGCGCAAGGGGAAATAATGAGTGTTTTTCCTCGTTTCACCTTTATAGCGAACTAAACAAAAGCGCAAAATACAATTAAATCACCATGGCGAAAACTTATTTTCTACATTTTGCAGAAAAAAAATTTATACCATCTATTCGCGTCCGCGAGGACGCTTGTTTTTATTTCTAAAAGTTCATTGAGAATAACAAAAATTTCAACGAGACAAAAATAAATTTAAAAAATTCTTGTTAATTTACGTAATTTATTTGAGTTATTAATTAAAATTGCATGAAAAAATTGTGATGTTTATTTATAACTTTTATTAATATTTGCAATGTTGTCCGCGTGTGACTGTAATATAAAAGTATTTTTGAATAATTAATAATGATGCAAATTCTAATTTAATAGAAGAGATGATTTTCCATCGGCGCCATTGATGTGAATTCTGATTTAATAGAAATGATTTCCCATCGATGGCATTTCCCGTAACTTCTGACCTTTCAGTAATATTTATAAAAGAGCTCCAACTCTATAATATACGCATATACATATATATCCCCTGTGTAGCTCCACGTGAGACGAGACTAATTAAAATACATTATTGTATCTTCCGACGCAGAACATGTTAATATACTATTTATAATGTCGCAATAAAAAAATCTGGGAATTATGATGATGAAATATTATGATAAAATATTATCATGAGATAGTTTTTGCAAAAAAATATTACAAATTATGAAGGATTAAAAGATAAAAGATGTTTAACCATGAATAAGTCACTCTTCAAAGATTTTTATTCTATAAAGATGATATAAAATTTGTCTAAATATATAATTTTTTATTAAATTAATTAATTTGACATGCATGCATACAGTATGGACGCGTATTTCTATTAGCATACTACCCGCTTTTACATTCTTTGATAATATGTTGTTGCGTATTTTGTATGAAGTGTGTCGTTGATTAGGATTACTCGTTCATGCGTCTCTTTACTCCTACATTCTGGAATTGCGCACATCTCGACTTGGCGTATTAGTGCCATTATTATCGCCAGAGCAGTGGGAGGGTATATTTTCTACATCACTGATTATTGTCATATTAAATAATAAGCTTGCGTATATTATGTGAATCCTCTTGACTGCCATTTGTGACGTCCAATTTTAGATAAAGACCTTTCTCTGCATGCGTTGCGATCGGTGCGATATTCAGAAGCGTAGAACGCTTTGATGTATTATATTCAGAAATACTTATGGTTGAGGAGGCGTTTATAATAATTGCGCGGTAATTAATTATTTATTTTTTGACACTGACTTTTACCTTTAACCGGACTTTAATATATTTAATCTTTTGACAATTTTGCAAGAGTGAGATATTAATAGGATGAAACGAGCAATATTGTGTTATCAATCTTTATGCGATTATCCAATTTTAACATAAGCGAATTAAAACTGGCAATCAGGCTACGCGATATAATAAAAGTTATTCGCGTTGTTTGTGTTTTGTTTTTTAGATCAACAGTGCAATTTATTTACTATTTTTATGTTATCAAACAAACGCCGTTGATTGCTAATTATTTGATGGGCGTATTTATGCCGTTCTTGAAGATTCTTTTTATAAGAGTCATTCGCGGTAATTTCGTTAGAAGGGGGAATGGATAACTGCCGAAATTATTCAACTTCCACAATATTCTTCTCGAGAGAGAAACGTAATTTTCTTTCGTCGGATGGAAGAAAAAGGGGATGAATAATGATTTCATGCTGATTACATTGTACATTTCTCTTGGTGTGTACAATTTTGTCAGCGATACATTCCTTTTATTTGCGGAAAGTTGCGGAAACGAGAAAGAAATACGCGAACTGAATTTGGCGCGATATTACTCCTGGCTCTTTTTCCCCGATAATGATCGATTGTGACGCATGCGGTGACTTTCGAAGAATATTTTTTATCAAAAAGTAAAATTAATTGAAACAGATGAAGCAACGGAACTTATTATTAGACATTTTGAAGCTCGGCATGTATCAGCTTGCGTCTTTCTTATCGAAAACGTAATATCTCACGTTTGCGCTCTGTTCCACATATAACAGATAATTGTGGATATTTATCCATTTTCTTCTCGTACTGAGAGAGATATTATAAATTATCTGTCTACGAGGACTTTATACGGCCTTTCGCAGAAGACCTGTCTGACGCAAAATCCTCCGTAATCTCGCTTATTATGTATGCAAATTTACCTACGTGTCCGCACAATATTGTAATAATATAAAACAAATAACAAATAAATTTGCACGGGATGTCCTTTATATCCACTAATCACATCCACTAATCTATAGCATCGTATTAACAGACACGCGCGCTATCAATCCTTGTGGTGACACAGAAAAATAGAACGTACAAAGTAACAGGCAGTATCGTCTGATATGCGCAGGGGGAATCGAAAACACATCGCTTAACCTCGGGATAAATGGCAAACGACCAAGAGAGAAATGGGCGGAATATTTTGGTGGTATCGAATGCTCTCTCTCCCTCTCTCTCTCTCTCTCTCTCTCTCTCTCTCTCTCTCTCTCTCGTAGGAAACGGGAAAGGGTAAAATTCGACGCGCGATAAGTCGACATGACGCATGGTGGTGGACTCGATGCGACGTTACGAGTCCCAATTTGGACATATATTCACTTGTACATTCCTGAAATAGAGACGATACGATAAATAGTGGGTTGTTCTACATACGATCGCGCGAGCAACAATAAATGAAATGGGAGCGTGGAAACTGGGATACTGCAGCTTCCTCGAAGAATGTTGAATTTGGACGTAATCTCTCGTCAGTCGCCGATCGAATATTTATTTCGCGTGCCACAAGGATAATATGGAACGCGTTTATGATATTGAAGCTTTGCGAGTGCGTGCGAGAAGCTGCGCAATATGTTTTTCTCTCCTTTCCTCGGCAAATAAAGAAATACTTCTGCGTACTATCTACGCGTGTAATCTCTTTTATCTCAAAGTTTATTTGAATGTTATAAGCTACGATGCAATCTTGCGCGAAACGACGTATCATTTTTCATCGTGAAGGAAGAATAAACATTTATTGAATTAGAGCTTTACACGTGAATTTGCAAAAGTATCCTTTGATCTTCTTCTTCTTCTTTTGTGACTCACGATCTGACAATTCTCGTAGATTTCTGATGAATTGCCTCGAAATTGTGCGAAAATGTGTGGTGCCTGTGTACATATTTAACGTATGTGTGTGTATGAGCAGAGGAGATGGAATGGGACTTGCGTTTGTAATGTTTCAATCAAGCTATCACGCTTGCATGCAACTTACACGCAGCGAAGTAGCATTGACGTTTCGGCAAAAAGATTCACTAATAAAGTCGTGAGAAACCTTGTCCTTCCGATAACCGGAGGATCGGAGGAACGTCGACGATTAATTGTGTCTTTTCTTTCACTTGCAGCCATGGCGAAGACCTCATCGTTACACCCTTCGCACAGATTCTGGCTTCTCTGCGCTCGGTCAGGAATAATTTCTTATCGCTCACAAATGTACCGACGAACAAGTGAGTAGATCAACATTCATCATTATTCGAACAATATGCAATTGACTTGAGATTTAATTAAATTTTCTTTTGCCTTTTACAGATCGCGAAGGAGTAGTGGCCAACAGGGCAGTAGTACGCCTCAGCCACGGATTCTGGCACCAGGAGGTAATGGATAACACTACGTTACAATGCATTATAGCATCATAAATGCTGCGTTTTCAGATATTTCCGCTTTAGATAGATTTATCAATTCGCACGGAACTCTGCATCAAATCATTAGCGATTTTATCCAATTAGCGTCATTTAATGCACTAGCAGCAATTAATTACTTTTTCTCGTTGCCAATAATTCACGGAAAATTGTTCTTTCTTTCTCTCTCTCTCTAAGTGAGATTTAATGGCGATTATTATGTTAACGACCGAATAATTTCCCCGGAAAATGTCTATTTGTTTTTATTCCTACCGTTTTTATTCAGCGCAGACAGCGCCATACATGCGTTTTCGAATGTACATTTTAAACATTGATTACTATTACATCTGACTTCTTCCTCGGGGTTTTCATCATGTACTATCAGATTCAGGATTCTACAATTTCTCCCGAGGGTTTATTTTCTCATCAATGTTGTATCAAGTTACAACGTCATGTCTTTTTAATTTTTAAAGCTTTTATCTAGTTTTTATGACGTCAAGTCTTTTTTATTTTTAAAGCTTTTATCTAGTTTTTGTGACGAAGAATTTATACCTTCTGTTTTTTAAGTCACGTTGTAGCTTTTATACTTATAACAATAAATTCTATAAACGGTTTATTTATAAAAATTTAATTTTTTATCAATTCTATCAATTTATTTTTACTCAATTATTACGATCGTAGAATTTATATTCCACTTTTTCGTGAATTTTGTTCTTTATTTCTCCATTGAGATTTTTCAAAATGCTCTACTCACAAAAACAGTGCTTAAAATACTTTACGTAAAGACTTTTAAAGAACTTTTAAAGAACTTTTTATTAATTTATTAATTTTAAAAATGCGAAAATAAATAATCAAAGGACGCTTTTTCCGTCCCAGCGAAATTTGATTTGAAATGGATCTCAGCGGATAAAGTTTTTTAACGTTGACTTATTGCTTGTCAGTGCGAGCAATTTTATAGCATTAAATTCGCTTTTCTGGATTTTTCAGAGGAGCCCTTCATGAAGCTAGCTGTAGAAACGATAGAAGAGCTAGACTGGTGCTTAGACCAGTTGGAGACCATTCAGACGCATCGATCCGTGTCCGACATGGCATCTCTCAAGGTACGATTTTATCCGCTTATATTCCTTCTCTCTCTCTCTCTCTTTCTCTCACTCTCACAACTATATCGTGACATGTTCTCTCAACGTTCGATTTCTCGAACATCTTGCAAGTCTCAAAGAGATCTTGTTTCGGCGTTATATCCGCGCACGTACAAGAAGTCTCACGAGGAATCTATCAGCTTTAGGAATGCGTTATTCAAATGATTTTAAGCAGAAGAAATCATGTGAAAAGATGAATCCAATTCGAAAAGGTCACAACGTTTCCGGAATAAATTCTTTGTATTCCTATAAAAATCCTTTGAAGACAGTTAGTACGATAATATGATAGAAAAAAAAACTGCATTGGTAGAAAACCAGAAATTACAAGAACTTTGTTATTCTGTTCTGCTTGAAGTATAATTTAAATAATATAATCTCAAAATTTTTAATGCTGTATTGCTGGATGTTTTCGCGCATTTTTTTTCTAACTTTATATTTATTGTTAATATTAATTATTACAAATTAATATAATATATAATATATATATTATATAAATATTTTAATTAATACATAATTTTTAATATAAAAATAAAAATTTGCATCGGTATATTTTTCATATTTTTTTCATTTAACGCGTATAATAATAATTAATAATTTATAAATCAGACCTAACAGCGCTAAATAATTTAAGTACTATCCAAAAAAGCATCAATAATTATAAATTAATTTTACATCATCACCGATTTCATTTCTAATTTTTATTTCTGCGCTACGAGAGGTAGAAGAAAATTTATTCCGTTTGCGCGTGAACCAGCGCTGAGCTCGCCTGAGATTAACAAATTATTCGATTATGTCAACAGCTGCGCGAGAATTACGCAATCGATAAAACCGAAACCAAACCGCGGCTGCGTAAAAGGATTATGCGTGAGAGGTTCCTGCGGGAAAACTCTGAAGTCCAAATATTAACCAAGAATAAATTCGCGGTTTTGCGATGTCATATGCGAAGTTTACAAACCGCTTCCGCATTAAAACGCGCCGGCATTTGCTCGCCGATGAGTAATAGACACTCATCATACGCGTACAGAAACAATCGTTTCTCGATGATACGCGCTCAACATCCTGGCCGTGCAATTTCCGCACGCTGGTCGTTAATTATTTGCGTTCCGGTCGCGGGAATTTCCAATTTCCATCGTTGGCAAAGTCGGCGCGAAAATAGAATTGCCCGCGAGAACGAATGCGACTAATTTCTTCCCTCTTTGAGTCGCGATGTCAAGAGAAAAAAAATGCGATTTTTATATCTGTGGCTAAATTAATACGTACCTTTATACGATGGGATTAAAAATCTCTCTCGCGAACAGAGAATTAGGCAGAACAATGCTATTCCTTTTATTTTCTTTAAAGCTCAAAGTGCTTTATTGAGAAAGCTTGTAGAACTACGAAAATTTTCTGATAAAAAGAAATTTTACGAAAACTTGGCGCGCAACTTTTCTCATTTATTTCGCATAAACTCAAAGTCACCCCTTCCCCCCCCCCCCTCTCTCGCGCGAATATGATTATTCTTTCACGCGTCTGGAATATTTATTACTGATTCGACCTGGCTTCAATTCTTTGCGTCCGATTTTTGCCCGCTTTGTGCGCGAAAACCTGACGATGAATATCCGCGTAAAAGTAGACACTATTCTCAGCCATTTCCTGCGAACATTCTTTTGTGCGTCTTAAAAAGATTTCTTTGCAGATTTTTCATTAAACGGCTTTCACCAAGATACAACACGCGCACGAGTAATTAAACTTCTTTGAAGATAGCTAAAAATGTAGGTTATTAAAATTTGAAGCGAATATGACGTGGCAATTTTCCGGAAAGGAAATCGACGCATAGCCCACGTAAAATTGTTGTTTACTTTTTGCATTTTTTACTGCGTAGTTTTACTTACTTTCGTCAGCATTAAATCGATACTCTTTTTTTTTTTTTTTTTTTACTTTTTTCTGATTGACCCGGAAACGCCACGTGTAGCTCTGTATAAGTGTTCAATTAACCCGGATTTCTCTTGGAGAGTTTATTAGAAAATTAAAATAAAAATATGAGAAATTCAAAATATTAAGAGCTCTACAAACGTACTTTATCTATAACGCTACAAGACCCACCCGTAACTCGAGTTGGTTCCTCAAAGCGGCTTTAGAATTCTTCATATTTTTTACGAAACTGAATGCAATATTGATTCAGCGTAACAAGCATAATTAAAAGTGCTAACGTAAGCGAAAAGCCGATTCCTCTACGGAGTCGCCGTTATTCTTGCTGATGGAAAATAAAGACTTTTGCCTTTGGTCTTTTCCGCTGCTGTTTAATCACGAATTTAATTTACGAGATTAAATGAATTTTCTCATTGCTCTTTGTATCTACCATTTGCAAGCTGGAGTGTTAATACGGCGAGCTTCGTAAACTCGTTGCACTCATTACGAGCTACTTTGCCCTGCTTGTAGGCAAACTTTTTGGTTAGAACCAAAAATCATGCGCGCATAACGGCAAATGAATATTTTACTTCGCTGTTAAGAAGAATATATTTTTGAAGCGGAGAACAATGCGCTGATTATCATCTTTCGCGGAGTAATGCAAAATAACGGTGCAATTTTTTGTGGTGCAAAATTGCAAGAGATGATTAAAGCATGGTTTTGTTTCGTGGTCTGTATTGTGCATCCCGGTTACTAAGCATCTTTCACCATTACTTTCTCAAATGACTCATTAACCCTTTCTAGGGATTCCATTTGAAGTTGCTAACTTTCCGCGTACATTGTGCCTGTACTGTAAACCTCGCAAGTCTGTACAGCTTTACTCCTGACCTTTGCCAAAGTGTCGCAGCTCTCAATTGCAATTTTCAATATTTGATGACTGAATTAGCGTCGGTCGTAAACGAGCCATACAGTAACGCATGGCATTTTATAGAAAAAAAAACTGTGAGCCGAGAAAGATTAAAGTTGCGTAATTTGATTTTTTAGAACACGTAATCGCAGCCTCGCTGTTGTATACATATATACGAAAACGCACGCCGTTTTTTTCACCATCGCGATTATTTTTTTAGTAGCGGCTTAAATATCTCATCTCTTATTCTTACTTTATAAATTATTCATTGGTATAAACGCAACGGTACGATGAACTGCGCATTATTTTCACTTATTACGCAGTCTCGATCGTCACATCGTAGTCCAATAAACGATTGCCGTGTCACTTCTGCACTTTCTTTTCGCTGACAAAAGGAAGAACGTCATCCGTTTGTTCTGAGCACACGTGCGGTACACGTAAGAACGCCGATGTTCCTTATTTGTCGAAGTGACGTCGACGATGAATGTGCGCTGAAAGCAGAATGATACGTGTGTCAGCTTAGCGAAAAGGGAAAAATCCAGACAGTTGTAGATTAAAACAATTTTTATCAGCAAACAGAGAGAAAGCATAATTCTTTGAAATTTATAAGTTAAAATTAACATAATTAGAAATGTAAGTTAAAATTAATTTAAAAGCTAAATATTTAGAAACTTAATTACAAAAAGCATCTTTTTTCGTGTCGAGCGTGTTATTACTTTAGCAAAGAAATGCAATTTTTAATGTGTCAGACTGAAACGCTTCTTGCAGAAGCGTGGACGTATTATTAGCAAGTAATATCGAAGACAATAACTTTTGAAAATTGTTTTGACCTGAGTTTTCCTTTGTGCTCCGACGGACGCCGTGAATTTTTTTACAGAGTTGAAAATTATGTTAAAAAATTCTTCACACTGCTACTTTTAATCTTTGTTCCAAAAATCAAACTGTGACATTATTCTACTTATTGAATTATGGTCGTGTTATGGTTTCATAACTTTGTTCCCGTCCTTAGCTCATCTGTGGAAATTTGTAATCTATATCATATTTGCTCAATAAAACTTAAGAACGATTATTAAAAGTTGAAAAGTACGACTATTTCTAGTGAAACACAATCGTGCACGTGATTCAAAGCTAAAAATTTCAACTTTGTAAAATCAAGACAAAGGTCAGCTTATCTCTTGTAACATTAACATTTTACGACCGCTGTTGTCAATTCCGACAACAACGTTTTAACATGTTCGAAGACTCACTTGTGTGTGACTCATCTTAATTACTTATTTATCGGTTGACGGATTTTTGCAACAAACGTGTAAAAAGATAATTCTCATGAGTCACTATTACATATACTGTGTCTCTATTTTTCATTTAGTTAGTAGTGGACTAACGAGACTCACGGCGGCTCACTTTCACAAAAGAGTGTCGCGTCGTTTATTACATTCCCGCGGCCGTCGGGCTTTGCCGTTGGCTAAAAACGCGTTGGAGTTTCCAATGAAAATGCTTAATCCAGATAATCGAGATAATATAAGTTTTGATAGTTAACGTTGTCGCATAATTTAAATTAAAAATTAGAAGATATTGTCACACACACACACACACAAGTTCAATAAACAATTATTTATTATTGTATATATAAACTAAATTATTATTTTAAAAATACATTATTATATTAATTTTATAATAAGAAATTATGTTAAAGTTTAATTTCATTCTCTTTCAAATCTACAATTATATTTTTATAAAATTTTATATGGTTTTTATATATGTATCCATCTAAACAAAAATGTCATTTATAATTTATCTATTTAAATTAATTTAACAATTGACAATTTTTTTTATATTTATATTGCTCTTACTTTATTATTAGTATTTATGTTATTAATTTTTCTAACGAAAGGTTATTATTTTTTTAAAGAATTATTAGTGTTTTTATATGTTTTCTATATATTTTAAGATGTTTAATGAATTACCATCCTACTCTGCTCTATGTAATGAATTCGCTGTTTTTTTCATTTTGATTGAAAAGTAATTTGTGTTTTCTCTCACAATAACACATTTGTTATTGAACTCTTTACGTCTTTTTTCACCTTCTGCCAGTTTCATTAAAATCGCTAGGTCATGCTTCGCAGACGCACTACCTTGACCCGTCTACGTGACGTAGCAGAAAAAAAAAACAGTACTCTCGCACTTTTTTCCAATTTAAGATAGAAACCAGCGAATTGTTAATTTGATAGAGATACGTTCTCCGCGGTGAGCGAGAGGGGCCATTATCCTCACGACTTTTTTACATTTATTAAGCCTCATGTTCCGCCAAGCGAAAGTAATTACGATAAATTAAAGCGTCGTGATTTCGTTTGAATTTACATCGGAAAGCGTGGCGCACGTGACCGAATCATTGAGGCTGCGCGTTGATTACACACAGAGGCCGATTTCTCATTGAGATCGCCGGGAATGTACCGCATGGAACGCTCGTATGTGAATTCATCGATTCCGTGAGACTGCTGCTGACAGGATCACTTGAGCCGGAATTTATTCCATTGTCCGCGAACGGCGGAATCCCTGTCGCGCGCGTTTGTAAAAATTCGCGTTTCAAAAATTAAACGGCATTGTTTTTTCTTGTTGTCGCGACGCGTAACATGACGTATTGGTGAGGGCTTCATAAAGAAAGTTTTATTACCTTGTTCTTAATATGACGCAAATTGACGATAGAATGCAGAATCTTCCCCGTGTATCTTTTATCGAAGTTGCTCGTTCGAGTGAAAGTAAAATCTGAAACACGAATTTTGTTAAAACGGAACGCGTTCAATTGCTCGCGTAATTGTTAGAATCTAAAAGCTGCAATCGATTTACTTACTGGCTTCAAAACTGCATTCATGCGCCGTATTGAAATTTCATTCTCTGCGGCAGCTTTGTGCCGACTTGTTTATAAGCTTCTGGAGTATGTTTATGGTTGCTTGTTCCATACTCCGTACACACGCAGTCTCGACCCATCTGAAATTGCGCCCATCCAACCAAAAAATTTTATGGATTCCGCGAATCTGTGTTTTCCTCGTGTGCGCTTTTCGTTGCCTTTTATTCAGCCCGACTCTTTGAAATCTTACGATTTGCATTTAGCCGCGCATACAATCGTAATAGCGTACTTTCTTGAATAATGTTCCTAAAATTTTCTTCAAGTTGATAAACATAGCGCTGAAAAGTCAACATAAGAATATAGTTTACGATATGCAAACTCAACTATTTAAAACTATTGATTTTTTTAAAGAGGAAATGATTATTGTGATATTTCATGCAAATGTAGACCATATATGCAATTTCGATCGAATTCTCGTAAAAAAAATTATAATTTTTTTCACGAGAAAAGAACAGTCGATGTGCCGAGGACTGATTTGAAGGATGTCCTTGCGAACGTCAGTTGCTCCTCAAAGAAAATCGATACTTTGACTTAATTGACCTACATCGGTGGCGAGAACTCGTGACCTCATCGTTAGGCCCAATGCGAATAAACTGCGATCGGTATATGGCAACATTGTTACGGTACAATAGCATGCCAATATATGCGCTAATAATGATATCAACGTTTAACGCGGATGTGAGATGGAATGATTGACCCAATGAACATATAACATTTGCAAAACGTTGGTTTTGCAGTACTTCACGAAAATTATAAATACGTATAGAATCTTCTTTTTCTCTTGATTTTGACGTAACATCAAAAATCTTGATTTACTTTTTATTTGTTAATTATCCCCATATATTTATCCCTCACTTATTAATTAATTTAATATTGCTTTTGAATGATAAAAAACACGGCAAGTTACAGTTTAACGAAATGTAACTTGATGTTTTTTGTAATTTATAAAGACGATATGAATAGCCTCTTGCTTTACAAAATATTTTATCACATCGTATAAATATAAGTCAAATATTATACTTTACCTTTCATCATTTTATTGTGTAGCTTTACGTAATGAATTTTCTACATTTTTAATACATTATCACGACAGCTAGAACTCCGTTATTAAAATATCGTCATCCCATGACTTCCACGAATGCCTTGTTATGCCGAGGCGTAAAATAAACTGGAAAATTTTCCATCGGCGACTGTTGAATGGTGCGACCGGTATTAATCCACCTTCTTCATTTTCGAAATGTGCACGGCAAACATTTACTCGTGTTTTCGCACTCAATCCCGTCCGTGAAACTTTTCACAAAGGTCTCTTTGCCATTCAAACCAATTAGCGTCGCACATAGTCCGTTGCGTAAAAAGTCTACCTTGCTCGTTTTGCTTGTCGTTCAACTCTCAAGTGTCTTGCTAGAAAGGACAGGTACAGACCGATCTAAGGAGTGGATAACTGATGTAGAGTACATAGTTACACAATTACATAGGTACATAGTACATAGTTAAATTATTAGCACTACGCCATACTATTCATCAACTTTGCTACTGGGAAAACATTTGTTAAAGTTCTCGAAATAATTCAATCGTCGTGATAAAAGCGGTATAAATTTAAGGGAAGTATAAAGAATTCTAAGGAGAATTAATATCAACACTTTGACTCCGATTACGTGTTCTGCATTGTTACGACGCAAATGGTAATTTTACGGTCTACAGATTGGACGCACAGGACTCAAGAAATCGCGGCATTAATAGCAATCGTTCCGAGAGGGGAATCCAATAAACGAGACGCTATCACGTCTGGTCGTTTGACCCCGCAAGTTCAAGGGATCTCATGCTTCATATCTTGCTTAGCGTCGCGTATCACGCGCGCCGCGCGTGATTGACCGACGCAAATAAATCATCAATCTCACCGAAATATTTTTGCACGCGTAACGATGATGCGTGAAACTGCCAAGATCTTACCGATCTCTACGAATTATGATGCGTTCGCGTCACGATATTTACAGACTAAGGATCAGAAGATACTATAATTGGACTAATTAATCTTATTTCGTTCGTGATATTTTTGGAATACGAAGCAACAACGGAGCGCTCCTTAGAAACACACGGAATTGTAACATTATCGCTGCATCGTATTTCGGTCTGACTGTTGCTCTTGTTCGGTCGATGTCATGCCAACTGAATACGTAGTTCTCATCTTCATGTATATATTCTCATTCTCATACTATCGCGATTCGCACAGTCATTTTTCTTAGGAAACTATTTTGCATGTACGTATATGCGTTTCGATATAATTGTCAGCTTGCCAAATTCCGCGGTAGATTTGTGGAGATAGTCACGAACTGCGTGCTAATGAATAAATTCTAGATAATATCACGGAGTGAATCATGATAAAATAAAGTTGCTCGCTTGTTATTTTAAATTTTCGTGTTAAAGCACTTTAGTTGTTCTCGCAAAAAACATGCGTTTTTACAAATAAAAACGCAATTACGATACATATTCTGTTATCGACTAATTATTTGGATAATCAGTAGATAATATATCATAGATATCCTAAATGTTTCCATTAAATATAATAGTTTAATTATGTATTATTACAAAAAATTGGTAATTTTTAATTAAAATAGTTTTCAGATTTACAACTACCAAAAGTACTAATTTTGACTTTAGAATGTTAATATAATATTTTTGCGAATACTGCATTTGTATGACGTAACTAGATTTACGTAACATTATTTTGCGTTGCATTCTATGAATTTTGGAACGTGGTAGCTTTTACTGTCACAGAGGCCTATCCCTTGTCTGACTATAAAGATTTATCTACTGCCAGAATGCAAAGACTTGTACACCGTCTGACCAAGATATTCTATCACTACTGACAATGACACCCGCAATTCGAGTTATATGTACGTACGGTATTGTCTCGAGATACAATCTCATACATTTATTTGCATACTTCCGAAATAAGATACGCCAGAAAGTGTATTTTGGTATGTTGATATATTATGTATACTTTCCATTACTTTTTATCATTACAATTATCAGTTTATATCGCTATTAAGTATCTAGCATGAATGTAGGAAGGTGCATAAATTACATAAATTATCATTTATTCATTGTTGTCTTACATTTTGTTATTTGCATTTAAACACAGCATACGTACTGTATAATATATTTATACGTCAACCTATCATTTTTGTTATATGATTCTTTATAAGTTTGAATTAGAACTTTTAGTCTTTTAAAAATTAAATTTTAATAATGATACAGTACTAACGTTGTAAATACAATTACACGAGATTTCCATATCTCTCTCTCCAATAGTTGAGAATTGGTAATAATTTAAGGAAAAAATTAATAAAGTTGTATATGTAAGGAAGAATATGATATGTAAAAGTTGGAGGCATTATACTGTAGAAAATATTCAGAACTTGAACAAAGTTCACAGTAACTATTTTTACGATCCTTGTTTTATTTAAGCATCTTCCGGCATTGTCAAGTTCTTTTATCAGCTCATTGTAAAAATTATTTTTTGTGTCATTTCCTGTATTATTGCCATTGTCCGTAGTATTGTCAATACTGTTATTTCCATTCGGTGCTGAAAAAGCGTGTTAATTGTGTATACAGCGAATTTTTAAATATAACAAATTAATATTTAAAAAATAAATATTCATATACGAAACATATACAAGATTCAGAACTTTCGGCTGATACGAACTTTTAGAGCTTTTATGTATTAAAACCTGTTTTATTTAGTCTTTCTTTTTTAATAATAAAAAATTTTTTAATGCAAGATACTATGTCACATAATACTTAATAAACTCTTACATATTTTTTCAATATCAAATATCAAATTGCTCGAGAAAGTTCTTGTGTATTACATGAAATAATTATCTACTACTTTTCTGTTATTTCTGTTATTTTTTTGTTACTTACTAACTTGTGCACTGACTGTAGCAATTATGCAGAATAGCGAGAGCAGCAGGTATATATTCGAATATCTTTGCAGCTTCATGTTTCTCGTAGGCGCTATTACGAACATGAACACAGGCTCAATAACTCACTGCACTAACAGACATGCAGCACTTACTCGACGTATTTATAGCACACCGATAATTACAATGCAAAACTATTACTTGTCTCTATTGTTCACGTATGTAAACGTGACTCACGCCATTTCTTCATGTGTATTTTATTTTCTCTTTGAATTTCAAGTTGCTCAAAAAGAATTTGCATATACTATTTTTTTCCTGTGAAACAATTCTAAAAAGAAACAAAAATTAAAACGACTACAAAAATTGACGACTATCTGATTTAATTGACAATATGGCGGTAGACAGTATGGCGATATAAAAGATCTAAAATATGAGATAAAACACAATCTAAAACATGAGATAAAACACGATTTAAAACACGATTTTGCATAAAAATTTTCCTACATGATTTGTATCTTATGTCGAGACACGTATTTGGTTTCAAGCTAGAATTTTTTATTCTGTTCACTAAATTTTTGCAATTATTGATACTGCAATTTTCTATGGAAAATATCTAATGGGTTATTTCTGAATGCACGTTAATCTTTTTTTATTTCTGCTTATTTTTTATTTCTTTCCTAACAATTTTTATCACCAAAACACAGAGTAATAGGTATGAATAAACTCTGCTCACAATTTCATCGTAATTCTTACTTAACAGTACATTTAAAGATAATTATATAATCAGTTGTTTTGTGCAAAATTTGTAATGTTATTTTTTCTTTATTTATTCTTATTATTCACGTATATTATGCTGGATTGTACAATTTTTTATTTTTACTTATTAAATATAGATCAAAGAAATATAAAAGATACTTTGCTCTCAGTTTTGCAATAATTATTTCAACGTGTGTTTTAATAATTTATGATTTTTTCATAAAATTGTCGAAATAATATCCGTAGACATAAAGAAATTTTATGTTTTTACAGATACAATTTAAAAATATCAAAGGTTGAATAAAAACGGTTACTTGTTTGTTCTTTTTTCATTCGCGTGGTGAACTATTTCGGCTTGCTTGCGTAAACATGCATTTTTACAAATAAAAGCGCGATTTTAGCACATATTGACTACTATTAATCAATAAATGTAACAAATAATAACACAAAATGCAGAATAAATCAGATCATATTATAGGGAATATAGGTATCTGAAATATCTTTATTTAATAAATAATTTAATAATAATGCATGAATGTTTGGCAAGAATGTGGTCATAAATGCCATGGTCATAAAATATATGTATCACGTAAACAATTTTGAACAGTTTTACGTAAATAATTTTGAACTAGTAATAGCTGTACACAGAAAATATATTTTGGTATATTTTATTTGGTATAAACAATTTTGAACAGTTTTACGTAAATAATTTTGAACTAGTAATAGCTATACACAGAAAATATATTTTGGTATATTTTACATGTTATCTTTTAGTCTTACAATTATCATTTCATATTTTTGTTAAGTATTTACGTACGAGAATATAACGTAACAAGATATACAGAATAAATAAATTAACATTTATTTATCAGTGCTGTATATTTTGGTCTTGTTTGTATTTAAAATAATATGCATATTATATATCACATTTATATAATTTCTGCTTTACCTCTGCTTATATTAAATATTTTATTAAATTTGAATAAATTTAGTGCTTTTTTTTAATCTTTCAAATGCCAACTTTTAATAACTTCTAGCAATAACAGTATAGTATTAATATCTTATTACGATTTATGCTTTTTAAATATTTTTATCATGTCGCTGATTATTCTTATTATTATTAATAAGTTAATGTTAAACAAAATTGTTAAGACAATTGAGAAACTTGTCTTTTAAATTCATATGATAACAATCATGAAATTCAAAATTTAGACAAATGTCTCTATTAAAGTTTATATATATACGTTATATTACCTAAGCAGTTTGTTGCATAGTTAAGTTCATGTACAAACTCATTGTAAATATCTTTTTTCGTATCTCATTCCTTTTAACATTGTCATTGCCTCCAACATTGCCAATGCTGAGATTGGTGTTATTTTCGTTCGGCGCTGAAAAATGTATCAATCGTGTAGTCGTCAACTTTTAAATATTACGAATCGAGATTTTAAAAGCAAATATTTATATATAGAATAGATCAATCTTTTGATTAATACGATTTTTTTTTAGAACTTTCTATGATACTTTATGGTACTAAAATCTGTTTTATTGACTTCTTTTGTTGAAATAAGAAAAAAATATTTTAACACATGATACGTATCATGTACATTTTCTATTTCCAAATATCAGATTGCAAGGGAAAGCTTTTGATCAGCGTTATACTAAATTATTTTTATATTTTTGAAATTTATCGAATTGAGCACTAATTGTAGCAATTATATAGAACAGCGAGATCTGTAGATACAGATTCAAAAATTTTTACAGTCTCATATTTTTTGATGTCGTTTTTGAACATGAATATAGGCATGCAACAGTGTATTGCACAAATAAATGTACAGTACGTTCTCGACGTACTTCTAATAATATTGATAATTATAATGCAAACTATTACTTGCTTCTATCGCTCAAGTTATACATATATGCGTAATGTGTGACGTTTGTTCATATACATTTATGTATTTCATTTTCTTACATATGAATTTCAAATTGCACGGCGCAATTTGGAGTTTTTATTATTTCTCAGTAAAGCAATTTTAGGGATTGGTAAAAAAAAATACAAAAATAATAATTTTTTACACAGATAATAATGAGGTAGTAAAAAGGTTAAAACACGAGAGATACAAAACTAAATTTTTCTTGCTAGATTTGTACAATATTTTATGTTGAAACTTGTATATTCTGTTTCATGTCAAAATTTTTAATTTTACGTACTAAATATTTACTAATTTTTTTTAGAATATTAATATTGCGGTTTACTTCTGTATGTACATATAATTTCTTTTTGCATACATTTTTTCTAACAATCTTATCAAGAGAACACAAAATAATAAGTGTAAATTTTGTCACAATTTTATTATCACTCTTATTTGGGAGCTTAATAATTGGGAGAATAGATAACTAATTAGTGTGGGTTTATTAACTCTCGCGGTAATATTTTTTTTTTTTAATTTATTTCTATTATTTTTATATATTGTGGTGTATTATATAATTTTCAACTTTAGTTATATTAATTGTAGAAAAAAGGATGCAAAAGAAATTTTTTGTTTTGTAATAATTATTATTTTAACGTATTTTTCTATTTTACGATTTTATGATAAAATTATTGAAATAATACATATAAAAATAAATCAATTTTTAACACAATACAACATATATAATGTGTTTACAAAATTTAATCTTAATCTTTTGATTCAAAGTTTTATCGCGTGTAATATAATATTATTGTTGTAATGACATTGGAATTCGAAATTGCTTAAATATTACATCGTTAATGTGTTGATTCTTACTATCATTTCAATGGCATTCTCTAGAATGTAGTTAAGAATAGTGATAGTATAGTCTTGAAATGTTTCAGGCAAAAGAAAGAAAACATTCATGATTTGACCAAAGAACTTGAAAATATTTCCTATATACGTTATGTTGTTTAAACATTGTATTATATTGTTAAGATCATTTGTTACATCATTCGCTGTAGTAATGTTGCCACTGATGAATCCGATATTGCTTTCTTCTGTCACTGAAAAAGTGTATCAATCATATACAAAGCGAATTTTGACATATTATGAGTAAATATTGAAAAACTAAAATTTATATATACGATATATGCAATCTTTGACCCATACGAGTTTTTAGAGCTTTCTATATACTGAAATTTAATTTTTTTTATTGATATGAGAAAAAATATTTGTTAATATCATGTAATATTTAACTAATATGCATATATTTTTTAATATCAAATATCAAATTGCGCAAGAAAGCTTTTGATAAGCGTTACACGAAATGATTATCATTTTTCTATCACTTACCGACTTGTGCATTGACTGCAGCAAGTGTATAGTACAGCGGGATCAGCAGGTATACATTTGAATATCTTTGCAGCCTCATGTTTGTTGTGCGTGCTATTACGGATATGAAGTTCATATTATGAACACAAGCGCAACCATACACTAATGAACTGCACGACGCGTACTCGGTGTATTTATAACACCGATAATTATAATGCAAAACTATTACTTGCTTCTATCGCTCTCGTATGTATGCTTGATGTGTATGTATAACACTTACTCATATACGTTTGTGCATTTCATTTTCTGTTATACGAATTTTATATTGCGTGTAACAATTTTTTTCTGAAGCAATTCCTGGACGAAGAAATTGCAAATTAAGACTTGTCTTATTCATACGACAATGTGGCAGTAGAAAGAATAAGAGACGATTTTTAAAATTCTAATATTTTTTATAAGATTTATATTTTGTGTAGAGACACGTATATTTTGTTTACATAAGAAATACTAATACAAAATGTAGAATAAATTAGAACATATAGGGAAGATAACTATTCGAAATATCTTTATTAAATAACTTAATAATAATGCATGAATATTGAACAAGAATGTGATTAGAAATAAATTAAATGCATATCTTAATGCAATAAGAGCTAGCAATTTTGAATTAAAAGCGTTATTTTATATTTCACCGTCTAAATTTGATTTTCGTAGAACAATATACTTCTGTGTTGAATAATACATAACGCAATAGATTTATATATAATTCTATTTTATCAGACTTTAAATAAGATCAGACTTTTAGTAAATTTTTTGACGGATTAGCATTATCTTGTTACAATAGTCTATCTCCTGTCAGACCATACAAATTTATCTACTGCCCGAACGCAAGAAGTTGTATACTGTCTGACCAAGACGTTTTATCACTACTGTCAAGTTTCTCGTAATTGATATATGGGTATTGCGTATAATTGCAAATAACTTTTCGATTATATCTATAATATTTTTTTGAATTATACATTCAATATTGATATATCTAATATATATCTGAAATACAATACTCCAGAAAATATATTTTGTATTGTTGAGCTTATTATTATATATATGTTTCTAATTATACTTTTTATTCTTACAGTTATATCAATTCATATTACTCTTATACTTATGTCAGTATAAATGTAAGAAAGTGTACAAAATACATAAGTGTATGTTTACATACATTTATTTATGCTGCATATTTTGTTTTTTGCATTTAAACACAATATACATACTGTTTATTATATTTACATTAATTATATTTATTCTTGTTATTCTCTGTTAAATAATTTACTAAGTTTGAATAATTTAGAATTTTAAATCTTTTAAAAGTAAAATTTTAATAACTGTAGTAGTATTATATTGTTGCAAAATATTGAAATTTCTCCTGCATTGTGTTGATTAGTACTAACATCTCAATGATAAGCGCAACTATGTTGTTATAATAACGAAGAACATCATATTGTAAATTTGGAGGTAAAATTGAAAAAGCACTTATAGTTTGAGTAAAAAATACATCTAAAAAATTTCCTACAAACTTTGTGTTTGTGAAGCATTGTGCTGCACTTTGAAGATCTCTGCTCACATTATCGTAAGAATTGTTATTGTATAAAATATTGTTAAACATTTGTTTTACATTATTAAAAAGATTATTTCCTGTGATATTAGGAAAGAAATTTGGTATAACATTCCTTGTGATATTAGGAAAGAAATTTGGTATAACATTCCCTGTGATATTAGGAAAGAAATTTGGTATAACATTCCCTGTGATATTAGGAAAGAAATTTGGTATAACATTTCCTGTGATATTAGGAAAGAAATTTGGTATAACATTCCCTGTGATATTAGGAAAGAAATTTGGCATAACATTCCCTGTGATGTTAGGAAGGAAATTTGGTATAACATTCCTTGTGATATTAGGAAAGAAATTTGGTATAACATTTCCTGTGATATTAGGAAAGAAATTTGGCATAACATTCCCTGTGATGTTAGGAAGGAAATTTGGTAAAACATTCCCTGTGATGTTAGGAAGAAAATTTGGCACATTTCCTGTGATATTAGGAAAGAGGTTTGTCACAGGATTCCCTGTATTGCCATTTAAGAAATTTGGCACACCATTGAATGTGTTATTATTATTGCCAAATGGTAGTCCCATTGGAATATTATTTCCTATAATACTGCCAATGCCATTCCCTGTAACATTCTCAGCGCTAATTGCTGTTTCCGGATTAAATAACGTAATATTGCCATTTCCCATATTATTCAATGGAACATTGCCACTGCCTATGATATTGCCAATGCCATTATTTCCAAACGGCTCTGAAAAAATGTGTCAATCGTGTAGACCGAATTTTTAAATATTTAGGGTCAATGTTTAGAGAGCAAATATTCAAATATATATGTATATAACATATGCAACATTCCACGATTAATTATTAAAGTTGTCTATATGTTTTAATTTGTTTTATTGAGTCTTTTCATTAAAATGAGAAAGAAAAATTGTCAATGCAAGATATTATATCGCACAGTACTTAACGACTTTCTGTATGCTTTTTTAATACTCAATATCAGATTGCAAGAGAAGCCTCTTCATAAATGTTACGCAAAATGATTATCAGTTTTGTGACTCACCGAATTGTGCACTGACTGCAGCAATTATACAGAATAGTGAGATCAGCAAATATATATTCGAATATCTTTGGAACCTCATGTTTGTCGTGGTCGCTATGAACACATATGCAACAACGAACTGCACTAATAAACTACGCAGCGTGCTCTGCGTATTTATAACACACCGATAATTATAATGCAAAATTTACTTGCTCTATCGCTCATATATGTATGCGTAACATAATATTTGTGTATGTATGTTTATGTATTCTATTTTCCTGAATATGAATTTCAAATTACGTAAAGCAGAGTGCATTATATTATTTTTGCATGTAAAACTATTTTAGAAACTAACGACAAAAAATTTGTAAATTAATAATTGTCTTATTCAGATGGCAATTGCAGCAATAGGAAAGCTAAAATACGAGTTTTAATATTCTAAATTTTTCTTTTGCAACTGTAATTTATGTGAAGATATTATTTTTAGATGCACATAAAAATTTTACAAATTATACAAAAATTTTTGCAAATTTACGTATAGTTTAGAAAAAAATAACGTTATTTGTTAGTTATTTTGTCATTCACTTTTTAACTGCTTACGTAAATATAAATTTTTACAAATAAAAATGTGTTTATAATACATATTTTATTATTGATCATTGTTAATCGATAAATGCAACAAATATTAACACACAATATAGAATTAATCAATTACTAAGAAAGAGAGAAAATAATAACTATCTAACGTCATTCGAATTACGATCATCTAAAGTACATGGCTCAACTTTCACGGAACAATGATACTTCGCGAAATAACACATAGCTAGATTTATAAAATTTTTTTATACATTAAATTCTATAAATTTTTCGATTGATCATTTATTTAGCTTGCCGCAGTAGTCCATATCCTGTCAGACTATACAGATTTACCTACTACCCGAACGTAAGAAGTTATGTACTGTCTGACCAGGACGGTATATCACTACTGTGTGTCGAACTCCTGTACAATCGATCAGGCTGCCACAGTGTTGGCAAATAATTTCCCGCGATTATATCACTAATGTCTTCTTCGTCTTATCTATATGTATACTCGATGTCGTATTGATATACAATCTCATATATTTATCTGCATATGTATAAAGTACAGTACTCCAAAAAGTGCATTTTAATGTGTGCATGTGTTGGACATATTTATATATTTTTTTTTTTCACATTTATCAGTTTATATTAAAATATAAAATAATTTATTCATTTATTTATTCATTTTAAGTCTGAATAAGTTTATATAATATAACTTTCCGTGTTTTTGAAATCTAGGTTTTAATGACGATTTGCTAATTAAATATGCAAAAATGTCTTAAGAAAAGGAAGAAATGCATTATTTAAAATTATTATTGATAATATTTAAAAATTTGATAATTCTATCTATAAAAGTTTGTATAGCCTTTATATTGCATAAGCAATGTGCTTTATCAATAAGTTCTTTTATCAAATCACCATATATGTTGTTTTTTTCATTATTCTTTGCATTATTATCATTGCTTAAAATATTTTTAGTGTTAAGACTGTCATTTTCAAACGATGTTGAAAAGGTGTCAATTGTGTAGAGCGAATTTAAATATTTTAAATAATTATATATATTTTAAATAAGTTGATAATTATAACATTGATAATTGACATGCTGTGGACATAATCAATGATCCTCGCAAAGAAAATGCTCTAAATGCATTACGTATAATATTATTGCCTAATATTATTTTATTTTTTATTATATCCTTCTAATATCCTTCTAATTTTTCGTTCAGGTGTACAAGTACAATATTTAAAATTTACTCGATAAAATTTTATTTAGTTGCGATAAAAATGAATGTTGCACAACATAATTATAATTTTCCGTGACTTATCGAATGATATGCGGTAGCAGTAACAACAGCAAGATCAGCCGACATATATTCCAATATCCTTGGCACCTCGTGTTTCTAGTCGGCACTATTATGAACATAAACTACATGCAGCACTAATGGACTACGTAGCGTTTACTCGAGGCATTTATAATAATAACCGACAATTATAATGCAAAATTATTACTTACCTTTATCACTCACATATGTGAACGTGACGTACAATAATTGTTCATATACTTTTGTGCATTTTATTTTCCTACATATTCAATTTCAAATTGCGTGAAACAATTTCCACTTTTTATGTTTTGTAAACAATTTTAGCGACAAAAAATTGAAAATTAGAAAATTGTATCTAATTTAGTTGATAGTGTAGCGATCGAAGGGTTGAAATACAAAATTTTTCCAAATTTTTCTTGCAAAATTTATGTACTAACGCATGAATTTGAGCAAATGAATAAGCTGCATATTTTATTGCACAAAGAGCTAGTAGTTTTAAATTAAAATAAATAGTATTTAAATTTACAATTACCTAAAATATATTAAACTTGACTTTTGTAAAAAAATGATTCTTCTGTTTGATTGTGAGTAATACATAATATAGCTGGACTTACATAGCTCTTTATTGCACCGAATTTTGTGAATTTTTCGACGAATTAACATTTATTTATCTCGCTACGAAATCATACAGATTATCCACTGCTCGAATGCAAGGAATTATATACTGTTTGACCAAGACATTTTGTTACTACTGCTGAACTTCCGTATAACTGATCGTGATTCCTTGCTTGCAAATAATTTCTCGCGAATATATTTGTAATATTCTTTTGAGTTATACATTCAATCTCGTATATTGATCAGTATATATTCAAAATCTGATATCACAGGAAATACATTTTAATATGTATGTGTATTTGCCACATTATCTATATTTTTCATATATTTTATTACAATTATCTTACGTTACAATGATAATATTGCGTCATAAACTAGCTGATATTGATATAACAAGATGCACAGAATATATTTAAAAGAACATTGATTTATTGGTATCCTATTTTCTATTGTTGTTTACTATGTATATACTATATATCGTGTTTAAATAATTTCTGCTATTTTCTGTTGAATAATTCGTCATGTTTTAATAAGTTCAAAATTTTTATGACGACAAGTCAAAAAGTGAATGTAATTTATAAAGTGGCCTTATTAAATGTGAAACAATTTCTATCCAATTTCCGATTTGTAGAAATGTGTTAATTATTACGTTATAAATCAAGTTCAGAGCACCTTTATATTGCACTTTTAAGGAGTGTGGCAATAAAATCATTAGTATCTTATTTAGATCGATAATTAGCACAATAAGTGTGCCCAGGATTTCTGTCTTTTTTACGCATTCTAAAATCGTGCACAATTCGTTTTTTATATCCTCCGATGTAATTCTGCTGACGTTTTGGCTGACACTGGTGTCACTTGTGGTAACATTTGTGGCGTTATTTGTGGTCAGCGCTAAAAATGTGTGAAAACCGTGTTAATCGTGTTAATTTGAGCGAATTTTCAAATATTGTAAATAATCTTTGTTTTATGGAATTTGTATGGAATGTTGTATTAAATTTTCTAAAGTTTTCTACGTAGTGGAATTTATTTTATTAATTTTTTTATCGAAACAAAAATAATATTCTTAACACAAGATGTTATCATACGTGATACCTAACCAATTTTTATATATTTTTTTGTAATATCAAACTATAAGAAAAAGTTTTCGATGAACATTGGAAATAATCACTTACTGTTTTGTATGCCTTGTGCACTGACTGCAGCAGTTATACAGAAAAGCGAGATTAGCAGACACGTATTTGAATACCCTTGCAGCTTCATATTTCTTGTGGATTATATTATGAGCATAGGCAAGTAATGTACTGTACTAATGGACTGCGCATATTCGATGCGTTTATATTAACTCCGATGTAATGACTGCAAACCATTACTGCCTCTATCAACGTAATTATTGCAAAACCGTTACTTGGCTCTATCGCAGACTCTATGTGTTACACATGATACTTGTTTGCACATTCGTGCATTTTATTTTTCCACGAATTTCAAATTTTATAAAGCAATTTGCGCCTTTTATTCTTTTTTTATGTAGCAATTTTAATAATTGGCAGCGAAATAAATTAAAGGTTAATCATTATTTCGTTTAATGTTAGTAGTGAGAAGGTTAAAACATCAGATTCATGATTCTAAATTTTTCTTACAAAATACATATTTCATGTGAAGACACATGATATTTTATTATCAGGCGGAACTTTTAATTCTGCTTATTAGATATTTACAATAATCGATACTGCAGTATTATGAAAAATTTCTAACAAATTAGTCTTGTTTGTACATCAAGTTTTTTCTTCATTTCTGCATGTGTATCTTCGATAATTTTATCAGGAAAGCAACATTATTTTTATTTATGAAAGTAATATAAGAGTAGCTAAATATGTAATCAATAGTTTTATACACAACGCCAAGCAGTATTATTTTCGACTCACTTTTATCATTTGCTTTGTCACACATATTATGCTATTATGTACTAATTTATCTTTACTCACCAATAATAGATCAAATGAATGCGAAGGACACTGTACGTTGTTTTGCAATAATAATCATTTCTATTTGACCATCACTTTACGGCTTCTTGATAAAATTATCAAAGTAGCACATGAAGAAGTGAAAATTTGTGTCGTACAAACGTCAAATTGCCCATTTATTTGAAATGTTTTGCAAAATTAGCATTCACTCAACTTGTCTTTACTGTTTCAAACATTTTATTGAATGTAATTAGAAACTGCGTAATTTTGATGTTTTCTAAGATCATACGTGAATCTAAAAGTAGCAAAATGTACTCACTCTATGAAACTTTTTATATATAAAATATATTTTAAACTTTGCTGGATATAATCTCTTGATTGAGAACCAGTTTAGTAGTTTCTCCTTGACTCAACTTTTCGAGAATCCTCTGGGAAAATTGCGAATGGCAGGAGTCACAAATCTAATCTCTAGTAACTTCTCTACCTCTGCTACTTTAAACTCAAAAGTTCGAATCAATCGAGTCATTCCGGACTTCTTGTACACGCGTACTCGCTATCGTGTTTTGTGTGTTTTTTTTTTTTTTATGAGATCTTATGAGATGTATTTTCGTCTATCTTTCGCTTAAATTTTCGCGAAAATTTTTTTTTCTCAGGCTAAAGACTTCTTTACGCCCACTTCCGATTATATCAAGCTTTGCAGAACATTTCCATATCTCTGATGAATCTCGAAAACAAGCTAGACAATGACAAAACCGAATGCAAGGTCAACCTTTCGGTCGACCAACGCAGAAGGGAAGATTGGGAAACATCTCTCGGGTATATCTCGAGATCCATAATGTTGGCGTGTCGCCAGGAGACGTGGCGCCTGGCGCCATATATGAACCGCTCCATATATGAACTTATTTCCCTCGTAAAGCATGTTTATTTTTAACATGATATACCCTTGATAACTGCGCCTTAAAGCTCGGTTAGAGTGTAATACATTTTAAATCGAATAACGAATTGTTTGTCTGCGGATTTATTTATTCGCGATGGGTCTTTCATTTGTTACACTTCGAAAATTGGCAAAGTTCCAATAATTGCTCTTAAGAGAGAATACCTATTAGAAACACCACGTATTTCCAAACAGATGAAGGAATTCGCAATTGAAAGAAAAACGATAGATCCATGATATCCCACATGTTTACATAGCGAATGCAAGCGATTCGGATAAGCGCTCCAGCATGAAAACAACCGTATGATTTAATTAGCTGCGATTGCATTTGATTACGTGTAACGCAGCGAATACAGAAAAAGCGCTCAAAAAGCGTCACGAATGCATGTACGTGTTGTACTTATGTAAACACGCCGGGTCAGCGGCTCTTGTTATTACGCGCGAATTCATTTTGCAGGAGTTGCTGTATTAACTGTATTGCCATTTGTCATCGTTGGCTCACTCGTTGTGCATCGAATTTATGCCATCTTAGCTAAACCCGTCACGCATAACTTCAGTCACATCGAGATAAATGATTTTTCTATGAATATACCGACATTAAAACAAAGATGCCGCTTACTTTCCTGATATGCAAAATGCAGTATATCAGCGATAGTGAGCTCTGACGACAATACCTCGCGATAACGTATCACAAAAAACTTTGAGCGTCAGTATTTGCAAACCAAATTTCTTGTATTTTAGAATTACGTAATACGAGGAATGCTGGATTTGTGCCGAGCGGAGAGATGTCCTTGCGCATTCTCACGAATAAGCGTTATCTTTATTAGGCGAAAATAGGAAAAATATGTGAATTTGAGTTGCTAATGTAAGAAACCACCCTATCCAATCGTACTTTAACAGTAAACTCAACTTCTGTTTACGAACGCTGTGCTGCGCAGATTGTGGTATCATTGTTTAAACAAGCGATATGGATTTGAGCAACATGCACTCGACTTTTAGCTCTTTAATTTCTATTTGAAACAAAATTGAAATAAAATCGTTAATAAATTGTTATTCTAAAAAATAACTACGTATCTTAAATACAATAATTTGAAATTATAATAGTATGATAAATACTTCTTTTATTAGAAATTTGCAAATTATTTCATTGTCAGAGATTTTTACGTTGTAAATTTAATATTAATATTGTTATTAATTTTTAACGTAATTGCGCATTTGATGATATATATATATATATATATATATATATATTTAGGAAACGCAATTCGTTCTACTTTTTCTCGTAATTAATTTACACCAAATGTTTTTATCGTGAAATGCATCATATTACTATAATGTGTTCGATAATGTCGGCGAAATGGAACGAGTCGCTGAGTCGTCAAAAGTATCATGTTTATTATTGCGAATAATCCACTGCAAATATCGTTGTGAGAATGTCGTCAATGATAATCATTGTTATTGATTATAAATTCGTATAAAAACAACAATAGCGCAATTTATTTATAAAAAGGAGGAACCGCGAAAAAGATTGCCAGATATATTTTCTACAACATACAAATCGAATAAAGCGCGTGCAATTTTATCGCGAGCTTGCGCATTTTTTTTTTTTTTTTTTTTCGAAAGAAATATTTCGCTGCCGCGATTGCTAATGCCAGCGCCCGAAAAGTCCAAGACTTGATTTACGATTTGCGAGACGCACGTGTAATTTGTTTAAATCTCGATAGAACCGTTTACGTTAGCGTGTGTACATCTAGATTTCGCCTTTCGTTTTATTTGACGCTAGTATTTCGACATGGAACCAGGAATCGTCTCTCGTACTGCGTCGCTTTTCTCGTACGCGCTATTAGCTAAGTGGTGTTCGTTTTCGATTGAAGAGGAATGTTTTACATGTACAAAGAAAAGTTCGTGGAAAGCTTCGTTAAATTGCGCTCACTTCTCTGAAACAAGAAATTATTTTCACTGTCGCGCGCTGCGCCAGATGCTACCACTGATTTATTGGTGATTTAAAACTGACCACTCGCTGATCATACGCTATGTGATTGCGAGGTAATCCGCAAAATCGTAAAAAGAAGTTACATAAACGTAAAACTAAAACTAGACTTAAGCGCCAAACATCTTTAAGAAGACTAGTTTTTCAGTAAGAAAAACCTATTTTGTAACTTATCTATATTTTTCTTAAATATTATTTTTTTATTATTGAAAATTTCTAAAAGAGAAACAGTACAGTTACTGAGCCCGTTACCAAGCAGCAGTGCCGGATCTACACATAAGCTACAGCTTAGGACCTCACATTATAAAGGGGCCTCCTTAGTATAGAAAAGATTTTAAAAAATGTATTTTTTGTTAATAAGATGGGGGCCTCCTTAAGATCATAGCATAGGGGCCACAAGATCGTACATCCGACCCTGCCAAGCAGTCTCGTGCAAGTTCTATAAAGATATATCATTAATATTCTACTTGTTTAAAATTATTCTAACCGAGTCATTCTTTTTAGCTTTTTGACATCATTATCTTCTAGATAGACGATTTTTATAGACCAAAGATAACGGGAGTAGCAAATACGCGGTAAATGACGTAAATGCTACTTGACGTATTGGGAGAAGAACTTTTATTTGTAGACATGACTGTGGTACGCTTATCCCGAAGACAAATCACTGTGATTATCTTTATGGTACATCGATCTATTGCTATCATTTGCGTTTTCCGTGCGATTGCACGGGTCAAATGTACATTTAAACCACGTGGAGAGATGTATGCATCATCATCATAAGCGATATTCGCGTCTCTGACAAGCGACTATCATAAATAGTATTAAATATCACACGCTGCAATCACTAACTAGAAATTACCAAATGCAAATTAATTAACATATTTCTATTTACGTGTATATCAAGTCATTCATTTTTAATTAATATTTTCTTGTAAAAAATATATTATTAATGTAAAATTTAAATGATACGAATATATTAAACGATCTAAATACGCTTGAAAAAAATTTTTTTTTTTTTAAATAATTTTTTTACCTAATTTAGTAATTATATAAGCATTTATTACGAAATAATTTCATTTATTTTCTGTCTTATATTATTATTTTTCTTAAAGAATTATTATATACAATATTATATGAAATTGGAGAGCGTACTGGAATTACGCTTCATCTCTAATATATTACATGTATTTTATTAGATAATATTAGTTAATGTAAGGCGACCATGCTCAGTCTCGTCTTCGTAAATTGCGCTCGGAGACTGTTTGTCTCCGCTGTAAGATTCATGACTTCGTTACGCTGTAGATGAATTAATTATTATCGGCAAATTAAACAGCATTAAGCGACGTCTGATGCGCGAGTGCACACATGCATATGCGATGTAATATGGAGTAGTTGCTTTTTACGCCGGAAAACAAAACTTCAAACTTGATTTTATTCTTGAGCATGTAAAAGCATATTATTCTTTTTATTTATGTTTTCACTCGCATTTATTCAAACATGACTTTTTAATAATAATAATATATATAGGAAAATGTGCTTACTAGAAAATATTTAAGAGCAAGTATCAGTCAGTTATATGCAGTATAAAATGTAAAATTGGATTACATGACAAAGGATGTAAAAATCAGAGAGGATATAACAGAAAATTACGAAAATAACTTATTTTTATATACATACATAAGAGACTAATCAATGGCTTGTAACTATGCTTCGTTGATTAATTTTATCACATGTTACGAGTAACAATAGAAGGGTCTTTTGAGAGATGTTCTTGCAACGCAGATACAGTGGATGGATATTAATCGTTCCTCGTAAACAGATCGACGATGTGTACGTATACACATGGAAGAAAATATGGTGAGCGAGACATAAATAGAAAAATCAATCGAGCTATTCTTTCAAAATAATGAATTCCATCTTCAGTCATTACTTTTTATTATTGTTGGCCTTCATATGTTTTTTTCTTTATTTTATTTTTACTAGAACACATAACATTGCTAGATTATTTATTTTGTTTAAAATATAATTTAAAATTGTTATTTATTTAATTTTTGAGAAAATTCAATTTCGTGGATTTTCAGAAATTATTTTCTCTTATTTATATTTAATCCTTATTTATATTTAATATTATATTTTCAGTAATTTTGTTATTTTTTTCTTATTGTAAGTAAACTTATTAAAAATAATATAAATATTGAAGTAGTGAACAACGTAAATTTTTACTTTTAAAATAATATTACATGTTTTGATTGAAGCAGAGCTAGTTTTTCTCGTATGTACTTTTTCTTTTTTTACCATTATGTACGCACACGTGTCGCTGTTACATATCGATGAGTAAGCTGGTTGATTTTATTACACGCATCGACAGTTATGCACACTTGTTATCGAGTTTCAAAGATTGATCTGTTTCAGTGCTGATTTTATCGTTGCATTCAGCGTGAATTTAGAGTGCATTCATATATCTAGTAAGTGGAGTTTATTGTAATAGGATTGTGTGTGTGACGATGCGTAAACCGTTGTAGATATCAATGGGAAACCACTCACTCTCTTTTTCCAATGAAATATCCCTATCTATTAATATAAAACGCGAAAATTTGTTTTCACGTTTTCAGAGAGTATTAGTTTTAATCCATTTTTATAACTCGTCTATTATAATTATATGCAGGTATACAATATTTTCTACAAAATTATAAGTTTTATAAACGTCGTAGCAAAATTATTCATCAAATTATTTGCTTTTATTTATGCTGGCAATTTACGTTTTCGGAAAAATTTTACGAAACAGGAAAAATTAAAATCTGTTATTGATTATTTTTTTGCATCTCTGGCTTTTGCACATTTGAAATATCGATATTGTGGAATGTTTTGTTCTATATATAATTCATTATATTATGCTCAAGCATTGTTATATGACGAACAGAATACTATTCAATTGTTTGGTGAATCGCGAAAAATTGCGAAAAGTATTAAAATGTACAATTAGTTGACTGGAATATATCACCGCTATATTGATGACAAGAGTTATTTTCACTCGCTTTTTATTCACGTGCAGCCTGCCATATAGACCGCGTTCCAATTCGGAGTAACGGAGGCACGTGAAAGATACACGTGGAGCGCATATATAGTTAATGCAGATATAACCATTGTCCGTGCACGTGGAAGGATATTTTAATGCCGCTAGCTATAGTAAGAGTAATCCATGTCTTATCAAGATACAATTAAATTAAAACCAAACGTATTTAATAGTGGAATAACATTATACATTTGCACTTGTAACTAATTAAACTGTGCATTATTAATCGGGTAATTCTGGTTGGAAAGCGTAAAATTGTCTAATGATGGAGACGATGAATGCATTGACGCGAAATAATGATCGATAAAACGACAAATAAAAATTATGCCGGATAAATATAATTAGTTTATCAATTTGGTGCAATAATTTTTTTTTTTTATTATATTTAGATATTTTCATTGAACGTGGCGATTGCAAGAGAGAAATCATACGAGAGAGCGCCATGCAGTTTCTATCAATTTAAATCTGGGTAATTATTAATGAATTAATAATCGTGCAACAGTAAACATTGGTTCAGTAGAAATGATATGCTTATCTCATTTCTGCGTCCTCGTGAACGCAGCATTTTGCCGAACCATCCATTATCTTTCGGCCGCTTCCGTCTCAAGGACCAACGTCGTCGCTGTCGTCCACACTATTGTGTACGCGCTATAATTTCTGACTGCACCGGCATCCACGTGATAACCCTTATCTCTTGACGTAGCGTTGCATCGAGACTGCGTGTCAGTCTCGCGATGCCGCGCGATTAATTTATGGCGGTGTTGTTACTCTCCGCATTCGCGGAGCTGCGAAGAGAAGCCATCTGCTCGCTAACAAGATCGCGCAGTTACGTTCTCGAAATAGTCGAGATCTGTTTTCATCTCGAATTCTCGCCACGGTCTACGATGCACATTACCGGCCGGCGCGGAGTTGTTTTCATTCCAAGAGTCACTTCTATTACGCTCAAGTGTTTATATCACTGGCGTCGTCAAGTATTTAATGATTTTATCTGAGACTTCAGATAATTCACTTCTGAATTCTGGTAATTGCGAATTATTTTTTTCATGTCCTACATACTTGACACTTTCTGCCACTTCCAACTGTCATTTATCGGATCGATCCAACAGCACGAAAATTATTGCTTTTAAACTTTGAATCATCTTAAGATATTAAAGAAAGCTGAGATATTAAAGAAATATTTTTTTTATCTATATTAATGTGTCATTAATTGCAAAACTTGTTTATCTTATATATGATATGTTTTATACTCACACAGAACGCCTTCCGCATGTTTTTACTTTTTTTTTTATTAGAACAAGGTTAGCAATTATATTGCGAGATGCCGCACATAAAGACGCAAAAATTTTCTCGTCATACTAGGAACTTGACTGTCGTCAATATAAATCTATTCTATTAATAAAAAAGCCTATAATAAAAAGTATTGACAACGTACAATCAAGGCTCTATAAATGATTGGGAATGATAAATGAAACATTTATAGGTGCAATTTTTTTTTTTCATTATGAGACGTTGCAAGGAATATAAAATTAATAGTAGAAACTATAATGTGAAAAAGATTTATTACGAAGCAACAGTTGTTTATTATTAGCACGAAAGAAATTAATTCATCTCTTTACGAAGCTATTGAAAGGAAGATAAGCTTATCAAATCAGCTCATCTCTCGCACAACTTGACGCAACTACATTTTGTGGCGACGCTGCCGATCGGAACGTCGAGAAACGCGATTGCGTGATCGAATACATACATCGGATACATCGCAATCCGATCATATTTATGGACCTCGTGATGCTTGTTCGGTGATTGTACATAATAAGTAGCATCGCCGATATCCGCGACACGTGTTCGCCTCGTGAGCAGCTGCTATAGCAGAACAATAATAGAGATACACTGACATGTTATCTCGCTACTCGATTTATATTACCTTCTCCTCTATTTATGCAACGCTATCAGCGTAACAAAATAAATTAATTTCGCTTTTTATTAAAATAATTGGTGATAAACAATTTGATATTAGTTGCTGTTTAAAAATAAAATTGTTTTATCGTATTCGCGTCGCCAGCTATTGAAAGTGCCGTAACTCGCATTTGCAATTGAGAGGACAGAGCAGCGTGCTTCTGCTCGATTATGCAAGCATGCGGCGCATTTGGAATTTCCCTCTTTATCCATAAAAAAAATGACAATGCATAATACGACGAGAGCGGAGAAAAAAGTATCGAACGAGAGGAAATTCCAGCGGAAATGTCATAACATTCGTGACAATGGACGGTGATTGTTTCGTGTGAACCTTGCAATTGTAATCGTAAATATTCTTCAAGATGAACATCTGTCACTTTCAAGCACTCTTAACAGCGGCAATTCAAGTACGAAATCAGCTGCCGGAGGTCGAGATGATTTTTGTCAACAGTTACGTAACACTCGCGAAAAAAGATTTCCTTGAGAGAGGAATCATTGTGGTTATAATCATTATATCCTCGAGTATCGAGTTTTCGTGGCATACAAAAGCGAGAATGCATATGTGTTGAAATATTGGCATACGTCCGAGAATAAACCGCAAGTTCTCCTCGCGATAGTATCCTTTTTACCGGCGTTCGTCCAATGATCGCTGACGTAATTCATATCGCGTACCTGTTGTAGATCTTGGGAAAAACAAGTTGATGTACAGAAATCTGCAATTATAATTATGCATATTTGAAAATAAATCGAAACGCAGCTTTGTAAATTATCGATTATGCTTGCTTTATCGTATTTTTTTTTTTTTTTGCGCTGATAAAATTTATTGCGCAATTTGCATGCACGTCAGCGAGCAGAAATCAATGATTAAAGAGGGAATGCTGGATATAGAGGAAGTAGATTGAATCTGCTTTTGACATAATTCATCTTTACAGATGCTTTCGCCGCTTGTCAAAGGATTATCGATCAGTGATATATCTTTCAAGGAGTAACGAGAAATTGAAAGAGAGACTTACATTACGATGATGAAAATTGGCTGATGGTCAATCTTCCTTATAATTTCCGTTTGACAAGGATTGCTATTTTTAGGAAGGCTAACCATTGGCGGAATGTATTCCTTAGTCCTTAGGAAAAAAAAAAGTATTATTCTTTTGGAGATGTCGGAGAGATAAATCAATCAGACTTAAACTCTTCAAATTTCTTTCAGTTTTATGTCCGAAGCTATTCCAAGGATTTTAACACTGAAAGTATATCGCAAATTTTGACGTTGGCGACATCGAGTTAACATTCGAAGTTATTTTCTGACGTCTGAAATGAATAAACATTTTTGCAACGGTTCGGAAAATTGAAATGTCTGTGCTTCGCTGTGACGAGAGAGATATCGAAGAATGGCATGCTGAAAGCAGATCCATTTTAAAAGAGAAATGTATAAATTTGATTGAATCTGCCGGCTTAAGACGAAGTCTCGTGTTGCATGTTTCAAGAATACCATTATCAATAATATATAGGTTGCGTTGGTGCTCATGAATATGAATTTGACGAATGTTTAGCCAACTGTGTCTGAATCCATCTCAGGCGCATGATATCAATTTTATCTAACAAGTGTATATGAAAATCCATAAAATGTTATATCTATCAAAGTTATCGCGCGTACATTATAGTACTGCGAGATAAAAAAATATTAGAGGGGCTGTAACTTCTTTTATGTATTGTCCGTCCGCGGATAATTTAATAAGCAAGATTTCTGGATAAACAAAACGTGCAATTGACATTGGCGCTCGCAGCTCCCGAGTTTCGAGGTCGCGTGTTAACCGTGAACGTTTTTCGCGTTAAGAAACGCCGGCGATAACGGCATTCGGCGATAACCGGCGATAGAACGGTAAGCGTAAAAATAAGCGAAATAGTTCATTACCGTGACCTTCTTTCACCCGTTAGAAGGAGGAACTGGTCTATTTCTGACAGTGGCAGCCCACATGCATCGGCCGCAACGATCGATAATCCGTCGCTCCTCGCGGGACATTCATGTTTTTCGTCACCGAGGCGTTAGGTGCATCGATCGTGTTTTCCCACAGCTAGAACACGTTGTTTGTTTGCGCGTTAAACCGCGGCTGCGTGTGTGCTTGCACATCGCGCAACGTCGTCTTCGGGGCGAACAGGGGAACGCATAATGCGGGATGTGCATTATCGTCGCTTGCAAAACTGTCACTTTCACGCGGTCACTCCGCGTCAAGCGAAAGAGCGTGTGCTTACGAGGCTCTATTTTTAATACCTCTGAGAGTTCGTTGTAACGTACATAAAGAGACAGGCATCTGTCGTATCTGTAGGATGACGAAGACAGCTCGCGTTACCGCGAACATACACGGAGAAAATTTTATATCAAAAATTACTATGTACGGCATTAACCGCGGACCATGAAGCCGCGGACCGAAATTTTTTACTATGTTTCACATGTGAAAAACATAGTAAAAGTTTTTATAATTCTTTCATGGTCCGCGGCTACTACCGTACATAGTAATTTTTTATATAAAATTTTCTCCGTGTAGATTAGTCAGTTTTAAAAAAAAAAATATATACAAGACTCAACAAATTCCTGGATTCTCTTCTTTCGATTCTGTGTGTACGAGAAGCGAACGATTTTATGTTTGTGTTCCTGAAAATTTCAGAGATATGTAACAAGCTTTAGGATTGTATTTCTGTTACGAGTTTTGGCGCAGCGTGACGTAAAGATATGGAAGTGAAACGAAAACAAAATGGTCTGGTTTAGAAAAGCACTACTTTAAGATGCGAATCTCAACATTAATAAGTAAGCATTGGTTTTTTGGAAGAGCACAAATTCGTTTTTCGGTGAAAAAGTTTTATATTCCACGATGAGCTCAACTTGTAAGTTGAACTTTTCTACGACGTATGAGACAAGCGGAGAGCGTATTCCTGGATTCTTCTTTAATTATAGATAATTTATTTGCGCGTCTTATTTTTACACTCGAAATAAATGCGACCTCGATATCAATTTTCGCAGTAAATCGCTTTTGATAAAATTTACAATTCCGGGTCAAGGCGGGCAAAATAAGATGTAAGCCTATTTATCGAATTCACACCCACGCGATTTGTACGCGTGAACTGTGACGTTTGCTTCCGGTTTCTCGTGAACGCTTTTACGAATACTTCAAACAAACACTGTCTACGCCATCGCGAATCTACGGGAAACGTTGCGTTTCTGATAAAAGCGTGAGCGTAATACGGATATCATATTGCTGATATGTCACATATTGTTATTTGGAGTGATATTGTACTTCGTGTCCACCGTGTGTAATAGAAGATTGATAGTGTGTATATTTAGAATTGATAATAATACACAAACGTAAATATGTTATTGTACTTCAATTAATTATCCGAAATTAAGAAAACGCGTTATAATTGTTGAAATATCCAGCGTATGCAAAATAATTGCATGTTCCTGTTCTTAAAATAAACTAATTAAATATTCGTTATCGAGTGATTTATGATTTTCAATTTCCGAACAAAGGATGACGCGATGACACCTTTTACATCGTTACGCATCAATCATGCCGCTTGCTTAATCATGCACAACAATAAACGATGCGATCGCTAATCGCTAACATGTGTATAAGAAATTTTGGGTTAATATCGAAATTCTATCGCGATCGAACGCGATAACGAGGCCAGTAAAGTGAATATGGTAGAACTGGATGACGCGACAAAAGCGTAGCAATCCTAGAATCGACCATCCGCTGAATGTGACTCGTGCGTCGTGTCACGTATTCCTGCGCGCAGTTATACCGCTAATTACTAATTATCGGCGCAACTCATGCGCAGCGGAAAGTTATATTTTTAACGAGCTTCATAGATGTTATTTACAACACTCGTCGGTATCTTGCTTGCTTTTACTATTAACTTTGTTACTCTCTTCTATTTATCAATCAAACATCGATTTCCGTAAAACAGAAATAAAACATCGTATGGGAAAAAATAAATATCCTACATTTAGAATAGAAATGATTATAAAAACATTTTTTACTCCGAAGAAATGTTTTATCCTCTTTTCCAAGATCGCACTTTTCGTGGTACAATGCCGGGATTCAGCGACGAAGTGAGAGATTTCCAATACGCAATCCTCTTCGGAGTAAAGCTTTGTCTCAAAACATAGATGACAGGTTCGACTTAAGTCGCGTTCTCACCGAGTTCATCTTAAGTCCAAATTTATCTGTGAGCTCATTGTTAAATAATCTTAAAGAAATAGAATGAATTTCTGAGACAATCTTTCTAGACGAGCGGGATAATCACAATTAGAGCAACGATTCTTTTATTCGAATAAAGTAATCGATTCTAAAGAACCAAAATATATTTTTATCGCGATAACTTTGCGAGTTTGGCACACGTCTCAACTGGCGCGTGTCGAGAGACACGTGTCTACTGACAGTCACTTTGAACTTTTCACATACGAATAACATATAATATGCATTACGTTGAGTGCATTCTCTCGAGATTATTGCCTGAGAATATGAATTAGATATTGCTTCCACAAAATTAGCTCCGGCAATTTCCGCGACTGAGAAATTTCTCGCTAATGAAAGGATCTTTGAAAACCCACGCAAGATTACGTTCCCTGTACTACGGATGCACTACGGATCCGTCTTTGTAATATGCAGTTTAGATGAACAATGCTTGACTCCTGATTCCATTAAATCCAAACTTCTTCGAAAGAGCGAAGACGTTTTACGGCAACAGCGGCGTCGACCTCCTGAAACAAACACAATAGGTTGAATTTGGATTACTTAGCAAAATAAATTATAAATTATGGTGCGAGTTTTTGCTGCGAGCCTGCCGCAGCGAACTGATTTCATTATCAGAATTTTGCTGCGTCTTAGGTTAAAGATTTCTGATAATTTTAATGAAGCAAATTTCTTGGTTGCTTCTGTATCATAGATAAGACTATTAAAAACAGACGGCAAAAAAGCTTAATTAACTTAGGGAGTCTTTTAGAATTTAAATCTCGCTCGCGCGTGAGATAAATACAGGAGCAATGTGCAACCGTCATGTGGTACTGCACATCAGCTCGCTCGGCTTTACGCTCCCCACCCGCCTCGCTGCTACACGCGCCAAAGTAAAGTGGAGGAGAGACGTCGGCACGCGTGGAGCGTATGTGTCAGAGCGAGAGAGCCGCTGTGAAATGAATGTGACTGGGAGCGAGACCGAGACACGCAGAGCGACCGAGATAAAAAGCCCGGTCGCCGCGATTCTGGCACGTAGACCACGTTTAGCAGTCGAGCAGCTCGCAGCCTCTGGCCGCTCGCAGGCCAGCAGCTCCTAGCAGTGAGCGGCGGTGATACGTGTCGGTGAATCAGAAAGTGCTCATCCGCGATTCCTCGTTCGAGTCACGCTCTCCGTCCATCGGTGGCTCGGGATCATCAGTCGATGAACCCGCGACTCCGGGAGTCTGGAACTGGAGCAGTTCGCCAATAATTCAACCGACACGGCGCGTGGTAGTACGCAGCTATTCTTCGGAACGCATCGGTCGAGAAATTCCCCTCGGAAGCAATCGATCGATCGGCCGCGTTTTTCTCCGATAACTTCTTCTTCGTGAAAGTTAGTGCGGCACGCTCTCGCGTGTCCCAGACATTGTCGTAGTCGTCGTGCGAAAACGCGCCGGCCAGTGACCCGGCAGACTCTACCGCTCGACTTTTTCGCGAGAGAGTTTCTCGAGTGTGCAAGCTGAAAAGGCCGCGCGATGGTGCGTCAGACGGCGAACGGTGAGGTGGAGACGGGCAACGTTGACGAGTCCGCTAGGTATTTCAATTATCTGAGAACCCTGGCGGATCTCACGGCCATAGCCAGCATCATGGCAGTGCAGGTAATTTGGGGATTATGTACGCCATTTGATCTAATCTCGCGATTTATCATTAGTAACTTATCTTAATGAACGTGTTAAACTCTTCCGGAAGGTTTACTCCGACGTATACCGGTTAACGACATGAATATGTTATAATTAAGACTGCCTTTCTCTTCATAGCATATTAATGACACGAATAAACATAGAATAAACATGTTTATATAATTAATAATATATAATTAATGATTAAAAGTAACGATATGACAATAATATAATTTAGAAAAGAGAAAGTTTCAAGTTAGCTTTCTAAAAATAAAAAATCGGCGGCTTCTACTGTTTGATAAGAGGCTAAGATTGAATCATTTTATTATATTTACATTGATTTCTGCAAATATTATCAATTGTTAAATGCGTATTAAAACGTGATTCATGTTCTTAGATTTCGATAGATTATGGTCGTCTTTAACAAGTAAGTTGATTAAGCAGTGATTATTTGATCAAACTAGATTTTATCGAAGAAATATTGTAAGAGAAGACGCAATATGTCAATGTGTACTCGTGATAACTAATTTTATCAAAGATCCCCCGTAGATCTTATAGCGCCATCTGCCATAGTAATTCGAACAAATAAAAGTGCTAGGATTTCGAAAGACGATCGATCGCACGAGAACCAATTCGTTTATCATTGTCACAATCGACAAACAGTTGGCGAAATAGCCGTTTAGCGGCGCATTTTCACGGTGACCTGGATTCCAAATTATCGTACAATTGTGCAAAGAACGATAGACGCATCATGTGATATCATTGTTTAATTATAGATCATGTTATCGGCCTCACGTGTAGCTACTAATTGTCAAAGCTGTCAATATCACGAATAATCCTATGGATACTCGATCGAGTGTTCTACGAAAAAAGCCTTTCCCAAAAACTCTCGAGACACTGATACCATTTCGGATAAAGACGGCGATGAATCTTGATTAATGTAATGTCGAGCGATTATTCATTGGTTCAATTCAATTAATTGCGAAGAAAGCGTAGTAGTCGCTTATTATCGCGCGATAAATTTCTATCGCGACAAAAGTACTGATTTGATTGATTACGGTTCTCAATAATAGTCGTCAAACTTTGTGCGAGAAATTGATACGTATCGACGATACGCATTGTAAACACGGCGATTGCACAATTTTTATTGATATTGAAAGATTCGCCTCTAGAGTCGCGAAATCGAAGTATTTAATTCGAAAAGATACAGCAGAAACATCTGTATGCGTTTTCACGACTATCATTGTCCAATGAACAAGCGGCGGATTATGCTATCGCTTAATTCGGGGTTCGGGATACGATAGATAAAGGTGCATTATTGCGGGGTCAAGCAATCACCGAGCTTAATTAGTGTCGACTCACGCGTTTTGTCACAATGATGAAACTGTGCAGACAGTTTATGCACGTCACACAAACAAACGGTGCGTTTGCATATCGAGACACGCTTGTCGCAATTCAATATTCTGTTCGTTCACACTTTACGCTTGTCAAATACGGCGGCTCGAGTCTCAAACGCGAATTCAATTCGATAGAACGTGTTCGAAGACGTACTCTAATGCGAAAGAATAAATCATCTTATTAATTTTTTTTAATTAGCAAAAATTTTCTATCTTCGTTTAATCTCGTGATTATACGAAGACTTAATTCTTTGCTGGCTGATTAATTAATTAGGATATTAATGTAGGTGACTAATGGTTAGAAATCTAGGATTACAGGCGAATGAGATAAGTGCGCGTAAACTTTACCTTAGACGGGATTTCAGACGAAGAAGATGAATCATGCGAAACAATGACTCGATTACCGAGAATGGTAATTATTAATAAAAAAACGATATATGTCAAGGGCTGAGGAAATGAGGTACGATGGTCTTGACCTTCTGCGACATTTCTATGAAAGTTCATTGATAATTATGGAAAAAAGGCGAATCACAAATAGACGCGGTCACACTAGTGCCGTCGCAATAGTCCGGTTAATCCACTTTGATCGCGCGGGATTTGCATTGCAGCGCTTCACATCTGCATTTAGATACTCCCGTATCTGCATTTAGATACTCTCGTAATTTTAGAAAATTACATTTTTATTTGCAATATTCTTAAATAATTTTTATTTTGCTCGTAAAATGGACTTTGCATTTATCTTTTCACATCAGTGTAATTTAATTACGTGATTTTCAATAACGTAAATTTCAATAATATTCAGGATATCGCATTAATCTTATTTTTACGTGCAAAGTAAATTTCGAATTCGGAAAGAGACTTTTGATATTATTTTTTGTCATTTATCTCGTGCGTGGTTTCTGTTCGAATCCGCATTAATGCGTGGACAAATTGTATTGTACCTATGTCTTGTAAATTACTTTACGGCGAAAGATTACTGCCGAAATATCTTGTTATAGAGTACAATGTACTACAAAATTATCGCAAGAAGATACATTCGGCAAATAGTGCTGCGCAAATTTATGACGACTTTGCCCGTTCGCGAAATCACGACGTGACTATGTATTCGAAACGAGATTGTCTCGAGCCGTTTTACGATATAACGTAGCAACATTGCTTCCTCATTAAACTAGACCTCGATTCCCGTCGAATTCGTTGCGCTTAGTTAGAAAATCCTGTTGCGCACCTGAATGGAGTGCATTACCGCGTGCGTAGCGAGAGCACGTAAGCGCGTAGCGGAACGTAAAGTTGATGCTAATTCATTATTCGCGCGCGTCACGCGAGCGCACGTTTTACTTAGTTTTCTCCGTCGACCTACTTAAGCCTTTCGACATCCTCTTTATCTTTATGGCACTGTACGCGGAGGAAGCACTTGTCAGATTTCGATTAAATGAGACGCGTCGTAATAAATGTTATACCAATATTTTACGAAAGCAAATAATTTTTCATCTTTGAGCTGCAGTAATAAGTGTTCTGTTTTCAATCCGATGAAAATAAAATGATAAAATATTACATCGATTTATAAGAAACCTTGCTATGGGAATTCGATAAAAATTAACATTTGTTAAAAAGTGCGCTAATAGGGAGTTTAAAAGTGTCACTAACGGCATGTATAAAAATTTAAAAAATGAGCATTAAATGCGAGACTGTGAATAAGAACTCATTTCGAGTCAACCCGATACGCCTCTTTTATGTTCTCGTCTTTTGCAAGGTTGTCGTAATTTCTGTTTTTTCCTGCATCATTTGGCGATTATTTTCAAAGGCTTAATTATACGGAATTACGGTACATTGACATCTGTAACTATATTGAACAAAAGCAATATTTATCGCAGAAAGCATATATTTATAAGAATATGATAATACAAGTATTATTATCTATATTTTTATCGCTCATTATACATACTTCTCATTTCGTAGATATACATATATTTATAATAAGCAGACTACAGCGCAATATGTATCATTATCCAATCGTTCCGATAAACGCAAAACGCTTGCGTCTATTTTTATTTTGAAAAAAATCAAATGTTAACGGCAAATCTTGAAATAGAACGCAAAAAAAATCAGACAACTCATTTACGGGGAAAAAATCATTCCACAGACATTCGGCATGACAATTTTTAATTTCGTAAAATTAATAACTTCCATTTTTCATCTCGAAACTCGGTTGAATTAATGAGTTCCGGACGAAACGAACCGCGAGCTGGAACACATCGTACTGCGAAAGGGCGTTTAATCAGCGCGTTACGCCGCGCGACGAAGTTATTCAATAATCCGCTCGGCAGGTCGTTACTCCAACTCGCAGGGATATATTTGCATAAAAACATATATTTGTCTATCCATTTGGCGAGTGCGCACGCGTTTGCGGCATGCCTATGTAAAGATGATACACGGCGATAGCGCGGCTCTGATAAGGGCATGCACGACCGGCATTGTTTGTCCCATCGGAAATTTGCGCCCGCGTGCGTCCGCACCGCACGTGCCTCGACAATCGTGCGTGGGGCTTGAGTATTACGCACAAATATCGTAAATATTACAGCGGAGAGAAGGCTTTTCACGCACGGCAATGAGAAAAAATTCGTCGGACGCTCTGAGAGCGGCTAGAAATCCGGGGATCTCTCTTTCCCGGTGTAATTTTTCATTTTCTTTTTTTCTATTGTTTTCGCGATTCTCGGTACCTTCTGTTAGCTTTTTCCATTATCTATCTACCCACAAGGGTCGTAAATTCCTGGAAGTATAGCTTTTTTCATCCCGCTTTGGCGTATTAGTGGGAGTAGTACGTTAATAGACATCACTCGATCTCGGATAATCCAGCTTGACGATTCTGTATAAAAAATCTTACAGATTTTTCGGATGATAAAAATATTTGATTGAGTAATGCGATTTGAGCTCAATTACGGAAACAAGTAGTTCGCGTCGCTGTAGCACGCTACCGCGAATTTATCGATTTATCGAAATATTATCTTCCCGATTGCAGTCAATTACTTTTCTAATGACCCGTTCTCTTTCTGATTACAGTTCAAGAGAATGCTGAACAAGGAGCTGTCGCATTTCTCGGAGTCGTCCAAGTCTGGGAATCAGATCTCGGAGTACATCTGCAGTACTTTTCTCGGTAAGTCGAGCGAGGCATGATGTTGAATAAAGTGAAGCAAATTAAAAAAATCGATAGAAGTTCTTTGAAAAAAAAATCACGCCAAACAAAGTGAACGGAAAGAAATGATACCGCGTTTAACGAGGTCATCGCCAGAAGTGATTTTACAGGTAATAAAATGAGCGCTCTTACGCATTAAAAGCCCTTGAAACACCATAGCCGGGTATCGCCATGACTATTTATTCTGGTCGCTCGCTTTGTCCGACGAGCGGTCGGTTGCTCTGGAGATTTTATCGTCAGATCAGAAAAACGCATTCCCTTCGAGGGCGTTTCACGGTAGATACCGTGCGTAAAAAAATACGACTTCCCGAAACTGACGTCAGCAACATAAAAAATCGCTACATCTGAATAAGCTTTAAGGAAGTAATTTCTGCCGAGGCTCGCCAGTAAAACTTTTTTACGGCATGTTGATTTCGTTACGTGGCTTCCTGGCGGGTTTCCTGCAATCGTCGCCCGTCTCCGCGAAAGTTTCTTGACACTGGCGGCAATATGACGCAAGAGAAGAAATAGGGAAGACGCACGATCGACACGTTTGTCGATCCAATCACGTAATTCTTACGCGGCGTCGGTCGAACGATAACTCTTAATGAGATATTGCGGCGTTATAACACCGGATTATCGGCCATCTGCCGTTCGACGCGAGTCTATCGGTTGATCTGATTACAAGCACTGAACGGTGATAAACAAACTGCGCCAGGTGATCTGTGATCATAGACACAATGCAGATGCATTATCGTTGCGATCTCCAATTAAGTGCAACGCACATGATGATTGTGCCGCGATAGCATTTGGCTTCGTAACTATGTAAATTAGATTTTGAGCTCTCTCGACAAACGATATTCGCTTCCTGTTGATGCCGGGCAAAATGTTGCATTATTAAATTCCGCAGAAGTGCGTTGCAATTTTTTATAATACTGAATTATATAATGGAACATTTTTATAACGTGTATTTTAGTATCGTGTTTTTTATCACGATATAATTAGAAGGTCTCTCATCCTCTTTAAGTTCAATGTTAACGTCAATCAACCGACTGCGCTTACCCACTTAGCGCTTGCTCTTTGCCTACAGACAAGCAACAGGAGCTGGATTTACCATCTCTGCGAATCGAGGATGCGGTCGCCGCTGCGGGCAGCGTTGATGCACGGGCGGCGAAAAAGAAGGATCGCGTACAAAGGGGACCCGCCGCTATGTCGCACATCAGCGGCGTGAAACGGCCGTTGACACACACCAACAGCTTCACCGGTGAACGCGTCCCGCTCCACGGGGTGGAAACGCCGCATGAGGAGGAGCTCGGCAAGGTGAGCCTTTGACCTTTAACGTTTCGCTACACGCGCGACGTACGCCCGGATTATATCGACAGCGTTCATCCCTCGCGCAACATTAACATTTGAATTCCCGAATCGCATATCGAGAATTCAAAGCGTAAATGTGATGTTGTAAAAAAAAAAAGAATAGTTAACGACTATAAAAATAAATACGCGCGTTGCACAAAAAAATATATTATCTCGAAATTATTGTCGCGGCACTTTGCTTCGTTCTCATTTCGAGTTTTTAATAAAACAAAAAAAAAAACGAGGAAGATAACGTGCGCGTTACTTGCGGACATTCAAAACACTTTGTAATCTTTTTTCAAATGTCTCGCTCGTATTCAAGTTATTTGTCATTACATACATATAATGATAGTCTCGCGCCCACGCATGATTGGCAAGAACATCTAATTATCGCAGGGCTTTCGACAGAATTTACCGGGTTGATACCCAACCATGCCGATATTAAACTGATTACGGGATTCGATAGAATCGAGATTTATTCGACCGTACATTCATTAATCGCGGCCTAACAAGAGCGCGGCACGTGTAATCCGTCATGTATTGCAATTGCGGCTGTAAAACTTTTCGAAAAACAAAACGATTTTGCATTAATAGAAACTTAATTGTTATATTTTTTGTATCACACGATTTTATACGATTGTTACTATGAATCTATTTTAATTACTGCATTTATCGATATAATTATTGTTTCGTAATTACTAAAATTTTATTTAGCTACGAGACGAAAGAAAGAATTTTAAAAAGCGCGGGGTGCGGAGTGATAATTACGCAATAATTGCAATAATTGCAATAAATCCGAAATAATTGTATTAAAGTTGTGCAATATATGATTATTCACGTACACTCATTTATTCAGATATTGATTACATATAATAACTTTTTACTCTTTCTCTCTCAGAATAAAGATGATATAACGCGCAGTTTACGAAAGCCGTACATAATCACCTGCTAACTTCCATCTAGAAAGTGGTTACTAATTTAACCGATCGGTGACGCATGGGACTCGTTACGTTGACTGCAAAATGAGGCTTCCTATTCTTCCACCGAAAAGACAACTTTCTAGTTTAAAAAATTGGATGTCCAAAACAACGAGTATAGTCATAAATTTCAGTTTAATATTTTTGAAAAAATATATTCCTACATTCTTTTTTTTTAACAAACGGTTCGCTAAATATACACTAGAAATTCCCGCTTCTAATTTTCCACGAATACTACGATTTGGCGAATTTATCGCGATAACGCTTATTGCTTTTCTCGACGGTGATCACGTTTATTGTTTCTTTTCATTCTTTGATCTACGCGCAATGTTGATGCGGAATCCCATTGCACCCAGAGAATTCCATGTTTCTGGCTTCCGTCCGCGTTGGACCAATATCTCGCTACTTCATCGCGGCTCGAATCGTCGGCGCACCACAACTTCGGTTTCGGAAAATTCCCGAACGACCTCCACGATACGTATGTGCATATATCTGCCGGCCAAATATTTGCAGTGCTCCCGATTTTACGGAAGATTAGCATGCATGATACAGCAGAATAACAAAACGAAGTAAAAGGAAAAGTGCGAGAGAGAGAAAGAGTGAGATTAGAGCGGATCAACGAGGCGGCAAGATCTTTCGGATTACGAGAGATTACAAAAGCGTGAGCTCCGGTAATTAAAATGCGCTACATCGCTAACTGTGTCGAGTCTATATTGACTGTGCGATAATCACCGAAAACTTCCATTTACGCTTCCGGATACCCGTATGTGCGATATCGCAAATATCGCATTTCGCTGGACGTTCGGTAAATCGCTCCATCGTTGCGTTATTTCAATTTCACACGGTGCTGTGTCGCTATGCGTGTGCAACGATGAGATTCGAGCGGATATCCGAGTAAATTTATGCAAAAGTATGCAAAAGATTTTAGAAGTTACGCTTTCTGGATAGGCCACCGTATTGCGCGACCAAATCGGGAAGAAGAATGAATGTTTTTAATGTTGTGACGTCATCACTCGCGGGATTGCTTAGCAGGAAAGTTTGATGAATTTTAACGAGTTGAAGTCCCAGCGCATGAATATATGACGAAAGTTCGTATTTTTCAATCCGCTTTAAGTGGACTCTAATAAAAATTTAATTAAGAAATTTATTGCTGCGATTCATATCAGCTCAGAATTTATAACTCGCTGAATATGTGCTATATATTTCGCTAAAATATTCACGTTCCGATTTTTTCTCTCGTTATTTTTTTTTTTTTTTTTTTTTTTTTTTTTTCCTTTTCTTTATTTGACTTTGATGTTGAACTTATCTCGCTTTTGACGGCCGGTACAAGAGGCGGCACAAGAATAAGGATAGGACTTTCAGAAAGCAGAACGTTTACTTTATGGCGTACGATTACGCCGATTACAAGGCTGGTTGTATTTTAACTGCTACAGCAAAAACATTTGGGCCGAGGTCGCGCGACTCTGATAACCTGAATAATTCAACTGATTAGCGGCGCATCCTTCGAGAATGAAACTGATTTTCGGCACTTCTACGAGAGAGTAATATATCATATTTGAACATACTGATCCAAGTGAGATTCGAAAAATATCTTTACATATAATTTCGATTATTGCACATATCGAAAAATTTATCTAGAATTTTTGTGCTAAAAATGTAAATTATATAGAAGATGCTGTAGAATAATATTTTAGAAAAATGAAATGGGGTCTAAGTATTTTCTTAGAAACCTTATCTCTAAGAAGGTAAGCATCTCTCCATTATGCAAATTAAAGTAAATTTTCTTAATGAAAAAGGAGGAAGAACAGGAATATTAAACGTCGCTATTCTGCATATTAATTGGTTTTCTCTGTAGAGAAATTGTTGCTAGACTAATGCAACGCAGACGTGTCCTTAGATGGCTACGTGATCTCCAGGTTTTCCGAGACTTCTCGAGAGATCCATTTTTATGCCCACGCAATTCTGAATCAATCAAAATGCTGCTTTGATGTTCTATGAATGCTTTATTTGGCAGTCGGATTGCTGCCCACGTGTTTATTCAAGAACGAAAATACAAGACGTTGTCGAAGTCGGTCGTGATGTTCTCGTCAAATTAAAATCGTATTTTAATGATGTTTACAAACAATTCGCATAAAAACGCAGGTTTTTTCTTATCTCACATCAGTGACTTAATGCGCTTACTTTGTTTTTCTCGAACTCGTCGTGCAAATAATTCGACTTTGTGCGTGAATAATCAGCTTTACGTGCGACCTCACGACGATAACGTAGGACCTCCACAATCTCCACATTTAAGCGCGCGGTTTTCCTTCATTTAGCTACAAGGCGCTCTCGTTATCAACGTCAGCGTCACCGTATAATAATTAGATAACAACGGCGATTCCCGATATCGCTTGAAAGAGAAGCATTTAATTAGTGTATCTTATACAACGCTCCTTATTAATCACTGTGACTTATTACTTCGAAACACAATCGTTAATGTTTTATGTAATTGTTTGCGCAGTTACTGTCGGACATCGACAAATGGGGCATCGACATCTTCAGGATAGGCGAGCTCAGCAACAATCGACCCCTCACTTGCGTAGCGTACACGGCCTTCCAGAGTCGAGATCTGCTCAAATCGCTGGCGATACCGCCGAAGACTTTCGTTACCTTTATGATGACCCTAGAGGATCATTACGTGAAGGATAATCCCTTCCACAATAGCCTCCATGCAGCTGATGTGACTCAATCTACTCACACTCTGCTCAACACGCCCGCACTAGAGGTAAACATATAGCCGCTATATATTTCTGTTTTCGCATAACAGGAAGTATGGAATTTCGATAACTTATTCTTATCTGGATAATAAGGCGTCAATTAATACAAGCGGCGCTCGATATGCAAAATTGTTTTTCATTGCAATTCTTCTTTGTGTTTAAACACTTGTTACATCTAGTAACTAATTTTTTTAAGCTCTTATAAAAAGACTGTTTAATTACTTGTGTCACAGCATTATCGAGAATACATTGAACGCTCCTTGCATTTTTTTCGGAATATTGATTTCTCGCGAAAGGAAGAATCGAGGTGCGGAGAAATAATGATTTTTCTAATAATGTATGTCAATAATAATATACTTCCTGCTTTTTTGCAGTCCGTGTTCACACCTTTGGAGATCACCGCTGCATTATTCGCGGCTTCCATCCATGATGTAGATCATCCGGGACTCACGAATCAGTTCCTCATTAACTCAAGTAAGTATCGGCAGGTCACTTAACTTTTTCTTTATAATAGCATTTATATTTTGAATAACGCATTCTATTAAAAAATAATAATATGTGACGATTAATCTAATTTGTTTTTATTTTATAATGAAATGAACAGAAAAAATTAACGATCTCTCTTCGTTCAGGCTCCGAACTCGCGCTGATGTACAACGATGAGTCGGTGCTGGAGAATCATCACCTGGCGGTCGCGTTCAAGCTTCTGCAGAACGAGGGCTGCGACATTTTTGTTAATATGACGAAGAAGCAGCGGCAGACGCTACGGAAGATGGTCATCGACATGGTTCTCTCGACGGACATGTCGAAGCACATGTCGCTGCTGGCCGATCTGAAAACTATGGTGGAGACGAAGAAGGTCGCCGGGTCCGGTGTGTTGCTGCTCGACAATTACACCGATCGCATTCAGGTGCTGGAGAACCTAGTGCACTGCGCCGACCTGTCGAATCCGACGAAACCTCTAACTCTCTACCGACGATGGGTGAGCCTACTGATGGAGGAGTTCTTCCTGCAGGGTGATCGCGAACGGGAGCAGAACATGGACATCAGTCCGATGTGCGACCGGCACAGTGCCACCATCGAGAAGTCACAGGTTGGCTTCATCGATTACATCGTGCATCCACTCTGGGAAACCTGGGCGGATCTGGTGCATCCGGACGCGCAGGACATCCTGGACACCCTTGAGGAGAACCGCGACTGGTACCAATCGATGATACCGCCTTCGCCGCCGTCGGACGATCAGCAACAACTGGCGACGAATGAGCAGCAGTCGGACAGGATACACTTCCAAGTGACGTTGGAGGAGGGCGACGAGACTGGCGAGACGGTGGAGGGCGGTGACACCGGTGACGGCGGTGGCGGCGGCGAGTCGACGTTTTCAAATGAGGACGCGGGCGGTGAGACAGAGGAGAACGCCACAGAGGCTGGGATGTGACGGAGGCTCGCCGGGATTTGCAGGAAGTTCCATGAGAAGGTGCAGCAGAGCTGGTGGCGCGTGCGTCAGTGACATTCGCACTTAGCCGCATCCAGCCGCCGGTCCCTTTGTATCGACCTATGTCGCGCCGACCGGGTCACGTGAGAAGAGGCGGCCGCGATGATGGGAGCCGCCGTCTCGGTCGGGAGATAAGAGATGACGTCCTCACGACGATGGAAAACCATGGCGATATGCGAGGATGCGTCGAGATCGCTGCGCTTCGGCTGGGCCTGGCGCGAGAAGACGAGAGGGCTCGTTTCGTTATCGCTATTGAAAGTTCCGTCTTCGTGTCTCATTGAATTCTATCAACCGGGAGGGACGAATCTCTTCACAAAGTACCTGCGCAAATGAAAGCGGCAGCTGTATGTTTGCGATACCGAGTGGGTGGCAAAATGTTTTTTTTTTTTTTCATACACACACACGCGTGTAGAAGAAGGAGGATTTTGATACGCGATGAAATGTACATCGCGCACCAATTGTCGTTTTCTTCAATGCGTACGATGGAGATACGTCGCCGTCGGAGGCTCGAGAGGGAATCTCTCTTCCAGAGCGTGCAGGATTTTTAACAACATATCAACAGCATTTCAGATAACGTGCGCCAATGTAACTGAGCATTATTTGTTTTTTCTTTTTCATTTCGCCACCTATTCCCTTTTTGACGTGGCGTGCATTTTGATTACTAACTATTGTATACATATATCAATAACCGATGTTCAAAATTACACACGCGATAATATCGTATCCAATTCGATTAGCGCACGTTATCCGAAATACACACGCCACATTGGAAAGGAGCAAGTGGCGAAATGGGGAACACAATTAAAACAGGAAGGATACTCAGTTACAGTTAGAAATTATTCATCCTTTTTGGTTCTTCAGCGATTATCCGATAGTCACCTACTTACCGGTAGAAAGAAAGATATCTGTCTTTAATCGTAAGATTTTGTCATGTTCGCTTCGTAGATGTAGAGAAGTCCGTAATCGAATCGTTGTAAGCGAAAATGAAAATCCAGAAGTAGCCGCGTGTCTATAAAGGAAATGCTAGAGCAAACACGTAGAGTATTACTCATCGCTTATATGATTTGGAAAAAAGCGAGCGGAACTCGCTTTTCTTTTTTGCCAAATCATACAGACGATGGGAGAGCACCGAGCAGCAGCAGAAAAGGGGGGAAGAGGGACAACCGAGATAAGGGGACAATTAATTTTAGTACACAACTACGTCAAGAGCTGGCCTTTTAAGTTTGTATTAAGATTAATTACCAGAGCCGAGACGCTTTCTTCTTGCGAAATATACAACATACATAAAAGAAAACCCACACACACACACACACACAAACACACTCACATACATCATACATACAAACGCACACATAATACAGACGCGATACGTACAATTACAATGCGAGCGAGGATATATGTATATCGATAGATGTTTTTAACCAAAGAGTAATATAAGTGATTGTTATTAAGTCGATTGCCGAGCGTGCTGTTCACCAATACGTTTTCCGATGACGAATATTCTAGCGACGGTGCGCACGAGTCGGTCTGGAATCGAGAGAGAGGAAAAATATCCTCATCACGGATGTCCCAGAATCGCTCAAATCTGCAAACTCGATCGGCATTCGCGGCGCAGACACTCAAAAAGAATTGAAAAAAAAAAAAAAGATTTGGGATCCGCGCCGAATGCCGAACGTCTGCCATCGGTCTTCTTAACGTACAAATTTGCCGGCGTCGTGCGTGGATTCTCTCATTTGGACTGAGCTGTACAAAAAGTGTTTGAATTTCGGGGGGTGTATTGGTGGAATGGCGACGACCTGCGCGCCTGCGATAATATCGGGATTTCGAAATGGAACACGTCTCTGATGACTGATGAGCGAGTGTACTGAAGATCAGCCTAAAAACAAAATTAACATTATATTACTTATACTAACAATAAGTCGTAAGCTTGCCATCGACTGCGCGGGACAAGACGCGGAAATTAGGGCATGCGAGAGTCTGATCAGACGTGTGTAAATGCGGCGGTAGCTCGGGCTCACGTAATCATATGTTTTCCTAATCGTTAAGGGAATTACCTAATCGCATAACAGAAAAGAAAATTAAAAAAAAAACTACGGAGAAAGCAAAATCTCTATGTGTGTTGTAGACAGTGATCTAGTGAGTGTTTTGGTGCTGGCCACCAAACTTAGCGTGTAAGAAAACTCCGAGAGGTTCACGTGAATTTGCGACTATGTACATTATTAAGTCAGGGAGGAGAGAGAGTTAACTTAACGAAGTTCTTAGGGCGTAAGCAACGAGGTTATAATAATAATGATAATATTAATAATAATTAATGATAATGATCATAACATTAATCATAATATTAACATCATCCTGTTATTACTAAATATTAATGAGACATGTAACGATTTAGTAATGATAGTATGATAATGATGATGATGATAATGAGAGAAAAATAAAAATATCTGTTTGATTGCTGGACAGTTAAATGAATGTATTAATATCGTGTAATCGTCGTACGAGATATATGTGTAATAAAACATATTTATTGTCGGAAGCCCCGTCTTTTCTTTCTCCGTCCGATAAAACAAGTGTTTAAGAAATATACAGATACAATTATAAAAATATTGGATAAACATATGATACCGAAATATTCATCAAAACCTTGTCATTGAATAACAGATGCTTTATACAGGGATTTTAGCAAAATAAAGATCCAGATAATTCAATAATTCAATTCAATTGCAATTAATTTTCGCAAAGGAAAGGGATAGGTCGACATGGTGGAATAAAAACTATAGATTTGTCTTAATTATTTGTAAATATATTATTAAGTATAACATCTATAATATAATAATAATATAATAATGAAAAACCATTTAGATTAATAGGTATCATTGTAATATTTTAATCCAATAGTAAAACACTCAGTTATGTATAGATTCTTGATAGCTTTCAAGCGTGGATTTTTTTAGAGTAGTAGTACCTTCAGATCGCGCATATCACGGTGCAGAATATTTTTCCATCGACTGTTCGTCATATCTCCCCTACCATAATACATACAATAGTTTTACAATGTCGATGCCGTCTCCTCTAACTTCTTATTTTATAACTCCGCGCTATTCCCGTACGCGCTTACACGGAACAAAGCTGACATTTTCTCCGATGAAAAAAAAAAACGTTTCTCACAGGCTGCCTTTTACATCGTGAGACCAATTACTCTTAATCTATCGTCGTTATTGCGAGTACATATATTGAGATGCCTTAAGTTGTGCAGTAGCGCTTCCTCCGATCGAAACTCGAACGACACTCAACCACCGAGCCGTACGCCTCGATAAAGATAACACGTTGCGAATCGTTAACAGAAACAGGAAGTCTCGACATATCCGGATTCACAGTTCAATTAACTATCGACGCGTGCTTAATCAATCAGCAGCGCTCTGTTGCATGTTTTTTTTTTTTTTTTTTTTTTTTACATTGTTGTTTATGCAAAATTGATCGAAATTATCAAGTAACTCGCTAAGACTAGAGACGGTAATAGTCGTTGTGTCGTGTTCTACAGATAGTGACGTGTGCGTGTGTTCAATTACAATTGTATGCGGAGGAATGAGTCTTCCTACGTTATAAACATCCAGACATTCATTATTTAACCGGTTAATATCCGCCACTTATAGTTCTGTCTCTTTCGTACGCCGGTAGATAACATTGAAATTTCTCGTGAACAGTCTTTAAATGTGTTGCACGTCCTGTCTGTTTTGCAATTCTCTTTTAAATCTTCACCACTCGCAAGTTCGAAAACGAATGGTAAAATGAAGGGAAAAGGTAGCAGCTCTCGCGACACGCGTTCTACGCGTCCGATTCGGAAGTTTGAAAGCGGGCTACTTCGATGCGAAATCGAATATTGTTACACGATGACAGAGGCAACTCAATAGCGAATGCGAGTGCAACTACGTGGACTACGTAATCACAAGAACAGAGTTTATTCTCGTCGACGCGGCTAAACGTCGGCTCCGCTGGATAACTTTACAACAATAAAAACGTAGTATATATATATATTTTTTTTTCACAATATGATTTATCTTTAAATATTTCTGTATATTTGTATAACTATGTAACCTTCGATATAAATACCCTGAAGTCTACACTCTTGCGACTATCGTAAAATTAAATTCACCTGCAGCTCGTCTCTCTTTTACCCCTCTTCTCTTTTTATACCGAATATCTTTTCGCGTCGACGTACACGACGCGAGATTACACCCGTCACTATTCGGATCCCCTTTAAGTCTACTATGTACAAGGTATCATAATTTCCCGCAGCCTTCATCCCTGGGATGCAACCTAAATGATGGCCCGCAGAACGTATGTATTTCACGCTTGCCCTGATACTGTACAATACCAACTTGTAGAGCTGGTTCGTGGAACAGGATAATACCAGCTCGCTATACTACAGGATACTAACTGACAGTGCGCGAAACGCACGTGTTGAGGATCGCGGTTGCATCCGAGGATAATGGCTGTATCTTTACATAAATAGTTAAAGCAGCCGGCACTCTGAGGTCCTCGATAACGTTCTGGCAAACATCGCTTGCAGTATGCAAAATGAAGAAATTGGCAATCGTGTACAACTGTCGACGACGGAGAGTGCAATCTCGTCCCACTAAGAATATATCAATCTTTCATATATACATGTAAAAATTGAAAAAGAATCAGCTTCCAAAGATATGGTATCATAGATAAAAAAATCAAATGCCATAGGAAAGGATCGAATCTGATCGAATAATCTGTCTTTTTTGCTTCTTCTATTTCCATATCATCGTTCCTTATATTTTGTTGATTTTATCTAATAGTGTACAATTTATAGTCAATATTGAATTGTCACGTAACTCATTGTATTTATATTTATGTATTTATTCGCATGTATCTAACTGTCCGAGTATGCATATGTTCGATTAGTTTTCCGTCGAATACCGTTCCTGTCTTGCGATCAGAGCCCTTAAAAAAATAGTCCGAATAAAAAAACATATGTATTTTATCAACATGTCAGTTTCTACTAGATCGTATCAAACGATCGCACTGTCGTCGTCCCATAATCCGTTCTTCTTTTTATACAATAGCTTTCAATACTTTAAAATGTATTTAACGAAATTTGATGCATGATCAGCTTCTCTAATCAATTAATCGTATAAAACGCAGAAAACATGTCTCTATTAAACGATAATTCTAAAAAATCTCAAAAACTCAAAAAAATTTTTTTAAATTTTAGAATTTTATTTCAATTTATCAATTTCAGATTCTTTTGGATAGTTTCAAATTATTTTTATTTTTTCGGTATGACAGTTGAACAAACATTGTTTTGCGTTATTCGAGATAAAGCGGCTGCATTTTTCGGAACGTGTAAAATATTAAAAAAAAAAAATGGAAACTGTCACGTCATTTCGGCATTAAATTTAATACATTCATCATTCGCGCTTTTGCTACGCAGCTAGTAACTTGCTAAATTTATTATTCTTTTGCAATAAACTGAATAATTCGATCCCCGAGAGCTAAATATAAATATAAACATTACTTACGAATAAATAAGTATTCTATAATTTTCCAGATAAGGCCCTTCTATATTTTATATAATCCCCCGCTTTATACTTTTATACTTTTTATGTTTCATATTTTACATAAGTATACACACATATACGTGTCATGATAACAGCGTATGCGCTAGGCATAAGCGTCTGCGGAACGCGAAGCACAGAAAACTCTTTCTTGGCGCATATTGCTACGTCAATTTTTCGCCGAGTTATAAGCATTTTAAAAATCCAGCGCGGGCGTACCGTCTATGAATGAACCCATCGCACGCCTGTGTTTGCGTACGTGTGGCTTGCGTAAGCTGTTACGTAACTATTACGGTACTACGATCAGCTGGTCAGCTGCTCGGTGGAAGTAGGTCGGGCGAGTGTCACGTGACTGCACCGTCAGCCGGCTCCGTCCTCGAGATCAGTCGAAACATAACTTTCACAGGTCGATATCGATTATCAATTTTTTCGCACAGAAAAATCGTAGCGGATTGAAATGAATTTCATTTGAAAAGTAGGACTCTAGCATTTCTGACAAGCTCAGAATCATTTGTCTCGAATAATTGATTCGCGAAGTATCGCCGATTAATTACAAAAATAAAATTAACCCTTTCGGTACGGCAACATATGCGCCTCATGGCGGTAACAAATGTTTCTCAGACAGCATATTTTTTTATATGCCCTCCGTATCGAAAGAGTTAAAAATCACGTCTGATTTTCTTCAGAAGAAATCTGAATGTTATCGTAATATCGCATGCAGTCTAATTTTCCTCTATTGCTTCTTTCTTCTCTCAATAGCGATATGTTGTATTACAATGATTTTCTGTCGCATGATTATTCGGTAATTATTATGCATCGAATAATATCAATTTCAAATTCGTCACCGATGCTATACAACATTTCCAACATTTTGGTTCATATTATCGAGAAATTATTGAGCGGATAAACATCGCTTGAGTTAAATTACTCAAACGTAAACTGAAAAGTTCAATCAAGATACCTTTGCAATTAATGTGCGTTGTAATAATTTACTTTACCACTCATTGTGCAAATTAACATTTGCAAGCTTAAGATCTTATACGTCAAAAGAAATGGCCAATTGTAATAATATTTTATGTTTACCTCAGATTGTTACCATCTCAAATCCTTTCACTGGTACGTTTTCGTTTTTCACATTACGAGACTCGCGGTAAAGATCGCGCGGCCGAGATTTCTCCCGATCGTTTCACAGAAACTTTCGATGGCGTACAGTCGGTATCGACTTCACATTTATCGCACGAGGATTAAAGTTCAATAGCGGATCAATGTAACATTTTTACAGAGAGCTTACAGGCTAAACGCTTCTTCGATAACTATCTCTTCTACGAGGTGTACAAAAAGAAAACGAGATTCTTTCGAAGCAAGGAATCCATTTTTTTTTATCCGTTAATTCTGTCTTATGATACTAACAGCGATAGTAGTTAATTATAGTAATAATCGTTCATAGTCGGTGGTTATTTTTTTTTCTCTATTTTACAGTACCTTCTTTCCGGCTTCACGGCAAAGGGCGATTCGTGCCACGAAGCTTTCAACGGAAACGCGTATAATATAAAGGTTGGACGTGGCAGTTTTCTTATTCCTCCCTAAGTAAGTACATGTCTTGTCCGTCGCGTTCAGAAGCGTCGAACGCGTCCGGCGAATGTGGCAGTGGCTGCAGAGCTACTTCTAAGTAAGTAGTATAGTTTTATCACTTCCTTTCTGTCTCTCTCTCTCTCTCTCCCTCTCGCTCTCTTTTTCTCGTTTTTTACTCCCTCTCAATCTATGAGCAACACTCATTTCGTATAATATTGGCCCCAGCACCCTTATTATTTTCTTTTATTATTATATTATCTCACGCAACAACTAATACAGGCGCAAGGAAATTGCATTATTTGTGCTAGTAGCAGATAGTTTACAAGGAGATATTCTTTTTCATTTTTGTAAATATAGAGAAGACATCAATAGAAAAATTTTATACACATTTCTCAATACATTAAATAAATACTGAGAAATAACACTTACACTTCAGTGACTAAATAAATATAAATTTTATACACAAATAAATATATATATTTCTGTATCTATAAATAAATATAAATTTTATATAAAAATAAATATATACTCTGAACGTAATGTAACAAATAAATACACATCATGTGACATCTCGTTAGAAGATACAGTCTATAAAAGATAAAAGCACAAATTGATACCGAGTCCATTATTTCCGGTCGCGGCCTCGGAGCCAGCGGCTTTTTTCGCGAAACTCAATGTTTGCATCAATAAATTGTCGTTGAGTTCCTCGCATCTTCAAAGGCAAACGTACACCGTTATATAGTAACGCAAATCCACGCCAACTCTACCTACGAAGACATTCACCACGCAACACGCTCTTACCTCACAACGTTCGCATTCTTTCCGAGAGAAACGAGTTACTCTATTCTGATACGTAATAAACGAAGTTTATTTGTAAAAAACCAATTTGGCATGATTTCATATTTTATCACGATATTTACATTTATTAATGACAAAATCACTTTTACAAGTAAAATTATTACAAGTGAAATAAAACGGAGGATATGAATATTTTGTAGCTGCCGTATTAAAAATCATACATAATATTTTGGCATTAAGTTTCTTTAAAGCAATTTTTTCATCTAATTATTTTCGCAATAAGACGAATAATAAAGTTTTAATAAATGGTTGTACCTGCTTACTCCAATAATATCACCGTCTCGATCGAGTTCTCGTAAACTGGACGAGCGTAGGAAGATCGTGTTCCGTTGATTGCATCGATTTTTATGTACATTCGTAAAGCCTCGCTTCCGCGCGCGGCTCTGCCACATTCGCGGGCCTTGCGCAGTTATATGTATACACCTTATCCGTTTCAAACTTGTCTTTATTATTTTTTTTTCATCACTTCACCCATTTCTTCATTATGGCCACGCACATTGCGCTCACTTACGTTCTAAGATTGATTATTAGTTTACCCCACCGTCTCAGAACGTTATATATAATCACCACAAACGCAATATCGCATTAAAAGTTCTGTGTTCCTTCAACTATTATATTGCCACCGGTACGTGGCGCGTCTCGGCTCAGTGGCATCACCTCGCGATGTATCTAGCGAGGAGAGCGCCGAAGAAGACGACATTGAGAAGAGACGCCGGCACTCGAAGCGTCCACGCAGTCGCCGACGAAATATCGCCGCATTGAGCTGAAACAATCAACAATTTTCCTTCAATTTTATCAGAATAAAATGTATAGAAAAAAAGAATGAAGTATATGAGAAAGTAGAACTTTGAGGCGCTCAATTCGCAGTCACAAAATAATGTTTCAGTTTAAGAAAATTCGATGGACAAAATTGTTTTAAATTGTTTTTTTGATTAAATCAGGAAGACTTCATTACTAAGCGTGGGCGAAATTGGTGACTTGTAATGCTATTCAATAATTATAATTAAAATAGATCGCAAAGTTAATGTACATAGCAGCGAAACTCGCGTAAGTGGAGTCGCGTGTTGAGTCCAGAATTAATAATGCTCACCATGCGACGTGAGGTTAACCTGCCACGAGACTGGATGGTGATGAGAGGCCCTCGGACAGGAAGCGAGATGGCCCGTCACCGAGAGTTCAGTTCCCGTCGTCGCGGCGGACGCGCTGTAAACGAGGCAGTAACGTCCGACGTCGGTGCTGGCCACCAAGTAAACGGTGTCGTTCTCGATCCAAGTTCCATGGCACAGGTACTCTGGAAGAAAAGCAGCGAATAATCGAACAGAATGAGAACCGATAAAAAAATGGACCGCGCGAGTTATTTTCTCTGCGCGATAGATGCCGAGGCAAAGCCGCATTAAACTTCTCGATTTTTTAAAGTACCGCGAGGCAAAGTGAGATTACAAGTTCCGTCGTAACTTTGCGCCATAGGAGAAGTTTTTAAGACTGTCTGAAGGGCTGGGCAACAACAACAACACGCTTAAGTCACACGGTGAGCGAATTTGACAGAGCAGCTGGAAAAAGGCCATAATTCGTTAATGAGATTTGGCATCCTGCCTGTTTTCAGGTTTGTTTCACACGATTTTTTTCACAATTATTCTAAAAAAAATACGAAAAGGAAAATAGATCGTGAAGAAAGCTTACAAGTTACTGCTTGATATTAATTAAAAGTTGCAATAAATTGCACGACAAAGAAAAAAATAAAGGAATGGTGTTAATGCACCATATTTCGAAATGTTAATTGTGAATATGAATTGCTTCATCAGAGCGTGTACCGCTGAATTCATTGCTCGTAATTTTTTTTTACAACAGTTTCGCCTTCTCGGTAAATGAGATGACCATAATACCGCGACCATTCAATTAACGTGCCCGATAAAAAGCGAGAAAAATATGATTCGATCACTCGGAAAGTTTCCTTTATGTCATTTTTACGGCGTTCGCTACTCCACGTGTCTTCCGGCCGTAACAATGCGCGCGCGAAGGGGAATAAACGAAGGCCGTAAATCCTTCCGACACATCGATATCAGGCGTGACGTTTCGAGCGACGATACCTGATCGTACTTGCAAGATAGTAAGATGAGAATTTACTGCGATCGCTCGACAGCTCGTGACTTCGCGTAAAAGAGGAAACGCGAGACCGCGCGTCGTGTTCAACGACGAGGCGGATGGCACCCGTCAGTGGTAAAAAACTAAGCGTGATAAGCGACGTTGATGCAGAGCCAATGCAGAATTTTCTACCTGTTGTTCTGGACACAATCCGGTACGGAAAGAACTCGATTGCGCCTAATAATCGATCATCGTGGACGAAATAATTCGGTAAATATTAAGAAAATTACATTTTATTTCTCAAGATAATGATAAATTGATTAATTTTATTTCGCGTTTAAAATTTCTCGAGCGAATTAACAAAACACGAAGAAAACGGAACGAGCGTAAGCACCGTAACAAGGCTGAAAACGCAGTTCTAAATTCGTCGAAGCTTTCGAGATTAGCGCGCACAATTAGTCACGAAAGTCGGAGGAATTAGAACACGTGTTCTTACTGTCTTCGCTGTATACAAACGATCTTGATTCTACAACGCGATTAACGATCGCGCGCGCCGTGGAGTCGCGATGCCCGATACGACGCTCGCTCTAAGCCGCGAGCCAAGCGAGATCACGCTGTTTATACGCGAAGTCTTAATGGCCATTTTGCCTTCTCTGCCGTTGTCGTCGTCCTCATCGTCGCCGGGTATTCTACGTCTCGGAATACAATCCCGTGTCGCGAGGCATCGGGCTCGAGTGCCTAAATCCTCGGTTGTGTCAACATGTCCCGCGTAACTCGCGCGCCGCTAAAATAATTCCCGGCTACGAAACGCTCTTCACAACCGCTCTGTAACGTACGAACGTCCTCGCGGATTACAGAGAGACACCATCGCGCGCGCTACGCGTCCGTATCACTTCAGCGGGGGATATAATCCGCATTCTATCTTTCCGGAAATCCAGTTAATCCGAAAATCGCTCTAAATTATTTTCAAATTACTTTGTCGTTATTGTTGTTGTTGTCGAACTAATACTGACTAATATGAGCAGCTTACACGGACGTTAATATATAGCAATGCTAAAACAGGATCATCCATATCCTGAGTAATTATTTATGAATCAAAATCAATGAATCCTTACAATAATAGCTCTCGCATATAATTTATTAATAATTATAATTAATAATTTATTATTATTAACCGAGTCGTTTTTAATAATATATTAAATTTAATAAATGAAATAAAAGCGCGAAGTCTCATGAAAGTTGCAAATCCAAATGACCGAGCGAATCAGCGGGCGGCCACCAATCTGCGACAAAGTGCGCGGCGAAAGAGCACAGGACGTCGCGTCAATTTTTATGTATGGAGTCAAACGAAGTGCACGAAGTTAGCGCAGGCGTAAGCAAGCACTATATCCCGGCGACCGTGACGCCTTTCCACAAACTAACTATCACCACTTGTGATAACTTTGCGCGAACTGTGGGACGGGACGGGACAAGAGGGAGGGAGGTGCGGGTAATCCGATAAGATGTTCCTGGCGGACGTGCTCCGGTCCTCCCATGTCGAGTCTTCGCTATCTCTTCAACGTCTCTGGCTCAAACATTCTGCTGAAGCGCGAAGCTACCCCGAAGAGAGTACACCGTCGAAGACAACGGCGATGATCGCCGTCCGTCAAGTCTTTCGAACTGTCGCGTCGTCGAATGTCGGTGTCCCCGGAAGCTCGCTCTTGCCCGCGAATTTTTTTTTTTTTTTTTTATAAAAATCCATTATAGCTCTCGAAGCTCGGATAAGAAAACTTAACATGGAAGATCTAGAGACGACAACGACGACGTCTGTTAACCATCCCGACCCACGTCACACGTCGAGAATCCGTCCAAGTTTCCGAGCGCTTTCGAAACTCGTCGTTCGTCAAAATCATCCCTGCCGCTTATCAGGCAACTCTCCGCTCAACTCCTGTCGATCGGCCGGTGAAATCGGGAGATCGGAAAGAATAGCCGCGCGTAAAATGCAAGATGGAAGGCTGTCGCGCTGAGAAACAAGCTGAAAACGCGGCGTGCCTACGCTACACCTAAATGCACTTGAGTCAAATTCCCGAGAAGACTGCGGTAATGGAGTAATTCTGAAATAGGAGAGAATGCTTTTCAGCTACTTCTCTTTAGCTACAGCAGAGTGCTACTATTTTATGATTTTCACGTCTGTGGTGGAGAATTAAAGGATTTCGTTGAATTCGAAATGCAAAAATATATAATAATGCGTGATGAAGAAACACACATAAAAATAATAGAACTTTACTTTTCACTTCAAGCGCGGTGCATAATTATATACAATCGCGAAAAAATACTTTACAAATCAGATAAAGCGACGACTGTAAGATAATTTTCTCGAAGCGCAAGAAAATGGTAGGTGAGATGATCCTTACCGGATAACGCCTCATCGCTGCAGGACAGGGCAAATTCCATGCGATAGGGTATCCTGCAGCCGATGTCCATTCTACGTACACTGTTGTGGTGGCATTGGCTCGGCGGGAATGGCGTGGTAGGTATCCTTATGGCGTTCAGCTCGGCGTTAATAATGTTCTCGCTGTCCACGGTCAATATGTTCTCGATGCTCTCGGCATTCGGCGGACGAAACGATACGATTTCGTAGCGGCCGAGATTGGGGCACTGCCGGATCGGCATCGGATCGGACGCTGAAAAATATTCACATTATTCATTTGTGTTTTATTGTCATCGAATTCTCAAGTATCTAATTCAGAATCAATTTCCAGAAAAAAAAAAAAACCGAAATTGGCGAGATACAAGTAATGCATCCATAAATTTTCATACGATGCAAAGAACAAGCCATTAACTTTTATGCGATTTGTCGGCGACAAGCGACGGAAGATCGTGCTTACATTGCAGTGTAACTTTTAGCCGAGCAATTTGATATGCGATCGACACGCAGTCAACGTGTTCCGCACGCTAAGGTAAACGCGTTTTACTTTGCTCCTGGAGGAAATTAGCGCAACACGATCCGCGTCAAGGGTGAGAGCCCGTTGTTCATCGTGTTCGACATCGGAACTGTTCTCTTGAGGCGATCCATTCAAGAAGTTCGACGTGAAAGAATCATGCTTTTATATTTGCCTCTTTATCGCGGTTTTATATTTGCTACTTCAGCCGCGCGGTCGGGACTAAAAGCCTCGAGAACGAACTACCTGCTTACTTTAACAGCAGTGTTTCTCAATTCGCGACAAGTTTTAAATGTTAAAAAAACTTGTGAGAAAGGCACTCCATTTAAAATTAATCCTGAAACGAAAAGAAGAAATAAAAATGTGTAGAAATTAGTAAAACGAGGGAGCAAAGATAACATTGGCATCGCGGTCTTGTTATGTACTGAAGAGAGTTGGGAAACGCTGCTTTACATGGTATACAATTTTGAACGATTCTCGTTGGTAACGCAAGTAACACGCGCGTGTATCCACACCGAGAGTGGATACGACACACAAAAGAGAAGACGAGTGCGAATGGCGGCGCGATAAATTCTGCGCCAGCGGCGCGGCGAAACGACTCCGCTCTTCGTCAACGTTACTGGAATCAGCTAAGGAGAAACTGAAAGGCAAGCCGACGCGGGAGAGACTTTACGACGGATCCGGCATATGATCCTTTATGTGCTCGTAAAGCTGCACCTTGCGAATTGATTGTTAAACTCCGTCATTTGTAAACTTCTCGCCGCGACTATGCACGCGCTCGCGCTTTTCGCGAGTACATAGGTACTTCCGTCGCAAAGTACATAGTACTGGTTTAAGGTACACCCTTCATGTACAGACTCTTGAGCCGATTTGCGGTAGATTCACCCTTAACAGTAAGATTAAGGCTGAAGTATCAATTATTTGTGAGCTACAACATTGAAAATCTATTTGATTTCACGAAAAGCAAGCTTCAAAAACAAAAATAAATAATTTTATTTCTCGTTTAATTTTAAGCAAAATGTTTGACGAATTTAACATTAGCAACTGTATCTTTCAGAGTGCAAATAAGAGCATCGTAAAAACAAAATTAATCCTTTCGGAACGTTATATAAGAATATGAAATAATCGTTAGCGAACATATCAAATCCATAACTTACAATAGCGTGTATATTGAATAATAATCTTGAATAGAGAGCAGTAAACAACATATGAAAAACGCTGGATCGCTCTCAGGTATTTCTCTGATGTCAGTAATGCCGAAGTAAATATGTTATTGCGTCGAAACAATGGTTCCAGCACGCACGATTTTTGTCGATAAATCGTATGATACGTTTTAATGGTGTATCACGTGGCGCCGATGTAGTATTTTGTATCAAACACAGAAAAGTTTGTTTTTTTTTCCAACGCGTTAGCGGAAAAAATCGTTAACAGAACAGGTGCATAAACATTGTTGGAACAAACTACTCGCCAATCGACAAATTGATTTAAGAATCCACAACATTTTGTGTAAATAAATACATGTGTAAACATGCACGTAGATAATGCATTTGTCAGGATTCGGGGAAACTTTATAAAGGTCGGGACGAATCACGAGCTCGAGTATGTGCATTAGAGTCCGAGAGAGCGTAGTTCATCCCGACGTCGCCAGATCGATGTTCGAAATTGGCTTTAGAAGCTAAACAAGGCGCTCTTTCGTTAGACCGCGAATCACGTTTTATACGAAACTCCGAGTAGAGTATCGTGCGCTCTGTGAGTCAGCAGAGTTTACGAGAACTACGATATATGTTTGCGAGTAATACAATGTATTTTAGTTAATGGCATAATTCCGAATATCAGAAGGCGCGTATAAATGCGCGTGAACGTAAAACTGACGACGCTTTTATATGCAACAAAAATGTGTACACGATAAAAATCAAATAGTTAAAAGAATTTAAGGAACGGTAAAAAGTTCGTGTCGTAGAAAGGTATATCGAGTCCTCGCTCTCCGTTTTATGCGCAAATCTCTTCCTCTCGATTCGCTTATCTCCTGTCGCAGTAACTCGATAAGATCGAGACAAACCAGGGGACGCGGGCAATGAATCGGAAGAAAAACGGAGGGTTCCATCGGGGTCGAATTGGCGCTGAAGTGCCGGGAGGTCGGGACGCGAGCCGACCGGAAATCAACCCTCGCGCGAACCGTTCGTTTTCTGATTCCGGTTTCCGGCCGCAGCGACCGGCACGACCGAATTTCCAGCGCCCCAATCTACTTAATCTTGGCTTGCGGCGAGAAAGAAATGAGCATACTATTTCACGATCGCGTTACACCCTCGCGCGATAATGAATCTCCCGTGAATCGGAAAAGGAACTTTCGCGAGTCTCCGAAATACTTGAACAACGCATATTATTTCGCGTCGGCGAAATTAGGAAGCCGCGAATATTAATCGAGCGGCAATGTAGCTTAATTCGCTTTAGCGAGAGACAACCCTTTGACAACTTCCGAAGAAAGCTGCAAGTTTATTTGCGAGCGGCGCCTTATCGCGATATCGGCAATTTAATTTGCCCGATTAATTACGACTGTAATAGCGACAAAGCAAAAATGCCGGGATGCATTTACGGGAGCGGGTGCGGCGCGCGCGCGCATTTAACTGCGTTAATTGAAACTGTAGTAACAAACATATATAACGCGATCTGTCAACTGAGCACTGTTAAGCCGTAATCAAATTTGCGTATATTACGCCCGCTCGGCACGGAAAGTTGACGTCTCGCATTAAAGCTCAATTAGTTACTTTGCTACCGTCGACGCGATATTGCGACGACACAATGCGTAATTCGATTAGGAGATCAGAAATTTACTTACTGATGAACGTCGTGTACGGTATCGTGTGCGAATTGAACGTGCTCGCGTTGCATACGTCGTCAGGCTGCTGGCCCCATTCCGACAGCTGCATCTCTATTACGTGCTCGTCCCTCCTGTGGAACATCACGCACACGTATCCGTTCTTGCTGAAAAGGAACGCATAAAGAGATGTTAAGTGGCGTGATAAATCGGAAATATTGAATTTTGAATAGCTGAAAAATTGCCTGGACTTTAATATCCAGCGTGACGAAATAAATTTCTTAATTCCGGGATTATTTTAGATTAATCTGCTGGGTTCTCGGTAGAATTACAAAAAGTTTGTTCGTAGGGGAAAATACTTTGTTGCGAATAACATCGTTTAGTTCATCCCCTCGCAGGCTGTAAAAATAAGGTCTCCCGCGGACAAATAAAAATTTGGGTCTGAAAGGATTAAGCACGTGAGATACGCTTAATAGTCGGTCCGGTCGACCGTGAGGCTGATCTCGAGAAGAGAGCGACGAGCCCTTTCTACTCGGAATAGCAGCGGGACGAAGAGGAAGGGGATCCTAAATCCTCTTCCGTGGGGATGGCGAGGGATTAAGATTTTACTTTATCGGGACGTTTCTTAACAGTCGAACATTAAATTTAACACAATTCTTTTACGACGGCCGTCTGTCTTTACGGCGGATTCTGAATACTCGGCGAGTCTACGCGCCCATGTATACATACATGTATGTATATACGTCGCGCCGTGTACGCGCGTATAGACACACCGCGTATAAGTTCATATCTGTGTACGTCTTCGCGATATATGTTTACATTGTAGCCCCGTGGAGCACCCCGTCGTAAGCCGTCGTCGCGCGAACCGGAAACGACGATCTCGACATATATTTGTCTTACGAGTTCTCCGCCCGTGGAAGAGGGATATAAAGTTTATATTACTTCTCGATAGCTCGCGCCCCTTACGAAACTAGTTTCCGCGATCGCGGCCGGGGATTTCGCGAGCGGCGTTGCGGACGAATTTTTTGCTGACTTCATTTAATTGCGCTTGTCCTGGTATTATGAACCGCGGAGTGATGCAAAAAGGAGTCAGCTGTTTGTTTAAGGAAATATAAGTTTTGTGCGAATAAGTTTGTCGCGTAATTATTAAAGAGAAATACACTTGAATTCCACACTGCATGAATTTTAGTTTTCGAGAAACATTCTGAAAATTTAAGCGAATTTGTCAGCAATAAGTTACGGAGATCTTTAGCTTTCACTCATGGCTTAAGATGGCGACTATGGCTTTTACGAACCATCTCTTGGTTAACGAATCATAAATAAAGCATATAACCGTAAAATTCTAACCGCGATATTTTACTCGCGACATTTCTCTGTTGTCGCGTTAACGATTTTTACGCTCGTTAAAACTGCTCCAAGTGTGACTGTTCAAATATGCGGGATGTATAAATCTACTCTCGGAGTAGGTTATTGAAATAACGTTTTTCTTTTTTAAATATACATGTTGGTATTAATTTTCAGCAAGCCGTCGCGGTCGGAATCAGGCCAGTGTGTTAAAGGTTTTAAAACACGCTATTTCAGAATCGATAAAAAAATATAGATACATTATAGAAGAATTGGCAAGAATATTGCAATCTTTTTGAAATATTTAGTCGGGGTTTTTTAGAACATTACGTAACTTTTTTCTCTCCAACGGAAAGTACGAGCTTGCGGAGCCGAAATTTCATTATTTGCCGCAGACCATGATTTGTACAGGTGAGGGTGCGCGCGCGAGTGAGTGCTCTTTTTTTTCGGAAAATATCCCGAGCTGTGTGCACATTCGGGCGTATAAAAGCATTGTAATAAAACATGACGAACGTCAGGGGGGATTTTCGTAGAGGCCGACACTCGTCTGCGATATGATTGATCGATGTCAGTGTTCCGGGGGAATCATGATATGCTATGATCCGTCGACCGTGAGCTACTCTGGTCGATATATATTCGTGTCGTGCGTGTAAAAACATATATACCGAAAGATAGGGCGTTAAACAGCCCGCGCGCGGTGCGACTTCGGACTGTGGTCGGAATAAAAAGCATCGCGAATGGGATATCAGCGAATGAATTAGCGAAAAAAGAATTAGAAAAGGGACACATTTTATCCTATTATTTTCACAAGACACATACATCTTTAAAATATCAAGCACGAGGAAAGAAATTTGTATCTTTAATCGTATTTGCCAGAAAAAATAAAATTCTTCAAAATGCTTGTTTCACTGAAAGAATTCAAGAGATATTCAAAATCGTACACATGCACCGCGCGTACATGCAAATAGAAAATAATACAATATCTTGATCCAATATCGACAATTAACGATACTCCATCGCCAGTAGTTGAATAAATAAAAAATCGTACTCGGGTTGACTCGGGCGGTGATCGATATCGGGGTATTCGAGATGCGCGCAGTCAACCGAACGATCGAAAATGTTTGCCGAAGGAAACGACAATAACGCACTAAAAAAGCATAGATTCGTCGTTGCAGCTGTCGCCTTCGAATTAAAACGGAAGGGTAAAGTAGCAAGTGACCAATTGCATCGCAATTGGGTCGGAAGAGGCAATTTCGCGATCACTCGGCAAATGTAAATTAAACGGTTACGACGATAAATATCACCTTCGAAGAGCGACGATATTTATGGCTGCGTCGCGCTCGTTATGAATAAAAAAACACATAATAGCCAAAGTTTCGAAATTGTCTATCGTGTTCCCGAGAGACACGCCCGAGAAGGCGCCTGTGCACACAACAGCATGTAATGCAATATGCATCGCCGCGTTGTCTCTTAACGTGAAAACCCGGTAATAATCAAAGGATCCGCATTATTGCGTCGCCTTTAGGACAAAATAGCTTCCGGAGTAATTGCACTTTCGAAGGCTTCCATCGAAACTTCCCATTCTTGAAGAAAAAGGCGAGTTTTAGCGATTATCGACTGTGCGCTTTTTATACCTGCGTCAATTATAAAACTAATAATGTCGTCGGGTATGTGGAGAATGTCGATAATAACAATATTCCTCGACGAGTTTGTCTCCCTTCGGTAAAAATTTTATTTAAGACAGGCAAGACGTTTCCGGAAATTTTCGCCAGGGAAGCGTAGTCGAACCGATACGATAATGTATCGGCGGCGGCGCGATAACGTAAAGAGCGGCAACTTAATTAATTAAGTTGCGCAGCAGCCGTTTACATTTGGTTTCTGGCATGCATCCGGGAGCGCCCGACCGCCGTTATCGTTCCCCAGCGTGCAGTGGCGTCGTCTTCTTACGAGATCGTGTGCGTCTACGATCTCTCTCTCCACCGCCCAGCTTCCACCTCACGCTTCCTCCTTTCTCTCTATCTCTCTTGGCGCACAACTGAATTCTCTGTTTTCCTTGCCGAAGGTTCTTTCGCACTTTATCGGCAACCAGCGTGATATTAATTAAAATTTTCACCGGGTCGCCGATACGTTGGTAATCCGAGGAAATTACTGTTGCATATCGCAAATTATATGCAAATAACGACGGTCGAATATGGATGTTCAAGCCTGAGGAAACGTTATTATTCTTGTTATTAGAATATTATTATTAATTGAATACGTAATTGAATGCGTAATTGAATGCGTACAATATATGCTCTTTCGAGTGTCTGGATGTAGCCGCACTGCCGCGCACATAATTACATTCGCCGTGTGTTGTCGGTTAAAAACACGTCTACAATATTTATCCGAAACGAAACATCCCTTTGACATACGATCCGTTCTACCATCGACAACGATATATCGAGGCCGGATGACATTGATTTAAACCGTTTCCGTGCCCGACGTGTCAATGGCCGCGGCGCGCCATTACCACCGGCCGCCTTTTATTACAGTGTCCCAAATCGAGAAAGAAAGAGAGAGAGAGAGAGAGACATTTTTCATAGTCGACTTTTCAATCTAATTTATATTTGCTCGTTAGACCATTCACTCGGTGCGGCGCGCTCATCCGACCAATTTCACACTCGCCTCTCCCGAGGCGGTAAAGAAGGTTCTCGTCCGTCTGAGACGATTCCGCGGGATGTAGGTCGCTCTCGTCAGCGGAGTTTCAAAGATCGTCGAGCGTCGGGAAAATGATGTCTAGGGTCGATGCCGCGGAGTGGAAGGTACGCTCGACCACTATAGGGACCACCTATGAGCGCGAGCACCGGCCGTTACGCCACTTTTCCGTCTTCCTCCCTCCGTCTTTTCTTCCTCCGCTTCTTCTTCGATTTCATTCCGTCCGCTGAGTATCGCCGTGATGAAAGCGCATCAGCGTCGCGGCGCTCTCTCGAGCGTGCGGAGAGCGATATCGCGTGTCTGCCGCGCGGAGCTCGCAGTGTCGAAAATTCAAGGGAACGCGGCTACACTCCCGCTTCCGCGGACGCGAATGTTATTCTTTTACGGAAACTAATCATCTCCCCGTTGAAAAGGGCTAAATGCAGTTCTTGAGTGTGTCTGAAAATTAAACTAATGACAAAAGCACATCCGTCCTAATTTCCTTTGAAAACTTTAACACGATTTCACATGTGTATAGTGTGATGCGCTTATAAATAACTCACTTAAAAACAAAAATACCGAACACGAGTAAGGAGGCGGGTGTTCTCCAACAGTTTCAACAGCGGTAGCGTTATTTCAACAAACGGCCACTTGAATAATACAGTTTCACCGCGTCGGGAACAGTAAAACGCGAGTGGGATATCGCAGCACTGTATATTCCGGCGAGGAAGTATCTACTTGATGTCATTTTCAGATGAAAATGTTGTGCGTACACGTAGCGCCGAGTATTGACGAAGCTTCATCCGCGTGACAGAACAGTCATATATCTATTTATTGGAAAATGCGCGAACCGATAAGAGCTGAGCGAAAGCGTTACATCCATCTACAGAATATTTTGCAATTCCAGTGATTTTTTATTTTTATTTATGTTCATACGGTGCTCACAGCGCGCTTACTTCGAAGTCTATTTCTGCCTTAATTAAGTGAAAATAGAGATGATGCGATAAGAAGAAAATCATTTCACCGTGCATGTTGATCGAATCACAAATGCACGAGCTTCAAATTCGGCAAAGCTGCTGCAACAAAGCAAAGCTCAGTATTCCGTGACAGGATATTATAGATTTGTACGCCGCAGGTGTTTGCAATAGACGATCTGTTTAGCGGTAAATTAAGATTGGCGTTTGTGCTGGATTTGGTTATTTGCAGACAGACGTGACCCACTTGTCGATAACGCCAGACACAAACCAATTTTAACAGAAACGAAAATAATTTTTGAAGTGCGACGGGATATACGGAATATAGAGAGACTTTGTACTTTTAGCACATCTCCAAAAATGATTCCGTCCGTCTGGTCCTTATTGCGGGAACGTGATTTAACCTTTAACGACGTAATGCTTCCGATTTTCAACAAAATAATTCCTGCAGCAGCATTACTATAGCACGTGTATGTTCCTGTTCAGTTTGTTTGCGGCCGCTATTCCTTTGAATGTCCTCGTTTGCTATCCTACCCATTCCTCCCACACTGGCGGAGATTTATTTTACTACTTACAATTAGTTTCAGCCGCCACTTCGTACACTCAGAGATGCAGTGCGACGTGTTCGCGGCTCAGCGCGAAGAATACCATGCACAGTTTGCTGTGATTTAACTACTCGACTATATTTCAGACTCACCGCCGCTATGCGCTAAGAGAGAGAGAGAACTGTTTTAAAAACATACAGTGTACTATCCTAAATTTTTAATGCGCATTAATAAAATTAAGCTTAAAAATAATAATTAAAAATCCGAAAAATATGTACGGAGATCGGTGAATGTAATTATTTGTCAGATGTACTTTATGAATTTTTGCACGCGCGCAAAATTATGCACGGGAGTAATTAAAATTTTCCGCAAGTCGCGCAGAGAAAAGAATTAATAATCGTCGATTCTTGTATGCGCGCGCGCAAAGTGCTTAAGAACTATCAAACTTTTTCTCAACCGTAGACATTGAAACGCGGGCCAAGAAAAATAGCGCCTTTAAAGTACAGTGCTCGATAGTTTTTGAATTACAGGCGATTGAAAATTAGAGGTGAAGTAAACTTGGAAAGTGTAAATAAGGAATAAAACCCACTTCTCAGCGAATTTCGAACTTTATTTTAACGGCAGTTCAATCTGAAGCTTGATTACTGAGATATACGAGCTTTCCAATGCTATTTCGACACCTTTCGGCTGCAGATCTGTGATTAACTTAAAGTTGCTATTTCCTTAGCAGATATCTCGAAGAATCGATAATTATATGCAATTGAAATGAAAATTGTAGAATTTCGGTCAATCAATTTTCTAAAGAAAATGGCGATATTATTATTTTATAATTCATAACAAATATATTTTAATTTATAATGTAATTTTAATCGTTACGAAAGGCATTTAAGTGGGACAAATATTGAAAATTATTGAAGAGATACGATTTCTATAATCTGATATTTCTCTTGATGTCTCGGATATGTTTGGACACATTTTTTTTCTATAATTTCTCAACTTCGATCTCTCTTTGAGCGATCGTAGAGAGTGGTCGAGCGGATTCCGCGGTTAAGTATGTCTTTCAGCTTGGTGAATGTGCTATCGGCCACAGCTCGAACGTCGATTTGGCAGCACGTATACACGATAATTTTCCACCGTCTTGTGCGACGATTCGAGCGCGAAGGCTCTGCACTTCCGGTTGGTAGGACCCCGGTCAACGAGCAATTTTCCGGCCGATTGGCCGGCGAAACGTCGAACTTGTTCCAAGTCGATCTCCACCGACAGCAAGAGACACGCTTGTTTACTTCATGTCGAGGGTGGAGCCCCTCGGAGTGTGTTCATCTTTCTCCCTTTAACATAACATTGAGATGGATCCCTCTACCCGAATATTATCAATTAACATTAATGCCGTCGAAAGCCTCCCGATACATATAAAAAAATGTTTCGTACAAGTCTCAAACTTTTTTCCATATTTATGCTTTATCTTTCCGTCGCTATTTTATATCTTCGAAAGATATATTTCGTGTATTTTTTAAAATAACTAAACGATTGTCAATCAGTTTACAATATATTTCTATAAAGCTTACTAAATATTGTAAATATTAAAACGTGTGTGTACGAAGATAAAAATAAATATACACATGGAGAGATTCAATATTTAGGAACACACTTTTGACGATCGATTTTATTGTTTACTGTGGGTCAGAGGTAGCCGCGGACTTGTTTGTGCTTATGAGTATCTCCGCTGCCGTTACAAGATAGACATCGTTTACCAATTAGTACGTCTGGTGAATTTTCGACTTGACCGTGGCATCGATGGTATCTTGCCTTACACCGCCATTTAATTAGACGCAATTATAAACGCACGGCGCTAAATTAACGCTCTCGCGCGCTCGTGTTCGAGTGGTACGAGCATGATGAAGTTTGATTATTATTTGTCCGCGTTCGTATAAATTCTAATCAACGTATATCATAGTTATATCAGCGGAAATGTCGAGTAAATTACGGGCGGCCGCGCCGCATAACTCGAAGTTCAGCTACGGAAGTTAAAACCGCATTCGACCGTGCGTAGTATTCTAATAAATACAGTACGCGTTCTCGTGCGTTCTGGTCTTTTCCTCTAGAAATGATCGGAATGATTTTCCGCGGTTCGCCGAAACATTCCAAACACGCGTACATATTCAAGTAGTTATAATCGGAACATTCTGACGAAGAGAGGTAGTTTATAAATGAACTATTTCAATCACAAATTGCATTTCCTGCAAACGTCTACAATTGTGAAAAGCGCGAGTAGATTGTTCAAAGTGGGCAAATATAGAAACATACGTTATTAGATCTACTTTTAAAACTACGTCAGTTAACTGTATAAAATTATTTAACATTGACGAGTTTGGCTGAAAAAAGGAAAAAGTTAACACCTACACCAGGACAAAAAATAAAATAAAATTGTCGCTAAGAAAAAGTCAATTACAAATTGATGAAAGAATTTACAGGCTGAAAAAAGAAGACATAATAATTCTGAAATACACGCGCACACTATCAAATGCACGCTGTTGATCAATGGAACGACTCGCTGGAAATGAACAAGGCGGTGGCCCCGCTGCGGTATCGGACGCGGGAACAAAAAAAAATGACACAGTGAAAGGGAAAAAAAAGAACAGGAAAAAAAACGAAAATAAAGCAAAACTGGGAGCAAAACCGCGCCGCGCCGCGTCGCTCTTTGGCGAAGTTATATGCGTCGCCTGTTTATGTGCGGATCGTGTTTACCCGGGTTCATATGCACTTGCATAGGCACGATACTGGAGAGGCCGTGCATTCCCGCCCTCGCAACCCCGTCCACTATTTACAGACGCGAGTAATTCATGACTCGTTTTTTCGTTAAGCCTGTCTTGCCCGGCCTGTTTTCCCTGTCATTTCTCTTCTTTTTTTAATCAATCGGGGGACGGCTTGCGCCGGGCCTCATAAAAACGAGCTTTGATCGGGTGCACCGAGCTGAACCGATCATCAACCGGCGAAGTGTCGAACCGAACTACAGCCAGCATTGCATCAGGCACTCACATCGGCGTAAGTGTGTCTGTGTGTATGTACTTTAAAAGCTCGTTATTAGATCGTGCGCACGTGATCTTTTCTTTTCTCGCGGAATGTTCGCTTGATAAGCGAAGAGCCCTTAACGGCTCTCCTTTAGCAGCGAGCAGACAGCGAAAGAGAGAGAGAGCAACCTTTTACCTCGGACCATAACGTAATGGTCGGCCGGAAATCGCGAGATTGCTAGATGAAAAGCTTCTTTTCCTTCTGGTTTGCATAAAGAGCACAGCATGCTCCACATTTGTATAAATTTTATTTAAATATTAACATTAGTAATAAATATCAGTAAATAAACTTCAATAATGATAACATAGTAATATTTAACATGAAATTGATTTTAATTAAATAAAGTTTTAAGTTGAAAAACAATATTGGTTTTCAGCAAAAATATATCATCTACACATCTTGCAAAAACAATACGTTTTGATTCATAAAAATTAATAAATATTTTTATCGAAAATCTATTATTAAAAAATTTTGTATAACTAAATAATTTTGAAATACAAAGTTTTGAATTCGAATTTTTCTCGAGGAAAAATGGAGTCCGACATTGTTAAAGGATTTTCCGTCTAAGTCACTGACTCCCATATTTTCTGAGATACCAACGTACTTCGCAAAGTTCAATATTATACAGTTCGCACGGTAAAATTCTTTCCACTGCTTTTGACATCTAATCGACTCGCATCTCCCGAAAGATACTTCTCGCCGGAACGACTCGCTTCCGGGCAAATATTTCCGCGGACCAGCAAAGGTCAATCGTTTTCCGAGCTTCCGGTTATTAAATCGAGGCGTTTTTATAGCGTAATGTATAATATCTCACTAAAATAAATCGAACGTGTGTGGCGTAAAACTGTGCAAAAGATAAAAAATTGTCCTATTTTCTCCTCCGTTCAAATATCTTTCGCGTTTCAGATCGCAATCGAACTTCCCTGAAATATTTTACAACGCGGTTATCGGGTTACGAGCTGTAAATTCGCAAGCGTCGCGGACGATTCGTCGTCCGTCGGACAACGTTCTAGTCGCGTATGACGAATCACCCGGTATTACAATCGCCGGCGAAATGACGGAATTGCCGAGCTACGCCGATCTACGCCGCGAGAATAAAGATCGAGAGGTGCAGCCTGTTCGAAAGAACCAATTCCGAGGAAGCTGCGTAACCATAAAAGTGGACGAGAACGCAGCAATCGAACGAAAGAAAGAAGAAGATGGAAAGACAGCATCCGGAACATAAAACGTCACGTTTACGTGCTAAAGTGTCGACGATGTTCGCATTGGAAGATCCACAATGGATTGCGTCTACGCTGCAGGTATGCAGCCGTCGCGTTGATCGAAGTCATTAATTCGAGTGTCGTCAGCACCGGGATGTAACACTCGTTCGGCCAAAATTTGGTTTATTCATCATGTCGGAATAATCGATCGACCGCGGGGGTCGAAGTCGCGCGCGTTTCGACAGTGACAAATGATTAATAGGCTGAAAGGGTATTTCGGTCTTCAGCAAGTGTGTTAAAACGCTGATATACACTTTCGAACGGTTGGGAAATGTATGGGTCGATCGCAAACGAAATTACGGAAAAAAACAACAACTATTGCACCGATGGCGTGAAAACTTCTACCAATAAAAACAAATTACGTGTATTGATCAATGCGATATCTCATATATCAACTATTAATTTCTATAAACACACTTACAGAAGGATAAATAAAGGTTCGAAAAACAAAATCAGTATATAAACGTGTTTTACGGGCCATATTGTCGAGTTTAGAATAAACTGAAATAAATAAAGCTATCCGCGCGAAATCGACGCCGAGTTCACGGCGGAGAGGAATGTATCTACCTTTGCAGAATGCATTCTACGAATATATCGATACAGAATTGAGTTATACGGCGAGAAGCTCGGTGTATAAAGGACGCGTCTCTTTTCTCTACGAACGACGTATCGCCAGAAATAAGGCGGTAAATTTGACGTGCCCGGTGTCGCGGGGGCGCGCTTTATGGATGTCGACGTGCCAACGGACGGAACCGCGAGAGGGAAGTTGCGATAATGTACGTAACAATGTCGAAAGTCAAAGCGGGAGGGGAAAAGGAAGGAGGAGGGAGGCAGGTCGTAGAAATAGAATCCCCAGGATCGTTCCGCGTCGTGGAAATTCGCAGAGCGCGGAGCGAGACGCGAAAGTTTTATGCAGTACACGGAGGTATCCGGCGCGATATACAACCACGATAAGCACGTTTTTCCGATAAGGACCGCCGCTCTCTCTCTCCTGTTGTACCGGCGCGAAAGTAGCGATCGAGACCGTTTTTCCCGGAATAGCTTCCAGCGCGTCGAACCGCGCAACCGGATATGGAAGCGGTCAGCATGCCAACCTCGGGTCGCGGGGCGTGCGACGATTAAGGGATTTGATTCGCTCGTCGCGCTTTGTTATCGCGATTTCATTTTCGGATCGTACGTGGTATATTTAAAAGCAGAGGACGTCTGATAATAGCGCAGCAAGACGGTGTGAAGATTCTTTCCACTTGTCTTTCAATTAACTATAGATGCTTTCCAAAATTAGTTGTTTTTACCAGATGTTACAATAATAACGATCGGAAATATAATTTCGATACGTCTAGTCAGTACTACTAATGTTACATAATAGCGTCTGGAATATTGAAACGCGTATTATTAATAATAATATAACTGTAAAAAGGAAATGCATCTTGTCTTCAATTACCGCGGAAACAGATGGGAGGTAATTTTGTATAAATTATGATTAAGTGGATATGAGACTTCATTGTTTAGCAGCGCGCGACTCGATCGGGCAATAAATATCGCGAGCTCTATCCGAGACAGGTCGAAACAGGGCGGCAGACGAGCCTCCGCAAGACGCAGCTTTAGGGTAGAATAGCAGAGGGTGGAATACGGAAGAGTATAAGAAAAAAAAAATGAATTTACAATGATTTATCAGAGTTGGTATCGTCCCTTGTCGTTATATACACGGCACTCTCGTGACAGGAAACCATTTTTCACGACGTTCACGAAGAATACTTATGCCCGCCTGACATTTTAATCGATCTGTAAATACTTACCCGCGATGGCGGATGAGGCCTGGTTAAATCGATGGACGTGAAAATGATTATAAAGTGAAAGGGGAAGATTGAGCGAATGCGAAGAAATTTAATTTCATCATTGTGAGATTGCGCGTTAATATGAAGTCAATATAAAAAAAAAATTAATGCAGCTTCCAATACCTCGTGTGTGAAAAACACACCAACGTGTGTGAGTGTGAAAAATAAATAATTATCGGAATGCGCGTCATATTCATCGAATTCGTAATTCCGGAAAAAGAGAAAATATGCGGACGCGCAATGAAAAAGTGCTGATAATTTGAATCCCTTTTCAATTTAAACTCCCAAACTCCGCCACTATTCCCCGTAATTCTGGCGCGTGTGTATTCAAAATATTTTTTTTTTTATCAACTACAATCTCGTACTCTTTTATGGAGTCGCGACTCGCTGCAGGAGCGACTCGTTATTACGCGTGTCCCGGGTGCATCGTTGCGCGATCAATGCGAGCGCTCCGCTCGAGATGCACATAAATCGTTACCGGTGCATGTAAACACACACATACACACACGTATAGCAGCAGCCAGACAGACCGAACTTGCTCACGTGTACATATGCGGAAGTATATTTGCGCATACAGCACATCTCTCGCCGTCGCAAACCGGAACTACTTGAAATCGTCCGAGCAGGTACTTCGTAAAAGCCACACATTGGCGTTTTGGCACAGTTTCATTCTCTGCCGAAAGGATGGAGTAAAAGTGGAAAAAGCGGAAATGGGTCGTTCGCAACTGCCGTTCGTTAAATGCCTGATTGACCATCAGCTCTGGGAGGTTTTCAGAACGAGAATCTCACTGCAGGCGCTTATTATAAATCGGTGTAATTTAGTACAAAAATTTACTTCGTCATGTAATCAGTGGACATTGATGAATCAACTTTCACTTATCGCGTTTTATTAAACGTGCTCCGTAATTTTAAATAAAGACTGCCGCGAGAGACATTTCGATTTCGTATAAAGTTCCTAAATTCCTTGAATTACGATTTTCGCAATTCTCTTTTCGCTTTCGAAGCGATTTCGTTCGTTCGAGTTGGTTCCAAGGAAAGATTTGTGTCCGCCCTCGGTTATCTATGCAATTCCAGCGTGGTCGCGATAAGTGCTCTCAGATTTACAGTTTAATGCACGATCGTCTTGCCCCGCGCTCGCGTTTGCTCCTCCACTCGGCTCTAATTACTTCGGACCGAGGCTTCGGCCTTAATTGAAATACCGAGTCCTTGCTAACGTTCGCCGCTCGGGCCGAGAGAGCTGTCGAGCTGCCAGGCGTCGGTGTGAAGTATCGGTGCAAAATATTCAATCTTGTAACAGTCAGCGCGATTACCGCTCTCGAGAGGTTCATTCTTCAACTTGGTGTTCTTGCAAATCGCGATCACGTCAAAGTCAGAAAAGCAAATTCTCTCCGAGCACTTTGGTAAATTCTCTTTCAATACTTTACTGATTGTACTCTTGGCATTCGAAGCATTGAGTCGTTAATTGCAGGTTTTGTGTTTATATTAAGATAGCGAAACGGGTACAAGGAACATTAAGCTGATAAAATAGTAAAATTATTATTAAATTAATTATATTATGAACGACACTTCTGAAATAATTATTTCGTCTCAAGACTGTCCTGTTTTATAGTCGGAAATAGAAATTTTTGAATGATGAAACCGTCGCATCATAAATATCAATCTTAAAAAGATATAGAGATTCAGGCAATCCGCATGGTCGTCGCCGATCGTGTAATTTTCCGCAGACGAACCGCTTTCTTACGCTCCTCTCTTCGCATCCGTCACGAAAATATGAATTCACGAAATCTACTCCCTGATATAAAAGAATATCCCTGCCTACCCTCCGTCTTCTTCCGACCCGTTCGTCTTTGCGGCCACTACCCTCTTTATCCTCCGCTCGTCGCATGCGGAGAAACGCGAATCCCGGACGGCGTTTCTCATAAAGTCGCGAGCTGGCGCGTAATCGCGGGTATATTAAAGTGCGAGGAGATCAGCGCGGGCGAAGATTTCCGCGAAATAAGGAGAATTCCGTCAGTGAACACCTACATATAAGTACGCCGCCGCATATAAGTACGATGCGAGGGCGTTAAAGGAAAATTTCTGTGCATTCGCAAGTGACATCTCGAAAATGATGTGTTCCTGCAAAGTTGCGGTTGCAAAATTTTTTATGGAGTTAGCCCTATTTTTTCGAAAAAAAATAACAAGAATTTTGCATGTCCCCTAAAGAGTTTTAAAATCAACGGCGAACTCTAGAATTCTTCACCGAGAAGATTTATTTATAATATTAAAACCAAATCATTTAAAATTATGAACCATTTGCTGCAAAAAGGAAAAAAGTAACTATTCAGTTTTTACTTACATTTTTTCAAGTTTTGTGATACTCTAGCTCAATAAATTTTATTATTATATAGTATAGCACTCTGAATATATTTATTATTTTTATCGAATGATTAAATAAAAGAATCTCTGCTTTCATTCGTCGCTTTCTTTTTTACCGTAATATTATACTATAAGAATAATGTCTGCGAGATTTCAGTCCGCACTTAGGTAAACGTATGCGATATAAGCACGGCTGATCGTTCCGTGCAAGGTACAGAAATAGCGGTCGATGGATAGGAAGATTGTAGGTTATTTCCCTGGCATAATGTCAGCAGTCGTGTCATGTGCTTATTTCTTTGTCCGACAGCGTTTAGACATTTAGATAATGATGCAGCCGGTCGCGTCAGTGCGATATCGCGCGCGTAACATTCGCGGAAATGATTGACTGTAATTTCTATCGCCCGACATCGATTCTGAGAATCTTAGATCACCAGTGACGATAGGAAGAAACTTTGATGATCTATGTTGGCGATTCATTATTGTCGCTTCTACGAGAACGGGTGACACGGACAAGAGAAATATGTAAGTGGCGTACGAATTTTCTCGGTTTCTTCGCCCATGTCGGAATTGACGTTTGTCTTCTTCAACGTTTCCGCGAGCAGCGGAAGCGCGCGATCGGTTAGCCGGTGAAAGATGACAATGTGAAACTGCGGAAGTCCCCGACTCTTGCGGAAAACTTCCCGACCGAGACAAAACCAAGTCTGAATCGCTCGTTCGCGCTGGCGAGCGTCGCGCGAGCTACGAAGAAATATAAATCGAAAAACGATAGAAACCATTTTTTTAAATGGACGTATATAAGCGTCGAGAGGAAAGACTTCCATTACATAGAATTACATTTTTTTTACGCCCCTCTCATGTCGTGCACTTTAGTCTCGCGGCTTGCGAGAGCAGTAAACGCTTTACGTCGATGCCCGCCGTACTCCGCAGTAATTATTCGCCGCGCATCAAGGTGAAAGAATTGTAAGAAGGATAATAAAACCCCCTGGAATGAAGAACGTCGCAGCCAAAGAATAAGATGTAAGTCGGGCGGGAGAAATGGCACGTCGCTTTTTATTGCCGGCATTTGTCGGTACGGTATAAAAAAAAATCTCCTCGAGGCGACGGTAAAAGGAATGTGCGGTTTTTAAAAATGCAGCGCATGATAAACTTTACATCGAAGTTTGCTCAGCAAGCTATTTGTGCAGCGATTAAATCTCACATTTTTTCGGTTCAATTATTTGGAAATCAGTTTCTCAATTATTGCAGCTCAGATACGGCATAATGCTATAATCGTTTGATGCCACGCGATTATTTATACACGAGAGACGTTACAGGATATTAAAACGCGAGTGGAACATAAACCTATTTACGACGCATTCGCGTAGTAAGGTCTCGCGCCCGATCGCACGCCGTTAATGCCAGAAAAAAGAAATTCTTTCTCCCCTTCGCTTCCCTTCCGCTCCACGTCATCTTAATATCGTGATATCTAAGTAAAAGAATTCATCGCGAGCAGCTGTCGCGTCGGTACCGCGACATTATTCTTGAGACCTTTCTAAGTGAGAATATTAATCGTTGAGAAAATACGCTTGACCGAATTTCTTCGGGATGAATGAAGGGAACAGCCGTATATCAACGTAATCATATCCCCTCGAACGCCCGTTGTTCGAGTAATAACAAATTTTTAAGCAACAATATTTATCGTTGGAGTAACACTTTATTAAAACGACAACGATAAACGTAATGAATATTCAGGTAGACGCGAAAACTCGCCATCGTTTACTCACTTGCGTAACTCCACGCAATTTACAGCCAATTTAAGAAAATGGTTTCCGTCGTAATCAAGGAAATTCTTTTTAAACCATCCCCACCGCGCCACCCCACAATGGAAGCGAAGTAAGAAATTTATCTTCTCTCGGCAAACAACGAATGTTTGGACATGCTTTAGCTTCGCGGAACAAGTGGACGAAGGAAAAAAAATAGAAAAAAAAAACCTCGGATAGGCGTTTTCTGGGCCGATTCTTCCGTGTGCTTCGGCAGAGTGGTAAACACTTTAGCGTGCTCCCGCGAATGTGTCCGGCAAACACGTTCCAATAAACACTTTTATCCCGGCTTTTAACGATGAATCGTATTCTCGGCGGCACTGGGGCGCGAATAACCGAACCGAGTCTCTCGTACATGTGAACGAGCGATTAAAAGCGATACGTTACGTCGCGCGAACTCGCCCGCACGAATGCTTTAATGAGAGTACCTGGGGGTGCACCTATATTGACATTCCGCTGTACGTATACAACCACCGGGAAGGTGGTGCCACCGCGCAGACCCAAGTATGGAGCGGCTCGCCGCCGCTCATGACATTTATTTACGTGCACACGCGGCTGTGCAAAAGTTTGCGATTATTATGTTACGCATTGCTCCGATAATTATAACGGTTTTCATGAACTGCAAAATTTTTTTCGTCGACCGGCAAATGTTCTTTTTCCCGAGCGATATAAACGTTTTAATAATATTCTTCAAAATTCGCAGAGCGAGAAAGAGAGTGAAATCTATTTGAGATATTTTTTGCAAGTTTTTACCACCTTTTCCGGTTGACCATTTTAAATCGTTATTTCATATTCTCCTCTTTCTCCTCTGCGCGAATAACAGCAGATGGACAGACTTACCAATCTCGCGTCACCTTCGCGACGAACTGCTTTTGATTCTCCCTATCGATTAGCAGGGAGCGATCATCGGTGGCACGAACGACTGAATGGCAAACAAGGCGGGTCTCGTTTCGGTCGAGGATCGTGAGGTTGTAAGGCGACGCCAGGAGCCGAGAAGCCATTCGATCCAAAGCCACCCACGATTTACCGGCCACCACCCAGGACGGATACGTGCAACGCTGCGGTGGATTTTCTGTAACGTGAAAAGATGGCCGTGTGGAGAGAGGATCCCGCTGTTTGTCGTCGAGATTCTCCCCACGGAACGGAAACTTCATGCGCGCGCGCGCGCATATTCATGATATTTTCCTTTCCTCGGTTAAAAAACTGAATCAAAATTTGCGAAAAGTTTTCTCATTGAAAACACTTCTCTAAATATTTATCAAGAGGTATAGAAATTAAACTTTAAGAGGGCAAAGAAATCGCGTTACAATTTAATAGCGGGATGAAAGAAAATCAAGTGATTTAATTTAATTAACAATTATTTTAATTAACAGTTATTATTAAACAGAGCTTCAGGGAATTTTGTCTTTTATTGGTGTTTGCAATTATCAAAAATATTTCGCTATTTTCAAAGCTGCACCGGTACAGAGCAAAGTAAATTAACGCTGCAACGTCAACACTTTAATTTCTGCAATTTTCATCTTCACGTTGAGAATTCGGACGACTGTTAAATTCAAATGTAATTACGTGTCAAGAAATAGCCGCGGCTTTATTCTTAGGACGCTGTAACTCCGCTCCTAACGCAGTTATTTCAAACTCGAAATGCATAATATAACTGTAAACTTGTTCCCGACTCTTTAAGTTCACGGGGGTCCTCGAGCAGATAATCCGGCATAAGTAAACTTTGACCTTTCTTCCTCCTACGTCGTAAACTTCGTTTCCCGGCATGCCGGTTGTTTCCATGCATATTATCTCACACGCCCCCGTCAAAGAGTTTCGGAAAAAACTCAAAATCGAACGACATTCAATGTTCATTTTCCGAATTCTGCACTAATTACTGCGCGTTTTTGACGGCGTCGTAATATTCGTAACTAGCGTAATTACACCGAGTGCGAGTAACATACGTCATATGTGAACGTGATGTATATTAACCAACTCATTAGCTTCATTAACATACACTATGCGTTACAACGCATAATTCATGTATACGCTGCATTGTCATCGTTGCGATAATGATTCGGAATTGTTCTCGTTATTACTTCGATAAAATATTACACATTATTTGCAAAAAGGGAACATTGTCAAAATTATATCAATCGAATAATGCGTGTATTTCGAGAGTGCAAAAATTATTAAAAAGTCGCGACGCACAAGATGTTACGTAAAAATTGCGACGATACTTCTGGGATTATCGCGTGTTGGCAAGAGCGTTACGTTGACGCAAATAATTTGCTATAAATGTGCGACAGCACTGTCGCCGGTGAGCAGTTATCCTGTCAATGCTCGGCTGCTCACGGCCATCAATCACCGTGCACCGTGAATTAATGGACCGTTAAAAATGCACGAGCGACAAAGTATGCTGCGTGCATACTACATATGCGACCGGGCTGCGTGCAACTAAAAGCTAATCGATAATTCAATCGGGTGTGTGCGTGCGCTGTAACACTATAGCTCGCCGAAATTGCACTGCTTATCGTAGGTAACGTCGCTGATGATAAGAGCGAAGCACAACAACGGCGATAAAGAAACGACGGGATTCGCGTAATTGTTTCATTATGCGATCTACGTTCCCGCGATATAATTATTTTCTTATGCGCACATTTTTCCGCGATATACGGAAAAATTGCGCTGGTTTGTACGCGATTAAAATTTCTTTTCTTGCGCCGAGAGATTTTTCATACTTTCGGTCATTTGCATTCACACTATACGCTATTAATAACACAATCGTTTTAAATTATCGACGGACTTTTAAATTTGCGTTTTCTTCCATAAACTTGTCAGCTTTTTCAGAAAACGGTAATGAATGAAAATATTTTGATACGTTCGATTTTACGTCACGAGCTTCGATTTTGTGTCGCTTAAGCATTTGATAAACAATGATGACAATTATCACAGTTACGCCAATAGTTTCAAAGTCAAGTAACTCTTCAAAACGGATCTTCTTTAAAGCTTTGCCTGAATTTTACGACGTAAGAGTGCGCTGTATGTAACAAAATGCCTATTAAAATGAGTCACGCCCGCGGCTGAGAAGAAACGTATGCTTTGTTCAAAGTAAATTACGCCCGTCCTCTTATCTTTCTTTGCAGTCAGACCGCATGTAATGCGTTACCTTGAAAAGATTGTAATTCCGCAGCGTGTTCCGGCAGCGGTTATTTGAAAACTACAGCCTCAATCTAAAGCGGAAATAGCATCTCGTAAAAAGCGCTGCGATCTTCTCGCATTGGTATTTAATGTGATTATTCATATCAAAATCAATTATACTTGCTGAATCGCTCGAATCGCTTTATTAAGAGAATATTTCATATTTTAATATTTACTTTTAGATCCACGATTATATTCTAATATTTCATAGATATGTATATGCGCTTACTGCACAAAGCTATTCTCCATTCTTCGCATAACTGTATTTCTTACCATGCATATTTGTTTCGGCTTTCTGCTTCTTCCTCTAACTATCATATTTCTCGAGCAAATCATAACGCATGGCAATCTTTTGAAGTAACGCAAACTACAGTAAAACTAGCGGTTTTGGTTTAATCTTGGTGAAACAAATAAAAATGTATTTTGATGAAAATTATCATTGAATGATATTTTGTTTAGTTATTATCAATATTATTATATTTACATACATTTCTTAAGCGCCGATTACAAATGTATGAAAATGTATGAAACCAATACAATAAAAGAATGAGAAGGAAAAGAGAATTTACACATCGGCCAAGTAGAATTTATATATATATATATATTGGCGTCGGCTTCACAACGCGAATAACGCTCTCCTTCATCCACGGACGGGCACTTCGAGGCGGGAAGCCCGGCGTAGCTCGAGATCCCGGGGCTAATCTGCCTCCTGGAAAGTTTAAATGGAAACGCGGAACCGGGGTAGGGGGTTAACGAAACATCCGCGACGCCGTGGCGAGGGCGCCGCTGAAAAATTTTTAAGCTGCTTAACGCTCGAGTTGAATTTGCTCGAGTAGCGCGGCCGCGATCTCGAAATATTAAGCGGCAGTTTTGTCATTCCTCGATAACACGGCCTGTCGATATGTAACAGAGTGTGTAATAAACGAATAATACACTGTTGTCGATAATAATGAGATAATGATAACAATAAACAATCGAAATACGAAATGCGCATGAAAATTATGCCGAGGAAAAATCGAAAGAACGGATAAAATTGAAATCCATTTGATGGCTGTATGATAATCGGGTCCGCAGCAGAGGTCTCCATTTTTCATAACTCAACCGTATCGATCTACCCGGCGCGTACATCGTGTCGTTTGACCGACGATCAAACTGGCAGCGCCTCGTCCCGCCGCCCTCAATTTGGTTAACCGTGAATCCTGCGACAAGATCGTCCCGACCCGGCAAGGCTACGTGTAGCTATGCGATGCCGTGGAATACCCGAAGTACCAGGCGTTGACCACCGGCCGGGGCCACGATAGTATGCCGGACAAGAATCCGATCTGGTGTCCGCAGGCACTCTCATAGTTTACGTGTTCTCGTTCTCAAGGACCGCGGCCTGCCGCGCGCACAGCAGTTTCCGCCCGGTCGGGATGTACGCGCCTATCCGCCGCCGTCGCCTCGTCGCCATTGATTAACAGCCTCCGCAGAATGTCAATCGTTAACTCGATCTTCCGTGTCGCGGTGGACACCGTAACGACCGGCCAGCGTGCGCGACGAGATCGATTAGCGATATTCCGATATTTATAACGATATAAAAAAAATTATTCAACTTTACGCGCTTATCTTTTTTAATTTGCAACAGTTAAATCTTTACGCGAAATCAATATATCTTATCGATATTAAAGTGGTTTTTAATATGTAGATCGCAAAATTTTATAGAAAATTATAAATTGCTAAATTATACATTTTTTGTTAATTTTCTCTGAACTTTCGCAGAGCGATCTAAGAAGATCGTAAAAAAAAAAGAAACGAGAGTACTTACTTTGCGTCATTTTGAACGTTCTGGCAGCTTCGTTGACGCTGATCAATCCGTTGCAGGCGGCGTCCGAACTCTGCGCAAGATACCACGTGTTGTTCGATGGATTTGTGTAAATAAAGCATCTGTAGCTCTCTTCGTCGTTTATTTTACGATCGTTACGATCGCTGTACAAACGCGCGACCATGTAATTTGTGCTGCCCTCCCTCCAATGAGCCAGACACTCCAATTCTACGTCTAGAAAAACAAACCGTTGCAACTGCAAATTGGCATGTATCCAATAATAACTATTGTTTTTTTTTTCGTTTTTATTTTATCAAAATACGCGCGGCTGCCGACGAGCGTGTTGCTGTCAGCACATATGTTTACAGGACGGAAAACATAAACTGTAATACGTTAAAGCACCAGGTGACGATGCATGCGCGCGCGCGCGCGCGCGCGGCGTAGTGTATCAAATCGAATGAAAATTCGGTCGGTGATTCCCGTCTATATACGAGCCTATTAGTAACAGAGTCGTAAATAGAAGTTTATTGCCATTGTGCTCGCCGGATAAAGCTATCTGCAGAAGTTATAAACGAGCGTAAGCGATATATGAATGTTCATGAAAACGCATTATACCGGGGCTCCGCCGCATGCGACCGACCAGGACACGTCGCGTTGTAGTACAATGCGCTTTCGCGCGTGTGGAACCGTGTATTCATTTATCCGCGCGCGTATCGAGATAGATCGAGAGAGCACGGACCGATGATAATTGCGCAAAATCGTTTGGACAAGCCCAGCAACAAATGGTAATTGACAAGGCCATTAATCATTCATTCCGAAGCCGCGAGCTTTATTGACCGTTACAGGCCTTGCGCGTCGTGTTAATTAATGTCAAACCGGATGTTAACGTCACCGCGGAAGCGTCGCGACGATCATAATTCCTTTTTACATTCCGAAGTGCTCCGTGTGGCGAGACACTTATTTCGCGTGCAACTCAATCGTACGATGATTTCGTTACCGGCAACAACAATCAGTCTTCGATATTTTCCGCTTGTGACACAATCGAGGCTTTCTTTTTTTTTCGGCCGTGCTATATTGTGTTTCCTTCAATAAGTTCATTGTGATGGAAAATCAATGGAAAATTAAAAACGGTTTAAATATTCAAACTCCATGAAAACGGGAATGAAAATTCGATGACAACACAGGTACGAATTGAAAGTTTATATCCACAATGTGTATTCCAAAATTTGCATTAATATATTGAGGGTACTCTGCGAGCGCTTTATAATTGTAGATTGCAGCGATACGAATTAATTATGGACCAATAACAAAATGTCACTAGACAGTGATTGGACTCGCATGTTGCATAATTCATAATTGTTTAGGTATTCATTTGACAAATTGTGAGCGTATGTAAACAGATATAACACAATTGCCGTGTAAATGGATATTACACAATGCATGTTGGTGTAACAATATCGTTTTACACACGGGGTATACATTGTACAGTATCAAAGAAATTCATGAAAAAAGAAAAAACAAGAATAATCAATTTATAAATTTTCAAATTATTCATATTATATTAAAAAAGGTAAATTAATATTCCGATATCTGGCTTGAAATAAAGACTTTATTCGTAATTTTCTTTTTTTTTTTTATTAAGAATCAAGTGGATGATTATCTCTGCCAGAAATATATTTTTTCATGGTTCTTAAATATTAACATTTGAGTCATGAATTTTCATTAAAAAATGATCAAAAAAAATTTCATAGATTAAGCGAGCAAGCCGTCCGTGAAAAATAATTTCGCCATGTGTTAGCAAAGTATTACGGTGCTAAAAGAATACTGACCTACGCTTTCAGACGAATGAACGTTGGCACACGCTTGATAGCGCAAAAGCAGACGCGAGTCCTGCGTGCACGCTTCCGCTCGTGACCGCGGCCAATTGCACTCGCCCTCATTCACGCTATACGTGAACTCCAACGGGCCCTTAATGGGACAGGGCAGCTGCGCTGCATTGTTGCGAAACAGAGAGATCAGAATGGCGTCGCTGGTCAACGTGCTGCATTTTGCTGACAGACTCTCTTCCCCGGGCGTGCAAAAAGCTAATAACAGTAGCGAAAGGTAATGTTGCAATATTATTTTTTGTAAATGTGATAATGAGGATGACAAGATATTTGTCACTTATTCTAAGATCGGAATAAAATTCCAAGTAAAATTACAGTATAAAAAGATAACCACTGAAATAATAGCAAAGTGATGGTTAAAACACAAAGATATAAAAATAGATAAAATAGATATTTGTTCCGTTCTGGAAATTAAATTTCTTCTAAGAACAATAAGAAACGCAATTACGTTAAAAGGAAAAAGACGCAAAAAGTAAAAATCGCAGAAAAATGCGAGATATTTTGTGAAAATAAAAACGTAAAATTATTACGGAGATTTAATGAATCATAAGTTTTTTTTACGACACTCCGAATGAAGAAGCGTGATGCTAAACATCTCTTAATGATATAAAACAGATTTTTGTTGCAAAATCTCACAAATTAATGACATTCATAACTTACTTTCTTTATACTGCAGCACGTTGGCGTGTTGCGCATGCATCACAATGCACCGGTAGCAACTATACTTCCTGCAACACAAACGGGAAAAAACATTTTAAATGTTATATATTATTCAGCGTATATGGCTTTTGTGCTTAAAGAGCTGCAGCTCGCTACATACGCAATTTTTCAAATCTCAATTTTCATATAAACTGCTGCCCGCAATCAAAATATTTTTTTTATTTTTGATGCCTGGTAAACTTCATTCATTCGCATAATTTGTGTCAAAATGAGCAAAGATAAAATCTGCAATACATCATTAGCCCGGTTTTGCAATCCGCTCTTTCATTAAACAAATTCACTGAAAGTGCGCTTGAAAGAAGCCTCGCTTTTCAACAACATTAAAAAAAAAAAAAAAAAACTACGAGAACCATATTAACCAAATATAGTTCAATCGGACGAGAATGATCATTGTGGAAGACCAATGAGTCGTTGATCAGATGTTAAATAAGGTTTATACTTTATAATCGTTGCATGTAAAAAGAGTTGATTTCATAAAATTACAAAAAAAGCATATTTTACTCAATGTAATAACTTCGAGCGACTTGTTTCAAACGCAGATTGCGGGGTCGTGCTTACGCTCCGCTGTCGCTCCTCACCGTGGACTGTATTTACGTTGATTTCCACTCTGGAAAAAGGTATAAACTATCGCGCGGACCGCCTATTTGAATATCGCGTAAATTTACAAACCAAATACCGAAGTAATTTCTGTTGCGCGCGGCAGCGAGCAGCGCTCGCAAATTTCACCATCGGCGCGCGCGCGCTCACGCTCGCGCTTGCCATCGCCGTCGAGCCGAACGCACGGTGCTTTCGCCGATTATCGCCCTTTTCAAAATGCACCGCTAAAGCGGATTAATATCGTTACAACCCGTTGGCCTTGCCGCGGTGTATATAGTAGCAGATGCACCGGCGGCGCAGCGGCGATAGTAGCCGGAAACTATATCGGACTGACAGCCAGGAACAAAGGTAAACTTCGACTTAAGCCACCGTGAGAGGGGTGGGGGGGAGGAGAGGAGGAAAGGGATAACGAGGAGTGGAAAGGAGTGAACCGAGTGAACTAGCGAGGGAAACAGAGAGGCGGCGGGGAGGGAACAACGGAGAAGCTGCGAGAGAAGGTAAGTTGCAGACCCGAGCTAAGTAAGCAAGGTGCCAACTAGTAAGGACACAAGACAAGCTCCGAAAGTTTTAAGTAGCTACGCGATACTACTCGTTGGACTCCTGTATATCTCTCCCTCTCCCTTTCTCTTTCGCGCTATTTCACCGACGTCACTATTACGCCTTACGTTTGTCACCGCGCTTATATAGAGATGCTCCTCGCGCGCGCGCGTCAGCATCTCGTCCCGTGTGTCGTCAATCTTCGGCGAAATCCAACTCACTTCGCGATAACGATCCAATAGAGAGTTAGGGAGGGATCGATTCCGACCGAAGCGGACCTCTGCGGGAACCGTCTAATGGGTTAAGTCGTCGATGCAATCTCCATCGCCGCGGAAACGCGTAAACGTTTCGCGCGAACTCGCGCCGGGCGTGATCCGCAATCCGAAAGTTGGCAAGTTTGTTTGAACGTCGACGCCAAGCTCGCGTCACCCAAAATGGTTTTCGGCATTCGAACATTGTCCCGTGATCGTAATCGATTATCCGCAACGTGAAAGAGAGAGGTACGACAGTCTGGAAACGCTGTCAGTTCGCAGTTAAATGCGGATGCCATTGTCTGGTGAGCGAAACGCTTTTGTCGATGAAAATCGTCCCGTCGAAATCGTTTCGCTTTAAGTTCTCCGCGTGGGCGTTTCTCCCTTTTAACGACTTTCGCGCGGACGTTTCTCGCGCGATGATCGACCTCCGTTTCCCGCAATTATAAATTTCGCTTCCTTCTTGCCGACTCCTCAAAGACGCGTATAATACATCGTTCCTGCTTGCTCTCCAAATACTCGATAGTACTCAAACGCGATGTTCCACCTGTGCGCAAGTTTCTCTTTCTTTGACAAGTTGTTTTTCTTTGATGAGCGCGGCGATCGTATTGCCATCGTCAATACGGCGATGGAAATTTGCTGATTTTTAAGTGCTCGCGATTTTCAATATTCGTCGAAAATTGCTATTTAGTTATTAAAATATTCAACGTTAAATATGAGAGAGCGATTTTAAAAGCTTTTAAGAGATTGTAACGAGTAATGTACTCCTTCGAGTGAAATTAAGCTAGGATGTCAGGCGTATGTTAACGACGGCGTATGTACGTGATGTGTTCGCCATAAACCGTCTTGATTCCTCCGCGCTCCATTGGTCACGCCGTTCGTTCTCCGCCGGACGTATTTACTTAACCGTTAAGCCGGATGGTTTACGTTAAGTCGAGTATTCGCATTTTAACGAGAGAGCCGCCGTTAAAGTCACCCTTCGCCGACTCTCGACAATTCTCTGATGCTTCATCGCTCGATGAACTTTGCACTAATAACGCGCGACGAGACGAGACGGGACGAAATGAGAGATTGTTTCGCGTTCTTGTCGTGATTGCATCGCCCCTCCGCCGTGTATGTATGTCTGCGCATAAATTTATCATGGTCTTCGCATTATGCGTGAGTTATTAATGACATGAGTTATTCACGCGAAAATTATTTCCGAACGTAGCAATTTTAAATACGATATCGATCTCGCCGTATATCGTGTAATCACATAATCGCATGTATCACGTGACCCAGGAATAAAGAATTTCCATGGAAGCTTATTAATTCGTCTGATACTATTGTTATCCCGCGTTGCATAACAAGTAACTCGATATATTAATTTATAACATCGATTTCTGCACGCTTGCGGAGATTTTTCTGCACAAATGTAAACCTGCGTCGCTGTATAATCCGAATCGCGTTTTGCTCGTATCTTAATCCGATCGCATCTGCCGGCGGATATTTTAGAATACAAATTCGTAATCTTCTATTTTCGCATGTTGACATCTTGTGTGAATGTCCGTATGGTGTAATCCATGCTCTATTCGGTTTCGCTCATATCGGATTATTACGAACCACTGATATTGCAACATAATAATTAGTTTTTATCTTGTTATTTTGCGTAGATAAAAATGCAAAGTTTCGAGAACGATACTATTCCGTCCGAATTTCATATAAAAACTTCTTCAAGCCTGTTTTATATTTTGCAATAAAAATCTATTTAAATTTTAAGTAGTAAAAAACATTTATAGAATAAAAGATTAATATCTACACATACAAGATACATATTAATTTTTTTTAATCCTGCATTAAGCGATATATAAAATTATAAATAAAATTCTATCTCAAATTTTATAGCGATTTATACATCGTCTCAAATAAGTTTCAAATAAAGACTTAAAAACTGATTGAAAAGAATATTTGGATGATTCAAATGTTTCGATTCGAAACAAAAAAAAAAGGGGGAGGTACGCTAATGCATTATAATTACGCACAAAAAGCGACGATAAAAATACGGCAAAGGCGTTTCGTTGAAAGCATATTGAGGTCCAAATTGCCGATCACAGAACAATGATACTGTTTGCATTGTCTAATAGCTGGATAGCGTGCGAAGGGCACTAAGCTACCCTCAGTTTTATCTTTCCCTCTCTCTCTCTCTCTCTCTCTCTCTCCCTCCTCTTTCGTACGGCATCTGACACCGTCTCGCTCACCTAAACCCGTGTTTCCCGGGACATGGTTTATTGATTTCTCTAGTGCGTAAATACGTGGCATGGTACTCGGCGCGCTAATGACGCCCATGAGAGACGCGTCGCGACGCGTACGCGAGCGTACCGTGGCCGAAAGTGACGTTTTCATAAATTATCATTCGGCTGCAGCGTTCACGTCTAGTGCGGCGAACTTTTTGACCGCGCTGTTGCGATCATTATCCGCGAATTGTCCGCAGAGGTGGGAAACCAAGCCGCAAACCAACTCTGGGAACCGGTCGAGAATCCCATTTGCGAACTATTTAAAACTAATGTCGGGATTTCGAAAATTAGATGCTGCAAAATTCAATATCTTCAAATCCGTTTTCAATTCACATCCATTTTCTTCCATTTGTGATTATGAATTATGCAAACTCGTAAATTGATAAAATCAAAAATAAATTTTTCACGTTTTTTATTTTGGCAGTCGTATGCTGATTATTTTGACTGCAGTTCGCTAATGTGTGACCCGCGAAAATCGACTTACGATTTTCTGCAATATGTCATATCTCGCAGCATGTTTTTCAATACGCATCGGCTTGCAAAACGAAATAGAGTTAGTAACACGAACACAACAGGGCTATGGAGTAATAGGGGTCGGATCTGCGGTGCATAAACACTGAGGAGATTCTTCGTTGTAAGGTGAACTGCACACAGCGCGCAGCGAAAATGAACTGCGCGCGAAACAAAAGCAATCTGTTCATACATTATCGCCTCGCGGTATCAGCAATGAGATCTTTTAAATGGGTTATACCGTGGCGTTAACCGGCGGTACCATGTAATTTTCACGCAACACATTATCTAGTGGTTATATTATCTCTCTTCTCTCTCGTCCTTGCATCGGTAATACCCATCGTCGCATGGGGCGATACGCCCCTTCGCGATATGATTATGGTTCGATGAACATATAATTAAATCTGCTTATCGTAAACATAATTTAATTACATTTACTTACATTATAATTAAGCCACACATATCTCTTTTGTAAATTCAAGCCGCGAAAGGTAATTCTTTAATTTACGATCGCGGCTGCTTACAATTTTGCAAAATACCTAATTCATCGCGTTTTTTTTTTTTTTTTTTAAGCGTGCGAACACGAAAGCGTAAATCAACGCTTGCAATTTAGCGTTGGTAAATATTAGTTTACTAAATTTAATGCAATGTTTTAACAAATTTTTCGTGAAAATACTCGTATTTCCGTCAGATCCAACTTGCCCGTTCACACGTGAAAACAACATTGTTTTGAACAATCACGCGGGCGTACGCAAATTTATTGCGGAAGACGGATTACGAACATTATCGACAAGGGTGGTTCGATCGTTATATGCGGTGTTATTGTGATTGTTATACACACATCGCTTAAACGACTACGTACGCACGCACGTACACCCGGGTCGCGCAGTTCGGGTGGAACTAAAGCCTGTGAGCTTAAACTTAGGTGCCAACCAATCACGACCGCGGAACTGACATAAAGCCAAAGCTTTGAGCTCGAATTAAATTTTAAACGAGAATGTAGCCCGCAGCGTCACGCATTGGACATACCGCAGCCTGCTATCTACGCTGATAACACGAGGTGGCGTGACGTTACAAAAATAAATTTATTGAAGAAAACTTCGAGAAGCGCGAGACATTCCGCGCGGCAAATCTCTCGCCAAAATTAAATAACCATAGTACAACAAAAAAGAAAATTTTTTCTAAAAATTGCTGATGACAAATAACTGCAATTCTTTCCGCTGATGTTATAAAATATCGTTATGTTATAATCTCTTTAACTAATAAATAATTCCCACAATATATCTTGTAGATAGGGCGTTGTAATGTGTGCACTTCTTATTGTAAACGTCGATAATAGGATTGCAAAGCAAACCGGCGCTTATTGTAAAAATAAAATTCCACGACGCAACATTGAACCCGACTTTCCTCATTGCGATTGGAGCGCAAACTTGCACGAAGAAATAATGAAGTAACAAAATCGCGAAATCTACGACTTGCGCGGCGACTTCATCGCGCCGTTTCCTGCCGAGGGAAGCGGAAACTTTTTCATGGGAGCTTACGATGTTACGACGAAAAAGTTCTGACATCTACGAGGAGTTCTGAGACAGAATATGGATCATGTCGATCAAAAGGCGCACAATGAAGATACTCTCGACACTGGCGCACGGCGGAAAAACGTTTTCAGAAATTGATGCGCTCGTTCACCGAAAGAGAGAATTTATTCCGGTATTTTACGGTAACGCCCGATTGTTTCGAAAGTTCATGTGACGCGGCGACTGCAAATGCGTATATACGCGTATGTGAAATTCTGAATTTTACCGCTGTTTAAGCACTGTAACCCAGTTGATAATATTCTAAAATTGTAATACTGATTCAACACACAGTAATCCAACTGATAAAACATTATCCTATGCTCCATAGCATTACAGAAATGTTTAAATATGCATGCCGCAAACTCAGTTAAAATGAAGTGTGCTACGAATACAGTAAAAATCGCAAGTCGCTGCGTGTCGCATTGTGTCCTGTATAATATTCTTTGCAAAAATTCCAAAACTTTAATATAATAGAAAAAGCATAGTAGATTCAGTGATATTTTAATTAAAATAATGCGAATTTTTATTTTTTTTTTTTTTTTAAGAAAAGACTTACGGAGGCACATGTGGCGTTTGTGTAAACGTACTCGATTTTGGAGCTACGCACACGCGTTAAACTCATGGGAGACAAAACAAATTCGCGCTTTCAGCCTTGTATACTATCTGGCGTGTTTGCTAAAATGTGAATTTATTCTTGCCCGGACGAGATTAAAAAAGGAGTTTCCCGCTTCCTTGTTTCCGCCGTAAATTATGCAATTGTATACCTCCGACGTTTCCGCGACCGCGACTCGCGAATTTTTTGACGCAGGAAGGAACTATAACTTTTTAAAACAGGTAGAAGCGATTACGCGAGCAATACATTTCTGCACGAGCGCGACTGCCATTTATTAAATGCGACCGGACGGACCGCGCGTTCGTATAATGCTCCCGCGTTTTTCGCTAAAACATAAATTTCCCACGTAGAGCCTCGCACTCTCACCGAGCGAATAAAAGCCCGCCGAACATAAAGAACGACTGGTTTTGGCTGGTTCCACTGGCCGACATTCTCATCCGCTTGTTATATAATTTAGGAACGATTATTTTTGCGAAGAATCAAAGCATTAACAGGTACACGCGCTTCCACTCGTGTATATGCCAAGTGTCAATGTGAATTTATTGCGATGTCCATGAAATAATTTCTATAGATCCATAAATAAAAGAAAGAAAATCAATATATATTATAATATATTTTTTATCACATTCTTCTATCAATTTGTAAAAAGCAATTGTAGAAGATATCTATTAAATAATTTGATATTACTATTAATCTCTATAAATTTTGTTTCTTTGTTTCTTTTAAAATCACAATATCGACAATAATGAAATATGTTGCATAAGAATAAAAAAAAAATAAATAATGAAATAAGTAAAATAATAATAATAAAATGATGATGAATATGATAATTCAGATAGTTACGATTAACTACTTTAGATAGTTACGTTAGCCTGCACTGGTAGATTCGTGTCAGTAGTAAAGCTCAGTCACTGAGCAGACACGACTTTACTACTGAGTGATAAAGCCGGGGTCAAAAAGCTATTTCAGCCGTGACGGATCTAGTTTCTCTTGACGCTTAGGATCAACAGAAAGCTAAATACGACGTATGTCGAGCGCGTGGCATTCAGTGCATTCGAAAATACTGGCGACACGTGGTCTGGGTTGGCTGCCGTTGACCAAACGCCCGGCGACCTCGTTCGGCAAGATCTCACTAAATCATGAGTGCCGGGCTCGAATCGAATGTCGCTACGTGCGTTCGTGGCGGTCGCATTTCCGGTGTGTATACACGCGCGACTACTCTGCTCCACAGTCCGGGTAAAATAGAACGACCAGCTAAAAAAAGCACAGAGGGAAAGAGAGATAGAGAGAGAGAGAGAGAGAGAGAGAGAGAGAGAGAAAGAGAGAAGGGTGGCGAGTGAGGCGAGAGAGAAAGAGACAGAGGGGAAGAGAGGTTGGTTTAGTATCACGGTTGCCGTGCGGGCACAATTTGGAAACCCGATATCTCAGTCGCGGACGCGGTTGTAACGTCGAAAACCTATTACGTTACAAAGCCGCGTCGTATGCGAAACCGAAATAATTCACGCGCGAGTTTCGATGCGCCGTTGAATGCGCAGCGGACTATATGTATTTTCGCGCATTGCCTGCTGGCTAGAATTTCGAGTATCATCGACCCATCAATGAAATTTCTTCCGATATTCCGTACACGAGTTATAGTGACTGTGCAGGGATTCTCGCGAGAGAAACTACCATACAATCAAATTTTATGACTATTTTAATACATGATTCTAATTCGATTTGTTCTTTAATCGTATTCATTTGTAGTTATTATTGCGTTATTTTAAGTTAAAATCGACAAAATTCCACTAAAAATAATAACATCAGCTCCTAAAAAAATCGCCATTAGACCATCATTTAGTAAACAAAAGTCATCGCGAGTAGTTTGCTATTTTTTACTGTCGTCTATTGTTAAATTAGTTTTCCACAATAGTCAGTTTTAACTATGTTTCGTTGAGGCTATTTTCGAAATTTTCTCGGTAAAAAGAAACAATAGATGCTATTTCCTAACAAGAGTTAAGAGAGTTTCGAGAGCAGAAGTTAAACATTTGGCCAAACATAAAAAACATCCCATTAACTTATTTTTTATTTCTGTTTAATTTTACGGCAAGCGGAGAACATCACTCGGGAATGCAGGTTTAATTAGAAGATGATCCCCTTGAAACGCGGCAGATAAGCAAATGACGTAATGCCAGATTACACGGTTTCGTTTCTTTAACGGAAAGATAGCTCTCATTTCTTCCTTCCGTTTTGATAAGCGAGCGTAAGAAGATATCAAGTCCGTCATGCAATTCCGAAAATACCATTCTTTCTCTTATTACTTGTTTATCTTACATCATACAGCCGGAGGCAACACTTCTGTCAGTTGTGATGTTTGACGTAATCGTGTTGCAGTTTGTATAATTGAAACGAATACAGATCTTTCGCACATCCGATCGAATTTCTTCAATGTATTTGCAAAACGAGAACAAAAGCGAGTATGGCATGTGCGCGGGGGAGAATGGGACGGGGCGACGGCGGCAAGGGGAGGGAAAGAGGAAGGCTGGAAATCCGAGGATGTTACACCGGCCGCAGGCATTGGTGTAACGTCGAAAACCTATCATGTTACAAAGGCATGGCGTACATGGAATCGAAATAATTCACATAGTCTTGTTTTGGCGAGCACGCAAATACGCAATACGGTCGATCTGGCGTTTCTGTACGACCGCGTAGGGAGAGAGAGAGAGAGAGATATGGGGATGAAGGATAGTGGAAAGATTAATTTGTTATTCCAGCGGCAAGCTTTGTGAAAACAAAAATGTCGGTAATATGAAATGCAATTTTGAAACACGAGCAGCGGACGCGAATTATTATACTCGAATACATTAGCAAGATTTCGAAAGAACAGTACTCTCTCTTATTCCACTTGAATAATTTGCAATTCAATGTAAATGACTCAAATATATGCATAATGTAAGAAGCCGTAAAGGGCGAAAACGAAAAAGGCCTGCGATAAACGACTGCGTTTTCAGTGTGAGACGCGCGTTTCCGCGGTGAGATCGCTCGCCCGCGGTGCGAACATTACGTAAATAATCCCGCGTATCGCGTTCGCGTAACGGCAGTACCTATGCAAATCCGAAAAACGCGGATTCTTCTTCGGCGAGTTGTTACCGAGCGTTATAAAGTTCGCAGGTGGAAAAAAAGAATCTATTAACGAGGTCGAGCCGCGCTCCCGATGGGATCATAATTAAAAAGCTTCCGCCTCCCCTGGTCGGCTCGCCGCCCCCGTTCGAGGACTAATTTCGCCGCGAGTTTTATTATATCTTCTCTCTCTGCCTCTCTTTCTCTCTTTCTCTCTCCGCCTCGGGTGCAACTCATTACGGACCTTATGCCTACACGCGCACAAATTGCTAAAAAGTTCCGCTCGGAAGAAGCGCACGACGGAATAACGATGTCGGGCATTAGCGAGTGAAACGCTCTTTTTTTTACAAAGAATCGATTCGCCAATTCGTCGTCGCTGTGTTTTTCCATGTCTGGCAGATATTTGACTACCGTTCAAAATTTTCTATCAGACCTCAAACATCGATGTTTAATATGAACGTCATATTGTGTCGCGGTGTGCAAATAGCTGCGAGAAATATTCCGATATTAATCGGGGCGTACACTTTTAAAAAGGGTCTTTTTCATTGTCCGCGTATCAACTTTTTGAAATAAAACCCAAACTTTTCGCCTGATCCTCCTGTCCATTACGCAGCTTTTTATCCTTCATCAGAAATTTGCATTTCGGTATTCAAATATTTTTCCAAATATCTTTTCCGATTATCAAACAAACATAGCGCTGAGTACAGTGTAAAAGAATTAGTATAAAATTACAATTAATATAATAGGCAATTTTGAAACCGATTATTATAGATGTGAATTTCCATACACATGTGAGTTTACAGCTTGCAAGTAAAATTAATTTCTGGCGTTATAACAAAGCCGATTGCACAATATGTGTATACACAACAACTGTAAATTTACAACATTAGAAATTAATTTTACCTGCAAGCTGTAAATTCATGAACATGGAAATTTACAGCTGTAATAGTTGCTACCAAAATTACCCGCTACTAGTTGCAATTTTACAGTAATTGTTTTGCAGTATATTGTTACCGGAAGTGTTATCTGGAATATAACAAACTAAAGTCACACACTCGGTATTCACTCAGGAAACTCGCACGGACAGTTACGGCGCACGTCCATTGATGTATTATTTACTCCGAATTCGACCAGCATAGAAGATGCACATGCAACAGGGAACGCCAGTGCCTCGCGGCATCCTGAGAGACATCCCTAAGGAGCTTTACTCTCGTACTGTATTACCGCAAGATTCGAGATGCGTTCTATGAACCGGGCCGGTGTAAACGTCGTGAGAGACGCTTAGCCTATGAGAAGGATAGGGTACCATTTCCTCCGGGGATGATGTCTGTTCAGATGCGAGTGTGGATGCGAGCGGAAATTCAAGATTATCGTCATACGAGGTTGTAACGCGACACCAGCGTGGAGAATATCTTTGAAGACTCTTCGAAGTTAAGAAATATTCCACAAAGAATGATTGTCGGATCTTTTTAGAAGCTATTTTTCTTTCAAACGTGTACAAAAAAAAATTAAGACTTGACATAATCCGCGTTAATTATTAAGCGATATTATATTTGTTTTATTCCTAAGAAGTGTTTTTCCGCGATCTCTTCAAAGCATCTTGCACGATGAAATCAAACGCTCGCGCTTGCAGCTACGACAGCAATTCGAGATGTCTCGCGGTGTACTGCTTGTAAAAAGCTTCGCTTGTTCAAGATGTTGTCGGATCGACATTGACACAAACATCACGGTAAATGTAAAGGTGAGATAGCTTTGCCTATATAAAGCAGTCGATGTGCACGGATATAAATCTCGAGTGTCCAAGCGATCTTTACGATTCTGCAAAGTCGCTTTTACTGGGAGTATTACACATCTTTTTGTATTTTCGTAATAGATAAATAGACGGGTCAAGAAAACAAAGATAAAGGCAATTAATGAAAGATAAAGGACAAGCGTAACCAGTATGGGAATAATTGCGATAGTCAGTCGATTGTTGGATTCATACGCTGGACTTGGAGTAATTCGTTTACCGTGTGCAACAAGCAAACGAAAACACCAGACCGGAAGTACCCGGAAGATCCATTCAGGACTATAGAGAGAATGTAAGGTTTTCACGCTTTTCTCCTTCTCTCCAATACAGGAAACTCGTTGGTTATTTGCCGCGAGAAAAAGAGAGGGCATGGCAAGACGAGGCGAGGCAAAACGGGCGAAGAAACGTTCGAGACTAATGGAGAAGGTTCGAAAGCAGCAGGAAAATAAGCAGCCAGGATGCTCGCGGCGAGATGCTTTTGCATTGAAATGTCCGAAGCCCGGCGCACTCACGTTTTCCTCCTATTTCTGCCTTTTCTTGCGAGAAACTCGGCAAAATGGACACAGAGATACGAAGCGGCGTCTACAAAAGGGACGTCTTTCAGCGCGGCGAAATGTTTCGCGCAAGTGCCTCCGAGTCGCCGATAATTATTGTGCTACGTAATTATGCGTTTGTCGATCAATAGCTCTGATGAATCGCTGATGATTTCGGCATAGGAATACCATCTGTCGCGTAATCGTCGCGTCGTTCCGACGACGCGTAGGCTTCTCGCGCGAGATGTTGCATTATGCAGGAAAAACATTAAGCAAGGAAAAAAAAAAAAAGAAACATCCGCATCCCGTGGGATAAACCGCGACTGGAGAATCGGAATATTCCCTTTACTGTCTCGTTTGCCCGGCGCGAGACGTCGCGAGATTGACGTCGAGGGATGCGAGTGCTTTGATAACGGTTTGAGAATATCTTCCGACGCTAAATATTCAAGACGCGTGAATGCCGCACAATCGCGCGGCGCGGAATTAATTTTGAAGCTCTTGAATTTACGTTTGACGTTTTACGTCGGCTGAAGAATTCCGTCGGCAGACGAAAAGGGAAACCTTGTAGCGTCTGATAAGCCGTAGATGGAAAATCGCGTGGTCCGCCCCGTCTTTCTTTTGCGCGCGCTCTTTGCCCCCCCCCCCACTCTTCCGTTGTTTCACCCCCGCAAAAAATTTTACCCGGCAAGACCCGACGTTAACGGATGTAAGAGCTCCGTCGGACCGGGCACAGCTGCGAAATTGTTGGCCGTTTTGTAGAATTAGCTTCATGGCTTTTACTTCCCGCTAAGATAGAAAGGCAGATTGTATTGAAAATTGAAATCGTTTTTTGTTTAAAACAAAAGTAGGAGGAAAGGATCCGTCCCTCTCCCGACGTTAGTTATCACGCGCTGGTCAATATCGAGCCCGCGGGACGTCGCGTTACGTACTTTTTTATGCCAATACGCGCACGCAATGAAAAAAAGGCGGATAAAAAAGAAACGGGCGCAAATGACAGTGCGAGAGAAGAGCGAGCGGTGGTCGAGCGAACGAACAAGCGAGCAGACATTTTCCCCGCGCTCGCCGCAGGCTGTTGATTTAGCCGGTCTGTTTTCTCTCCTCCCGGTCGTGTGCCGATTCCGTCCTTTTCTCCCGGGTTCTTTCCCTTCTGTCCTCTTCCTTTTTACAACCCGCGATTCCGCCGCGAGCGATCTGTTTCAGGTAATACACACGCGCGCGCGCGCGCGCGCCACCTCCTCCCCTCGCTGTGTCGTCGCCCGGAGCGCCCATGTGCAGGGGGGAATTTGTTATGCATTTCGTTGCATCGAACATTTGCCCGGCCGCCCGCGGCGGATATCCTTTTCCACTCAATTATTTCATTAACCGTGTCTTCGCCTCAAAGCGATAGCTCGCCCCGGCGCTCACTTCTCTGCTGCGTTCGACAGCTCTTTCGTTAGACGCGGAGGGTTATTATCGTTGGCGAGGAGAGGCGATTTTTCACTTCCACGTTTAATCGACGACGAATCCGTTTCAAAGACAGATCGTCCTTTGACTGCGCGAACGGTCAATACGGTTAAGACTGCCTTTACAGTCAATGCGTAAAGCAAATTTGCTAAAACTTTCTACCGTAAAAAAGAAAAAAATAAATAAATAAAAAAAAGCGTGAAACAAGACCGAAGAGCGTTTTTTAAACTGCTTAATGAGTATCGCGTCGATAAAGAGTCTTTAGGTTTGGAGAGAGAGAACAATATCTTTGAAATTTCTCTCCTTTCTCGCCAAGAACGTGCAACAGCGGAATGGCATACATATTCTCTTTCTGGTTTTGCATGAGAATGGCGCGTAGGAAATTTGAGAAGAAAACGATTTTAATGGACTAGGAATTTTATATCTCGCAGAAAAATGGAAACATCATGAAAAGCGATACGATATGGTTTTCAGCTCACGCTGCGATTTTCAGCTTTTCGTCATCGTTTCCTGCAGAATAGAACAATATCTCGCGCACACGAAAAGAATGTATGATGTATGTATGTAACGCTAACATAATATTATGTTTATCCGCGCCGGCAACCTTAGCTTTGGACTTTTCGAGTTTGCCGGAAATTCCGAACACGGATTGCTCCAAAGCTTAGAGTAAGGAGATTAAAATAAGCTCTCCCCCCCCCCCCCACCGTCGCCTCTTTATAATATCAATTGCACGATTTCGAACGCGCCGCGCACACCTCCCTCATTTTCTCCGGAGACAATATTTATTCGCGCTAATTGAATACGTCGTTGAATTGAACGATATTTAACCAGGCAACATGCATTTTGTATATATATGTGTGTGTGTGTGCATATACATATGTACACGTATGTATAAATTAACGATCACATTCTGGCCGCCGCCGCTACGCGAAAGTATATTAAACAGCTCGCGCGCGGGTCGCGCGTATATCGATAATACGCCGTCGCTTATAATTGCCGCATTATTTAACGCTTTCGTTCGGCCGTTTAACGCAATTTCAGGAGCGTATGCGCGGTCACGATCGGCTCGCCGCCCGTTTGCCGGGTCCGATCAAAACGCGAATGCAGCGCGCGACGGCGGCGGCCTGTGCTGTTGGGAGGGCGCGCAGCCCGGTTGCAGCGCTGGAGGCGGCCTCCGGGTCGAGGCACATTGTTGGTTTTCCCCGCTGGTGTTTGCACTGTCCCGTAGTATTGTTGTGCGGTGCACACTCTCTCGCTATCCCCCAGTCGTCCCCGTGGGAGCGACGCATAAGGCGAGGGGCATCTCATATTAGCCGCTTAATTGTCTCTATTTGTCGAAGCTCACCGCCCGACGATTCACACGATTGCGGAGAGCGGAAAAAGGCCACAGCGCTGCCGCTTGCCGAAAAGATCACCGGAAGTGCATCGCGATGGGAAAGAATGAAAACGATGTAGCTACCGTGATTGTCGGAGTTTGTATCGTCTACTGAATAAATTGAATTGAATCGATCACTGCAGAAATAAATAAAATTAATTAAAAATCCTTATTTTTTAGAGCATATAAAAAAACATTTCGTAGCATTAATGTGATTGTAAAAAAAAAAAAAAACATTCGGCGTCAAGAAAAACAAGAGAAAATAACAATGGTTCTGACAGATGATTAAATAAATTTGTGTTCTACATGAAAAGATATTTTTTATAGTAAAATCGCAGTTGTTTTTTAAATTAATTACAAGAAACGTTTTCCGATATAAAAATTGAAACGTCATTACTATGTAGTTTATGAAATGAAGAACAAGTTAATTTTCACCAACATCATATTTTCGACAAGCAGAGCAAGTGCTTTTTTTAACGGTAAACTAACTAGCTTTAAGATAGCAAGTTAAGTTTGGCTTTACATTGGAAACAGTCCAGAATAACTATTGTCACTGAAACGAGGTCTCAAAGTGTATTGAGAAATATGTCGGCGAGCACTGTTCTACATTCCGCAACGAAGGTATTATGGCGAAGGTGGAAAAGGATTCTGAACAGACGTCCTTTCACGTCGCGGCATTGTCTTTGCCGCATTGTGCAAGATAGAGACAGTTATTTTTTCAGCAGCTGAATTGCACTCTGTAAATATTTCACTCTCTGCTCATTCACCGTAACGTTTATTTTACATTTGGTGTGACGACACCGGCCGTCTATTTCTAAAAAATTAAACTATCGCAGCTTCGTACCGCAGTACGAACAAAACTGGAAATTAAATAGAGACTTGGTAATTAAAACTAAATAGAGACATGTTTCGCTACGTTAAGAGGGGATACGAATAATTCAGGATATTAATTCTCGTTTACACGATAGCATGTCGTGAAATTAAAGCATTTATATACGCTCATAAATTTTTAATATCACAATTTGATAATTTTGATTGATAATTTTGATAGTAGACACTTTACCGTAAATCCAATTTATCATCTAATTTAATTGCCAAGTACAAAGTGATGAGCGACATCACATAAAACCGTCGATATCGAAAATACGATATAATACTTATTGCGACGGCCAGAATAAAATAAGCTCATCAGACTCATCCCATGCAGATAAGCGCATAATTTCGTTACGGCATTTCTTGTTTCTACTTTATAAATACCAGCAACGACGACGACGACGACGACGACGACGACGACGACGACGACGTTATCGCCGTCGTCAAGTTTTCTTTAATTTCGCGAATGAGGCTATTTGCGGCGTCGAACACTGCGCGGATAATTCGATTAATTCTTACTGTCGGCAATAGATCTGATTAAAATGCAGCTTTGAGGTCACGCGACGACGAGTCCGTGCACTCGACCTTTATATTCAATCGAGCCGGAATGGCTTTAGCGTTAAACCCTCGGTGGACGCCTGATGCCAATCTACGTTTTAATCGCCTCGTTTGCTTCGGTGACACAAAGGGATAGATAGAACAGGCACACACCAGGCGTCGGCATGCCCGAGTCAAATAGCTAAACACTGCGCATATTGCCTTACGTAAGAGTGCTTTCTTCAAGTATCCCTTTGGTTTCGCGCGCCCATCGAGGCGCCGCGACGCTGTTGAGTTTGCAAAACACGCTTTGCCGAGGTAAATTAAATGCAGTTGACAACTCGGTTTTTAAAGCCGCGTAAACTCTTCTACGAGAAGTCGCATTATGCAATAAAAAAGTATCAACTTTCGTTATCATTTGTATGATATCGACACATAAAATAATTATATTATGCAATTATACGCAGCTTTCTCCAACGTTAATTTATTTAGCCAAATATTTAACTGTTACACATTTAACTTTATTTCAGTTAGCTTTAGAATTGATTAAACTTTGATTATTTATTCGCACACGTAAGTTGAAAAATTTTATCCCCAGACTCTTATTTGATTGCGTTAAATGAGTCACGCGGTAAAGGCTCTCTCCTAGCTCCGTTAACTTCACTTATGCGTATGCATTTCTATGTATCGTCCCACTTTCAAGTCTGCAGAGGAAACTTTCAACTAGAATTGACACCAAAAAAACAGATTTAATCACGAAGATTTATTCGTTCTTTATGCATGAAACATAATCCGATATTGGAACGAAAGACTTTATAATGCAAATTTCTCTAAAACTGGGCATTTTACCAACGCTATACGCTTGAAAGTTTAATCGTACCGATCTAAATTGCGATAGATTCAAATGGCCGGCGACTCAGAAATTTATGAAATATATATAAATTAATATTGAATAATTAAAAAAATGAGACATGTTGTTGAGAAAAATCTAATAAAGAATGAAGAATGTCTCGATAAAATTAGGATCTGAACAGCTTCTATCACGGCAGATATCGCAAGAATTTAATAGACTATTAAACTTTTCAAACTGCACGAGTATTAAATGTCAGAAGTATCAAGCATTCTATAACTAAACAATACCATACGTTGTCCAATTAAATTACACGATATCACGTATTACTACACGTAAACTACATTACAAAAATACGTCACGCTATCTAGATCGTTTTAATGACGTTAAATTAGTGCGTTAATTACGAGATGGAAGTAGGGAATACTATGCAATTATACAGCGCTCTTTTGCCCCTCAGGCTGCAAAAAATCTGCACGTTAAGTTAACAATAGCGTTACACTTTGCTGGATAGTGGGGGAGATGGGTGAAAGGAGCACCTAATTTACGATAATTCGCTCACGTATATACTCGCCGTGAGCAGCCGAATTACATTCTAATTATGTAGAGTACCACGATGCATACCTGACGAAAGTTTCATCAAAGAAACAGCGAACGACATCGCTGCAATAAACCCTGATTAGATTTCAAACTGCATTACGTGGATTACATAGACTACGCAGTGCGCACAACCGCGCTATACTCCATACATATTCCGCGCTTGAATATCAAATCAGGTGCGGTCTACAGTCGTTCGGCTCCTCGTTCATTAATTTGCATCTTGCGTTACACCGCGCTATATAGCGTACGATCTATTAATGATTACCGGCTCATGAAAATGCAGTCCTCGGAGGAGTACACGGAGGCGTCCGGAAAGTTATAGCGGCGGAGTCGCGCATTTATTATTAACACACACTTAATACTCTTATTAATTCGACAGTAGACGCGGCAGACGCGCTAACGTCATAATTCCGATCAGAAATTTATATAATTCCCGGGAATCCCAGCCCCGTAGAAAATTCTGCAGCAGGAAATTTTATATGGAAGTGAGCGGAATACGAAACTCTTATCCATGGGTGGTGCTGCGCGCGCGATACCGTCCGCCGCTGGTTAAAACTTTTAATGATTTCTCGAAGATTTGTCAGCGTATCGCGGCCCCGAGGAATAGCGCGGAGATGGATCGCTCGGGTGAAAAATAATTAGCGTTATAACTCAGAGGGAAAATCGAGAGAGCGAGAGTTGGCGGCCGTGCGAGCGGACAGGGCGCGCGGGGGGAGGAAGAGGGCGCCGTGCGCCCCGGTTTGTATTGGCGCTACATGTGATGGATTACAGCGATCAATGAAAGGTTGATCAGTCGGCTGATTGATTAGATAAGTTTCGGCGCGGTGTAACCGAACGAACCGCCGCGCGAGTTTGCCCGCCACACTTCGGCCTGCCTTCCGTGTATTTTTCCCGGCAGCAAGTTTTTCCGTCTCTCTCGCTCTCCCGCGGCGGCGGCGGTTCCTTTATTTATTCATGTCGCCCATACCCGCTCACGACAGGAGCTTACCAGGTGGTGGCCATTTCGCGGATCAAAAACGAGCGGCAGAAGTCAGGGAAGCCACGAGAGAGAAGGAATTAAGGTCGCGACCAAAAGCTGAAATTTTTAGCGGCGTCAATTCTTTCTTCCACCGTCACTTTTTCGTCTCTGTCTAAATGGAATTTGAAAATTGCGCAAGGTTCCGCCGTGGCATTTGGGAGAGAAAAATAGGAAGGGATTATCAAACGCTGCCTCCTGGTTCTGGCAGCTACTCCTAAGTATCCTACAGCGGCTGTGCCGCTTCTCCGGATCGGGCAAATCCCGTCGTATTACCTCGTTAAATTTCAAATCGTTGTTTTTCGCGACAGCCGTTTCGGCGGCACAAAAGCGAGCGCGATGGCGACGGCGAGAAAGTGCCATCCCGAGGGAAGAGAAATTAAGGTCACCGTGCACGGGGACATTGCACGTGTGAATTTAAGCAGATGGAAAAATGCATTTGCAACTTCCACAAGCATATCTAACTTTGTTCCTTTTGTTATACGCAATTAAGAAATGATATAAAATATATACTCGCTTGCAGTAACAAATGTGATGATAAAATTCGAGCAAAACCGCCAACACCGCTGCTCGCCGGAAAACGTCCATCTTTGCGTTTTTTGATTGTTGCACGTTGAAAGCTCGCTGAAATACATTCGGCAACAGCAGCGATTTACAGATCGTTGCTTTCAAATATTATTCGCTTTCCGAGCGTTTCTGGAATTTTGCAAAATATCCCGATGCGTTACCTCGAGTCGAATATCAGTAGCGCGTAGATGTTGCGCGATATTCGATGCTGCCGGGCGTCCGGGCCGAGCATGAGAATAATCCACCGCGTCGCCGTCTCCCTCCCCCCCCCCTCCCGCCCCGCTCGAGCTCGAGGTCATTGATTCAGAACAATTTTCACCTCGCCACGGTCTCTCAAGTCGGGCGAGAATTTACGAGAGGGTTCACCTCGGCGAGACCGACAACCGACGTCGCGTCGGAATGTTTCCACCTCGCATTCGTGTTCTCTGCAGACGGCGTTTCCATGGGTCGAAAATGAAGGGAAGGAAAAAAGAAGGCCACCGGCGAGCGCGGGCAAGAAATTAAGATCGCAAACCGTGACTGAAACTTTCAACGCCAGCCGTCCGTGATTCTCCTCTTCGTGTTCTGCTCGCCAAAAGCGCGGCGTCCGGAAACTCCGAGACGCGGCGGTGAACAATGAGTTCCGTCTTTCATTCACGCGAAATGGCCTATGGCGTACTCCTCGTGGTTTTTGACCCTAGAGTACGAAATTCATTTTCCGTACACGAATACGCGGCGTTTTCGAAAAGTTCCTCATATCTGAGATCCCAGCGAGTGTTGAACGAATTTGGAGTAATTGCGACTTAAATCGCGACGCGGAGCACGACGTTCAAAATTCGGGGCATTTCCGCAGAATCTGGGGTTCTTGGCAACAATGCAATTCTGCATTCCGCTGCGCTATACCGATGGCGTACAGTTGCACTTTCCTATTAAACATTCTTATCTCGCTGCGGGAAAAAGAAACGATCGTCGGAGTGAAAGACGCGGTAAGGCGCGTATATCGGCGCAATCCTGCGGAGAGTTTCCCCGCTCGCGCCCACGGCGTTTCGTGAATCTCGGACGCAATTAGTAAAGTGACGCGCCGACGTCGCCCATCCGAGTAAACTCGAAACTTTGTCCGTTTACCTGCATCCGTCTTGAAAGTTTCAAAATGTACAGCCAAACACGCCGAATGGCTGGCGGTTTCGAGGACGACGAACCTCGCACTTCTCGTCGCCGGGAGCGCGTCACAAAGGGCGGGAAAATGGAACGAGCGGCGCGGGCGAGGGAGGAAGCTATTTACTGCGGGCGTCGCGGCGCAAGAAACCATCGAGTTATAGACAATCGCGAGTGAGGCGGGATAAGAACCGCCTTCCCGCGTGGAAACAGATAGCGATAGTCGGACGGGGAAAATGGAGAACTATAGTCGACAGGCGAGGAAAGAGACTCCACGGGATGTCTCTATCCACTCGTTTCTCCTGCTTCTTCTCGTATATTTTTCCCGCTCTCCCTCCCTCTCTCTTTCGCTCTATCTCGCTTTCCATTTTCGTTGTTCGGCCCGCTCTCTGGCGTGCTGTCTTGCACAGCGCGACCCGAGAGGTGATTCCTCTCCACCCTACATTCGTAAATGGAATACCAGACGCTCGTTTGTTCGGTGCTCCACTTCAGTTTCCGTTTCATTCGCTTAATTCTCGGTTCCGCGACGAGTGCACCACCGGTCGACGCCACGGCGACGGAAACGGCCGTCGAGTTATCTTACTTTGACGCCGAAAGCCAAAAACGTTCGCGACAATCTGATTTTCGTTCTCGCGATTTAATTGCATTCGCATCGGCGCTTGCTTCCCCTCCGCATCCGAAGGAACATAATTCCTACAGGGTATGCATATAGCGACAGAGAATATAAACTACCCTTTCCAATTCGAATCCAATCAGCGGATACTCCGTCGAGACAGCCGCACCGCGCGGCGCGATATTATTCATATGCCGGCGACGCGTTTGGCTCTCGTCACTCCCGACGCAGAGGCAATATGACTTTTTTTTCCGACCCCTCCTCTCCTCCGGGGGCGATACGCCCGTTCGAACACCCGTCTGTTCGTTCCTCTTTTTTTTGTCCTCCGTCATGGACAAACGCGCGCGCGCGCGCGCGTGACCAGAAATGACGCCGCGATTCGGCACGCAGAATCCCGCCGTATACCTTCTCTTCCGCATCTTCGTCGAACGAAAACGGCCCGATGCGTCACATTTGTAGAAATACTAATTTATTTAAAATATATTATTATATTTTTGTGATAATAGAGTTTTTATTTCCCTTGTTATTTGATTTGAATGGAAAAATACGGTAAAAACGATAGAGCGTAGTTCACGAATAATCGACTCGTTATGTTAACATGTTCGACTGATTGTGAAGCCTAATTAGGTATCGTCATTACGTCAATTAGAAGGGGATGCAAATGTACGCAGCAGACATGGTCTAATCACTGCAGGGGATCGTTAGATGTACGCCGTGCTGCGTGCTCGGTAACTAGATGATCCGTTTTATTTATTCCGGTAGACGGCGATGCCACGACGCCGGAGCGCGGTTAAGTGTAACGTAATATCGCTACCTTGCCATCGCAGCGTCTCGTTAACGACTCTACGAGATAATCGATACACTATTGTCCTATGAAAGGATCAAACTCCCGGAGGAAACCCAATCACAGCCGCGATTTTAATAGATGCTAATAAGCTCCGATCCAAAATTAATCCTGGATTATGAAATTATCAGCGTAATAAGTAATCCTCCGCGTAATTTACGATGGGTTTTTATCGTCGTTCCGCGCAACGTCTAGTTTCTTCCGTAACGCGGGCAATAATTGATTTAGGCTGAAACTAGCACCGAACAACGTATGATGATAAATTAATAAACTTTCGTTAATACGGGGCTTCACAGACACGATGGCAATTCAATTATCTTGCACTCCACCCACGTCGTTTGTATGTAACCCGCGTGTAACCTACATCTTCCGCGCTATTCCAACATTTTCCAATTATCCCGCAATAATGTGACCTAATACTCCATTATTACAACGTGTCGGCTACTTCACCGCTTAAGAAGGATTAATGATGACGTCGGGCTACTAATTTTATTATCGCGGGCTAACCCCCCATCGTGAATGTACCCATTTCGTATCTACCCACGTAGCACGGGGGATGAATTAATTATGTAATCGCCACGTTTTATCGCGAGTGTGCTTGTAGCAATCGTTTCGCTGATCACAATAATTTCGCCGTAGCACAAAGCATGTCTTTGATAAATCGGCGCTGGAAATTGCATAGACCTACGCGATACTTACGTACAACGCAACGAAATCGAGTCAGTTAGTGCGGCAGTTTTTCTCAGAGATTACTTTCCAGATACTTTTACAGCCGCTGTCCAAATCCTTTATGTACACACTGCCTAATATAATTCAACGTGTCGCACGCAATGAGCAAACTAACACGATTCATCTTCTCGGAGTGTAAAATTTCTGAAATCTTTTTTACTCAGACTATAAATTTGTTGCTCACAATTTATATAATCTTCATTTTTATTCTTGCTGCATCACGTTTTCGTATTTATCGGTACAGTAACGATATTATCTTGCTGTCGCAAGGTGAGCTTAATTGTGTGCAATATAAATTGCAGGGTCCTCTACGCTTTTTAAATCGACAAACAGTTATCACGGGGCGCAAACAGCAATCGCTTGTCATTATTTTGGATTATCGGTTACCGTTAATTGACGGTCGGGCGCAATGTATCGTGCAGTCTGTTCTCGATCGAAACTATTATCGGGTCGACTATATCGAATATTACGACGATATCTGTCACGGTGAGAAATAACACGATCGGTCGAATCGAACAAAAGAATTAACGGAAAAACCGTGGGATAGCATCACGCTTCATAAATATCGCTACCTGTAAATCAATTAATTGACATGCCGCGTATATATCGGGCTCGCGCGTTGTAAAATATTTGCCGGCTCGCCGATTGTTCATTATAAAGCACGATATTGCGAAGATTGATCGGATGCGAACGACAACCGTATCATCGTGATTATATTTTGACAAATAAATAATTTGTCGTACGTACGCTCTCCCCTGTTTTCGAACGGGAATTTTCTCGTAATTACCTTCGGCTGCATGTACGGATTACGTAACACTAGATTAGTTGTCTTAAGATAAGCAAGTTACCGCGCTAGTTTGATAACATCCATGTTACCAACAACAAACAAACTATGACGCCTGCACCCATTAATGCAGAACGGCATAATTAGATACACATTAAGCAAACAATTTAGCTGTTGCAAACTGCCTCATCGATCTACATCGGACGGATAATTTTCTTGTTATCTAAAATTGCGCATGAAATGTAGAACTTTGTATTTTTTAGTACCACATTCTTAATTTCTGTGTTTTTTTAACTTTATTTAATTTAAATAAAATTTTAATAAAATTTAAATTAAATAATAGTTTCATCGGGACATATCTTTTTAAAGAGAAATTCTCTCTCGCAAAAAATATAATGGTGCTTATCAAATAATTAATTTAAAGTTTTTTTTACGTTTACCTACTTTTATTCTTGCACTCTTTGTGTCCTCTCACTCTTTGTATCTTCTTATCGTTAATTTAATTTCTGCTCATTTTTTCGTTATTCGACGCGGCTTTTCCGTCCTTCTCCGATCAAAACCGCAGTAGCGGCAGGAGGAGCGTGCTGATTGGGAGGCTAATCACGCGCTACTCTCCATTACATTAATTAAAACTTAGCTTTCAACTCCGCTCGACTTCCACGTCACCCGCCGTCCCGTCCGCGTTGTCCTTTTCTGCTTTCCATCCTGTTCTCAATGTTCGTTCGCGATCACTTTGTCTCCGCTCGTTCATCTACTCATCCATATGTGCCATCGCTTGTGTATCGTGCCTTCTAAGAAAATCATGACCATCTCCAACAACATGGATATGAATAAACGATAAGCCCGTCTGTCACCGGTATCATTTAGCAGGTAGCAGACGGCTAAGATCGATACGATCTCGTTGCCTGTCCTTCTTCTGCTATCGTTGCTTAAATAAAGCTCCTACCTATTTCTCGACGAACATTATTTTCCACGTAATTGACACTTAATTATACAAATCATTCTGTTTGACAAAAACGTTGCAAAAAATTTAGGTAATAATTTTTATCTAACAAATTTTGCAATTTTAATAATTTCTTGAAGATAATAAATTTAAAAAGAATTTAATATTTAACGAGAAAAAATATTACGCGTTAAAATATTGCATATAAATGGAAGAAGAGTCTGGTATAAATAAAAATAGTACTATTAAGACTTATTTAGTTTGTGTTCCCTATCTACTACTCGAGACTTTTGCTTTCAGGAGTTGCTCCCAAGGGTTGGTACTCTCAAATGGATACCGTTTGAGAATTACTCTCAATTCAACATCCACCTTATGTCTCCGTATCCTAAAAAGTTTTACTGCCGAGATTTGTTTTCAAATTGCTAGACTTTAAAAGTTTAAAGTATACATCGAATTTTTAATTAAATATGCGCCTTAGAATTTAAGTATCGAGTTTCTAAAACTCTAAAGTAGAGTAGTAGGAGAAATAGGGCACCACATGATATTGACAAATTCCGCAATATATCGACAACTATTTGTATAATCATCGTCGTATTTGTATTCAGGATATTGAATAACAAAGACCACGAATTTCCGCGATTACTCCGAGATTATTCCGCGAATTAGAACATTCATTGCACAAAAGATTTGTATGCTGTTGGCAAAATCGCTTTGCCCATCCAGCGAAAATCTCTGCTCGACCTCAATTCGAGCGTGGTATCGATGGAGTTTTGTAGCAGAAAAAAAAGGTAAAAATAACGGCGAATAAATAACGCTTCACCGTTGATAATGGTATTTATTGAATGTTCAATTATGCAGTGCGATATCAAGAGAAGGAATATAGAGATCGTTCTCGCGATTCTATCGGGACCGAGAGCCCGTCTATTTTTCTTCGCCTGTGCATTCATCTTCTTAAGAGAGCCAATAACGACCGCAAAAAACAGCTTCCCCGCCCGCTAATGTTACGATTATGGCTGTACTTTAATCAAGTCGAACGATCGACACGAGTGGCCCCGCGTAGCTATACAATGCACGATATACGGGGTGACCTCGCGCGAATAGAATGTCCATAGATTGGGACTACGTATCCCCCGGATTAGCTGGAGAATTATCTTAACTCAACTGACAGTTGTTAACTCTGAGCTATGAACACTCTATCGCGAGACACACCGTGTGTATATATATATATATCACGTGTATTATCCGGACGAAGTGGGCCACGGCTTAACTTTACTTTCGACGAGGATATACGGCCGGCTGCAAGTAAAATTGGAAAAAGTGCCGATCAAACAAAATTAATTGGGTTTTCAACCCCCCCCCCCCGCCGCCCGCGGTTGCAACAAAGCAACTCTCGCTTCGAGCGAGAACGAACCGATTCGGAGGGCTTCTCAGTCGCGAATAATTTCGGCCTCCAGAACTTTACTCCATTCGGTGGGCCACGATATCGTTTTTGTAATTCGATCGCGGAATAAAAAGATCGTGTTTGACTAGAAGCTACGGCGCGAAGGTACACAGACAGACGGCGCGGGTCTATCCCATCGAAATATAACATGCAGATCGACGTGCGACGTGCGGATTTTGTAGAAACCGTGCAAATGGAAATATAGGGAAAATTCTGGTTACGGGGAAGCGCGTGATCGAGCCGGCGAAAAATGTTTTCTTTTCTATAACGTGACCGGACCGCGGGAATTCGTCGTTTCGATTATTTTTCTACAATGTGGTTTCGCGCAGAAACATATGACGGTACGATAATCTCGTTGTACAACTGAAAAGTTCTTCCAAAAACATTGAATAATCCTTTTCATTATTTTTTTGCAAGATAAAAAAAAGAAAGAAGTCGACTTCTAAAAAAAAGAAAGAAGTCGACTTCTTCTAACGTAATCTAAATTTTATATGCTTAGAAGTAATAAAGAATTCATCATGCTTAATACAAAATATGTAAGACTTTGTAAGACTAATTAAACGGGCGACTAAAAGCTTCTTCTGAAAATACTGAATAATCGATGTCGTTAATTTTTCGCAAGGTACAAAAAATCAATTGCTTACAATATATTCCAAATTTTACATACTTAACAGCAATAAAAAATTTATTATTTTTAGTACAAAGTACATAAAATGTTGTTTGTACAACTGAAAAGATTCTTTCGGAAACATTTCATTCATTCTTTTGCAAGATGCAAAAAAAATAATAAACTTTTTCCGACGTAATTTATTATAAATTTTATATGTTTGGCAGTTAGAGAATTTATCGCGTTTTATAATCTTACACATTAGTTCAATAATTCATGCATTAGCATATGTAATACTCCGGGAACAAAATGTCATTCCACTTACGACTGACTTTTCGTGAAATAAGCTGTTCAAGTTTCAAGAAGAGAAACTCGGAAAGTAACTGGCACGCGATAGTTAGCCCCACTACTACGATCGTAATTATAAGTTACACACCGTTTCTATAACTGAAAGCTGAAGCTGAAGAGCCGTGCGCTTTTTCGCGCGATGGAGAACCATATGAAGAAGACCGAGATTCTCGGCCGATTCTCTTTGCCCGTTCACCTCCGGGGTTGTTCACGAGCAGCTACTATTTAACATTTAGTCATACAGCCGCGCACTCTGCTACGCACGCATTCGTCGTAAATCCTACCAACACACGCGCGAAGGCCGGCACGGTGGTAAAACGTATATCGATATACACCGGGCGTGCGCGCGCGTGCTGCCGGATCACCCCGTTCTCTTCGATCTCAAAGCCACCCCTGCTCCGGTTTCACGGATGGAATTTCAGGAGAAACGTTTTATACGGCGGGTACTCTCTCGGCTGGCACGTCGCCTCGAGCGCTTTGTCGGAGGGCAGTTAATTAATAAAAGCTGGAAAGAAGGAAGCGAGCGGGGGCGCGCGTATACGGGAGCGAATGGGAGCACCAGGCGTTGGCTCGGGGAACGACGGGGGGATGCGACGGGATCGGAGAAAAAGGGGGAGGGGCTGATAAAAGGCTGGAATATATACCATACTCTATCGTTTCATATCGGCCGGACCGAAGACCACTTGCAATTCAAACGAGAGAAAGAGAAAGAGAGAGACTCACGTGTCGTGAACGAGAAACTTGTCGCCGTCTTTCTCGACGCAGAGGCCCTTGCTGGTGATTTCGGAGCCGTTGACGGTCAGCAGCTCGGCATTCCCCGACTGGAACCACCGGCCGTACCACTCCTCCGGGAACGTGCAGCCTGGAACAGAAAGACAGAGAGGATGAGAGTTTCAGCCGCCTGCGGGCGATAGGACGATATATTCGCCTCGGTCGGAAAAGTTTTCGGATTTTAATCTGAGGACCTGAAGCGCGCCAGCGTCCACGCCGACGGAAACGCAAAACAATCCATACTGCCCCGGCTACGATATTTTTCAGCGAATCGCCGGCGAGCAGCCGGCGGGCTTGTACGCGTCAGGGTTACCGTTCCTCCCAGCAACCCGGCCAAAAGGAATGTAATGAAACAATTGTAACTGGTGTTTCTCCGTCTCTCTCTCTCTCTCTCCTGCTCGCGGAAACGGGCCGCGGAAAATGTCGAGCCCCGCAGGATTATTTTCTCGTTTTCCGTGAGACGCGGCGATTGCATGAGCTGAAAAGCCCGTGTTTCCCTTCGGGTCGAGAGAAGAGAAACCGTACAGTGTAATACTATATCGGTGGGAAGGTAGCTTCGCCTTGTTGTCTATTACACGGGGATCCGCGCTGTAAATTGATTGCAACGGTCTGTATTTATCTGTGGATTATATACAGGTGTGCAGTCCGAGCTTTATATCGGACATAATACGTAAGAATGTTTCGTTTTAAGTTCCGATTTAATACCTGAAAAGTTTCGACGATACAGAAAAGATATTACATCGTGTCATGTTCTTGAAACCAAAATACATCTTTCCGTGTCGAATTTTTCCGCGTCTTCGTGCGAGTGAAACGGAAGCTATGGAAAATAGCTGTTGTTTCCGTACTTTGAAATAATCGTAATAGATTCGCCGCGAGAGACGATCGCCGATGGTTGGCGTCGCCATCGCCGCTGCTTCGCGCGGAACAGTCTTCCTCCCTCCCCTCCTCGAGCGTCTTTTCCGCCGGGTTTTCCACGGCCCCGCGAGCGTAAATCCGAGATTCCGCGAATATTTCGAATGCCCGTCAGCAATGGAGCCCGCCGCGAGCTCAAACAAAGTTGTAAAAATGGAGAATCTCCTTAGAGAGATCGGATTATCGTGAAAGCGCGAGCGGGTAAGAGCAGCCGCTGATTCCCTCCTCCTCGTCGTACGATCATTTCGTCCCGCCCTTGTCCTCATCCCTCTCTCCTTCGCGTCTGCATCTGTAGCAACGAGGATTACAACGAGAAGCGACGTCGCGATTAAGCATTGTTTGCCGGAAGCATTTTGCATTTAATAAGTCCAAGTGTTTCGGAATCCCAGATGAGCGGAGAATCGACAGTGGGTAGACAAGGCTGGAAGATAAAGACGGTCGGAGGAAAGGGAAAGAAAGTGGGAAAGACGACGAGGAATCTCGCGAATTCGCTATAAGAAGATACCGACTTACTTCCGCGATTTGAAGTTGCGAAAGTGGAGTCGATGGAAACGACAGCGGATAAGATTTATTAATACTCGAGAGCAAGAGCAAGAGAGGAGGGGGGGGGGGGGCGGACGCGCGCCTTTGTGCTAATACGTCAATGTGAATAGGAGCCCCTCTCTGATTCCTCTCGCCATCGGAAACCGGATTGTTCCTGGACACGTTCGGCCATTACCGCGGCTCTTAATTTTCAACGCGTCTCCCCCGTAGATTACGCTCGGAGAACGCGTATCGAGTGTCTTCGAGTAATGTCAGTGTCTAATAGCAGGTATATCGCATGACTGCGTTGTTTCCGGTCGCGATTGCATCTTCAGTTACACGGAGAGATACGCGTCTATACGCTACTAGTTGTACTGCTTATAAAGGATGCCAATTCTCCGTTAAGCGATAATTAAATCTAAGATTGTGTTTTCTCGCGCGTAACGTTTTTTGTTTAATGCTTCGTTGATGAAGAAAATTTAATATAAAAGTGTTTAACGTATAAGAAGCGTCTTAAAATATTAAAATGCATCTTGCAAAACAATTCCACACGCAATCTATTCGCGATAGTCACTTTGAACATTTCTTTTATTTAATAATGAATAAACCGCTCTTTTTACCTCAAATTGTCAAACTTCTCTCTTTCTTTCTCTGCGGTGCAATCCAAGAGCACGGCGATGCACAATTACCGTTATCGGCATTACAGCGACGCGTGCAAAGTATCGCGAACCTTTACCGTAGGATTTTTACAGGTGGTACGAGACGGGAGAAAGAATTAAGGGAAATGAAGGGGAAAAGCCGGGGAAAAAGAAAGTTAGAGAGAAGAGAGAGCGGGGAGATGGGGAGGAAGTAGGTAGCCACGGTATAATTAACGGAAATTGGAGTTAGGTCAGAAAGCAAAGTTATCGGGGAGAGTTTCGTCGTCAGTGCACAGCAACCAGCCATTCCGCTCGCTCGTCCTCTCGCACATTCGCGAGCGGGCGGGCGGGCGGGCGGACGCGAGCGCGCGCACAGGCGGACTGGCTTTTTCCGGGGCAGCCGCTGATATAATTACTAATTAATTACCGTTCCTGCCGCGCCGCCGCGTCGCGCCGCGTTTCGGCGAGCTCGCTTAAAAGGACACCGTACGAACGGGGAAAACGGAAGTAACTATAATCCTCCGAGCGAAGCGGCAACAAGCCGACGCTTGTCCATTTTAGCGGCCTGCCGATGCGTCCTCGTTTCGTGAACGCGAATATTTTAATAGCCGACGTCACGCGCAAACTTATTCGAACGATTTTTGATTTTAAGAAGAGTTTTTTGTCTTTTCCCGAGTCAAATTTACAAGAAATAATAAAAAGAGTGATTAACAAATTAATAAAAAGAGCTAGCGGAGAAGGCTGCACAAGTAGAAAATTATAAAAGATTGTAGTAGAGAAATTTTGAATCTTTATCTTTCTCATTTGTTTACTTTTTCGTATAAAATGTTTTCGCACGCACATCTTTGCCTGTAATTTATTCAGGAACGAGAACAACGAATACAACTTGTATACCGCAGAATCTTACGAGCCTGTGGGGAATATTGCGCGACTCGCGGGACATTCTTTACACCGATGCTCCTCTCGCGAACGCTCGCTACAGCAACATACCTAATGTCCCTACGTATGGTACAACCTTGTCATAAAGATCGCACCGCGGGGGAACGATTCCGGGAAATAAGAGCGGATTAAAGCTCCGACCCACCCCTGTCAACCGAGCTACTCGTATTTTCTGTAAACTGCGCGGTCTTCTCCGCAGAAAGAGGAACCGACGCTTACTCTAAAAGAAGAAGCTTGCGCACTTGCCGAGAGAAATAGAAAGGGGACGAGAGAGCGTTTAGCCACGAAAACGACCCATCAGGAGATCCGAGATCGGCCCCCAGGCAGAATCAAATTATTGTTCTTGCTATCTCGGCCGTCGTGATAAAATCCGAGAAACCGACATATTTTGTCGGGCCTGTTTTATTATTATGGCGCAATTCAACAATGCTGGAAATTGAAAAGTACACAAAAAGCTCGGATAATAATTAATAATTCTTTCTAATAATTCATCTGTGCATTATTTTTACATATATAATTCTTTATAATAAATCCACACACACACATAAATTTCCATAAATACGTCAAATAAATCATATTTAATATTTTTTAAATAATCATAAAGCACTATATATTACGTAAATCCATTATATTAATTAACATTGATAATGCCACATAAAGCCACATGAAGTTCATTCGTAAACAAATCTCTTGTTAGTTTTAGTTGACTTGCTCCATTATACATTGCAAAGCACAATAAGAATATCATATTAATAATGAAGTAACGAAAGTGGAGAAAAAGATTCGTACGAATGAACTTGGAGATATTGAAAGATATCTCCCTTGAGACTCGATAAGAACTTGGAAACTCACGTAGCCGGCCGTCGATCAATTCGTCATCAGAAGAGTTAAAAAATAGATTATCGAAGAAGCGAGAAGAGAAAAAGGAAGAAGATAGCTACACAGAAATTAGCGATTTATACTTAGCCGACGTTCGCAAATTATTGAAAAAATCACTCGAGCGTGAGGTAGCTCGAGATAAACTTTTCACGCGGCGCAAAATCTTCCAACAAAAATTCCACGCTATACTTCGTACTGCCGCTGTTTCCAGAAGAAAGTCAAATATGATAAAACAACTGAAATACTATTTCTTTACAAAAAAAAGATCAGTTTAATAGAGATGTCGAAAATTTTACTGCAGAAATTGACAGGCGTAATGAATTTGTAAGAGACTTAAAAGCAATAATTCATATTTAATAACCGACTTAAATACTATGAAGCTGCTGCGAAAGCGCAGACACCCATCGATTGTTTCTGAGTTAGAGCGCCGGCGACTTTCTCTCTCCAAACGGTTAATTTGATTTTTATGTATACGTTCACGCGCACCTACACGCCTTCGAGCATCTATCGGCGAGAATAATCGGGTTTCGGGTGAAATAACTTGATTAAAATAATCTATCACCCGCTAGTGACAGGAGTGATTGGCTATCTCAGTTAAATATGATGGAGGGGCCATCTCCATACCCGCGCACATAAGCGTCCTATATAACCATCTCCCTCCCTTTCTCGCACTCTCTCTTTCATTCCGCCGTATCCGCTCACTCGCACAGTTAGCCTGATATTTTCTCCTAGCTAGACTCTCCACCTCTGTATCGACAGAGGCAAATTGATTGGTAATATGTGGGCACTGCCCATCTACCAACCTCCGTGACATTTACCAACGGAAATGCCTCGTTTTTTCCGATATCCGAGCTTGAAAGAGTCGCTGAGAGGGCTTTTACCGTAGAAAATGAATATTACAGGAATGGATATCGTGCATCGGCACCTGGCCGACGATATTACAACGTCCGCGGGCGTATACGTATAGTTATGGCGGCTGAAAACAAAAAAAGGAGCGAGTCCGGAACAGTGGTAATAGCGCTATGTGGCCAGACAAATACGAGAAACGTACAGAAGAGTGTAGTTTTCACAGTTCTTTGTAAAATATCGTTGAACACACATAAAGATACCCAAGTATTACACAAATGTTCCAAATTAAAATACGTGGAAGTAATGGTGGAAAAAAATAGATATTCTCAAATTTTAAAAAATTTTACATTAAATTTGCATTTATACGTCCGGCATATCAATCCACAGCGCACGATGACGATAGGATAAAACGTGGGTAAAAAAAAACCATTTTCTCGTTCTACGGCTATTCTACTCTCGTGGACGAACTGTGATTATACGTATACGTCAGCGGGCGATTGCGTGCACATCGTGCGTGCAAATGCCGCAGGATATATTCTGAGAAACATGTCAAATATGAGTGACAACGTCCTGCACAGATATATAGGAATTAGGGAGCGTATTGGAAACCGATCGGCGTACGGCCAACGAGACGGACCGAAGACGAATGTGCCAATCATCTCGGGGAATTGTGGATGGCAGTGACTCGCTCTTTGGCTCACTCGAAGACGTATCCCGTCTAGTAACTAGTCTTGCCGTCTCTCTTTTCCCTTTTCCCCTTTTATATGATTGACGATCGTGTATGAGTAAAAAATGTTTGCTTTCTATAACACAATCTGTCTTCGATATAAATTTATGACGTTGTATGATGAAGTCAAATATATTGATAAATATCCTTTCGAGTTTGCGAGGAAAAAGTGGCGGTGCCTTTTTGATGTCATGTAACATTGATAGGTTGATTTTTCGCAAGGAGAAAAGTTGACACTACATCGACATCCTTCTTTGGATCCTGTCTCCCGTTCTTTCTTCAAACGGTTCGCGATGAACGTGTCAACGAAATATCCCTTTTTACAACCGAGCGGAGCACAAAAGGAGGCGAGAAACGTTTTAGCCGCGTTAAAAATTTCCTCTAGCGAGCTACAAAGTAGATATTTAATTAAATACAAGAAACGCTCAAAACGCCCCCTTCCCCTCTCATGTTCGCCAGCTCATTTACGGAGTTGCACGTAGGTGTGTATGTCTGGACAGGAGTGTTCTTGCGCGCGTACATGTGATCAATATATATCCGGGTCAGTGATTATCCGAGCCTTTGTTGCACGTTTTCTATTGTTATTACACGTTTAAAGTAGTTTCCGGGACAAAAAATATTTGCATGCCGCGAGACGTAAAATGGGAACGCGCCTAACGTTATTAACGGCGCGGATAAAAGAAGAATGCCCAGGATTTTAATATAAAAGCGGACGAGTTCCGGCGTAAAGATGTTTTTATAACGCGTGTTTACGTAATGCGCCTTCAACGTGAAGCAGCGGGCAAAATTGCGTCCATTCAATTCTTAAGTTCGGTTGCGAAGCATCCCGGTGTATGTAATCGGCCGTCATCAACGTACAAAAGGCGGCGCCTTTCTACAAACCTAGATATCACACGAGAATTACTCGCTCCATTGTCTTGCAAATTATTTTCCAACGGCAAAACTGCGCGTGGAACACGCGTTAGAGAATGGTTGCATTTTATAAATTCACATTAATTAAATTTCGTGTGTGCTACCCCGTATCAACGCTTTCAGCGAAACTTCCGCGCGTTTTATATAGTACGAAATAAAATCTCATATTCATCTGTCTCGTGATAAATATGAATTTTACCATGATTAATTCGAGCTATTTTATATTGCTCGCTCGATTTTATCGGCGTGATTAATTTATCGCGATAAAAATTCATTTCGAACGATCGAACTTTGATATTTTTAATAAAGAAGGATTATCCGCAAATCTTCATCCGAGAGCTTGTTCTTAATACATAACACGTACGCGTAGGAAGTGCTGTAAAAAGTTACCAAAGGATGATAATGATTTCTCCGTCGCGCATTCGGCCAGTTAAGATCTGCTGTTCCAATTTCGCGATAACATCGAATCGTCGATGGGTGGTATTGTGCGCGCACGCCACATTTTCCAGGAAAAACCATTTTCCGCTCGGTAAGATTTTCGTCCTACCGCCGCTGCGACCACCGTCACCGCCGCAGCCACCGCCGCCGCATGCGGACTTGGCGTATTATAAATTGAGATAGAGGATCCTATATACACGAATAACCGGTGCCGTGGAACCGGTTGCGAGGGCGAATTTGGCGCCGCCGAAAGCGATTGTGCAAGTTTTTCTCGCTTTCTTACCTTTCCTTTTCCGTCTTTTTCTCTTCTTTTTCTTTCTTTTTTTTACTTTTATTCCGCGCTCTCGATCTCTCACCAGTAGTACAACCACCGATTCCATTCGTTTCGTTGGAAATTAAATACACAAGCGCCCCTCGCGCGCAACACGGTCGTGTATACATCGTCGAGTAACCACACCCAGCTACTTGTTGAGGGAAAGTTAAGGTGGAAACAATTCTATACCGGTTCTTCGGGCTTACATCGGCTTTAAGTAACTATGCCAACACAGATGATACAATGTACATACAATATTTGCCGCTAATCACGAAAATGATATCTAGGAAGCAAATATATGGCACAATCGATTTAATTATGTACTATGTGTCGCAACGTTTCGTACGTGTCCACTCGTTAAATTAATTATATACATTAATACAAAATAATGTATGTACAATATAATATATAATAAATTATTTTACAAACTGATAGACAAATTTTTTCCACTTGTTTTCAAAAAATTTATTGAAAAAAGTGAATACTCGGATGGATAAAAAGATTCGGCGCACAATATCTACGTATAATGCATCGATTACCAATGTTCTATGACGAGCCGTGTCTTCCGTAATCATCTGCGCTTTTAATATCAGCCCCGCGAAATTTATTACGACCGGAGCCAATCAAATATCACGGTCGTATGGCTGTCCCGTCGTTGAGAAATGAGAATGGCTAATTATTTTCACCCCCGGCGCGACGCATACGCGCGTCGACCGTACTCGCATGCGTGTGCCCAACGCTGTAATCATTAACGAGGCGCGCCAGACGATTTTCCTGCCAGTCACAGAGCGGATATCTGCCGCCGTTGCACGATCGAGTATCTTTCTCTCTTTTTTTTTTTTTCTTCTACCTGATTCCGCATCGGGAATGTCTAACTCCGTCCCTCCCTCCACCCGGTCCTTTCGCCGCCAAAAAAGATACCGGGAATTGCGAAGGCGAAGGGAAGGGCATTTTCAATATCTGCTGTATTTCCGCCACCGCCGTTTCCACCCTCTGGATATCTACCAAGGGGTAACATTGTACGCACTCCGTCACTACATTTTAATATTTCAGGATTCAATGATACCCGTCTGCCCGCCCAGCTGTGCTCAACTTAACCGATAAAACATCCTGTTGACGCCATTTTATTGGTCATAAAGGGTGCCACGAACAGATCCCACAGGAGTACCGTGCAATTTCTACGCAAATTGCAACATTAATAATTATAGCGTTAATTTATTTAGAAGATGGAGTATCCATAAACCGTGTTCCCGAAGACCGGTCTTCTTTCGTCGCTGATTACATAGTTAAAATTCGCACATATTTTTTTCGATAAATTTTGTCGACTACACTGCGAGGTGTTTTTCGACTGTCACTGCCGATGTGTGCGCTCGAAAATGGATTATCAAAACTGGAATGCAACATTTCCACGCAATGTAACGAGATGACAGCCAGTACCGGCGGTGTTAAATTATCCGCGTCAATTTGGAAAATTCTATGTAACTCGTTGCGATATGATTCCCGGTGGTGTTATCAAAAGAGGTAAAAGGGGTATCATTGTACACAATGGGGTCGATGAGGCGTGAGGTCCGCGCTGTAAAATCAGTTTAATGATTTCTCTTTGTTTACAGCTGTCGTGCATTACGTGCGGACATCGACGAGCCGTGTATTCAATTGATTTCGATACGCCACTTGATACAATTGATTTCGATACGCCACTTGATACAATGCGATAACAGATCCTGAAAACGCCAAAACACATCCAGGCGTCAGCAAAACATATTCCGATGTGTTTAAAAATACATAACGATTACGAATACATGATGAAATAATGCAGACAAAAGCTTTTCGCGCGTGAAATCAAGCAATTTCTTTATCATTCGTGTAATTTGCTCGCCGCTGTTAATGATTTCCGAATTATTACTGTCGTCGAGAGTTATTATTTTATTCGTGTATTTTACTTCGCATCCTTCATATCTTATTTTGATATTGTATCTCGGCACTTACGAGTAACAAATCGTACCGTCCGTAATCGATACCGCAATGGTAATCCTATCGCTTCTCCGAGTACAGTTGGGCGTACGATTTATCGTTCCAACCGGTACCCTGCGATTCCTCATATCGTTCATGGAGCTTATCGATTCGCTCGGAGTCTCTCTTTCTCTCTCTCTCTCCCTCTCTCTCGCCTTCTCGCTCTCCCGCTCTCTCTTCCAAAGCGTCAAGTTTGAGTTTCACTGACGGTATTCGTTATGAAGTTCGAGTAGCGCGGTGCAGTCAGGCTCTAAGGGAGGCAAGAGGGATGGAAGAGGCTCGCCCATCCCCTCGTTCCAGCATCCACCCTTGAGTTTATAATACGCCCCCATAACTGTATATTTCATGGAATCGCCGACTAACGCGGGAAGAGAATCTTCCCAGCACGGATTCCAAATACCTCCTTGAATCGTGCGTCGAAACGCGAATTATACGCATCCATGGGAGAGATACTCGGGCGAGATTTCGCGAGCGTTGCCGCAGGGAGGGTTCGGATTTACGGCCGCAAAAGCGGGGAAGCATTTATTACTATTTTGCGCTACGTAATATTTTACTCGGAACGATCACGCGACAGTGTAAATCGCACAACAGCACGGCCCGCGCGGCAGTTAAGTTGATTAAGCGCCGATAATCCGAGTTAACTAATCATGAATTAGCGATTTGCTCCTTCATTTATGAACGAGATTCCGAGCATAGCTGAAGAGAGAAAATCAAATTAACTTCGATTATCACTTAATCGATGTTGCTGCAATCAATTCTACGATTTCAACGGCTCATTTTCTTCGCTAATTTTCCCTCGCTCCGTTCCGCCATGGAGAACGCGAGAGTTGTTTGCGCGCAATAACACGTGCGGAATTCATCCGCGAGTTTCATTAAGCTAGACGGGTTAACGTTACGGACACGTCCGTCGTTATAAATAACAATAAGGGTCCGTCGCGGACGGCAAACATCGTAAAACCTTGTGCAAACATCGAGGGGCGGTGGGAATCGGGTGTCTACACGGCGGCGGCGGCGGCGGCGACACGAGAGTCGCTTTCTCTCTCGGGGGACGCGGGTGTGCGGTTGATAGAGAAACGGCGAAGCCGGATAGAATATCGCTTCGTGGATGGAATATGGCCGGCGAAGAACGAACGGTGAGAAAAGCTCCGGCCGTCTGACCCGTCATGAAATACGAATTGGGAAGCGTGCCTGGTCGCGCCTCGCCGGGATATTCCGATTTAGAGGGAATCCCATCGGCGCGACCCACGGAGGGTGTGGTCCGTCAAATAGGCCGAGGGAGCGAGCGGGCGCACTCGAGCGACGGGCGTATCCGAAAATATGTTGCAGCTGCACAGCACGTAGCCCGTAATCTTGGGCGAGTCGCCGCGGGAGACATTTGACCCTTTGGCCGGCGGAGTTATCGCGGCGGAGATTACGATTGGGATTTCTCATCCGAAGCGGAATGACGTATTCTCGTCGGACGCGATCACCGCTGCGAATTCGTGACAAAAGCGGATCGCGACTCGTCGAGATAAAGATTTATTTATACGGAGCAATTTTTGAACGACTGTCGTATAAGGCGATAGTGGCGCAGCGTGTAATACGATTGGACGGTGTCGCGCGCGCTGTCCAATATCTTTCGCGGCGAATTTAATCTTTCGACTATAGACGAACGGACGGACGGACGGACGGACGGACGTCGCGACGCGTATCATAAATTATGAATGCAATCATAATTCATCGTCCGGTGCGTTAATACGTGCGCCGCGAGGAAAAAAGAAATTCGCGGATCGTTCCGGCGGCTAATAAATCGCCGTTAGCGAGGAAGCGCGTTATAATTCTCGCGTAATTGAAATATGTTTCTCCGGGCGTCCTGCAATTCGTACTCATTGCGCGGCGCTGAAAGGAAAAAAATAAGTGCACCCGACGATGCATCTTAGTGGAACGCTTTCTCCGCGATGAATATCATTACCTGTAATACTCTGCGAATTTTTAAAAATAACAAGGTTGCGGTCGGTGTTTTATGAAGATGTTGGGTAAGTGAAAACGTAATGTATGAGCTGGTTCTAAACTCATTTCTCCGACCCGCTTATAGTATTATTTACACAACGAAACAATTCCTGCGCCGCAAACCGAGCGATGCCTTTCTCGCATTGCGAGAATCCAAGTTATTCCGGCTCGTTCAATAATTTTACGAGCGCGTACCTGACTTATCGTTTTCCAGCCGCGCGAATCACCGTAAACATTCGAGAGGGTGGCGCTGCTCCATCCGGTGCACTATCGCGCACGAGCGTGCGAGAGAGCAAGCGAACGCGTGTGTGCCTACGCTGTGTACATAAATTACGGATGGGATCGATATCCTTTACGATCCAGACGCAATAGCGTATATACGATAAAGAGGCTTTAGACACCGCACCGAGCCGGTTAAATTCACGTAAGTACACTAACTCGATGAAACCGTGTAAATCGTAAAAGATACGACCGGGCCGACGCCCGGGGCGTATGTTTCGAGGGCCCGCGCGGTATCAGCCGTTGCCGCGATCTCTGCGAAGAATTTATCGCGTTTACTCCCCCGCGTAGAGGACTGCCTTTCCGGGTTTACGGTCGTGGCGAGAGTCGATGGAAACGCAATATCCGCTTTGTAAAGTTACAAGGAAGATAAGCGCACGCATTACGCGGGGAAGCGACCCTCCTCGCGAACATTAGGTCGTTAAGGCGCAATAGTTTTCACGGTTCCGATTCATCTCGCGCGTAACGCTCCATTTATCATAAACTGCGCGCGGAACAAGCGGGTCGCAAGAAATGGGGAGGTTGACCGAACACCGCGCGGAAACTTTCCGAGCATTACGTTTATTACATCAGATCCGTTCCTTGCCGTAAACACGCGCGTAAAATTACCGCGTCTTCCCGCGGGCACACTTTATACAATATTTCGCGAACTCCGCAGCACGTGTGTTCAATTGGCGTCTGGCCGAGCGTACGACCGTGGCGAATTAAAAAACGCGCTCGGAGCTCGCGCCCAGAGCGGTTCGTTTGATCTCCCGGTAAATTTGCCGAGAAATTAATTGTGTCGCAACGGGCGAATTGGCGGTCCGCGCTTTCGCTCACTCGTCGCGTACGTACGTCGTTCCGCGCGGCGAAGCCGTATCCGCGTACCGCAGTCACGCGCGGAATTATATGGCGCGACGGTGGTGCTTCGCCTTCACCAGTGGTAGACTAAACACCGTGGCCTGTCTCGCCTCCTTATAGAATATACCTCGCTATTGTTAGAGTTAAAGCTTGAGTGACAATATCTGGATGGCGGCATCGGGTGGCCCGGGTAACTGGAGCATCCGCTTTGTGCGCCCAAGATCGTAAATTCAATTCTCGTTCCCGTTGTCCCACCGGCGCGAAACCGCGCCCTCCCCCCTTTCCCGCCCGCCTTTCCCGCTCGCCATGCCCCTCGCGCGTCTGCGACGACATGCGCGCGGCGATACTTCCTGCCGCAACTTCCGGGCGGCGCGCTTCGTACGGCAGCCTCTCCTACGGTAGACACAAAGTGAATATTATAAATGTCGCTCGCGTGCCGTAACGCCTATGAGTCGGCGGCGGTGAACTTGGCTTAACTGAGTTAACGAAGGAGGTCCTGGAGGCGTGGGAGGCAGAGAAAGGAAGACGCGGAGCTGAGGGAGTGAGATACGGAAGGCAAACGTCGCGGAAACGCGCGACGTTTTCACGTTCCCAAGAAAATTGAGAGAGAAGCAGACATCCCAAGCTATTTACGCGAATATGACGTCGTGAAGCTCTCGCCGATGCTCGAAAACATATTAGTCTTATAAATATCAGGTTAGGCGGTTCTAATGCAGACAGAATGAACATCAAGTTTGCGATAAGACGGCAATGAAGAAATTAGCAACAAAGAAAAAGTAAACTGCGTTCGATAAACTTATGTATCTTGCTTCGTGAAAGATAATTAAAAAAAGAAAAGAAAAATAAATTCCGATAAATTAAGAAAAAAAAAAAAATGTATAGAAATATAAAGCTTGTATTATCATTTATGATCTCGAAATACGTACGCCTAAACTTGCTCGTAATCCTGTTTTAAATTAAGATTAACTAATAATCATCCGGCGTTAATATGGTAATAATGTGATACAAGCCAGATGCGCGCCGGCTCTGTTGTGCGGAACGCGATGTAAATGGATGTGTATGCGCTAATACGCTCGATGCGTCATTGACTTTGATAATTTTAACATACGCGGAGAGAGCGGGGCAATGCATATTTGTCGCTTTGTAAATTCGCGAAAATTCAAATGTTTCGACCGGAAAATAAAAACAGTACTCCGCGAGCGGGTGTGTCGATGGAATAATTTGACGCTCCGTTTCATCCAATTTGCCCGGTAAAAGAAACAATTGTTCTATGTAAAACGTCATTTTTATTTTCTTTTTTACATTGCAATTGTAATTAGCCGTGACATTTTCATTTGTAGATACTTCAAAGGCAACGCGTAATGGCTATCTCGCGTATATTTTAAAATTATTTAAAATTATCTGGATTAAATAAAAGCTTTGTAATATGCAGCGCTTTGGCAATAGTTTATATACGGGAATAAATAATTTCCATTGCATAGTTCACAGCGTAATAATAACGGAAGACTCGGCTCTTCGACATTATGCCGGACGACAGTGCTGTAAAATACATACACGACATCAGGTATCAAGACATAGCCGGCCGCAATATCGAAACACTGCATAGTTGCTAATAGATTAACGAGACCGTTAAACCCACCTTAATCTCATGTATATGGCGGCCACGGTCTATAGATGTGCACTTACATCGAAGCGACGGTTATGTCAAGAAACCCGCATGCGGTAATTGGCAATCGCGCTTTAAGTTACGTTTATAGAGATCGTAAAACCGTTGGAAAGCGAATTAAAATTAAATCCAACAAGAGCCGGCATTATCCAGAAACTAACATTTGAAATGGTTTTACGGTGCACGGTTCTCGAAAGGTTTGCGAAAGAGCTCGATATCACATTCTGATATCCTTGTTGAGCTTGCATCTTGCGGAAATAAAAAAGAGATATAGCTTAGAGAAAAAGAGTTATCGAAGAGCTTTCGCATCCTGCAAATTAAGAATTTTAGACTTGTCATATATTGATTTAGTTCCTTCACAAAGATATTAAATTCCTGTCCGGTATGGCAGGCTTAAAATTTCTCATTTGCAAGATACGAAAACTCATAAACAATTCTTTTTTCTGAGCTATTTGATCGTTTTATTTCTGCAAAAGATGACGGAAAAGCAGCTCGGCAGAAATTATTTTAACATATTTACATATATATCAATTATATGTATATTCATATATATTTTTCAATACATTTCAATATATTGCAGGTTTAATATTATACACTCACGTGTAACATTATATGTAACAGAATAATGCACAAATTGCAGCAAAATTGCTATTATCATGCTATAGTTTGCGTACACGTTACGCTCCTTTGGATGATTTAACCGCTATGTTTTAGCAGCAACGACAAATAAGCAGTAAGAGCGCTACATGCGCAACCGTTTGAAACAAGCAAAATAAATAATGCGAGAGAAACACAAACGACACTTGTAAAAGATATTTACTCGTGCAAATTATTAACATATTATCATGCAAAACATATCATGTGCGCGAGATCATTTCGAGTGCGATGTATATTAAAGTATTACCGTGCGCAATTTTGTATCATGGGTCGTCACCAGAAATAATTATCCCCCCAACATAATCCGCGCTTATCTACGACGTGTAAAGGCCTTTGCGAGCAACTGCCATAAAACAAAACGTAAAACTAATGTATGCTCCAGTCGCGCGCACTATCGCGCATTATCCCGTCTGCATCCTGTTGGCTTATCAATCCTTTTTCATGGTATTAGATACTTAACCGCTTCGCAAGCGCACACAAGCGCAGTGAATTCGTGCATTCCTGCGCGCTTGTGTGCAAAGCGTATCCGTATACTCGCTGCACACGCGGATTTTATAGGGGTAACTAAGGATTAACCGTGCGTTTACCCGCTATCCTGTAAACTCGATTAAGGCGATTGCGAAGCAAGTTCGTTACCGAGATCGAACGATTCGCGTGACTTCTCGAATTCGGTGCAGCTGGCGTGTGCGCTGACTGACCGACTGATCGATCGTTCCGATGATCGGTCGATGCCCGAGAGCCTTCCGCGGAAAAGGACTCGGTAATCCGTCGTCGTGAACTAATCGCGTCCTATTACGTGACTAATAGGCCACTAGGTTCGCCTCGCAAGGAGTTACTCCAAGTGGAACGGGAAGCCTTCGTCGGACCTTCGATATCCACATTGCGCATGAGGCGCGCATATCGCGCACACAACCCAGATTTATTTCGGTCGATCCATTTCGCATGATTGATCGACTATCGGATTGTATTTTTCACCGTTCGAGCGCGCATCTCGATCGTTTCGCAGGATAAAAAAAAAAACTTCTTGACGGACCGCGATATTTTTGTTGGTATGGAAATTTGACGGTGTTTCTTTCGCGCGTCATATATATTCGCTTGATATCCCGCCGTGACGTGCGGAATACGCGCGGGAAGCGCGAATATGATATCTTGCGGGCACTTTCTCCGACGACGTGAATAAAGTCAATTTCGCCACGGCGCGAAAATGTTATAAAGTAATGCGGTCCGCCTAATTGCTCTAACGCGATTATCTCAGTCTCGGTGGATAATGGAAATTGCCGCCGTCCCTATTAGACTATGATAATCGCGTAGGCAGACAGCGGCGATAAACGAAGGAGTAAAGTGACCGCTTTATTGGACGGATACAGACTCCTCTAATCGTTCCCCCAAGACGATCCCCTCGTGCACGTCAAAATACAGCCTCATTCCGCTCAATTTTGTAGAAACGACCGTATCTATACACACGCTGGCGTGTGACAAACGATTCTCCGCGTCCAGCAATATATTCCCGTCCGACTTAAGCGTGGTGTTCACGTGGCCGAAAAGGGCAGAGGCGGTTGCGCCACCGTGGCGGTCATTAAATTTTTATTCCGGTTTTATGCGATTTGCGTGCCAGCGCGGCGGGAGATGAAGGAGGTGAAGGCGGCGAAGGGGGGGGCGGAGGGACTTAATGATGATGTATAGGAGCCGAGCGACGGAGCGACGTGAAAACGGTCGCGGGTGGGTGCCGCTCAGTCTATGCTCTGCCGGCAGCGAAAGAAGAGTTTAAATACAAGGAGAGAAAGAAGAAAGGGAGTTGCTGTATATGTTGCGAAGAAATACCAGGTATGACTCTCCAGGTGAAGGTGCGATATTTTACTTGCCGTTCGCGGTATCTGATTGCAGAGGGAAATACGCAATCCCCCCGGACTCTTCCTGAAACGTTCGTGCAATCCAACATTTTGCGCGCTAAAAATTATGAGATAAATAAGACGATACTTTACACACTTGTGAACATAAACGTGAAATCTTTTTTTCTTCGAAGCTTAATACGATTGTTACTGACTCGAGTTTGCTCGTAATTCATATTTTTCCACAGTTTAATGAAAATAAATCAACCCGTATTATTTTATGAATTGAATAATAATATAACGAATAATTGTTCTTCTTCATCATTTGCATTTGTTAAAATTCAGTAGATGTTTTCGCACGGCGATGATCTCGAATAGTTTGACGAACTTGGACGGTTATTCCGCGCGAGACAAGCAGCAGGAAAATCCGATTTCCTTGGAAGTGTTCCGTTGCGAGTAACCGCATTATACTGGCGGATTTCACGGTGAATATATCCTATCCGGGTCAGATGTAAATGCAGCTATTTATGAAACCTGACATCTCCATTCCGCGAGCGCTTCCGCGTTGCACACGTTAGGATTTTCAGATGCCCAGCCGTTGACATTTCAGAAGGACGTCGGGCCTTCCGCGCAATATTTCTCCTTCGCGGTCGTGAACAAATGCGATATCTGCATTTGATATTGCCGGCCGTTCCGTGCCGTTCGTAGAAACACATTTTATAAAGTGACTGTTCGCGAGACGCGGCGGTGAACCCTGTTGCCGCAAAAATATCCCGGTACGTCAAGAAGCCCCCCGTAAGATACGGACCAAGCGCGGAGAGGGGAATCCTAGAACGCATGATATCCAATTAAAATTTTTTTTTTCAGCAAATGTAATTCGTGTACCGCATCGGAAAACCAATTTCGCGCGATTCATAAAAGATGAGCTTTTAAAAACGTAACAAAAATGGCGCAAGATTATAGTTGGCAAAGTAAATTGTATATGTAACGCTGGTTTATTAAGGCCGTTAAAGCGATTATAACCGAAAAACGAATATATAAATGATCGATTTTGTATCGTCTGGGCTTTAATGCACAGCAGCACAGCACACCGATAGATCGATACTGTACGCGCGCATCCGTAATTACCGAATTACGGGAATGAAATAAATTATGGCCCGTCTCTCCCTCGTATGGTAATAAAATAAAATATTTAATATCACCAAAATGCGTGCGGATTTCGCTTTTCAATCCCGCGCGTCGAGCATTCCCTTCCCGAAACTATGTATTGTCCCGAACCATCCCGAGCGTACTTATGATTAATGTTGAATGAGGGGCTGGGGTACTCCTAATGATTATTTGGTAGCACTGAGTTATCAAGAGGGAGTAACATATTCATGAGCGACAATAAATTATCATTATCTCGAAACACAATGCCGAATCTTCGTCGCGTACTGTCATGCAGAATTTATATTATCTCGAAGAAAGAGATCGGGGAATTCGATTCGATGTTATTGCGTACTGGGCGTGTAATTAATACAAATTGCAAAAGCAAGTTTGTAAATACGATAGCGTGTTACGGTAAGCCACGCGCGATGTATACGGCTGTCTAATAATTAAGCAGAAACAGCTCTATTTGCCGTTATCGAATAAAAAACACAGGGGCTTCGAAAGGAAAGACGGTGGAAGCTCACGCGATCGCGCGGGCGCAGCACGGCTCGCGCACGCTTGAGACTGCTTCGACATGATACATGCGCTTTTAATTTTAATAATGGCCGCAAATTAATTGGATATCGCTGGTGCAGCAGCGTGTCGATGACAGGTCGAACAGTGGCGCCGGAAGCTCATACGCAATTTCTGCGTACGTGATGTTATATATGGTGGGTGTGTACGCGCAATTCTCTCTCTTTCTCCACCCAATTCTGCTCTGCCTCTCTCTCTCTACATGACCGTTGTCATAGACACTATTATCCAAAATTTGTTATAATTGTTAGAACAAGCCATAAAGTCGCGTTTCTATTATCGACTCGGAGCTATAAATACGAATATAGAACAATTAAATTGTCCGGATTAATTTTTGAAGCCGGTTAATATTTCTTCTCAATGACTATTTCCGTAAAATTAATGATTATTCGTTATATTTTTTACATTCTAAACGTGATCTCGGGCGTATTATACATGTATTACAAAAGCAATTTTCTATAACGTCACGTATAATTAATATATTTAACATTATTAATTTAGTTATATTATTTAGTTAAATTTAGTATTCCGCCAATATGGGATCGCGATTGAAAATAGTAACAGTTAGTTCGCGCGGTATACAATTATAATATAAAATTATTTTGTACACATCACTATAATATGTATTAACATACTTAATGATGCTAGAAATTAATACCACCGGTGCAAAAGTTAAACTTTAAATAATTAATGCGACAATCCTAGTTAAATTTATTCTACGACTAAAGTAGTGAAATGTATCACGCGACGATAGTTGCTATCTCGATGTGATCGCATTTCGAAACATTATTTGAAATTCTCATATTCGAGCGCTTTATACACACACGCTATCAATATATGTATTATATATCAACGCTGTCTATGCAGGACGGAAAGGAGGCTTCCGTGCACACATATTTTGCCGAGCACCTCAGGAAATTATACTCCTTTCTACCAATTCCGCGCGTCCGTTGGATTTAAATGATGTTGCCAGAGAAAATAGCGCTGTCATTGTAAGCGTCGAAAAGGGGAGACCTGTGCATTATCGAATCATAAATAATCCGATCAGTTTATCTCGGATACTATAAATAAAAACCGATCAGTGGCATTGGAAATCCCAATCGTTTTATCAAAGGTTTTTTTTTTTATCACTTAAATGCCTTTTGTTAAACTTAATGTAATAAGTACAATTAACCGATATTGTTCGATATCGTACAAAATATAATTAATCGTATTTTTAGTTATCGTAAATAGATAATGATGCTCGTAGCAAATTGTGCAATGACTATGCAAGAAGAAAACAATTTTTTGCCCGAGGGTTTCTCGCGCATAACCATTCACGGGTTAACTTATAACTAGGACAGGTTAGTGAGCGCTTCGTAAACAAGAAACGCAAGAAACGTACACGGTAAATCACAACATCGCTCGAAGCTTACCGTGAAAATGGCGCACAGTTTGCGCCGCACGATGCACCATCGTAAAAGACCATCGTCGTCCTCCTCCTTCATCCTCCCCTCCCGCCCCCCATAGCGTTCCCCTCTGTTCCGCTCGCAGAACTTACAGAACAATAGACAGCGGAGCGGCCTCCGCCGGAGAATGGAAAATAGTCGACTCCCGCCGGCCGTTTTCGGATGCCACCCACGAAGAGGCGAAACAATACGTCAAAAGTTCCGCATTAATTGTCCTTAAGTTGCCAGCGATAAATTCATTATGCCCCCGGGGGTAATGGTGTTATCGTGTTTTCGCCCCGTGGCTTCGGTAATACCGGCTCTTTCGGCCGTTTTGTCCTGCCGCGAGAGTCGATCTTCCCCCGCTATCCTCTGCACTTTGCCTTCGCCATCTCCACCGTGTCCCTCTTCCTTCCTTCCTTCCTTCGCCGCAATTTTTCCGCCTCATCCCGGCACCCGGCACGTATTTGCTATTGACGTCGTTGCGACCGCCGAGCATCTCCGAGACTCTTTGAATGCACGTTTCAAGAGGGAAATTAAATTCATTCTATTTATTCATTCGCGCGGTTGTCAGTTCAACCTCTCTCTTTCTCTCTCTTTCTCTCCTCGCTTCTCGTACTTTCCGCCCTCCTCGTCGCTCCCGTCTTCTCTTCTTCCTCGTTCTCTCGTCGTTCAGGCCGATGGAATGAAAACTCGCGGAGAAAGATGTTGTCGGAGCAAGGAGCGCAGAAGAACAGAAGCTGAAAAAGACAGTAGGCGTGGCGCGCGCGCGGTTGGTCTATTTCGTCGTCTTCGGAAAGAACTGTATCTCAAGTCTCATAATCGGCGCATCGGAGACCTTTTAAACTATTAGCGGAAGTGAGAGAGAGAGAAGGTGAGAGCCGCTCGGAGTGGTTGCTCAGTAAATGCCGCTTAGAGTGCCGATTGTATAGCCGTTCCGATTAATTTCAATTAACTTCTTGAATCTTCTTACTTTAAAGTACACCTTTCGCGCGTTTGATTGCGGATTCTTTATCGATTCAGGAAAATTTATGCGATTCTCACGTATTTCTTTAGTGGAGATTGAAAAGCGTGCGTTATCTTAGCAACGAAGACCGCAAGCGTCGAGAGTACGCGTATCCCACACATGTACCGGACACGGGACTGCCCGACACTTGACGACAAAGTGTACACGGATCACGGATCAGAGAGACGGGAGAGATCGATCGGTGAATACAGACGGTGAGATATACCGCATATGGAGCGTAAAGACGTAAGGCGTGAAAGACATCAAGTGGTACGAAATTGAAAATGGTCAGACACGAATCAGAAGCGGCCCGACTCGTCGCCGGCGCCGACGACGTCGCTAGCCGGAAATAAAACGCACTGTGCATACATGCGACGACGGGTCGGGAGCATTTAAATATTAAACCGACAAGATCTTCGCGCACTCGAGGTCATTGCGAGAGTAGTAAGAGAGTTTCTCATATCGAAGAGGAGACTTTCGCGAGCGTAGAACCGCGACGTCCTTTAGCGAGTATACGATATAAAGAAGTAACGTAACTTACGACATTGGTTAACGAGATGAGGAACAAGGATGGCGAATACAAATAAGAATGAGAACGGAGCGAGCTAACGGGCGAAGCCAAGATTTCTGCCAAGATCGAGATGGCCCATGAATAATTTTCACCCGGGGGAAAATAATTTAGGAGTCTGGAACTCGGGATTTCGTGACTCCTCCCCGGGCATATCCGGTTTTGTCCTCGCGATTCCGGGATAACAGCATTCCAAGGATCACGGGCTGTCGCAGGGAGTGGCAAAGAGAAAGAAGAGAGCAGTGGACAGCTCCAATTACGAGGCAAAAGACTGGCTTGATGTACGTTACTTCGGAAGTTTCATCAAGAATGGAATATCAAAGTACTGACGCTAATTACCTTTCCGTCGTAAAAATTAGACCAATATGTATGATAAAAAAGAATAATTATAAAGAAATACTTGATGCAACTTCTTTTTCAAAAAAATTACTAACAAACTAGATCCAAGAGAATCGATTTCATTAATTATGTGCACATGTAAAAATAATTCATAAAATAATTAGCAATTAAATATCATATAAAATATCAAAAAAATGTTTTATTAAAATCTGCGACAAATTGCTAAGTTAATTATCGAAGAATACTTGCATATCATTCATCGCATTACTTACTTATAATTTTGAACTTTCAACATTTTAAATATATTAAGTCTAAAATAAAAATTTTACCACACGCTTTAAATCCGGTTAAAGTTAAATAAAATCAATGTCTATAAAAGATTGTGTTTTAGATGTACATGAAAAATGTATAGCCTTTTAAATCTGTGCGCGTGATCGATTACCAGTGATCGATTTCTCGAGGGAAACTTTTTCTGAAGATTCGACAACTGATGTCATTTTCGACTAATGACTGCTATTTTCTCATCTTTTTGTCCCGTGCCAAGCAAGTACACTTATGTGTAACATGCCGTGCCTGTCTCGATGTCCGCTTCAACGTTTACATGACACGAAACGTAGGATTACAAATGGAACCGGCAGCTATTTCCCTTAAGCACGAATACTCGAACTCTTTAGCTCTCAGAATACATCGGTGGCATGCTATTAATTGAATCGGTCGGTTTGCAAACCTTGTAAGCTCCGAAATTGGATTGCTCAGAAAGCGACGAAAATCGCGATATCTATTAATATTCGCAAGATAATCAATATTTGACAATAAGTTCAAACAATCGTGTATTATTGGTTTTCGCATAATTCGAGATTTTCTATTTATTTTTTTCAAAACGCGTGTCAATATTAGTTATTTCGAGTCCGTGAAAAATGTATGGACTTGTTATTTTTAAATTGACCGATTTAGTCGAATGCGCGCTATTTTGTCCCGTGCGTTAAATAATACTTAAATATCGATCAAGCTATTAATACATAAATACTAAGTTTAGTTAAATCGCATTAAATTGTTTAGTTAAATTCCATTACGCTTTGTCGGAGCTGAATTTCCATTATCAGCGACGCGCGTCGTTGTAACGTACCGCGAACTGTTAATCAATAATATTACACGCAGACTCGCTAAAGCACGTGAAACAACGAGCGCTGTAATCCATAGCTCTTGGAAAAAAAAATAATTCCGTGGGTAATGTTCTATCCCCGATGCACCCATTATCGTATGACGCCACTCTACCTCTCCTCATTTATAAAAGAATCAATTTTTTTCTCGGTAAAAACTTCGTTTTTTTTTTTCAATTACAGTTCGCTTTGCAAAAGCGTTAAAAAAATGCGTGGGACATGCTCATGCGATTTAACAATTTTAGCGCAGTTGTCGTCTCGCTTCGGTTTTTCGCAAAATGCAAATTGCGAGAGCGCCCGGGAGAATTTTACAAGCGGATAAAAGCGGAGACTGTATTTTGCAAACGCGCGTATGGGAATATGAAATTTCAGGGGGTGTACGGTAAACGCGGGGCAATACAATTCCGTAATTCATGCATTAAAGATACAAAGAATTTACCGTTTGCCCACGTTAAAAAAAAAAAGAGCGCAGGAGAAAAAGAGATGAAGAGAAAAAGAGAAAGAAGAGGGAGAGAGAAAGCGCGAAATAAAACGAGAAAGGGGAAAACTCAAACGCGCGCATACGCAACTCTGTCCCTTTCTCTTTCTCTCTTTCTCCTCGCAATATGTACGTGATTTTAAAAAGTTTCCGGATTGAAGCGCCGCATCGTACTGATACCTTCGAGGATGCAAATCGTGCTCGAAAGCCCTCGTGATTTTTACGAGCGGATAAAAAGAAAAAGCCGACGGATAGGTAAACCGGGGTTGCGCCGACGGTAGGGGAGATGGCAGACCGCCGCCGCCGCCGCCGCCGCCGCCACCGACGCCGCCAACTCCCGGCGCACGGTATCGCAGAACAAAGAGCGCATACACGTTGCGCCGCCTCGTTATTGTTTCATGTTGCAAAATATCGCATTCTATTTACGTGCGCCTGACGGGCGCATCCAAAATTCACGAGGCTTCGGATTATATGCGTGCAGCTATGTGCCGTGTCACGTCATCTATCTTACGTCGTGCGCGCACGTTACGGCCGACAAAAGAGTACAGGCGCGATGATATAAGTTAGGGCGAAATTATGTCGCGGCAGTTGCGGCAAATATGCCGCGTACGAGGCCATACTTTTAATGCCAGTGCTATAAATTTTAAAGCTGTAATGGAATATCTTGTTCGGCGTTAAATCACGGTACAAGTAAATATGCATGACCGGCCTCGCCCGCCGCCGCTCGTGCATCGTTTTGGCGTCGAGACTAGATCGTATCTTTAGATATTAAATCTTAGTGTAACTCATTTCTACGTGTTATTCGCGGGAAATATTTTCTTCTCTTTCCCGGTGCATTTGGTATCGCGAAATGTCGCAAAGGAAGCATTTTCCACAAAGAGAACGCTAAAAACTGTCGACAGAAATTTCTCTTTTCGGACGGCACTTTTATGCATTACTGAACTCAAACGCTAAGTTTGCCTCTGTTCCCTGGCGAAGTAGACGCCGATAGTGACGGAGCAAATGTACGGGTTAAACGAAGTAAGAACGAACAAAATACAACGTCGATTCGGCAAATCGCGAAAATAGCATTGAGGCACGCTACGCGAATACAAAAGTTCCCGAAGGAAACCGGCTATTTATCAAGAGGAAGTGGCGCGGCCAATTTGAAAACAGCAGGAAAGTGTGCCGCGGAGTCGGTAGAACTTTCAAGAAGTTCGTAGTAACGGCCGGATTCGCCCCATAATTCAAGTAGTGGCTTTCAATTTTTGCGGTAACCCGCTTATGTTTTTAGCTACCATCACGTGTAAAGATATATCTTCGAAACATCCGAGTTGCACCGCGGCCATATTTACTTGAAAACTCTTTCAACTCTCGCGTTATGAAAAAAACATTAAAAACAGAATTTAGCACACAATTTAGCAGTTAACAATCTAACGCGAGAGGAAAAACGTGGAATTCGTTTTTCCTCCGTTTTTTTATGAACAAAAATAAACATACAATTAATAATAAGTAAAAATTCTATGCTACGTTTGTTTGCAAAGACATCCGGCTATTTTAACAAGTTGCATATTAGACTGGAAGTAGCGAGAAATGAAATATGAATAAACCAAAGAGCATTAATGTAGACCGCAGATAAGCAGAGCGGCGTCTGACGACGAACTGGTTTTTACTACTCGCGGTCTCTTGGCAACGATGCGATGGTGTTTCGTGTCTCCCTGTGAGAAATATGAGAAGTTGAAATCTGCTCTATCGTTTGCTCATGTTAACGAGACCCTTAATTATGTTTACAATGTACCGAGTATAAATTGCTCCTTAATTTAGAAGGTCAGACGCGAACAGCGGCGTGATGGGTGCCGTCATATCGTGGCGCATAATGAAATTTATCTACCGCTTTTCTAATACGACGAAGAGCTCTTTATACGTGCGATGTAAGCCCGAGCAAAGTTTAATCCATTATCAATGATCGTTCAAGATACTGCGATTCAATATTGAAACGCGTATTGACATTACAAGAATAAATATTTGTAAGGAAAAAATATTGTGAAAAATATTAACTTTGAAAAATCTGTTTCTGTTAAATTTTAGAAACATTTCAGCTCACCAGAATATACATATATATATATATATATATATATATATATATATATATATATATATATATAACTGTCGCACAGTGTGTTTCGAAATCAATGCGCAACTTTTATTTACTCCGCGGTGAAATTCTGGTCAGACCGCAAGGAAATTATATTTCCCGTGGAAAGCATCGTGTCGCTAATTTAGAGTCGACGTTGCAATGGATTTTTGTCGACGAGCTAATGTTCCATTTGGCATAAGGAAGGGATCCGCCGTTGCTCGGGGATGCTAATTAGAGTCGCAAAGCACTCAGACCCGGCGCAAAGCTATTCTTCCCGATGGAGAGGAGATCGTTCACTGTCTATTAAGTACTTTTCGTGTGTCCTAATTCGATTAAACGCACTTAACGAACTTGTCTTCGCTCAGGCATCGCTGCTAGATTAGAGTTTAATTCGAGCAAGTTGAGAGTCTCTAAAAGAAAATTGAAGATTAATTGTTCAATTACAGAAATGACGAAAACACATCTGTCAAAACGCGAAGAAAATCGCTGTATTTGTATCTCGATTATAATACAGTAGAAAAACGCGCGTTTTAATGAACCGATAAAATAGATCGCCCGAGGCTATTGATTATTGTAGACAATAAAGCGTTCTAAATACTTATGCTCCTATTTTATGTTAAATAAATTGCTCGAAGCTAGCAATTATAACAGACAATGAAGCGTTTTACGTATTTATGCTCCGCGAGCGCAAGGAAGATGCGATCAAGCAGCAAGCAATTTCAGTCTCGCGAACTGAGGCGAGGCCTCGGATCGCCTTTTATAGCGTCGAGAGTTTAAATGGACAAGTGCGATATATATTTTAACGACGCAAAAAGCTCCGCAGGTGGTAACTGGCTATTAATTATTCATAAAGTTATCGGCGACTGGTTGAACGCGATGCCAAAAAGGCCAAAGGTGAAAAGTTCTTCGTTAGCAGATAAGAAAATGCGCGCGTGAGGACGCGCGAGGAAAAACCCGCTCCGCCGAAGCAACGAGAGATATTTCATCTCCGAGAGAAATATCATATTTACAGAGAGAATACCTCAGCAATCTGCGAAAGTAACCCCATCCTTGTACAGAGCGGCAGGTTCCTTTTTGCAATTACACAGGATATCTGAGAATATCTATGTAACGACAGCAAGATAAACGAGAAACGAGATATTCTCTCTCTAAATTTTAGGTTATTTTGACTAAACTGAGATTGTATCTGCTCTATCTCTTATTGTAATTTTCGAATATTAAATATTAAATATTTTGGTAACTGAATCGTTAATTCTGTGAGAACAGTACAAAGTTTGCCCAAAATTAATTTTTATCTGTTTACTCTTCCGAGATTTGATTTGTTAAACCCTTTAATTTTGGAGAATAAACAATACTAAGATTAAATAAAATCAGATTACAATGTTAATAAAGATAAAAATCATCTCAAACTGCAGAGAATATCACCGTACTATAATACCTACGTCGTAGATTTTCTAGAACATCCTATATTCCGCGTACGTAGCATTTATAAAAGAAGCTGGGAGCATCGCGTACGCAGCATGTGGCCTCTTTTCTCCAGGTTCTCCGCTTTGCCGGAGGATTTTTTGCAAGTCAAAACCACATCTAATTATTCAAGCGGTCAGTGCCTGGGCTACTTCACGTCGCATTTGATGTAAAATAATCTGCGCGGCGCACCGGGGTCGAGATGCGCGAATTGAATGTGACATCGTAATATCAAAATTCAAAAACAAAGCTAGAATGAAAAGATCAGTGCAACAAATGCGTTAAAAAAGTTAATATATATATATCCACATTTTTTTCTCATAAAATTTAGATGTTTATAAAAATTTATCGTTTATAGCTCCAAACATCATTTAGATGTAACAAATTATATGAAATCAAGAAAAGACATTCTCAAAGAATATTGTAATTTTTAAACCAGTTTTGTCCGCGTGTTCCTTGACGTGAATAAATCATGATAAAATATATATTATCATGCGATAAAACAAACGGTAAGGAACTGGATCAACGATCGTCGTAGCGTGCGGAGGGAGGAGAAGGAGGAGGCGGACAAGGCAAGCCGCGGAGCAAGCGAGTCGAGGATCTGCCCCGCACGAAATCCGGCGGTTTGCGCGCAAATTGGATGTTATCTCTCGGCAGCTGGGGACAGAGCACACCGAGGCCCACGTGCGCTCGCGCGCGCGCGCGCGCGCCCGACACATACACCAATACAGCCGTCGCCGCCATCCCACACACATACGTCCGACCACTTATAAACGTGAGATGAGAACTTTACCGATCCTGGCATCGAAGCGAAGTCCAGGGGCGAGCTTTAAGCTTCCGACCGCCTTCCCCCTCCTCATTCCTCGCATCCGTCTGCCTCAACCCCACGGTTATCCTCGGCTCTCTTCCCCGCGCGTATCCTCCGACCATCCTACGTCGCCGTGTAGTAGGTTGAATCCTAGCCGCGAGAAAGCTCGATTTGCCGCAGCTGCTCCAACGGATCGTTAAAATCGACCGTAAGCCGCGCCGCGCCGTCCGGATCGACGAGCCGAATATTCGAGCGTCGGCGGTAAAATGCCGATAATTTTGCCAATTCGGATCATTTCGCGGAGACGCATTGTTCCGCGGACGAGCGGCCAAGGTTTTTCGTCTACGCGTACCCACGTCGCGATGGTCGATACCCCCCCAGTGGGATCTCTCCCCCGTGGAATCTGGCTCGCATTCAGGAAATCAAGCGGATTGGGAAGGGGCCGCGGGAGGGGACGGGAGGTAGAATTTTACACGAGCGAGCGAGAAGGATTGCAGCGCGCAACAGCGATTTTCCGCAGTGCGCCTGCATTTCTTTTAATAAATTACACGTGGAAATTTATCGGGTGTGCGGCGCGACTGATTGATGAGTGCAACGATGTACTTCGATGAGCGGCGCGATAAAAGAGAATGGTTGCGCGTGGTGCGCGTCGCGTGTAAATGGATATTACTGATATAGTATTTTGTGCGTTCGGCGAGAGAGAGAGAGAGAGAGAGAGAGGGAAAGAGAGAGACTAAATGAAATAATATCTCAAGAACACTCCTCCCGAAAGATGAATAGGGCGCGCGCGACTGATGGAGATGAAGGAAAAGCTTCGGGTCGACTGACGTCGAGGTGCAGTCCGGATGAATGGGACGCCGTGGAGTGACGTCCATCGAGATCAAAAGACGAGTGGATGATTCTGGACGCGGGCTGTTGAGCGGAGACAGAGAAGTCGTGGAGATTATCGGAACGACGGCGGTGACAACAAAGAGCATTCCGTGTTCCATTGTGTTGACGTCTGCACCGGTGCATTTGCGTCAATATAAAATGCTGATTACGACGAGGTCCCTTCGTGCCTACCTCAAATAATCGCTAAAATCATTATTTTAATGATTTTGATGAAAACAAAAACGCTTATACATGAAATCGCTTGTGTGATGTACAACAATAGTTTCTTTCTTTTTTTTTGTGTTCAATAATCGTATAATAATTTAAAAAATAAATAAAAATTATATCTAAATTGAGAATATAAAAACAAAAATTTAATATTTTTTTGAAGATTTATTCATTTTTCAAAATAAAAATCAAATTCGACTGCTTTTGACATTTCTCATATATTCAATTAAAGTGCAATTTTATTTTGCAACATATGCAATATCAATTCAATATCAATTTAATACCAATTTAATATTTATTAAATATTTAATTAAATATTTAATATCTACATATATAAATTTAAAAATATTGTAAATAACAACTTTCAAAGCAAGATTAAATTTTACTAACATTTCGCTACCGCGATTGAATAAGAAACTATTCATTGCAAGAAAGCGAGTATTTAACCACGAACGTCGATCCTGTAATCGAGCTTTAAGGAATTGCGGGTGGCATTTAAAGACCTCGAGGGTTGTCGAAAGTGGCTAAAGAGGATTTCTTCTTGCATTGTATTGGAATGCAGCGCGCCGTGTGAATCGTTCTCGTATATCCTTGCGGAGAATTATCGAGATGTTTATCCGCTTATAAAGGCCGCTATCCGAATATTTATTAGTTCACGGGAGAAGCGACGTCCTTTTCCGCTCTGTTTCAACCAGGCAAGGGTGTCGCACCGCCGCCCAGTATTTATTGTCCCGACGGGAAATGGTGTTTCGTATGTTTCTACCTGCCTCTTCTTCGACAAGGCGTATTATACATTCAACATTAATGTCAAAGTGCGAAATAAATGTGGCGGAATTATTTTCAGGATTAAAAGTAATTAGCGTGTTAAAAGCAATCTTCAATTAATCCTCAATTACCATCGCGAAATTCAATCAAATTGCTGCACAAATAAAATTGCGCCAAGAAATTATATTTTATATCGCAGAACTAAGGTAGAATCATTCTCCATCGTTATTATATATATAATAATATACAAATATAAACGTAAATTTCTCTAACACCTTTGATATCTCCAATCGAGCAGCTTGTTTCAAACGTCGAATGTTAAAGGCAAATATATGCACCGGCGACGAAGCAGTCGCCTCTGCACACCTCGTGCGAAAAACGTTCAAAGCTCAAAAAGCGTTCGTTCAAGCGCACACGCGCGCAAAGGCGCGTTTATAACTACGCGATATTCGACGTGCGGAGATCGAGAAACGGTCATTCGCCGGAAGGCCGTTCACCCGGAAGATATTTCCGGCGCGCAAGAAACGAAAGGCCACTAAAAAAGGGATAGAGATAGGGAATGACTGACAGAGCGAGTATGCAGAATTCTATTTCCACCACGGGGTAAAGGGGCGGGGAGGGGAACCGCCGGGCGCTTATAGGGGCTTACGCGACCTCGTTTACTGTACACGTACCGGCATTGTTGCGAGCAAATCGTTTGTATTTTCTACGATGCAAACGAGTTCGCGGAAACGATACTAAACCGGCATCGAGAGCGTTTTTCCAGAACCGACACGGACCACCCGTCGTCTATCGACCTATCGATGTCTTCCGCCACGCGATGCTCGCGGCGTCTTCGCCGAACAAAAGTGACGACGGAACCTTGCAATCTGTTTTCTCCCTACCGACAACATAGAAAAGCTTACGGTTCGCCTGCGTGAAAGCAATTTCGTGACGAGGAGTCTTTACGATCGCGAGAGAAAAAGGGAGAAAGCGCGCTCTTTTTCATACTCCGCGATTTTTCTCATTAATCCGAGACCGGTCTCTGAAATGCGGAGCTAAACCAAAACCTCGTAATTTAATTGGGTCACAAACGAATGTTGAGATATTAGATCTGGGCAAATGGTTTTATGCAGTTCTGAGAAATAGGTATTTGCTTTTTGCGCGACGCGGAAAATAACGTCTAATTAAAGCGTTCCCCCGCGTAAATTACACGGCATCGGGTGTGTTGCATCTTGTACGTCAAACACAAAGGGGCCGTCGGACGCGACGCGATTAAAATTCACTGGCCGCGCGATATAAACGAGATTGGAATGAACAATGTGCGCCGGAATTAACACATTGCCACGAGGCGTAATTACCCGTTCCGCAAGTTCCACGGTCTCCGAGAGAGCCCCTCGTTCCATCCGCGCTCGATTATCCGTGAAAGAATCAACGGACCTCGAGGCACCCATCGGTACTTTAATTTTATTACCGTCCCCTCTTCTGAGAGAGAGAGAGAGAAAAAGGAGAAAAAGGGAAGGAGAGAAAGAGCCGGCACCCACTTCTTCAACCTGTCCTCTCCGCGTCACCCTCTTCGTTTCCCGAGTTTCTCAGTCGCTGACTGACTCGCCGGAGCCGTAAAACAATAATGAGCAATCACATAATAGATCGCCCGCGGAAAGCGGGGAAGCGGGGAAGAGCCTCCTTGGTCGTTGCTTCTATTCAATCCTCGCGTTGGCCGAATGGCGTTCGATTCTCCGGCCGGCGATTTTCCTAGTTGGCTTCGGCTGGCGAGATCTTAGCGCCGGCATTCCCGTTAAAGCTTATCGGCGAGGAAAGGGTCGTGGGGCGGGCATTCGTCGATTAAATTGTTACGCAAGTAAGTCGACACTTTGGTGACTTCGTGCTTATCGATCGGCGACCGATGGGTATCGCGATGCGCGTAACTAAGGGCAACGAAGGCGCCGATTCGCTCGAGTTTACTTAAAATACCTTCTCTCTTTCTCCCTCTCGAATCGATACTTCCCGAGGTAGTAATTCACGCTTTAATTGTTTCGCTCTGTATCCGCGAATTGCATTCATATTTATACCTGTTATATATTTTATTTATTTATTTATATTTATATTCATACCGATTTTTATATTTATACTTCTGAATGCTGAAAAACACAAGTTTTTGTTGTTCTATTTTTTTTTTTTTTTCAATATTAAAAATATCAATTTTATTCATTTCTCTATTTTTACTATTATATTAGTCGTATAAAAAAAAAATAGTGGTACTACTCTCCATTCGTGACAGATGGTGTGTTTTGTGACATCAGGCGGTTCCAAACGACCGATATTTCGCATTGTGAAACTTCGCCGCCGCCATCCAGCGCCGGCAACTTTACGTTTATGTCTGGCTTACGCGTGCAAATATATACGCGTAATGGATGTTTATACATATACGCGCCGAGAGAAGTGCACGGTGGCTTGACCCAGTCTCGCAGAATGCATACGCTCAATATGTATGCGGTGCGTACGACTACTGTCGCGCGGATGCGATTAAAACTCTTACGCGTTACAGCGCCGTATGGAAATCAGCATGTGCGGAATATTGTATAGCCGAGTGCGCGGCAACGAAAGTTCGCGTTCCGTATCTGCACGTGGAATTTAGCAGGGATGTTTACGAGGGCGTCGGGGACACGAATGTACGTACGTGTTTATGCAACCTCGCGCGTTTCAGTCCATTTAAAAGCGAATAAGTATGGACTTAATAATGTTTTGCTAAATGCGACTGCCGCGTGTATGGAGGAACGGAGATAATACAACAAAAGTTCACATTTCACTGTCTAGTATTTAGGAGAGAGATCGGTGAATTTTACATGTGTTTGCAACGTTCGACTGCAATATTTTATGAAATGAATAAACGACTGATAATGGAAGGTTTCTTCTTCATGTAAATATGAAAAATATATGTTAAAACGAAGATATTGTAACATAAAGAAACGAGAGTTGCATTATATTTTTTTTCCATCAAGTAGTAAAAAACAATATTTTCGAATAACGTAAATATGTACGTAATATACTTTTATATAACATGCAGATGTATAATGCGTACGTTTGAAATTAACTAAAGTCTATCTTCCGAAATGCTGTTTAGCTAGAGTGAAATTACTCTAGCCAAACTTCTCCATCTTTCTTTGTACACCGTATATCATTTGTGTAGAGCAAGCTGCTTCCAATCCTGCGGAACTGCATAGAGTAGATTTAGCGAGACAAATCTCCAGGCTGTGTACATTTGCGAATCTCAGTCTCTCCGCGGTTATGTCCCATGCTGGACTCCCCTCGCTATCCAGCACTTTACATTTCACGAAAAAAAAGACAGTGGTAAAAACAGGATTATTAGAGGGAGAGAAAAAAAAATCCGCTCTAAATTCTTGCAAGAATGATGAGTCGAAAGGAAGAACTTTTGTAAAGACTTTATTCGCGTCGCTATTTTACGAACGACAAATAAAATTGCGAAAAACAAGATTTTTTTTCCGAATTTTGCAAACTATTGTAACTTTTCATCAGAATGTCACGAAGAAAATTCTCCTTGCGCGGTGATTCCGTCGAAATTGATACAGGCGCTAAAACGGCACCGTGAGAGTCCATCAAATTTCACCGGGACGTAAACTCACGATAAAACGTCGAATAAAACGCAACGATAAAAAAATTGGGACAATCCCTGTGCGCACGCGTTTCTATGCGCTCGGAAAAAAAAGTGTCGAGAGAGGATCGCCGGATAGTGATAGAGAGTTTCGATCATCCGAGAGATCACCGGATTTCTATCTCTCGTAACCGATACGAGCGACGTGTCGGCTGACAGTATCCGGTAATCGGGGTCACCTCGTTTCCGCGAGAATGATCTTGCAACACGACAAACACTTCGGGAATCGTTTCTCGATCTGACAATTCGCGTGGCGCGCGGCACGTGGCGAGTGAGATGAATTTATTGCGGCACGGGAGCCCTTGGAGAAGGCGCGGTTCTGTACATCGGAAAGAGCTGACGGATTGAAAAGCAAAAGGACAGGAGCGACGTAAGAGCATTGGCATTGTGTCATAATGTTTGAGACGGTAAGCCATCGAGGGAAAGCTGTCTCCTGTGTAAGAAGTATGATAAAGTTCCTCAAGTTACTCGCCGTATTCACTCGATACCGAACGTCACGAGGAACGGGGCGAGGAACAGGGCGAGGAATCGCTCTAAGGAACGGAGGATCTCAATATCGCGACATTGAGAGGGAAAACCACGAGTTTTTTTCGTCACACAAGGCACTCATATCGGCGGTGCGACGCAGCGGGATATTGTATTTGCGCGTAAGCTGTGCAGAGCGCGGGATAGGTTCGTGCAAAATGACGGAGATCGTCGCCCGCTTCGTCAATGGAGCAGTAATAGCATTGAAGGGCGTTAGAAGCGCGTTGCAGACGCGTTTACTATGATGCGCGCGTGAAACTGGCTCGTGAAAGGCTCGCAAAAGCGCTTTATATACCGATGTATACAGACGTATACCGGGCGCGGCGGGTGCACTGACTCTGCACTTACCGTGTTGTGTCATTGCAAATTGCGAACGCGCCATTGCCGCGTTGAACAGTGTGGAGCCATCAGTTTTAATTGACGCCGGGTTGTGGTCCAAACCGCGCCGTTGTGGACCATTTGGCAAGCGATATGGTTCCGTTATAACCGTATAATTCTTACGTCTAGGAGCGTATTGCATCGTCCAAATGCTTCGCAGTCGTATTTGCCGAGCGTCCCTCTTTCGCTCGCGTAACCTCTCAAAACGGCTCGCACATATATCTCGCCCCGGCCGCAGCCTTCGTAAACTCGGAAATAATGTAGACGCGCCGGAGTTTCAATCTTACAGAAATTAATTCGTGCAAATATCATTTCGTTTCCACCCGTCGGCTTATGCGTAGCATTGTTTACACACGTTCTCGCGCGGGCGAAGGCTAACAGCGAAACTCGTTTCCGCGAGAACGACCGCCGGCAAATTCATTCAGTCCCGCTTACGCTCGCTTCTTCGTTTATAAGACGCACTCTACGTCGGAATGCAACGCAACCGACCGTGCAAATTCGACCGATCTAAACGTTATTGCATTCTTTTTTACGGAAAATTCTAATATGCTCGCCGCATTTCAATGTATAAATCAGAGTCGTATTTGTCGGAATTGTCTAATGTCGGAATTAGTTCGCAAGTGCTATTTTCACAGCGAAATCGAGCACCGCGTACAAATAGCTCCCGCCGTAAGTACACATTATGCAAAGCGACGCTCCTCAACTTGGCGTCGCGGCGCGCAGACGACGGCTGCGAGAAGAGGAATATACGAAGACGACGGACGCGCAGCGACAATTAGGCAATTAGAACGAAAAAGCTCGTTCGGTAGGCAGCCCGCGTGCTTGAGGCGCGAAAGGTTCAAGGTGCACCTGAGGCGGGTGATCGTTTCGTTTCGCGGAGGGAGGCAGACGACCGGGGATCTTCGCTTCGAATTGCCAAGTGCACACATCGCTAACTAGGTTACATAACACAATTAGCGCCTCCGCTAATTTCTCAACGCCGACTAGGCAACCGGCTAGGCATGGTACTTCGCTATTAATGGGCAAATACAAAGCGCCGACTATCCGGAACGCGCCGCCGCTCGGTCTTCCCTATCCGACCGTTTCTCTCTTCCTCCCATCGCCGTGTCGACCCCTGCTATCCTGTCTTTTCCCGCGACGAGAGGAACAGCCGGGAGAACCCTCGCCGTGTACGGTCCAGACGAACAAAAACAGGTTTGATCGCGTACACAAACACGGGGGCGGGCGCGCGTTTAATCGCAAGAGCGCGTTTCCACGGCGCCCGGTGTATTCGTACTCGTACCGGAGGAAACGCGCGTTGAATATTCAATTCGTCGCGATTTATAATAGGCACGAGTGTATCTTCGCGCCATGTTCGCCGTTCTCGATACTTTAATCATTGCGGAAGTAACGGCGAGATAAGCGAAGTAGAAAAAAGAGGCTTTTATTCCTCTTAATGGCAAATAGATAAAGAAGCTTTCTGTGCTTCTTTGCAGATAATTCATAAAAATCGCGCGTCACAAATTATGTGTTTCAATAATTTTCTTAAGGATAAATCAATTTAAAAAACGTATAAATATTATATTAAATAAAAATGAATACTTTATTGCTATTTTTCTTTACGTCCAACTCGAATAGATGGAGTGGAGACTTTCCGTGTACTTTGCGCTCGTGAAAACCGCACATCACAGATTGTACGTATCTCAACAATTTTATCAAGGATAAATCAATCTGAAGCTGATGAAAGAAGTCGCACGTAAAGAAGAGCACGGCTGATCCGGCGCGTGTCTTGCGTATGTGAAATGTATAAATATTATATAAAAATTAAATTAAGCGAAGTACGAGTGACGCGTCCGCGCACTTACTAACCCACCGCACGAAGTCGGCGGATGAAGTCACGGCACAACCGGTAGTAGCGCCGCATAGGAGCGTACTAAAACGAAATTAACGCTCGCCAGAGGCGAGTCAAGAGGATGGTGTTACTCGGGAAAATGAATAAGCGCGAGGAGCACAAAGAAAAGGATTTTAAAGGATCACGAAGTGGGCAAGCGAGGAAAGGAGGAAACTCGCGGAAAAGACACGGAAATGTCGAGGGCGCGCGACGAGAGCGACGAAGACGGCGGCGGAGAAAAGAAAGAGATAGCGAAAAAGGAAAGCGGATAAAAGATCGCGGATTCGTGTAGAAATGGAGGGAAGCGGGGGGGTGAGTGAGAACGATGGGAAAACGGCGGCGGGAGGACGAGAAAAGAAACGAGAAAGAGCCATTTGTGCTCCGATGAACGTTCGGCAGGCGAGAGATGCATAGGTACGCGCGCGCATCCAGGATATTAAAAACATACACATCGGACGGTAAATCCGGCGTAAAATATAAATCGGTAATACCGCCGAAAAACTCGGTCGGAGCTGAGCCTCCGGCTTTTCCGTCTCCCTACTACCTTCGCGCGTTGTTTCCCTTACCCTCGATCGTCCTTCTCCACACGTTATTCCGCTTCGCCGGAAGCGCGTCGGGTTTTTTTTACCGCCCCTTCCGATAACGGCGTGCAGCTTGAATGCGCGCCGTTCCTCGATGCCGCCGGCTTTCGCGCGCGGCGGCGTGCAGGTGAGATTTTCGCAGGATGCTCGATAGAGCGAACGAGATAACACGGTGCCTCGAGTGTTTCACGCGCGGGAAGAGGGAGAGTTAATGAGAATGCGAGGGCGCGCGAATTAACGATTTCCGGGCGAGATGCGCATATTGAGCGTTGAAATAGATAATAAATTGCATTAGTGTCATAAACATAATTCGATTTATCAATCGAATAAATCTATAAACGGATTACAGCGCTGCAAAACATAATGTAATATTAATAATATTACATTGATTATTACAAAGGACAAAATATTAAACCATACTCGTATACTAATTATATGTTAATTACTAAAGAACGAAATATCGATGAGACTTTGAATAAACTGACAACAAAGAAAAAGGAGAAAAAATAAAATTGCATCGATGTGTCTATCCTGTCGCGTCGATTGCAAGCGTTTAATTTTCTCAGACAACAATCCCGCCGTTTTAATTACCGATCCGCCGCCTTAAATGTATTTTCCTCCGACGCACGTACAAGTTTAATGTCCGACGAAACGTTTTCGGCTTTATTAGAGACAGAGAGAGCGCAGCACGCGAAAAAGAAGGGCGCGTCGTCGTCGGCCTGGCTTTTAATCGTCGTCGCGACGCTGCTTTTTTGCGCTTCTCTCACGCGGACGGACGCGCGCAAGCGCGTGTGTGCACCAGTGTTGGAATCCACTTTAACGGACCTCGCTAATTACCGAGCGGGTAGCTCCGCTTATTTGCCTTGACTCTGATTAACCTTCCGCGCGGTGTTCCTCTCTGCGCTACGGAAACGAGAAAGGGATCAAGGACGGCCGTGGGGCGACCATATATAATCGCTTTATGCACGTTCCCGCGTGATATCACAACTATGAAAATTTAACGCTTTCGCCTGCCATAGTTTCGCTCCGATTGAATTCACGGCGAAACGATACATTTACATTTTACGATTATATTTTTTTAACGTCGCTGTTACGCGTCGAGATAACGATTTGGCGAGAGTTAATATTGCAATTTCCGATGTCTTTCTATGTTAATAAATAATCTGCTGTCTGTTTTATCTTACATTATTGTTATACGTCAAATTTTTTATTCAATTATTTAGTCGTACGTACGTAAATGGTAACTATGAACAATATAGTGCGACAAGGAATACACCAAATCAGAATTATAATTCGATACTGGCACGTACACACGATCGAAGCGTATTAGCGCGACACACGCTTATCCGTTCGGCGGATGTTACACGCAAGGCAAATATCCACGGGCGATTATAGCACTAAATCAGACGTTTCTCGCGGGGAGAGAGAAGGCATAGAGGATGGAACAATTTGAGGCGGCGCACGATCGCGAAAATTCACCGCGTCGGATGCGCCTTATCTCGCTCGAAGAACGTGCATATCTGCTAGGCGGTCAGATAAGGATGATCCACCGAACCCACCGTCTACGCGCAAGCAGTCGGCGCAGAAAATTATGTGTGCCTCCGTAAAAGCGCCGTGCCCTCGTCCACAAACAAGACCCTCGGCGACGGGAAACACATAAGGTTAAGGTAAAAGCGGGAGGGAAGATGTGAGAAAGAGGGAGAACGGAGGAGATAGTCGCGATCGACATCGTTACCTCCCGTGATTTTCGGATTTGCACCTTGTAGTATAACCCGAAAGTAGCTATTCCCTTTTTCATCGTCAGATTTTCGGACGGCTCTTATAAACTTATACTCGGCGTGGCGACGTGAGACCGCGAAGTTCGTATACGCCGGCCGATTCGTCAGCGTGCTGGGCCGTCGATGGGCTGGGCGGGCAGCGTGCGTTTATCGCGTCGCCGATATATTACCAAGAGCAGCCAGATATAAACGTTACGGTCCATTAACCGGAAACTCCGTGTAATGCCCGTCTCCGCGTAACGTTAATTTCAACGCGCGCGCTGTACGCGGAAATGGAAATGCAGTTTTATTACAAAGGTACAAAACCGCTCGCCGAGGGACAAGAAACGAATTCAGCGCTTCGCTTCGGGCGCACACCCGCCCCGTCCCCTTTCTCGCGAACGGCCGGTAAATGCGCATTTTTCTCGTCGTAAAATTAACTCTCTTTTCCTCCCTCCCTCTCCCATCGCACTCTCAACCTGTCCCGATGAAAAAGGTTATTCATATCAGGGGGCGCGTATCCTTTCCCGCTGCAGATTACTTCAAAGCAAATATTCTCCACGCGTTTAAAAGAAATTATAAAGATATAACTAAATCCGTCGAATTTTTGCATCGCAGTTTAAAACAAGATTCCTGTGATATGAGAAAAATGTGACAAACATGTGTTATCAAACGCAAAAAAAAAAAAAAACTTAATACGTTATTGTCGCGCGCGTGAATCTCTCGCAATCTGCGCAGCAATCAAAATTATAGTATTGGTTTTCTCGTGCGTGTGAAGATTGAAAATTCCATTCCGTGCCGAAATGTATCTAAAAAATTGCCAATTATTTCGAAATCATTTTTTTCTATATGACGGATTATTTTTCACATGGTTTATCTTTTTTACTAAATTTTTGTTGAAATGCAAAACGTTAAGATTATGCTAATAAAAGATTTTTTTTTTTCCTTTTCGCTGAAAATGACATTTTGGTGTTTATTCAAAAGATATAGATCTCCTTGTGTGTCTGAAAGCCACAATTACGTCGAAATGACGGTAAAATTTGACGCAAGTCAAAATAACAGCAACCGAATTGTCGGAAATGACATTTGTATTCGAATGATTTTATTCGCCGGCTGCGGAGACTGCGGATCGTATTTACCTCCGGTTTACATCGGCTTAATGCCGCGTTGATATTCGAAATAATAGCGATTCACTGGCACAAACGTGCTTCTCTCGTACTACGTAACATGGTATCCATGTAAGCGTTTAGATGTACTGTTTCCACTAGCCGGCAACCAGTGAACATAGCTTTGCCAATGTGAGGGCATTATATCTCCACTGAGCAGACCAATCCACCATATTGTATTTCGCTGTCATTTGCTAAATATACGCAAAGCTCACTGATAGTCATAAATCTACTATCGAATAGTGCAGTTACTCATATTTATCCTTTTAAAGCTTGATTTGTAAAAATCCTTGTATTTTCGACCATTTGCAGCGTCAACAAGCATTTATAATAAAACGCTTTTGAAAAATTGGCTTTGTTAATTTTGAGAATCGATATAAACATAGATTATAGCCATATATTTCGATATTAATTAAAATATTCCACACACTTGGCATTCGATTGGAGAAGAGAAAAACGTGTTCTTTTAACGACTTAATTGGTCGAGTTTGCATCAAACACAAAGTCTTGCAGTCCCCTCGCAATCTCGACGGTCTTTACGCTATTGTCCCATAACACCCACGCCATTAACAAGTTTCGAGCTTCTTAGTTGCCGTCCACGACCCTCTGAAGCATCGTGGTCCCGTGCCACTTCAATCCACAAAGACGGTTCGCGACCGTCTCGAAGCCGCCAATTAAGTTAGTTACCAAATTCAAGAACTCGAAAGAAGTGGTTTACCGTGACAAGGAACAAATGACGCGACTTTACTGGCGTTTTGCGTCTGCAAGAATTTCACAACTAGGAATGCTTCAAATAGACTGGAAATCGAGAGATTATCCGAAGAGCAAATTGGATGATCGAATAGTTTCGTTGTATGAACTTATCGGCTACATGGAAAAATTTTATATGATATAGCAACAAGAAAATAAAAACTGTGACAGTTATTCTCTCAAATAGATAAAGTTAAATTAGAAATTATATTTAATTAAAATATTAATTAATTAATTTCGATGCATAAATAAAATGCATAAAGTAAATTAGCATACTTTGCTGACCGCTCGTATCTTCGATATCTTCGAAATGATACTTTGCCGATGCGATAGCGCAGAACGTTACCGCAGTTCGTTACTTCGCGAGTCTTCACGACATTGTCTCGCGCCGCTGACCATCGGCGAGTTTCGGACTTCTCAGTCGCTGAAAGGAAAGTCAAAGACGGTCCCCGTGCGAGAAAGCCGCCAATTAAGTCAAAAGGGGGAAGGGTTCACTTTGGTAAATTCCGAACGCGCGTACCGCTGCGGTTCGTTTGCCGCCATCAGAGTGCGACCGAGAAAATATACTTTGACCTGGATCGACGTCAGGGAGACGCGTACTCAGTGTCTCTTGTGTACTCGAAATCGAAGTTTCCACTCGCGGTCGTCAGTCCGACGAACTCTCAGATTGTGTCCGTTCCTTCGTACGTGGGGAGATTTGCCTCGATAGGGCTAAACAAGTTTAACACTGCCAGACAACTTTCAAATAGAGTAGTGAGCTCACCGCAGCACGAGTGCAGCCGCACGCGCCATTTCAAAGAGATTGCGAGCGCGCTCGCATTCGCATGATGAATTACGCCATAATTCAAAAAAGAATCAGATGTGATTGAATTTCACGCGCGTGAAAAAAAAAAACGCGGAGATCTGAACAAAAATTTTTATTATCCGTCAAATTAGAACCATTTTTCCGATAAAAGTAACGTAACTCCTTAAATTGAGCGCGTTTTGAGAATGACGTATTATATATATTTTTACGTGTAAGGGACGTCTCCGTCGTTATTATAAGACGATCTGTTACCGAGTCGCAGGAGCTTAGTGGAAAAATAAGCTCCATTGGTACAAATGCTGAGCCTCTTAGACCGTGCTCGAGTAAGGGTGAAAGAGGGCTAATTTGTCTATCCGTGCACTGTTTGGGGGAGCAGCGGCGGGAGAAAAGAGGCACGGTTATGGGTCATGCTTGGGTGTGCAATACATCTGGGAAAACCACCCACCCATTCGGAGGAATACGAATACACCCTCTCACGTTGTTTCTACAATCATCATAATCCACCCCTCGACGTTGTTTTCGCACGGGTTCACGCCAGATTCCGAGCGACCGAGGTGGATTAAGGATTTTCCGCCTGCCTCTCGTGGCCCAACTACCGCACGTCGTCGGTGACAGAGAGAGAAAGAGAGAGGGAAAGAGAGAGAGAGAGAGAAAGAAAAAAAAATGACCCAATTCGAGGGTTTTTCTGGTTTTAGAGACCGGCTTTTGCAGCTCGTTGCGCAGCAGGAAAGACGGTAATGCTAGAGCAGTCGTGCAACGAATAGCCGTGATAGTATTGCTGGCCATCTTCGTGCAAAATGACTCATAAACATTCTTACGGTGCACACTTTTTAGTTTAAACACGGACATTTGTTATATTTTACTGTTTCTTAATTCCAAAATGACTATGACAAATATTTATTCGAAGCTATTTTAAAGCTTCCATTTTAGATTTTAGTTGTGCTTATTAATAACTTCTATCTTCTATATTTATGATAATTGAATTTATCAATTTGTTACAAATATCTGGCGCGTCGTTCTATCAATAATAACACCTCGAGAGATTTTATACAAGTATATTATATAATTCTGATCTTTTTATCTTTTAATATACATAACTGTATATTAAACATCACATAAAAGTAGATCTGTCATGAATAATAATTGTAATATGAATTTTATATATTATAAAATTGTATAAACTGATAAAATAAATTTTGATAATTTAATTTAATTTAACTTAATATATCATTAGAGACAAAAAGATATTCTATTATTGTATCCTTAATATTATATAATAACTATATATAAAATCTGTGACAATCGATTTAGTCATTAGTAGAGATTTTTCAATAAAAATGACTTACCACGCGATGCGCCCAGAATGCACGACTGCGGTAGCAGGAAGCAAGTCAGCACCAGTGGCCAATTCATCTTCAAATCTGCAGCAAAAAAAAATTACCATAGCCGTTAGAAAATGCAATATCATTTAGATGAAAAATCTAAGGACAACATTGATCCGAAATACCAGCCTCGAAACATATACGCCTGCTTGTGTGTACGCATCAGAAATTCTATCCGCGAGGTAAGTACTACTCCCCGTCTTAATAAAGCACGGTGATTGTCCCTAAATAAGCCGAAATAGCCTGTGTAAACAAGCGCCGGGCTAATATCGGTTTCTCCTTCACGCTTCTTCGACTACGTCGGCTTAGCCCGTCTTATCCTACGCAAAAAATCATGAGAAACGACGCACCCGGCGCGAATCAATGCGTGCTCATTGCCAAACAACAGCCCGACGCAATTAGGGAGAGTCGCCCTTTTACGCCATATAATATCGATACGAAAATGTGCTCCGCTAATCCTGCTTTCGGTCAGTTATAACCCGATACCGAGATGGATGTGCCCGCGGCTACGTCACGAAAGGGGAGATAGATCGTTCTCGGCACGATAGAAATTCAGGGATCGATACGCCAGTAATTCTTGTATCGGCCCCGGGAATAAGTAGCCCCATTGACCTCTCGGGCACGTTCGGAAATTAGACCCGACCATGGCGATAAAACGTACGGTAGGGATGTTCGCGTGTTAAAACATCGTCTTGCACGATTTTAATGTGCCTCGGGTTCAGTTTCGTCATGACTTGCTCACGGAATCATCTTACATAAGGTAAATGTTCCAATCGGATATTTAAGAGTTAATCAATATTCAAGATATAATCTGTTCTCCTAAATAATAATAATTTCTTCATCTCTTTTCGCATATATAGTAAAGATTAAAGTTTATTTAACTGTAATAAAATAAAAATTACGTTTATTAATTGGTCGATTAAATATTTGAAAAAAGTGCGGACACATACTTCCGTATTTACTATATAAAATACGCGCAAAACATATTTTTTTAATAAGAAACGTGTTTTTAAAATTAATAAAAATGCTATTTCTCAGTTCAACTTATTCTATTAATTATTATGTAAATAAATATTACACAACAATTTTTAATGTTTTGTACATACAAACTTTATCGCATATTTATAACTATTAAATAAAAACTGTTCTGTCAAAATGTGGTTGGAAATTGAGATATGTACGGTCACTGGAATATTTATCTTATACATCGCAATAATATTTTGCTACACTCGTATATTCAATCTTCGTCTGCAAAATCAAATTATGTTAATATTTATAGATTCAAGATTCCCTTGCTTGCTCTCGTAATAAAAACACGAGTGGCTTAGGGCGGAGACCTTTTATTCGCGTGGAGCGTGTCTTCGATCCGTTCAGCTTCTCCAGCGAATGGCGAAAAATCCAGCACAATCTTACGAGACAAAATTCGCGTTCAGCGCACATTTTTGGAAATCGTATATTGCGCGAATGAGAAGTTTCGCCATTGTGTTTGAGGTGAACAATTCGCCTGTTCGAAAAAGCGAGCTGATATCCGACTTTTATTTTCCTCTATCAGCTTGAGCAACATTAACGCTTCCTCGGATCTGGTTTTCTCAAGCGAATCCGACGGAACGAGGCCGACAAGGCCGCGCTTACGAATTCTCAGAATGTTCTGGCACTGTCTATGCGAATTAAGCAAGAGGGAAGTAAGTACGCGGCGAGTGGGAATGAGAGCGAGATAAAGGGCGCAAAGGAACAAGTTGTTTCCTTCACCGTTCGGCGCGTTCACGATAAGATGCATAGATATAATGCAACCTAAAAGGATACGAGTGCTCCGCAAAGACGGTATGAAGTATGCATGTAAACATGTGAAAACCGTGCATACGTCTTGTCACGATAAAAATGCGACATGTAAAATGCCGTAATGCTCCCGCGCGAATATGCGACATTGTAAATTACAGTGTCACGCAAATGAATTTCCGTGAAATCTTTTCATTCCCTTAACTCAGGCGCGCGCGCGCGCGCGCGCGCGCTCGTAATTCTTTTGTGTCAATCTCGGTACAAATGCGCTTGCTACTTACAATAGCAGTCGATTGATACGAGTGTACCACAATAGTTTTCAATGTCGCCCCGTATGAATATCGCAGTCAATGGACGCATTCAGCGGAGACGACAATCGAGTAGCACTTGAGTAGCAATGGAACTCGATTCGCTGAATATCTCTGGTATATATACCGACCGCATTCAATTGCTACTAAACTGTTGTCTCCGCTGAATGCATCCAGTGTAAACATGAAATGAGATTTGGCCAGCTGCATTTAGCCCCAAATGCGCGGTGCGGGGATAAACCAAAGATTCTAACGCGTTGTCTTGAGCGCAATCGATTACGTTATTATCCCCAAGCGGCACGGAAAATCAGGCGCGGGATATTAGAGGCGCGTGCACATGACTTTCCATGGGGAACGCTTCATCCTTACTGGATCATTCTTCTCTCAACTATAGATAAAATATGGCTACGATACGCAGCGAGAGAGCTCGTACGAAACGACAGCCGGTGCACCGTGAGGAATCTTAAGAATCTACGGAGCGAATAAAAGCGCCCGTCGCAGCGTCACTTCTCATCGTCCTCTTTATTTCCATCGCCTTTTATACCGGCGAGCTAATATCCGGAAAGCGCTCTTGCATTTCTTCATTAGATATTTCTTATTACGAGAAATACTGATTCTGCATAATTATTGAGGGTGGTGATTTTTTCCATGCCGTTTTCGCGTTAATTCGCTTCAGCTCTTTCCTTCTTTTCCCTCTTTGTTTTAATTGGACACGGGCTAGCTAATTTGCGTCACAGAAACTGCCGGATAATCGATTACTCGCTGTAGCATCATGTTGATCAAATAAACGATGATATTTCATATGTTCATATATTAAACGTTATATCCTCACTTCACGTTGTGCGAGCGCGCGTTTTCATTTGTATCTATCAGCGGTGGATAGATGAAAATCGCTCTTCATCGCGACGCAGGGATTTTCAAATAAAATCCCGGCGAACTCGGTCGGTATCAACATCGGGGAAACGCGCGGCGTAAATAAAGAGTCCCATCGCGGCATCGTCGTCCTTTTCACTTTCACCCGCATCGACGGCTCCGTTCCTTCCTCTGCGCCGCCCATTCCTCTGTGGTCTCGCGAACACAGAGAGCAACTAATATCCGCGCAGGAGGAGCCTCTATTTTTCTTTATTAGTTCGTTGCTGCACAACAATGCTCACGACCTCAACGTGCGCACCGCACACCGGTGTCAATGGTCTGGCTTTTCGCAAACCGAGTCTGCAGATTCGAGAATGGGCCGTGCGGGACGCGACCGAGCTGCATCTGCGGATTCCCGCGGAATATCACTGTCGCCCACGCGAACAAAGAAAAACGGGAGGAAGCGGCATGGTTGGTGCGAGGGATGATTCGCGCAGGGTGGATACGGGGTGGATACGGGGTAGATCCGGCGGAAAGGAAAAAAGAGGAGGAGAAAAAGTCGAAGAACGAACGGGCGCGAAAGAAGGAGAGAGAAAGGGATATATCGACTTGAGCGTCTTCTCGTGCCGGTCTTTCTTACATCCCCTCGAGTCCTTACCTCTTCCAACCGCACCGTTGCATCCCTGCTCTCAGCAAGCCATCTCTCTATCTCTTTCTTTCTCGGTTATCTTGAAGCTCCTCTAAATAGCCATGTGATGCTCCAGCCACCGTATTACATTACGCATACACACTGCCGAAGACACACGAACTGAACAACGGCGCGCGTCGTAGTACACGTCCATAGCGGCTGCACAGCGACACGCACACACACATATGCGGCTTTATCGTGTGCTGACACACACGCTCGCGCGTGACTCGAGGAACACTGAGAAACCAGAGGAGCGGAGTTCCTGGTCCTGATGGCGCGCGCGAGCGAAACGACCGTAGCGCTATGGGTCGTTCCACGTTCGTGTGTTCCATGTTTGTACGTAGTCATGTTCTCTCGTCGCTTTCTCACCCTTCCACTTCTCCGACCGTTTTTTCCGTCGCCGCTTCGTTCCCGGGCGGACACGTAGTTGTCGAGTTTTACGGTCGCGACGGCGTTCCGGGCGTGATCATGATCGCCGGTCACCGGTTGTCCGCTATTTCCGCGATCGTGTTCGGAACACACGCCTGTGTGAAAAAAGTACCGGCTCTCAGAATGCCATCTGCGACAAGCAGCCGGTGTGAAGTTTGGGAAAGAAGTCAAAAATTCGCGAGAAAAACGACAAACACTTGGTGCCCTGCTTTGCCCTCCTCTTCTATAGTTAATTAGATAGGTGAGTTATTTCGGTATAATAATAGCGTATAATAATAGCGCAATCAAATTGCGAAAGTGTATGTGAACGCTGGCACATAGACGGGAGGTAGGCATCTGGTGGGAAATTCAAGGGATTCGATTATTGATGCGTCACATTTAATTTATTCGAGAGTATTACGTAAACCATATCGTTGTTTACCTAGTGTAATATTAACTTACTTGTTCCCGAGGCTCCTCTAATTGCATTCATAATATATTCTTCAATTACGTCGAAAGAAGAATCACATGCGTGGTATTTGCATATGTTAATTGAGTTCGCTTATATTAATAATCTAATATTTAGACGCAATACGCAGACCTGGTTCTTAAAACCAAGAGCGTAGACATCTAAATTTAAAAACAACACCGCCAGCGCTCGGAAATAACTTATCACATAAATTCGACATTTCCATATTTTGTGTAACGTCATGCAAGTAAGAAGAGCTTTAAAATAGCATTGCGTTAAATTCAACGTAAGGGATATAATACAGCGCAATAATATCGCTTGGAATTATTTTTTATCCCAAATATTTCCGGATTTTATGCTGAATAAATTTGCGTAATTAGTTTTTTATCGAAAAGAAATGTGAAATAAAACGGTATAAATTTATTGTAATTAAACCTTTCCCAGAAATTATCTGAAATCAATTGATATAAAGCCAATATTTTACATTGATGAGATGACAATATAATTTCATGTAAAAGCTTATTTAGGAACAATTGTTAATACGATATTGCTGCAATATCGAATATCGCTTCGAGGTATCATCTTTCATGCAAGCGTTGCTGTCACTTACAACAGGATGTCGTGAGAGCAAATTAATGCAATCAATTACGGTAATTGCGTTTTAATTTATTTAAAATAATTATAAAAAGGTTTTTAAAAATGTCAAATTGTATTATCCTATAGAAATGCAAATGGGAAATATTGGCACGTTAGCTTAGCGATTCAGTGCATGTCGTATATTTGAATTGCAGAATAAATTTGAATTTTTCAAATTTCTTTCGGCTCTACGCTTTTTGTGCCTTAAATTCACATCACACTCGATGTTATATATTTTATTAATTTTTAAGCAAAATTTATAAAAAAATGTACGCGCGTGAGAATTTCTATGTCTCGCGTAAAGCAGCGAGCACAGCGCGCCCAGCATTGCGGATGGTACCTTACATAAATTCACAGAGATCCGAACAAATTAATTCCAGAGAATTCTCTCCTCCCCCCCTATCCTTTTCCTTACACCCGTATGCATCCCCGAGGCACTCATTAACGCTCGTTCTGACCGTATCCAATCTACGCCGTTAAGATGAGTCGGTTAATATCCGATGCATTATCTCGAGATTCCGCGCAATCCGCCGGACGATATTAAGCGTTTGATTACATCGTTACATTCGCCGCCTCCGCAATTGCAAACAAATAATTCGATCATGTCAATATGTACATACACTTGTGCCCCGGGCCCTGCGAGCACGCAGTGTTCACCACGTCCATCGTGACTCGTAATCGAATAAAGTGCAACTGTTTACGGGCAATTCTCGTATAATGTTTAACCGGTAATTCGAGCTAATACCGCATTAACAAATAATACGATACGAGCAAGCGCGCGAGGGGAAAGAAGGGGGAGAGGGAGAGGAGACGAGAATGAGAGGCAAGCGATAGAAATGAGAGAAGCATAGAGATGAGAGAGTGAGTTTAATTTGCAGATAATTACCTTGCTAGCTACCGGGCTCCACTCGGAGCGAATTGTAGTCGGTTCTTGCCGCATAACAAAATCGATAAAAAATTTTATCGAAATATTGTCAAAAATACGCACACAGTTCCCCAATTGAGAATAGCAAAATTTATTTTATCTCCTTGTCGAATAAAATCATATTTAATGCAAATAAAACACTGAACAAAATCCTTACTCCATCTACGCGAAAAGTATTCGCGAGATTTTTGCTCTTCTGCATACAAAACTGGGTATATATTAAAATTACACACATCGGGATTAATAACTTTTTGCTCGGCGTTTATACAATCGGCGATTCGGTCGGATTTCATTAACGATCGAAAAACAGCTCGATGCATAGGGTCCGTTTCGAGCGCGTATTAATTTTAATGGCACCGCGCTGTAATGATCTGACGTCACGATTCGTATCGTATAATATCGTATCGGAAATTTATATTACGCGGCCAACATCCACGAGATTTTCGCAATGCAGTACGTCGTAAAAAATAAATTGCGGTTTTGCAAGCAAATAACATCATAGAATAACATGTATTAAATTGATACGAAATATTCGTAATATCCTCTATACTTCATTTTGCAATAATTGTACTTCATTACGTATGCGCATTTAATTGTTATTTTCATTTAAAAATAACTTAATTTCCAAATGTGGTTAATTTATGCATTATATATACATATATATATTATTATCATTAATATCTCTCCTTTCTCTGCGGTTTCGTCACACATTGTTAACTGCAGATTTCCTTCGTCCTAAAATATCGCCAGCGATACAGGCATATAGTACTTTATCGCATACTCGTTCAACGACGAATACACACAGACAGAAGCGACCCGGAAGCGAGTGTGCGTCACGCCACCACCGATATCATACTCCGACATACATACGGGATGTACAGATTGAAATCCGCCCATCGATCGAGACGGCGAATTCCACGATACGATTCTGGTGGCACGTACGAAAAGACAGGAACGACACCGCGAGCAGAAATACCAGAGTGCCATGGGAATCCTGCATTTTTTCTCGTCCGATATAGAACATAGTGAGAGTGGGAGGGAAAGAGAGAGAAAGACAGGCCGGATATTCAATTAATCTTCACCGGAAATCGATTTAAGCGATACGCGGTGTGCCGCCCGCGCTTATATTCCTCGGAGTATATTTTTCTCTCGTATAATGCCGGGAGATTTCTCTTTCTCTCTCTCTCCCCCCCTTGCCACCCCTCTCTCTTTTTCTCGTAGAGACCGGTCGTTGGGCCGATGCTTCGAAGCTGTAACCTCCAATTAATTCCGCGGACACCCGTGGAGATAAAACGCTCCAGGAATCGAGAACGCGTGTCTTCGTTCGATGTTTCGCTACGTGCGTCCGAATGCCAGGCGGCAGAGAAAAATACACATTGCGAAGGGAACGTAAAATATTGTATACCACAATACCGGCCACCCATCCCCGTAAACTTCCATCGGGATACAACGAAAAAAGAAGAATAAGGACTATACACGGAGTACTTTATGAAAAAAGTTTGTGAAAGGCTGTGGGCTATAACGACTTGTTGCCCCCGCAACTTCAAATTTGTGGTGAGATTCGGCGCCATAAGCCATCGACGACGGCATCATGACGGGAACATTAACGAGGGAGAGACACCATGGCACAATAAAATGAGACTAGAGATAAGAGATGAGAGGAGAGCCGAGCGTCGCAACGGACTATTTCTCGATCGCCGACGATCCGCGGAAGAAATATTTTTTATTATCCGTCTCTGATATCGCGCAATTTTGTTGTTCCGCGACCTATCGATCAACCTACCGATCTCGCTTTGCGCCAGTAATAATATTAGCGTTAATTACAGTTTCCGATTCTTACACGTTTATACATGTGTTACAGTACGAAAATGACTACGGTAAGCAGTCAGAATAATTTCATCGATGGACGATAAATTATGAAAGCGGATGCATGCAAATGAATATTAACTGATAATCTATAACCTACATTGTTCCTCGTACGAAAAATGCAAAATATTGACTTTATAGAGTGCACGTCGAACGAACTATGCTGGCTAGCTTTAATGAGATAACTTTGAGAAATAAAAGCGTGTGGTTTAATTTCACGAGTATCGAAAATTGATTATGAAGCGGATAACGATCGCACACTATGATAGTCTTTTTGCCTTTGTTAAAATTATAAAAGTTGCGGTTATACTTTTATTCACTCCTAATTATACTCTATTAACGCACTATTGGTAGTGATTAATAAATGTACAATTATTTGCAAAATTGAAATTTAGATTCTAACACGTACAAAGCATCGCCTAAAAACTAAACTTCCTTCATCAAGGAAATCGTCGAAAAAGTTTGCAGCCATAATATGAGCGACGTTCCAGAGTCATTGCTTAACTTTAATTCGTAATAATTAATTTAAAGTTTTCGCTAATATAAAGAACTCTCGTAATCTAATGTCATAGCGAATAATATCACAAACGTATAATAAAGTCCGGTCATTCTCTTCCCGACGTCTTCCTTCGGCATCCACCGGCATCTTCGTGGTGGAGAGCGACTGAAGAGATTAAGATAATATCTGAATCTTACGTCTCATTCTTCCAGCTTGCTTTAATCTCGATTTAAACTCCACGGCTTTCTGTTAAAACACTCGATTTCAGAGCCTTAAGCCCTTCTAATCCATAAGAGAACATTACTCGTCGATTAATTGCATTAAATGCTTAATACTTCTCTTTCTCTCTCGAAAGTCCGTTAAATACTTTGGTACTTAGATAGAAAATTCGATCTGATAAGACTTTAAAAAGCTACGCATATGCGGCGCATTTGCCGCGAATAAGCCGAGATTACAGTTAAGCCTTGTTCAGTATCGATTAATTAATAAATTACTGTTCAACGAATAATTATAACTTTTTCCTCGCGTTGTAAGTTTATATTGTATGCTGCACGATTCATTATATTTTATATTGTTTTCTTAACATATGTATAAAAGCATTAAATGTTAAAATATACATTAGCTGAATAAAAGCATGTAAATAATGAAAGACAATTGGAATAAAATTACAAAATACAAGCGCGAGGCAAGCTTGCAGCGAAGAGAAGTTTACAAAAATTATAATATTGCGATGTCTGTTAATGATAAGAGAAACACAGTTTCACGGATTAATAGGTATTATGTATAAAATGTCTCGTAACAAAAATGATCGGAAATGAAATTAACGCATTGTTTCAGTCACATCATCCAATTTCATCACTAAAATACCGAATGCTCCCGGCTGTTATCATGTCACACATATTGTAACAAAAAGCATTACCTGTACAATTTATTCGATATCGACGAAATTCATGTTATTGTAGCTAAATCTCATTTGCTCGGCTGTGTAAATGGTTTAAATATCATCATTTTTTAAATATTAAGCAAAGAAAAAATTAAACATTTCTCGCGAATGCAATAACATGGAAAGTGAGATTTTATGATTAAAAAAGTTGGAAGTAAAATGAAACTTTCACAAAGAACACAACCGTGTTATTGAATATTAATTATTTAACTTTTATTAGTATAATTTTTACTTTTCTTTAACTGGGAATCAGTGACATATTTTTTCGCTATTAGATTTGCATAATTTCAATTTTGCCATCTCAATGTTTAATCAGTCATTAAAAAAGAGAGGAGTATAAAAGGCTTGCAGTAATCTACAAGACCGACTCGATTTTTGAATGATTGAAATTGGTCTCCCATTATTGGAGATATCGATTACTATTTGAATAATCTTGATCTACATATTCTCCATTTAATTATCTGGAACGCGAGCCGTAGCTTTAATTCACGGACTACCGCGCTCAGTCGCACGCGCGCGCGCGCGCGGATGTCGCCGGGTATTTTTACGTGCCTGAAGTTTCCTATGTAGCTCGATTTGTCAACCGGAACTTTCGCGGCGTCCTTTTGTGCCTTTATTCGCCATTGTGCTCGTTTTGTGTGCGACACTCTGTATTTGTATAGCGTGCTGTGCGCACGAAACAAATCAGAGCGGCGCTAATGCGCACCGAAGGTTCACGAGTTTCCCCCGTCGCGCATTCTCTCCCTTTTTCGTAAATAAAAAATCGGTAGATAGAAAGATCGCCAGAAATGCGTTGTACATAGGCGAGTACTATGCCGCCACTACTCGCGGTACGTAGCTCGAGATAATGGCCTCGGCAATGATTTATTACCAACGTGGCCATTGTAATGCTCCGAATTACCGTTAACTCGTACAACCATCTGCCCACGAACGCTCTCCCATATAACTCTTATATAACGAGCATATTCACCAATAAAAATAAACCACGAGCGTTATGCTAAACTAAAGTAATCTGCTGTAACTTTATTTTTCTGCTTTTCGAATTAATGTAATAGCATTAGATGATCAAAAAATGACGTAAAACAACGTAAAAATAATCCACACGAAGAATTAAACAACTTGTGCTCTTAAAAAGAATGCGGTGCATGTTTTTCTGCATGTCTTTTTGCGCCTTTTCCGTTCGCTTATATGATTGTACACACATATGCACCCACGTACATTATAGATTCTACAGTCAACGGGTTAACAATACCGTGCTCTGACAAGCGCGATACATCGGTGCAAAGATAAGGTTGACCGGTGGAGTGATTTATTATCGCCGTCGTTCTATCGCAATAAATTGACTCGCCATTGACGAATAATCGTAAGCACTTCGCCACCGAGGATGAGGCGAACAAAGGGACAAGAGGTGCCGTTTCGCAGTGGAAAATCGTAATTGACTGCCGGGACTTCGTCGCCGGTCCGCATTGGTATCAATTATCGCGCGGTATTTGCAAGGAAATAATCACGCCGCGGATAATAGTTAATTTGCTGAAAGTGCGTATCGATCTGTCGATTTATATTCGAGATAGAAGCGCACGCAATGAAGTAACGAATTGGAGAAACTTCCCTTTATGCTTCGCGCTGCACTGCCAACGCGAAATTGGAGTATTATGGAGCGCCCGACCTAGTGCATAATTATTCCTGCGCGGCACATCATGACGCAGCAATTGAATAGCAATCGAATTGCACAGGATTACATGACCCGTGTATTAAACGTATCGACAAAATAGAGAGTCGACAAACCAAAACATCGCCGGGGCGCGACATTTATTCGCTTAAAGTACAACTGTCCAAATAGCGCTTTTATACATAGCTGCATTTAATACAAGTGGCTCGGTTTAATATACAAAGTAGCGATAAACGTATCGCTGATTATTCTTACTTCTGTACCAAGGCTTTCATTCGAACCATTCACTCGGCATTCGATAAATGTTAAATAAAAGAGCAATTAAACGACGCGTCTTGAAATTGAATGGGAATAAAAAAAAATAGTAATCCACGAATAAGCGCAGCACGTGAAAGAAGTGTGGTAACGTATTCGTACACAAGTACATGTAATGCGGACGCGCGGAGCGCAGTTAATCAAAGAATTAATCAATCGTGTCACGAATTGATCAATGTCGGACGCGGTATATCCTCGCTGCAGACAGGAGGACTCGTCTGATCGATGCGAACTAATTTGCCGTGTCTCCCGACGTGACAGACCCGAGAGTCTATCTCCAGTCTATCTCCAAGTAATACCGGGATTAAGGATGAGCAACTTCGGAGAAACCAGAGTGCAGCAGAAACTTCCTTCCGTCTTGCCTTTACGTTTGTCACGTCGCGCGAATTCAGGAAAATATATGTGGTTGACGTGAGAAATGAGAAAATTGGCGATTGCCACGCCGCGGTATTCGGCCTCCCCCCCCCCTCCCCCCCATATTTCAGCGATCACGATCCAAGGATACGGCGATGAATATAGCGCAAGCGGCGCCGCGGGACTCATCGCGTCGCTCGTAAATATCGAATAAAATTATTCACCCTCGCGCGCGGTTGCGTCGCATATTAGTTTATCAAATATTTGATCGACCCGCATAAACTAATAATATGTTTCGCGTTATAAGCAATTCAGACATCGCGGATTTTTTTCACGTTAAAAAAAAAACGAGAGAAGAACAAAAGTATAAAAATTGCGCAGATTTGCGCGTAGAAATGGCGTGACCCGAAAGTTTCGACCGGGACAACAGATCGATAGTGTTTCTTGGCAGGCGGATACTGTGCCTGCATGCAAAATAGCGTTGCTTGTCTACGCGTAAACAGCGATACGAGCGGGCGTGTGTATGAGGAGACGCGCCCGCAGGATCATTCCCGTAACCGGAGCACATCTGTCAAATTACCGGCCTTCCGCGTCGCAATCGAGGAGCATTCGTTATCGTTCCGCGTTATCACACATACGTGAGCATTACCGCGACGTCCCAGGATAATTGATCAAGGTATTTATTGGCAGCGGGAGCGAGACGCCGCGCGAGAGGGTAATTCGGCGGTGCGTCGAGAGGGCACTCTCCATTCACACGCTCGCGACACACTTCGGGGAGAGAATGCCGGCGGAGAGCGGAAGGGTGAGTGAAAGTGGTGTATTGCGATGCCGCGCACAGTGGACGGCGTGCGAGGGACGCTCGCCTGTGCATTTCCATCTCCGTCTGTGTGCGCGCAGTATCGTCGGACAGATCCGTTTGCGGATGTATTCGTGTGCCGTCCCTTTCTCGCTCTCTCTCTCTCTCCCCCTCTCTCTGTCTCGTTATGCCGATGTATAGTCACGTGTTCGCATAGAGAGATGCGCTTGTCTACTCGAGCGAGCGCGATAAACGTTGCGCGCGCGAGGATCGGTGGCGAGGAGGCGAGCACGGCGAGAGGAGACAAACGGAGAATCGCGAGGGACACAAAGCACTCACACAAAGCGGGAAGAGGAGCGACGGCGGCGGCGGCAGCCAGCCGGCTCCGAGCGGGGGTGTGGGACAGCTCGTGTTCATAACGCGACCCCGTATCGGTTGATCCAATTTGACTCCCTCTGACACGGTGTACACCGTGGGTACCTATCCGCGATAACGCCTAACCCCTAATGCCCAACCTAACCCTTTGGATGGGCGATCCAACTCGGTCCTCCGCGGCGTTGGAAACTTCAACCGGTGTATGTAGGTCGATCGTACTCGGCGATGACGCCTTAATCAGATCACGTATTGAAATTTTAATTTTAAGAGAGAGAGAGAGAAAATGATCTATACTCTCCATCAAGTTATTATTTTAAGAACCGTGTGTTGAAGGAAATATTGAATAAAAGTAATAAATTTCTCATAGATATTCTCATAAAGTTATGTAATAATTGAATATTTGATTATTATACAAGTTTACTGTCAAAATTAAAATTTTGAAATTGCTGTCTCAGAAAAATATCAACTACAAATTTCTTTAATATAATAAATAAATATTTTTAATGCAAATATATGGATATATAAATATAGAAATTGTTACACAAAATGAGAAAATATCTCGTGCCCGAGCCGCGTCGTCCGAAACGGATGCGGGAAGATGTATGCGAACGAATGGCTTTTGCTTTACTGGAAGGGAGACACTGATTTGTGGCACACGTGTTCGCGTTCCTCGGCGAATTAACGCCCGGGCATTCGGCACGAAAGTATTTGCAAACGTTTGCGTGCGGCACAATGCCGCTTCTTTCTCGAAACGATTCCAGCCCGAGAACGACGCCGGCGCGAGCAACGAAGCAGCACAGAGAGAAGCTTTTGAGGGTGTACAAATGATATCAATATGTATCCATTAAGCTCTCACTCCTCTTTCCTCCCCCTCCCCCTCCCGTCTAACCCGCCGCTCAACCATCTCCCGGTCGAAGTAATGTTTTGGGGTTGCGGTTGCCAAGCGACCAGGTTACGCTTCGCCGGAACGACGGGACGGAAGTGATCGCGATTGACCAGACAACACTTATGGCGTCCTTGTATCCATTGCCCTCCTTCCTGATATCTTCCTCCCCCTTCCGCCCCACCTCCCACCACGATTGCTAACGTGAATCTGTCCCCGGTTGAGGATCATCCCTGACGAAAGATACTTCGTTTCTGACCCTGCTCGTAATCTCTATTTTTCCCGCCGAGTCTGACCATCGATCTTCATCCGCGAAATCCGCCGACGTTCTCCGATCGTCGATTTGTCTCAACTTAATTTTGTCACATGTGCGCACACGGAACATCAGATCGACGGTGTCACTCGTCCGTTTGTCGCCGATAAGGTTTCATTCGGACGCAAGATTGATCGCCCTTAGGTAGCGCCGCGACGTCGGGGATTTTCACGCGGTCGTCTCTTTGTCTCGCGATCGACGAAGAAGCCATACCTCGACCTTTCATACGTTAACTATCCTTTTTCTGTTGCCCAACAAAAGGGGACCGCGATATTGTTCGCATAACAAATAAACACCATTGTTTACATTTCAATTTTGTTCCTTTTTTTTTTAATTTGGCCGGGCGCGGGCTTTAATGGGAGGTGCTTTGCGCACTCTTGGCATTCGCCGAACCACTTTGTCATCTCTTTGTTCCAGAGTTTCCGTTCTGGGTACATTTAGCTGCAAAAAACAAAGTGAACTGCGCGCGCCGCGTTTAAACATTTGTTTCGTACAGCCTGTCAGTAGTGTATTTTGGGTATTTTCATTTTGTATGCTTTCACAAACGAGATCCCGTTATTCCCGCTTTACGTAGTATTTTTTAACATTTACATGGTGCTCCAAGGCACTATAGACAGCCGTGCGCAGTGTTTGCGGTTATGAATTGATAAAATGTCATTTTCACAGACATTATTTGCCACTGTTAACATCAAAGAAATTCGAAACAGTTTTTGTGCATATGTAAAAATATGTGGTTCGCTTTTATTTATATTTGGCCCATCGTGCAAAGTTTACGCTTTCCCAGGGCTATAAAAGCTTAATTATGTAAAAGTATATCAAAAACGAAAACGGGCGCATGACGTAACGTTAATGCGCTAACGTAAAAGTTAAATTTTGCGGCAAAAAGCTTCGCGTTTGCAGATTAATGACCGTAACTGCTGGTGGTAAATAGCTGACGGTTAATGAAGACGCACGCGGACGGGGAGTCGCTTTGTTCGCGCATAAATTTGCTAATGCAAACGCAATTATCTCGGATTCGATCGCGCGCTCTATGCTTCAATTACGCTAATTCGAAACGCATCCGCGAGCTAGCGCAAAAAGGCGGAGGAACGGGCGCGTGAACTTCGAATTTGCAATCAGCAGCGACGCATCGCCCGGTCAAGAAGATTAAGTGCTTTCTTCGCCCGTAACACTTATCATTTTGAACGTAAGAAAAACGGCTAGACAGTAATTGCTGCCAAACCAGAGGGGAAGGAGACGGAGAAAGAACGGAGAGAGTACCAGAGAGCTTCGTCGCGCGGTTATGCAAAAGCAGGCCGCGGGAGTTCACGAGCGCGGGACCGAGCCCCCCCCAAGCTTTTAGCAAAATTGCTTTTACTAACTGATTACATAACGTAATAAAGGTTATTTTTACGTAGATCCGTTCCACGATCTGGGAAGCTCGCCCGGCGACGATGTGTCATTGGCGAAGCGCGCCAGAAGCCCCTGCCTTCGATAAGGAACACTGACTGTTAAATCACGACTCGCCTCCTCACTTGTTTCACCGTTTCAGCGCCGGAGAGATCTCGTCTACATCGAGAATTCGAGGAATTTCATTCGCAAAACAAAATATAAGACGGGAGGAGAGATACGACTAGATAAAAATTCAATAACAGCCTTTGATCTTTTACTCTTCGATTAATCTCGCGTTCTTTCGTACACATACGCGTCGTCCCCCGCTCGAGACGTTCCTCGATGGATCGATGTAACGGCGAAAAATCATACGAGTGTGAATAGAGATGAACGAGGGCGATGTTATTAATTTAGCAAGAACGCTGTAATCCAAGCCGCGAGCGCACGTTGGGGCACGCCGTTTGCGTGGTCATTAGGCACACAACGAGTGCGGATCGATCGAGCCGCTCCGCCGTGTATACCGGCCGCAATTACTCGACCGTTATATTAGGTAGACTGTCCTGATAGATTACTCGACAAACCGCGTAGCCGTGCCTTTCAAGATTTAATAGTGATTTATGAGCGACCGCGCCGCGCCGCGCCGCACCGCGCCGCGCCACGCCGTCGCTCTTTCTCGCATTCGCTCGCGCTTTACGTCAGTATCCTCATTATTCCCACTTCGGACGAATTGCGAGTGAAACTATTAGCGGGCGGACTATTAACGCGACCTAATTCGCCGACTAATTTTCGCCCGAAGAATCGAGCGAGGCGCCGAAGCGCGCAAAGAAGTGACGTAACGACCGTGCGATCGAAATCGATCAGCTTTCGAAAGTGCGGGCATTAATCAAGACGGTGAATTCAAGCGCCGCTCGCGATCGACGTCTTTTCACCGCAAAGTCCGTCCGAGTATCTATCGACGCATAAATCTTCACTTACTCCTCGCGAAAAACTCGCGCGGCGAAATATAAAAGCGGAGGAAAATTATCTCGCGATGACGACGCGCCTCTTGTAACGGCAAATAACAACGTAATGGCGTTCCGAAGTTTACCGTGCCGGGGCAATCATGTTAGAAATGTAATCCAATAATAGCCGAGGCCACGAGACAAGAAATTACAAGGCCGCCACGCTCGGGAAGATTTGTGTCTAAATCTCGGCGCGCGCTGGCAAAACAACGCGCGATGGCGTAATTCTGTCTACCCTTAGATGACGACGCCGCCGGCGTCGTCTTCTACAGTAAGTGTAGGAAGATGTGAGTCACTATGACGCAGGGAGAATGCCGGGGAATAAGAGCATACGAAGTGACGCGAGTGAATCACGACGTCGCATTACGTCCCGTCGCAAAAATCCATTCCGTTCGTCGGAAAAATTGTCACGTGCAATTCACCGGAAGTGAATAGCAAAGTGCGCTGAGTCGCGCTCAAGTGACGAGCTCCTTCCGCCCGACATTCGTTGCGCCCGTGTTTACAGTAATTATTTGTCTCCGGCTGTTCTATTACCGCGAACGCGCCAGCGTTCGTACATACGCGCGCTTTTCGGGGAAATTAAATTAATATTTAACAGGTGAATGCAAGAATAAACACATTGATAAATTACACCCGTGCACTCGCGTCAGGAAAAATGCATCCTCACGCTACTAAATTTCCACTTTGCGCAACGAAAACGCGAAGGAAGCCGCGGAGTCGAGTGACACGACAAAATATCTGCGCGCGAGGCGAAGGAACGCGACAGCCCTCACTTATCCCTCGCATTCTCGAAAAAGGTGACTTCCCGTTGGCAAATGAAGAGCGACCTCGCTTACTTTGACAGAGAGTCAACCCGACACACAACACCGGCGTTGTACGTGTGTCGGGCGGCTTACGCGCCTCCCTCGGCGTATATTCGTTGTGCCTTAACGGCCGAGAGCGGTGCGATGTCGCGGGAGCATCCCCGTGGCCGACGTTGGTGCCCCGGCAAGCTGCAGTACCCAGGGCTAAAGTACGCCGGGTCGAGACCCTCTGTGTGCATCGAGAGTGGCGCGCCGCCCGCCTCTCTCGCGCTCCCCGTCCGCCTCATGAATATTTAAACTGGATATTAAAGGCGCAAAATCACCGCACGAACGAGCCCTCGCCGTGGCGCTTGGGATCTCGACGAGCGTAGTCGGGGACGCCCTCGAATTTCCAGGCGGACCTCGACGGGGTGTGATCGATCCGGAATGTTCTCGGATCACGAGGCCCTCCCGCCGCGTTACATCGAGGGCGACGCCGTGAAAAAAAGAAGGCAGGAATTCTCGCGAGTTTCGGCTACCTACGGAAGAACGTTCCGGATTAGTTCGAAAGGGATAAGAAATTCAGTGAAAAACTGCGGAACCTGTTCTTGCCTCCCGTATCGTTCATCCCGCGCGTTAACTTTATAAATTGTAAGGCGGTATTAACTTTGTTGCAAACTCCGATTATCGTAATCATCGCGCGACCTATATTCATAGTTAATTAACGTAAATACCAAAAAGTTTCCAACCTTTTTCTCCACCGGGCCAGAGTATCGCCATAACTTGGCCATTAACCCGCCTTGCATTGCGCGAAAGGAGAACAGATGGGGCGGCTCGGCGGCGCATTTCGATCGATGGATAATACGCACGAGTAAATTTTGCACCGGAAAATCAATAATGAAAGTATATACATTCTCTAATTTCACGCCGTTGTGGCATCTCTGCGGATCCCGTATATGAGAGAGCCAAGCCCGATATTAGAGCGAGACGAATTTCACGTCGTGCGACCCCGCGGCAACATCGGTCACGGTCGCCCGATCCTGCGGCAAAATATCTGACAGCGCGAACAACGGGATATCCTTTGTAAGTCGACGAGCCGTGCGGCGACAACACGAGGAAACATTGTTAATCGAACGTCGCTGACGCCGCGTCCGAATGAATAATGCAGCAGCAACGGCGACGGGCGGGCGGGCGGACGGCAGCGTCTCGCGCAATCCGAGGCTGACGGAAGCGGGATGTGTCCGCCTATATCGCGTCCGTCCCTACTTCGCGCGGGCTTTCAGATTGACCATTTGCCCGCAACAGTCTGGAATCCCTAATTGCTCTGGCAAGGTCGGACGTGCGGCTACGTAAACATTGAGTGCGAGCGGTTTTTCGTTTCGCTATCAGTTTTACATTTTATACAAATATCGTACGGTTTCACAGATTATTCCTAGATAAATATAGATAAACATGTAAAAAAAAAAAATGTATATATATAAATGAAATATAGAAATAAAATCCCACCCCAAGTCTCTTATTCTTTAGTCTCCTAAAATACGGCTACTTGTAATTACGATTAATGCAAATGATATCAACTGCAAACTATGAGCGATTACGTATGGATCGCGGTCATCCTTTATTTCGTTGTTGATGCTCCAATCTCGTTCTCAATTTCCTGACCACGATTCTCGCCTGGACACCGGGGCTACCCGTTTTTCATCTAAATGCAAACGGAACACGCCGACTGTGAAAGACAGAAGTGGAACGAGTGAGAACGAGAGAGTGTGCTCGAGGAAAATAACTTACTAACCAAGCTACGTGGAATTAATTGCGTCAGCGCCGTCCCCACGTTTACACCCGCGTTTCTTTCAACGGCTTACTTTACATAATTGGCTCTTTCCGTACAATTGGATTCCTTCGGGCGCGATTGCCGCAAACTCGACGGAGGACTCGCGCGCTTTGTCGTGTCAGCGAGATGTCACCACCCATTGCGAATCTCACGAATGTAATTCCGGAACATAGATCGTACGTTATAAGCCCAACCTTAACCGCCGTTGTCGTTTGCGCGCGCTGTCAACGACGAACAAACAAGTTTGCACGAGCACCTAATGTCTAATACGCGCCACGGAGTTCGTCAACGGACTTGAGCGGAAATCTTCGTTTCACGCATTTCCGTCGCCTTTGTCGGGAAGTTCCGAAATTGCACGATACCGTCACCGGCAGCCATCGCCTCAGAACCGTGGAAATGTAATTGCCTCGCGCGTGACCGAAATATTTAACGATCGCGACGCGACGCGCGAAAATATCCATTTTCCGATTTTGTTAGTCGCGACGATTTTAATTGTGAAATCATTATCTATTTAATTGGGAAATGTCTGCGAAAATTATTACAGAATAGCAAAAAATAGTATCTGTAGATTATGGATCATATAAATTATTCAAAATTACAATTCTAAAAGTATTCGACATTCATACGTTACTTCATATTTGAAACGTCTAAAATAACTCCTGCAATTTGTACGATGAATGAAGTCTCTTTCAAAATTCGCCGTGCACTTAATAGAACAACAGAAACAAAGATTCATCCATCACACTTAATCCGCTGCCGAAGAAAAGATGCAGCTCGTAAAAACGCCACGGCGTTTCCTGGATCTGTCGCGTATAACGTTAACGACGCGTGCAGATCGCGTAAGTGAAAAAGGACGATCACCGGCGAGCCGTGGAAGAAACAAGACGTGTTCGTGGAAACTGCGAAGTGGAGGCCCGAAGAAGAAAACCCGTAAAAAAAAGGGAAGAACTTCCCTGAATCATCGCGGCCACAGTTTCGCAACAACTCTCGTTACGACGTCACCCCTGCGCTAAAGTGGAAGCCGTCTGCGCGACGTGGAAGACGTCGCCGTTGTTATTACAGTGCGAAAGTAAAAATAATGCCGGTTGTTTGCGGCGCTGCTTCGCTTTCGCGCGGACGTACGCTTCAAAGTTTCTTACAAGCCGTGCGCGAAAATACATATGTCCGAGATGTTTTGCAAAACGCTTCGATCCGAAACTCGTGTATACTCGTATAACCTCGACTGGAGAGTTCAAACTGTTACACGAGCAGAAACTTTTGCATGATAAGAAAATACTTGAGATATTGCACATTCTTCACAAAATGCAATGTTGAATATGAAATTATATGTTTTTTTTAATTAACATTTGCGTCAAAATTTATATATCTCGACAATTATATTTCAATTCAATGTACATATTTTACATTTTCGAAAATCGCGATTGAAGAATTGCAATAAATGTCGATGGAATAAACTATGTAGATTTACTGTTTCAGGTATTGAATCTAGGGCGGATGTAACAAGGCACGACTACCGCAAGATATCGATGCGATGCGGCACGACACAGCTCAGGGTGGTTGCAAATTGAAGAAAGCAATATCAGAGCAGCGCGGCGCCCGCCTTTAATACCCCTCAGTCAGCTATCCCTAGGAACCCTCGCGGGCTGGTTAATCCGAAGTCAGCTGCCGGAAAGGAATGGAACCCATTTCGGTAGGCCGAGGCTGATACCCGCCACCTGGCAATATTTCAACGATCCACTCGTCCGAGAGAACAGATTCGCTCTTTGTCGACGGCGATGGCGCCGACATTCCATCACCCAGCAATTAAAAGTGATAAAATCGAAGAAGCGTCCGTCCAATAATTTTTATATTTTGTTCATAATAAAACATAGAGTTTACTCCAAGTTTCTTGTCTTACAAAATAAAAAATACGTTGAAAAATTTATCGAATATAATAATTAAGAAAAAAAAAGAACGGCAAATCTGTTGCTTTTAAAAGATCGATTAAAAAACCAGAGAATTTATTTCAACACAGCGTTCTGACAACATATGAAAAAAAAGCAAATATTTGGATAGGAGCAATGCGAATAATTTTTATATAGGTCGCGAATATTCAGCATTCGATGAATTCCGCGTAGTTTCGACAAACACGACCAAAATTCTCCGATAATTTCAGGATCGTTTGTTCCTCGCGGATAAACCGGCCGCGCGCGATTCCGCCAACGGTCGAAGATTTTAGCAAGCCACTTGAAACTCCGTCGGGTGAGGCGAGGCGAGATCTTCATTAAGAATTTCGTACTTCGGCAGTGCGCGTTTCTGGTACCAGCGCCGGAGAAATGCAGATTAACAAGGAGGAAAACAAGAGAAAGATATTAAGCCGGGTACTTTTCGTTGTTTCCCGGCGCGCTGCAGTGTCTTATTTTCCCGGGTCGTGTCTATCCCGACAAAAGGTCGCCCGGATAATTACGTAGCGGTAGCTATGGTAGTAACCGGCTCTTCCCGCCGCTGTCTCTCCAGCAGAGCGGCGTCAGGAAGTCAACGGGTATTCATTAGCAAGAAGAACAACAAGTCGCGACGAAGTCGTGTCTTCCGTGTGCCCGCGTTTCCTGGATTATACGTCTCCATCGCTCGCATAACTTTGCTACCGCCCGAGCACTAACGCGACAAAACATCCCGCAATGGGAAAGAGAGGGAACAGTTTACCCGTGCCTCGAACCGCGGAGATCGCGGAAGAATGGTGAGAGAGAAAGAGAGTGAAAAGGAGGGAGAAAAGGGGCGGAGAGAAAAAGGGTTGGCGAAGCTAAAGAGGAAACTTTTAATTGTAGGGCCTTTTCGAGATTACAGGGACTTCGGAGTATTAACCCAGCATGATACCCGATACAATGTCCTCTTCGAAGAGAACGGCGCAACGTGGAGATTTTTACGATCTCCCATAGTGTCACTGGGATGACTATGGGGGATTCTACGGGTAGTTAATAAATCAATTTTAAGAGGCTCTCGAGAAAACCGGTCTCGGTTATTATATTACGAGATTCTGATGCTTTAATAAGGAGCAATAACTTCCTCGAGCGTTAACTTGGAATGGAATTCAAGATATGGAAAGTGTTTTCCTTTAGTATATTAACTTAACAGACGAAAATACGCCGGTGAATCTTAATCTGACCTTTCGAAGATTTAATTAGCAACCCGCCGTTATTGCGCCACGCATCGCAATGAACAAAACGTTATATTAATTGGCGAATAAAGCAATAAAATCATATGAAATCAATTTTGTAAGATTATGTTTCTTAAATTATACATCTTTATCGCTCGCGGGACTTTACATTTTCCCTAGCAGATATACTCTTGTGACAACCATCTCTCGTGAAGACGTGAAAGACGGGAAGCGAGAGATGGAGATAACTAGAACAAGTACAAGAGAGAAACTTTTAATTGGTTTTAAAAAACGAGCCCGGGAGCTGACATTTAAAACAATCTATGAGCTCGAGTTAGCGTCGTTACATCCATTTCGCTAGAATGAAATGATAAATTCATTTTAAATCTACCAAGATCGCAATGCGAATCTCTTCTTTGTTCAGAATCTCGTAATAATCCAAGAAAAATTGACATTTGAAACCTATTGTTGTTTTTTACTTCAACGATAGAAGTAATTTTAACTTCAAACTATGTAAGATTAAATTAGTTGTATGCATTACGTAATAAATAAATGTTTTATATTATGCCTAATTTAGCATTTATATCCCAAAATAAAATTGATAATTTTAAAATCAAGTTTCTGAATAATTTATCTCAATATAGTTATTGATAAAACCGAGACACTTGCACAGTAAATTTTTATCAGAGCTTTATGATGAAAAAATCGTGATCCCTTAATTATGCTAACTGAACAATCAGAAGAGGTAAGGTTTTTATATCCCAAAATAAAATTGTTAATTTTAAAATCAAGTTTCTGAATAATTTATCTCAATATAGTAATTGATAAAACCGAGACACTTGCACAGTAAATTTTTATCAGAGCTTTATGATGAAAAAATCGTGATCCCTTAATTATGCTAACTGAACAATCAGAAGAGGTAAGGTTTGACATTAATCTAAATCCAGCCAACTTTTACGGCTTTATACTAAACATGGCACAATCCAAACGATTTATAGAAGAAACTCGCGCATCGCAGAGAGGCTTTCGCTTGGCTGCATCGGCGCATCCAACGGAGCGAATAAAAAGCATTTCGTGTCTTAAGTTCAATAAGAGAATATTCAGAATTCCGGAACTTTAGAACGACTAAAAGAAGGCGACGCTACATCGTTTTTGCTTTCTATTGTCCAGAACACGCTTCGATCTTTTGTCACTTTTACAAGGAAATTTGCCACGTGCTTGATCGCATCGGTAGATTTCGCATTTTCTTTTCTTACGGATATACCTGAGTTTTCCAAAGGCCAACCAGAGAGAGAGAGAAAGATAAAAGTCGTGCGTATATATCGCATTTTCAGATCTACATAACATGAGACATGTAAAATCAAGAAAATATTTTACATATTCTTGCAGTTCAAGGAAAATGGAAAAATTTACCATTTTACAAACATACAAGTTACAAGATAATTAATTACCGATTTAAAAACAATCTTTTTTTAGATATAAAGTATAAAAATGGAGCAAACTAAATTTATGTTTGGAATCTTATAAAAGTTGCATATTATCGAACGTGCTTCGGATATATAAATAAATTGAATATTTTTATCGCTGTTTTTCCAGTCTATAATTCCATCCGATGTGTATAAATAACTAAGAGACAGTTGATAGTGCATCAACGTTTCAACGAGAATATTCGGCCAGCATTCGGCTGAAAAATAGACCGAGAATTGCATCTCGCCCGACACCGACCGGATATTATTCATCATTAGTTGTGTCACGTAATTCCTTAAGATTTAGCTTCGCGCCATTCATCCTCTTCCGGCATTTTCCGCAACGGAATCTCCCGTTATGCCTGGTCACGTCCGCAAAATGCGGTATCCTGATTCTGTCTCTTCTCTGTGCGCTTTTTCCGCGCACTCGCGAACCTCGATTCTCTCTCCTTCGTTCTCCACATATTTCTTATTCTTTTTTTTTTCAGTCCTTCCCTCTTTATGCCTCTTCCTCTCTTGTGTATGAGAGTCATTCTCTCATCCACCGCGAACCCTCGATTCGAGATGCGCGACAGGCACGCAAAGCGGTGTTTGATCCCCCTTGCCACTCTCCCCTCCGCGTCGCAGCCCCCTTTCGGCGAGTACATTATGCAATGAGGATACTTGAGAAGCGAAGGGTACTTTCTTTAAGACGCGCCGGGGTGTCTGAGGTCGCTCGGACTCGGAAACATTTCTTACTTGCCGAGTAATGGTCTGTTTAAAATGAGATTATCGTAAGTGCCGCGCAATCTTTGATGACTAGCTAAATACGGGAGAGGAAAAGTGCGAAGATCAATAAATAGTTCGATCGTTATAAATGATATCAAATGCGGTAGATTTGTTTGATATTAATGTTGTTCACGGGATATCAGTAAAGATTTGCGCACGTTGTCGCAGCAAGTTGAATCAATTCTAAACATTCTCGTGAAATTTCATTATCATAAAGTTGCATCTACAACCGAGCTACGCTCGGAGAAACAAACGCGCAATAAAACGAATTATGTACGGTTGGTATTAAGAGAATAATCGCGTCGGAAATAGCATGACGTCTGTCATTATGAGCCGGCATTGAATTCTCACAATTACACATCCTTACACAATCGCAAACTCGCCGGCAGATCTAACCCGGCGATCGCTGAGAATGTACGTATACACCCCCCCATTCGACGCTATCAGGCAATGAGAAACTCATCTAAGCTCCGGCTAAGCACGGCAGAACGTCTATATCTCGCAGAACTCGTCCGTCTCGAATTAACCTCTCTCAATTAAGACAATGGTCCCCGGTTCTACGGACATCCTCTCCTCATCGAAGCGAGAATGGAGGACCTACTAGGTTTCAGTGGTTCTCATATAGATAGATTTCCGCGAGATCGTTCGAACGATATGCTGCTCAGAAATAGCGACAAAATCTTTTAAAGAGAATCTGTTTGCTAATTAAAATAATAATCAAGAAATATAAAATAGTCTGTTCAATCGACAATAAAAATTATATATATATAAGAAATCTAAAAAAATATTCCATCGCATTAAGTTACAAAAAACTCAATTTATATAATTTATTAGCACTGATGAGTGCGTAAAGTGTGCATAATATTTTACATGCAAAACTAATAATAAAGTTATGATAATTAGATGAGTGAGGCAATTTTAGACCATGAGAACCGATGAGAAATAATGAAAGAGAAGTTAATTATCCCATCGTACGGCATCGTTCGTTACTCTTGAACGGTGCAGTACGACGAGCCACGAACAGAGCAACGTGTCATGGGCGTAGGTACTCGGAAAATGCGGTGTAGGAGTGTTCCATTGGAGAGGAAGAAGTGAGAGCACCGGAAGGAGGAACGTCGATATGGCTCTTCCTTTTCAACGGTCGCGTCTCGAAGAAGCACTCTCGCTTTCAACCACTAGACGGGAGGTTCATCGATTAATCGGCTGGTAGCTTCCATTGTACCGGGACGAGACTTGAACTACCTGCATTGACTTCAAATCAAACAGAGACACGACCTGACAATACTTTTGTTTTCGATAATAAATCAGTCGTTAATGTTTCACATAAATTTTGAACTTTATCCGAGAGCTGCAATGATTGAATCTATTTGAAAGATATATGGAATTATTTCTCTATGCTATTACTTATAATAATATATATTATTTTGCTCATTTTTGTTGCGCAAAATAGCAATAATAAACTTGTTGCAAAGTATCTCACACAAAAATTCTATTACCTAAATATCGGCCAATTTGACTGACAATGCAAATTATGTACTCTCTCTCTCTCTCTCTCTTCATTAAAAGACGGATATTGGCTTCTCACAAATATAAGTCGTGACACAAAAAACTTTACACAAAAACTCTAAGAGCATATATCGTCAAGAAGGCCGATACTTATTACGTTCCGCGTTTAAATACGTTTCTGATGTTGATGCAGGAACAATGCACAAATATCCGCAAGTTTGCATAGAAATGCCGCGCGATAACAATGCAGAATATTTGCAACTTTGCATAGTAACAGGCGATGGTTTGCAGCGCCGAAATATTTGCAAGTTTGCAGAGCAACGTCGTACGCCGCAGCGGGTTGCTTCGTGTTGAGAAGGCTATACGTATAAATGCGGTTTCCGTCGTAGAATGAGCAACGGGGCCCACGGACAGAGCTCCATTGTATCAAACGTCGTGCGTGCGTGTGCGCAATTTCCGCAGTGCTGAATTTCTCTTTAATTCGCACGAGTCGAACCGCCGCTCACTGCGAGCATTTGTATCGCTCCTCTCTGCCCCTCGCGAAATTGCCCTCACATTTTTAATAGAATAGCTGCTGAGTTATTTCAAATTTTTCTTTTTTTTTTGTTCTTTTCGAATTTCCGAATACGGGAAAGTTTGGCGTTTCCCTGTTTGTGCGCATGAGAATAATAATCGACGTTTACGTGAAACTAATTTTCGATAATTGGCCACAGTTTTCGTATTCCACTAATTAGATGGTGATTTCTCAGGGTGAAATTGATTTAATTCGCGTGTTAATAAAACAAATCATTAATTAATTAACAAAACAAATCATTAATCATTAATTAATTAATTAACATTAATAATGCGTAACCCATGTTTACAAATAACTTGAATTTCCCGAGCGTTGTTAGTTTTCTTCCGGTTTTCGCGTATGACTGTTTGCAACTACTGCCAAATTCCCATTAATCCGCGACCCAAACTCCGCTAAATCCTTTGTACGGCTTGGAAAAGCCACTGCGGTGTCCCATCGGCCGCGTTTTAATTCTCGTTCCACGAGAACGGATCTCGAGGACATCTCTCGCGTCGCTTAAATTCGCAGCAATTTCCGGTGGAACGTCGACGAGCAACGAGGACGATTTTAAGTAAGAACAGAATTATACGAGCGCTCGATACGAGCGATTCGAATTGCTTTGCAAATTGGAATTTCGATTATGCGGTGCACCAACACGCTTCGCGCGGGCTGCCATCGTTCATCAAGCACGAGAAAAACTCACTCGGACATTTATTTCTCGAATAGAGATCAAATTGCTCGAGCGATTTACAGCCGACGGGTAAAACGCCGCGGTATTATGTCCCTATAATTCATATAATGTGACTTCATCATATTATTTTATTGTATTCGAATCTTTCTCTTCTTCCTTGCGATTGCGGAAATAGAAAGAAAATTAGATGTCGTTGGGAGAATAAAATATTGATTATTGCTTTCGTGTGCGCGAACAAAAGCGCAATGAGGAGCGGACAAAACAAGAGTAAAAGGCAGACAGCGTTAATTTTTGAAAATCGCGTACCACGCTCGCATAAATAAATCACCGGTTTCGCCGCGAAAGCGACAAATCCGATTGACAACTCGTCCGTCGGATAAGCCAGATAAACTTCGCGCGTTAGTTACTACTCTTATACGCGGATAATTCCTTACAAATCACTGCATAGTGGATTTGCGAGTCACGTCGCGCGTAGAGCGAGAATTTTCAATTTCGACTTTCTGTAATCCATTGTCCTACGCGGCGGCGAATTTGATTTCACCTATTGTTTCCACGGTGTACGGGATAAAATCTCGTTCCAATTCGCGGTCGCTGCGCGGAACAAATATGAAAATAATCGGTACACTACAATATTTCAGCGGCGTAAGCGCAAGAATCGGCATCCAACGCTGACAAGATCTCTTTGTTCAACAAAATGCGAACTAGTGAATTATTGTTGAACATACAATAAAAACAATGCGATAGTTGTAACTGATGCAAGTCGACAATCGCTTTTATAGAGAATATCAGCTTACATTGTTACATCTAAATAAATATTTTGCTTTAATTCGACACTCGCGCGTATACACACACAACTCTATTATTAATAAATCTTGTAAAAATAAAACTCTATTATTAATAAATTAAATAATATTTATATAAAATATAATAGCTACTATAAAACTGTTATCAGCTTACTAAATTTTCTTCAACACTTTGGATTCAAAATATTTCAAAAACAAAGGATTTTCAGAAACAAAGAACACATTATCGTCGAAAAGGTATATTAAAACTGTGCAAAGTACTCCAGAGACGCGGTATTTTTTCTTTCGGTGCAAATACAAGAACATATTTCTCTGTAGCGTATACCTTCAAACTCTCGTTACGCCACTGCAATGGGACGAGCGTTGAAACCAAGCACGCAGAACTGAAATTTTGCAACGTTGGGAAATAATCCGGTCGGTAAGCGAAAATCGAACGGACGGCCGGCACGTCGAGCGCGTATTTCACATGCTATGGCACTGTAAGTAGCTTCGACATCAAGTTTGCACGTTCGATGCATACTGTCAGATACCTATCTGCCTTTAAACACTTTCAATTTCGCACTGAGATACCGAGAGAGATACGCGTATAGTTATGTGTGCAAAATGCTTTGAGCAATTAATCTTCAAAAGTGTAAATAACTAGTAATCAGCGTTTATTTGATATTGCAATTCACGATTTTTAATATTTATCAATATTCTCGCAGCAAATGAAGAGGACAATCGCTTCAAAGTCGTTCAAATATTCAAAATCAAAAGCGCGATCCGTGTTTTTTTTACATGTTTCTGAGTGACGTAACTTTTTGCGAAATGGCGAAATCTGAATGTCGTAAATTATTTAAACAAAATGCAGTTTACTCTTGCGTTCAATAAAGTTTTCGTCGCGTGATATCAGTCTACCCAGAACAGTGAAAACTTTTTACGATACAAACCGCGTGGTCCAGATTGTTTATATCCGTATGCGCACACGAGATAACCCAGCGCTACCGTATATGTTCGAAAGAGTCATAGAAACATACGATCGCTCCCCAGAAAGCAGTTGCGGTTAAGGGATGACCCTCGCAGGAGGCGATCTTTTAAACGCGAACGACGGCTACGGGAGATTGCATGAGATATAACGACAAGATAATCAGATAACGTGGCTAACCGTCGTCGTGAAATTATTTACAGCTACGGAGAAACGCGCGACGAAAATTCATACAAAGTTACAGTTTCCCAATTTATAGACGCGACATCGATCGCGCGGCGGGTTTGTTCAAGCGCGTTTGCCTTCTCTTTACGTGCGATTTATGTCGATGTACCGAGTTTTACTTTTTTTTCCTTCCTCTGTATACCGATCGCTTTTCAACCCGAATTTATATGACAGCCGAAAGCGGATATAACGTGGACGGTCGGATACAAATAGCAGTTCGTATTACTTTGTACATAACAAAACATCGATCTCTTTGCAAACCGACTGGCATCTATATTTTTTTATATTAATCGTAAACTCCACGATCTATCATTAAATAGAACTGCTGTAATCAGAGAGTTCTAAAATTATGATCTATTAGCGGTGACAAATTAGATTTCAACTTAAACGAGACGGTGACGGATCCTTGATTAAAACCGTAATTAGTCGCTTATGTCTTTACTCTGTTTTTCATTATACTATATACGTTAGAGAAAGAGACATTACCTAGCCATTCATCGATATGGACTATCGGTCCCCAGGAGCCAGCGAGCGACTGAAAGATGACCCTCGCAGGAGACGATCCTTTAAACGCGAAAGATGGCGGCAGGCGAGCGAGAAAGAAAGAGCAGTGACGGGAGAGAGAAAGAGAAAGAGAGAGAGAGGTATGCCGACAAAAAGATCAGGCCTGAAGGCGTTTGGCAAACGAGGGCGGTGGAATCGTGCCTGGTTCCGCGATTCTTAGACGGCGAAATTGATGGGAAGGACAGAAGTTTAGTGGGTGCCTATATATCTTGCGAAAGAGGATATGGCGGCCGGCGAGAGAAAAAGAGAGAGGTAGAAAAGAGCAAGAAGAAGAAAATGTAGAGGGGGGGGGGGGAGAGAACGGGGATGGCACCCGAAGTCTCGAGGCTTGTAACTTTGGTAACCGAGCACCGGCTTGCGGAAAAAAAGGAGAAGGATAGCGGTCCGATGCTCGGTCATCGAGAAAATCTCTCTGTCTCTCCACCTTTCCGCTCGTAGTAATCGTGAGCTGGTCTCTACGTGCTCCGTGCGCGGACGTATGTGTACAAAAAGAGCATCCGGAAGCGTCCGGCTACGTTGTTCTACAAACGGGGAGGAAAAAAGAAAATCGCCGGAAGAACGGTCGTGCTGGAGCACGGCGTGCCCGTTGGAGATCATCCTTGGGAAGCATCGGCTCCTTGATGAAACGATCCGGGGGCAACTGACCCGGTTCGATGCATTCAATCGAAAGAAGTTGGGAGGAATTTAATAATATCCGCAACATGCTACAATATATAGATCTAATTCTGTTATTATAGTTAATAGTAAAAGTAATTATCGCATTTGTATTGCCTGACCAGCGCAGAATTAATCTCATTTTAATAGTAAATAGATATAATATGTCTATCCATAATAAAATAGTAATTATAATAATGTAACATAAATTTGATATCTGATGACAATTGTAATTGCAACAATAAAATGTATAGGTACAAAGTGAGTCATTTAATGAATATAATTAAGGAATACCTCTTCCTATTTTGTACTTTAGCGCTGGAAATAACAGCATATTTTCATGTTAACTCTAGTATTAATTCAGACAAATTAATTGTTAACTAGAATGAAAAGCCATTTCCTTTACGGTAACGTATTTCCTTACGCTTTTACTCGATGTGGAGCACATCTCAAGCGCGACTTCTGACCGAGAAGCTTTTATCTCCTTCGAAATAACGTAACATTTACGTCCCTTCATGACGCTTTTTCTTTCTCCCTCTGGTCTACGAATGTCGTCAAGATAAACCGGACACTGGAGACCTTCGACGAGCGTTTCTCCACTTCGGAGGCTACGTGTCGAGATATATACCGACTTTGGTCAGCCGGCAGCAGCACCACGAACACAGACGAGCCGCGTGGACAACGGATTTACGAGCGCGGAGAGTAAGAAAAGGCCCGATGCGCGCACACTTATGCACACGGTGCACCATTTATGTGTGACGGTGTGAGTAACCGTATACTACATGTTCGCCTAATGCACGGAAAGAGGAAGTTACCTGGCATTTCCGGAAGATAGGAGACATTAAACTAAACATACATCCACCAGTCATCAGGGAGCCGTTATTTCCTCTAATATCTAGTCCTTACGAGGAGAGATCCAACTTTCACCATTGTCCGGCGCGTAAATAAATTCTTTGAGAATTTACAGATAGATTAATTCGCAAATCTGCTGTATCAACGATCACAAACGAGGGGGATTGAAGTTACGATACCGCCGTTTGCTATTTCCATAAACACGCCCCGTCCAAGTTTCGTTGTTTTTGCAAACGCGTGCGCGCGCGCTTGCAGCAATTCCCCGCGGGAGCCGGCCGACGACGAATTACGGCCGACGTACATTATCTCCCGGCGACGAGCCGCGTCTCGCGCGATGACGGCGCGATACCGACGACAAGTCCTAATGTCGCTCGTGCATCAATTAAGTTATCGCCCTCTTGGGGAGATAAGTAATATTGGCGTGACCGAGGCTGCCTGACTGTAGGAGGTTCAGCGACGGAGCGGCGGCGGCGGCGGCGGCGGCGGCGGCGTCGCCCCCGCGCCGCCTCATCGTTCCCTCGACACATCGACGCCACTATCGCTATTAAGATGCGAGTACTCAAGCACCTCAACATCCACCACCACCGCACCCGATCGTCGTCGCCGCCGTCGCCGCCACCTTGCCTCTGTCAGGCATCCAGCAAGTCCTTCTCCGCCCTCTCTACCTCCCGCCGCCCCTCACCATTCCTTCCGCTCTCGCCCACGAGACGAAGGGCCCGCTCTCTCGATCGATCTTTATCCTACGCCGTTCTACAAGCCGACATGCCGCGCGCACTTCGACACTTTTCCTTGGGCGGGTTGCAACGCTCCCCCCCCCCCTTCCCGCACTCAAACAGTCCGCGCCATCAAATTTTTTTATCCGATGCTTTTAACATATTTCACGCGATTTGTCAAATATCCGCGAATCGAACGAACGGCTGAAACGAAGGAAACGTCCGTGTTAAAGTCGCGCCGATGCGATTTTTTTAAAACACGCACGATGTACTTGGCGCAATGCACTTAACGTAATAAAGCGCGCGGTAAAATTTTTGATAAATTTACTCTTTTAACAAAATATAAATATATGATGTCTTTTACGAGAATTAACAATATTTTATTGCTCTACGCACGGAAAACGCGATATTTTAAACAAAAATTAAACGGTTTAGCGAACATCGGCGATATATCACGGTTACGTTGGGTGCGTCGAAATGCCGATAAATGAATCGATATTAACGGCCATTAAATGAAGACACGCTTTACGCGAAGTGGAAATTTCACAGTCACGTTATGAATGTAACCAACCGTGGCGCCGCGTTTTATCCAACAATGCTAATCTTGCATCCTCTCACCAATCCCCCTTTTCCCGGCGCAGACACGAAAATCCTTTAAAATCACGCCAAATGCTATGTACATCGATAATGCTCGCAAATGGGCGCGCAGCTGAGTGAAATATTAGCGTTGCAATTAATATTTCGCTACGTGCAAGCACGACGGCCGCAAATGCCATTAATTCGCGCGAGGGCTTAGTGGACCGCAAATTTGGAGGTACCGGTATACAATTAAATATTAAACCAACTCATGCACAGCGGTCAATTATTTTTTTATCCAATGATTTCAAAAATTTCAAATATTTCGTCACAGGGAAAAATTGTGAAACAATAAACAAATGACAATGCGCTTTTATTGCGTTGTAATGCGCAGACTATTTTCCTCAGCGACTTATTTTCTCAAATTTATAACTAAGATAAATTCCCTACGGATTTATCCACTCGGATTTCAACCGATTAACCCTTCTGCCGCTTAACGAAGAGGTTGACTGCGCGGGGATTTAATTTTCATCGTTCCGGAAGCAATAATGCGAAAGCGCCGGCGAGGCTGAACGAAACAGACTGGTTCGGTAAATTCGCTGCTTCACTGTGCAATAATTTCGTCACCATTCGTGACGCGCCAGTGTCTCCTCACGGTGTGTGGATGCTGATGGTATTTTCGTCCCGTACATGCCGGACACGCTGCATTATGCGGGCGTCAACGTGTACTCGTTACGCCTCGTCGCGACGGACGGGCGTCTCCGACGCCGCGCGTCGCGACGCACCACCGGCACCGGACTGTGATAAGTGCCGGTTCACTTTATTTCATCCACATGAGTCGGTTTCCTATCCGCTCGCTCCGGTATTTTTGTAAATTAGACGCAGCGCAATCATAAGAAAAATATCATGGACTAACTAGGTCGCATAAAAATTGCGCAAAAATTCGTAAAAATATTCACTGCACAGAATATTTGTGTAATAGTATACAATGTATTACTAATTTGTATTAATTACTAGTGGATATAGCGTGCGCATTGTACGTACGATTATAGTCAGTTCACAGTGAGAATAGGAACGTCCTGCTATATAGATCACTTGCGACGCGTCCGGCATGATAATTGAATGGCATAACTCGGCGCTGTGGCACGTTAATTAATTCTACATTGTTCATGTGAAAAATAAGTGACGTGCCGCGTGAAAATGTTATTTATCGCGTAAATTGCGACCCATGCTAATGTACGCACCTATAAATTAAAAAAAAAAAAAAATTTCTCGCTAAAAATACTATCCATGAAAATACGCTATATCATTTCTCGTAAAAGTTCCTGAGCGCGAAACAAAAGTAGAAAAATCTTCAAGCGCACACTTCAAAACTTCCTCATTCATCGTATATTCTTCGTCGTATCATTTAACCCTGCACATGTAATTTTCGCCGGTGGCGGAAGAACGAAGCGTCAAGCATGGTCCAACTCGGACTTTAAACCGAATGCGAGGGAAGGGAAGGGAAAAGTTGCATGCAGTTGCAGCAACGACAGTGGTTCGCGAGTCTGTAGCGTGAAGTTAACGTGAGTACAGAGTCGCTGGTTGGGTGGGCAGTTCGAAGAGAGCGATAGAGAAAGATAGAGAAGGAAGCGGAAGAGAGGGATCGTGAGAGAGAGAGATACGGAATGAAAGGGGCTAAGGGTTGAGCCAGGGTGAATGAACACAGTTTGTTCGGCGACGCACGTTGCGGTTGTCGCCTGTCGCAGCCATACCACCCTGTATACGAGCCAGAGGAGAAAGGCTCGTGAACAGAGAGATAGGCGGGTGGAGGGTGGCGCGGCCGGGGCTATAGCCGGCGCCGGAACAATGTTTAATTGGCAATCGTGCCACAAATAATTATCCGTACGCGCGGATACGCACGACACACGCTCGTTGCTATTGGCTTAAGTTGGCACGAGACAGATTGTCAGACCGGATACACCGATGCGGCGATAAAAATCGGTGTATAGTGCGACAAGCGACGATTGACGATGCGAACGCGACGAAGCTCGTAAAGGAGAAAATAGCAATATAAGAGCTTTTATAATTTTGTGATTTACCAGCATTGTAGCTGCTTATCGTCATGCTATTACGTTTATTGCGTTGGAAATTATTAATTGAGGATAAATTAATTTCTACAGGTTAAACTATGGATTTTATTCGTCGACGCGAAAACGTGATCCGTTGTGAATCTCGCCCTGCCCTCTACCCAAATTCTTCCGGGGCGAGATAAGGAATAAATATTATCCCTTCAGCGAACCGAAGTTGGCCGTTAGAAAAATGGTCGCTGTGAATTATTTGATGGTAAAAATAGCACCCTTTCTCCCGCGATGAAAGAGTGCCGCCGAGTAAATAAGACGGACGGCAAGATAAACGATGGTACAATGATCCCACGATTTTTATTCCGGAAGAGAGAAGATAACGGTCACTTTTTTTTCAACCTCTTTATATTATTTACTCAGCTCTACGAATCCGATTATCAGCGTCAAAGTGACAAAATAGGACCAAACGGTCGGAAGGAGAGGATCGCAAATTTCCAAAATCGATGCGAGCGATTATCGACGGAGAATAATCCTCTCGATTACGCAAACGATCATCTCGCGCCGTAACCGCGGAGGCGGCGTATAATTTATCGCCTCGAAGCGCGGATGCTATTCGCGCGCGGCGCGAGTAGCGCGGGACGACTCCGTCATAAATTTATCCGCCGTGGCGCTCCGCTCCGCTCCCGGCGACTTGCCGGCCGCGGGAATAAAAATTGTCCGATCTTTCTTACGTTATTACTCGAATTGTCCCGTCAGCTTTAACGACCGCGGAGGACGCGGCGGAGAGATTTAAAAAAATCCCCGCGAGAGAGGAGCGAAATTACGGGCGTGGTGCGAAGGGTACCGGAAGCGGGAAATCGGAGTCGCCCGGTGTGCGGTACGCGCGGCGGTAGATTATCGTTAAGACAATTTCGCCGTAACGAATATCAGAACCCATTTACATCATCGCCGAGCGACGTAGATGACGCCTGGCGAGCGAGAAGAAGAGTCCTGAGCTCGTTTCGCCGCAGCGAGGGTGACGAGGATGAGGATCGTCGAAGAGAATGTCGTGGGCGGAGATTGGTGCTAGAGGAGCTAGCTCGCCTATCCGGGCTGGCTGGTCGCGGTTGGCACGAAAACGAAGCAAAGAAACGATGCGAAGAGGAACGGGAGCGGGGCGGGAAGGGAAAGCAAGCGAGAGAGAAGGAGAGGGAAAGAGAGAAAGAGAAAGAGAGACAAACCGAACAGGATGCTACAAAAGCTGGGCGAGAACGAAAGGAAAAGGGTGGAACTTGGCGGAACGGTGCTCGTGAAAAGAGATAATCTCTGTTCATCTTGTAATTCCTCGGTAATGCCATTATACCGTGCTCGGACTCGGCCAGTATTCGCCACATTACCGGCTTACATCTTTGTTTTCATTCGGTCACCGGCGGCGTCTGGGCGAAGAAGAGAGGCGACCGGACCCCGGTATGCTGTACGGGAGACGCCAGTCGGCGTAATTGAATTGACCGTTCTTAAAGGGCGATAAATCTACTGAAGAAACTGCGTCGTTCGCACGGTGTGTCTCACGTCGCCATCCATCGACTACGCCCGTTTTTCGTCGTCTCTTTTCGTCGTCTCGTCGCGCGAAAACGTGACGGTCGATGCACGCGGGTCCTCGATTGCGCCTCGCGAGAATTGTTACAAAATCGATACAAAAAAAGAACGGTATATCTTGCTTTATGGTAAGAACAGTTATCCATTCGATACGTATTATTTAATAAGTTTCGTAATTAACAATAAAGCGTGACCGATTATAAAATTTCTGAAACCGCATGCGGCAATAATCGCGATTAGCGTTAATAATCATATCTTTCGCCTTATTTATTCGAATGCTAACGTCATCAAGATTAATTAAATGTTTGGCCAATTTGTCGAGCAATGAGAGAAATCGAAATTGCATCACCGATTCTAATCGCTCATTATCAAATGCAATGAATGCACTATCATATCACGGTTGACCAATGAAACTATCATTGTAAATATCGCCTTTCCGAATCATGTCGATATAATTAGAACGAGCGCAAGTTTACGTCTGCTTTCGCATGCACGCACTGCTAAATACGCATACGCATCGGTGTCGCGCGGCGAAACTCAAGCGAATGATAGCGGCGTTAATTTTACGCGACGGGAGAGGCATTTCCATCAGGTCGCGACGATAATTGGCGCTACGGTGGAATTACGATCGGCTGAACACTAAACATACGCGTCGTACACCGATATGCGCGTCGTAACATTACCAAGTGGCGATAATTTAACAGTAATCAGTTAATAATTTGGAGACTGCGATTATTTCGATACGACACACATTTCAGTGCGCGCGCGCAGAATTGAAAAACCGTGATTACAATATTGGTGGCGCGTCGGCGTATCATGGTAATCGAATCATTACAGCCGATTCCGTATGATCGCGCGAAAAAGACGGGATTTGCGGCTTTCACGGAAAACCATTCATCCGACGAAAATGGCCTTCCGAATTTGAATGCGAATCCGATGCTCGGTCACGAGGATCGCCGGCATTATTCTCCGATAATGGGGAATAGCTGTCGTCGTTCAGGAAAGTTTGCACGCAGACAAGTTTTTCTTAGGATATATCTAATAGGCCTTAAAATCGATGTAACGTGTTCCTGAATAAATCTATGCGATACTTTAATCATTTGACTGAGATATCCGTAAATGTAAAGATAGCTATTGACATTTCCAATATGAATTCAATTCAATTTGCACGAGCAATCTAATCAGATGCGATTCATTAAGCATTTCCAATAATTCGAGCATTTATATAGATCGCGAGCGTTTCTTGCGCTCGATAGGATATCACAAGCAGCACACGTATGCGCGCATGTGAGAAATGCAGCAACGCGGTATTTAGAGAAGCATCTAATTATGCGGCACGATAAACTACGCAACGAAAGCGCGTAACTGTGAATAATACAGCGCTAATTAATCGCCGTGAGTGTAAATGAATAAATCTAGCTCTTTGAGATAAAAAAAAAGAAAATAAAATCCTCGACACGAGAGAAGATCAACTCTCATACGCTCTTCGGGATGACATTTCATCCAATTACGACGTTAAGTGCCAAAGCGTATGGCGCGCATAAAAATGCAATTTACGAGGATTAAGCTGTATCTCTTTTGAGATATCAAAACGATAAAAATTACAATAAGGGCTTTACGCATGACATTGTAATTTCAAAGATTGTATGAGAATTGAAAAGAGCATTTGATAAAGCAATTGATAAAGCAGACAATCGTGTCGAGAATAAATTGCTATAAAAAGAACAATACGATATGCTAGCGTCATTTTCCACTTGTTCATTATATCCTAGTTTCCAAGTTTGGAACTTGATAATCTGACGATAATTTCTTCCGAATGACAATGTGTCTGATAGGTAATGGCAACAGCTATTAGGAACCAACACGTTACAACGCGACAGTCGATGTAGCTTATGACACTGACGAGAACTGCAGCCCGCATGGCCGAATTTGGCGCACTCAGATTCACCATGCGGTTCGAAACTACCCACTCTCATTACGCCTCGCCGCAGAATGGGCTAATCTACAGTGTGTTGCGCGGTAAATTGTCAAATCTGCCGCCTGGCGCACCGCGCAAAATGACCGAAAGCCGCAGTGATTCAAACCGATAATAAGAAGACGGCCATAAGGAGGGGGGCCATCTGCCTTTTATCCCTCGCAAAATTGACGATCGTGGAGAGAAGTTTAAAAATGAAACGAAATTACCCAGGAAGGTATGGAATGTCTATAGGCATTCGATGCGCGGGAGAAGGAGAACAAAAGAGCGGGAGGGAAAAACTGAAAGAGTAGGACCGGAGGTATTCTCGATGTTGGCGAGGTTTTCTCTGATTTCGGAAAGTTGGGTAACGGCAAACCGAGCGTAATGGCGCCGATAAAGACGCCATCGACGACGACGACGACATCGACGGCGACGACGACGATGACGGCAACGGCGACGTCAACGACGCGGAGGCGCGCGCGGAGATTCGATTCTATCAGAGCCGTTATTTACTCTGCAGAAGCTTTGCCCCTATCTAACGCCTACACGCTCTCCCATGCCGCGCTCCCGCTTCTGCACTTCAAACTTTATCAGATCTACTGACTGTTCCAATGGTAATTGTTAGAACTAATAAAAAAAAAAAAAAAAAAAAATACGCCGAGTTTTACACGGCAACGAAGAAACACGTCCGCACTGTCTCCCGTCTTTATCACCCCACGCTTACTTCGACCACGTGTTTTGCTGTACCCTCTTCGTTCCGCTTCTACTAGCTGTCGACTAGCAGTGCCCGGAAACAATGGACAGGCGCCAGCGCGCGTGAGCGCGCGGACAAGTGTCCTGGGAATTACCTATTGTTTTTCCCTGCTCCGGGAACACACAGGGGCCATCGGGAGCATTAATGCCTCTCATAATAGCGGGAGGCACGTAATGCGAGCCGGGAACGCGGCAGCAGATGCTCGCGCGTAATCCTCCTATGTAGTCTGGCGCACGTTTCGAGAGCATCGTCTACACCGGAGGTGGCGAGCAAAATTCGACACTAGTCACGACGCGCAGATGCGAACTACAGGCGTGCGAGGTGGCATTTCTATACCTGAGAAACATTAGGATGTAAGTCCGAAAACTCAGGTTTCCAGTTCGCGAAAGACTAGAATTATGTAAATATGCATTTTTTAAATGAATTAAATATAAGTGTGAATAACACGTGATCAAGATTGACACTTGTGAATAAAATAAAATAGATCACTTGGTTTTTCCTTGTTTTTTCAATAATTGCATTTGAAAATAAATATGAATAATACAATAGCTATAGCTATACATTAGACATAAATAACTATAGAAATGAAATATTAATAGAGATGTCTGCGCGACGTTTCTCATTGTTAATACATATCCAAAAATAAAGCGGCTATAATTATGCGGCCTCCCCGAGATTTGTCACAATTCCAGGAAATACGAGTCGTTAGTCGCCAGTGCTCCCAATGCTTCTTTAAAATGCAAACCGTGTGATATAACTAACTACTCTTGGACCCTCGGAGATCCGTGGCCACCGAAGACCAGGATGAAGAGAAGAAGGGGGGAGGATGTAAAAACAAGAACGAAATATGAGGATGAAAACGAAAGAACGAAAAGAAGTGGAGGAAAAATGTTTGACCTGTTGGACCAATGTTTATGCATACAGCCCAAAATATACAAAATGCGTTCCTCTGTCTCGAAATATATCTATAAATATTTTTTCTCAAAGTTCTCGTCGTGAGATAATAGAAATGACGGATCAAAAATATGCTGCTAGATTACCGAACTGTCGCATCTGGAAATTAAATTATCATGCGATAAAAAGTTTTGCGTCATCTTGCGAGAACGCAATCCATAAACAGCGGAACGTCGAGACCGTAACCTTCTAACAACTCCCGGTTTGTCAATAGATACTACTCGCGTAAGAAGTTTCCGAAGCGAAGAAGTCACGTTCGCTGATCACTTTATGTGGTATACCCAGTATGTTTTATTTGAACTAGGTCACCGCGCGACTACTGCTCTCCAGGAAGCACTCGTAGAACTCCGGAGGCACTTAAATATCTCGACGATGCCGGGAGTTTATTGCGTCTTTGACACCGAAGTGCAGTCGAAACCCATCGTCGTCGTCATCGTCGTCGTCGTAGAACGACGATACGCGGCAGCTGCTGCCGTAATGTCGCTTCCGCGCACCTTTCCGTACCGCGGACGCGGGGAGGAGATTCGACGGATCGAACTTGTCGTTAACCGCTGCGCGCTCCTCTCGCGCGAGAGTTGTCGTGACCCGGTAATTCGAAAAATGCGAGAACTCGTCACGAACAACCAGTTCCGCTCGTTCTGCCCGCATTATCGGTAATATCGCTCGAAGCCGTTCAGAAAACTGAGTTATTGATCGGGAGTTTCAGGGAAAGAGACTCGAGGTAAATAATATCTAATTACGTAAAAACGCTATTCCTTTCCGGAGTATAATACTGCTGCAATTCGATCTAGTTGCGTCAATTTAATTCCACGATATTAAAACGATATGATTAAAACAATATTAAATTAATACCATTTAGACTGCAGAAATGCAGGTGATCCGATTCTCTGCTTATTATTCGTCAGTCGTGTGAGACACTCGCGGAATACGGAATCCTTGCGTTTCGGTTTTGCTTCCACGGGATTTGCGTTATTATACTTGGATTAAGTAAAAGAACTTGCGCTTGAGAATTTCAAGTAAAACGCTCGAAAGTTAGAGTACCGTGGCGGAGTGGCTATTAAGACTGCTTCAAAAGCGCAAACGCCTCACGCTCGACTTGCAAGCATATGTGCGACGCCTCGCATACATACGTACACACACTCTCCTTCTCCGACCCCCGCTCTCACTCACTCTCGTGACGTGGTGAATGTGCTGTAAACTGGGTCGCCAAGACGATTATCCCCTCAGATGTAACTACTGGTAAGGGATAGATACGGGCATTATTATTACGCTCGAGAGATTCCGCGGAGTCGTAGCCAAATCGAGTAAGATACTTTCGATTGCTTACGGCCGTCTATTCCCCGGAGTTATTTCTACGAGACTTCCTACATTGTTGACTCGCGCTACTCGCGGTGCACACACGCACGATAAATCCGTACCGGAGCAAGTTGCCGTTCTGCGAGAGCGTTACGCTATACAATTTCCATAGCATGCTTTTACGAATGTTATACATCGAATATTTTGAAGAATACAGTTATAAAGCAACAGCGCAGAAGCATACAGCGATGAAAAGAAAGAGTACCGCTGCTTGAATCTTCGCATATATTGATGTATCTATACGTTACTTTTTTCCATTTCAGTTCTAGTTTCTTTACGCATCTCATTCTACACCATCAACATATTGTTAAGAATTTCATGCAAGTTTGCTTATTCTAACGATTAATAAAATTATGAAAAATTCACAATTTGTGAAGAAGGTGGAGATATTATTTCAAAACGGTCCAATTCGCTATGTATCTCTTGATGGAAAGTTTTTCGGATATCAATCCACCGATGTTCAGAGAAAATGAAACTGTACGAGAGTTTATAGTTGATCGTCGTAAAATTTATGGCGAAAAGAAGGAAGACTTGGAAAATCCTTGGAAACATTATCAAATCGGTACACGTGATCGCGAGCAAGACGCGCCAACAAAGAAGGTGGAAATAAAGGGAGAAGTGTAAAGAAGAAAGGAAGACAGAGAGAACGCGTGAAGGAATCGAGCGAAAGAGAAAAAATATCCTATGAATTCGTGAGCGACTTCAGATATCACGTTCGGTCCCGCCTGGCGGAGATTTTCTACGACTTTGTATAGTCCGCGATATATCCGGAGTCCGCTTGCAAGTTTAAACCGCACCTTGCGTCGTACGTGTCACAAATGTATTCCACGCACAGCGTGCAAGGATTTCCCGTGCGCGCCGCTTCGCTCTCGCACTTTGTGTTGTAACTTTTTAGAGTGACCCCGCGAAATCTTCTGCATCTCATGCGATTACTCATTAAATATGCATAGCTTAAAAAATAAGCTACGACATGTATTGATTATTTCGAAAATGCTAGAAATTTTTTAATATTTTTTTATCAATTAAGTTTGAAAATTTTTTATATAATCTAAGAATTTTGTAATATTTGAATTCAGTAGTTCGATAACTTATGTACTTCATTAGGCTTATAATTTTATAAATATAATCTTTATTGCTGACTCTAAATCACAAATTCGGCAGAGATACCATTAAATGTTCCCCGTAAATGTAATTCAAAATGTGCCGGCGTAATTAGTGGGTTGCGATGAAAATGCGTAGATCGTACCGATTAAATATTCACGCTTAAATTTATATTCGATTTTCATGCATAGCTATCGGAAAACGTAATTACGCTTATGACATTTAATGCGGAGTTATGTAATTACATGTCAAAACTTTATACGTGCTGTATATCGCATGAAGTCCGATCAGACTTGTATAATTATCACTTACCTCTTTATCCAGCAGTTACTCGATCCTTCAGAATTTATTCATATTTATCTGAACATCGCGTTCTGGCTCTACGTTGTTTTCATTGAATCCTGAAACAAAAAAGGTAAAAAATTTGTCAGAAAAGTCAACAATATCGCATTTAATTTCACGCGACAGTTAGCGTGCACGTACATTGTCCACTAAAAGGATTAAATATTCACGCATCAAAATGATATCAAACACACATGTACACATTCGCATGGCAAGACCACAAATTGGATGCATAACCACGAACGAGTAATCATTATACCTTCATCATTTCAAAGTCCAAACATCCGATGATCATTATTCAGTTAATATTCCAGGGAAATTTGAATCGCGCTCACGATCCTGTTATACCCGATAATTTCACGTGCATACGGAGAACAGCGGCAAAATAAAACTCGGTTTTCGACTTTGGACTCTAGCGAATTGAAGCGGAACGCATTCGGGGGGAGGAACGGAGCCGAGGCGTTATTCACGAGTCCGTTGAATATCGACAATCTCGTTCTCACAAACTTTACAGAAATACTCGCAGGATTCTTGCGCGGCGTCGCGACGGCGTGTACTCTACTGAAATTAAAATCGATACTTGTAGAAAGAGAGAGGGGAAGAAAGAGAGAGAGAAAAACATAGGAGGTAACGTCTGGATTTTATTCCTCCCGCTCGCGTTTATAAAGTCGTGTAAAATCGCCGAAGAAGGGAGCGTTTGGATAAATAATCATTCTGCAGAGTGCGAATCTTCCGCGCGGCAAGAGGGGGAGGAGGGTTTGGGGTGGAGAGGGGGTGGAGACGCCCGATAAGGTAGGCGAATAACGAAGTGGAAGAAGCGAATCGTAAAGCAGCGGGAATAAATAGTCGAGCGTCAAGCTGGCGACCGAAGTTTGCGAACGCGCAAATCCTGAGGGAAGTCTTAAACGAGAATTCCGCGTGATCGTCCTCTCTTCCTCCCTCGATTCCGCGCATTCCTCGTGTAATTATTTTATCGGCACAAAACAGCAATGCTATACTTCCGGAAGTTTACAGTTTCGTCAGTGTACCGATCATTTTCTGCATTAATCTATCTAGTACATACGTATGTATTAAATAAAAAAATACAGAACTGTTCTACAGTTTTATATTTTTATAGCAAGCTGTGTATTTAGCAGAACGTAATTACGTTTCAAATTAAAAATAAATTGAAAAAACTGAAGATAGTTTTAACAATGTGATACAGTTAATATCTACCTAATAAAATAAAAAGAAGATTGAAGATTTCGAAAGTGTACAAAAAAATACATTCGCTATGTGAAAGCTTCAAGATATTATTAAAAAAAAAAAAAAAAATAAAGTGCTGGTACTCGCGTAAATGTTATGTGAAATTCATTCATTGATGTTCCTTTACTTGAACGTCCTAAAACGAAAAAAAGTTGAACGAAACTCTGAATGAAGGAAGGAAGGAAGGAAGGAAGGTGCGAGGCCGCAGTGAGAATAAGCAGTGGAATGCCCGGCCAGAATTTACGAGCAATACTTTCCCACCAGAAATTCTCGGGATATTCGTGAACACCACCGCATGGCCGAAATCGCAGACTACACTTAATATTATTCTTTTTCCTCTTTTATTGCTCTGGCTGCGTTCATATTTCAAGAGTATAAGCCGCAATAATTCGAAGTAATCGCTACAACTTAATTGTAATTAATTTTAATTATCAAAAAAATGTGTATAATAAAACATTGGAACATTTAGACAATTAAATTTTAGACAATTAAATTAATACGAAATTTAAAAACGATTTCAAGTGTAAAAGTACGAAATTCTTATTTCGTCGATGTTTTTTTCCTGAAAAAGGTTCTGCTATATATTCCGACCGATTTTTACGAGATTTGTCTCCTATTGATTCGGTAATTTTTATGTTTACTGACGGGAAGCATTTTCCTAGAGTGAACTACTTCATTCCAGCAACGTATTCCTTTTATGGGGGAATTCCTTACACAGCATCCGCCGCAAAGACGCGTTATTCATACGAATAACATTCAGTTTCTCGGCCGTCATAGAATTTACGAGGAAGACGAACCACGGATCGGCGAAAAGGAATTGAGAGACCGGCGGTAGGAATAAATAGCGAAATATATCCGACGCGACAATTCCAGTTTACGACTAATACGTCCTGAAGGAAATCTTGAACGTCGATATCCGCGCACGTTCGCTCCTATGCTTGCTCTCGCAAAAGTGATTTCTTGTGTTTATCCCGTCGCGGATAATTCCGTGGGTGCCATTTAGTTCGTTTATTTAAGAAAGAAATTGAAGCAGCAATTCTTACAAACAAATAAAATTCTCATTTAGAGACTTGTACAAAAATTTGTAAACCTCTTTTTATTTTTCTTCTTTCACAAAATTTACACTGTTCAAGATTTCAAAGCAATTAAATTCCTAAAAATTATTTTTTGAACAATTTAATATCTCCTTTACGTAATAATACTTTCTTTTCAGAACTTTCGGAATTCCGGTATTCTATGGAACGCAGTTTGAAAGATGCTGCACTGACGCAACGCCAAAAAGGACGCACCCGGCGCCGCCGGCCGAATGTCGGCCGCAGGAACTCGATGCGCGAGTCCGTCGTCGCAAGAACTTTCGTCCTGGGGATTCCGTAATTCCGTCCTTATTGCTGCGAGCAAGAACGACGCGTATGAACCAGTAATTAAGGAACAAAACTCACCGATGCGCATTGGTTGCGATGCATGAGCGCAAAAAATGTTTGCGTTAAATTCAACGAACGAAGAGAATAACAAGAATAACGAATAACGAATAACGGATAACGAAAACGTTGGTATCTATATTTTCGTTTTCTTCGTGAGCTCATGTAGCTTCGGAATAATATCACGTGTAAAAAAAATACAAAATCGATTAATTCCTATCCAATATTAATAAAAATAAGTGTTGTCATCCATTCTAAATTTCATTTAAAATTAATGAAAGATAATGCTGATAAATAAAATATTTATTAAATTTGCATTTAATGATTTATATTAAAAATATAACGCACCACAACGTTCTGAAAAATTTGCTTAAAGAATCAAGATAAATCAAACAAAATATGTTATCGAAGAAGTGTATTATGTTGCTTCTTTAGTCAAACTGTGTTCTTAATTAACAAGCATCCGCACTCATCGAAGATGAGGAGACTTCGTTAATAAATCGCCAACGGCAACGTCAAGTACAAAGACGCGGAAAATAGGCGGAGGTTATCCGATACGTCGTTGCAAGTCGCGTATCCGCGGAGCTTAACAGTCTGACAAAATGGATGACATATTGAATTCGTCACACACAGCAGTGTACGTTTCACACGCGCAAAAAACAGCAGACTCCTGTCGAGAGCACTATAGGAAAACGATCGCGTAGCACAAAAAACAAGTACCCTGAGAGAGTGAGAGATCAAATATTTCGATTAACGAAGTGCTTGAAACATCAGATGCACAAGCAGCTATTCGCTGCTTTGATGAATTCAGTTAGAAATTCGACCGGGCACACTTGGAACAATTTCCACAGTGAAATAAAAACTTATCGTATCGATTTTAATTATAAACTCCGATTTATCTTTCACGCGCGATTGAATTTAAATGATGCACGAGAATATGTAATATTTAATTACAAAGAGATATGTACAAACGGGAATAAAAGCGTGCTTTAAGCCTTTGAGTGTTAATCTGCCGCCATTTCTGTACGAAAAATGTCAGATCGTTTTACTGAAAAATGCAGTAAACACGAAAATGCATTAAACGAATATATGTTAAAGATCTTTACAAATGGACACGTTAAATATCAACTCTCGTAAATGTATTTTAACTATAAATAAATACGTATAAGTGAAATGCAATACTATTTGTCGACAAAGGTACTAAAAACTACAAAAAGAGAATATTGTTGTCAGTTTTGACACTTAAAGTTTAACGATAACACTAAATTATGAAAAATGAACTGATTCTTTCTTATGTAAGCGAGAAGAAAAATCTTACGTTGCATTTGATTTAATTTCGTTAAAATATCCAAGCAAAGAAACATGGGAAACTTTCATATACATAAAAATTAGGAAAATTAAAAAAGAGAAAACTTGAGAAATTATTTTTGCATTATGGTTTCTATTGTAATTTCTATTAAATAAATTTGTACAATAAATGTACGTACAAATGCGGCAGCTGGTCGTGAGAGTAATTAATTTTTCCGTTTGAGGGACATGCAGAGGAGAACGTTCCTCCATTCGCAGCCGACTTCTATTTTTCTTCTCGTTTCATCTCGACTCTCACGCGTCGTTTTCTATATTACGCGGAAGTGACAGCGCAAAAGAAATAAAATACCGAATGTAACCTAAGTATTATATACCGAGGAAAGAGGAGAGAAATTCGCTGGATGATGGTAACGCGAGCTTCGTCTAGAAAATAGAGACTTAAGACGAAGTCCGGGAGTTATAATTGCCAACGCGACACTTTCCGAGGAAAAAGGGGGAAGACAAAAAAATTAAAAAAAAAAAAAAAAAACGACGAGTGATGTGAAACGTTTCGTCCACGCGTAAAAGTCTATCGACACTCGTCGTGCATGTCGACGATGGATAGGTATGACGGTAACGGTAGCGGATAATAAAAAGCGCGATAGAACCGAGACGGAAAGCCTTCGGTTTATTCAATACAGCGAGGATGAGCCAATCGCTCGTTTCAACCCTGCCCGGTGCTTCTCCTCGTTCTCGAACGCACGCACGAGACAAGGGAAAATACGGGATCACCCTTTGCACCATCGTCCTGAGCCATCACTGTCCGCCGTCGCCTCTCTGACTCTCTGCTTCGCGCGACCGGCGGCAACTGTAATTGCCCTCTTCCGGACCGGCTCGATGTTCGACCGTGTCTTTTACGACGGCCGATATGACCGGTTTTACGATTTTCCGTTCGTACTGCGGCCAAGAGAGCGAAATCAGTTGCGGAAGCCGTTAAGCCGCAAACGAGCTAAACGTCGGGCTAAACACGTCGGCTGCGTGGCTACACGTCAAGAGGAAACGCGATAATTGATACCCGCCGCAGATAAAATTTTCTTATATTGCATCAAGCGTTTACGATGCGCTCGTCGATGTGCCGGTTCGGCTGCGGGAACTATGCGGATTAGATAAAAGATCACGTCGGACGCAAGACGTAGTGCTTTTAAATTGCACTTTGACCTTTATATTCCGATCATTATAAATCTTTAAAAGTACACTAGGCGAGTCGGAAAAAGTGGACTATTTTATCGCAGCATATCCTCTTCTTTTTTTTTATTTTTATTCAAAAATATAAATTTTTTATGATATCGATATTTAACTTCCGTTTGACCATTTTACGAAAAAATTGCTGCCCTTAATTTTTCACATCATAGTTCTTCCATTACATCTAAAAAAAAATTTTTGTACGCGAAATAACGCTGGCATCGCCCATCCCTGTAGACATATTCGGTTCTCGATCTGCCATGTTACATACAGTGTCCGTCCAATTGCCTGCTCTCGTACCGAGCGATATTAAAAAACAAAAAAAGAAAGAGAGAAACAAAACGCGATCGACGTTTTACCGACGCCTGTCAGATAGAAAATAACTCTTGTCATTGTTTTAGTAGTCGGTCGTGGAGTGCCGATTCTAAAATTGTTATGTCATAAATACGGCATCGACTGTGTAACTCGGACGTTGTATTTCGTAGTTACATGATGATCAATTTGTGTCATATATGTTTCTTGTCGTATGAAAGGCCATATGACTTAATCCAGTAAATGCCATATAAGCAGAATCATCGATGTTCTAAAACTGTTACATCGAACAAGCGTTTCTATCTTGAAACATCATAAAAACACTAAAAATAAACGATTATAAGCATTGGGTCATGCTATATTTTTATTTCACACTATTCTATTTAGACCATTGTACATTTTCAACGCGTTAATCTGTTTGCTTTAATTATGTGTATAAAATTTTAACGTATTCGTTCCATGCATCGCGACACGTTAGTATTTTTATGCAGCACATTTCACAGAGATCGCCAGGCGATAATTAGATAAAAACGCATACGGATTACCCAGGATTTTATATGCTAACAATCAGAAAGCAAACATCCGAGGGTGAGTCCGGAACAATCGCGAAAATGTCGCAAGAAATGTATTGCACCGCGGAGATCGCGCCGTATTACTGATAGCGCTCCGAATAAGTGTATATGCACCGCACACAACGCACCTGGGGCACATTTTGCACCTTAGATTATATTCAAAAAGTAAATGTAAGCTCTACATACACGTAGAACTATATTTCACGAAACACGTGTGAGAAAATAGGTCGCCGTCTCTTATCGCGAAATACATTATAGGCATAACCTTTTCAGACATGACAAATGACAGTAATGAACGGCTCATAGGACGATAAGTTAGAAAAAACATACGTAAAAGCAACAATGTATTGGATTTTTCATATAGCGATACGATCGTTCCCGCAATATTTTGCAAAATCCTCCATCGACGGACCGATCAAATTAGTTGCAACTGGAAAAATTTAAGTCTTTCGATAAAAATCGACGAGTTGATGTCGTTCAACTGCAACAAGCCTATCAGTCACGTTTAACGACAGCCCTGAGAATCAATTAAAGTGTTAATTAAGACGACACGAAGCACTTAGCGATATTGTATGCGGGCGGTAGCAGCCAATTGTAGTATGCATTCAAGCTTCAGCGCGACGAGCTTGCAATCTTAGGTCGTTAATTGATGCCTGGTATTACTCTTTACCATTACGGCTCTCCGCCGTCGCTGATGTATCAAGTTGCGATACGTCGCGTCAGTGAGGATGACGCTTTCGCCATGGGAGAAGTAGTATTCATTTCGCAAGCGCTCGTCCAGCCAGCTTTATAACCGCTGAAACGGAGAGAACCACCGTCGATCCGCTTTCTCTCTATACGGGTATTATATTTCACAGTCAAATGTCATTACTGTGCACGGCGGCTCGGATGTATTGGATATGTCAGAGTCATAACATTTCTTGTTATAAAAAAACCACGGAGAAAAACCCTCTTCTCTCCGCGTCGATCCTCGTGTCTCGAAAAAAGTCATGCGTTTCCTTGTTATATGAGCCCGGAGTAGCTTCACATTTGTTGTATTCTGCTGAATATTCTTTCACGTTGAGTTATTTTTAATCTCAAAATGATCTCAAATCTTTTACGTAATGTTTCTGCACCTTGACAGCATCGCGGAAGACTTGCATTTAATTAACAGTGAGAATTATGAAATTTAAAATTATAAACTTTCAAAATTCAAATAAATTAAAAAATCTTATTTTACGTTTAATGCTAATAAATTAGCTTTAATAACTTAATTGCCGAGACACATCGTAAATCAAGTTCAATCGCGACAAACGGCAACATTATTCGTTACAAAAAATTCAGCTTTCAAATCCGCCTGATAAAATAAAAGTTTAGAAGTACCATGTACGTTATATCGCGCGCAAACTGGAAAGCTCACGAAAATTTTTCCACAATTTCTAAAAGCCGACAGGCGAGATCGCGTACGGCATTACACTCGAAATGCAGCGATGATTGTTTATGTTGGCGATTTAATTAAGCTCAGTGTTAATTCAATGTACGTGTTCGGAACAACTAACGAATCACGGTCGCATCTGCGTGCCGGGATTAGTAGGCACCTCGTGCAGCCTACCCTCGCGACTAAGAAACGTGTATCGTGTACATGAATATGGTAGTAATTAACCGCGATTGTAGCGACAACGCTCTCAAAACACGCAGCGCATGCGAGCCGCTGCGCTTTATCGACGCGAATACTTATGCACACCGCGTTTAGCTCACAGCGCATGGACGCATCCCTCTCGTACCAAATATTATTCAAACAAACGAGATATTTATTCAAACAAACGCGGATTCAAACACGCGAATGAGAACGTGAGTACCATGCATCAGCAATAAGCTTAAAAAAGGTTGATGCTATGCTGAAATAATTTTTATATTTAAAAAAAAAACTTTTTTAGTTCCGAAAAATGAGAATAAATAATAAATTACTTGGACATTATTTAAAAAAAAAAGATATGTATTTTTATAAATCCACTATTATCTAATATGAAATTCTCAAAATTTATTGAAAGCGGATGGTCATCAATTAATTTCTGATAGAGCAATATTTTGGTTTGCGGACAAGGATTATCGTGCATTGTGTGCGAAATGCGGCGGCAAGTGAACATCCTGTATAACCGGATATCAGTCCGCGGGAAGCACAATCGCTCCGCTATAACTCGAACGTACTGTGCGGATTGCGAATTTGCGATATTCGTATAAGCCGGGGCGCGAGGCGTTAGGTACCGTTAGCGCGATAGACGGAGTAAACTACATCTAATAACAGTTATCCCTCGTTATTCCTCGCTTATACAGTCCAAGAGTATACTGACAAAGTAAACTACTGCCAGGTGTCGAAGTACGTCCTCGTTAGCGGGTTTACAGCTAGGTCGCCATTGTGTAACCACGTAGTCGGCGTTGCATGCAGGCTTACTTGGCGAATGTCGCGGGTGTGTACTGTGCACCGCCGTCGTACTACACAACGATATTATCTTGGTAACGACCGCGCGATAACAAGAGTCCCCCCACGACTTTTCTATCCGGTCCGCCGGCCGCCGCTGCGTGTCTACGTAAAAGCTAATCCGCGCTCGGACGTTCCGTGACGATCATCGTAGTTCTTTTCAAACTATGTCGATAATCTTCATGTATGCTTTAATAATACCGCAAACTCATGCTGTGACTGTCATGCTAAAATTGCATGCTTCAAACTTATTTAGAAATTATTTTACAGTGTTAAACGCGGTTAGCTTTCAGGCCGCAAACATTTTATTACTAATTAAGTAAGATTTATCCCTCAGTTTCATAATGACGGGTAAAAATAAGACGACTTCAGACAGCTGATAAAATCGACACAAAGCATTATTATATAGTTGTTCGCGAAAGGTGACGTCCAGCGACTATTGAACAACGGTTTAAAGCCGTCAGGTGCCAGAAATCCAAACATCTCCGTAAATTCACGCTGGTGGTATCTTTGTGTTCGCGCGCGTACACGCGGAACTCGGCACGGAGAACGGCGACCGGGCTCTCGCAGCAACGCAAATTCCACGCGTCGAATTCCGGGTAAATAGCATAGAGGGACGTGAGACGGAAAGCGGGTGAGGAAATGACGTCGCTCGCGACGAGAGCGAGACAAATGGCAAATCGATGCCTCCATTTGCTTCCGCCTTTTCCCCCGCGGCGAAGTCTTCTCCGCAGTAGCGCCTCGCTTTGTCGTTGTCGTGCCACCGGCGGAGGGGTGATGGTTATTGTTAGTGAAAATCTGCCGCAAGCTCTCGGCACGGCCCGGTGGAACGCGCACTATCCTATGTGTGCCGCCAAGTAGACGAGGACCGTCTGAAGCAGCCCCGAGGAAAATTCCACGACGGTATCGGAGGCAGTCGCCGCCGCCGCCGCCGCCGCCGCCGCCGCCGCCGCCGCCGCCGTCGCCACCGCTGTAACGTCGGCTCCATTGTGGCAACTTGATTGGTTTGCTGCTTGATACGATGCACCGTACAAGAGCTTCGTGTCATAACTGGCGAGGCGGTTGCCACGCTGTGCGAGAAGCGCACCGCGTCCCGGCCGCGTTTCCCAGCTGTGTCGTCAAACGTCTCGTCAATCGTCGAGCGCGATCCGATTATGAAATTCGGTCCTGCCTTCCGGCGCGGCGTCGTTTCACGACACGGCAGGTATTACAGCGCGTACACCGTACGCCCGATTTAGCGTGAGCGTGCTTCGTTCGAACAATCGCGCATGTTTATCGTGGTGTGTCGGTGAAGTATCTGGGTCGTGTGTAAATATCAGATACGCCAAGTGTTTAGTCGCGTATGCAACTGGTGAACTTAATGCATGTTTTCTCGAAATTAGCGCTCGCTATTTTCGCCGCACGTCAATTCGTCAGAAATCCCGTGGAATGCGCTCGTGATTTATATACTTAATGCGGTCGACGGCCGGCTCCTAAATCCGATTTCTCAAGTCTGAATTCGTTAGTCAGTGGTATCACGTTTCCGCGCTCGATCGAACAGTCGTATCATAATCGACGGAACGGCGCACCATGACTACGAACGCGGAGGACGGGGCGCGACGTACACCGCGGACGGAAGAAAACGAGCTCTCCCGGAAATCTTGCGAATTCGATCCATAAATAAGCCCGCGGAGGCCTATCTCCGCAATCTGACGAACTTGTAACCCTAAAATACTCCAGGAATAGCTTCCTGTCACGAAGTCTCCCGTGGCATTGCCGAGTCTGAGCCAACAAGCGCCACCCGCGGCTTTTATATACACGATATATAATGCGCACGATATAATCGATAGCAGACATTTCGCCGAGATGAGAAGCCGTCGGGCGTTGTCACTATCTCGAGCGGGATCTCGACAGGGTAAATTCGGGATGAGCACCGACGAAGAGAATCATCGATCGCACGTGGAAATCGATACTTTCCTCGCTTGCGCGCTTTTCAGAAAAACGCGCTCTGAATCGGTAAAGGAATCGGACTCGCGATGAGTGCTTCATCATCATTTTAATAATTTTGATAATTTTATATGTACTTGCAAATAATAAATAAATGATTACTTACCTTAAAGTTACTCCACCGGCGTTCGATGTCCGCCTTCTTCTCTCAGTGCTTCTTGTAGTTCTTCAAGGCATTTACACGCGTTCGCGACGCGAATACGAAAATACGATTTTTGTATTTGCGTCGTGAACGTGTATGAGTGTCTTGAAGATCTGCAAGGAAGACTAAGAAGAGAAGAAGGCTCAGGAAGGATATCGGGCGCCAGCAGAACAACTTTAGAATAAGTAATAATTCATTTGTTATTTGTTATCTGCAAAGTATTGCACGTAAAATATTATATAATGTAACGCACATAAAAACTTTGAAATATGCAGATTTGCAATTTTTAATATTTATGGTTATTAAATATAAATATGTAATTCGTTGATTAGATATTTGCATAAAAGAGACGAGTAAAAGTTTAATGTGCGTAATGTTTTTCAAATAATTATTTTAAATAATTTGCTGCTATAATTTGGATGTACTTTGTATGTTACAGATTAACTTGTGAACAACTCCACTGCTGCACATAGTGCCGATATGTTAATCAAATGTGTTTCATTTTAATATCATTAAGAGAATAAATTTAAAAATAATGTAAAATATACAAGGTGTCTCACAGACCAATCGTATCACCCGTTAATAGCATATTTCTGAGGTTTCTCATATGGTAAAAGTATAAAAATCAGTATGCGACAATCAATGTCCGAGCACGTGATTTTCTGACAATCTAATTGATCATTTTTTAAACACTTTTCATTTAAAAACTATTGTAGTCTCGACATTTTGATATAAAAATTTTCGTTTTCAAATGATCTCAGAAATCTGATATTAACGAGTAATATGGTTGGTATATTAAATTTTCTGATAAATCATCGAATATTGGACAAATGTACACCGTTGCGCGACTAAAATTTATTGCAATTTATTTTTATAACAATCCATTGATTTTTTTCAATATTGTCAATTTTAATATCGTCGTGTTCGTTAACACAACAAATGAACTTGTAGTCATGACTACGCGATGAATAAAATTACTTGTCCATAGAAATAACTTGTTCCTTTTTATCGTCATTCTCGCTTCCTCTTCCTCAATTATATCGTGGAGATTGCTGGAAAATTGTTTGCAGAATTAAAACGAAAATGTCCAAGTTTTACAACGGCTATACGAAAAGACGCAGCGAGATATTCGTGTAATACCGCTCGGGAGAGGAAAGGCGCAGCAAGCATCAAATTTTGACAGGCAAACAAAATGCAAAGCGACTGCACTCTAGACAAATAATATGCATAAATTTGCATTTTGCGTAAAAGTTTGCAAATTTTGAATGCAATTCTGGCGAAAAATAAAATCGCCAAAATACAGCTTCGCAAAGTGTACGCGCAAGATAGCACGTCAATCTGCATTAAAGCTCAGCGTATTGCCTAATCCGGGAAAGAGCGCCTTCGCTCTGAATACAGTGTCGGCGAAAAATTTTCATCGACAAGTTTATAGGGCAAAAAATTAACTTTTTCACGAATTCCTACGAATAAACAAAACAATTTTTTTTTCTAAAATGCAGTTTGTTTTACATCATCGTTTGAGGAGCAATTTTAACGCCATTTACAACACTTTGCGAACGCGTGAGCAATTTTGCATGACGCATCTTTATTCGAGTCGAGAAGTACGCGTTTCTATAAGTCGTATCTCGCGAAATATCGTTACGCATTTGTCACCATAAACACATTTCTGAAGTGCCTTACTCGTCGTAAAGAAAGCCGCGTGACAGTAGCGACTGTGCATCTTCGCCGGCACAAGTGTACCGGGTTACCTGCGTTTCCCCGACACTGTGTATGCATCCGCGCACACAATGCCCCGACAGTATGCGGCATTAGACTTTCCACGTATTCACGCGGGACGTCGGGTACCGCAGGAAGCACACAAGCCCATAATACCGGCTTGCAGTACATGCAATATGTACCGTTGCCACGTAGGTATCCGTGTACGAATAAGTGTGTACAGGCGCATCAGCACGCCTGCGTGTGGTATCGTATATAGGCGCCACATCCAGCGTTACTTCCACTTAATAATACCCATATACAGGACCGATTTGTAAGATAGCTGTGATTTACGCGTTACTTCTCGTATCTTCCGGCAACCGCAATACATCCGCGAGATAAGGGACAGCTTAAACACCGCCGAAGAAATTTAATAGCCGACGTCTCGTAACGTGGAAAAGCCGCAGCACGGAAATATTAAATAATTAATTCATTCATTAATTAACGACGAAAATATAACGCTGTGATATTAACATATGAAATTATAACTAAAAATAATATTATCGCGAGTCTCTTTATTTAACAACGAGCGCTGATAAAACTACGGACAATCTTTCGCTCTATATTAAATATATAATGATCTTCAGAGACAAATATTATAATTTGATTTCGAAAACAACTTATAATCCTCCTTGACGAAAATGAAACCATCGCTGTCAACGTCAAATTGATCAGTCAAAGTTTAATACAAAGCAAGTATTCATGTCACGATGTCGGCCGAAAAAAAGGGCGCGTACACCGTCTAAAAGCGTGAAGGAAAAACTTGGTCGATAAGTAACAATGGCTTTTTGTTAGCTTACCGCGAGCTCCGACGCGCGATACAGAAACACGAGAACCCTAGATCCCTCACGGCCTCTTCATTCCTCTCAAAAAGTCGAGCGGAACCGATATATCGAGGCAACATACATGTAACTCGCTCTCGCTATTGTATATTTAGGTCAACCCTCTCGGTACGACTGACATAATCGTACGCGTCCTTCGTCGTCCTCTGCTTTCTATATGATTCCCGCTGGCGTTCGATTTTTTGCCACAATGACGATTGTGCTAAAGAAAAACGTGATGCATTTAATAAGGACGCTGATATTTGATTGACATTATCGAGAACATCAAATATTCTAAGTTATTACAATTTATTTATATTAAAACTTTATGAATTCTCACTTTTAAAGCAAAAGCTATCATATTGCAGCAGAGCTTTCGGATTAAAAGTTAACCTGTCTCAGAATTGTAAGCGGGATTTGTCAGAAAGCCGTCGCGACGCGCTTAGAAGACGTTTTCTCGTCACGTGAAGAAGTTTTCCCGTGACGGATAGCGGCGGCTCCTTTGTCATTCCGAACGGTGAAAAGGCCGCGTCGGCTCTAACTCCTTCCGCCAGCCCGCGTCATTTCTTTTCAGAGACGAGATTTCGGCGGGCGATAAGAGCGAAACTCGCGACTGGGTTTTTAAGAAAGAAGTCTTCCCCGCGCGCGCGCGCGTTCAATATCGTCAGGTTTAATATAAAAGGCGACAGGCGTCGGAGCTACTTTGTGTATCCAGGTCGTTCTACTTTTCCGGCGGACAGTCCGCCGTAATATCAGATGTTAATAATGTCAAACTTTTCCGCGTTCTCCAACGGCAATGGAGGAACGTTTTATCGAGCATAACGTCGATATCGCTCTGAACTATTCGCTTATTCGCTTCGATAAATAAAGCGCAGTTATGCGGTAGTAAATAAAATACGACGCATTCGTGAAACTATTTCCGCGAAAGTTATTGCATTGCCTATAATAAAAGCGAGCGTTTACGTTTTCTGTAACTATACATTATAGTGCCACGCACAATTTCATTAACGCATCATTTCAATTTTATTTCCAAACTTTATGTATAAAAAAATTTAATTTTGCATTATTCTCTTTTACACATTTAAAGTATATATTACAATATAATTCGTGTAAATCATATTCACAAAGCACAAATACGAAAAAAAAAATAAAATTGGCATTTAACGTATAAATAAAACTAAAATCTGCAGTGAATTTTGCACAAACGCTGTAGAATTTTAATTACGTTGCACGTATAAATTTGCAAGACGGTAATTAATTAATTGATGGCGATGTAGGGCAACACAAATGCATTTTACGTGCAACAGCCTTTGGCGCATCGCTGGGAACATGCGAATGAATCAGCAGCAACGTCGTTCCTCCATGCAGTCGGTTGCCCGCATGGAAATCGATTATTATAGCTACTCGCTCGTTCCGGCAACTGTCGACAATTTCATTCTGGCGGTTACTCAACCGATACCCTTCACGTCTCTTCCCACCCGGACCGCTCGTTTCTCTCGATCATCACGTTTCCGCGTTGGGAATCTGCATACGGGCCATATGGACTGCATCGCACGCGTACGCTCACCTAAAGCTTGATTCAGTCGGAACGATGTTTCCGACGTGGCTTCTAACGCAAAAAAAAAAAAAGGTTCGAAAAATTTCATTCCATGCACGAATTACGCTCCGCGCTCGTTTACAAGCATTCATTTCGAAGCATTACTTCACCGCCAGAAATCGGGCTGTGAGAGCTCGGATGCACGACATTATTCCGAATTTCGAAAATGAATTCCGCCCGACTGCGCAACACTTCGGCCCTCGATTTACGCGTGTACACGTGTTCGACAAATGTGCGTTGCTGGTGTGTCAGCGACTGGAAGCCGAAGACGTGCGAACGTATGCCCGCATGTGTCGCCAGATTTAGTACGGGTGTGCATATGTGTCACGCGATGTACCGGGTGTACACCGCTGTACCGCTCCCCGCTCTCTCTCTCTCTCTCCTTCCCTCTAACACAATCCGGATTACACCGCGTGCGTATACATACGAATCGGGAGATCCGGCGCAGTGTCAATGCGCGTCTACGTGTGTAAGTATGAAGCAAACGTTTCCCACGTAGCGGGATTTATTTCACGGCGGACAATTAGCGAGATATTTATGTGGCTCGCACGGCACGCCATCGCACGCGGCAATATCTAATGCAATAGAGCACACACGTACGTTTACACTCCGGACGATAACGCGCCGTCAGAGAGTCACGATTGCTGCATTGTCGGCGCGATGAATATGGCAACATTACTATCGCGCAATGGCGCGGTGCAATTAAGACTCCTCCCCGGCGTCGCTTTATCAACGGTGAGCGGATTAATAAATTGGCAGACCGCTGAAAGCTTTCGAGTATTTACTGTGAACACTCCACACTCGTTTTATATCTCGCTCCGATAAACGTCGCGATTAATCACGAAGCTTGTCGGATGATTAGAAACAACGATTCTTCGCGACTTTTTTTCTTTTTTATTTTTTGTTAATAGCGGAAATAGCGTTACCGGAGAAATGAGGCAAAAGAATACGACTTTGTCTCAGTTTCATTCCTGTCCTCTGCCGTTCGTCAACAACGTCGCACCAATTTGTCAGCGCCTTGAAAGCAGCCCACCCTTCTTCCCCCAAACGGTCCTCTCCCTCCGTTCAACGGCGGCTTCCCTTCCCAGGGGATGTAATGAACCGCATTTTCACAGTGGCAGTGACACGTCGTCGTTCCGAAGACGAAAAGCCACGAAGAAATGGTCAGGGCTTTGTCAACCTCGGCGACTAGACAAGTAGAGAGTTTCTCTCTACGAGTCAGCCAAGAATTCTTGAACGCCTTACGATGGCATCGCTGCGTAATAGTTCGTTTAATTAGCAGCGGGGGACACTTATTAAATCGGTTAAACAATGGATTCAAGAAAAGACTACAAGTCGGTCTCTCACGGCAATTTCGAAATATATAATATTGTGAATATGACGCGAGAGAGACGTAAGAGAAACATGACGCGACGGCGAAGCGATGTTTATTTTTCTGCCCTTTCTTTCCTTCTTTCACAGGCATACATTTCACATGTCGGAGAAATTCTTGAATCATTCAGATCGAACGATCGCTACGAAGTCTAATCAGAGATTCCCGATAAAGGAAAACACCCAGGTGGATAGCTCGGTAAAATAGCGATGATCCGAGGTTCGAGGAAGTTATCTATCTACCATCGTTCGCCGAGGCATTGTTTTCGGAAGTTACACTCGTTAGACCGGACAATGAAGATTTGTTCGCGGGCAGACGTAGCGTGCGAGCGGCGACGTTCCGTCATGCGAGCATTTCTGAAAGGTTAGAGCTCCATTGTGCTCGCCAGGATTCAAGGGGTTAAACTATCAGCCCTCGACGATATCGCGTTATACATACATCCTCGTGTACGAGTTGCAAAGAAAAATTCCGCTTCCCCTATTAAAGCGCTTTTATGAAGACATTAATAATATGGAAAAGAAAATTAGCATTGCTATCCGTTCATGCGAGAAACTTTTGCGCGTTTGTAAAAAAAAAAAAAAAAAAGAAAAACACTGCTAATCGAAGAGCACTAAAATATATTCAAACGCGCAAGTGCCATATATATTGCCGTGTATTATTTCGCATGATACACGAACGGCGGAGCAAACAAGCGCGCAAAACAACAAGAGTAATATTTGTATATGGCACAGGTGCAGCTAGCCGCATTGTGTAACAAACGATTACAACGGAGACACGCCAATGTGATTTGACTTATTGAACTTATTCATTAAGCGGATTTATCGAAATCCAATCGACGTCCTGTTTACGATGCTCTCGTGGTATGGAATCGATTCGTTTAGTTAAATTACCCATTGGCGATAACGTCGTTGATGACGGAGTGCCCGGTGTAAGATAAATGAGCACCGCGATCGTAAAGCCCGATAAGATAAATGTAGCTCCTCTCCCCCTCGAAAACATCGCCGGCACCGCCGAATCCTGCGCGTCGTCAAAAATTTTTTTAATATCGAGCTGTAAACAGAAGCGACGGGTGCCGCGACGGCGACTTCGTGATTGATTTAACGTACGTTTCGAGGATAAAGGATCTCGCGCGATTTAATTAGCTCTGTGTTCCACAAACTACATCCATTAAACGCATTTTCGCGATTAATAGGTAATTATACGCGTCATGAAATATATCAATGCGGATGGCGTAAACTAGAAATTCGAGCGGCATAATTAGATCGTGCACGTGTATAGGATCATCTAATTTTTGCAATCTATCATATCTTATTAAAGCAATAGTGGTTGAAAATTATGTACGAGATTGACAGACAGTTTGACAGTTATTTTCTCATTCCATATTAAATTGTGTTTTCTGCTTGTTTCCAAATTATTCAATTTGTTAAAGTTTTTATTAGCACGTTGTAGCATTTAATTAATAAAACAACTGTGTAAAGATATAGTTTGACGTTTTTTCGTTAATGCAATATTAATGCTCAACAACGTCAACATTGCGTAAACAAACTGTCAAACAAGAGTTAAAAACTTCTACATTATCAATGTCTATTACATTATTGTGAAAAGAGAACAACGTTTATTTTTGGAAAAAGTTTCATCAACAAACATTACTAATTTTATAGCTTCTAATCGTGATTACATTCTATTTTCATTCTAAATGTAAAACCAAATTATACGATCTCCGAGATTGGAGAATTCTGTTCCGTTCAATATCTTCCACGACGAGCAACAGGAAGAGCGAGAAATTCGGCTGATTCCAAGGAGTAATTTCACCCGGATAGTCGTTCCCGTTCGTCCGGCACATTACTTCCGACATCGCGACACCTCACTGAATCACAAGATAACGTCGGATATGTTGATGAAGCCCGACAGGACATCCGCGTAACGGTCTTCGCTGAGAACCGAACCCTGAGTTACCTAAACACCTCGCGAAGGATGACGTCGACGGTAGGATCCACTGTACCCGAGATTGAATCTACACAGACCGCTTAAGAGGAGCAGCTTGTGGGGGGGGGGGGGGGGAGTAACCGACGGCAACCAGTGGGAGGGTCAAAGGGTGAGAAGGGAGAGGGCTGCACAACCTGAAAAGCGTCAGAACGGTCGGGAAAAGGAGGTCAACGACGTCCTTAAGGATTTCGACGAACTCGAACGAACGGGTCTTGGACTCGGGAATGCCATCGTCGCCCGACGTTATCCCGTGAAGTATGAAGGCAGAGGAGAAGAAGAGGATACGGACAAGAGGACGAAAGACGGAAGAGACATCGAGATGGAAGGCGGCGGACGAGACGGCAGGGGGCGGAAACGCGAGAAGCATCCTTCGACGGACCACGAGTACCTGGGCTCCCGCGGGATCTGACGCTGACCGAAAGCTAGAAATAGACGAGAAAAGGCGAAGCGAAAGACTAAAGCGATACGACGAGAGTAGCCGAGCGTGAAAGAGAGAGAGAGAGAGAAAGAGAGAGAAAAAGAGAAAGAGGAGGGGATAAGGATGAGAGAGAGCAGACGTTGCAAATAGGAAAAATGCAAAATTCCTCTCCTTCGCGTCGACAATTCCGATCGACATTTCTTTTCTCTCGCGGCAAACGTAACTGCACTTATTGTGAAAAATTATATTGGACGATCCCATTTAGATTCGCAAGAGAATCTTTGATTGATAAATTTCTCATGTTGTTTTTGATTATTAGAAACACGATATTGGTTTATATTTATACGGTGATGTATCAAACGACGAAACCGACTAATAATGCGGCAATCAATAACGGTTAAATATATCCTCGATAATTAGAGATCATTAATATGATAATTGATAAATATTTACGATAGATAAATATACATTTATGATAAAAAATGCGTCAACTATTGCGATATTCTTGAAATAATATTTACATACGGAAATAACTGATTTCTCTGTGGCTAAAATTTATTTTCAGCACATTGTCAAAAAAATAAGTGTAAAATTACAACTATTATAATGGATAATTTGAGAACTGAATATTATACATGTATATAGCTTGCGGGTAAAATTATATACTTACAATAAATATATACATATATATGTATAAAGTTACTGTGAATTTATTTGTGCGATCTGCTTCATTACAACATTAGGAATTAATTTTACCTGCAAGCTATAAATTTACGTACGTGTGAAAAGTTGCACTCGCTATAATAGTTGTAATTTCGCTATAATAGCACTAATTTTTTCCTAGTGCATAATAAAAAGAACATAAAATTAAAGGGATACGAGAACAGTGAAACACAATAGTAAAGATTAAAAAAGGCGGAAGAAGGGTAAAGCGCGGATATCCCTCAACGCATCACGAGTACCCGAATTCCCGCGGGATCTGGCACTGACCGGAAGCAAGAAATAAGAGAAAAGAAGACACGAGACTAAAGCGATACGACTCGGGAGTAGCTGAGCGTGGAAAGGAATGGAGAATAGGAATCGAGAAGAGAAAGCAGCAGTTTCCTACGAAAAACACGAAATTCTCCTCATTTCCTCGGGTCGCCGTCGACAATTCCGATCGACGTTTCCTCTCTTTTTGCAACTATCGTCGCGGCGCTTGCCGTGAAAAATTACGTTAGGGAATCGTTTCTCACAGCGAGTGGCTGTAAGGACATCGTTTGGGTAACAACAAGCAGAAAGAGTCAGGGGGATGCGCGAAACAAAAATATCAACATATTAAAAGCGAAACTTACAACAAAAGAGAAACAGGAATATTAACGGCAAAGAAATGAGGAAAGCAAAAAGCGGAGAAAAAAATAGCGAAACTGTTATAATTAAAAGAAATTTTTTAGAGAGAAATTCTTTCAATAGATTTACTCGAACTACTGTATTCACGTCTCTTTGTATAAATATTTGCACCAAAGTGATAAATCAACTGGATAGCAGGGTCACACAGGAGATGTACAAAGCGACAATAATAGGAGGCTAAATGTAAGGGTTAAAAGGTGAAGAGGGTAAAACGAGAATGTTCCTCAACACGACACGGGTACCCGTACTCCCGTGGGATCCCGGGGATCCCGGACTGACCGAAAACGAGAAATAGAGAAAGACAGACGTATCGAGGCTAAAGCGATATCGGAGCGGCGATGCACGGGCGAAGAAAAATGAAGTAGCGATCAATATGAAGATCGCCGTTTCCGCGGACAAACAAACTCGGTCTATCCCTTTGCATCGCGCAATCTCTATGCAGAATTCCCATTCCTCTCGCTCCACCAAACTTTATGACAAAGAGTAAATATTTAAATTTCCTTGCATACGCGCAGGAAACATATTGAATGCGTCGGGAGAGGGCGCGAGAGCGGAGAGGAAGGAAATTCGATGAACACTGTCGAAGGTAGCGGCGAAAGGGCGGGAAAGAGAGGAATATTTTCGATAGGCAACGAGGCGGGATTTTACACTGAACGAGCCGGGAGAAAGAAGAACCGAGCGAATATAGAGATCGTAATAAGTATAGAGGGCCGTGAAATCGCAAAACGGTGACAGCTTTTGTGATTTTCCCCATTCTTCTCGAAGACAATTCGTGTCACCTTTGAATCGACACAGTTTACGTATCGCGACAAAATCTTACTTCGGAAGAATAAACGCGCAGTTATGTCGAATGTGTTAACGTAAGAAAGGCAAAAGCAAACAAAGCGACATAGTAGACGACAAGGGAAAAATAAAAAAAAGGGGTAAAAGAGAACGGAGCGGAACATGCTATGATGAACCAGTGCATCCGTAGTTCTGAGTCTCATAGTGGGATCTCAGGACTGACCGTAAGCCAGAAGTAGAGAGTGGAAGGAGGGTCGGGGCTAAGACGTGGGCATTGAAGCGTGCGAGGAAATGGAAAGCGAGACGACGATCAAAACCGGCAATTCCGATGATCAGTTCCACGAAAAATTGTTCCAATTTTTTCGCAATTTTTAATTTTTTACAAAGAACGCAAAGATGCTCCAACTATTTTTCAAAGTGCAATAAAATTTCATGAAATATATAATATGTCTAAAGCGCATTACAAATTTGTAATTGCTACAAAAAAAAATAAAAAAAATATGAAAGCGCGAAAAGATCTAAATATAGCGCAGCGGCGATAATTATAAATCCTTTGCGAGAACAAGCCGCGGTTTATGTAGTATTTTACATGTATAAAATCGTACGCATAAAACCGAGAAGCAGGAGGGTGAGGGGTGGTTACGGCGGCGCTGGTACAATGCGCGCAAGTTCGCGAAAGGAGAGGAAGTCTAGTGAAAAGGCGGAATAATTTACCGGTATGAACTGAATTCCGTCGTACAAGTTGGCAACTCCGCCCCGACATTTACGAAGGCTGCCAGCGTTTAAAAGCGATATTCCGTAAGTATAGCCCAACTTTCGCCTTTGATACTCTTGGACCGTGCCCGCTCTACGCGCTCGCGCGCCACGCCGGGGCTACTAACAGCTCGAACTTTTCCGGAGGAACGAAGTTCAAGATGAAACCACTCGTCGAACACGCCCGAGTAATCCAAATAATCGACGTCCCGACGTGCATGCACTTCACTCGTTCCTCCCCGGAATATCGATTAGCCTCGGTGCCCTGATAACTCGATTCGGCTCGTCGTATAACTTCTTTAAACATAGCCGGCACGCTGTACACACGAAACAGCCGGTTCACGTCGTGATCCACGAATATGATATTTGTAGATAGATATCGCTATCGTTAAAATATAAAATCGAAATAGTGTAACGTGTAATTAAAACTCGTTCGTATTAAATACACGTTACGTCGATATTATCTTACGTTGCGCGAATAGATCGAATAATTCTTTCCTACATATTATCGGTATATGTGCTCATTTAAATATTTAATTCTACATACAGATAGATATTATATAGTTACTTCGTTAGTTTAAAATATTAATTTATAAATATAATATATAACTTAATATCAATGTTTTATGTTTAATATTATTAAAATAAACATTAATGTTAATGATTACAGAGAAGTTATTTGTATCAATTTTCTAAAATATAAAGTTTGAAATTCATAGTTCGTTCATCGAACTTCAGCGAACAGTTCCGTACTCGGTGACTGTTCGTTAATAGAACTCCATACATGTCGCGCAGTAAATCAAGACTGTACACGCTAGGGCAGAGTAGAAACTTCTGCTCGCTAATCGGAAGAACAGCTTGCGTCCGAAATCGACCCTGACTAGAACCAGCGAAGCCCGACGAGCCCCGAGAGTCACATTAACACTCTTAACACGGCCTCTCTATCGCGGCTAATGGAGGTCCTCGGTTTCAAGCGCAGCAAGCCATGGGTACGGTACTTAACCCATGCGCCTATCTGCGATTACTACGAGAGAAGATCCGGGGGACGGGAGTGCACGTGACCGCCGAGTGTTTGCCAAAAGCGTGATCCACTTCCGGTTCGGTTCGAGCGCATGCTAAGTGTACGTTAGCACGTACGGGCGTACGTCAAATTAGCATACCTTGGCACCGCGTTCGAGGATTAGCGTTATCGTGAAATTCAAAGATCGTGCTTGTCGGCTACGCCGACAACTAAGCAAATCTCCGCCAGGTTTCTCCAAAGACAAGACGGGTTGTTTATTCAGAGCTTCCGAGACCGAGTCTTTCATCTACTAGAAGATGCAGTCTCAGGATCGGTTGAAAATGTTATGAGCAATTACGGCGATGCTCATAGGCGGCGCAGATAAGAATCCTCGCGGCGAAACGCGGATAATCTGGCGAGTAAAATTTTGAGCGAAATCTCAGCGAATTTATCTACGTTTCCTACGGCGGCGGCGACATTCGTGACATAATTAAATATTACATGCGTTTCTGTTAGTACTCCTCCGCTGGTCCTCAGCGTGAAGATTAATATTTTACGGCGACGGGGCGCGCACACGTCGGACAACATCCTGAGAAAAACATTTCGCGAGAAAAGAGAGACTCGGTCCGGGAGGTTTCAACTGACGCACTCACGTTAAATATCCATCCAATATGATAAGAGAAATTTTCCATATATTCCGTTAAAATTATTAACTTAAACATGTTAATATTTTATTATTTGGATGCACGCAATAATTATTTTTACTCGGACATACAAAGTTATTAATTTAAAACTGTTAAAATATTTAATTCTTTAAATGCGATATAATTATTTTCATTTGGAAAACAAAATAAAATTTTGTTTAAAAAATAAAACAAAACCTGAGATTACGTGTGTTCCTACAATAACTTTTTATAACATGAAATGTCAGTTGACACTGCAATACTTACTGTGTTGTGCAGCAAACACGTTAAGCTCGTATTACGACTAAATTAGGTTGAAACAATTCTGGAAAACCTTCTACCGAGGGAATGAATCGTTCACTTACCTAAAAAAAAAAAATTATAATTCATTAGCAAGCTAATATACATATGTAAAGAATTGTAAAATTAAAAATTCTACATTTTTATCGTAATTAACGATTTCAGATTTATCGTACAAATTACTACAGCTTCCGCAATATGATTATGGTCACGCAATAAAACTTTTCTTCTCCTGTCAACGCCAACATTATCTAAATGATCATTCTCATAAACCACACATAAAATGTCCGACATATTTCCTTTTCAGCATCGCAACATTGATAACGGCAATCAATGTTTGCGACTCCTCGATGTCATATTTTCACAGAACACACATACACACACCCAGAATTGTCACGTCCGACGTGATCGTAGAAAAATCGTCTGCAGTCTTCGTAGGTACGGAGCGCGCCCGATTTCCTAGGATTTCTTTTCGCGCGAGTGGGTGATCCGCCGGGAACTAGCGGGTGTCCCATTGTCCGCCTCCACGGGAGCATAGTGTGGCGTTTATATCCGTTGCACCGTACGCGAGACAAAGTGCGAGAACCGGCAGGAGGTCATAGATCTCTCGATCCTCTCCGTTGTTCGAGATTCGCTCTCTTACGTGGCCGTTCCTTAGCCATAAATCTTTCACTTTCGGATTGCTTCCACGAGTATCGTCACACTGTGCGGCCACTCGCGAATCTGCCGCGCGATACCGTGTCCGACGATGTCTAACTCGTTTTCCATCCAATCGTGGGCAGATCGCTACGGTGCGAACGACAGTAAAGTCAGCTCGGAGGAAAAGTGACGAAACTGTCTATAGACTTCAATAGACGAGATGCGAAGTAGCAAGATTGTAAATAGTAAATCAACATTACGAAACTTGATTATCTCTCTTCAAAGTCATCATATAATTACGATTTAAGAAATATTTAATATTCGTATTGTATAATAGTTTTGTAAAGTGTTTTTTTCAAAAATTAATAATATAATCCTATTTAACATAATAGACTATAATATATACGTGAATTTTCAGCTGAGATAAATCATCGTTCTAAAGCGACCATGAATTTGATTTTGCTATTATAATCTGACTTGATGCAAAGATGATTTATCTCTTAGAGTCTTGAGAAATGGAAGGCCAGATCTTGAAGAATGTGGGTCACATAAAATAGAGGTTAAAATCTAGCAGGTGATAATAAATTTAAATTTGACAAAACATTTTCCACTGTAGAATATGCGATCTTAAATCTGGATTCGTTCTGATGATGATTAACATCATTCATTTCGTAATGTTGGTTGGTGTGGTTCCTGACCTCTCTTTCATTATACGGCAACGTTGAACGATCGAATCAACTACTTCCTCCGCAAGTAAATCGTAGAATTATTCACAACGTGTGACATTCTCGGATATCTGATGCAAATTTTATTCAGCTTTCGTAAATTCAAAGTATATCATTAACCTTCTCCTTAGATAAAACATTTTCCTAGAAAAAAATGGCCGTGCTTCGTGTAAAATATTACCACGTCTAATGGCAGTGCGTCGTACCAAATTTTAAGAAAAATAATAATTCAATTTATTTAGCTTGTAATGATGCAATTTGTGCAAACTACGGCACAATAAACGTTTGTTACATGTTATATTTCTTTAGCACATCTAATCTAGCACATCTAATAGCTAATAGCATAAAGGAATTAAAAAATGTTAAGTATATAATATATTTTGATATTATAAAAAATACTTTGTGCTTACACTTTATATCTTTTAGCATTTCCATCTAGTTATCTATTTATGTTATTTATTTATTATGCACGCGTATCTCACCCAAGTATCGATCATGTATATTAAATTGTACATTAAATCGGTCGGACAACAGGCTTACATCGACGTCTACAGGAATTTTTGGAGAGCCACCTCCCCGCAACGCCGAAATGTGTTGAATTCCTGTCGGCGGCTCCCGCAGGAACGATAACGGAAGCGAATAGTTGGCGCCATGCCAGATGACACCCCGGGTTCTTTCGCGCTAACTTACGAGCGCACACCGGCGCGCCCGCCCACCAACACACGCGGCGCGCCTAACATGTATACACGGAAGTCGTATGCGTCTAGTTCTCTCTGCGCCCACCGAGAGCGAGTAATAATCCTAACTCGCAGGTTAGCCCGGCTTAATTAGAACAGGGGTTAGTGGCGTGGTATAGTCACATCTCTATTATCGGGTACCGTCAGATATCTTGCTTCAGTTTTCGCTCTACCAATCCCGTGCTTATCCCCGGAACAAACAAACCATATCGACAAAATATTCATCCCTCGCGGCTTGAGATATTTAATTTCAATAGAATAAATTTTGAATAAAATTTCGATGAATTATATATGCAATCGCTACCATCGGACAATCGATGGTAGGCGAATATATATCGACGAAAGAGCAGGTGCGGATGATAATACGACCGGAAAAGCTAGTGGAATGTTTTTCATTTTAAATTGACTATCAATCTCAACTACCATAGCAGCGGACACGCGAGAATGCATCTACATCGCAACGTGTCGCGAAGAAAGTCACTAACATAAGTCAATATGTCCTACACATTGACTTAGCGAGTTTTTCCAGCGTGTCGACGATATATCCCTTTCAGCGCGTTTTCTTGCGAACGACTGGGAGCCCCTGGGAAACGTACGAGCATAGGTATCCAATTCGATAAAATGGCTTTTCCGGGTTTTGTCAAGGTATTCCGAGTTATCAAACGTCGATCACCGTGGCACGATATCCGCGCCTGGATAGCGGTCGACCTGTCAGTTTGACGGGATGACCGCGAGGAGACCGATAAAAAAGCGAGAGAAACCTTTTATGTGTAACACGCGACACGGAGGGGTCGAAGCCCCAGCGAGGGGAGACAGACAATACAAAGCGCGTCCCCTCTCGAATGGGGGTTAAGCGAGCCACAATGCGACCGTAGTTAGCGTAACTTAACTCTCGAATTTCGTTGCTTTTTTTTCCTTCCATTCAATTTACTTCCATTGATATGCCCGAATCTCGTAACAGACGCTGGACCTACCCTGACATTTCATTAACAAAACAATGAATTTCTCTGTCCACCCACAGGATATTGAATCACTGCGCGGTATACATTTTACGTCAGTCTCGTGTGAAGGCATCAAACGAGACACACATAAAAACTTGTATTGAATAAAACGAAAGAATATATAAGAAGGAATACGTTTTAACACAATTGGCACAATCGCGATAGCGCACAAAAGATTTCTAACAAATTTCAGCACATGTACAATAAAATTTGTCTTCATATTGTGCTAGAAAGAGATTGAAAACATGAAAAAAATATGAAAACTCGATCTCTTGCGATTCTCGTCATTATTTGATAGCTCAATGTCCTTTCCGGACGAATATAACTATGTGCACGACTTCTATCCACCGCAAGAATAACGGGAATCCGTTTTATGCCATTTTACGAGTTTCTCGGTCGTAATATTCCGTCGCCAAACTGTCGGTTTGTCATTCGGAAACGATAAAATCTGCCCCGCGAAGAACAGAGACACGCCAAGATGTCGTCAACGTTGTCCCTCAGTTGTTAACCATGTTACTGGCTCGTAATAATACCGCATAATTACATTCCGTATAGATCGCATCTTGTGACATATTTGGTCGCAAGTTTAAACTCGCTCCGATACACCGCACGTTTGTGGTAAAATAATACGTCCGCCATATGCGGGATTATTAATAACATATTAATAATATGCTCAGGATAAATGAGCGCCGTAATAATTAAACAAAATAATCGTTTCTAGTGCGAAAACAAACGCACATTATGTCTTTATTGCGTTATTACTGTCACGCTGCATGTTGTTAAAAGCTTGCAAAATTGTGTCGGCAATTACCGGCCGGCGAAACCGGATATTTTAATTAATTGGGTCACTAACAAAAAGCGTTTGGGCGAATATTGCTCTCGCGCTAACTCTGTCGCGCGCCCTACGCAACTCGGCCGAAACGCACATTATCTCAAAGCACAGAAGAGGGAATAATCCGACTAAAAGGCTGACAGTAAGCTACCAAAATGTTTTAACGAGTAATATTATAAAAATTTTCATTTTAATTAAGAAAAATAAAATAAAAGATAAATCGCGGATTATCATTTTAAAACACAATTTACATATTGTTCACCGATTATGTATTTTACATGGAACATATACGTTGATTATACAATAGTGTCGATAATATTTTGTCATTTTATTCCAGACGCGAGCGGTAACGAGCGGCGCGCGTCTTCGCAAGTCCATACGTGAAAACGCAACGCGAAAAGAAAAAAATGAAGAAAAGAAAGTGAAAGAAGCTGGAAGAGAGATGAGCCGGGTTACTGCGCCGGACGCAGATATTAAATGATTTAATGAGCAGCGAACAACGGAGCGGCTTCTATAAAATTTCTCTGTGATGGTCATCCTAACAGAGAGATGGATTCTGATGAGAAGAAAGCACGCGCGAGAGAGAAGGAGAGAGCGAGTGGTGGAAAGGAGAGGGGGAGAAAAAGAGCCGGTACATTCGCGTCCGCCGCGTGGAGAGCAACGGGGGCGGCGGGTTGAGTAAAAGAGGAGGCGGCGAGACGGCGGAAAAAAGGGGCACGGGAAAGGAAGAAGAGACGACGGAAAGCGGCGATCCAGCCAGTGCTTCGTATACACGCGCGTGTCTGACAAAGACAGAGTAACGAGAGAGAGAGAGAAGGGGGGCACCACCGAGTACACCCATTACGGCACTCTCTCTCCGCTCTAGTGCTGATAATAATGCACTCCGTGGAGCGCTGACGGCGGCGCCGTCGGGGTTAGACCGGCTGATTTGCGCCACTGTGTTGCCGCCAGTGCGTTCCATCGTCGCATGCATCGATTCCGGGTATATACGTGCCCGTTGTATACGGTAACGAGCGCGGCGTTCCCGTAATGAGTGGCACGATCGGAGCTTGTGTTTGATACGACTCGCCTAATGAAGTAAGATTGCGCGCGTTAGAAACTACCTGGGAAAATTGTCGAGCAAAACACGACGCGGCAGTTAATTATCGTTAATAAGTAAACGTTAATGAGCATAGATGTAGAAAAGAAAATACATCGGGGGCGGGACTAATTAATTTGTCCGATAAAAGACGCAATATGCGCATCAGTTCTTCTTTACGTCGCGTAATCTGCTCGTAAATACGTATTTGCGTTTCAGACGGAGAACGCGACTTGGAGATTCGCGGAAAGAGATACATAACCGATTAACACGGGCTGTATTTACCGCTCCGTTGCTTCACTGTTATCGTTCACCCGGTCTTCTACGCGCTCGAGATGAGTTTCTTCTTTCTCCGAACTACTCTGACCGTGTACAAAGGAACAATCACGAGAGAGTGAGCTGTCCGCCTTCCCACCGCAAATAATGCATCTTGCAGCACTACCGGCGGGTTTCAATCGGCTGATTTGCACTGTCGCTGCCGTTGCACGGCATCGCATTGATTCCGATACAAACAGCGTATGTATATGTATGCGGTAATGCCGTCGTGACGTTAACGCGGACGGCATTTTGTCCATCATATATTACCATGAGAAATCGACGCGTAATGAGCCGATTAGCGACCTTTCCCATTAGTGAGGTCAGGATTTGCCGTGCGATAGATCGATATGTTAGAATTGAATCCGCAAACTACCCCGAATTCGTTCCGAGTGATGTTTCACCGGTTTTGCGTCACAATATAAATTTCATGAATGACGCCGATAAAATATAGACACAAATTTAGCTCAATAATTGACACATACATATTAATTATTAATTGTATCAACCGTAAAGTACCATTTGAAAGGATAATACTAGGAAAGGATAAAAACTAAATAGCTATATAATGTTCAATCTAACTTTTTTAATTTTAATGAGCAAAATTTTGCGCTCGTCTAAAAAGTTCCTGATAGATTACTGTGTTATCGTTTTTAGTGAAGGAAAATTTATGGTGCTGGCAAAGTTACGAAGTAAATTTTTCGAAGGTAGGTCAAGCCGTGGAATCATAAGGTATTTACAAGTTTCCGCTTTGAAGAATATTTCTTACAGAAAATCCGTCACACATCTATATTGAAAATTGTTATCCGCGATAACGCAGTAAATTCCGTTCCTCTCAACAGAATCGTTCGTCGGGATTACCGGATTATCCCGCGCTTGTAGTTTGCCCGCAATTCGAATTAATTAATTATACTTATCATCCACTCGGAAGGATATCTAATCTAGCGTGCACAAAGAGAGCCGAGTGCTTCCGATAAAATTGTTTTAAGACGTTCCAAGAAGAGGTGTGCGAGCCGAACCAACGGGGCTGCTTCGGAAGTTGCGGACATTTCGAGAACGGCGGGTCTCGAACCAATCGCGTTTCCCCTCGAAAGAGTACGATTCCCGAGAATGAGGAAGAAGAGGTTAAAGGAGGAAGGTGGGTCGCGGCGAGAGAGTGGCTATCTACGCCATTAAGTCTGCACCACAAAACTGCGGCGACGGCGAGCGGAACTCCGTTGCCATCGGGGGTCTTTGTGTTATTCAGAGTATAGACCCACGTTCGTTCTTAAATGCTCTCTTCCGTTCTTTTTTTCTGTCCGCTTTCGCCATCCTCCTCACCCACGCTGACGGTCTTTTAAAAGCCACGAGGGTGAGGAAAACGCGACGACTCGCCCGCTGCGTGACAATGTCACGCGCTTTTCTTCCCAAGCGCGTACGCGTGACGTACCCCTCGTGCGTGCGCGGAGTTTTTCTATTACCGATAAACACAATATCGCGATAACGTCTCCCCGACACAATTTTGTAATGGATTCAGAAAAAAACTTTTCCTCCCTCGCGCGAAATTTTCATTCGCAGTTACTCCGAACTCCGAGTTTCTCTGTGTACAAAAAATATATTACGTCGCAAAACGAGTCGCTTTTTGATCTCCGGTTTTACCCGCGTCTTTCGCTGAAAAACGCAACGAAATTCTGCTTGGTCGCCTCTCGCGCGTCCGACAAACATTCCGCATACCCCAGGTGTAATTCGCGATGGAACCAGAGAACGGTAGGAAAAAAAAAGGGAAGAAATAACTAGCATTGCCGCGCGGCATACTGTCAGCAAAGCGTTGCCACGTGAAACACGGCTGACCTGTACTTTCGGAATCTCGTGCGTGGCATGCAACGACGGAAGCCGTTGAACGCGACGGACATGAAACCACACCACTTTCGACCCTCGACGGCCCCCGCCCGGTTTTATGCACGGTACGTGTGCGTGCTTCCTGTACGAGCCGAGGAATGCAAACCTCTCCGCGTGCGGCGGGGGGTAGAGATCCGACCTCCCTCCGGGCTACCGCTCTAACGCGGTAGGGTTGATGAATTTCGTCCGGACAGCGTCGGATTTGCGCGGGCGGAAAGCGGAGTGCGGACGGAGGGAAAAAGAGACGGGCAGAGTAGGTAGGTAATTGGAGCACACGGCGGAGGAGGAGAAAGTCGAGTCACTACGCGGAACGATACCCGTAATATTCTGCGCGGAGGAACGAGATAACAGGCCGCTACGTGAGGTTGGAAGAAATATTCTCTCTCCTTGTGCACCGCTAAGTAAAGCTCCGTATCGCAGAGCTTGTACGATACACTGGCTGTTTTGTGACGTGAACGTTGTTACCTGAAGCTTTTCTCCAAGCGCTTGATTTGTTGTAGAATTATCGTCGTTATATATATACGTGTATATAATAAAATTATTAAAAATATATATTGCACAAAATCCATAAACTTCTCGATTTCTCTCTTTTTTTTAGTCACTATATTTGTTATCGTCAAACTTTGACAGATTGAAGAGCACAATCGTGTACATTTCAAGAAAGCAACTAAGGGCAGGAATAAATAACAGAGCGATTTAAAGTTGGATGTTTCTTTTCCGGGTGCTTCGCCCTTGCTGACATTTATCAAATAATGCATTGATCTGCGCCGCCCACGTCGATCGCGACAGTTCCGGCAAGTCATTCCCCAGGGTTACCTGGTCATACCTGAGGACTCCCGACGTCAGTCCTTGGTGGCGTTTCACAATGACGAGAGCGTTTCAGCGTAGCCGTCGCAGCAAAGTTGGGCGGACACGAGAGCACCGAAAGTGTGAAACTTCCTCGGAACTTTGACGTAGCCCCGACATCAAATAAAACCCATATACATACTACATGCAACGCTTATCGACACGTCCGTTACATCGACACGATCCGACAAGGCACGACGTGATCGAACGCAACTCGAAAACTTTAAACGCAAGATATTGCGCAATTAGACATGCGATACATTTGATTAAAGAATGAACGACAGCGTGAATCTTACTCCCTAATTCAATATGGAGTTCCAGTTTTACATTATCTTGCGAGTTTCGAATATTTATAATTTTCTCTTTTCACTAAATTTTATTCTCTCCCTCAGCAAACCTAATTTATGTTATATACGTTTACTTACGCGAGCCTAGAAATAAAGCAGTGGAAATAGTATTCTACGGTCAGACGGAGGCGATTCTCTCCCTGGGCACGAAACGAATGCGATGCGATGAGAAGTTGGGCGCCTCGAGAATTTAAACAAACATATTACGGCACTAAATCTCCCTCGAATCGCCGGTTCTTCGATCGGCAAACGGCCCACTTCCCCAATCTCTTTGTCCCCGCGATAAATTACACTCCTCGTCTTACGGCCACCGGGGCTGGACAATTGTCCAGCGCAACACGCGCCATCATCATAAATCAAGCCCGCCCACTAGCACCGACCGCACCCCTGGCAGAGTTCCGCGGATTTTTGCACCTCCGTCGCCGCGCGGGAAAAGTGGCCGGCCGAGTGTCGGTTATGTAACCTTTCCCGAACAACTTTTTCATTCGCGGACGCGTACCACCGTCGACTCAATTTCCCAGGGAAATCGCTCCTCGCGACAGGCTTCCCTACCTACCCCGCTTTTTGTGAGACCCTTCCCGTTTCGCTTGCGCGCCATCGCGCGAGTATTAGTACGCTCCCGTGCACCCGCGACGCATTCCTAAACTTTCAGCCGGCGGAAACGATATTATTGTTCGCAAAATAATTCCGACTCCAGATATTCGATAAACAAGCGCGGTTTAATATCCCTCCGCGGAAAGTAGCTTATTAATTTTGCGGAATGTTATACAAATTGAATCATTCGTCTCGGAAACGCGCAAGTTGAGACTGACAGGGGTGCGTTTATGTAATCCTCTAATTTCCAAATTAATTCGAACTTTGTAGAGAGAAATATTACATTTAAAACAAATGTTAGTAATGAATCCTCCCCGCGTATAAGCCGCGGAGACCACATAAGCGCTAGTAAAACAGACCGAGAGACTAATAACGTTGTTTAGCAAAATCTCCAACAGAGATTAAACGCACTTATGTACGTACAAAGATCGCGCATATAAAATGTTTTCCCGCGGCTGAAAGGATTAATTACCAGCTGAATCCGCGCCGTTGCATGCGCGGCAGTATTATAATAAACTTAATGAAGCCTCTCGCGTGCGGATCGCTTTGCATCAGCCCGGTTCTTAATAAAGCGCAACAACTCGCCCGTTACTATCGTCGGGAATCTTGGAGCACTTTGTGCAGTGGCGTTATTCAACTTTTCCCTCCTTCCACGCCGCTTTCCCCGCCGGCGAAACTGGCCGCTCGCTTCTGCTGCAAACGTTTTACGTCCTCGCGTAAATCGTATGATGTATGTAAATTCCATCTGCCGATTTCCACGGACTTTTCCCTCCAGCTTTTCTCTCTCTCTCTCTCTCTCACTCTATCTCTCCATTTCTCTCTCTTTCTCTCGCCTCCCCTTTTCCTACACTCCTTCTATCTCGTTTTTATGCGCGCAACATGTACTCATTCGTACACACAAAGTTCCCCGTGCCCCGCCGCCCTTGTTTCACCGGTTTCCCTCTTCCTTCCACCCGACCTCGCTGAATGGCCGACAGCAACAGAAATGAAATTGTTTGCAAACTAATCTGTCCTCGTGCCAGCTGAGAACGAACGTACGTACGCGCGTATCTGTGTGCAGACATGTATGTCCGTCGGTGTACGCGAGCGTGTTGGTCAGACTCGCGTGTGTACACGGGCATGGCGGCAATATGCGGCCTGGTGGGACTGCCAACGGCAGAATCAGGATACCGAGATCATAGCCGCGGCGGCAGCGAACTGGCTACCGGTCGGTAGGTGGAGGCGCACAATTAAAATTTACTGTCCCATAACCACGTCTATCCGTTTCATCCGCCGCCGAGTCGCGCGAGCCAGCCACGGAATCCAGAAACTAAAACTGAAAACGTATTTTCTACGTAGCCGATTTCGCGTATCGAACACGAGGAGCGGCGCGAGAGAGAGAGAGAGAAAGAGAGAGATATATATATATATGTATATATATATGTATATATATATGTATGTGTATATATAGAGAAGGCAGCCGATGCAATTACTCGTTTGCGTTCGCATGGAGTGAAACGCGGGGCGAAAAAAAATACGCTTTTAATTCCGAATAATGAGATAAGTTTTGATAACTTATACAGCGTGCGCTCCTATTGACATGTAAATGGACCGCGATGGAAATTCATTGCGCGGCATCCGCAAAAGCGATCGAAAATACTTTTGCGATGGAGTATCCCGCGCGTTATCGCGCGTTTGCGACGCACGTAATTAGAATACTTTGCAGAATTTCAATTAAGTTCTTTATAGGTTGTAAAAGCTCGCGCGCACGTACCATCTTTTCTACGTGGTCACCCACCTTCCCCTCTTACCCGCGAGCGTAACATTCCGTACAGAGGGTAGGTTACAAACACCGCCGGCGACAATGCTGTCCGTCAACAATAAATAACGATCAATAGTTCGCGCGCCGCGTCCGCGCGCAAAGTACGGAAATAGTCGAATACTTGTCGCTGACAGGGGCAGGAGGGGGGGGGGGAGGAGAGGCGGTTTCATTAAAGTCTGTGACGCGTTTCAGCATAATTGCGTGCCACAAAGCGAAACGCGGCCCCTTTGTGGCGCGCCGCCGCAATGATACATTTTGCAACGGTATCTATCAACCGATTTCCACTTGCCGGAACGAATCTTTGCCGGCTTTAATTAAGCAAACTGTTTGCTGGAAATGGCAAATGTGTGCATTCCTGTCTAATGTCGCGTGCACAATCGCCGCGCGCGTTCCCACCCCGGGTCCGTGACCCGAACCGTTTATATCGCCGGCGCGCAATCCGCTGCGGCTTTAAAGCCGCGTGCCTATCTCTTTACACCGGAAAAATTATTAAATTTTTTTACGCGAGTAAACTGTCAATAGCTTTCAATTGTTTTGCAATTGTCTGTCGTATCGCGAGTGTTGAATCATGCCAGTGTAATGTAGATAAAAATCGTTTAAAACATCGCACCCTTTATCGCGGCGATGTAACGTGCCGAGAATTGCGCGGCGTGGCCGGGCCTTAAACGCGCTATCGATCGAACTACGATGACTGGCGGCGATTATTTAGTATTCGTCGCGTGCGGCCGATGCGGTCCCGCTGATTAACTGCCCGGAGTGGTTTCGTCCGCGTCGTCGGCATTTTATTTCGATTGCTGTGTTGTTGCTGCTGAACACCGCGCACGCGGCGACGGTGGCGGCGTGTCGCTGCCGCTGCCGCTGCCGCCGCCGCCGTCGCCACTGCCGATGCATGTGGTGCTGCAACAGCATCGGAGAACGATCTCACACGTAGCCAGTGCACGATGCATTATTCAGACGACGGATCCGCCGCGCTCGTGGCATCGCTGAATTACCGTTTACAGACGCGATTTGTTCCCCGGGGCGACTTCCACGCGACCAGCTTAACTGCGGGTTAAACGAACAGATTTTGGAAGGGGAAAATCCGCGGCGCGTCTCTCGTTCGTTTTGCCCGATGCCCCGGCCCGCGATAGCGCCGGCAAAGTTCACGGAGTTTTAGGCGCGAGCAAGAACCGGATTTATCACGTGAAACGCGCGCCTGAAACGAACGAATTAACCATCCCGTTCCCCCCTCCCGTCGCTCCCTCATGACTTCCGGTGATTTAGCGGCGTAAGCTTTATGTACGCGCGTATCTACGAAATTTAGCACCGTATGCTCTAGTGAGCGATGACCCGAAAATAGAGTGTCGATACTTTCATCGATTTGATTGAATGCGATAAAGCACCCATGCTTTTCGCGCGCAATTTTTTCTTCTTTTTCAGCTTCTTAACATTCCATTTTAAACCTCCGCATTACATCAGGATTTTATCCATCTGTCGTAACTTATTATAACGCGACACTATGATCTGAATTCTACGATCTAAAATCAGAATTTCAGTTTCGTTCACTGCAAAAGTAAAGCTCCGAAGGCGCAAACTCCGATTCTTCCGAGATAAAACTAATGCAAGATGTGGCGTGCAGCCAAAATGATAAGAACCGAAAATTTCTTTCTGGGATTTAAAGGAGGACTGACGAGAGTCTCGAGATTCTTGAGAAATTCTTCTATTTCCTCCTCGTCGTCAGACAGCGCGCTAAAAATATACATACTCCCGTCGAGAATTACACTTGTGGCTAACTGCCGAGAGCGTTAATTGCTGTCGCTCTTAAAATAACGCTCGATTACCCGTGGATTTTCTACGGCAATTTTCTAAATGCGAATTACCAAATGGTAAAGAGAGAGAAAGAGAGAGAGTGAGGAATGATACAGAGAAATGCAGAGAGAAAGCCAGGTAATACCATCCGCAGTCGCGAAGCGCTTATCACATTTAATTCTCGTTTTCACGAGTTGTGATTTCGAGTGTACCAGTAATATCGAGAAGCTAGAATGTGCAGCATTATTTTAAGAAAATAATTATCTTCCGAAAATATTCCAAGATCGATATATTCAAATCAAGATAGCATATTCAGAACTAATAATATTAAAAGATGTCTTTAAATAATTTCCTGCGCGACAAAATTTTCTTCTTGAATCTTTTTTTAGACTCGCAGGCATGAACTCTGACACATTTCGCAATCTCTATATACGTACATTACCGGCATTCGTGAATTTTCATCGAGTGCGGTCGACATACACTAAGCAACACACTGAGCTTTCTACGATGCCGAGCCTGGCTCCAATATGGTGCTTTCAATTTTCTCTATTTAGGTTCTAATGAAGAGCGGTCCTACCAAGTATAGGAAAGCGTGGCGAGGAAACTCTTGACGCGGGCAAACGGTTTCTCGCGCGTTTCCGCTCTTCCGGTAATATTTCAACGGAAAAGGCAATTTTCTACGGTCTTCTCCGATGCGGTACGTAAATACGGATTTATCGACTCGCTTAACGAATCATTAACTAGGCGCTCAATTACATATACCTCAGGAATGAGAAACGAGGGAAGGTGCAGCGAATTATGTAACATTGCTCTCTTGAAACTCTGAGAGCGAATTTTATAACAATTTTTCATATTTTAGAATCTTCCGCAATAAAAAATCATAATTGAAAAAAAGATAATTGAATTAATAATAAAATGCTCGAATATATACCTACATAAGCGTGTTATAAAAAGATTAATAAATTTGATTCAACAATAAATAAAATATAAATTTCCAAAGAGCGGGAAAGAGAACGTAACGGACGGAATTACAAATAATAATTAATTAAAAATGATTTTAGAGATGCACTCGGCAACGGAGATCATTGAGAATGCCGTACCGAGTGCCTGATACGGCGCTTTCAATTTTCTCCATTTGGCTCGTAATGAAGAACCGCCCCGCGAACTGCGCGAGGGGAAGGGTGACACGAAGAAAACCCTTGACACGGGTAACCAGTTTCTCTACCCCTTGTCCTAAGACTGTCGTCGTCCCCCAACGAGAGAACGCAGTTTCCACCGCACTACTTCGCGCGACAGAACTTATCTAATATACCTGCTACTCCCCCGCGCGTCACCAACAAACCCTCACCAAGCCCGCCTCTCTCTCCCGGCAGACGGCTCGTGCACCCTTTACGCCACGTACTCGAACCCTCGGGAAGTTCGTTCTTCCGGCAGAGAGACGGAGATGCGGATAGAGATGCCGCCACGAATATAAAGTAACGCAGCTCCTAGTGAATATTATATGCGAGCCGAGGGCAAAGACAAAGTCGCAGCACGGAACTCTTTTTCTCTTGGTATTGAAGGAACGCGGTAATTCATTCAAAGTCAAACGAAACAGGAAAATAGACGAGTAAAACAAATGTCGCTTTTCTTGCAAACAATACGATAAGTGCGTGTTTTAGAGGAGATAAAGTGCATCAAAGAATTTTTAACGATATTTATAGCATCGCGATGTTCAGAATCAACTTTATTCTTGATCAATATTAAAGCGCAAAACTAAGATATAGAGTTATTTAATATTGCAGTTTAAAGTTCAGAAGTATCCTGTCAGTTAGTCCCGGAAAGTTTATCTTAATAGAATTTTAATGTGTGGCTTAATCGCCAAGATATTTAATTACGAACTTTTAGTAGTCACAATAAATGACCTAAAATTACAACATTTGCTAAAATAGAATCAAATAATTTCAAACTTGTCAACGTTGCATATAGAGCAGGGAATTCAATAATATAAATTAATTTGAACGTTATTAAAACATAAAAATATTTTATAAAATCCAGAATTTAATAAAATATTTTTTAATGTAACTCTCTATAAACTTACGCATGTGTATGTTTGTTACATTTGGTGCAATCACGAAATTGCATAAAATGAAATTGCACGTCAAAAGATACAATCCCAGCATCTCTCCCTTAAAATCTCATAGCTTTTATCGCCGGCTCTTCGCCCGAAATGAGACCGTTATGAGTCAGAGTGATCTGGTGAAAGAAATCCTCGCGTGCGCGCGCGTTTCGATCGAAGGTAGGCAGAGGCCGGAAGTGACTCGTTGCGGCAGGAAGTCAGGGGGTGTGGAGATAAAAGAGATTTTCCACTGCGGAGGAAAGGCTGTCTTGAAGATCTGTCGGACGTGACAGTAAGTTTATTGGGGCGGATACAGATTGAAGAGATCCGACATCCCGATGCGACGCGGAAGAAAATTATCTACTTCGTCTCGACGAGCCGGCAGGATCGTTCGAACGAGCTAAACTATCCTACGCTGGACCGATACCGCTTTCCGAAGATTTTCCTTTAGACATGTCCCGGATTATTCGGCGCACCTGTTTCCTCCAAGCCACTCTTTACCTTTTTCTAAACGTCCATCAACGGGTACAATTCAAACGATCCGCGGATAAACAAATTAATCGCGGATGTCGGAACAGCTTCATTGAATCATGAAAAAGATTAATCCAAAAGAATTTCTAAAATAGACGCAGATAGCGATGCTGACTGTGCGACAGTAAGCATTCAACAAACTTTCGCTCTCAGACTGACAGAGTAGCTTAATTTCCTACTCGCACGTAGTTTTCGCAAACCTGATATATCCGCGTCGCGTAAATGCATTAAATAAGAGCTGGCGGGAGAGAGGATGAAGAATGCCGAGAAAGATTTCTCAGGAGATCGTTTACAGGCAGGCAGAGGCTCAAATTACGACACGTATCGTATTTGTCGGATCATCAAACAACTTGTCTAATGCGCGCACGCGCGAGGGAATGCACGCAGGATTGGACTTCCACAACAATTTAAATCTCATCCCTTCGTAATACTCGAGAAGGATTTTGGATTCCCTTTTGAGAACGTCGAGAAGTAACTGAACACGCTAGATACCGAAAGGCTTAACGACAATGTCTTGGCAGCGAGTCTGTTCGTTCGCTCCCGCGCGACGTATCACTTCGCCCGAGTTCCATTAACGTTGCCCGAGTTGTCGCTTCTTCGACGTCCATTGTCGAATTATACTTCCGATCACTCGCGGAAAATCATCGGCGTTCTCAGGTGCACACGCGGCCGTATAATTCGTGCTCTATTTGCCGTTAATCAGAAGCAGCAGTGATAACTATAATTTCGCGCTCTAATAATTCCTACCGGTTAATCATAACTTTATTCAATAACTCGTAATGCTCAGCGACGTTGTTATTTGAATTGAATATACGGCTTAAGTTTGATCTACATCGTTATCAATACCGATTCTACTGAATGCAGTGTGTCGTGTTATGGATTCAGCATATCAATAGCTGTATCAGTAGCTCGTTAAATGGAAATAATTAGCTCTACGAGTCTCCTTGTTACCAAATAGCACTATCCTGCAATCGTAAATGATAACCCTAATGCTGCGTCGAATTTAATTAGCAATACAACGATTAAGCACATATTGTGAAATTAGATAGTATCGCAACTACACTCCCAAGTAGACGGAATTTCGGAATTCCTGTCTCGATGAATCCTTATATCTCGCAGTCGGCGAAATCGAACGTAAACATACGGAAATCAGATAGACGTTTGTCATTAGCGGCGCGGAAACCGGCTTTAAAGTAGTCGGAACTCGGTTTGATGGGTTAAAAGAAGGCAACCGGGCTGCCGGAGAAAAAGAGTGAAAGAAAGCGTAAAGAGGATTGGAGCCGAAGCAAGTTTCCGGAAAGGGGTAGCGAAGGGTAAGATTTAATAAAAGATTACTATGTGCCCGAACGATGTACCCGGTGTTCGACTTTGTAGGATTTAGATCGAGAATAAGGTCGCGCGAGATACCGTCTGGTGTTCCACTTTTAGCCTCGAGACCTTTCGGTTAACTGGTCCACATCTCGCCTGAGACGTACGGTACGTAATATTCGATTATGACTCCGATCGATTAGCGCGACGTCTCGAGCAGAGCGTGTCGCGATTCGATATGGAATCTCGAAAATATCCACACGCCACGCCCGACGCCGTAAATTATATCCTACAATCTTCCTTCCGGTTTATTAAAGGACTTAACTCCCTTCGCGGATGTAATCTGAACTTCATTATTTAAAATTCAGCCGGTGCAGCGATTGCATTCTCGCGCGGGACGACCGCATGAAAGATTCAGACCGGGGTCGTGCCGAGAGAAATTGACCGACATAAATTATTTCAGTATTCTCTTGGCGCGGCGAGCGCGGAAACTCGGTCGAATGATGCTTACAATTTTAAACGCGCAGCACGCGCGGTCTCTGCATAATATAAGTAATTCCTGCGGCAAGGAACATCATGCGTCGTAACGAAGGAGCCGTTTAAATGCGGGTTTGTCGAGTAAGCTACCGATTCCCGCGAGGAATACGTACAATATTTTTCATGAATGGAATAAATGCACTGGCGGTGGACGAAATAATTGATTCAGAAATTCTTAAATAATTGAAGCAAAATAAAATAAGCTTTTAAATATTGATTAAATATTAATAAACAAAATTTCTTTTTAGCTTTACTCAACAGATATCTTTCGCCCTTATTTTAATTAGAGAATATATTTCCGCTCGACATTTAAGCACATTCTCCGTCGCTCCATTTATCTCCAGAATCTTAGAAACCACCGGCCAGAGATATCGTTTATACTACATGCACAAAGTGGAAGCGGCGAGGAGGAGCCCACAAGCATCCTCTCCGTCTGCTTGCCACCCTTTCAGAAATCCTCTTTCTCGCTCACACCTATCTCCGGTTCGCGAAACTTTCCTCGTAAAATCACTACGAAGATTTCATTAAGCGAACGCTTACTCGTCATCTGTTCCGAGATAATGGACCTCCCCGGTGTCTGGCGAGAGAGAGAAAAAGAGGGAGAGAAGTATAGAAATAGAGCGTTCTATAGAAGTAGAGCGAGCGGACTAGAAAGGACAGAGGAGCATAAAGAGGATAACAAGAATCACGAAAGCTGTCGACAAAATGAGTTTATCCTAACGTTAGGATAGCGACAAAGATCACAGGGGACCATATGAGAATCTCTGGATTCCATCGACACTGATGACTTTCTCTGCTTTTTGTAAAATATGACAAATATTATTAAGTGCATAAATAATACTGCAGCTCGCCAAACTTTTAGCGACATAAATTCAAAGCCTAGTAAAATCTGTAATATTATTTTATGACTTCTATTCGATAAAAATTTATCTCAATACGCCACAGTATGTATGTATGAGATGTTGCATATAAAAAGAAAGACTTATTGCATCTTTGATAAACGATTGTTTACGAATGCTAATATAAAATATAAATTTCATATTCCAATATTTCCGATATTATGCACATATGTATCTCGAATTCTGAATCTACTATTTGAATTCATTTAAATTGTTCTAATAGTGCGATCCAGCGTTGGAATATTTACAGCCTCAATTCCAATGTATATTTCGCAATGGTTAACTGCCACGAACGACGTTGCGTTCCACGTGTTCAACCGTGACCGAGTCTCGTGTCACGCTCGGGCTTTTTCGCTCGACCTGGCATACAGAACACCTATCCCGGCAATTCGGAACACTCCCGGCACGCTTAAGGTAATGACCGCTTCCACTTCCGGCGACGTTCTGTAAAGATTTGACCGAGCCCTCCCGTCCGCAATGGCTCGCCGACACGTTAGGAATGCACCGATCGACAAGATTAATCACAGCGAAGCACGAAGTTTGCCAGTAAGACAAGCGCGGCGGTGCCGGTTAAATGAGTCTGGTCCAAGTTTATTTGGATATTATTCGTTGGACTTACTTCCACGTTGGCACGCGCCAAGACTCTGCTCTTTTTCATCAAATTATTTAGTTTATTTAGTTTCGGACCCGATCACGGTCGTGAATTTCAACGTCACGATCCTAATTTATCACCGTTGAGAGAGCAACGAGTTACTTGAAAAATAAATCATACACACAACATTGTTCTTGTCAACGTGATACATAAATAATTGCCGCAATACTGTCGCGAGACTCTGTAATTCTATTCACATTAATTAAAATAATATTGTTTTATTACACGTGTTATTCAATTAATACTATTAATCGGCAAAAAAATAATAATTGTGAAAACCTTTTTAAAACGATAATCTTCACGCGTTAAATCGATTACCACCGATTACATTCGTCATTTGCCACATTCGCGACTGTTACGTCACGTAAAGTTTCTACCGTTTTTTTTTTTTTTCCCACTGTTCTGATCTAAATCTGAACGTTAGCCCGACTTCGTGCGGCTGATCGACAGGTCCGCGTGCATGGCACAAACTGATTAAAGTGTCATTTCCGTATGCCAGTGACATTAGAAGTCGGAAATCCCCGGACTTTCGTCGTTCTTCGTGCGACACGCGACTCGCAGCACGCGGTACATTTTAACGAGCCTGTGCGCGGTACCGCGTGATCTCACTACAATGTACAATGTACAAGCACTCCTATTTATTCGTACCGCACGTCAAATATTCACTAAGTCGAAGCGAATGTCGCACCGCGCATCGTAATAATACGACCGGTGTGACAATTGCAAGACCACATCTGTTAAGCCGACAAGATTTGCCCTTTGAATACAGTACACGCTTCTCCGCTCCTCGAAAATTTCACTATAAATTTCAAACAACTTTAACCAGTCTTCGAGTCACACTTGCCGCATTTATATTGAAAGTTTCGCAAAATGGATATAAGGACGTTTATCAACAATTTCCAAAGGGTTGCTTAACTCAATTATTCATCTCCCTGAGTAACGCCGAGGATAGACATCACGAGAATACACGCACCCATGACAATTCACCTCATTCACGTACACATGCACACTTGACAGCGCATACTTGGGTGGGTAATGTACGTGAATACACACATTGAAATACATACCAACGTGCTGTTTGAATTCTAATGGTGACATCGAGTTTGTGCGGACTGTACGCCAGTGTGTACATCGCCGCGCTACTGTATACGCGCATACGTACGTATGTGCGCGGCGAACATCAAGGAGCATGTCTGCTTGCAGACTAATCGAGTCTAATGAGCCCGCACCTCGCGAACAGAGATTAAACCTACCTCTGCACCCGGTTACAGAACGGTTAAGTGACAGCGTGGTAAATCGCGTGTAGTTACTTTAATGAAAAAAAGGACCAAATGCGAGACGCGATTTATCGTTCGATAACTTTGCGAGCGCCGCTGAAAACGCGTGTGTGGAAACAGCGTTACAGCACAGCTCGGTGCATCAATCGTACGTTAGAGCGCGATTCGCACAGCAGAGTTAATAGTCGCAAAAAGCCACGAGCAAAAATCTACGCGAAAAAATCTGATACGTGCGCGGATTGAAATTCAATTAACCCAATTTGCATGGGCGGACATTCATTATCGGTCCCTTGCGCGCGCGATGCAACGCCCGCTTCGCACGGGGTAGCCGTGAGATTTGCGGCGCGAGCACAATTGGACGAAACGCGAGTCGCGATTAGCGTCGGACATTAAAAACGAACGAAATCTGATTAATCGTCAGGAATAATACTGCATTAGCATAACGCGGCGCAGAGTGCCGCCACGACATGATGAGATTTCGCTAAATCGGCTACGGCTGCCGATTTCCCGCGTAGATTAAATTGACGATGTTCTAAAACTTAAATCAACATATCCACGCGATAACGTTTAACGAGAGAAGATACAGTCGAAGCATTTGCCACGAACGCGAGGGCTAAATACAGCGAGAGCATACTTAAATGATGCATAGCAACGTTTTACAACAAGCATACGTCATCAGATATGCAAATCGTTCGCGCAACAAGCGATAAATTTGCATCCTTTTTGCATACATTACCCGCACAATTACTAGCACGGTAGTATCTTTCTAACGGATACAGTTGCGCTAGTATCCGCGCGTAATCCTAATAACTCGCGAACCTCGCCTTGGAATAGGAGATACTGCTCGAGTGTTTAAAGTGGACCGTCGCTCGTAGGAATTGGCGTAACGCAAAGGGAACGTATTTCACCTTATACGTCGCCAACTAAGTGCTACTCGTCGCGAGCACGCTCTTGTCGAAAGCTGGATGAAGCACACGTGCGCGCCCTTTTCAAAGGTTGCGCTTTTATGCAACTTGATGGCACGATCTTGACTTTAGGCGGCTCCAAGAAGATTGAAAATACGGAATCTAGACCGCGACGGGCTTAACCCACTTCGTGTCTCGCAGTTTTTCACTATTTAGGAGCCGGTGCTGCCACCGAGCCCTCTTTCCAAATCTACATTTTCCAGCGGCGTTGTTAATGTTACGAGAGAGAATAGAGTAGCGCGACGATGTCGTGTTTAAATTCAAATTGTGTCTCGAACCTAAATTTTCCGTAATATGCAAATTTGATGTAGACCTAGATAACTCCCGATATGTCGAGCAATTATTCGCGTATCGGTTCGCGAAGCACTTGACGAATTTGCAACAGTAATAACGTACTAATAAAGCGAACGATCAAAGCTGGGTCAACAATTAGTATACACAACTACCCCTCGAAACTCCGTATAATTCGATAGGGAAAACGCGGGAATTCATAGGGTAATAAAACACAATTACCCGAATCGTCGGGGATACAAATTGCGGGAGATACGCGCGAGGGTCGTCGGCGTGGAAACGAGCGGGAGAGGAAAGGATTAGCCTAGTTCATAATATCGTTAGAAAGTTCTCGCCATTGAGATATGAATACAAAGCAGCGCGTCTCGCGTAAGCCTTACATCCGCACACACCGGCGTATGTACACACGCTGTGCAGCACATACCAATACCGTCGTCGTCCACATCGCAAAGTAGTGGGTCAGTTCGGCGGGCGTACGCAGCGAATCGAGCGAACGTACGGGACCGTTCTCTTCGCAAAGTGGATTACGCCGATTACAGGACGAACTTAATTAAGGACTGCCACATAAATAACCTTCACCTTCCGCATTGTCAAGTGCGCGAGTTACGCGAGTAATCCCGCCTGGCTCAAACTTCTCGCGTCTTCCGCCTTTAATCCCGCCGGCGCAACGCGCTTCGAAAAAAAAGAAGCACTAACGATGGAGGAGAAAAAGTACACAAAGATTATTTCTAATTATGATTTACCGCTCCGTGCACGTGCATCGGCGTATGTACATACATCCATATTCGCGCGTATATATGTAGTGGAGAGAAATGCAAAAGCAAAACGCACAAAAAGGTATAAATACAATAATAGAAACTGCATTCAAATTAGAATACACAAATAAATAATGCCAAATATCGGTTTACTGTAAAAAATATTGTGTAAAATATCTTCCAAATCTTTTTTTAAAACTGTTATATATGATGGCACTGTTTGCTATGTTGGACGTATAACAATAAATTTACAAAAATCAGAGGCAATAAGTTTTTGTAATTGAATAGAAATTAATCTGAAATATGACATACTGAACTTTTGACCCCTGTGCTCGATACATGATTAAAGAAGAAATCGATGAAAATGCCGGTGATCAATTATTATTCGCATGACACAGGTATATACTCGGATATTCTCAGAAGCATCGACGTCATTCTCACGGAGAGAAAAATTCCATGCATCTCTAAGTGGATACGGTATAAACATTGCAGCGGCTCTAGAAAGTGTCTAGCAAAACCAGAGAACAACGTGCCAAAAAATTGCAAGAGGCATTCAAAATATTTTTGTTTTTTATATATACGAACGTATTTGCAGCGTTATACAAAGCAATCTTATTCCGTAAAAAAAAGTAGAGCCAAGTTTCTGTACTTTCCGATACTAATTCCTAAAGAAATTACGTTTTAAAGATACCATTGGGTTCTTGTACTCCGGATCGAGTTTGTTCTCCAAGTATCGCGGAATTGTGAGCGATAATGGGTCGACTATCACTCTCGCAAGACCGGTACGTTAAGGCTATCAAAAGAGAGGAGAAAAAAAAGGCGGGGGGTCGCTTGTGTGTGCGCCATTTTGATTGAATTTTTTTTCGATGTACAGCAAAATTCATTCGTCCGGCCGACGCGGCCAGCGGATTGCGCGTTCGCGCTCGCGCTTTGTCCGGCGACTTTTTCAAGCGCGCTCCGCATATCGCCGCTATTGCGGCGGTGCGTGAATCGCATAACAGTCTCGATACAACGAGCGATAGCTCGGGGCACAGGCAGCGACAGCCTGGCGGCAGGGCGCGCGCGGTAGTATCTACGGAATGCAATTCACTGAAGACAATGCACCGCGTTAAAATGGCTCGTATAGATAACCCGATGCCCTTGCGTGGAGCATACCGTACATGCATAATACACATACACGGGCGGGGAGGAGAATCGATATCCGCGCTAGGTTAGCACTTCTTCTTTTGCGGACCGATGGGGGTGGCGCGGCGCGGCGCGGCGCGACGGGGGACGCAACGACCGGCAATAAGGACGGCGGAGATAGGACCCACCGGGGGAAGGGTAAGTCAGAAGGCAAGACGCAAGACGTCAAGATCCTTTCACCTTTTGCGACCCTATATTAGCCTGATACCGGCAGCCGCCCTTCTTTTCCCCTCCCGCATATAACGTATTTCGTCCTTTGAGTCCGGCACGGAACACGAAAGCGAAGCGCTCCGAGGGTTGTAAATGGAAAGAATATGTCATCCTCCTTCTCCTTTCGCGGACGCGCAGTTTGCATCCCTCTTTTCTAACGTCTGGCCGTCGTATAAATATTGCACTCCTCGGATTGTGACGGAAATGTTAGCGTGTGTTCAAGAGGATTTATAAATTAAATCGCGTCGCGCGGAGTTGTAATAAAAATGCAACAGCTATTACCGCTTCAATTAATAACCACGCTATGCAAGTAGCGGTGTGAGATAAGGCGCTCTCGGGTGTAAAGAGTGACACCGTTTCACTCCCTTTCTTATCTTCATTGTTGTAAGATTATTCGTGGGATGTAACGGACATAACTTATTAGATACATCGGGTACTAGCTTAACGCCGCTTTTCTTATCGTCTCTTATCCGAATTGTACGTCTCTCTTGAACACACACACACACACGTGTATTCGTACACGTACATTCGCGTCATAGACAGGAAGCGTTGCGCAAGATAAGACTGAGCGATTCGCAAAAAAGAAGAGGGAATTTAAATGCGTGAGTACGCCGCGTGTATCCGTATACAAGAACGACACGTAACCACCCATCTTTCTCTTTCTTCTTCTTTTCTTCTCTGTCTTTCTGCCAGAGTGCGTCATATGCATACATGCAAGAATATAGGTACATTTCCGCGGTGGAGATGGCCGAGGGAAACATCGGGCGCTCGCGCGTAGACACACTTTGTACACGGACACGAGTTGAGAACGGCGCGGGATAAGTGACGACGCCAGCGGTGTCGCGGTGGAAGAAAAGGAGAAAGAGCTTAAATGCTCGAGTGTGCGGATACGGAGAGACACACGCGTGTGTGCGTGCGCATGTGTGTACGTGTATGCAATATATATTATACATATGTATACATATATGTGAAGATTATACAAGCGACATATGTATACAGTTACGCGATACGTATTCCGAATGTACTAAGTACACGCAAAATGCTAGCCCGCGGTATGCATGTGTGCGTAGGACCGCGCTTGTAGGGCCGCGTGCGTGATCGTGCTCGCGCCGCGCGCGGACGCTTTACATAATATCTTTGCTATTGTAAAATGCAAAGTACCGACGCAGGGGAGTCGCGCTGAGCCAGCTTTTCCCTACGCCATGTTTCGCACACTGCACTCCTCTCCGCGCAGTTCTGTGTGAAACGAGCCGCACGGCTGTGTGCAGGAGAGAGCGAAAGGAGAGAGAAGCTACGGGTGCGGCGAGAGCTCGCAGGGGATAGGAAGACTTGCCTCGAAAGCAAGTTTTTGTCTTCTCATGTAAATTGCGACGTAGTCAGGGCGATTGAAGGCTTAAGCACATATTTTTATATTCCCTTCCTGAAACAATCTTTCTACGCGCTGCATTCTCCCCCGCCCCTCTGTTCTTTTTTTTTTTTAAACGTCCGTTCATCTCCGAGAGAAGCCATCGCGGCGTGATGTCATGCTGCAGAGCTCAACACCATTCACCGAATAATACACAGTACGATCATAAAATGATTATTAAAATAAAGCTCGCAGGAGTGCGGCAAAGTCGGGTCAAACTGAAACTACAAACTGGACTCTGCTAAAGCCACTATCATTGTTATTGCGCTAAAGTGAGAAACTGTACTTTCGGGAACTTTAAAATACATCGTACTTGAAAGCGATGCAGCGAACAAAGCCACATATGCGCATAGTATCAGAATTTCATTATCAAAATGATTCGATTTCACTATTAAGGACTGCGACATCGTTTGTATCGAGTACAATTGTTAGCAAAGTGCGAATTTATGATACTCGTTATTCTCCAAGATATATCGCAATCAGAGTATCTACTTGAAACGTTCGTTGGATTGCAGAGAATCCTCTTGCGATACGGCAGTAACTACCCGCTTGAAATTCTCAACGAGTAACCTGCAATCTCCTCAATCATTAGACACCTTCGATCGACAGCGTTCGATTGCACAACTGAAAAGAATTTACCGCGGAGCAACGATAGCGATAAGTTCATCTATCAAATTTTCGCTCGGAAGAACACGGTAGCGATTTCATTAAAGAGTCCATCATTAATAAGAAACGGCGCACGTTGCCGTATGCAGCGTAACAATTCGCAGTTTATCGTCGCTGGTATAAAAGTAGAAAACAAAAATCTAACTGTTCCTGCCGCGCCGAAACGCGAAATAAAAGCATCAATATCGGGCGCTGTGAAAAAAGATACCCCGACAGCCCCCTAAAAGTGCTCGATTTTTTACAGTCCCGCGATGCAACGCCGGGGAATGCATTTCGATATGGAGATATGATCTTCGTACACGACGGACGTATGAAAGATTAATGGCAGGTCGGCGTGCGCAGTTTTCGGTTGAACCGACCCCCCCTCGTTGATGGGATTAAAAAATTCAACAAACTCGCGCGCGGTCACACGAGGTATTGTCCTCGGGATAATGTTGCTGCAGAGAAGCACGCGCCTTGCACTGGAATAATAATTTCACCGATGATGATGTTATTTAACGGAACGACTAAGGCCGCCGCGTGTGCGCCACGTCTAGAAATGCCGAGCAATTTCATATTTCCGCGGCTTTGCGGCCGCCGCGATTTCACAGCGCGCAAAAAGCGAGTTCGCTCTTTCGTACAATTAATCGCTATGCGTCGGCGGTAACCTAACTAGCGAGTGGTCGATACAAGATTGCGTACCAAAAAAAAAAAAAATCATACCGTGAGAATTCCATACATCGCGTTACATGACCACTCTGGTTATTTCTTTCCGAATAAATGTCTGTACACTTTTGCAGTATTATTTATTGCCTGACGAACCAATGGAAAAAACACTGCCAGAGCAAAATTTATATTATCTAGTGTAAATTTATCTACGTTTCGCATGTAATTCCCTCTCGGTTCTTTCAATACAAGTCTGCACGCGAAATGCGTACTAGAAATAACTCGGCAAGAGTGTAACTTCCAGAATCTTGCATTTTAACATCGTCTCGTATTCGTCTCGCGAGGGAAACGAGATTTCAGGGAAAACAACTCGAACAATACATCAGCGGACGTACACGGGAAGAAGTGACGGTGACACCACGACTATTCCCGAGCAACTCAAACTACCGCGTCGTAACCGCATTCCAACACCTCGTCGCCATTGCCACGCAATTAAAGTAAGCGTTACACCCGAGCGAGACGCCACTTTGTGTATCCGTGTGTACGTTTCTCACGCCGCGCTTCTCCGCGCGTTCGTGGCTTTACGGCTCTCTAATAGGAAAAACAGTAAAACGTTAAAATCGAAGCGAGTAAGTCACGTGCCATTTTGCAAACAAAATATGCTTTACGTGGTATGACGTATTTACTTGTAGGAGAAGAATGAAATTGTCGCGAATGTGTAATTTATTTACGGCGAATTTGTATTGCACCCCCGCGCACGCGACTAAATCCTATTTCGCCGTACATAGATCCGTGGCACTCGAGAACGGGTTGGATTTCCCTACTGCAGCGGCGGATTCACCAATACCGTGGATTTACCCAAGCGTAAACAATCGATAGCTCGGTAGAATCGTTTTAAATTCTGTTTGTTAAATGAAAGAGACGATTTGATCACGCATCATTTCACTTATAATTAGAGAAAAAGTTAAGACCGTATGTATTTAAAAAATTTCATTTTTTTATTCCTATGTAAATTTAAAATATAAGAGTTAGCCATAAAATGAAACGTTTGAATATAGATTTTATATATCTTTCAGTGACATAAATGAGAATTATATAGACTCAAAGCTGTTTATATTCTTCAGAAGAAAATCAGAATCTATTGGGAAATCCGCCGGTGAATTTCTGCAAGGATATTCCTCGGAGTCGCTCGTATTTCACATTTGGGCCAACGAGTGCTAGGCCACGTTTTCGGTTAGCAATATTCCGTACGTGTATCCACGCCAGTCTAAGTAAGCCTTCCGGGTCCCGAAGGAAACGTTTACGACCAAGTTAGCTCCTAATCCTGGCTATAGTTATAGTCATTAAGCTACGCTTAAACCAACGTTATTGCTTGCATTAGTTTCCGACCGAGCTTTCGCGTAACGCTCAATTTCGGCACGGCGATATCGCAGTTTATTTCACGACCATATTGCGTAAAACCTAAAAAAAAAAAAAAAATGACAAAGCCTATTCTCAAAGCGTAATCAAAGCGATGCTGCAATCGATCGGCTCTGAAACCAATTGAAGCGCCGGTTCAAATAAGCACTGGTCATTTGATCGAAGCAATTAAACGCGCAAGTGCATATGATAACATCGTGCTAACGCGTAAGAGCTACAAAGCAATCGTCCAAGTTTCGCTACTTCTCGCTCCAATCGCTACGCTTCCCTCGGACGCTAACCGAGGGGTGTGTACGTATATCGCGGGGTGAGATCTACCAAAGGCAACGGCTGCAATCCTTCCGTGCAATAATCAAAGGAAGACACATCCTGCGTGCATACGCTTGTCGACACAAAGACAATCAATAATCACGAGGTAAATTGAATTTCGCGAAGCGTCGCTGTCTCTCTACCGAGATACGAAACCACTCTCGCTGTACTTCGTTTACTAACATCGGCTGATTGATTTGACATTTCGATAACTAATGGAAAGCGACGGGTTGAAAAGTCAGCTTAACAACTATTATATAACGTCCTCGCGCACCAGTTTCGAACATGATGATCGCATAATTCGCTCGATTCCTCCTCTCCTCTCCTCTCCTCTCTCTCTCTCTCTCTCTCTCTCTCTCTCTCTCTCTCTTTCTCTCTCTCTTTCGTCCCTCTGCTACCTCGCGCACGGGAGAGCGTAATTCATTTTGAATTTACAGATTACGAGGTTGGCTGAATCGCGGGGATTTATGGCATTTGATGGATGCCTATTTGCGTCCACGCGCGCGCAGGAAGCGAGTAATCAGTTCGGCTTCGGTGATGCATTCGTCGCATGAAACATGCACAGAAAATCGGCCTGTTATTCGATGCATGCGGTGCGGCGCGAGATTTTCAGCCGGCTCGAATCTGCTCCTTGCGGTGGTGCCGATCGAGAGATCGATAGTTTGAAAGAGGAGAGTGCATTTAGAAGCGCACTACATCGTTCGTTATTCCCTGATCATATATCCCGCGCTGCTCGCGCATATCAGCGAGCTGATATATAATCCGCCGCTCATCGGCGGCAATGGCCGACCGCCGACAGAGAAAAATCCACTTATAGCCGGCCATCGGTCCGTCGTTTCAAAATTAACTCTAATCTAGGATCAGACCGCTTATAAAGTGCGGCGGAGATTTATGGAAAAAAAAAAAAAAAATGGAATCGACCGACGGACGGATGTGCTCTAATTGCGCCCGAGGACGAACAGACTTTCTCGCCGGATAATTGTACATTATTCTACATTGAGGCTTTTTTGCCCGGCGAGAATTTGTTATACGGCGAAATAGGCTAAGAGTGCACCGACGGCAGTAACATAACTTTTTCGCGATGAAAAAACTTTTAAGACCGGTTAATGCTTAAGAAAGTAAAGCCGCGAGTTTTAGCTACGATCTTGACTGCTTGTTGATTATTTTTGCGGATATTATATCCTGAAAGTTTCTTTTTTTTATTTCTAATGCAAAATCTCCACTGAAAAATACTTTAAATTTATTTATTCCCTAAATATTTTATCATCTTTCTCCCATATATACATTTGCCATCGTGAATATTCATATATAAATAAAATATTAACAAATAAAGTAAATAAAAATTTTATTTGCTTTTCTGTTAACAAAATTATCAAATAAAAATTGCGTAAAATCGCAGCACGCAAAGGAATATCCTTTGCTGAATGATCTGACTAAAGCAAAGGGAAGAAAGAGAGAGCTTCGGTGTATGTAAAATTTGTTGGATGATATTGTCACTGAAATAATACGCACAAACGCGTAGCACACAAACTGGCAGTTTTCGTTCCGGCGTTTGTGGCTTTTGTTACTTTGTTGCCAGCGGTTTATATTTTCACCGATACGTTCGCTATTTATCTGATAAACGCGTGTAGGTAAATCGAATTTTACGAACGTGCTTTTGAGGTCAGAAATAACGGATATAAAAGCAAAGAATCATAGGGTAAGCAGGGTATTATCCACGAACGTAATGTCGATCAGGTAATATAAATCTCGATTACACGCCGCGGAATATCAAAGTACAGAGAGAGAGAGAGAGAGAGAGAGAGAGAGAGAGAGCGAGAAAGAAAGAGAACACATACGCGAAGCCGTACAAAATAATGCGAGAACGTAGCGCACATAAATTATGACGTAAACTGTGAATACTCAATATCACTCTCGTTTTACCCGGGCTCCGCTGCAGAGTATACCATTATCGTAATCGAGATGGCGCGATAAAGTGCAAATTGGCCCCGATCATAATCTCCTCGCCATATCAGATTGATCGCACGCCAGTATCGCGCGATTCGTACGTATGTATAAGAGGCATCGGTTTTTTTTTTTGTTATTTAGATCCTTCGGTTACCTACAGAATGAATTCATTTCATTCTTCCAACTATCATACATGTGTAAAATATCACTGTTACCCCGCGATCCTCAAAGCAATACTGGTGTAACCGGTCCCGCGATCATGCCAGCAGCACTTCCGATTGTTGTTGAGAGTTAGTTGAACAATGTTGAGGTAATGTCCTGGACGAGCAAAAGCCCGTCCATTCAAAGCAGTCCAGTAATATCAAACTATCGTTAACCGTTATCCGGCAAAGTGCCATCAATTTCTCATGTAGCTACCGCAGCGAAAGTTTTCGTAGCCTACGCAAGAGTCAAAATTTCACAACAAAAACGACGACTCGGCTAAATTTTTGCAATTAAATTTGTGAGATATTGTAAAATTTACGACGCACGTCGCTAAAAGGCACCGTATCCGTCGCAAACCATGATTTTGTTATGTGGAAAAGAAGAAGATATTCTTAGAGCGTCGCGAGCATCTAGACCGACACGGTAAACGAATAGCGTCTGCCTCATTATGATCATTATTTCTTACTGGTGCCTCCTCTTTGAAGAAAATCCTACGTTTCATATATCCTTTCTCTTTTTATGACGGTAAGGCATTATGCGACAGTGTAACACGAAACTGGCTATCACGTACATACTACCCCCCCCCCCCCCCCCTCCACCCGTATGTATGCGCCATATGTAGCTGTCTATGTTTCACTGAAACCGCTATCAGGAAACTCTCGAGATTTTTTGTGCAAGGCGCGTGTCTGTCTAACAACTGCAAAACATATTATGAAGACAAGATAGCGGTAAATAATATTGGAAAAATAATTCCATATATGTACATGAAAACAGATTTGATCTAAGATTATCTTCAACATATTGATAACATTTACATCGCGACTATGTTTTAACTTGATAAACAATAATTAAAATAAACAAAGAAGAAATATGTCGAAATAATATACAATTGATTTTTGCTGTTTAAATGTCAAATATTTTGCACCATAACAAGTAATTTTGTCTTGCAATCTAGATTCGACACTGCGAACAATCGGGAATGAAAGCGCGAATAAGAAGTACGGGACTAACCACGTATGCAACAACTCCGCATATGTCGCGAATATTTCGTCTCCAAAACGCATGAAGAAACCAAGCGAGCTTGGTACACCGGCAGACATTCGATCGCCGCCGCTTCCCCATTGAGGGCGGGTGTTCCGCGGAAGGATACGATAGAGAAAAAGCGGGAGGGCTAGCGGAGATGAAGGGGTCGAAGAAGGTGGAAGCGAGGGGAAGGGCGGACGGCGAAGGAAGGAAGAAGGAGCAAAAGGAGCGCGGAAGTGGAGGAACCAGAGGCATCATCCGACCCTCGGCTCCCCAGGCGCACCTCTTGCCGCCCCTTTTCTCTTACCTCTTGCACACTCTTCCTTGCACTACTCTACTAGACCACTCAAGGTACTCTCCGTACCCCCCCCCTCCCCCCCGCTCTTTGCTCCTCTCGTTCCTTCAACCTTGTTTCTCGCACTCTGTCACTCTTACTTCGCGCCGTGCCTCGCGCGCGACTTCATGCGTTCCGCCAAATGGAGTTACTTTGCGCCTATAATGGTATGTGTGTGCACGCAGTGATAAAACTATTGTTAACCCTTCGTTCAAACTAATTTCGTTGTTCGACATATTTTACAAAGATTCGCGAAAGCACAGTTCGCTAGTTGCAATTATTTGAAACAAAAAAGTACAAGAGATTTATAAACATTTTTAGTATGACACAGAATTACTGCCGAGAGTGACCCCATACGTACCTCCGACTGTACGCGTGCTCAGCAATTCAGCCCTTTTCATTAAAAACGTTAATGACAATTACCGTCGTCATTACGGCCGGCCAACAACCACAATTGCACAAGATCTCGCGGAGAAACGGGTAAATTTAGGCGTAATTAAATGCACGCGTCGCCTTTGATATTATTAAAGTTACAACGCAGAAGTGTATTTAATTAACTTCCGATATTGGCGCCGGTACGATCGCATCGGACGGACGGACGGATCAATTTACGTCGAATTTATTGTGCGCCGTTGTTACCCGCTGTATTTATAATTCAACGGTACATCGGGTTAATATTAAATATCGAATTAGTGTGTTCAATCAACCGCGAGCGCGGAACGCTTTGTCGGAAATTTATAGAAATTACCACTATTTTTGAGTTTTAATAAAGGTCGCCGGGACGAACGGAATTTTATTCGTTCGCGTTCGTTAATACGGTCAATTTATCTGAAATTTATTTACACATCATTGCGTAGTGACTAAATATCGAAAGTAAGTGCATTGCATTATCGTCAAATATCGCCAGCCAATTTATTAAACAAAGAGCCAATTTATTAAACGGTGATGTATCCTGTTAAAAATTATATGAACTTTCGCGCGGACTCCGCATTGGCGTAATTAAGAATTCTTAATATAACGAAATAATAATGATTCAACTAAAATGAAGCTAATTTCCCAGCCCAACTTTAATTTCGCCAGGCATTATTACTATTCTGTGCTCGGAGTAATTTTGACCGAACGTGTAGTTACATTATAATTCATTATAATGTTCATATTTTACTTTAAAAATGAATATAATACTAAATGTAATTGTAAGTACATACAACTTTATTTTATTAAAAATATATATGTAACATAAAAGTTAAAAAATAATAATATTCTGTTCGAGTATCTAAAAAAATATTAATTTTTTAATGTAGATTATTTTTAATTAAAAGCTTTATATATAAAAATCGCTATGAGCACGCACCAAAATATCGATTTGAAATTCAATTCAAAAATTGCAAAACTAAATAAATTTCAGTGAAGACAAATTGACCGTTTTATTGCGTGACTGTAGCAATAATGTATTAAGTATATCCTCGTATCTTTTGTTCCCCGCGTGCAAATAAAACGCACAGAATTAGAACAGCACACGCGGTCAATTTCCAAACTTTTTACACACGATATCGGGAATAAAATTGCGTCCATTTGTCGCGCCCTTTTACTACGGAATCACGTGCCGTGTGGCCATAATACGAGTGATTGTAGTTTGCCTTTCCATGAATTTGTAAACACGAGTGCGATTTTAATCGATGTCTGGCCAATAAAAATACGAAACGAAATGAACGAAAAGACACACATCTAGCTCCACTCATCCACTTATATAGCTCACGCACATTTTGCCTTTAGAAATATGAACGTGCTTACTAGCCTCGTTTATTACACCTAAAAATAATTACGCTTCTAAACTCATACGGTAATTACTTTATCAAATATCATGTGTGTACCATATATCTTTCCATTGCGATAATTAAAACGTGCGCGATAATAAAAACGGCAATAAGTATTCATGGAACGTGAATAATATGTAAATATTTAATTGATTCTTTTTCCAATATAAAATTATTATGCTTTTTGAGACCGTAATACTATTTTCATAATAAATAGTATATTCAGAGCAAAAGCTTATTTTAAAATATAGAAATATACTAATGGTTATTACGCGTAGTTACACACATACATATATCATACAGATTTTTCAACGGCTCGAACCAGAGTTGCCATTCCGCATTCGCGTCGGAAATTCGGCTAATTCGATGTGCGAACTCACACTGCGGAATCGGCTGTACCGCGCGGAATAGTAATATCGGGACGGTCTTAACCCCCGTACAAGTAAGATCTAATGAAGCAATTCAACTGCAACCGCAGCCCACTTCAAAGTTTTGAGAAACACCGTATTGTACTGCCAGTATATTACAAACTGCAATGGCGGCCATACCGATGCCGCAGCTCGATTATATTTCGTGAACTATTAGACTCGGAGCGATCGAACATGCGGTGTGCAATATGGAGTGCCGACATCGCCGAAAACATGAACCTCTTGCATTCAAACGTGGCAATTCGCATGATAACGTTGCGATTATTATAGTTTTAGAAAATATTATTCAACACTTTTATCGCTATAAATACTAGTGGTATTGATACACTAGATTTTTCAAAAGAAAAAAAAAATCACCATTTTTCTAGTTTTAATAGATGAGATAAAAATGGAAAAAAAATATTGTTTTGGAGAAAAATATACCTATAAAATAAAAATCTAATTTATAAACCATCACTGAAAACATGAACCTTTTGCGAGTGTGATAACAGGCAACGAAACCAGATTTTCGCAAAAATTTTTCGATATTTTTATTTATATACGAAATACCAGTAGTATTAACACACAATATTTTTTGTTGAAAGAATTCAACGTTTATCTAGCTTAATTGAATAAGATTGAAACTACAAGATTTTATTTCAAAGAAAAATACATCCATATGATAAAAAAACTAATTTATAAACCATGAAAATATGAATCTTTCACACTTGTATGTAAAAATCTATATAATGACATGTCACAAATACCAGATATTTAGAAAAAATTTTTATTTGTACAGAAAATACCACTAATATTATAAATGCTTTTTGACAAAGAAATTAAAAAATAATTTTTCAATTTTTAATAGAAATTAAATTTTTTAAATCTTATCTCTCATAAAAAAGTTTATCTCAAATATATGTACACAAATCTAATTTATATGGTCGTCCCCGAAAAGCATGAATCTTTCGTGTTAAATAAAATTTTAATATTGTGTGTTCTTTGTATAATATTAAAAAGATATAAAAATTATTTCAAGCGCATTAACGACAACAGTTAAATTATTCGAACATCTGACTTTTGTTTGAAATAGTCTTTTTATCGGTCGATCTAAACTTTCGATATCTACTTTGACTTTACGTTGAAACGAAGTTTGTCTTTCGACTTTCTAAGTTCAGTGCTGAACTTTCTTTTCATTACATCTTCCACAATAAATCCATTTTTACATTTATTCAACTGGCAAACGTAACTATTGTTTTCAACACGCAAGAGACTAACGATCGATAAAAAGTTCATTAAAAGTTCATATTTCCACCGCAAATTTAACGTTCAATCTGAATATCGAATTCTGTGATTCTTGCTAACACTAAAGAATAACCATTCATCATCATTAAGCATTCGTCTCTCTTTAACTCTACTTTAACATTAAGATAATAACAAGATAAACGTGACGATTAAAGCAAATTTCAATTTCTCGAAGAAACTTGGTGCGTTCTAGTCGGTTATTGCAACAAAGATAATCACGTTTTGCAAAAGATTCAAGTTGTCGTCAAGGCAACACTATCATCACTGTTAGTGGTATAGGCCGAATTTATCAGCGGCGGTGCTCTTTCCGCGACGCAACCACAATGTATTGAGTAACAATTATCAGCCGCAAAAGCGGCACCAGTGTGGCCCGCTCCGCACGAACCGTGATCGCACAACAGACACGGAATTACTACTCACCCTATCCGCGCCTGGTTACATGCTCCGGCTCCACTCGCCTTGCCGATTAGTCACGAGATCTCACGGGGGATGAAGAGCCGCGGTGCGCCGGGTCGGATCGGCGACCGTGCTGTGCCGTGCTGTCGTCCGTGTCGGCCGATCGTGCCACAAAAGTCCGTTTCATTCACCACACCTGAAACGTGTATCCACCGACGACGTTACATAAAGAGTTAAGTGAGCGCGCAGTATGAGCGCACGCGACGCGCTCGCCGCCGCTCGCGTGAGTCGTTGATTCGTTATACGAAGAGGTGAGTGAACTTTTTATTAATAAAGCTCGCCGACGACGTCGGGAAGCCCGCGCGAGAACCGAAAAGCGACGACGACAACAACGACGACGACGACGACGACGACAACGACGACGACGACGACGACGACGACGACGACGACGACGTTCCAATCGCGGCTCGCCGACTGCCGACGTCCCTCGACGGCAACGGCGACCGCGGCTGTCGGCGCGACCAACCCTTTGCCGCGCGCTTGCGCGCCACCCCCCCAGATGCGCCGCCACCCTCGACGTCGTCCTCCCTCTCGTTCTCGCTCCCTTTCACCCCCTCGCCCGCCAATCACGACTGCTTTTACAATGCCTCGAAAAAGGTAGTGTCCGCAACAAAGAGCAGAGTGCCTTTTCCGGCGGTGTTTTTTCCTAGAAAAGGATGCGCTCCTGCCAGTACGTGTCAAAGGCGGGAAATTTAAATGATAATGAAAGAGCGACATGACGACGCGCGTCTGCGTCGCGACGCTGCTTTGCGTCCTACCAACGGATTTTGCATTACTTTATCTTATAAAGAAGCCGGACGAAAGGAAAATTTTTCCGCGATTCGGATCCTTTGTTAAAAATATTAGCGTCATTAACGATACGGACATCAAAACGACGTACTTTTACCGGATCGAATCCATAATGCTGGAAATCTTTGTAGAAACGACAAACGTGTGGTCGAATACGACTACGAAAGATAAGTCGAACGAGTAAGTTGAATACCGAAAGTCTTGCTCTTCGTTCTGGAGACATTTTTAAGAGAAACAATATACCCTTGCCGATACGCGCTACATTCTCACGTTCTGCACGTACGCTTCGTACCAGCAATGACATACATCATTGACACGTGTCACTTCGACACATGACGCACTTTAAAGTGACTTTTCAAAAGTCTACCGTTCCGATAAAACGTATTTTAAATTTGGCAACGTATCCGATCAATATTATATAAAGCACATGTAAATTTTTAACGATCCAAGTATTTTGTTATTTTTAGGAGACATCGTATTACACAATTTGCCAAAAAAGTCCCGATTAGAAATCGGATTCGTGATGTTAATCATTAATTATGTAAATGCGATAGATCCACGTCATACATTGGCACAGTATTATCGCCAATTCTCTAGGTTGACAATAGTAGCGAGTCCGATAGATAATTAATGACATAGCTGGCATTAATCAATCATGTAAATGCTATTAATATCCAACAATTGTCGACACTATAATCCGCAAAGATGAGATATACTGTTAATTTAGCTTTTAACGTACTCGCGCGCATTAATACGCATTTCAAATAGCTTCGTAAGATATCTAACACGCACTTCTCGCGTTCGTTAAATATTATTGGTCTCATCGTACTTTTTAATAAAAGGATATGATATTGCTCGCCGCGAAGAGACACGTACGCTATATACTCGATGCACATCGATGCGCCCGCGCGCCGATGACCCAAATCGGAATTTATTAGAATACGAGGTATAAAGGTTACGCGCGAGAAAAATGAAGGTGCGGTGGAGAATCGTGTCTGGTCATAAGCAGCGATCTGAGATAGTACGTGGGCGGACGGCAACGTAAGATATATCCACCTCGTACGCGGCGCATACACCGGGTGTATCTGGGGACTTGGGTCTCTTCGGCGTTTCGCCCGGTCTATGGAACCGTCGCGCGTGTTTGTACGTTACGTACGTGGCGAGCTATGACGGGAGATAGTGAAATGTAGTGCGCTGCGACTGCGGGCGCGCGCGGCACGGCGGGCCGTCGAAATTATTCGCGTTCGAGATAACTCGACTTAACGACATCCACGGGCGATACTTCAACGCGCGAAGCACGGAAAATTGCGCCGATAATGTCTGCATACACGCGCGTTATTCCCGCGTCGGATTACATCTCGGATAATTGACCTCGACCGACAAAAACTTCCATTTGGATCCGCGATGGTGTTTTCGAAGCAGTCGAGATTTTAAATAGCAACGATAAATGCGACTCTGTCGGACGAAATAACGAGATTACTGAAACCCATTTTGTCCCAACAAAATAATACGTCTTCTACAATTCTTTAAAATGCTAGCCTTAATAACGAATCGACTAATTGTTCTTAATTAAGGCGCAACCTTTCTCTCAAAATTACTCAGCAAGAAATATCGGTGGGATTATATCACGTGATAACAGAAAGAGGTATACCAGCGACGCACTGGATATTAGTTATGCTAATTGAACCTACGTGCCGTGGAAGTGTAAGCGACTCGATCGCGTAACATACCTACATTTGTAAGCCGGCGTTTAATTCCCCGTATAGATCCCACCGTCGCGATACCGTCGCGTCCCACACTCACTCGGTATAAATTCAAACGCGTCCGGCGAAATGAGCTTTTTGTTATTTCCTTTCTCTTTCTTTCCTCTTTTTTCCTTTCTCTTTTCTTCTTTTTTTTATTTTATCTTTTATTTTTGTGGAACAGTAACGGCGCGGATCAATACGATGACGGGCTGTTTCCGCTTAAGCGGATTTTCACGGCGTTATTTTCGCCGTACTCGCGAGCTGGTTAACTCCGCTCGCTGCCGGCGCGTCCACGGTCTGCGGGGAGAGCAGAATGCATGTGCTCAAAGCGCGCAGAAACAAGCCTGCAGACAGCCAGGTCTCGTCTCCGCCACCATCGCCACCACCCTTTCTCCCTTCCTCCGAACTCACCCCACCGGAGAGCTTGCTCTTTTTCTCTCCCTACTATTCCTTTGTCCCTCTTTCGTGAGCGAGCTGCCAGTGAGGCAGCGAGATCGGAACTCGTCGCACACGTCCGCGCGCGTAGCTACACGTATGCTCACATAGGAAATGGGAAAACGAAATGAACCGTGAATAATTATGTATTACTTTTAATGCTTCACGGTTTACAGGAACGTGACCGCCGATGCCGGAGAAATATTAACGTCAAAGGTACTTCCTTCATTTTCTCCGGATGTAGTATACCGCCGCGGTATACGCCGCATCGCCGTCTCGGAGCCAGGGATCAAACGATGCACGAGAGATTCGACGTATAACGACTTCTTTTTTCTCGGCCCCGTGAAGCGCTTCCTGTGCTTCCGCGCACGTACGCCGCGATATAACGTGGAATATCGAGATAAGAATTCATCCGATCATTATAATTTAGCATAAAATACGCCGGAGGGATCGCGCGCGCTCGATCGCCTGGCGTATATAAACGCAAAAATTTATCTTGAAGTAATTTAAGTCGCGCAGCTCGAATCTGCGCTTTAATTAATAATTTAAAGAGCATTTTAATTTTGTCACAATTTTTAAATTATTATTCTGATATTTGTCACATATCTGCTATTTCGACCGAAAACCCCGACTGTCTCTTGCAGTTATAAAAATGTTTCACGATTGCTGGACATTTGACACTCGTATAGTCTTACGTCGCGCGCTAGCATCTCACACGAGTATAAATTTATTATCCGCGCTCGAAAAACTCACGTAAAATCTTTTGAAACAATACGCACCTGAGAATTGTTAAGGGTTCCGGAACGTATGTAAATAGCGCTGTAAAAGATGTGAAAGATCAGAACTTGCGGTACCGCCCGCAGGCGGGTTTTATAATCACTCGCCGAGGTGGATCGGGGCAAGTTTCCGCTGCCCTTCGTCGCCCTTTCACACCGTTGAATCTAATTACGGGAACGTCAGTTTCGCGAACTTTGCTAGGTTTTACATCTTTATACACCGTGCCACGGTATTACGGCAGTTTTGCATCAGCATCGAGAAACGTATCTTCCGCGCGATATTAACTGCAAATTTGTTCCAACAACAATGCAGCCTCGACATCACAAATTAATCCAGTGAAAATAATGTCATCTAAGTTTTTAAATGATAAAATTGAATAAGAAATTAAATAACATAGTATATAAAAGAGAGAAACAACAAGCAAAAGTTACATTGTATAGTGAGTTTAGATAGTTCAATACTCGATAGTCCGAGGCGCCGTGCAGTTCAACCCACCTTTAAGAAGACTATTGATAGTTCTTTTTTCAGAACAAAGTAACTTTCTTACTCTTTTTAAAGAGTCTCGCTATCTAAATAGTCTAAATACAATCATCAATACAAACACGTTCTATAGTTAATTTCAAGTAACATTATGTACCGTCTTTTCTCCTTTTTTTGCCTCGAGTTCCGTATAGTTCGAGTTTTCGGTAGTTTGAACTAATATCTTTCTTGTTCTATTTCATTTTAAGCTATCAAAACTTTATCGAAGTTCATAATTTCAATACTGCTTTATAAAGATCTCATTTAAAACAGTAAATGAATTCCGCTATGAAATGCAACGCGCTTTCGAAATTATTGTTTAAAATATGGATGAATTATTCGCACCTTCCGTTAAAAAAATGCGCACGTATTCAAGTCGCGTGGAAAGCAATTGATTTATCTGTCTTTTCGTCGGCATTTCCCGAGTCCAAGTTGGCACGAAGGGGAACCTTAAGCATCCTTCGCTTGTTCGCTTTGCTGTTCAACAAACTATCATCAAAGAAGTTTTAAAGCCGACCGAAAGCAGCGCCATCGGCAGACAGATGACTCCAGACTTTTATTCGCACAAAGCACGTAATGTTTTGTATGAAAGTCTATTAAGAAAAGAAGACCTCGCAGCCATTTAAAGCAGCTATCAGTTATTTACTCAATTTGTGAAATAATGAGCACTGTATTAAGAGAGAAAAAAAGTAAATAAATAATAAGAAACATGTAAAACATTCTGTACTCATTTTATAATAAAAAAAGGCAAAAGCATCGATCGTGAAGAGAGAGATTTACGAGATATATGTAATTTATTGTGAAAGTGGCCGAGAAATAGCATCATTTTCTTTAATGACTAATAGCGAAATTGCATCGATAGAATTACCATCATTCATTCCTTGGAGACTCAGTAATGATCTTAGCAAGTCCGCTTTTACGAAGAAAGAGCGCGCGTTTCCTCAGTCAGAAAAATCCAATGCCGACGAATGGTTTCACGAGTAAAAGACTTAACGACGAGCTATTTACGATGTTGCGGATCAACTCGCGGAGTCAAATCGGCGAACGAGACGACGAGTGAGCGAATAGAGGTCGATTTCAGAATCTGCTCTCCCGTATAGTGACCCGCGCGCGACAAAGCCTGCCTCCACGGTGGACAAATCGTCCGTGAAATAGAGAAATTCGCGAGGATCCTGGAGAAAATCCGCATCCGTTTCCGGAATACCTTATGACCGGGACCTGTTAACATTCAGACACGGCTGGATCGCGTAGGCGGGCGGGTAGGTAGGTAGGCGACTAGATAAATACATTCGAAATGCACATATATACATACGAAACACTTCGTCAGAGATGACCTACATATATATATAAAGCTTATATATGTATAGATAAAGCTCGCAATTCATCGCACAAGAAATACGCACGAAAGTTTCGTCATTCGTCGAATCTTGCAGACTCAAAACGTATCTTAAACTTCTCCAATTCTGTGAATAGCGCATAGGGTCAAATGGACTAATTAATATCTTCGTGCAAACTCTCTCTCAATATATATATATATATATATATATATATATATATATATGTATATGTATATCTGCAATGATTTTTCAATCATAAAATTAATTAATTTAATAAATATATTAACAAATAAAATGGCAGTAGAGTGACATCTCAAAAAGTAATTTACCAAAAGATTTGAAAACATTCATATAAGCATGTTCCAGCTCTAATTAAAAAAAAAATTATTAATTATTAATTTAAGAAGTAAAAAAATATAATAAGCGGTAAAATAGAACAATTGAAATTTGAGTAAATAGTATATGCCGTGATTTGCTTCTAATATAAAATTGATAGTTACCATTAATTGACAGTCCGACAAATTGCTCGTCGTTATCGAACGTTTGCACATTCATAAAACATGCAAAATAAATACGGCGACAGTGTCGCTGCGCTTGCGTGTATTCAAAAGTGGTAGGGGGCTTTTGGATCGATCTTTCAGTTTTATCCATAAGTAGTGGTCCATGTGCAAAGGGTCTTTCATTTATAGAGATTGCTTAACGATTTTCAATAAATGCGACTGTGCCAATAATAGAATACTCTTTTTTTGAACTATGCCACTCAGGCGAGCAACAATATCTAAGAATGTGAAATATTTTTGGCCGGATTAAATACGGATGCGGAAATTGAATATAACGAATCTTCAAATAATGGTAGACGTGGAGATTTCCGAAGCGCATGATAGTTGTTTCTGCGCTTTTTGTTAGTCACGCTCCGAAACGTAATTAATTCGCAGACGTTGAACGCAAACTTCACAGCAACTTTTTCTTAACAAGCTCTATCCTGTGTCCCGTGATTCTTTCTTTCGAGACACGTCTCTAAAGAGCTCTGTCTCTCCGCCAGGAATTATTATTCCGACGTTAACAATGTGCCACGAAAGTTCCTTAGACCGGCTGTTATTAATAAAATTAAAGATTGCTAACTGGTAAATGTATATTTTATCATTTCTAATCAGGTTTGCGTAACGAATACAGGAGACGTGACGGCCGATTTGCCGGTACAAGCCCGCCCTTGGTATAACGTAGATAGGTTGAGACCCCATTAGATCTCAAGTTGATCCTGCAATCTCCTAAGGCGATACCAGACTACGAGTGCGGCGTCTGTAATAGGCGCTCATGTAAAAGACGGCCCCATATTCTCGACTTCGCGTAAAGTCAGTGTCACGTATACTCACATGCAAAATTGTAGGAGCCTTTTAGTAAAGTGCTTTTGTTGATAATGTCCTCAGTCGACTACGCGCTTGGCTACGAGATGCGAAAACGTGACAGGAGCGATTAGGCAATTTAAAGGGATACGTAATCGTGTACGTGAATATACTATCATCGAGCAATCTGAATACAATTAATCCTCTATGATCACGAAATGTTTGCGAAATCACGACGCTGTATTGATCGTATTCGATATATTAGCGTTACAACTGAAACGTGTAACACGATAAAAATAAAAATTTGACATTTCGCATATTTTTCAAATTATAGATTAGCTAGCTTGCAGCTGGCTGAAATAATATTCTAAAATACTTCAGCAAGAATATTATAATTACGTAAAGAGAATTTGGATTTCAAGCGCATCTCGAAACTAGCGCTATTAAGGTCGAGTATTAAGCAAAGTATCTCGTGCAATGGATGCCAGGAATAGTGATTCGCCCGTGTTGAAAAGTGCATACAACGATCCCATGTGTGCGCGCATACTATTATATCTGAAATAATTTCTCCATTTATCTCCGCGCGGAGCTCTAGCCGCGTATTATCCGGTTTTCCGGTTTCGAATCTGGCATGTTTAAAGTTCGTTTTTCTTGGTTTGGGCGGCTATGCCATTGTCCATCGTGAACAGCAACAAGAAAGTAATAACCGCACGGCGAAATGACAAATTCGCTGCAAATATTGCAGGGTGTACACGTCATAAATCCGCGTTATGGCTATAATGCAGCGCGTATAACGGTTTTCAGCGCGACTCTGTTTTACATTATAGTAGCAAGTAATCCGTTATGGTTAATACGACGCACTAATGTCTGTATAAACATTGTAGGACGGTGAGAAATTACTCCGGCAGGTTTAACTGCTCGTCGGAGAAAGGTCAGTTTGTAGGACTGTCTAATAAGTTAAGAAAGTAATCAAACAACTTTAATTTCAATGTCCGCGAAATTCTCGTTACTTGTTACTAGACTTTCTTGGCAGGAAAGCCCTGAAACCTTCGCACAATAGCGTAAAAATTAATCCCGCTAGAATGATTTCTATGCACGACATTTCTGACTTCAACATCATGATTCGACGAATAATACTTAAAGATAAATTCCTATTGATGTGTAAAATTTATTTTTTCGACTAAAAAAAGTAATCTTAATTGCATACGATTAAAGAGATAAGAGCAGCGATCGATTGACGCGTAAGTAAGACATTTGCTTGCGAATAATCTATATATACTTGTACGCTTACTGTATCTTTGTCAATTGTATGACCGCATAAAAGTGTGCGACGACAGAGCGCAGATTATAGATCGATTTTCGCGTAGTGGCAGTATTCCATCGCGCGCGCTCTGCACACCGACATCGATATCCTTGTGTAATGGAACCATTCTGAACCAATCGCAAGGAAATTGCCCTCGAAAATACACCGGGCAAAAGTGGTAGCCCTACATAGTCGCACTGGTTGAACGTTAACGAACTTAAAGGTGTACGTAGCTGGCATCAAAATGGCCCTCGCACGTTTTATCGTATGACGCGAATACAACAAAATCAAAGCTACTCGTCGACGCAACAAAATATCTGAGATTTTTCTTTCCATCCCGGACATCTCTTTTACTTCAATTTCCTGTATACCGTGTAAAAAAAGTATAGTCGTTTATTTCGGAAATGTATATATAATTATACGCCAAAAATAAGATTTAATAACTCAAAGTGTCTGCTGAAATCTTGGAAAAATAATATTTTCCAAGAATTCCCTAATTTTCCCTGCATTGTTGACCCAACTTTCAGGTAAAAATAGAAACGTAAGATAGATACATTTTTATAAAAGCAAAAATAGATTAATAAATAGATATTTTCATATATTCAAGATAAAGTTATTTATTTTAGAATTTTTTTAGAAAGAATAAAGAGAAAAGAACCACTCACGTTTGAAATATCAAATTAAAGAAATTAAATTAAATATTAATCAGTCGATCGCAAAATAGAAAAGTAAAATTCTCTAAAAAAATTTAACAAAAATTCTCCGATAAGTCCTGATAAAATGTTCTGATATTTCTAGGCAGGAAAAAAATTCACCGAGAATTTCAGCTTTTTTCAAGGAAGTAATAGACACTCTCTGACTTTTCTGTGACAGTGCAAAAATTCGTATATTATTCCATCAAACTGATATTATTCCGCGACCTGCGAACGCGAGGGACATTCTTACGCGCACAAGTTCAGCATATTTACCGGTCACAACTTGTTCGCTATTGGTACCCCGTTGCTGCTGTTGCTGAAGTGACGCCCTTCTCGAGAACTTGACGACGAGAAGCTGGGATATATCCAAGGGACATGTTTGTAACGTCCTACCGCCACGCGCTCCTGCTCAAACTTACATTACCGTGTTCAGACGCGGAACGTTTCGCAACAGCTCCTGAGGTATGTACACGGCGAGGAGAGACGCGCATATAGTATCATACGTATATATGCGAACGCAATGCGAGCTATGGAAACACATACGCGCGCATCACACTGCGAGGTCGCGGAAGCATGTGATAATAAACGCGGCGAGATAATGCGCATTAGGCGGAGAAGGCGACGGAATTGTGACCGCAACATTCTCGCCAGAATGTACATCAACTGCAAACGTTTCGTTGTATTCCGGATCGCGTCGGAAAAGTTTTTCCAGATTGAGCGGATCGCGATAAAACAGAACTCTGAATAACTAGCGCTTGCTTATCTCCCTTTCTATCGCGATATCTCTCTTGTGAATTCCTCGATCAGCTGTTGACATGTGTGATACAGTTCCTGCGCGTAAGTGTCTTTTAAAATACTCTTCTCGAACCGTGTTGTGTCACAGCTGTCTGAATATTTTGAATACCGTCAGATATTCTTTTCTTGAAACCTATATTTCGACTTTAATATATTCGATAGAAAATGTACTGTTTCTATGAAATATCTCTTATATATTGAACACATCATTCATTTTAGAATAAAATAATTATTACTTAGAGATTCTTAGAGATTAAAACGCTCTTGCAATAAAAATACATATATAAATGTTTTATGCAGAGAAGAATATCTACGTGCAAAGTAATACAAACAGACTTAAGCCGTATATCTGTGCAAGCCTATTTAAATGTTAATACAAACAGACTGCCCTCTGCGAGATTCAAACTTACGACTCGACTGTGACGTTTCGCTCAATTCTATAGCCGCTCTAACTCCTCGATGCAACTCGGTTGTCACTGAGCCTTTAATGATGTTGTCAGACGGCACGTCCTCTCATTGTCGCCATTAATGCAGAACAGATAATGCAGGATGTCGTAGGAATTACGAAACCGTCGTCAGCGCAGATAAGCGTTTCCCGCATTTGATCGGCGATTTAACTAAGCGATCGTGACTAATAAGAAAATCGATCGTTCACCTCGCTTTATCTGTTACGAAAATCTTAAGAGAACCATCCTACATTCATTTTTTTATTGTTTACTATTCAATCTACGGTTGATTATTAATTACTTTGTAAAATTTTACCGAGAAAAACTTAATTTCATCTCTTTTTTAAATCGTACTTTCAGAAATCCATCAATCAAATGCAAAAGTGACTCGCTTAGATCGATCGTGCTTAAAAACGGATTCGGCGATCAATCATGTTAAGTAGTCGAAGTATCGTCTAGACCAAGTAAATGCATAAAATAAAATGTGTGTGTGTGTGAAATCCGATATAGTGCCTGACCTTTTGTTATTGAAGATCAGATATATCAGTTAAATATTTTAAGAAAACCTTTTATCAGTCTATTTATGGAACTATCATTTAAAACATAATGATGCAAATTAGAAATCAGTAATAGATATGTATCAAATGTTGCGTTTAACTTTTATATATGTTCCTCATGTTAAAGTACAGAAGTAATGATAATATACAGAAATCTATTCAAACTCTACAAAAAAACAAAAAATATAATTTTTTTTAGTTATCTCTTCTAACGTTGCTAATCTTCTGTACCTAATTTTTTATATGTAGAAACATTTATCCCACATACGTCAATTATACGTCTTCGAACAATAATACGACTTGATGCTCATTAGACAAACATCGTTAGCAATAGACGACTGATCAATTAGCCAAGCAGATAATTAGCTGTTTACGAGACAACTGTCGTAAGCAGACGATCCGATACAGCGCGAACGCGTTCTGATGTAGAAATGCCGCCGGATCGCTTCCGAGTACCGACTACACTCATATAAACGCAAGGATATAAGTGCATCCGTTTTCCTTCTCGTGGAAACGGATGGCTGATATTGACTCTCGTTTCAATATTCAGCTTCTTGAATAAAACAACAGCGACTGACCGGTCAGCCGCGATCTCCCGCGAGCCACCGTGTATATTCCGAAGATCTTGCCGCCACATCAACATTCGTCCGCGTCCGTGAAAAAGATAGCCCACTTGCATGCCCATACGTTGATAAACACCGAATGCAACGCCGCGCAGCGAAATCACTTCATAAAAATAATGCCGTGATTATTGCTGTAATCCGAAAGACGCGAACGATCGATACGCCTATCTCAGTCCTACAACGCGCGGCATCTATCACATTTGATAGAATTTCGCCAATCAACCCGTCATCTTGTAACATTTATATAGTTAAAAAAAACCTAGCGAAATATTGTAAAATATTTTTCTACTTTATCAAATGATGAATGAGGAAAAAAATATATTTGCCTCGGAAAAAGATTTTTTTTACAATAAAAACTTGAAAAAATAATGGATGGTGCAACTAATGTAATATTTGGATCAGATTGAATATAAATGGAATATAAAGCACGGAAAGAGTGTGAGAAAGAGCATTCTGACTTGCGGAATTGCGATGATTCGGTAGCCGATCTCTTGAAGGCGACTGAAACCGTTTGAGGAAATGCATATATACGCCATATATACGCCGCGTTATATCGATGCTTTATATGCATCTCCGACTGTGTATGTATGTATATGTGCATGGCCACGTGAGCGCGATAGTGTGCGGCCGACCAAAGCCCCGACTCATATAGGAGTGTTTAGACTTTAGGATGCACATGGGAACGCGCGAATCCGGGTGGCGCGGTAACCCGTATTAGGGTCACGTGCAGATTTGCCGAGGTGAGACCCTATCTTATGCGTCCCACGTACACTCATCTCCGAATCAGAAACCCGTCATAAACGATGCAAGGACCATATCCTCCTCGAGGCGCTGTGCCGAAATTTCAGCCACGTGAAACCTTACGCGCAATATACGCGGTGCGGGAAATCAGGCTGCTCGCCGCCGCCATTCCTGCGTTTCCGGCTGACTGGCAGTTCAGTAATAATTGAAACGACGAGCCACACCGGCTCGTTTATGTATACTTTAAGGATACCAAGATTAATCGGTTGCGTGGAGAACCCACGAGATCGCGGGGTGCGGTTGGCTAGAAACTGAGCTACTAAATCTGTGACCCTCTTGAAGGATTTCTATGATTCAAGAGTGGACGCACATTCGTCAACTCGATTTAGAACAGCATGATATCTCTTCAATTATCGCCTCTAAAAATTACTTAAATGTAGTTTGCTACTTTTTATTTTTAAGCGACCGATGCAAATTTGCATCGGCAAAACTTGCAAATAGATGGTATTTTGGTATTTGGCTGTTGACGTCAGCCAACGTCATTGTAAAAATCATGCGTAATTGCACGTTAGGAACCGTCGACGCGAAGGACCGGACCTCTCGGTTAAATAAGCAACCGCAAATTTCGACAGTTTGACGCGAACTCGCGAAAATACCAAGATATATTTGTTCATTCGCTCGTTTGTGAATTCGAGGCGAGTAGAACATGGTGCGTGATCGATCGACGTAGACAGTATATCAAACGTGTATCCATCCATCCAGCCTGACTACTATGACACAAAGTCTCGAAGGGGGACAAGAATATCCTATTTCCGGGTATTTTATCGACGGCTATTCTCTATGCTTTGCGAATCACTGCAGATCGTGTTTTGAACCGTATCATTCGTTTGTCGAATATATTCCCAGCGAGCACGCACGCTCGCACGCGCAGTTACACACACACGTCCTGTCCGAATTTGCATTTTCATTGTGCATATACGCGGCATTTGGCCAGGAGACGAGCCCCGATTGTTTTTCTCGCGCACGACGATATCGTTTGTGGACTTACCGATATTTCTGGTTGAATTTACCACATAGTCGCGATACATGCGCCGCATTGAGGTATATACTGTGTAAGAATAACACGCGATCGGACATGAATATGCAAAAATGTCCATACGTTGTGTATATTATTTGAAACAAAATTTAATGTAATCATATCACATCTCTCGATTATTATTCGTGATATTTATAAAACGTATACACATGAATGTATATTGTATTAATCTTAGACGATATTTTATCACAGGTCAAATAATTTGTGCTACTCACCGAAAAGTTGACACAGATTGCTCCACAAATTATTGCTGTTTCTCTCATTCGTCAACGTCGCAATTCAATTTGCAAAAAAAATATATATATATATATAAATTATTCCAGGTTTATTTAAAGCTGAAAAATTACGAAATTGTGTCAGATATAACTTATTCAAATTTAGCCTGTACATTTATTTACGCATGGAATGATGAAGGACTTAACTTACAACTCGATTATAAAACTACTTAAGATAAAAAATTAAAATTTTGATATAAGTGATGAGCCCTCATCAAGTTCTCGCCGGAGAGTTAATTTCAAGAAGTTAATTTCAAAGTTCTCAAAAATCTGTACACTAGAAAAATTTTTTCTATTATCATTGTTCAACGTGGGCTTTTCATAAAAATCTTGGTAACAGTATAAAATTGGTAAAATAACTATCTGAAATCAAGTATGAAAAACCGTACGCATGCATCGGGGTGACGAATCGCATTAACACGCGGCGGCCTGCCATATGCGGGAAGAGAGGTAATCCGCAAGTCGTCGATCGGCGCTCTCACAACGAAAGCCGGTATTATCCGCGGTGGAGATGGAAATGCGTGCATTAGAGCCGCCAACGTGCCACAATTTCGCGGGGGGTGGGGAGGGAGAGAGCGACACGCACTCCGGTCAATAGTTTTAACTCACGAAAAATTTTAGGCCGCTTAAAACCGGCGCGTAACACGCACGCCGCCGCGGCTCATCCGCGGTAATAATCCTCGCACGCCTGCATACGCATGCACACGCGCCGCGACCATGAATATTTACATCAAATCCGGGGTAAGCCCGCGCGCGTAGGACACACAACCCCGGCTATTTATTATCCGCTAAAATTATAACGTTCAACATCATCGACGTCGAGGGCCGCCGAGAGCCGCCGAGTGCCCGTGTAATCAAATCCCTTGTGTATATAAATATATAATCGCGGCGGCGAACAAGCGCCTGCGCGCTTCGCGCAATTCATGCGTCCACTCGATATTTCCGTATCGGCGGCAATTTACTGACGTACACGTGTCTGAAATTCGGTGATTGTACATCGAACTGAATTTTCATCCCTCCCTTAAGCCAAAGGTTTAACCGCCGGCCATCCGCACGTCCGATCCGGCCTGGCCCCGGCCCGGCGCACGGTCCGGTTCGCTCTCCCCTGATATGCAATAATGAAGTGGGCATGTAATTATGCAATGTAATACTCCGGGATTGTGCCTAATTCGCGCTCGCGGCACCGCGACCCGTATTATACGGCATTGACGACAAAATAATTTCGACGAATCTGAACGCGGTTCGGCGATCTGCGAATTATCGACGAGGAAAAAGGGGGTCGCCCATCGGGGTGTAAATTGTTTCCGAACGTGCGCACGTCAAAGTTTTAATATTTGTCATTTTGTAGTAATTGACAGACTCGAAGCAAGATAAAGATGTACTTGTATTTCTTAACGAAAAGCAAAGAGAAAAAAGCGAGGAAAGCGAACGGCAACTTTACATTTGACGGCGGCTTTAAAGTTGCCAGATACGAAACCACTTCGATAGGTGAAACGCTCATGGGATCGCCGTCCGCCAGACATCGTCGACCCGAGGGCCATCCCAGGCGACTTCACTTTTTATCCGGATATGGGAAACTGTGTTGGAAATACCGAACACCGATGGACATTCTTCATCGTGTGGAAAATCAAGCCCTTCCTCTTTTTTACTCGAACCGCGCATTTCTGAGCATTTCAATAAAATTATATTGAAGTTTTAGACACGCTAGTACATGTCATGCTCAAATTACGTTTGTCATAACAAAGATGTTTTATTACTTGAAAGTGAAATTAATTTTAACGATCAACCACAATTTTTGGAATTCTATAAACTAAAAAAAAATTTATTATTTATACCATTCTGCTTTTTGGCATAAACATATTCGAAACCTATCAGTAACCGCAAGACTGCACAGCCGCCACCGATCGATACAATTCGCGCTCGGCAGGCGTGCAAGCGACGCACTTTGAGGCTTCGGGGCGGAGGATAATGACACTGCAACGAAGGCGTGCAAGGAAATCCAGAGAGTTAATTAGGAAGTACCACCGTATCAGTCGACGCGGTCGACCCACTCCTCCCAGAGGAAGAGAAGGAGAAAGAGGAGGAGACCTGATGCAAGATGCACGAGACGAGGTCGGGCCGGAGAGGTATGGTCGAACTGTGCCTTATATACAGGGATCTTAATGTACACATTCGCGCGTCTTAAAGGCGAAAGTTAGTTATCCGGAGGTGGTCCAACTTTCGGCACGGAGAGTGTCTGCAAACGCGGTACTCGACGCCGTGTGATCCGTAAAGTTTGCACTTACACGTGAGATAATTCGCAGGGTACATCTTTTTCTGCAACGAGGCAGATAGAAGAGCATAACTTAAGTTACTTACACGATTATGAATTTAACTTAGGCCATAAATATTTGGCTTAAGTACATGGCTTGTTACGATTGCTCATAAGTTCTTGTGATCAATCAGAGACTAGCATTAAGAAAGACTATATTAAATTTATACTTTCTAAACAGTTTTGCGCTAAAAAAAATAAAATGTTTTGCAACATTTCTGCCAAATAAATTACTGCATTGTAAAGCTTATATTTCTGCATTTTAATATAAATAAAATAATAGTAATTTTACAAAACAAAAATTTGCATGAGATATTTTAAATATTCGTATCTTTTCTATTTACACATCCATAAATTAATGACATGAGAGATGCAAACATTGTCGCGTTATTGCATTTTTTATTTTTAGCTTTCCGCTACAGATACACAAAATACACGATTTTCTCGACAAAATTTTCCGCTTAACATAAGCATGACCTAACGAGCAAAGTATGCCACATTTTTATTTCCGCGTCGCCAGACTACGTTGTATATCAATTTCAAGCAAAAGCACTCGAAACAGATTTTCACTTAATGGCACATGCCAGCATTCGCCGTAGTAAAGTGTTCAACGGCACACAACCTCGCGACTATTGTGCCAAGTGCGCGCAGCTACAAAACTCTTTCAACTGTCGTCCCGCGAAGTGTCGTAACGCACACCGAAGCATCATGTTTACGTTTTCTAGAAGACAAAAAATATGCAGTTGCCGAAAGAGAATAAAACAAGAACTCGTTCCTTCCGGCACCTTTGAATAATTTCGTTATATCAACTTAATGTTCAATCCAGATCTCAACTAAAGATGCAACTATAAAAATCGTTTTGCGCGACAACTTTTGTATCTCTTTAATCATCTATTTATGGATGTATGAATAGAGAAAAAAAGTAGGAAAATTTCAAATTTTTCATGCAAGTTCTTACTTTATAAAACAGATTATTTTTTTTTTAATATAGAGAGTATAACTTCGCAATATAGCAACTCATTTGACAGTAATATTTTTGTATAGCTGAATCCAATTTGACTGAATGCTTAACAAATCGTGCAATATTACAGTTTAATAACCGAGAAGAAATGTTGGTCGAATGTCCCTTTGACAAAAATCGCGTTGCTGCGCAGCCGACGAACTCCGCAGTTTTAATTTCACTCTGCAACGATAGAGACGGATAGTATCGACGAAAAAAGAAATGAGCAGTCGCCCGTTTACCGACCCGCATATAGGTACCGCCGACGATGGGTATACACGGATCTATTATTCATGCATGAATTTGAAACGCACGTTACACCAAATTGGTACCCTAAAGGGCTAACGTAGCGTACTGAATATTACAGACGGTTTTTAACATGGAAATCAATTCCGCGTATCAGATTCATACATAATAGATGTAAAGGAGTTGTTTCATGGAAAAAACCTATTCCACCGGGAAGTTTATACTGAAAAGCTGATGCGGTGGTGTAGTCTGATGAAAGGATCAACAGGGTCGATAGCTATTGGATGCATTAGCGTGTCATTATACGCATATTACGTACAAAGGCGGAATAAGCATTACTATTATGTACGTTCCAATAATATCGTTTCGCTGCGTAACGTAGTTTATACCTCAAATTCTGTAACTCTCAGCAAAATGCTTTCCATTCCGTGTAAGGACAGAAATATCATTGTATCGCGCAATCTTAATAAAACGGAATCCCTTCTACGTAGAAGCTGGAATATAATCGAATGTTTTCTTCTCGCGTTCGCGATGCTACGCGAAAGAACTCGCAGTCTGTAATAGCGGAAAATTTTTACTGCGCGTGGAATTACCCGGTAAGCAACACCGACAATTGTCGCAAAACGCTCAAGCATTTCCGCGTTGTCTTATCGCGAATTACGATAGAGTCGAAATTTATCGCCACAACGAAGCACCGTGAAATGCTGCTTACCGCTATCGCGATAAACATGAAGCGCAGACGTAATCGCGATTGTGCCCTTTCCTTTTCGTATTCCGGCCACTTTCCGACACAAATGAGCTTTTAGATCTCGCGACTGTTGTGCATACAAGATGACCTCTAAACATAAAAGCGCACGCAAACTGGTTCAAATATTTTTTTTTTCAAAAGTATGATGCCGATGTTATCATTAATAGACACCATTATTTGAATACAATTAATTTTCTAGTCTCTCGCTCACATCTCCAGTAAATCCACTATTTACAACTTCACGAAAAGTACAGAAGTTCATAAAAAAAAAAAAAAAGAGATGGAAGCATAAAGCGAAACTTTTCATGCTACGTTTGTACAATAATCAGATTTCGAGGATTTAAACGATTTTGACACGGGTGGTACGGGAAAAAGTTTCAATCCCCCGCCCTCCGCAATTAAGCGTAGACGTCCGCTGTCAGATACACTCACGTCGCTCGCGGTACTCTAAAACTCTGAATTCGTAAATCAACATGCGCAATATTCGGCGAGAAGTCGAATCCATTCGACGAGTGAAGACTCGGGACTTTAATCTGAAAGGATATCGATCGTGCCGCGAAAAAAGAATATGTAATAGGTAATGAAATGACCAATCTAATAGAAAGACGAGATATATTCGCGATAGTCAGTCGCACAATCATATTGATAACGCAAAATCGGAGCAGACTGAGACGGTAACTCATTACCGTTCGCGGTTAACGATTATCGAATATCGGAAATCTCGTATTTACACCTACATGTAAACGCAGGTGCGCACGTGGCGCGCGGGAAAGGAAAGGAAACAGAAAGAGAGAGCGAGTGAAATAGTTAGCCATACATGACAGCCGAACCAAAAGGAAATAGCTAGAAGCGCTGACAAGGTATTTACAGCCAAACTCAACTACGGTGTAATTGAAATGTCAATTTCGTAACAGTAACTTTTGAAACCGTTGCAGCGACAGTGACTAGGGCAATACAGATTGGATGAGCAAGGACGTCAAATACACAGTGCACCGTATAATTCCTTGTGCTATATATTTTCTTCTCCCCAACATAATAATAAAATAAAATAAATAAATTCAATGATTTCACTTGTAAACTTAAAAATTTATATTTAAAATATTTACTAGAACTTGAATATTAAATGAGAGGATCGAATTAAATATATAAAATAATATAAAGGATATAGAAATACAAGATACAAAATAAATATAAAACGACGTAGAACGATGGAACTCGCGTGCTTGATATCAAGTTCGCTCAAACGAAGAAGAAGACAGTAAAAGAAGCAGAGGGATCTATTGTTAGTTGCCGCGGGCGAAACGAGGCGGATCATCTTTCGGGCCAGTTAAAGTTTTTATCGTGACCGACACACTGTGTGCCATACGTCACAGCCCGGCGAGTTTCCCTCGCCGGGTCCTCGAACTCGCGCGGCGGCTATTTATAAAGAAAAATTATGCCCTTGAGATTGCGTAATGAGCTCTCGTAGCCGGAAACGTTGCGACCGTCTTAAGCGCCCCTATGCTGGTTCACGCGCCCCAAGCGCGAAGTAAAAAAAAAAAAAAAAAAAAAACGAAAAGGTTCCTAAAATTTCTGCTTTCACCGTTATGCCGGGTCACTGCAAACCAAGCGATCAATTTTTACATGTTTTTACGATTATATTTTGTTGTTGAAAATAATAAATATTATATAGATATTGATTCTTATTAATAAAAGTACTAAAAGCACGACATGCATAAGAATTCGACTTTTTTTGTAATGAGTGTGTTATAGCTCATCGAAGCGGATATTAAATGGTTAGGAAGCAATTTATCTAAATAGATTGTCGTTGAAATTTTTCGATAACCGCATCGCTATTCAAACGCGTATGTGCTTTATCGCTTAACAATGTGCGCTTGTCACACACATACAAAAGTGTATACACGTATATATTTCGACTATATATTCGACTATAATTTCTCTATTGCTGTTCCCCTTTCCAAAGTAGTCGCATAGGGCGCTGCCTTATCACACGTAAGCGAGTGTATCGTGCTGATAAGATCGCTTCCGGATACATAAGTTGCCCGAAGAAAAGCGAATGTTGGCGAGTACGCAAATTGTATTTCTCGACATTAAAAAATTTAAGAGCGGTAGTTTTTATAAGACGCTTAGCGCAGAGTTCTGAAATTTGTGTTGATAGTCGACCATTTCGATGGTCGATCGTTATCAACATTATTTCAAGATTCGTGCTCGACCATCATCGATGGGACCACGAATCTTGAATTTCCGTGCTCGACCATGGAATCAATTAAGCCATGGGACCACGGATGCATGGATAGGCTAGGAAAGATTCTGAAGAAATTAGCGTATAGCAAGACTATATTTCAAAATCAATAACCAAACAAAAATCGATAACAAAAAATGCGCTCTTTTATTAAATAAATTATTTCAAATGTAAAACATAAATTTTCAATTTTTGTCCCGTTTGTGTAAAACATATTCTTTTTATTTTTAACTTATATTTACATACGCATATGTATCTCAAAAATTTTAATATATTAAGTTATTCGGAAAATTTGTAGCAGTTTTTATGACTAAATAAAAAACAATTGTTTTATATTTAAATCCATCTTTATTCAATAATATATGTACGTTGTTTTCGACAACATTTGGCCATCTTTAACAACTTGTTTATACATATTACTAAATAAATGAACATATAAATATATAAAAATTGTTTTTGATTTTGTCATAAAAAAGACTATAAACTTTTTGAATAATTCAATATATGTTGCTTTAATTCTTATTTATAAAGAACATTTATTAAATATTCCAAAGTTAAATATTCAACGAATCTAAATCTTAGTCCATCCATTTTAAAATAATGGATCTATGACATTATATATTTGTTATATTTTATCTATAACATTCTTGTATATCATTATGCTTATAATATTGCATTGTATGATTTTCTTTATTTTGTATTGAAATTTATCCTATTTTTATTGTATTCACATATACGAGGATAAAATAAAAAGTAAAAAGATTTTTCATTCTCAAATTAATGAAAAATATCCCAAATATTGCAGAGACAAACTAGTCCTTATATAATGTTCTTGTCTACACTTACATACTCTTTAATTCATATATTTTTTAACTCATTGCAAACCGGAAACATAAATCAACATGTCCTGTTTTTGAAATGTTAATTTACGTGTTTCGAATAATCTTGTGTGGTATTATTAACATGTTCCATGCCGTGTGGCTTACTGGTGGCCTCACTAAATTTTCTATTCAGGCCGTTTAAAATAAAATATTTTATATTTCTTAAATTTATTATAGCTTTTTATGATGTACAACATATTTTGTGTGTGTTACATTTTATTTTTAGTAATTTCTATAATTATAATTTTTTACAACATATACATAAATTTCACGACGTAAATAGAAAGTTATGTAAAATCAGAGCGACATGGAACATGTTAACACATAAATATATATAAAATATATATAACGCGTGTGACAAAAAATATAATTTAAATTTATCAAGATAATAAATAATTTGTTCTTCTAGAAACTAACTAAATTTAAAATATTTTGCAATGTGCAAACTAAAATTTTTATAAAATCAATATCATATACGATCTACAATGTGTTAAATTTTATAGTATGTATCTTATAGATCCATTATCTTAATAACAATCAAGACAAATTATAAACTCACTCACCGATTGATGCGCAGCAGCGGAGTTGTCATTCTGTTGATCTGCATAGTTGATGATCTGTAAAATACGAAAATAAGTCAAGATTATAATTGCGTTCATAATGAATATTTATCAAATCATAATTGAGTACATTGAACTTTTAATTCTTTTTGTAAGCAAATATGGAATAAAAAAATTATTGAAAAAGTTTAATTATTAAAATAAAAAGTAATAAATATGTAAATAAATTCTAATAATAATCAATATTAACTAATGTAAATATTTTAAGTCTTTTAATTTACAACATTTTCAACAAATAAATGAATTATTATTTACCGTAAAGTTGCTCCGCCGGCGCCCGATGCTCCTCCTGAGCCTCCTCCTCCTCTCAGTGGTCCTTCGAAGCACTCACATTGAATCATGTTCGTGAACCTAGCATATCATTTTCCAGCAGATCAAAAATAAAAGAGAGTTCTTGTCGCATGCAGTCGAGTTCTATAGTTCCTTATAGTTTTTAGTAATAGTTCTGGTGATTTTATCCAAAAAAACACCAATCGAAAAAATGATCTGCTAACTTCCCGTAGCAGATCATTTTCTAGCAGATCAAAAATAAGAGAGAGTTCTTGTCGCATGCAGTCAAGTTCTATAGTTCCTGATAGTTTTTAATGATAGTTCTGGTGATTTTATAAAAAAAAACACCGATCGAAAAAAATGATCTGCTACGGAAAGTTAGCAGATAAAAAATAGAGGACACTGAACATATATGTGATATGCTGGCCGTATATTGATAGTTCTGTTAATAATTAAAAAGTTTTCGTGTAGTTCTGGGCGAGTACATTGCTTTTCCAAAGAGTTCTGACGACTAAAATAATTAGAAAATTTTTTAAACAATTATTTTACCCGAAAAACACGCATTTTTGAGTATATGTGTGATATGCTGGCCGTATATTGATAGTTCTGTTAATAATTAAAGAGTTTTCGTGTAGTTCTGGGCAAGTACATTGCTTTTCCAAAGAGTTCTGACGACTAAAATAATTAGAAAATTTTTTAAACAATTACTTTTTATTTCTAATAAAATTTTATGGGTAAAATTAATTATATTTAGTAAACAAATTATATCGCCAAGTTGTTGAACGTATAAGTATCGAGGCTCTAGTTGATATTGGAAAGTTCTCAATAACAATATCCATCAATAGTAATAAAAATAATTGTTAACAATTTTTATCATCTTTTCGCTTATGTAATTGTGATACGTTATTGTATATTGGGGGGTTTTTTCGAACTATATATTTAATACTTCTATACATTTCAGAAAAGTTCTGGTTTCTAATATTTAAATAATTGTTAACAACTTTTATAAACTCTACTACAGTCAGTTAAATAAGAGCGTGCCAAACCTTATTCACAATCGGTAAAAAATATTATTCTAAATCTTATGTGAATTGATAGAGCAAACCTTTGTCCTTGGCGCATTTTAAAAAAAGATTTAGTTGTTGTTGATCTTTTGTAAGAAAAACACGCTAAGCGCCATGAGTGCCAAATACGCAAAGCGCTACGAGGCTGTGTTTCTGTGCATTCACCCAAAAGGTCCAAAAATGTCGCAATCAGCAGCTGCTAAATATATTAAAAAGTCAAGAACATTTGTGAAGAAGTGGATTCTGCGATATAAAGCCACAAAAAATGTGGATGATTTACCGGAACGTGGCTCAAAAGGCAAAGTGGACAAAAAAGGTGATAAAATGATCGTTGATCTGTTTTCGCGGAATCCTGGCTTAACACTGCGTCAAGGACAAGCAAAATTGAAGCAAAAAGGTTTATATATATCGTATGTAACTATTCGAACTCATCTCCGTGCTCATGACATGAAATGGCGCAGCACAATAAAGAAGAGAACTGTCTAATTTTTAGCAGAACTATCAATATGCGGCCAGCATATCACACATATGCTCAAAAATGCGCGTTTTTCGGGTAAATTAATTGTTTAAAAAATTTTCTAATTATTTTAGTCGTCAGAACTCTTTGAAAAAGCAATGTACTCGCCCAGAACTACACGAAAACTCTTTAATTATTAACAGAACTATCAATATGCGGCCAGCATATCACACATATGCTCAAAAATGCGAGTTTTTCGGGTAAATTAATTGTTTAAAAAATTTTCTAATTATTTTAGTCGTCAGAACTCTTTGGAAAAGCAATGTACTCGCCCAGAACTAGAAGAGAACTGTCTAATTTTTAGCAGAACTATCAATATGCGGCCAGCATATCACACATATGCTCAAAAATGCGCGTTTTCGGGTAAATTAATTGTTTAAAAAATTTTCTAATTATTTTAGTCGTCAGAACTCTTTGGAAAAGCAATGTACTCGCCCAGAACTAGAAGAGAACTGTCTAATTTTTAGCAGAACTATCAATATGCGGCCAGCATATCACACATATGCTCAAAAATGCGCGTTTTTCGGGTAAATTAATTGTTTAAAAAATTTTCTAATTATTTTAGTCGTCAGAACTCTTTGGAAAAGCAATGTACTTGCCCAGAACTACACGAAAACTCTTTAATTATTAACAGAACTATCAATATACGGCCAGCATATCACACATATGCTCAAAAATGCGTGTTTTTTGGGTAAATTAATTGTTTAAAAAATTTTCTTATTTTTTTAGTCGTCAGAACTCTTTGGAAAAGCAATGTACTCGCCCAGAACTAGAAGAGAACTGTCTAATTTTTAGCAGAACTATCAATATGCGGCCAGCATATCACACATATGCTCAAAAATGCGCGTTTTTCGGGTAAATTAATTGTTTAAAAAATTTTCTAATTATTTTAGTCGTCAGAACTCTTTGGAAAAGCAATGTACTCGCCCAGAACTACACGAAAACTCTTTAATTATTAACAGAACTATCAATATACGGCCAGCATATCACACATATGCTCAAAAATGCGTGTTTTTCGGGTAAATTAATTGTTTAAAAAATTTTCTAATTATTTTAGTCGTCAGAACTCTTTGGAAAAGCAATGTACTTGCCCAGAACTACACGAAAACTCTTTAATTATTAACAGAACTATCAATATACGGCCAGCATATCACACATATACTAAAAAATGCGTGTTTTTCGGGTAAAATAATTGTTTAAAAAATTTTCTAATTATTTTAGTCGTCAGAACTTTTTGGAAAAGCAATGTACTCGCCCAGAACTAGAAGAGAACTGTCTAATTTTTAGCAGAATTATCAATATGCGGCCAGCATATCACATATATGTACAAAAATGCGTGTTTTTCGGGTAAAATAATTGTTAAAAAATTTTCTAATTATTTTAGTCGTCAGAACTCTTTGGAAAAGCAATGTACTGGCTCAGAACTACACGAAAACTCTTTAATTATCATCAGAACTATCAATATACGGCCAGCATATCACATATATGTTCAGTGTCCTCTATTTTTTATCTGCTATCTTTCCGTAGCAGATCATTTTTTTCGATCGGTGTTTTTTTTTATAAAATCACCAGAACTATCATTAAAAACTATCAGGAACTATAGAACTCGACTGCATGCGACAAGAACTCTCTTTTATTTTTGATCTGCTAGAAAATGATCTGCTACGGGAAGTTAGCAGATCATTTTTTCGATTGGTGTTTTTTTGGATAAAATCACCAGAACTATTACTAAAAACTATAAGGAACTATAGAACTCGACTGCATGCGACAAGAACTCTCTTTTATTTTTGATCTGCTGGAAAATGATATGCTAGGTTCACGAACATCTTACTGTCTGTGCGTTTCGTGTGCAACGTATGCTATCCGCCTGTCCAGTGCGTGTCTAAGCACCCGTGAAAATGCGACAAGCAACACTTGAGAACCTGTCTCGCGAAAAATAGATCAATTAAAAGAATCGACGGAAAAATTTATTTGGTGAAACGATGAATTTCTAGTGAAAATTTTTTTGAAAGGGTGCGAAGAAGAAAATGGGCTTTGAAATCGTTTCTTTGTGTTTCTGCCCGAGATACAGATAAATTCACGGATGCTCAATTCGATCGTTACAATCTGGATCGTCGTATTTATAGTCGGGGTATATATCCGGACTTGTCGCGATTTTACGGAATAAATTCGAGCTTTTTTTCGTTTATATCCGTGCGTACATATGCGCATATATGTATATGGGTAGACGTATGGAAGGGATCCAGACGAATATGGGCGCATCTCGCGCGAGCAGATATTTGTATTGACGACAACTGCAGCGTGACACGTATCCTCCGTCGGTTGCTAATGGGTGAAATTTGTTTCGCCGCCCATTGTCTGCGGGCGATTTGGCCGATTTCAAATTTACTGGAACCGGTAACGTATTCGTATCGTACGGCCGATTGCACGAATGTACCTGGACACCAGACGGCAATAAGCCCACGGAAATATGACGCGCCGACGATTCAATATCCATCTCAATTATCCACCTCCGATGGCGGTTCTGAAATGATCTCGCGTATTACAGGACGTGGCGCGTTCTCGATCGTTTAATCGATATTCACTCCCGCGGTTTATGGTTATCGCCATCATAATTGTCATTTCTCCGGTAACGACTTGTAAGTGTCCGGTCGTAAACGCCAAAAACCAACTACTAATTTCGATTGATGTTTTGCCAGCGGAAATTCGATTGAACTGGCGCATTATTAAATTAAATTTTTTATATTTATTTTTCCGCTTCGTTACAAATATGTGTACGAGTGAATGGAGGAAATGGGACACGTGCACTACGCTTTTCACGCTCGCCAATGAAAATTGGCCACGTGCTTTTTAACGTGCGTGCGAGCTTTTCTGTGAAGCATAAAAATAGTTGCGTTACGTACGTGCGTGCACGCGTGTGGCTCGCGATAGTTTACGGGGAATAATGCAGTCGTCCGTGGTAGACGCGCGCGGGATAGTTAGCCGTAGGGTACTTCTGCGTGCTCTCTCGCGCGGTGTGTACCATAAAGCTCGTAGTAAATCGACTGTGCAGCCCGAGCTCTCGTGTTGCACGTACGTGGAAAGTGGAGGCGGCGGCGGCGGCGGGAGGAGGAATACGCGGTGGTGCAGTAAGAGGCGGGAAGGGGGCGGGGGGCAGGGGGGCGCGGAGAGGGAGATGGGAAACCATTATTGAAATGCAGTAAATGGCCGTGAGTTTCAATTGCCCCTGGGTGCTTCCACTGTGCCCTACGAAAGAGGCAGCGGAAGGGAACACGGAGGGGGCGGCGGACAGAGGCAGGGAAAGGCGCCCCCTTTCTACCCCTTGCTACACCCTACTCCCGTGTCTGACCCGCTCCGCCGCAGATGGGAGAGAATTACGAGCGTTCGCCATGATTCGCCCTTGCCGGCACGCGAAAACATACGGGACTGTATCGATTGATAGCCGACACGATCAGCGCGCATTCGGCTTGTTCTTGTGAGAGGCTGGAAGGATTATCCTCGTAGTACCTGTTATTTATTCATGACAATTTGTTTTCCCGACATAAGACCCCAGCATACATTTAGTATATATACTTTCGCTGTACGCATGGATATATGCGAATGTCCAACAAGCGTCCAAGAATAGCCATTGTGCAGCCGTGCCGCATGGCAAGAGAAACTTTTCCTCGGAAATATAAATCGCGTTGACATTCATCTCTAGATATACTTTCATATGCGCCTTCATGTATTCCAAGAAGCAACGTTCGACGGAAATGTCATGCGGCAAGGGTCGAATCTAAATCTACCTCGTCCTGTTTTATAGAATCTACGCGGGAATCGATAGCACTAGACGCGTGAAACTTTTCAGATTGCGCGCAAATTATTATCTAACATTACTTACTCTCTCTCTCTCTCTTAATCAGAAGCGCGCTTAAGAATATTACAATTCGTATAAAAATATAAACTAAAAATTATCAGAATATATTTTACATACAAGTTTCTCAAACGGACTTGTTTCGCTATAATTTAACTTTCATTGTTGCTGTTGCTTGTAATATATATTTTTATCGGTTTTACATATATAAAAAATACATATTTAAAAAAGAATAATTGCCGCGATGATGTTTAAAGTGTTAGATAAAACAAGGGTCGCGCTTCATTGGCATGTAGTCACGTCCTCGTGAGAGAACAACAGGCGCCAAAATGCGAGCGTTAGGTAACACAGTCAGGGAGACAAATGCGATATCGCGTCTCATACCTATACCGGAATTTCAATGGAGTAGATGATATTCGGCGATTCGCAGACGCCGGTAACCAAATTGGACCCGTGTGTCACCGGCATACCAATAAGCGATATGCCGAATACTCCAGCCGCCGGCTTTATTTTCTCCGAGTACGCGGTGATTCATTCGCGAGTAAGCAATATAATCCGTTACATCTGTGTACGTCATGCAATGTATTTTTTTTTTTCACTTTACCTTTGGTTAATATTTGGAAATGCAACTATTCTATTGATCCGCCTTAAAGTTGTGAAGTACTGACTGGATAAACTGTGATATACATTATCGAATGCTATAAAATGTATTAAATTTCAATATTGTCTAAAGTAAACGAATTATAATTTCGCGCAAAATATTTGTACGCTTAACGTAAAAATTTCAATCAGCTTGATCGGAACCGTGATTTTAATTCGAGCGCATTTACGTAATTAAATCAAGCCGTAATTATTTGTATTTTTAATTAATGACTGCATCGGAAAATATTAACGATTTACGTATTGAGAGTGAATAAATTTTCTGAAGTTTTTACGTTTACTATAAACTTTTAGATACTTGGATGATTATAACTATTTGTATCATTCATCTATTTCAGTTTTTTGCAATTCTTTATTTCTTTATTTGTTTATGGTTTAATTTTGATAGAAAATTTCTTTGCAAAAATCTTCTTGCAAATATGTATCTTACATTTGTATGGATATATAAATATATAAATAATATTTCGTCTAGAATTAATCAAAATATGATTTGGAAAGAAGAAGCATCGTAAAATTCTGTATCATAAGAATATCTATGTTGGATATATCATTTATCAACCTTTGTTAAGCTAGCACCCCCACCACAAAAAATTAAAATAAAATATATACCAAAATAAAGTGCTATTTATGTGCTAATTTGGTGCTCTATTCCAGATTTTAGTGCTCGAATCGTTTATGGTAGCAGGAATTCGTGTTTGAAAGTGGGGGTGCTGATTTTCATCAAGCAATTTAGAGAATATTCAGAGAATATTTAGAGAATATTCTTAAAGTAGAATATTATTATAGTAGCCCATGTAATAAAACTTCTCTAATTAATTATATTAGAAAATAATAAATAGACGATCTTATTAGCCGAATCATCAATTATAAATTGATTGCTTTTTTTCACGTTTTGCATTCTTGTTCTCGCAATAGGATTATATAACGTCTAGACAGTATTCAAGAGACTCATAACTTCTATATAAAACTAATGAGCTTAATACCGACGTTTTACTTTCGCGAGGATAATCACGTCGCACAACACCATCAAAGAGACGCGCAATAAAAGAAGGCAAATATCAATACAAGATATGCCCATGAAGGAAATGAACAGTGAGAAGGAGATCGTCCCCGGAAACGCGGGGAGTCCCGGAAAGTCTCAGGACTGAGTCTCACCCCCCGAGGGTCCATTGCAACGGCGGAAAAATAACTCTTTGTTAGGACGATCCTGCTAATAATAGAGTCGATATTAATCGTTTGCGCTCTTCTCTGAGAAAAGCGACCGGACCCGCTCGTTTGTTACCGTGGGCGGGTAAATACGTGAAACGTATCCGTTAAAAAGTAAAAGGGGGTCCCGTTATTATTAACCGCGCGAAACGCCGCCGACAGACAGACAGTTGCACTTATTTGCTACGAGCGGGGGCGTTGCAATATAGTACGCAATATACGCTTCAGCGTAGCAAAATATGGAGGGGTGCAAAATTGTAATAGATCCCGATAATTAAGTGTGTAAAAACCGCGTGGTGGCGTGGCGTTTTTTTTTTTGCTTAGCGCTTGGAGTGCCCGAACTACTTCCAGCGTAGGGGCACTTCCGACGGTCAAATAGATTTTGATTTTTTTAACACAAGGGATGATTCTTGTTTCATAATTTGGAATAAACAGTAAACTTTATCTTTTATTCAAATATTTTTGGAAATTGGGACATTTACGATAGATTTAATGTATTATTAATGTCTTAAAAAGTATTAAAATATCTAGCTAAATGCAGATTAGTGTTTGAAATAATTAATATTTATAAAATAATTACTGCGCACATTAAACTTTATATTCGTTTATTTATGCACACGTCTAAACAAAGAATTAAAATTTTCAAAAATATATTTTTTGAATAAAGAAAAAAGTTTAATTAGTTGAAATAATAATATGTAAAAAATTTCAAAAAATGGTGAATATTAATTTACTATTATAAATATTTTACTAAATATTTAAAGTATTTTAAATATTTTATATACGCTACATTATATAATATTTTACATGCAATATTTTGCGAATAACAAATAAATGAATAATTACCTATATATATATATATATATATATATATATATATATATATATATATATATATACATATATACATATATGTATATGTGCAGTATACAATTAAAAATTTAATAACTTTGTTAAAAAAATTTTGTGATATTTATAATGCAATTTTATTATATTTTAATACCCTGAATAATAGTTGTTAGCTATATATTAACGAATTATGAGTTAGTGAAAAAGCAACAGTTATATTTTTATTAATTTATATATTGCAGAGGGCATTATTTAATTTTTTAATCATATGTTTAAGTTTTTGCACATTTCTAATAATTAAAGATATAACTACATGTGTATGGTATTTAGATGTAATACGTACGCTTCAAATTGTCAAAAATTTTTGCAATTTTGTACGACAATGCATCTCTCTGGTCGCCCGTGACTTGTAAATTACATTTACCCAAAATAAATTCTTGAATAGACGCTACATCTCTAATGGAAAATACATTATATTTCTCTTGAGCGAATTTATAGATGATTTTACATATTAAAATCTCTACTCACTGCAATCATAACCTTTTTCAATCCGTCGACCGCTAAACGATCGAGGAAACATCGTTGATCGCAAATTTCCGCGGTAAATAATACATTCCAACAATCGCCCGTTACTTTAATCGGCACTCCTGGCAAAAATTTGTAATAATTATGCGTTCTTATTATGTAATTATTGCGGATAAAAAACGCGATTAGAATCGACACTTCGTGAAACATTCACGCTCTGCGATGTTTTTAAAACTCGCAGCGGCCGGTAGAGGAGCATGTGTCCTACCGACTGTTACGCGTATTGCTCTATAGACCGCTAGAGTGAGTGACATCTTTTCCGCTCACTCTTTTCGCGCCCAACGGAATGCAAAGTAAAAACGTAAATTATTTAATCGCATATTTTATCCGTAATAATTGCGTAATAAATGTGCATAAAATCGCAAACTTTTGTCGGGAGTGTCGATTAAAGTGACGGGCGATTGTTGAGAGGTATCAAGAGACACGGTAGTGTCTCGCGCCAAGTTCACGCGCAGCGCAAGACCGACCGTGTATCTTTACGCGAGACGGAAAATTCAGATGAGCCGAGATTATCGGATCTCAAAAACGGCTGGGCCGATTAAGTTGGTAATAGGCTCAATCGAAAGCGCATACCCAAATTACATAAGAAAAATATGCTTGTTTTTGCTCTGTGTGCTTTATAAATCAAGATATATGCATCCAAAGTCGAGAAATCTAAAAAATCATCATTTTTCTCGGATGTCACGCTAAAATGTAACGCATGTCTTATTGGTCAGCGTCGTCAGCACGCAACCAATCAGAACGCACTCAACTCAGATTTCTAATATGGCGACGCTCAGACCTGTCAGCTCGCAGCTTTGATAATATTAATTAACGTTGATATAATTAATATCGGTCGTAAAATGTATATATAACGTGTTGTGGAGACGAATAAAGATAGTGTATATCAAAATAATAGTATTATTTATGAAAAAAAATTTTTTTCGGGAGTGTCGTTTTAAGTATCGCGCGATTTTCGTATTCAGATACGCATGCGAGCAATGCATGCGCCGCGAACGCGTGAGATTCAATGTGAGTGCTTCGAAGGACCACTGAGAGGAGGAGGAGGCTCAGGAAAAGCATCGGGCGCCGGCGGAGCAACTTTACGGTAAGCAATAATTCATTTATTTGTTATTCGAAAAATATTGCATATAAAATATTATATAATGTAGCGGATATAAAATATTTAAAATACTTTAAAAATTTAGTAAAATATTTATAATAGTAAATTAATATTCACCATTTTTAGAAATTTTTTACATATTATTATTTCAACTAATTAAACTTTTTTTTTTATTCAAAAAATATATTTTTGAAAATTTTAATTCTTAAAAATTTTAATTCTGTATGCATAGATAAACGAATATAAAATTCAATGTGCGCAATAATTATTTCACAAATATTAACCATTTTGAACAGTACTCTAATCTGGATTTACTTTTTTATTTTGCAGATCAACTTTGTGCGCGTAATCGGTGCTACAAAATATATTCGTTCCGTCGTATAGTATAACAAAATGCGCGTCGGGAGTGCCGTTAATGCCGAGAGTTATAGCGAATCTATAGATGAACGCATTTTTGCTGTATGACAAATATTGGGACACGATTTTTTTTTGCTTTAGGCTTGGCTCGGGGGAGGGAAAGGTCGGTTTCAATCATAAAATCTCCACTACGGCAAAGCAATCTTCGGTTCTACGTGCAGCGCGCTAGTTGTACAGATAGCCGGACTGTCGAAGGTAGTCGAGGACGGCTACCGGAGTTAGTCAAACGCTACCGATTGCTTTTCAGATGTCTTGTATCTAGTCGGTTGATTGGATGACTAATCACCTCATCTTCTTCGAGCTTATTTTTGCCTTCTGTTTTGAGAGAATCGTGCCCCAATTGATAAATGTGGTCGTCTGAAACGCGGACGGAATTCGCGCGTAACGTTACAGCTTGGACAATTCGGTTCGATTCGCCTGTGATGTCGGGAGTGCCGTTTTAAGTATCGCGCGATTTTCGTATTCAGGTACGCATGCGAGCAATGCATGCGCCGCGATCGCGTGTGATTCAATGATGTTCGTGAACCAAGCAGATCATTTTCTAGCAGATCAAAAATAAAAGAGAGTTCTTGTCGCATGCAGTCGAGTTCTATAGTTCCTGATAGTTTTTAATGATAGTTCTGGTGATTTTATAAAAAAAAACACCGATCGAAAAAAATGATCTGCTACGGAAAGTTAGCAGATAAAAAATAGAGGACACTGAACATATATGTGATATGCTGGCCGTATATTGATAGTTCTGTTGATAATTAAAGAGTTTTCGTGTAGTTCTGAGCCAGTACATTGCTTTTCCAAAGAGTTCTGACGACTAAAATAATTAGAAAATTTTTTAACAATTATTTTACCCGAAAAACACGCATTTTTGTACATATATGTGATATGCTGGCCGCATATTGATAGTTCTGCTAAAAATTAGACAGTTCTCTTCTAGTTCTGGGCGAGTACATTGCTTTTCCAAAAAGTTCTGACGACTAAAATAATTAGAAAATTTTTAAAACAATTATTTTACCCGAAAAACACGCATTTTTTAGTATATGTGTGATATGCTGGCCGTATATTGATAGTTCTGTTAATAATTAAAGAGTTTTCGTGTAGTTCTGGGCAAGTACATTGCTTTTCCAAAGAGTTCTGACGACTAAAATAATTAGAAAATTTTTTAAACAATTAATTTACCCGAAAAACACGCATTTTTGAGCATATGTGTGATATGCTGGCCGTATATTAATAGTTCTGTTAATAATTAAAGAGTTTTCGTGTAGTTCTGGGCGAGTACATTGCTTTTCCAAAGAGTTCTGACGACTAAAATAATTAGAAAATTTTTTAAACAATTAATTTACCCGAAAAACGCGCATTTTTGAGCATATGTGTGATATGTTGGCCGCATATTGATAGTTCTGCTAAAAATTAGACAGTTCTCTTCTAGTTCTGGGCGAGTACATTGCTTTTCCAAAGAGTTCTGACGACTAAAATAATTAGAAAATTTTTTAAACAATTAATTTACCCGAAAAACGCGCATTTTTGAGCATATGTGTGATATGTTGGCCGCATATTGATAGTTCTGCTAAAAATTAGACAGTTCTCTTCTAGTTCTGGGCGAGTACATTGCTTTTCCAAAGAGTTCTGACGACTAAAATAATTAGAAAATTTTTTAAACAATAAATTTACCCGAAAAACGCGCATTTTTGAGCATATGTGTGATATGCTGGCCGCATATTGATAGTTCTGCTAAAAATTAGACAGTTCTCTTCTAGTTCTGGGCGAGTACATTGCTTTTCCAAAGAGTTCTGACGACTAAAATAATTAGAAAATTTTTTAAACAATTATTTTACCCGAAAAACACGCATTTTTGAGTATATGTGTGATATGCTGGCCGTATATTGATAGCTCTGTTAATAATTAAAGAGTTTTCGTGCAGTTCTGGGCAAGTACATTGCTTTTCCAAAGAGTTCTGACGACTAAAATAATTAGAAAATTTTTTAAACAATTAATTTACCCGAAAAACGCGCATTTTTGAGCATATGTGTGATATGCTGGCCGCATATTGATAGTTCTGCTAAAAATTAGACAGTTCTCTTCTAGTTCTGGGCGAGTACATTGCTTTTCCAAAGAGTTCTGACGACTAAAATAATTAGAAAATTTTTTAAACAATTATTTTACCCGAAAAACACGCATTTTTGAGTATATGTGTGATATGCTGGCCGTATATTGATAGTTCTGTTAATAATTAAAGAGTTTTCGTGCAGTTCTGGGCAAGTACATTGCTTTTCCAAAGAGTTCTGACGACTAAAATAATTAGAAAATTTTTTAAACAATTACTTTTTATTTCTAATAAAATTTTATGGGTAAAATTAATTATATTTAGTAAACAAATTATATCGCCAAGTTGTTGAACGTATAAGTATCGAGGCTCTAGTTGATATTGGAAAGTTCTCAATAACAATATCCATCAATAGTAATAAAAATAATTGTTAACAATTTTTATCATCTTTTCGCTTATGTAATTGTGATACGTTATTGTATATTGGGGAGTTTTTTCGAACTATATATTTAATACTTCTATACATTTCAGAAAAGTTCTGGTTTCTAATATTTAAATAATTGTTAACAACTTTTATGAACTCTACTACAGTCAGTTAAATAAGAGCGTGCCAAATCTTATTCACAATCGGTAAAAAATATTATTCTAAATCTTATGTGAATTGATAGAGCAAACCTTTGTCCTTGGCGCATTTTAAAAAAAGATTTAGTTGTTGTTGATCTTTTGTAAGAAAAACACGCTAAGCGCCATGAGTGCCAAATACGCAAAGCGCTACGAGGCTGTGTTTCTGTGCATTCACCCAAAAGGTCCAAAAATGTCGCAATTAGCGGCTGCTAAATATATTAAAAAGTCAAGAACATTTGTGAAGAAGTGGATTCTGCGATATAAAGCCACAAAAAATGTGGATGATTTACCGGAACGTGGCTCAAAAGGCAAAGTGGACAAAAAAGGTGATAAAATGATCGGTGATCTGTTTTCGCAGAATCCTGGCTTAACACTGCGTCAAGGACAAGCAAAATTGAAGCAAAAAGGTTTATATATATCGTATGTAACTATTCGAACTCATCTCCGTGCTCATGACATGAAATGGCGCAGCACAATAAAGAAACCTTTGTTAAGTGAAAAACATGTGAAAAAGCGACTCGCTTGGGCGCACGAAAACATCGACCAAGATTTCAGTAACATAATTTTTACTGACGAATGTTCTATATGAGCACGTAGTAGCTTCAAACAAACTTGGTCAACCTCCACCAATAGATATGTCGAGCGAACCGTTAAACACGGAATAAAAGTGCATCTTTGGGGTTGCTTCTCAAAACAAGGATTCGGCACTTTGCATCTGTTTACCGACAATCTGAATGCCAAGAAAATGCTGGGAATTTACGAAAAGGCTTTGTTACCGTCTGCCGAACGTTGGTTTATTAATAAAAATGAGGACTGGATTCTGCAGGAGGACAACGATCCAAAACATCGAAGCAAGCTCTGTACCGAGTGGAAGGAGCAATCTGGCATCGTTACATTGGATTGGCCGTCGCAGTCGCCCGATGCCAATCCAATCGAAAATGTGTGGGCATATATTAAGTACAGACTTCGAGGAAAACGCACATATACCGCAAAGCAGCTATCTCGCAACATTCGTCAAATTTGGAAGGCCTTGCCGCTACAGTACGCCATCAATTTAGTCGAAAGTATGCCTCGAAGATGCCAGGCGATTATCGACGCCGGTGGTGACTGGACGCATTATTGAGAGAATTGCGTTGTAGTCCTCATCAAGATAAATGTATATGTTTAAAAATTTTTTTAAATACATTTTTTTTATAAATTAACCCTGGTACGCTCTTACTTAACAGACTGTATATGATTGTGAATATACTCGGCGTACGAAGAAAAACTTCAAAGATATGAAAAAATTATTTGTATAACAGTAATTATTTTTCAATAATTTATTATTGAAAAACGATTATTAGCAGTAAGTTTTTTGTGTTTTTATAGTTTTTGTCGTACGGATCGCAAGATATATATTTATTTGTTTTTTCAATCTATGCATTACCCAAAGCCAATGACGTGGGCTTGTTGAGAACTGGCTTTTTTTTTAATTTTTAATTTTTTTTATTTTTATTTAATTTTATTTACTTTTTTATTTTTTTAATCTTTATTTATATATTATATTTTTATTTTCGTATTTTTTAAATTATCTGATTTTTTTAATAACGTTATGCATATATAAATGTTTATAAACTTTATGACACTATTATGTCATTAAAAACTGGAACTAAAATTTTCAAATAAAACTAAAACTAAAAAGATGTTAAAATAAAAGCTAAAATTAAAATTAAGAATAAAAATAAAAACTAAAAACATGTCAAAATAGAAATAAAATATTATTATAATAGAATTATTAAGTAATATCGCAAACTTGTGATTTTATTATCAATTTGTAAAACCGTTGTATTATTGAGTAACGTTGTTTAAAATAGGCTTTAATATCCCCAAAAAAATCAAAACTATGTGTCGCAAGAAAACATAATCCAAATAATAATACTTAATAACGCAAAATAAACATCAGATATAATATCTATAAAAAAGAATCAAGAGATATCAGATGTTAAGATATTAGTTTTGTGTACAAAAAGAAAACATGAAACTAAATTATTTAGTTAATAAACTCAACTTCTTTTTATCGATTTATCAGTAATGAAAATCGTCTCAGTGGACTGTATCAATTTGCATAAACATGCTCGTCAATGAGTAAACCGTACGAAAAGAAAAGCAACTTATAAGTCAAATGTACCGCTCAAATAACAAATCAAATATCTCTCGATTAACACAAAGTCATATCGCAAAAGGTTAATACTATATTGTAATTTTGAGTCGACTCAAAATGCAAAAGATAATACTTATAATAATACTTAAGTACTATTTATACAAATGATCTTCAATTATTACATTAATGTAATTATCTTAAAAGAGCACAGCAAGACTCCATCGCAGACGTTTTACATCAAACGCTATGTCTAGCGATGTTCAAACGTAAATACAATAATAATATTATTGTGTCACAAAGAAATAAATGTGATAGAAAAGAATCTTAATCATTCCACATTCTTCGTTGTGAGGTAATGAGTCGCTCATTATTGCAAAAAAAGGCCGCACCTGACCTTTACAAAATAAAGGAAAAGATACACTCACCGCAAGACAGGCAAATGTATATTATATTAAATAGTTCAGTCAAGGCACATTATTCCGTGCATGTGTGTGCAGGTGTGTTCCAAAGAAAAGCCAAGCATTCGTCCATTCCAAGGTACATGCAAGTGAGATAGGTCTCCAGAGAAACAAAAGCGGGCTATCCTAATCTGTTGTAAATCAAGAAAAGAAAAGAAAAGACTTAGATTTTCTCACAGTCTAGAAATCCGCAAATGTAGTGCTGCGTTAACTTGTAAGGTTAACTCAGGCTTGCAACGCTGTATAAATACAGCCCATCCAGCGCATAATGGCGATCGGCAGGAACACGCTTACGCGTGTTCTGCGCAGCAATGATCAACTCACCTTGTGATGTGACTATATACAATGGCCAGCAAGGGACGCAACTTTCTATAAAATGGCCAGCAAGGGCCGCAACTTTCTATGACCAGCAAGGGCCGCAACTTTCGATGGCCAGTAAGGGCCGCAACTTTCTATGGCCAGCAAGGGCCGCAACTTTCGATGGCCAGTAAGGGCCGCAACTTTCTATGGCCAGCAAGGGCCGCAACTTTCTTCAAAGAGATCACAAGATTAAACAACGTTCTATGTCGCGACAAATACACGACGGCGACTAGACTCGATTCGTGCACGGCACGCGTAAAATGATGCAACGTACACGTGCGACGAACAACAATGACGACACGCGCGACGAACAACAAAAAACGACCAGACTCGTTTCGTGCACGGCACGCGTAAAGATGATGCAACGCGTGACGACACGCGCTACGAACAACAAAAAGCGACTAGACTCGTAACAAGGTCTAGGCGGAAACCGGAAAACAATCCAGCCATGGCGCGGCCGTTCCTCCCGCATCGGTAAGCGCCACACGCGGATCGGGAACGAACCGGCATATATAGTGCCGCTCGTGCTGCACGCTTTGCCTTAGTGGCGAAAAAGCGCGCATTTTAAACATTTCCGCCCGCCTTCGTTAAATCATTTATTTAACGAACATAATCCTAATCTTTATCCGTTGGAAGGAAGCATAGTTTAGTAATAGGTCTTTTCAATTCAGTTGTGCAAGTCTTGACCATGACCACTCTTACGAGACCGTCAGGTCCACGGAAGATCTTAGTAATTCTGCCCAAAGGCCATTTACCAGGAGGATAACGTTCATCTACCACTAGTACCATAGAACCTTCCTTAACCGTGGTAGAATTCTGATTCCACTTATACATAGAGTAATGTCTTTGAAGGTACTCTGAAGACCACCTGACCCATAGTGAATCTAACATCTGTCGCAGCAGTTGCCATCGAGAGAGTCGTGAAGACTTTTCAAATTCTAAAGAAGGTTCAGGCACAACAGTGGGAGGACATCCCATTAGAAAATGTCCTGGTGTTAAGACCGATAGGTCATCCGGGTCATCCGTGAGAGGACATAAAGGTCTGGAGTTTAAAACTGCTTCTATTTGAGTAAGCAAGGTGTTTAACTCCTCATAAGTGAGAAGAGTTTCACCCATTACACGCTTGAGATGGTATTTTACTGACTTTACTCCAGATTCCCATTTGCCTCCAAAATGAGGCGCCGAAGGTGGATTGAATCTCCATGTAGTCCCGTCCTTAGCTAGAAGGGCCGATAATCGCTGAGATTCTGCAGAGGCCCCGTCGAACAATCTTTGTAGTTCAGAACTCGCACCCTTAAAATTGGTACCGCAGTCACTTATTAAAGTGGCACAGATGCCACGTCGACTGACAAATCTTTTATAAGCAGCAAGAAACGCTTCGGTAGTATAGTCAGTGACTAATTCTAGATGAACTGCAGATGTTGCAAAACAAACAAATAAGACTATGTAAGCCTTATACGTTCGAGCGTTCTTACCCTTCCAGGTCTTAAGTGTAAATGGACCAGCATAGTCCACTCCAGTGTTTAGAAATGGTCTTGAAGGTAACACACGTTCCGGAGATAATTGACCCATTAATTGCCGTGCTCGCAACTGACGAAACCTAAGGCATTTAACACATTTGAGAATGTGACTACGCACCGTAGCTCGTCCTCCAACAACCCAAAATTCTTCCCGTATGAGTAAAGTAGTGAGTTGCGTGCCTCCGTGTAAGGAACGAATGTGAGCATCACCTATAATCAGAGATGTGAAAGGAGATTGTTTTGGCAATATAGCCGGATGTTTGGAGACTTCCGATAAGTTGGAGGCCTGCAGGCGACCGCCTACTCTTAAAATTCCCTCTGCATCAATGAATGGCGTGAGTCGGATCAGACAGTTCGACTTGGGCAATGTTTGACCAGTTGAAATTGATCTAAGTTCAGACGGAAAAAAGCATCTTTGTATCTCCTTTGTCCAAAATGCCTTAGCCTTATGTAATTCCAAAGGGGTGATAGTTGTTAAGGCTGGTGCAGTCGATATACGTTTGAAGCGGTCAACTGCACGCATACAAGTGGCAGTGACCTTCAACAATCTAAGCAAACTTGAGTATCGCAGGAGCAGGTCCCACGGCTGCGTAACACTAGTACTTGTTGCATTGATTTTCACAGGGCGCTCCTCTAGGTTTACACCAGAGGTCTCTAAAAGGGCTAAAGATGGCCATAAATCTGAAGTTTCCGATAACCATGAAGGCCCATACCACCAGGAAAGAGTGTGGGAAAGTTGTGCGGGAGTTAAACCCCGGGTTGCTAAGTCAGCCGGATTTTCTGAACCTCGTATAAAACGCCAGGTGGCTGAAGGTAAAGTCTCCTGAATGTAACATACCCGGTTATGTACAAAGTCTTTCCACCTTGACGGATGATTATTTATCCAGGTAAGTGTAATTGAAGAATCACACCATAAGTAGAGCCTGACGTCTTCACGATGCAAGGCATGCAAAACTTGTTTCATAAGTTTTACTAAAAGCACAGCTCCGGAAAGTTCCAAACGAGGAATTGTCAACCTTTTTAAAGGCGCCACTTTAGTTTTGGAGCAGATCAACTTTGAGATAATCTTTCCCGTATCATCTGTGGTGCGTACAAACACCACTGCTGCCATAGCTAAAGAGGAGGCATCACAAAACCCATGGAGTTCAAAACTGCGACTCAAATTAGTACCGATCCACCGAGGAAAGGTAAGAAGGGGCAGCGTATCACAATCATTAATGAATTTAATCCAGTCGTGGACTAGATCATCTGGAAGATCTTGATCTCAATCCAATTTAAGCGTCCAGAGTCTTTGTAAGATAAGCTTACCAATAATGATTACCGGAGCTAGAAACCCCAACGGATCAAAGATTTTAGCAATGGTAGAAAGTATGGAACGCTTCGTGATTCGATCTTTTGAAAGGAAGCTCAACTCAAAGGAAAATTCATCCGTCATCGGGTGCCATAATAAGCCTAAGGAGTGTATGATAAGATCATCATCAATAGGTATCATTGAAGCATCCAATCTATGCTCCGAAGCGATTGATTCCAAAACTGCAGGCTCATTGCTAACCCATTTTCGTAACGGGAAACCGCCCGCCATGCATAAGTCGCTTACCTGATCTATAATCAGTCGTGTGTTCATAATGGAATCCGATCCACCAAATAAGTCATCTACATATCTTCCGTCCGTCATAACAGAGATTGCTTTCGGATATCGTTCTCCCTCATCTTTAGTAAGTTGCATTAAAACTCGCAGAGAAAGGAATGGAGCACAAACCATACCGTACGTGACGGTGGTGAGCTCAAAGGGAACCAAGTTCTGACCTTCACCTGTCCAAAAGATACGTTGGAATTTCCAATCGTCTGAACAGACCTTTACTTGTCTAAACATTTTCTCAATATCTGCAGAGAAGGCATATTTAAATTGTCGAAAGTATATCAAAACGTCAAAAAGTTCCGTTTGCAGTTTTTCTCCTGGATGAAGAATATCGTTCAAAGAGCGACCAGAGGTAGAGGGAGACGATGCATTGAAGACAACTCTTAATTTGGTTGTTAAACTACTCTCCTTCCACACACCATGATGCGGAAGGTAATAAGAATGAGACGGTTCAGAAGTAGAATCTGGCACTACTCTCATGTGACCCAGGCGTAGATATTCATCCATAAACTCCGAATATTGAACCGCATACTTAGCGTTTTTAGAAAACCGCTCGACCAACTTATGACACAGAAGCGACGCTTTACGCTTGGAATCCCCTAATGTTTGCGAGGACGCCTTAAAAGGCAAACAAACGACATATCTGCCTTGAGAGTCACGAGAATGTGTAGAACAAAAATGTTCCTCACATTCTTGTTCGTCCTGATTCAATGAGGAAACCGGCTTAACAGAAATCGAATCCAGTTCCCAGAATCTTTGGAGGAGATCATATAAATCGGCTGACTGAGAAATGCAGTAACTTTGCATATGACAAGTGGGCCTTACACAACCGGTTGGTCCTGAAACTATCCAACCTAACTGAGTCTGTTGAGCAATAGGAGAATCTGAGCCGCCCTTAACAATTCCCGTGTCAATCAACTGACCATAAACGTCTGCGCCCAGTAACAAATCAATTTCTCCTGGATTAGAATAATACGGGTCTGCCAATTGTAGACCTTCCAAGTGTTTCCAAGATTTCGATGATACTTTCAAAGTTGGTATTGCAGTGGTCAGTGCACTAAGTATGTGCGCGGAGACGACCTTCTCAAATGTCGAAGTGAAGTGTGGCCTTATTGTGAAGCTCACAAAACCTCTCGTTTTATTACTTGACTGACCACCTACTCCTACCAAGGGAATAGAAGATTTAATCCTAGGCAATTTAAGTCGTTGGGCTAATCTCTCAGTAACCAACGAAATCTCCGAGCCTTGATCGATTAATGCTCTTGCTATTGTTGAGTTTCCGTTAGAACTTCTAACTATGATTCTAGCCGTAGCTAAGAGTATTTGAGAATGATTCCCAGCTTGATCAGCGTTGGCAAATAGCACTTTTGCATTCGGAGTTTTATTCTCCTTATCCTTTTCTGATGCCACAGAGGCCTTAGAATTATCCGATCTCGTCCTTTTATCGTTAGCCGACTTTTCCAAGTGCAAGGACGTGTGGTGCTTTTGTCCGCATTTAATACAACGTCTTGTTGAGGTACAATTAGATATTTTATGCGCCCCCAAACAATTGAAGCATAAATGATGTTTTATTATCAACTTACGTTTGACCTCCTGAGATTTGGAGGCATACTGGGCGCAGGTAGCTGGATGGTGGTTTGTCCCACAAATACCACAGGTTATGCTCGCTATCGACTTCGAAGAAGATTCCTTTGAATGTCCTTGAAAATGAGATTTCAGTGCTCCTGATTGAGCGGCTACTTTAGGCTTATCAAATTTGGATTTATCTATTGCCTGCAAGGATCTTAGACGGATACCAAGAAATTCTCTGAGCTGGCTCCAAGTAGGAGGATCTCTTTCTCCTCCGAGATGATGTTCCCATGCCTTTAGGGTATCCAAATCCAGTCGTTGAGTAATGACAAACACCAGGATGTCGTCCCAATGGGCCACAGGTCGACCCATTGTTTCTAAGGATTTTAGAAGTTGATTGACGGTTGTGTAAAGATTCTCTAATTCCTTTGCCGATTCTTTCGTCATCTTTTTGATATTGAAAAACAATTGCAGCGTCGAGCTGACCAATAGTCTCTTGTTCTCGTAGTAAGATACTACCGACTCTCATGCCGGTTTAAAATTCAAGACCGTGATGTTTGTATATTTCAAGAGGTGAGCAGCATTGCCCACTAAACTAGCTTTAAGATACTGCAATCGTTGAACGTCAGACAGTGTCGGATTGACAAGCACAGAAGTTGAGAAAAAGTCCTTGAAAGTCAACCAGTTTTCCATATTTCCATTGAACTTTGGCAAGTCGATTCTTGGTAGTTTTAGACTATAAGCATATGTCATCTGCGTCTGAATATTTTGTGTCGGGTCCAGAAAATAATTAGATGTAGAACCACTACTTGAACTCTTCTCTGAACTCATTGTAGCATTCAACTTCTCCAAAGTGCGTATATACTCTTTCTGAGTAGTAGTATACGCCTCTTGAGTAAAATAAGCATGGGCCTTTATCTTCTCTCTATCTTCTTGATCCAGTTTATTAAATGAGACATTAATCGCCTCATGCGTGACCTCAAATTTGTGCCAATATTCCTTTAGCATGTTAGCCTGCAATGAGACCCTAGAAACTGAAACGTCAAAATCCTCCTCCACCAAGCCAACATATACTTCTCATATTAAACCCTTCAAAACCAACTGTTGCTCAAGATGAGCCCTAAGGTGTGACAACCTCATCTTGTCCACACAAGATAAATATCCGGCTTCGAGAGGACCAAATGTTTAAAATAGGCTTTAATATCCCCAAAAAAAACAAAACTATGTGTCGCAAGAAAACATAATCCAAATAATAATACTTAATAACGCAAAATAAACATCAGATATAATATCTATAAAAAAGAATCAAGAGATATCAGATGTTAAGATATTAGTTTTGTGTACAAAAAGAAAACATGAAACTAAATTATTTAGTTAATAAACTCAACTTCTTTTTATCGATTTATCAGTAATGAAAATCGTCTCAGTGGACTGTATCAATTTGCATAAACATGCTCGTCAATGAGTAAACCGTACGAAAAGAAAAGCAACTTATAAGTCAAATGTACCGCTCAAATAACAAATCAAATATCTCTCGATTAACACAAAGTCATATCGCAAAAGGTTAATACTATATTGTAATTTTGAGTCGACTCAAAACGCAAAAGATAATACTTATAATACTTAAGTACTATTTATACAAATGATCTTCAATTATTACATTAATGTAATTATCTTAAAAAAGCACAGCAAGACTCCATCGCAGAAGTTTTACATCAAACGCTATGTCTAGCGATGTTCAAACGTAAATACAATAATAATATTATTGTGTCACAAAGAAATAAATGTGATAGAAAAGAATCTTAATCATTCCACATTCTTCGTTGTGAGGTAATGAGTCGCTCATTATTGCAAAAAAAGGCCGCACCTGACCTTTACAAAATAAAGGAAAAGATACACTCACCGCAAGACAGGCAAATGTATATTATATTAAATAGTTCAGTCAAGGCACATTATTCCGTGCATGTGTGTGCAGGTGTGTTCCAAAGAAAAGCCAAGCATTCATCCATTCCAAGGTACATGCAAGTGAGATAGGTCTCCAGAGAAACAAAAGCGGGCTATCCTAATCTGTTGTAAATCAAGAAAAGAAAAGAAAAGACTTAGATTTTCTCACAGTCTAGAAATCCGCAAATGTAGTGCTGCGTTAACTTGTAAGGTTAACTCAGGCTTGCAACGCTGTATAAATACAGCCCATCCAGCGCATAATGGCGATCGGCAGGAACACGCTTACGCGTGTTCTGCGCAGCAATGATCAACTCACCTTGTGATGTGACTATATACAATGGCCAGCAAGGGCCGCAACTTTCTATAAAATGGCCAGCAAGGGCCGCAACTTTCTATGACCAGCAAGGGCCGCAACTTTCTATGGCCAGCAAGGGCCGCAACTTTCGATGGCCAGTAAGGGCCGCAACTTTCTATGGCCAGCAAGGGCCGCAACTTTCGATGGCCAGTAAGGGCCGCAACTTTCTATGGCCAGCAAGGGCCGCAACTTTCGATGGCCAGTAAGGGCCGCAACTTTCAATGGCCGGCAAGGGCTGCAACTTTCAATGGCCAGCAAGGGCCGCAACTTTCTATGGCCAGCAAGGGCCGCAACTTTCAATGGCCGGCAAGGGCCGCAACTTTCAATGGCCGGCAAGGGCCGCAACTTTCAATGGCCAGCAAAGGCCGCAACTTTCTTCAAAGAGATCACAAGATTAAACAACGTTCTATGTCGCGACGAATACACGACGGCGACTAGACTCGATTCGTGCACGGCACGCGTAAAATGATGCAACGTACACGTGCGACGAACAACAATGACGACACGCGCGACGAACAACAAAAAACGACCAGACTCGTTTCGTGCACGGCACGCGTAAAGATGATGCAACGTACACGCGTGAGGACACGCGCTACGAACAACAAAAAGCGACTAGACTCGTAACAAGGTCTAGGCGGAAACCGGAAAACAATCCAGCCATGGCGCGGCCGTTCCTCCCGCATCGGTAAGCGCCACACGCGGATCGGGAACGAACCGGCATATATAGTGCCGCTCGTGCTGCACGCTTTGCCTTAGTGGCGAAAAAGCGTGCATTTTAAACAAACGTGTACATGCGTAAATGATTATCCTGTCTTATCACATATCGCGTATGCAATTAGATGTGGAGATATAATCGTCTTTGAATTAACTGTTTTACGTCTTTTAATCAAACCATCATATTTGAACCAAAATTCACCTACTAATGCGTACGCAACATAGTGCTTTTTTTCTATACTATAATCGATTATACCAATTAACATGTACGTTCTTCCACCAATCTTCACGATTTTTTTAATCGAACTCAATTTGTGAGTAATTATCTTATCTCTGTTCGGATAACCAATATCAGTCACAATAGAAGTATCGATTATTAAGTGCGGTCCATATTCTGTCAAACTCGCGATTTTATTTTTGCAGTTAAAGCAAGTCCTTTCAATTGTTATACAATCATCGATTGCTTCCTGTATTAGATGTAGACCGCCGCAAAGAATCATATCAATGTTCACATCTATTAATTGGAATTTTCTGTCATTAGAGTATCCACAAGAACATTGAATTTGGTAAGAATAACTTGGTTCTTTTTCAAACAGAAACTGAGCTAAATGAGCAGCATTGCATTCAGCAACGAGACGTTTTATATTTCTCGTGTAGGTCGTGACAGTATTTTGAAAAATTAAAGTCGTAAGTAATATATTGGCTCTTTGAACATAATTTTCTTTTGTTATCTTTTTTTTATTGCTGACATTTTGAGCAAGATTTATAATTGGACAATCGGATGACTGTAGAGTTTCGTAATAAATCTTATTTGCTAAAAGGCCACTGACAACGACCTGAAAAATCGAATCAAAAGCACATGTTTGCACTACATTTAAATCATAGTTATTTATACGCACCGATCCCGAAATATTTCCGTTTAAAAGAACTGGGATTTGACCAATCTTTGAATCTTTAATATAGTCCCACTCGGGACAGTCGTCTAAGCATGTTGGTTTGGCACGTTTTCGTTTTGGCAAATCATTGCTTTGATTGTTATGTTTCATGTTTTTGTTCAAACCCCTCCATTCTTCTTGAACATTCCATTCATTATCAGCTGGGATATTTTCGTCCGTTGTAAATAGATTTTCTTCATAAGATATATTGTTTACTACTTTCGATGAATCGCTAATACAATTACTATCGTTTATAGTGGAGTTTTCAGCATCGAAACAGCTCTGTAAGATACACCGGGATCCTCTGATTTTCTCTTCTGTTATTGGCGATACGAATTTTGTTGAAGTCTCCTCTGATACAAAATTGTTTGATTCATCTTTTATAGTCTCATTTGGAGTACTACATACATTTTTTCCAGTTATGTTAAACGAGATTTCACTTTTATCAATAGTTGCATGCTGAAGGTTGTTTACCTCTGTGACATTTTGCAGCTCTATAGCTTCAGACTCGCATTCAGCTTTTGAGAATTCATAAACATCGGTGATATTTTGCTTTTCATTTATATCATTTGGCAAAGCGTCCGATTCTGTACAGCGTTCCTTTAATTTATCGTCGATACGCTGTAGATGTTGAAATACGAATCTATCTATCCGCATCGGAATCTCACCTCTAAAATCACGATTTTTTAAATCTGAAAATTCTGACTCGACTGCAGCCGAGGTAGCGGTTACAGAGCCTCTTCGGAAGATCGGCACCATAATGTTGGTCCATAGTGGCACATATGGAAGCAAGTATCTTTTCAGCTTTTTCGCAAAGTCTACATTATAGTACGCATTGATCATATCGCCGTCAATCGACTGATCAGCAATATCCAGTGCTGCGTTATATAAATGATCACTCCACAATTTCCAGCCTACTTTCATGACTTCATTTTCTTCGGGGTTCTCTCCTGTATCAAATTCTTTTTCTCCGTCGGTTTCGGCATTAATCTCATCATCATTATCATTATTTTTTAATTGTACTCCTTTTATTTTATCATTTAAAAATCTTAATCGTTCAACAGATGGCAGAGGTTCGTTATTTACATTTGATCCGATACATTTGCTGAGGGAAACAACGAAAACCGATTCTATGAAGTACGACAAATCTTCTAAGTTTGAAATTTGACTAGCTTTTCCCACGCATCGTTTATAAAATCGCCGTACTAAGCACTTATCTTTTCCTTTTAAACTTGACCACCGCGTAATCATTGCTGAGAGGTGACATATATCTAATCTCATAAAAGTAGATGGTAATAAAGTCGATTTGTTTATAATAGCATTATAACACTTTTGCAAATAATCATTAAAGCTTGAGCATCTGCCAAATATTTCTGCTACCGCAATCAATAATGACCAACCAAAATCAGTAACGACGATAGGTGGGATTGGTGCGTTCGTAGCAAGAATTAAGCGCAAAAAATTAGCCATAATGAGAGACCGTTGATCGGCTGAAACCATCTGGAACGTGGGCACGCTACCTTCCTTTGTCACGAGTACACACTGATAAAGGAAAATGTGTGGCTCATGTGATTTATCACGCTTCGCAATACCGTCCGTAGCATCAATAGCGAATATTGCATTTGGATCTTGACGACAGCGGGATATGTACATCTGCAATTGTTCGGGTCGCCAATAAACACAATTAAATTTCAGCAATGCGACATAATGTATACACCCAACAAACATACCGTGTTTAGCACTTTTTAATAAATTTAATGCAGGATTTGCAAATTTTAGACCATATTTATCCAATAGTCGCTGTTCTTTTGCTTTTCGGACAACTTCGTTACTCGGCAAGATAGGTGGGTTTTTACCTCCAAATTTCTTTATACGTCCTGATTCTTTTCGACGCCAAGTTATGGCATCTGTGCGCGTATCAATGAGAAAATCAGCAACTTGGCGACGACGTGCGCCTCTCAATTGCCTTCGTTTTTTTCCAGAATGAGCTTTAGATCTAATGCCATTGATATTACATTTGAGAATAACATCAACATTTTTTGCCGGCTCCTTTATCACGTAACCGTAAATTTTCGCTCTACATTCGCAACAAAATCCTTCGAATGTCAAGAAATATTTTGCAATTGCACTTTGGTAAACGTTATTATTTTTAAAAACAAACACGCAATCGAGATGGTGCTGTACCCAAATTGCTTCAGCAACTATATCTGCCCATCCTTCTCGTAATTTCCAATACATACGCTTACCATACATTTTTTTTTGGGGTCGGATGGCGTGCCATTTTTCTTGCGATATAACAATATTAATATCAATCGAGGTAGAACAAATCTGAGTATCTGTACTCTGATCTACATATTCTGTTACACTGAAATCGTTATTACTTTTAGAAATTGACAATTCTTGCTTTCGAATATCAAATGTTTTTAAAATGAAGTCTTTGAAACCTTGACGATTGTTATTAATGATTGTATGAATATGCTTTGGCGTGATCTTCGATCCTTTCTCTGCCATCAGGTTTGAAATTGTCTTATAAACTTCATCGGAAGGTGGAAGAACGCGCCCTTTATTATCAATAGTACAGCATTTAGCATCTGACAAAATTTGTTGTAAAATAATCTTATCGTATGGTGATTTGCGCATTTTAAAGATAATTTTTGCCTACGTTCTTTTTTTATTGTGCGTAAATGTAACGAAGTTTTGTAAAAACGAGCAATGTATATTTGCAGAAAGAGAATTTCAAGCGATGTCTAAAGTTAAATTTGGCAAATAATTTTTTTATTTAAATGAGCAGATAGCAAAAAAATTATATTACGCGAATGACGAGCGAGATCAAGCAAAGCGAAAACCTCACAATTGAAGGACAGAATATGAAAAAAAAACATTCGATAAACAAGAAAAGATAAAACTATGCAAAATAAGAATAGCAGAAACAATGTCGAAAAAGAATTCCAATATGACAATACAATACAAGAGCGCAGTTCATATCAATAGAAGTATGAGATTTCGCGAAATCTCATGCTACTCGAACTTTACACCGAACAAGAAGCAATTGTGGCAGCGACGACGCTAAGAAGTGAGAAATAATCGCCTACGTCACCCCACTGCTATACTCAGAGAATGTGCATAAGAGTGGGGAGCAGTGATGCCACGCGCTGAGCCCGGTAGCAGACGAGACATATAATGGAGGTAACTAAGGCAAGCTCGAGCCGTGTCCGGTGCGCTCGGCAGTTCAGCTAGCTTCGGGGAGTAGAGAAGGACAGACATATATGTAGCGAAAATGCGTGTTTTTCGGGTAAAATAATTGTTTAAAAAATTTTCTGACTATTTTAGTCGTCAGAACTCTTTGGTAAAGCAATGTACTTGCCCAGAACTACACGAAAACTCTATAATTATTAACAGAACTATCAATATACGGCCAGCATATCACACATATACTCAAAAATGCGTGTTTTTCGGGTAAAATAATTGTTTAAAAAATTTTCTAATTATTTTAGTCGTCAGAACTCTTTGGAAAAGCAATGTACTCGCCCAGAACTAGAAGAGAACTGTCTAATTTTTAGCAGAACTATCAATATACGGCCAGCATATCACACATATGCTCAAAAATGCGCGTTTTTCGGGTAAATTAATTGTTTAAAAAATTTTCTAATTATTTTAGTCGTCAGAACTCTTTGAAAAAGCAATGTACTTGCCCAGAACTACACGAAAACTCTTTAATTATTAACAGAACTATCAATATACGGCCAGCATATCACACATATACTCAAAAATGCGTGTTTTTCGGGTAAAATAATTGTTTAAAAAATTTTCTAATTATTTCAGTCGTCAGAACTCTTTGAAAAAGCAATGTACTCGCCCAGAACTACACGAAAACTCTTTAATTATTAACAGAACTATCAATATACGGCCAGCATATCACACATATGCTCAAAAATGCGTGTTTTTCGGGTAAATTAATTGTTTAAAAAATTTTCTAATTATTTTAGTCGTCAGAACTCTTTGGAAAAGCAATGTACTCGCCCAGAACTAGAAGAGAACTGTCTAATTTTTCGCAGAACTATCAATATGCGGCCAGCATATCACACATATGCTCAAAAATGCGCGTTTTTCGGGTAAATTAATTGTTTAAAAAATTTTCTAATTATTTTAGTCGTCAGAACTCTTTGGAAAAGCAATGTACTCGCCCAGAACTACACGAAAACTCTTTAATTATTAACAGAACTATCAATATACGGCCAGCATATCACACATATACTAAAAAATGCGTGTTTTTCGGGTAAAATAATTGTTTAAAAAATTTTCTAATTATTTTAGTCGTCAGAACTTTTTGGAAAAGCAATGTACTCGCCCAGAACTAGAAGAGAACTGTCTAATTTTTAGCAGAACTATCAATATGCGGCCAGCATATCACATATATGTACAAAAATGCGTGTTTTTCGGGTAAAATAATTATTAAAAAATTTTCTAATTATTTTAGTCGTCAGAACTCTTTGGAAAAGCAATGTACTGGCTCAGAACTACACGAAAACTCTTTAATTATCAACAGAACTATCAATATACGGCCAGCATATCACATATATGTTCAGTGTCCTCTACTTCTTATCTGCTAACTTTCCGTAGCAGATCATTTTTTTCGATCGGTGTTTTTTTTTATAAAATCACCAGAACTATCATTAAAAACTATCAGGAACTATAGAACTCGACTGCATAGGACATGAACTCTCTTTTATTTTTGATCTGCTAGAAAATGATCTGCTACGGGAAGTTAGCAGATCATTTTTTCGATTGGTGTTTTTTTGGATAAAATCACCAGAACTATTACTAAAAACTATAAGGAACTATAGAACTCGACTGCATGCGACAAGAACTCTCTTTTATTTTTGATCTGCTGGAAAATGATATGCTAGGTTCACGAACATTAAATTAATTGTTTAAAAAATTTTCTAATTATTTTAGTCGTCAGAACTCTTTGGAAAAGCAATGTACTCGCCCAGAACTAGAAGAGAACTGTCTAATTTTTAGCAGAACTATCAATATGCGGCCAGCATATCACATATATGTACAAAAATGCGTGTTTTTCGGGTAAAATAATTGTTAAAAAATTTTCTAAGTATTTTAGTCGTCAGAACTCTTTGGAAAAGCAATGTACTGACTCAGAACTACACGAAAACTCTTTAATTATCAACAGAACTATCAATATACGGCCAGCATATCACACATATACTAAAAAATGCGCGTTTTTCGGGTAAATTAATTGTTTAAAAAATTTTCTAATTATTTTAGTCGTCAGAACTCTTTGGAAAAGCAATGTACTGGCTCAGAACTACACGAAAACTCTTTAATTATCAACAGAACTATCAATATACGGCCAGCATATCACACATATACTCAAAAATGCGCGTTTTTCGGGTAAATTAATTGTTTAAAAAATTTTCTAATTATTTTAGTCGTCAGAACTCTTTGAAAAAGCAATGTACTTGCCCAGAACTACACGAAAACTCTTTAATTATTAACAGAACTATCAATATACGGCCAGCATATCACACATATACTCAAAAATGCGTGTTTTTCGGGTAAAATAATTGTTTAAAAAATTTTCTAATTATTTTAGTCGTCAGAACTCTTTGAAAAAGCAATGTACTCGCCCAGAACTACACGAAAACTCTTGAATTATTAACAGAACTATCAATATACGGCCAGCATATCACACATATACTCAAAAATGCGTGTTTTTCGGGTAAAATAATTGTTTAAAAAATTTTCTAATTATTTTAGTCGTCAGAACTCTTTGGAAAAGCAATGTACTCGCCCAGAACTAGAAGAGAACTGTCTAATTTTTAGCAGAACTATCAATATGCGGCCAGCATATCACACATATGCTCAAAAATGCGCGTTTTTCGGGTAAATTAATTGTTTAAAAAATTTTCTAATTATTTTAGTCGTCAGAACTTTTTGGAAAAGCAATGTACTTGCCCAGAACTACACAAAAACTCTTCAATTATTAACAGAACTATCAATATACGGCCAGCATATCACACATATACTCAAAAATGCGTGTTTTTCGGGTAAATTAATTGTTTAAAAAATTTTCTAATCATTTTAGACGTCAGAACTCTTTGGAAAAGCAATGTACTCGCCAAGAACTAGAAGAGAACTGTCTAATTTTTCGCAGAACTATCAATATGCGGCCAGCATATCACACATATGCTCAAAAATGCGCGTTTTTCGGGTAAATTAATTGTTTAAAAAATTTTCTAATTATTTTAGTCGTCAGAACTCTTTGGAAAAGCAATGTACTCGCCCAGAACTACACGAAAACTCTTCAATTATTAACAGAACTATCAATATACGGCCAGCATATCACACATATACTAAAAAATGCGTGTTTTTCGGGTAAAATAATTGTTTAAAAAATTCTCTAATTATTTTAGTCGTCAGAACTTTTTGGAAAAGCAATGTACTCGCCCAAAACTAGAAGAGAACTGCCTAATTTTTAGCAAAACTATCAATATG